>NC_060121.1:346805885-348055885 GCF_021461395.2 Schistocerca americana | reverse complement strand
CACCGTCACTTGTGGCAAGTAGAAGTGGCATTAATCGTGACAAGCAGAGTGGCTCAGCTGTACCATGTGCAGAGAGTATTGCCATGGCGGTTTACATTTGTGACCTTGGGCGATAACCTTAGCCTGGTTTCTTGCTCACTTTGTTAAAGCTAGTGATCTAGGTCTCTAACTTTTTGATGATATCACAGGGAATATCCGGACTTCTTATCTTGTTCCGAATACTTCCAATTAATTCCGAGTCTTTCTGCTGATTCAGCAAGTGGTAGGCAGGGAATTCTAGAGAATTTCTTGTCTCATTGCGAATACTGCGGAGTTGTTCTGAGTGTTCCTGCCGAAAATGTGAACAACCTGAAATATTGGTAGGGTATTTAAATATACATTAAACATGTTGATGAGTGGTAAACTTTATTTATCAAAAAATGCGTCATTCCCTTAAAGAAGTTACTCAGTTGCGAAAATTATGAAAATGTTCTCAATTCTGGTTTCGTTATTGACTTAAGAAAATCGTTTATGGCCTGGCTCACCAGTCACATCGGTAAATTTCATTGAAAGCTATAAAATGTAGTCAGAAATTATCTGAAAAGCTTGTAAGGGTGTTGCAGGGAAGGTTGTGCTGAGAAATAGTTCTTAAGAAAAAAATTCGGTACGTTGCGCCGTTTCTGAGATTATTAGCATTGAATGTAGCCAACGAGGCCCTTGCGTGAGCAAATTCAAGCACCTTGCCAAGGACAGTATCGCCAGACGTGTTCTTCGTTGTTTTTCTAAAAACCGAACAAGAGAGCGATACAAAAGTTGGACAAGGGTTGGTAGCAGGGATCGAAACCGAGCCAAGCGCTGAACAGCCTCGTGCGCTGTCCTCCAAGCTATGAGAACAACGGACACTCATTGTATCTGTCGGGCAGCCTGAATTTTTTTTTTTAACAATTACTTCTCAACTCAAACTACACTACATAACCCTTCGAAGCTTGCCAGACTGTTTCTGAACACCTTGTATAGCATTCGCTATGAAATATTCTGAGTGTATTATATACCATAAATAGTTAAAAATCAACATATGTTCATCCATTGTAATTAACGAATTAGAAAAATATAATTCTCAGCCATGATATTTACTTTAAGTACTATTCCGCAAAACTTCAAAAACCCGAAATTACACCAACTGCTGTTTTTATGCTCCTGTTGCTTGTCTTTGTCAACAGATGGCTGCATCAGTAAATTATTCAAAGTTAGATAGGAGCACCATGGCGTAAGGCACAACAGAGGCTCAAATTAATTATTTATTGTACACGATGTTTGTCAAATATCACAATGTTCTTTCCAAGTTAGCAAAAATGCATCAGAAACGCAAAATAGTACCACGTCTACATCAAATTGGGGTCAAAAATATCACTGCAAACTCTTAAGTAAGTCTAAACATACGTGGCGTACTAAACAGGCAGGTAAAAGCTTTATGGAATATGAGAACGAGAATAAAACATCCTCTCCATAAATAGGTGAAACGAACACTTGCTATGCAGCATAATTAATGAATTAGTTGAATGTAGTTGTTGAAGGAGAGTTTTACTATACATACTATTCCATAAAACTTAAAAAACGAAAAATAAAATCAACTGCTGGTTTAAGCTCCTATCGCTTGTCTCACCAATAGGTGGTAACCTTCATAGTTTGATCTGATTACCACGCTTGGTTTATGACATAACAGAGCCTTAAATTAAGTCAAATGTAACTGCATGGTTCCAGAGACCTTTCAAGTCTCAAACATCCATGATGCATATACGAGACTGATGGGACGAATGAAAATTTATAACAAGCCAGGGATTCACACCTCAGCCCACTCGGCTTGTCTCTAAACTCGAACAGCACTGCAGGGTCTCTCCAACTGTTTTAGAATAGCACCTCATCATTGAACGAATAAGAACTGCTTAAAAAAGAAAAATTGCCAAGGAGATGTAATTTTTTAGAAGTTACTTTATGTAGACGGCCAGTTTCGGCATTTCATTAACGTCATCTTCAGGTGCCTATGCACTCCATGTATAGGCAATCAGATATAACGATGCATTTATGACTGGAACCATCAATATCTGCATTCCATGAAGTTGTTATCAAGTGTCGGATGCGCGCACTCCACGATCAGATTCATGGAATCCAGATACTGATGGTTCCAGTTATGCATACATCGATGTACACTGCTGGCCACCGTAAATGCAACACCCTGAAGGAAGCATCCGAATCAAGTGAAATTTACACCATGGGTTTGCAGCGATGAGATATGCAACTGATTAGAATTTCAGCGCAGACGCACATCACGCGCGCCTGTGGCGCCACCTCATAGCGCCATTTAAGGCGTGTACGTTCGGCACGTGTGTTTACCTTGTGGTTGTTTCACAAGACGATCAGTTATGCCTCGTAGACAACAGCGAACATCTTTTGATCAAGTATCCGAGTTCGACAGAGGAAGGATAGTGGCTTACCGAGATTGTGGATTATCATACAGAGAAATCGCTAGTCGTGTTGGACGAAACCAAACAACTGTAATGCGGATATGTGACCGTTGGATGCAGGAGGGTACGACGGACCGACGTGGTCGATCGCATTCACCTCGGTGCACCACTGCACGTGCTGATAGGCAAATTGTGCGCATGGCAGTGACGGATCGCTCAGTGACATCCCGAACCATAGCACAGCACATTGCGTCTGTAACGCATCATCCAGTGTCTGCGCGTACCATTCGACTCCGTTTACAGCAGAGTGGTCTGTCCGCAAGACGTCCATTGCTTCGTCTATCATTGACGCAGAACCACAGATGTCTCCGTCGCCAATGGTGTGATGACAGACAGATGTGGACGGCAGAATGGAATGACGTAGTCTTTACTGACGAGGCACGCTTCTGTCTGCAGCACCACGATGGTCGGATTCGAGTGTGGAGACACCGTGGAGAGAGGATGCTGGACAGCTGCATTATGCACCGCCACACTGGTCTTGCACCGGGTATTATGGTATGGGGCGGTATTGGATATTACTCTCGCACGCCTCTAGTACGCATTGGCGGTACTTTAAATAGCCGGCGCTACATATCCGAGGTGCTGGAGCCAGTTGTCCTTCCTTACCTTCAGGGCTCGGCCACAGCCATATTTCAACAGGATAATGCGCGACCACACGTGGCACGCATTGTCCAAAGATTCTTCGTCAATAACCAGATTGAATTGCTTCCCTGGCCGGCTCGCTCTCCGGATCTTTCGCCGATAGAAAACATGTGGTCCATGGTTGCTCAACGAGTGACCCAGATTACATCCCCAGCTGCCACACCAGATGATCTTTGGCAACGTGTGGAAGCTGCTTGGGCTGCTGTACCCCAGGAACACATGAACACATCCAACGTCTCTTTGACTCAATGCCGAGACGTGTGGCAGCGGTGATCTCCAACAATGGCGGCTACTCTGGCTACTGATTCTGGCAGGAACCACATGTCACAGACGTCTGTAAACGTAATCATTTGATACTTGGTCAACATGTTATCTACAAAATAAATTTTGTTGTGCTACCTCTTGTCTTTCTTGGTGTTGCATTTACGGTGGCCAGCAGTGTATATGATTGTGTGTACATGTAGTGCACAGGGCCTAAAGATGACAGTAATGAGATGCTGAAAATGTTGGTCTAAATAAAATGACTTCTGAAAACATACGGCTGTTTGGTGATTTTTCTTTGGTAAATGTTTGATTGGCTGTTGTAGTGTATCCACGGTGGATCAACAGAGACTGAATAGCAGATGAGTTGTGGCGTGAATGAAAAATTGGATTCAAAAGGGAAGTGTGCCATAATGCCCTGTGCTGTTGTACAAAGCCGCTATGTCATGGTGGCGTAGCAGCTAGCGCATCTTCCAGGTTGTTAGAAGGCCTGGGTTTCAATCCTGGCCTAGGTACAAATTTTCTTTTGTCGTTTCAGTCTGCATATATACACCATAGATGTCTGAGAATTGAAACTGTTTCTGGAACAACATAGTTTCATTTGATTAAACCAACTATGCGTGGGTTTCAGGCAGTATCCGCCATTTCATTCGATGCTGAGATGCTATTCCAGTACATTTGGATATCCTCTGCAATGCTGTTAGAGTGTAGGGGGAACACCAAGTGAGCTGAGGCATAAATGGGACGTTGGATTGATGGGGTGTCGTGTCAGGGTACTCCTGTGCAGTTGTGGACAGTCACTGACCCAAGGTGGCGCAATGCCTTGTGAGCAAGAGACCGGGTTTTTAACCCGGTCCTTGGTACAAATTTTCATTCGTTCCTTCAGTTTGCATATATACAACTCAAACTAAACCTATGATGCTTGTCAAGCGTCACAATGTTCTTTCCAAGCAAATACGTCAGCAACACAGAAAGTATAATGTTTATGTCAAATATCGCAATTTCATTTTCTATATACACACATATCCGTCAAATCTGTGCCTAAAACACGATGATGAACTCTAAACTAAGTAAGCCTATGCTGTTCCCAAGCCTAAATAGTTGCGATCGACATGATAAACTGTTAACGTTACAATTTAGCTCTGAAAGAGCCATGTCGCAGAACCAACGATACCAGATTTATAACTACGAAAATACAGGTTGGCTAAAATACTACGCTAAGCAGCCAGGCACACAACTGTGTCATTATCTTTGGTTGTGATATGTGTCTAAACGAAAGAGAAGCAGCGATGGTGCAATCCACTAAAATTAGGTTTCCTCGAGCTGTAAAAGATCATTCTAGGGAAGACATGGTCATAAATAACTAGATAATATGTGAGGAATTAAAAGTAGACACCGTAGAAAGCGAAGCAAGGGAAAAAAAGAAATTCTGGCTATTTTGACACTAAGTTCCATAAACAAAAGTGAGCCTTTTTATAATGGGAGTGATATCTTCGGAGGATTAAAGTCGTTCGCTAATGAACAAACTATATCATTCTTTTTTACCCTTGATGGACAGCTCAAAACAAAACTAAAATTAGCTATGGCTTAATTACGCTGACCATATCCAGCGTTTGGTTGTGTGAACGGCCTTGTCACTTGCAGACAAATCTCCTACAGACAAAAGGTGTTTGGAGTTCTTCATTTCATCAAAACACATACTTCGATTTCTTCAGCATAGTCTCATTTCTTCATGTTAGTCTTGCGCCGCGTCACTCCCGTTCTGTCTGTTGAGTGCCTCCTATGTCCCTAACTGGAGGTGGTAACAAGCTTTACGAGTATCAATGGCATCCCTGAATCCGCCAGATGTTCTGTCACTTCACAGGTCGATGTGGTGGGAATCAGGTAAAGGAGCAGGTGGAATTGTTGCTGACTTCTACAGGAAACTCTTCAGGAAACTCTGAAGGACGGAGATAGTCCAAATAGCAACTGCTGTGGATCTGTTTTTTGTTTTTCTTTTTCCAGTTCTGCTGCTACAGTTCTTATATCTGAAGGTTCTATGCCAATGAACGTGAAGATTTTGTTATGTGGATTTCGTTTTAATACCTTCTCTCTCCGTCCGAGCAGACCTCGGAAGGCCCAACAGTACTGACCGGCCGCCGTGTCATCCTCAGCCCAGAGACATCACTGGATACGGATATGGAGGGGTATGTGGTCAGCTCTCCCAGCCGTTTTGTCAGTTTACGAGACCGGAGCCGCTACTTCTCGATAAGTAGCTCCTCAGTTTGGCTCACAAGGGCTGAGTGCACGCCTCTTGCCAACAGCGGTCGGCAGACCGGATGGTCACCCATCCAAGTGCTAGCCCAGTCCGACAGCGCTTAACGTCGGTGATCTGATGGGAACCGGTGTTACCACTGCGGCAAGATGATGTTCCTGGTACTGACCTTCTAGTCAGTGTCCTAGCACTGGTGTCTGTATGTTGGAATTTCGACCACCCAAATAGTTTTTGTTCTGGCAATGGAGAAAGTGTTGCCCACTCCAGGTTACACGTAACTTCATTTCTGCCTCCCTGTTTCTCAGATGAAATGCACAGATCGGAGTTTTCCCAGAATTTAGTGTAAGGTGGTAGTTTTCATACTACCAAGGGAACATTTCCAAGTGTCAATAAACGATCTTGAAGAAACTTGGCAGGTGCGTAGAGCGCGCAAAATAGCACAATGCATATTTTTTACTTGTGACCAGTTTCACTATTAAGCGGTAAAAAAATACCCAGAAAGGTAATTGGCATTTTAGATTTAGAGGGAATATCTTCGAAAAGATGATACATAAAAATATTTACTATATAAATATTGATATGTAAGTAACGTTTTTGAAAACTATATGACAAACTTTTGTAATAATTTGAAATTTTGCAAAATACCCCTCCGCCATTAATTAGTTTTTAAAAATGAAGACTTTTATTACAACATAAATTATAGAAGCTTTCAAGCTATACATATCTCTGTGTAATAAAGCTAGCTTTCGAAAAGTGTTTTTCGAAAATAAGCTGTACACAATGTGCTCTCGGAGAATTTTCAACATAACTAATCAAAATATCTAAACATTCATTACTATTTTAATTATTTACTAATATTTGTGTTATGTTTTAAGTTGTTATTTTACGTTTTATATTCATGCTTTTTTGTTTTTGAGTTTTTTAGTTTACCGTTTCACATACGTGTATTTCGTTAATAGTAAGTAATAAGTAACTCTTTATTATGATAGACGATAATTACAATAAACTTAATCTGTAAAGAAATGCTTAAAAGAAATGCTTTTTACACCATTCACATAAAATAAATTAAATTTTTCGCGTGGTACGTATACACGACGAACAAGACAATATAAAACAAAGTACAGAAAGATTTCAAATTGTCAAGGATGATACTCTAAATATCCTGATTTATAGCAGGCATATTTCAGTACACTGGTAAGCGTTGGCTAAGAGAACTGATTATGTACTAATGACTGCAGATTGATTATATTGTTTCTAAATGGAGATCAACATCATGATAATTCAACAGACTTAGATTTGAAAATCTTCTCACGAAATTCTTCCAACATCGAAAGTTGTATACTTCCCACTGCTGTACCTGTGCCATCGAGCCCTTTGGGATCTCCAGATGAGAAAATTCCTTGGTCTCAGTTACGATGCTCTCAACGGTTCTTTCACATTGGCCACCCAAATAATCTAACAATACAGCAGATGTTTCTCCCTTACTGGAAAAGAAAACATCTTTCAAATATCTTATGACCTATCCAGGCTTTTGTTTGCCAATTTTCTATGCTGTCACAAGGACATCTAGGGCTTAAAAAGAGATTCTCGAATTCTCCGTCCAAACTCACCGTTAGTTTCTTTTAAAACTATGAAAAGGCCGGTGATCAGTGTAAAACAACCGTTTCGAGCGTCGTACCGGAGGACAAGGGACATCTGCCGATCCAAAGGGCTCGATCCACAGATGCAGCCGTGGAACGTATACAGCTTTCGACGCTGGGAGAACTTTGTGAAAAGTTCATCAACATCATTTATTGACACTTGGGAATGTTCCTTGTGAGTGGATAATTCTGCAGTGGCATGGACAAACTTGTTTTCTTCCTCTTCGAAAGTCACTGCAGTGTCATCCTTAGGGATGAATTCTCTGTTGTTGACAGAAATAGGCTGATTATTAGTAGAGATGTTGTGTAGAAGGGCAGCCAACATGTTTTTAAGGTAGCACGTGTCCTTGTATTCTCCATCTGCACCTTTCGTCTTTCAAGGTGACATAAAATCTTCCGTTGTCTAAAAGACTGACGAACTGCGTCAGCCGGTAGTCCCTTGTAGCCAGACATACCTTACCTATGAATATTTTGTGACTTACCGTTTCGTACGCTTACGTAAGTTTCGATAAAGCACTGATCTAACAAGCCATATGAACATAATTATACTGTGTTAAATTATATACGTTACGTTCATATGTTTTCCAAGAGTTGATACCAATAACACAGCGAATGATTGTTAATAGTTTTACAGCGATGTGCTACACATCTGATGAAGAACGATGTCTTAAAAACGGGGAAGGAGGCTGTGGAGAAACTGATCTGGTCGAGGTAACAGGTGCTGAGTGCCACGCATCTGCATGGCAACGACCGTACTGGTTTGGACAGGTAGCTGTCACAGGCAACCACATAAGATGACGAAATGCGTTGCTAATGTTACACCATCTAGGTTGACTTGTTACATAATATTAGCATGTTTTAAGCCATGTCACCTGTAAACGAGATAACGAGAGCACAGCCCAACAAAGCAAAGTGTCTGTGTTTGTGCCTGACGTAGAGAGTAGCATTGTACCGTGATGCGTTTCGGAGAGAAGCAGATGGAGCTGCTTCTATGTTAAGGGTAAACTCTAAGTATACGCTCTTATTATTCTCTTCGAGAAGAAAACAACAGAGTAAAAAACTGAGCTATCCAAGTCACAGTGCTTGACAAGTAATTGCAAAATTAATCTCTAACGTTCAGGGTATACAATTCGCTTTCGAAGCTAACGCAGCAAACTAGTTCGTGAGCGGAAAAATGTTCTTCTTCCTTCCTTGGATCTTGAAAATGGCTTTTATCGAGTAAGACGCATGGGTACCCTTTCTAAACTACGTATCTGTGGATTTGACCAATGACCAATGTCCGCTTATAGCTTCCTTTAGGACAAAATGCTCCACATTTGTTACCGTCAAACTTAAAGAAACCCATATCGTGCATCTACTAGTAGAAGTGGTCCAAGAGTCGGTTGTGTCATCACAACTGGTTTTGTCCACTCACTACCACCATCCGTCTGCTTCAGTATGCCCTTCACACAATCCATTGTTGATGAAAACAACCATAGAAGTAGGCCACATGGTGAATGGTGCGATGTATCAGTGAAGCTAAAAGTATGTGTGCTGTCCATATAAATGCGAGACATAGAACTATAAGTTACTGAAGGGAAGGACGTACACAGAACTATTAAACGCAAAAATGCCACTCGCGTAACATTAGAGCTAAACGAATTGTTATTCTACACAATGCAGCAACAGCGCTCCAAATGAAGTCGATAACGTAAGGTACACAAAAGGTTGACGGTTGCCCCATTAGTTTCACTACGTGCATTCGCATGTCTCTCTCTTTTACTGATGCATCTAAAAAGCAGCCGTATAAGACCTGACACAGTTTACGTGAATTATTACTCTCCCAGACTGTGTGCTTGGTGTCGTCACAATTGTTCCTCTTTATGCTACACGGAGATAACGGAAGCACTTAGCAACACATGTGTAGGGAACGTCCTTCAGAAGGTCCGAACAAACAACGTTCGGCGCTACCATAATCTCGACGCTAGGCTAGGTAATTCCGCTTATTCCTCCACATACCTGGATTCGACTGCTTGCGTTTCTGATGTAACGTGTGAGAAACATCTGATGAAAGTAACTGTGTTTCAACACACATTCTAACGCGTTACGCCATTTACGTATGGGATAATGTTAAACCACGGACAGCTTTATTTGTAACTAGTACGGTGAGTTGCCAAACTACAGCCCACTGAGCTTTCTCACATTATTGTACTGCGAATTTAGTAACATTTATAAAATACAAGTGGCTATAAATTACCGGTACTGAGTGGAAAACCTATCTCCAGATGACAATTTTTACATCGTATTACAATTACCGGTACTTTCCAATATATGAAATAAGGGTCTATCGAATAAATTCACACCTGGACGAGTACTTCCGAAATTTTATAAGAGTATATTTAATGGCCGCAGGTCGCCACAGCGTCAGTTTCGACTGAGACGACGCTCAGATCAGGTTCAGGTCATATCTTCAAGCAACGTAACGTAGAGATGGTATGAAAGCCACTTTAATGATAATGTATAAAAACTTCTGTATCGTTGCAATATACGAGTGGTATGGTCGGAAATACAGAGTGAGAGAGCCAGGACAGGTGATATTTACTTCAAATAAACCCGTGATGAGAAAAATATAGGTTGTTAAAAAAGTGTTCCACGTTTTGAAACGGCCTGTAAACATAGGTTCTAGAACGCGTATTTTAAGATCTGAGAGCACTTATTCATTTTCGCTTTAGTGAAACACATCTCTGTTACAGCAAGACTAATAGGACCTTCCATACTTCCAGACACGTTGTTTGGAGCACGATCTATTCGGATGCTATCAGAGGACTTGCCTATCCTGCTACAGGAGATAACTTACCAACAACGGCTTGAGATTTGGTTCGTGCGCGATGGAGCACAGTCCTTCTCTACGAAGCGTCCGGGAACAGCTCGCACATTTTAATCTGCAATGGTTGTGTTAGGGAGATCCACTAAGTTGTCCGGTTCCTTCTCCGTAGTCTTAATCGCTTGGACATTTTGTTTGTGCCGATACTTCACTATTTGTGCTGTTCTAGCCAGTGTTGACTACTTTCGTTTTTCAAGTCATCAGTTTTCTTAATTTGTTATTTAAAAGCACGAATGTCATTTGATGGCGTAAAAAGTATTTTTTCACTGTGAAGATGGTCTATGAATAAAACTGTTTTGGGAATAAATAATTTACAAGGTACGACTGTGTTCATCACGTATTATTCCAAATATACTGTTTATTCGCTGTCGATTATCGGCGATCATCTGATGAAGTTCTCATGAATGAGAAACAACAATGGACCTAACATTGAGTCTTGTGGAAACCAATAACAGATTGCTCCCCAGTCGTAAAAATCTGCTTTGCTTACATTGGCTGAATTATTAAGAACAACTTTCTGCACTCTTCTGGCTAGATACTACATAATCCATTAGTTAGCTACACCATCAATTCAATGAAACCGTAGTTTATTTAGGAGGATATTGAGATTCATACAGTTAGCAATTTGATTACGTCGCCGACCCCAAGTGTAGTTTGTGTTTTTCATTTAACAGCGGGTTTAGATTACTTTGAATATTATTCGCCAATAAGGCATCCAGCAAGGGGGCCGCGTGATAAATTTGAAAATAGGTAAAGGAAAGGGAAGGAAAATGATGACCGTGTCTTGTCTTTTCCAAAAATCATTCCCACAGTCCCCATAGTCATTTAGAGAATGACAGAAAATTTAAATCTGGATGGCGGACGGGGAACTGAACTTCTCTTTTGCAGAATGTGAGTCCACAAATTCGAATGGTGAGATAAATTTGAGTGAATAGCATTTAGATTTGACAAAAACTTACGTTGTGAGCACAGCACAAAATGACATAAGCATAGAAGTGTCACTGAAGAGTGTAGGTGATGCAGATGATCATAAAATGTTTTAACCAGTTGCTTATTATAACAGAAAACCACATAACCTGGAGATGCGGGTGTACTAGATCTGTGCAACAATATTACGCAATCTGAAGAAAACATTTTTACTAACAATTTACAAAAATATATGTACTGAAAATTGTCCGGCAATTTCTGAAATAAGCACTCTCGAACGACCAGATCACAACGTTTATCTTTAAAGCTTACACGTCCTGACTTCACCAAAACTGATTTAAATACATCTATTTACGAATTTTCACAATGGAAAAAAATATCCTTAACAAAGGCAACATCACATGACATTCATGATGTTAAACGTTAGATGAAGAAAACCGATGACTTGAAAAACACGAAAACATAAGTACTCAGAATTATAGCATAGGCTCAAACAACACGGGAGATGAGACAACGACATAAAACTGAATACCAAGCAAACACAGACAAATACAGTACGACTACACAATATGGAATTTATAAATCAATAATTTTCTTTAGTTTGTCAATTTTAACGGTGCTTTGACCGAAGACGTAATGACGTTCCAAGTCTATTTAATGACAATTAATTAACATAGTTCAAGAAAACGGCAAGTATGAGAAGCTTAGAGCTTTTGTCAAAATCTTGCAATCAACGCTCTAACAAATACACACACACACACACACACACACACACACACACACGGGGGCGCGCGCAGGCGCGCACGCGCACACACACACACACATAAAACGATGGACCATGGAGGAATTATCCGAATGGGACGGAAATCGGTAGATCTGATGTACATGCGCAAACAATCAAAGGATTACAATTTCAGGAGCCGGCCCTTGTGGCCGAGTGGTTCTAGGCGCTTCAGTCTGGAACCGCGCGACTTTTACGGTCGCAGGTTCGAATCCTGCCTCGGGCATGGATGTGTGTGATGTCCTTAGGTTAGTTACGTTTAAGTAGTTCTAAGTTCTAGGCGACTGATGTCCTCAGATGTTAAGTTCCATAGTGCTCAGAGCCATTTGAACTATTTTTGAACAATTTCAGGAAAATTGGATGATTTAATCAAGAGGAAGAGCTTCACAAATTGAGCAAGTCATTAATGCGTTGGTCCAACTCTGGCCCTTGTACATCTATCTACTACATCTACATCTACGTGATTACTCTGCTATTCACAAGAAAGTGCCTGGCAGAGGGTTCAATGAACCATCTTCAAGCTGTCTCTCTACCATTCCACTCTCGAACGGCACGCCGGAAAAAACGAGCACTTAAATTTTTCTGTGCGAGCCCAGATTTCTCTTATTTTATCGTGATGATCATTTCTCCCTATGTAGGTGGGTGCCAACAGAATGTTTTCGCAATCGGAGGAGAAAACTGGTGACTGAAATTTCATGAGAAGATCGCGTCCCAACGAAAGACGCCTTTGTTTTAACGATTGCCCCTCCAATTCACGCATCATATCTGTGACACTATCTCCCCTATTTCGCGATAATACAAAACGAGCTGCCCTTCTTTGTACTTTTTCGATGTCATCCGTCAGTCCCACCTGATGCGGATCCCACACCGCACAGCAATACTCCAGAACAGGGCGGACAAGCGTGGTGTAAGTAGTGTCTTTAGTAGACCTGTTGCACCTTATAAGTGTTCTGCCAATAAATCGCAGTCTTCGGTTTGCTCTATCCCCAATATTATCTATGTTATCGTTCTAATTTAGGTTACCTGTAATTGTAATCCCTACGTATTTTTCTGAATTTACATTCTTCAGATTTGTGTGACTTATCGCGTAATCGAAATTTAGCTGCTTTCTTTCAGTACCTTACAGATATCTTATCTAAATCATTTTGCAAGTCGTTTAGATCATCTGATGACTTCACAAGACGGCAAATGACAGAATCATCTGCAAACAATCTAAGACGGCTACTCAGATTGTCTCCTATGTCGTTAATATAGATCAGGAACAACAGAGGGCCTATAACACTTCCTTGGGGAACGCCGGATATTACTTCTGTTTTACTCGATGACTTTCCCTCTATTGCTACGAACTGCGACCTTTCTGAGAGGAAATTACGAATCCAGTCGCACAACTCAGGCGATACTCCGTAGGCACGCAGTTTGGTTAGGAGACGCTTGTGAGGAACGGTGTCGAAAGCCTTCTGGAAATCTAAAAATATGGAATCAATTTGACATCCCCTGTCGATAGCACTTATTACTTCATGAGTGTAAAGAGCTAGTTGTGTTTCACAAGAACGAAATTTTCTGAATCAGTGCTGACTACATGTCAATAAATGTTTTCTTCGGGGTACTTCATAATGTTCGAATACAGTGTACGTTCCAAAACCCTACTGCAAATCGACGTTAGTGATATGGGCCTGTAATTCAGCGGATTACTCCTACTTCCCTTCTTATGTATTGGTGTGACTTGAGAAATTTTCCAGTCTTTAGGTACGGATCTTTCTGTGAGCGAGTGGTTGTATATAATTTCTAAATATGGAGCTATTTTATCAGCATACTCTGAGAGGAACCTGACTGGTATACAATCTGGACCGGAGGCCTTGCCTTCATTAAGTGATTTAAGCTGCTCTGTTACACCGAGGATATCTACTTCTATGTCTCTCATCTTGGCAGTTGTTATTGATTGGAATTCAGGAATATTTACTTCTTCTTCTTTGGTGAAGGAGTTTCGGAAAACCGTGTTTAATAACTCTGCTTTAGTGGCACTGTCACCAATGACTTCACCTTGTTATCGCGCAGTGAAGGTATTGATTGCGTCTTGCCACTGGTGTGCTTTATGTATGACCAGAATCTCTTTGGGATTTCTGCCAGATTTCGAGACAGAATTTCGTTGTGGAAACTATTAAAGCATCTCGCATTGAAGTACGCGCTATATTTCGAACTTCTGTAAAACTTTGCCAATCTTGGTGATTTTGCGTTCGTTTAAATTTGGCATGCTTTTTTCGTTGCTTATGTAACACTGGTCTGACCCGTTTTGTGTACCATGGGGGATCAGTACCATCAGTTATTAATTTATGTGGTATATATCTCTCAATTACTGTCAATACTTTCTCTTTGAAGTCATTCCACAACTTTTCTACGCTTACATGATCAGACCGGAAAGAGCGAAGACTGTGTCTTAAAGAGGCGTTAAGAGCATTTTTATCAGCTTTTTTAAGTAGACATACTCTGCGTTTCTTTTTTATGGTTGTATGTGTTACGGTATTCAGCATAGCAGCAACTGCCTTGTGGTCGCTAATCCCTGTATTCGTCACAGTACTCACTATTTGTCCAGGATTATTTGTTGCTAAAAGGTCAGGAATGCTTTCGCAACCATTTACGCTTCGAGTGGGCTCATGAGCTAATTGTTCAAAATAATTTTCTGAGAAAGCATTCAGTACAATTTCGGATGACGTTTTATGCCTGCTGCCGGCTTTAAACGTATAATTTTTCCAGCATATCGAGGGTAGATTGAAATCACCACGGACGATAATTGTATGAGCGGGGTACTTATTTGAAATGAGACTCAAGTTTTCTTTGAACTGTTCAGCAACTATATCTTCTGAGTCGGGCGGGCGGGGGGGGGGGGGGGGGGGGGGGGGGGTCGGTAAAACGATCCAATTAATAATTTAGTCCGATTGTCAGGTATGACCTCTACCCATACTACTCACACGAACTGTCTACTTCAATTCCGCTACAAGGCAAACTACTTCTGACAGCAATAAATACTCCACCACCAACTGTATTTAATCTATCCTTTGTGAACACTGTTAGATCGTTTGAAAAAATTTCGGCTGAACTTATTTCCGGTTTTAGCCACTCTCTGTACCTGCAACTATTTGAGCTTCAGTGCTTTCTGTTAGGGCTTGGAGCTCTATTTCTTTCCCAGCACAGCTACGACAATTTACAATACCAATCGTTTCTACAACTACCTTACTGTGTTTTACCTGCTCACTTTTAGGCAGACGCCCCTTCTGTGGTTCCCTGAGACCCTCTAACCTAAAAAACCGCCCAGTCCCTTCCACCCAGCCCCCGCTACCCGTGTAGCTGCTCCCTGTGTGCAGTGGACTCTTGACCTATTAAGCGGAACCCGGAGACCCACGACCTGCGTCAAGGAATCTGCAGCCTGCACGGTCACAGAACCGCCTGAGCCTCTGATTCAGGCCCTCCACTCGGCTCTGCAACAAAGGACCACAGTCGGTTCTATCTACGATGCTGCAGATTGTGAGCTCCACCTTAATCTCGGAAGCAAGACCGTCAGTCTTGACCATTTCTGATAGCCGCCCGAAACCAATCTGCTCCGATTCAAAGCGACACACGTCATTGGTACTGACATGAGCCACCACCTGCAACTGGCTGCACCCTGTGCTCTTCATGGCATCCGGAAGCACCCTTTCCACATCCGGAAAGACTCCTCCCGGAATGCACACGGAGTGCACACTGGCTTCCCTCCTTGGCAGCCATGTTCCAAAGGCGCCCCATTACGCTCCTAACGTTGGAGCACCCAACTACCAGCAAACCCACCCCCTGTGAATGCCCAGACCTTGAGGGCCGAGAAGCTTCCTCTGGAGCAGGGTGGACGACTGCATCCGGCTCAGAGACATCGTCAGCCACAGATAACGCCCGAAACCTGTTCGTCAAACGAACCGGAGAGGCCCTACAATCGGCCCCTCGGAGAGTTTTTCGCTGTCCGCCAGACGTTGGAATTATCTCCCACTCGACCACGGGTGAGGGGTCAACCTCAGTGCAGGCAGCACCCAGGGCTGTCACAGCAATGGACCGATCGGAGGACACGTGGGACGTGCTCGACGTCCCTCGCATCCCCGCGTTCGATGCCCCACAGTGACAGCTCAAAAATGGTTCTGAGCACTATGGGACTTAACATCTATGGTCATCAGTCCCCTAGATCTTAGAACTACTTAAACCTAACTAACCTAAGGACATCACACAACACCCAGTCATCACGAGGCAGAGAAAATCCCTGACCCCGCCGGGAATCGAACCCAGGAACCCGGGCGCGGGAAGCGAGAACGCTACTCCACGACCACGAGCTGCGGACCGTGACAGCCTCAAGCTGTGTGACAGAAGCAGTTATTCGGACTGGCTTGGGTGATACTGTTGCTGGTTGTCCTCCTGAGGGATACTAATTCCGTCCAGTTCTTGAGGTAAATCGTCGAAATCCCGAGATGGTTGGAGAGACCTGCCCATAATGCTCCAAACGTTCTCGACTGGGGAGAGATCCGGCGACCTTGCTGCCGAAGGTAGGGTTTGGCGAGCACGAATACAAGTAGTAGAAACTCTCGCCGTGTGTGGGAGGATTTTATCTTGCTAAAATGGGATTCCAGGATGGCTTGCCATGAAAGGCAACAATATCGTCGACGTACCGCATTGCTGTAAGGGCACCATGGATAACAACCAAAGGGGTCCTGCTATGAAAAGAAGTGGCACACCAGATCATCTCTCCTGGTTGTCGGGCAGTACGGTGGACGACAGTCAATTTGGTATCCCACGCTGTCCGGGCCTGTCGAGACACGCCTTTGGATTCCATTCGAGGCGACACTCATCACTGAAGGCTGTTCTACTCCAGTCAGTAAGATTCCAGACCGGATACGTGACTGGAGGCGTCCTAGACAGCTGTGGGATACCAAAAGCTCGCCAAACAGGAGAGACGCAACCAGGAGCACAACGTCATGTCAACAATATTCTACGCCCCTTTTTGTTGCCCTTCTTGACAAGCCATCCACGGCTTACATTTCAGCAAGATAATGCCCTCTCGCACACGATGATGGCTTCCACTGTTTGTCTTCGTGCTTGCCAAACCTTACCTTGACCAACAACGTCGCCAGATCTCTCCCAATTGAGAATGTTTGGAGCATTGTGGGTATGGCCCTCCAAACATCTAGGGATTATGACGATCTGACGCACCAGTTGAATAGAATTTGACACAGTACCTATCAGGAGGACATCTAACAAGGCTATCAATTAATGCAAAACTGAACAACTGCTTCCATACGAGCCAGACGAGTACCAACGCTTTATTAGCTTGATCAGTTTGTAAAGCTCTTCCTTTTGAGAAAACAGCCGATTTTTTTTGCCTGTACATGTACAGTCGTGGACAAAACGAGCGAGACCCCTCGCCTTTTCTTTATGCTGATCCGCACAGCTTTACAGCCTGCTGCACAGCATAACAGGCAAGGAGACGAAGTGCTACCAACATACTATGCACAGGCGTGAAACTGAAAAATTATCCGAACTATGTCAGACTGTTTTCAATCGCGTGTAAGATTATATTAACGCTAATAGTGAGTTAAATACATAAAAGACACGTAAATGTAAGATATAAATGAAAGAAGAAACGCTAATTAGTATGAACTGTACTAATAAAAATGAATTTCAGCTTATCGTGATAAAATAACTGTTTTAGTAATACAAAGTATCCCAGATCGTTACGAATTAGCAAAATAATACGCGAATTCGGCCGCGAAACGGTCGGTGTCAACTGGATTACCGTTGTTGACCTACCATGAAAGTGTGCAAATTTAACAATGCGTGAAGATTCATAACGAAGTTCAGTTAAAAATCGTTCAGTACCCCACTTAAGTCAATTGATATTGACATCCACAGGGCGCCAGTACAGAATAACTGTAGCAATAAAACGTATTGGGGGCGCGATAATTTCTTAAAATTGCCTTACTGATATGATAGTCTATCTGCCTCCATCGAGATTAGAACCGAAAACAAACCACACCTCCCTTGCAGTAGCATACACCTTCCACTACGCTAGCAGACAACGCAGGCAAACAGCCCTCTATTATTACCCCAGACATGAATAAGTCGGCAATTTCACAATGAAAATGGCAAAATGAGCTGCAGTTTCTGTTGCATAGAGCTTTCTGGAGTCTAAAACATGAATTTTCTACCTTTATGTCACCGCTTACGTGACAATCATTCGGGATGTTTATCGAAACAACAAAATACTGTTATTAGTGAATAAATTTAGTAGGATAATTCTGCACCACCCCAAGAAATAAACGGCTACAAAGCTGCCAAACGTGTTATACAAGGTTTCGAATTCTTCATTAGACTCGCTGCAGCCATAAAACGTTCATTAGCCGAAGTGTTTCTTAAGCTAGCTAGCAATGGGAATGCTCGCACTTCTAAAACGCCATGGCATTAATATTGGGATCTGAATTACCACGTGTGTAGGCAAATGGATTTTATTTGCATTCCTGTAAACGTGATTTGGGTCGAAAGCGTAGCTAAGAGTAATATGCTGATGCATCGACTGCAGCTAGAACATTTCGAATAAAGAGTAGTGGTAATTATTTATGCGGCCCTCATCTTCAGTAACTGTCGTAGCTATTTTCGTTACCTAAATCGGTAAAAACGGAACCCTACTAGTCTCACTTTCTTGACCGTCTATCTGTCTACCCAACCCTTTAAACCTGTTTACCTCTAGTGTGGGCAGACATAATAAGCAGAAATGTATCACACTTACTGCTGTATATGGTCCCTTGGTGGTGTAAAAAAGTGAGCACCTATGTCAACGCAATCTAAAAGATACGGCCGTTCATGTGAAGTAAATTTGCGCGAGAGGACAAAAAATGGCTCGAAGAACTATGCGACCAAACTGCTTAGGTCATCAGTCCACTAGACCTATAACTATTTAAACCCACCTAACCTAAGGACATCACACACATCCATGCCCGTGGTAGGATTCCAACCTACGACTGAAGCAGCCGCGCGGTTCGTGACTGAAGCGCCTAGAACGTCGGCACGGTAGCTCAGCGTGCCCGGTCAGAGAGCTGGTTGGCCTCTGTAATAATAATAATAAAAAAAACTGAGTGGAAGGATCAACAAACGAACTTTAACGGAGGTCCTGTGACGTCCGCGACGACCAAACACAACGAAGAAGAGGGGAAAAGAAAGAACCGCTTGGCCACCGCACCCGGCTAAACCATTTTCACCATATGTATAATTATAATATATACTGTCTAGTGAGGATAAAATGTATTCGCCAGCAACTCAGATCGTTTGATCACGGGATTTTTACGAAGCTACATTCAAATTTTGTTCGAAGTCTTCTGTAATAGCCACTTATAAACACCCCAGGAACCTCGTACGCGATATCCACTTCCGAAGACGCTGGCAGATACTGCAGTACTATAACAAGTAGTTAAGAATTTATTGTTATTGGTCCATGCATGACACATTACTTCAGTATCAATTTAACGCACCTAGGTGTTTGTCTATGGCTGAAAATAATGAACAAAAAATAAATAAACAGCAAACAACTTCGATTTTCAAATCAAATGTAACTCAAATGTCGAATTACAACATAATTTCGTTGTTACATCTACATGACTACATCTACAGGATTTCTTTGCAATCCAGACTCACGTGCCTGGCAGAGGGTTCATCGAACCAACTTCGGACTATTTCTCTACCGTCCCACTCTTAGACTACCAGTAAAGCAATTTTAAGAAATTCTCGTGCCCACAATACGTTTTATTGCTACTATTGTTCTGTACCGGCGCCCTGTTGATGTCAATATGAAACTTTCGTAGAATTTCATACTTGTTACCGCCTAGTTTTTCCTCTTCTGTCAATAACTGAATTGACTTAAGTGTGGCACTGAATGATTTTTAACTGAATTTCGTTATGAATCTTCACGCATTGCTAAATTTGCACACTTTCATGGTAGGTCAGCAACGGTAATCCAGTATGACTGGTCTGAACGTTGACAAATACCATTTCGCGGCCGAATTCGCGTATTATTTTTCTAATTCGTAACGATCTGGGGTACTTTGTATTACTAAAACAGTTATGTTATCTCAATAAGCTGAAATTCATTTCTATTAGTACAGTTCATACTAATTAACGTTTCTTCTTTCATTTATATCTTGTATTTACGTGTTGTGTTTGACGCACTAATCAGCATTAATATAGTCTTACACATGATTGAAAACAGTCTGAGATAGTTCGGATGGTTTTTCAATTTCACGCCTGTGCATAGTATGTTGGCAGCACTTCGCCTCCTTGCCTGTTATGCTGTGTAGCAGACTTTAAAGCTGTGCGGATCAGCATAACGAAAAGGTGAGGGGTCTCGCTCGTTTTGTCCACGACTGTACATCACATCTGAAACGTCCCCTTAGAAAAATTGTACATGACTGTGCTTAAACTGACACAATATTTTTAGCGCAACGCAATCTGACTTTCAATAATCCCTACAAAAGAATGGCCCTGACTAACATTAACCTACACCTTTCACAAATCACTTACCTCACAAAAATCTTCGTTACTCGAACTACTACAATACAGCGAGCGCCACTACTGCCAGCTAAATAAAAGATTCAAACTACGAAAGGCACTAACTACTGATAGGCATAGTTAGCAAATGAAAGATTTTAATAGAGAACAAACAATGTATTTACCTTAGTAGTGTTGAAAAATCATAATATACATAGCAGTTCATGACATCCAGTCCTACAAATTTCAAAACTCCTCCATTTCTCTCCCCACATCCACCACTGCTGGCGGCTCACCTCCAACTGCGCAACGCTACGCACTGTTCACATCCAGCTGCCCAACACTACAATGGCCACCAACAATGTAAACCAGCCACAGACTGCACACAGCACAGCCAGTGATTTTCATACAGAGCGCTACGTGGCGTTACCAATAAGAAAACCTAAACAGCCTACTTACACATCTACTGATTTCCATCCCATTCGAATAATTCCTCCGTGTCCATCGTTTTCTTCTTTTTTCTCCTTTTTTTCCTTGCCGTGTAATCTTACAGTGATATTCGAAACAGTATCATTATGTAGATATAAGAGCAGATCTATCACAAGCAAATACATCATTGACTAATTGACTGAAAATTCCACATATATCTACAGTCTATTTAAGCCGCCTTTCGTAAGCAGACCATATAGAAGAAAATACTGATAATTAAATAGTGGCGTAAAGTGAATGAAGACGGCAATGTTTCTGTGAGACCTTTTATTTCACTGACGCTTTTGTTCTTAGGCTCAGCGGCTTGTTGTAATTGTTATAAATCTCATCAGGAATATCACCCGGATCATTGCAAGCCACTGAGTGTGAAGTAAGCAACATGTGGAAATTTGCAAAATGTCTGCTCGTATGCACTTACGAACACTACGTGCTCCATCGTGTCTTCGTAGCCAACAGGGAAGAGGTGCCGCAGTAGGCCATGTAGAAGGTTTTTTACGCTTTCAAAGCACTGAAAGGAACTCTGCTTCTGTAATTGCATCATAATGCGAAATTACAAACAAAATGTTTATATTGTAATGCGTATGAGGAATATTTGTGTAGACGATATTTAAGATACCGTACATTTGTACATACAGTTTACACGGACAGTAAAAATGAGACTCAACATGAATGTCTTCAAGAAAGGGAAAAAGTACGGGGTATATCACACGAGTCGTCGGACGTCACAACAGGACACAAGTGCGATGTCTACTGTGTACTGGCTCATCTCCTTCCATGAATTGAAGCCTAAGAATGTAATTTAGAAAGTCGTAAAATACCGAGAATTTAAATTGGTTGCAATAATGACCCTGACGAGATTACAATTTATTTTTTATAGAGGATATGCGTTCCCTCGATTTCAAAACTCAGTTATTTAGTCCTTCTCTAAGAAATCACAGCCCAAGAAATTCATTTTTGAAAAAATAAATTAATCCATTTATTATAATTTTCTTAGTTATCACTACGATATTTATTGTGTTATATGATTTTTGTCCGACAAAACACGTCTTTACCTCTTAGCATCTTAGTAGAAGAAGAAGATGCTATATTCATTTTCACCTCTGATCTCACCTAGAGTGAAGGTGCCAAGCACAGAAGTTGGTTCAAATGGCTCTGAGCACTATGCGACTTAACTTCTGAGGTCATCAGTCGCCTAGAACTTAGAACTAATTAAACGTAACTAACTAAGGACATCACACACATCCATGCCCGAGGCAGGATTCGAACCTGCGACTGCAGCGGTCGCTCGGTTCCAGACTGTAGCGCCCAGAACCGCACGGCCACTCCGGCCGGCAGCACAGAAGTGATTTAGATCGCCGTTTGTATCTTTGGACCAGGAAGCGTACAGATCATACCAGAGATGTATTTCTCTCCTAATTACGCGTCGAGTACTATCATTATTCTCATAGTAACGCTTCAGATTGGTTGCTAGCCGTTTTCTGTACCTCGTTTTCCTCCAGACAGAGGAGTTGAAAGTTTATAGTTTGCCACAACATATTTCCTGCGCTATATGGAGCGAAACGCCACAGTCAGACAACCCATTTCGCACAGACAGAAGATACCGTCACGTTATAACTCTTATATTGGGTCATTTAAAGTTGAAGACTGACGTTGGCACATTTTTTCACCTTTGCGCTTCTGTCATCACTATTTCTCTTTATCACCCGGGTGAGACACTCAATATTAAAGCCGCTATTGAAAAGGTGTTTCCTTTGGAAATGCGTACCTCAGCCGCGCGGGATTAGCCAAGCAGTCTAAGGCGCTGTAATCATGGACTGTGCGGCTGGTCCCGGCGGAGGTTCGAATCCTCCCTCGGGCATGGGTGTGTGTGTTTGACCTAAGGATAATTTATGTTAAGTAGTGTGTAAGCTTAGGGACTGATGACCTTAGCAGTTAAGTCCCATAAGAATTCACACACATTTGAACATTTTTTTGTGTACCTCATCTCTCTGCAGTCGCAATCACGCATTCACTTTTCTGCACATTCTTTGAATCTGAATTTATTAGCTCTTTTCTTTCCGGCTTTTGCAATTATCATACATGTTATTGCACGTTTAACACGTCGTCCACTGTGAAGATGGCACCTCTCCAAAATTTTTCAACTAAGATATCAGTAATTATAGAATGCCATGAACTTCTTGGTTAGCTTACCTTTGCTGACAAATGTTCCAATACCCAGCAATAAACACATAACGATGCTTGCCGACAGCTGCAGCATTGACATTACAAATGAAGTCTATTCAGCTTGTCACTGCGGAACTACTGCTACCCTCCTTCTTCACTACTTTGTGGACAAGCTTTAGCAATTCAGTGAAGCCCAATCATATTCTGTAAAGAACTGAGTTACATTAAAATTACAAAGCTCTTGAAAATAAGCAAATTTTTATACCCACTAACGTTACAACGATGACAACACATGATTTTTAATTCTCGTCTTGATGACGCTACTGGCGATCAATGCCTACAACCTTTTCGTATGTCAACAGCCGACGCGGGCGACATGGAACATGGTGTTCTACGTGGCGGCAGCGGTGGCTGCAGCGGGCTATATCTTCTACGCCGTCTTCACCACCGCCGAGGAGCAGTCTTGGAACGTCCCAACCACAGGTGAGGGCCTTAGGTTGTTTTCTGCCGCCTGCGACAGAGCGCGTCTCTGCTTGCCTGCTCACTCCTCTCTCTGCTTCAGATTTGAAAGCAGTTCAGACCTGGTCCACTCTTTGGCAGCGGGTCTCGTGAGTTCTTTTCGTGTATGAGGAGCATTCCTACAGTGACATATTGAAACTTTCAACTGGTCGCAAGTATGCTCAGTTGGGATCTTTTCAGCAGTTGCCCCAGAGATCTCCATACAGGACGTTCCTGCGTCCTGAAAGAATATGTTCACGAGCTGCACATAGTGTGCCCGTGCATTGTCGTACTGAAAGATGGACCGCACGCCGAATTGTTGAATGTAGGAATGAGAAATAGTATAGAGGATCCTGACACGATATGCACCCAACTCACCCTCTATAGTGATGAGAGGCGACTGACACATGTACACGATACGGTCCCAAACCTAAGTACTGAGCACGCGGGAACGTACGCCTAACCGCCGCCACGCTTTTATACGACCATCATCAGGAGTCAGACAAATGTTACACTCAGAATGAGATTTTCACTCTGCAGCGGAGTGTGCGCCGATACGAAACTTCCTGGCAGATTAAAACTGTGTGCCGGACCGAGACTCGAACTCGGGACCTTTGCCTTTTCGAGGGCAAGTGCTCCACCAACTGAGCTACCCAAGCGCGACTCACGCCCAGTCCTCACAGCTTTACTTCTGCCAGTACCTCGCCTCCTACCTTCCAAACTTTACAGAAGCTCTCCTGCGAACCCTGCAGAACTAGCGCTCCTGAAAGAAAGGATATTGCGGAGACATGGCCTAGCCACAGCCTGGGGGATATTTCCAGAGTAAGATTTTCACTCTTCAGCGGAGTGTGGACTGATGGAGAGCCTCTGCAGGAGAGGTTGTGTGAAGTTTGGAAGGTAGGAGACGAGGTACTGGCAGAAGTAAAGCTGTAAGGACCGGGCGTGAGTCGTGCTTGGGTAGCTCAGTTGGTAGCCGGCACGGTAGCTCAGCGTGATCGGTCAGAGAGCCGGTTGGTCTCTGTAATAAAAAAACTGAGTGGCAGGATCAACCACCGAACTTGAACAGGATGTCTTGCGACGTCCGCAACGACCAGACACAACGATCAATAACGGACAAAATGAAAAAAAAAAAAAAAAAAAGCGTGTTCGGCCAGAAGGTTACGTGCTCTGTAATAAAAAAAACTGAGTCAATCGATCAACAACGAACATAAGTGGATGTCTTACGACGTCCGCCCCGAGCAGATGCAACGAACAAAAGCGAAAAAAATGAGATTAAAAAAAAAAAAAAGAAAAAGGTTGGTAGAGCACTTGCCCGCAAAAGGCAAAGGTCCCAAGTTCGAGTCTCGATCCGGCACACTGTTTTAATCTACCAGGAAGTTTCAAATCTTACACACGTCAGTGAAGAGAACCCAGTTACATTGATAGAGGTCCTATTCCACGTGTTTGCATATCCGCACTCCCCAGGGCTGTTCGGTGAGGGAGAGAGAGTTCTTCACCTTTTTATTGATATTTATTTGTTGGAACACTTACGTATTGTATAGTTCTACACGGGCCTCCTAACTACCTCCAAGAAGGCAACCTTTGTTCTATTGCGTTCTCCTATGGATACCTAAAAGCCATAATTTGTAAGCAAAGATAATGTATTGGTATTCTTGGCCATGGGCTCCTTCTGTGAACAAAATCTTCAGTATTTTATTACTCACGACTGCAGTTGAATGTCAGACTGACCTCGTTGTGGTGTATGCCATTCTCGTGTTGATAGCTCTTCTTACCGTAAAATGATAATGTAGGTCCGGTCTAAGCTTGAAGTAGCCCTTTGAGGCATGTTAACAAAGTGAACAGTGTACACAAACCGCACTGTCCAGTGCTCTTCTGAGCTAGCCTGAGACTCTAGTGTAGCGTCCCGGGTTGACTGCTACATGGGCACCCGGGGATAGCAACATGGCCACTTGGCCGTCAGGGCGTCGAGTAGGGACGACCTCAGCGAATGTGTAATCCCTGGACCGTGGCTACAGTGAAGCCAGAGAGTGCTCCCAGAAGACAAACAGCTTCTGTTGGCAGCTCATTCTGTGCGGCCAAGTCGGCCAGTTACCGTAGTCGGGAGCCGCTGAGGTGCCAGAAAGCGACGACTGAAGTGCGGGAGCAGCCGACTGGGGCAGGCTCTCTGAGCACGCGGCGTCAAACAGCCGAGGCGAAATGGCCAGCAGCCAGTGCTATCGTCACCACGGGAGGCACAGGCTGGCTACTGACTGTATCAAGCACCCGGTCTGCACTGAGCAGGCAGCCGGCTGGTTCATCGTGGCTGATATTGTTATCGAAGTCAGGACCGAAATTGGAGCAGAGAGCGGTTCCAGCAGTACAAAGGAATCTGACCTGCCAGCCCAACTTCTCGCTTTGCTACGGTACGTGGCATTTTATTCGGTATGCTTTCATTGCGCAGATACGAATAGGTCTCTGAAGCTGAAAAGTCATTTTTTTACCCGAGTATCACAAGACAAGGCCCAGTATAATAATTATATTCATTATGTAGTAAGCATCCAAAGCTGAAGGCTGAGCAGTGCCCTAGCATCTAGCCTCCGGGACAACTGACACTAGTTGTATCTGGCGGGCAGACTGAGTTTGCGTGCACAACAGACTGATTGCCTAACTTCAATGCTAATTAATTCGAAAACGGGGCAACGTATCGATTTTTTTTCTTAAGAATCATTTCTCAGCACAACGTACTCTGCAACACCAGGCCGCCCCTATCATCATATTGATGGAGTAGCCATGGGCTCACCTCTTGTCCCTGAAATTGCTAATCTCTATATGGAGCAGTTTGAGGATATGTCACGAAAAACTGCTGGGCTCAAACCTTTCCCCTGCATGGATGACACCTTCACTGTGTGAGAACGTGGCAGAGAAGCCCTTAATATGATCACGGACCATATGAACAGTTCACGATGGAGCTAGAATAGACAGAATGTCTCTGTTTTCGACATTATAATAAGTAGAAAATGCAATGGTACCCTTAGACATGTAGTCTACAGAGGGAATACCCCTACAGATCTGTAACAATATGCCATGAGCTGACATCGTCCGGTGCAGCGATACACTGTTATAACAACTCCACAGGACATACGACAGAGACAGACTGCCTGGTGAATTGCAACACTTTAAAGAAGTGGTTCAAAAACTGGGTACAGCGAAGTGCAGATCAGACGTATAGTGAAGAAAACGAGCGATACAACTGCGGTATCGGCCGTTATCCAGGCGGCCGCACTCCAAATACGTGCGCCGCAGCGTTTCCTAGAGCCGCCAACGTGGTACGAGGACGCTGCCACAAACGATTATGCCGCTGCCAATGAGATGCACACCCATAGCATGCCACACTCCACACACATGATTTCAAAAATCTTTTCCTGATTTCAAGGCTGATGCTCTTAGATGTTGAGATGTTTTTCTTCTTGATAAAAGCAGCCTTTGCTTGAGCAATTCTACTTCTCACTTCTGCCTTGCTCCTTCCATCCCTGGTAATATTACTGCCCAGATAAGTAAGTTTATCAAATTGTTGAAGCAGTTCATTGCTTACATGAACTTGGACTTTCACTTGATCTTTTTTGTCGCATGTCATTACTTTTGTTTTTGCTTTATTAATTCTCATATTATATTCTTCCCCCATAACTTTATCCATTCTATTCAGTAGAACTACAAGATCTTCTTCACTTTCAGCCAGGACAGCTATATCATCGGCATATCTTATCATATCTATTTGTTGGCCATGAATTACTACACCTGTCTGTGAATTTTCCCTTACTTTTTTCACCGCCTCTTCAATGTATAGTTAAAGATAACAGGGGATAGTGCGCAACCTTGTCGGACACCTTTCCGTATCTGCACCTCTTCTTGTTTTGTCCATCCACGGATAACTGCTGTCTCGTTTTTGTACAGGTTCCATATCATTTTTTTATCTTTATAGTCTATTCCTACTTTTTTGAGTACCTCAAACATCTTATCCCATTTAACATTATTAAAGGCTTTCTCTACATCTACGAAAGCTATGTATGTGGTCAGGTTCTTATCTAGTCGTTTCTCTATTATTAGTTTTAAAGCAAATATTGCTTCTCTGGTTCCTCTATCTTTCCGGAATCCGAACTGGTCTTTGGAGAGTGTAGCTTCGACTTTTTGTTCTATGCGTTTTAGGATAATTGAGGTTACTATTTTAGAGGCGTGAGTAACTAGGAGTGTGGCATGCTATGGGTATGAAACATGGACTCTCGGGACAGAGGAAGACCAGAAGCTAAATTCTTTTGAAATGTGGTGCTATAGACGCATTCTCAAAATAAAATGTATCGACAGGGTCACAAACGAAGTGGTTCTGGAAAGAGCAGGTGAGAAGAGAAGCTTCTGGAGTTTCACTGTTAAAAGAAGAGTGCAATTTACAGGCCATCTATTAAGATATAAAGGACTTCTGAACACAATCATAGAGGGATATGTCGAGGGAAAAAGACCAAGAGGAAGACCACGGCTGAGGTACATGGATCAAATCGTGAAAGATGTGGGATGTAACACCTTTAAAGAAATGAAGAGAAAATCTGAAAGACGCACAGAATGGAGACAAGCTGCCATTGTAGCTGTTGCAAACCAATCTTTGGATTGACCACTACAGAAGAAGAAGAAGAAGAATGAGATGCAAGCATCCCCTCTCCAGAGCTCCAGCGGCGGGTTTACTTAAGTTCGAACATCAAGCACTGCCTCATTTTGTGTGTTGGCCAGCTGAATATCATTTACCGACTTTCAAAGTGCCCAGGGTTCAACATCCTCTGAATAGACATTGTACTGAAGTGTGACAAATTTATATATCTTTTGTATCTCTATATATCGCTACATTCAGACCTGTTAGCAACTGACGTTGAAAACTATTGCAACAAAATTATATTTCATTTTCACTGTTTGATATTAGATGAATAATAAATTAATATCTGGATTCTCTGTTCATGAAGCGCATCTGCTCCACGCTCCTGTATCGACTAAAGAACCACACACCTTGCAAAGGAAGACCTAACAGCCACCTTCAAAGAAGACGTCGAGGATGAGAATGAGAAACAAGCCCTTGTCCCCTATACTAATCGTACGTTATCCAAAATGTGAAAATCCTCGAAAAAGTGGAACATCAAAGCCCATATTTCGATTATCACAAAAACCTAAAAATGTGCTTGGCCCAGGTAAGGTCAAACTGCAGCTGCAAATACCTGGTATGCACAACATCCGTTGTGAGTGTGGTCTCTAGTATGTTGGGCAAACACAGCGGTTTATTTTGCAACGCTGCATAGTAGACATTAGGGGCCTACGTTTAGGACATAAATAAAAGTTAGCAGTCGAAGATACAGCCTCAACGAAGGATATATGTTCGCATCTGAGAAAACAAGATTGTAATGCTTACTTGTTGGCTTATGGAAAAGCGTCATCAAATAATCAACTGAGACAAGGCTCCATAACAGTCTCGTCAACAGGTACGAGGGCTACTAAATAAGTTCGACACGGAACTACGGACTAGTAGCTACAAGCCGATACCGCACCCGCCAGTTGACGCTTCGTGAGTCTGTGTAACACTGAGTGAGCTGAAGATCGAACGGCAGTCGACCCGGCACCACCTCATTGTCTCCCCTCCCCCCTACCTTCTCCTTTCACACGACGCCGACCACCACAATGGTGCCAAGGAGTAGGAAGAGGCGGCCGCCGCTGGGATAAATATACAGGGTTATTACAAATGATTGAAGCGATTTCACAGCTCTACAATAACTTTATTATTTGAGATATTTTCACAATGCTTTGCACACACATACAAAAACTCAAAAAGTTTTTTTAGGCATTCACAAATGTTCGATATGTGCCCCTTTAGTGATTCGGCAGACATCAAGCCGATAATCAAGTTCCTCCCACACTCGGCGCAGCATGTCCCCATCAATGAGTTCGAAAGCATCGTTGATGCGAGCTCGCAGTTCTGGCACGTTTCTTGGTAGAGGAGGTTTAAACACTGAATCTTTCACATAACCCCACAGAAAGAAATCGCATGGGGTTAAGTCGGGAGAGCGTGGAGGCCATGACATCAATTGCTGATCATGATCTCCACCACGACCGATCCATCGGTTTTCCAATCTCCTGTTTAAGAAATGCCGAACATCATGATGGAAGTGCGGTGGAGCACCATCCTCTTGAAAGATGAAGTCGGCGCTGTCGGTCTCCAGTTGTGGCATGAGCCAATTTTCCAGCATGTCCAGATACACGTGTCCTGTAACGTTTTTCTCGCAGAAGAAAAAGGGGCCGTAAACTTTAAACCGTGAGATTGCGCAAAACACGTTAACTTTTGGTGAATTGCGAATTTTCTGCACGAATTCATGAGGATTCTCTACCGCCCAGATTCGCACATTGTGTCTGTTCACTTCATCATTAAGAAATAATGTTGCTTCATCACTGAAAACAAGTTTCGTACTGCACGCATCCTCTTCCATGACCTGTTGCAACCACGCCGAAAATTCAAAGCGTTTGACTTTGTCATCGGGTGTCAGGGCTTGTAGCAATTGTAAACGGTAAGGCTTCTGCTTTAGCCTTTTCCGTAAGATTTTCCAAACCGTCGGCTGTGGTACGTTTAGCTCCCTGCTTGCTTTATTCGTCGACTTCCGCGGGCTACGCGTGAAACTTGCCCGCACGCGTTCAACCGTTTCTTCGCTCACTGCAGGCCGACCCGTTGATTTCCCCTTACAGAGGCATCCAGAAGCTTTAAACTGCGCATTCCATCGCCGAATGGAGTTAGCAGTTGGTGGATCTTTGTTGAACTTCGTCCTGCAGTGTCGTTGCACTGTTATGACTGACTGATGTGAGTGCATTTCAAGCACGACATACGCTTTCTCGGCTCCTGTCGCCATTTTGTCTCACAGCGCTCTGGCGGCAGAAACCTGAAGTGCGGCTTCAGCCGAACAAAACTTTATGAGTTTTTCTACGTATCTGTAGTGTGTCGTGACCATATGTCAATGAATTGAGCTACAGTGAATTTATGAAATCGCTTCAATCATTTGTAATAGCCCCGTATATATGAGACGAGCGCGTAATCTTGACCTTTTACCGAGGATGATGAGAGTGACATTCGTCGGAAAGCCGCGAAACATCAACGCAGCCAGTTAAATGCAAGATTTCACTCTTCCCAGCAGCCTTATCTCTGTTGACAGCAGCGACTACACGTGACATACACCGCCGAGACACTGAAACCTTTGAGGACCCGTCCTAATCCGCGGCTGCTCAGCCGCAACTTACAGCTCACAGAAATCGATCGTACTTGGGTTCCTCTCCGAATGTCTAAGATAATGGGGTTAAGGGCTGATGATCTAGCAGATCAAACAACCACACTCGAGACCGTTTAAGTGATCCTCAAATCCGTCACAGTTCCATAGTGACGCAAAATACACAGTTTCTATCCGCAGATGAAAGTCACCTGCTTGCATCCGTAGGTGAACAAACGTATGTCCGCTATCTGACAATAGCTGCTTGTATTGTTTGAGGGTAAGAGACGATGGTAGACGCATCAGGAGCTCCATTTTGTGGCTTATAAACATCTCTCAATCGAAATTAGCTCCACCACCTGCCTCTACAATTACCTTTTGGCACTTGGAATGTGTAGCTTCATAAGGTTTTAGACGTAATCGTACGTTGCCTTTGCTGTGCACTGGTGTGCACAGAAACCTATCATCCCAGGATTATGTCCCAGGAGGCTCTCAAAACGCCACTGTATGTCAGGAAGAGGCAGTATGTTGTTAGGCTTCAAGTTCACCAGCAAAAGCACAATAGACGAGCCTGAAAGCAGTAAGATATATGACTAGCCAAGTTTGCAGACATAGGGTAAATTGAATACTATGCAAGGAGTGCTATTAGAAAGATATATGCTCACGAAGTATATTTTTCTGTGTGGGAAAGGGAGACGTCACGCTGTGTCAACCGAAATTTCCAATACATAATTCTACTAACGGGATGAATCTGAACTGGGCAGTCAAATGCAAGAATTCCAAGGCAGGGAGGAGTCTGAATAGTAGTCCTACTAGGATACCTTTGCTGCTATGTGTTATTAGTCATAAACCACCTGGTAATGAACTGCAGTACCAGAAAAGTCCAACTGCCAATGTTCTCAGAGTAATACTTAACAACTAGGAAAGAGGCCCTGAGGTAACTTTTTATAGAATCAGCATACTGTTTGTTTCTTTTCGAACTTAATGTGTGATGGGAAGACATTAATTGTGTCTGCAGAAGTTATCTAAATTGTATCTACGATCAGTTAGCTGTGCTCCAATGTAAGATGAATTTCATAATAATAAGAGGAATTATATTCTGATTATACTGCTGCAGCTGATGCATCTCATCCTTTTATTTTATATTGGTTTCAAATATCGCAGTCATGTGCAGTTTTTACAGTCAATAAACATAATTAATATAAACCTATCAAGGGGATTAACATAATACATCCATCACCAGCTAAATTAACGTACAAAATGGTCTAATAAATTGATTACAATAATATTATTTCACTTATTCCCTTAAAGTTTGTATACCACAGTTGTGTCTCCTCACAACTGCGATGCACTTCAAACATTCTCTCTACAATTAACTGCGAGTGAAATTTATTCATCAAAAAACAGTAGTTTCCTTATTCAGAAAACATAATATTTTTGTTCCAGAAAACGGATCCTCGAAGAAGAACGTCAAGGGCGTCGTAAACGCAGCATTCGAAGAGAACGACTCGCAGCTCAACAATCGAATATCTTCTAGACTTTAATTTACGTTCTGCATCAGGACACATTGCAGTCGTCTGAATCAACCTTATAAATTATTATTCACTATAATTTCGACTTCTATCAGCCAATTCTCTAATAGCTGACACTGATGTTAAAGTTGTTTTGTTACTGAAATTACATATCAAAATCCAAATAAATGGTAGTTTTTTGCTCTCTACTTATTGCATAGTAACAGATCATTATTCTGTAGAGTCTTCAGATGTGTCTACAGTGAGTCCTGACTATATAAAAACACGGAACTGACCATGAGACGAGCGTCACTGTCACACTAGTAGGTTTAACTCGAAATCTGAGCTACGGTAAGCACTTAGTGGAGTGTATGAACAAAGTAGCTAGAGTGTATTTCACGAACTTTTATTGAAAGAATATACGCAGATCTAAAATTGGAAGATGATAAGAACTATCATCGGTAAAAGCGAAAGTCCTCTATACAAAAAGTTGTAGAGGCTTCTGAATCCATTTATTGGCCTGCAGCCTGCTGGTTTCTGTCTCGATATCTACAGCGGATGTTCGCTTAGCAATTTTGCTGACATTTTTTTCAGCAATGGTGGGTAAACCTTTGGCAATGTCAGCCACTTGGACTGCCAAACGTCAGCAAAATCGCTAAACAGATGTCGGCTGAAGAACCCCAGACAGAAGCCATCAGACCATAGGTCGTCCTGCCCATATTTCAGCTATGTAGATGCCCTAAGTTAGTCGAAATTGGACAATTCAACTAAAATCAATAATCCAGATTGTGCATCGTCCATATAAATATAAAACAAGATCACCAGTTTCTTCAGTGACACGATGCCGTCTCTTGTATAGCTAGGAGTCGTTGTAATTACAAAGAACAGGCAGAAATTATGTAACGTAAATATAAATGATATACTTCAGTACTACTAGCACTAACATCCCCATTTACACCTATGAAAACTACAATTGGTCGCTACGATGACCGTTGCAGTAACTTCACCCTCAACAAAATGATGTTTCCTGCCATGTTCACCATAGTTCAATTGATAAAAACGATATCGATAGGACAACAAATATATTTACAGTAACTACTAGCGTGGTACTGAATTTGATGTCATCATGGACATTCGGGTTTGATTCCATACAGAAACAGTTGTGCCCAGCTACTGTATTCATTTCTAGTAAAGGGAACAGCAGTCAGTCGCAATGTTGTTATCGCATATCTAGATTTCGGCCATTGTTTCGTATGTTCAGTGCACTAAGTGTCAGTTAAAACGTAATGTTGATTTGAAAATGGGTCTTGTCCCGAAACTAGTCATCGAATGAATAAAAAATTAAATATTTTCTACTTTGACTGGTTTTTTTTCTATTCGTATATAAAAAAAACACTTTTGCATGCACTAGTTCCAACTGGACGATTCACGTCAAACGTTGAGCTCAAACTCAGTCTAATAAGAATAGTCCAGTTGGGACAACGTGTGAGTATGAAGCCATCGTCTGAAATGAATCGCGTAGTTGAGTATGTGCATATGCAAGGGTTTTTGGTGTTTTAACTTACATTTACTGCGCTGAAGATGGGCACACTGTGACCGAAATCTAAATATGCATTAAACATCACTGCGCCTGGCTGCTGTAGGCTTGTATTACTTGTTAACATGGGCAATGTTTATGGAAGCAACAGAATTATTGTGTCGAATATTGACTTTTATGGTGGGTGTTTTCCTAGAACAAAATTAATTAACAAAGCGGTCTATAGGACGGGCGAGTACCATGGCGAGATATGAACCTTTCTTGGAAAAAATAAGTTCCAAAAAATAAGTTCCCTTTCTGCCACCTAAATGTTGTAACACAAAAAGCAATACAGTGAAGTTGCAACTTAGTCCTCAACTAAAATCAAAGTACTTCAGTAGTGAATGTAAAATGTCATGAATGTTAACATCTCCTTGATAGAAACATTATTTTCTCGGACACTGTGGATTCCCTGTGAGCTGCTATTCTACCATATAGCATGTGTCTCAGGTACCACCTTATGCGCGACTTTAATGGCTACTCATTCTCTCCAGCTGTTGATACGCGACTCGTTTATGGAATTAATAAAACCAAACGACGACTCGCAATCCCTTAAGCCGCCTCAGTTAATGCCTTAGCAGTGGAGTATGAGCACCTATTCTTTATTTCAGACTGGGTAATGTTTCTTCCTTCACAAAGAAGAAGATGTTGTCAAAAACGAGAGGACTAAGAAATTCAGAATTATAAAGAACGATACAGGTTGACGACAGTACACCTAAAAATGACTTAGTGGATACTTCCATGTTGATACAAAAGGAACTAGCCTTCAGAGCGCAACTCGACCTTACAGGCGGGAGGCACTGATTCATAAGGCGCATTATATGACAATTGTACACACGTGTCTTTTGGTTATTCTCCTTTGGCAAAGGGACCCAAAGTTTGTTGTATAATAAACGAAATCGATCGTCTTTAATAAATATAAATAGTTCGGCTACGTGTTATGCAAGGCAATTTTTAATCTTTTTCAATTAGTAACTGCAGAAAAAAGAGAGAGGTCATAATGGATGAAATTTCCTGTGATTTCAGTTGCTCTTGAAATACACTAAACGGCAAGAACGCTACACGTTACCCGATGTTATCGAACAGTCAACTGCACACGTACAAAGTGACGAATACTTCAGCAGCAACGGAGTTGCCAGTCTTAACGTTCAAGTTATTTGCACTACTATAAAATTATGTGGAAGTGTTACCGCAAACTAGTCTGGATAGGTTCACAGTTCAAGGATATGGTGAACTTCTGATGTACCCAGAGTCATGGCTATCAATGGAGCAAACACACACTTTCTTGGACATGCAGGCAATAGAATTACACCATGGCTTACGATGCCTTACGAGAGCCCTTGAACTACAGTACAAACGGCTTACAGCAGATATGTCGCAAAGGTATGTGTTAGAATTGTTTTCCAATCAAAAACAAAATTGGTCACAGAGATAGTGCAGCCCATTAAATTCTTGCATATAGATCCGTCCAATGTAGCTGGTTTAACACATTAAAGAGAAAATTCCAAAAGAGAAGGAAGGTAAGGAGGAAAATTAAGCAGCAGCAGATAGGATACCCTACTGAAAATGTGCCAGAATCGCTTTCTTGTTCGTTTCCCGACAATTTATATACCTATAATATCAGAAAGTATGTTTGGAATTATAAGCAGGGACTAATGCAAAGAATTATATAGAACCTCAAAAGTGACTTCTAATCAAATTGCGCGCCTATGGACTATCGTCTCAGTTGTGGGACTGGATTCGTGGTTTCCTGTCAGAAGGGTCACAGTTTGTTGTAACTGGCGGGAAGTCGTCGAATAAAACAGAAGTAATATCTAGCGTTTCACAAGGAAGTGTTGCAGGCCATCTACTGTTCCTGATGTACGTAAACGGTTTAGGAGACAATATGAGTAGCACTGTTAGATTATTTACAGATGATGCAGTCATATATGGTCTTATAAAGGCAACAGATGATCATAACAAAATGCAAAACGATTTCAAAAAAAATGTTTCAAATGGCTCTGAGCACTACGAGACTTAACAGCGGATGTCATCAGCCCCCTAGAACTTAGAACTACTTAAACCTAACTAACCTAAGGACGTCACAAACATCCATGCCCGAGGCAGGATTCGAACCTGCGATGGTAGCGAAAACGATTTCGACAACATGTCTGTATGGTGCGTAAAGTGGCAGTTGACTAAATAATGGAAAGTGTGAAGTCATCCACATTAAGTACCAAAAGCAGTCCGCTAAATTTCGGTTACACAATAAATCACTATTAACTTAACTAAATACTTAGCGATTACAGTTACGAACAACTTAAGTTGTGGGTAAAGCAAACCAAAGACTACGATTTATTGGCAGAGCACTGAGAAAATACAACACTTCTACTAGAGACTGCTTGCGTTATGCTTGTACCTCCTATTCTGCAGCATTGCTGTGTGGTGTTGGATCTGCATCAGACAAGATCGACGGAGGACATCGAATAAGTTCAAAGAAGGGCAGCTCGTTTTGAACAATTGTGAAATGGGGGACATATCGCCACGGACATGATACGTGAATTGGGATCGCAATCCTTAAAACAAAGGTGTTTTTCGTTGCAGCAGTAATTTCTCACGAAATTTCAATCACCAGCATTCTCCTCAGAGTGTGAAATTATTTTGTAGATGCCCACCTACATACGGAGGAATGATCATCATAATAAAATAAGAGAAATCAGAGTGCGCACAGAAAGATTTAAGTGTTCGTTTTTCCCACGCGCTCTTCGAGAGTGGGATGGTAGGGAAATACCGGGTGATCAAAAAGCCAGTATAAATTTGAAAACTGAATAAATCACGAAATAATGTAGATAGAGAGGTGCAAATTGACACACATGCTTTGAATGACATGGAGTTTTATTAGAACGAAAAAAAAAAAAATACAAAAGTTCAAAAAATGTCCGACAGATGGCGCTTCATCTGATCAGCATAGCAGTAATTAGCATAACAAAGTAAGACAAAGCAAAGATGACGTTCTTTACAGGAAATGCTCAATATGTACACCATCATTCCTCACTGTAAAGCATGTCCGGAGTTATGGCGAGGCATTGGCGTCGAATGCTGTCTTTCAGCATCCCTAGAGATGTCGGTCTATCACGATACACTTGCGACCTCAGGTAACCCCAAAGCCAATAATCGCACGGGCTGAGGTCTGGGGACCTGGGAGGGCAAGCATGACGAAAGTGGCGGCTGAGCACACGATCACCACCAAACGACGCGCGCAAGAGATCTTTTACACATCTAGCAATATGGGGTGGAGCGCCATCCTGCATAAACATCGTACGTTCCAGCAAGTGTTTATCAGCCAAGCTGGGGATGATACGATTCTGTAACATATCGGCGTACCTCTCACCCGTCACGGTAGCAGTTACAAAACCAGAATCACGCATTTCCGCGACGAAAAAAGGCCTGATAACGGTAGATCTGGTAAATCCAACCCATACCGTGGCTTTCTCGTCGTGCAATGGAGTTTCCACGACAGTTCTAGGATTTTCGGTAGCCCAAATTCTGCAGTTGTGGGCGTTGACAGACCGTCGGAACGTGAAATGAGCTTCGTCGGTCCACAACACGTTACTCAACCAATCGTCATCTTCCGCCATCTTTTGAAACGCCCACACTGCAAATGCCCTCCGCTTCACTAAATCGCCAGGTAACAGTTCATGATGCCGATGGATTTTGTACGGATAGCATCGGAGGGTCCAGTAGTGTATGGAATGCCGGTGCGACGTGCGACTGCACCAGCGCTGACTTCCCCGTGCATAGACGAACCCGCTACAGTCTCCATTTCTTCCTGAACTGTCTCAGCAGCATTACGCCTTGTGCTCGGTCGGACACTACGGGGTCTATCGTCTAAACAACCCGTGGCTTCGAACTTCGAAATCATTCTCGCCACAGCTGCATTTGTCAACGGACTTTTACCCGTTCGGATCCCCTTCCTATGGCGATAGGATCGTAACGCTGAACTAGCACATTTCCCATTCTGATAATCCAGCTTCATTAAAAGCGCCTTTTCAGGTAACGTCAACATGCTGCGACTGCTGGCGCATCTGATTCTCTCTCTCATTACAGCTCCTTTAATACACGATTGTCATGCGCAGTCACTGACGTTTTGTTTTTCAGCGCCATCTGTTGGACATTTTGTGAACTTTTTTTTTTTTTGTTCTAATAAAACCCCATGTCATTCCAAACATGTGTGTCAATTTTTATCTCTCTATCTACATTATTCCGTGGTTTATTAAGTTTTCAAATTTAAACTGACCTTTTGATCACCCGGTTGCTTGAAAATGGTTCGATGAACCCTCTGCCTAGCACTTAATTGTGAACTACAGAGTAATCATGTAGATGTAGATGCAGATAATGCGACCAACGACAACGAACAGTGGAAAAAAGCCCTGAAGGCTTTAGCCAGATTAGAGAGGACAACATGCGTACAAGATAACATCGTTCCGCTACCAAAGGCTAAGTATCATTAGAAAATTACTGGTCTACTCGTCAGTGTGGTGCAGATAATATCTCTCGAACTAATTCCATGACGCACACTTGAAAGTAGGAGGTTTCTTCAGTCATTGCGATATTCGAATTAGCAGCACATTTCAAATTACTCCTGGAGTGAAATGTTCGACTGTTTGCTTCAAAGCCTGAATAAGCCGGTAGGAACTGTGGGCTGAGCTAGGTGTCTGATTTCCGAAGACATGGCTTTATCATCAAGGGAAACTGTTGTTGATTCTGTAGTGGGGCGGGCAAAAACCAGCATCTGATGCTGAAATCCAGGCGCTTCTTGACACTCGCTAGCTCAGCACTTACTGTCACTTTTAACATCACTGTGGACGGTTTAGGTTCACTAGAAGTAGAGCTATCACAAAGTGCGCTGCTAGCTAACTTAAAACTAATAGAGGAGAAAGAATTAGACCGAGATTTCGTGGAAGAATTCTGGCATGGAAATGCCAGGACAGTCTGTCGACACACCGCGGGATAGGAAAGGGAGGACATGAAAATATGATTAAAGAATGCGTGGAATTGTTTAACCCATCTGGTCCATTGCCAGCTGTGCTGCTAATGTGGTGTATTGAAAACCACATTAAATTCCACACAGACGCTATGGGCGATGGAGGAATTTGTAGACCTGCAGTTTCTTAATGGGATTATAGAGAGAGTACCAGCACCTGGGCAATACCAGTAATAATGGTGCCAAAGAAGAACCAAGACACGAGTAAGACTTAAATATTTTGTTGCAATTACAGGTATGTATATCAAAAGATGCCGTTTGGTATTTTATGACCACGAATTTGCGAAATCGATACCAATATTTATTGGTAGAACAAGAGGATCGACCCAAGACAGTCCCATTCGATTAGTTTGAGTACGGGCTACTGGCTTTCGGGTTGAAGAATGCGTTGGTGACATTTCAGCGCCTATTTTACAGTATTCTGCGTGATTTGAAACAAAACAGTGCATGGAATACCCATACGATATTATAGACCTTTCTAAGGGCATACGGGAACGCATGGTATGATTATGTAACGTCTTTAGTCAGTTACAAGTGTAATAAATAACACTGACTCGGTAAAGCTGAAAGCATACTGTCTGCTTCTTATGTGCTTATGCTTGACTGTCATTCAGTGACAGATGCGCTCTGTGTCGTACTGATAGTTACGTTTCATGGTTAAACTCGACCTGAATTTGCTCTTATGAAAAGGACAATTAAATTATCTGATACACAGTTCAATATAATGGTAATGGAAATTGATATGAAATTAACCGAGAATGTAACAGATAACGTAAGAATGGGAAGCCACCAAGGAACACCACATGGAGTAAATGGGGCATGTACCTCTTTCTTTTATAATTATGGATTAATTCTTGTACCTGCAATCTTTGATTTGCTTGTTAAATCAGTAATCATACTATAAGACAGAAAACAACGCACTAAGAAGGAATTATCCAAACGGGATCGAAGTGGGTAGGTGTGATGTACATGTACAGACAAACAAATGATTACAATTTCAGAAAAAAAAATTATGATTTATTCAAGGGAAACAGTTTCACACATTGAGCAAGTCAGTAACTGATTGGCCCACGTCTGGACCTTACGAAAGCAGTTATGTGGCTTGGCATTGATTGATAGAGTTGTTGGATATTGGGTCAAATTCTGTCCAGTTGGCATGTCAGATGTGTCAAAAGCCCGAGCTGGTGGGAGAGATCCGGCGACCTTGCTGGCCAAAGTAGGGTTTTGCAAGCTCGGAGCCAAGCAATAGAACATCTCGCTGCGTACGTGCAGCCATTATGCTACTGAAATGTAAGCCCAGTATAGCTTGCCATGAATGGCAACAAAACGGGGCGTAGAATATCGTTGACGTATCGCTATGCTGTAAGGGTACCGCGGTTGACAAAGGAGTCCTGCAATGAAACGAAATGGCACCCCAGATCATCACCCCTGGTCGTGAGGGCGTGTGGCGGGCGACAATCAGGTTGGTATCCTACCTCTGTCCTGGGTATCTCCGAACACGTGTTGGGTCAGGATTCTCTTTCACTGGAGTATTGACTTCAAGTGATGAATCCTCTTCGAACTGTGCTCGATGATAATTTTGAAATTAGCAAGTAAAACAGGTTTACATTTAAGTGACAAATGGGTTGAACGTTCAAATCCACAGCATCACTGGTAATGACTTCTATGAAGTTACATTTTCCTCTCCTAGCGAATGAAAGATATTGAATAAAAGATATTGTCACACGGGGTTAGCAACTAGATCTGGTTATTACATTCATCAATATCATAAGCTTGCCATCTCACAATCGAGCACCAAGAACTATGTAATATCATGAGCAAGTTAAGCAAATTTATGACGTCTAAGCACGTGCAGGAAATTGACAAAGTGAACATGGGCTGAGTGTGTCGCTTGTCACAGCAACCGACAATACACATACAGAGGGAAAACATGGAAATTAATGAGTTTAAGCTTTCAGTTGACGTTAAATAATACAGAATATTCTTCCGATTAATTAGCGACATACAACAGGGAAGTACACAGCTAATTCTTGGTCACATGGGCGCATGTATGATATTACATCATGCGGGGAGGGGCGACGTGGATTGAATGATGCCAAAACTACGTGAAATTATTACCTGGGGTTGTATTAATTACATTTCTGATCTTTATAAATAAACACTTCATGCAAGAGGTTCCACAGCAATCATACGATTAATACCAAACAGATAATTCACACAAAGGGCGGGAATACATGGTCGTACATCACATACAAAGAAAGGACGCTAAAACTGATAAAATTCTTAGTCGAAACGAGCACACTTTCAATAATATTCATTGAAGTGACCTCTAACTGCACAGGAAGTGAATCAATTCATTCTGACTACGCACATGTACTTCATGGGAAATGACAGGTACATCTGGGTGGACACTACTTACAAATAAATCACAGTAAACCGGGTACATTCTCACACAAAATTCTTATAGCCACTCTCATATTCACTTAATCAACCTCACAATACGAGAGAGATCACACGAAAACGTAATTTGGACAGGATCAGTCCAACAGAAGCCTAATTCGGGGCACATGTGGTTGAACATTACTTACAAAGAAACTAGCACAAATTAAATAAAACTGCTGTAGAGAATTATTAGGGCCTCATTGATATTCAATTGAACAAGGTATTACCACAAGCAAACCACACGAAATTGTAATCTGAACTTAGGAAAGGACACAGCGAATGTCGGGAACATACTGTTGAACAAGGAGTCAACTACAAATTCAGCAAAATTCATCTACATCTACATGCATACTCTGCAAATCACATTTAAGAGCCACAAAACTGGCGTAGCCCATTCATATTCATTTAACTAAACTTGCGATTTAATAGAAACAGCACAAAAATATAATTTGGACATTGTTAGGCTAAAACTCGACTAATGGTCGGAACAGGTGGCCAAGTCCAACGTACAAGAAAGTATCCTTAATTTGTAAGTAGGCTGTTTAGGTTTTTATGTTGGTAACGCCACGTAGCGCTCTGTATGAAAATCAGTGGCTGTGCAATCTGGGGCTGGTCGGCATTGTTGCAATAGTCGCTATTGTACAGTGTTGCCAAATTAGCGACTTTGTCGCTAGAAATGGCGACTTTTGCCTTCGTCTTAGCGACAAAAATTATTTAGCGACTTATCTGGCGACTTTTGGAGTACTGACGACTTTTGAAGTACAAATCAAAACTATTTTGGGCCAGTATTTTCATTAACAACACTAAGATTTTAACTATAGAATGGATACTACACTGGTTTTGTTCTAGATTACTAAGCTAAATTAAGTTCTTAGCAGATCATGTAGCATTGTTCAGCATTTAGTAACCTGAATGTGGGAATTGCTTACAGAGTAAGAAAACCTTGGCTATAGAACAATTCATTATTCATTACCCACTAGCCTGTTGTCGTCGATAGCGTATCCATCTATAATTCTTCAACTTTTGAACTCCCTTTATTTTTCGAATTGACAAAAAACATACGTAATATTAAGTATAATAAAATACATTTCTGTCTAGCAACATCTAATTTTTCGAAATGTTAACTCGCAGTCAAATTATTACCACATGCACAGTGGTAACGCAAGAACAATTCGGTGGGGGTATCTCAGACATTATTACGTTTTAAATAATGAACAATAGGACAGATATCGAGTTACCGAGTGAGTAGATTGTTTCATGACCTCTAGTTCGCCTGAGTTTTAATGTATTTTCAGAGATTATAAATTGGTGAAACTTATGTTGTGGTGGCTTACATAATGGATTTACCGCAGAAGAAGAAGCAGTACGCTCAAAAATATCGGGAAGCGTGGGGAGCAGAACCTGAATTCAATGGGTGACTGACACCAATCGTTGGAGACTTATCCAAGGCAAGATGTCAAGTATGTGCAACAGAGTTTTATGCTAAATTGTGTGATATTAGAAAGCATTCGAAAACTATTAAGCATAAACAAAAAATTGATTTAAAAGAAAACACAAACGACCTTACCTGAAAAAAATGTCAATCCTGAATGTTGAAGAAACACTAAAAGTGAATAAAAATAATGCTGTAGCGGATGTAGCCAAAGAACTGGGTTTTAGTGGCGATTTCATAGACGGTATGCTGCAAGAATGGCATAATATCAACTTCATTAGGTGGAATAACACTACTAGCACTGTTCCATTTTGGAGTGAGGTTTTGCAGTATAAAAATGCCGCAGGGGAGAATCCTTTTTCTTTGATTTCACAGCTAGCAATGACTGTTCTATGCCTACCGCATTCAAATACAGAAGTGGAAAGAATATTCAGTTCTATGAACATTATAAAAACTAAACAACGTAACAGATTATCGTTAAAGACAATTAATGCTTGATCATATTGAGAGACCAGCTGAAGAAACAAAATAAAGATTGTGCATCTTTTGACATACCGTCAGACGTATTGGAGCTTTTTGGAGCGAACAAAAGTTACTCTTTTGCGACAAAACCAGTCGAACTGCAACATCATCTTTTGAGTGACGTTCAGCCCTCTACATCAACTACAGTTCTGTCAGAGCATGAAACAGAAGAGTTATTCGATCTTCTGGGTGACGACGATGAATAGCTCACATACCGGTATGTGTATATTTTGTAACCTAATTGGAGTTCTTGCTTTCTTTTGTTGCAAATACAGTTGTATATTTCTAGTATATTTGACTACTGTGATTGAAACAACAATTTATGTGTTGCGTCAATTATGATAACATGTTCAATTAAACGTTAGCGTTTTTTATATGTATGTTGTTGCAAGCAATGCGTCATTTAATTAAGACAATATAGCAATTATGTATGAGACAATTTTTATTAATATTTTAGTAACCCCCCACTGGCTTATTGCACCATTCACAGCACGAAATTTTCAGTATACTACTAGTAAAATCAGTTTTAGCGACTTTCTAGCGACTTTTGATATTGAATCTAGCGACTCGGGTTTTTTCGAGTTGGCAACACTGCTATTGTAGCGTTGGGCAGTTGGCTGTTAACAGCGCGTAGCGTTGCGCAGTTAGAGGTAGAGACGGGTCGAACTCGTTCATTCCTGTGAACTACTTCATTCATTTCACTCTTTGCAGTGAAGCGTTCAAATGAAGTAGTTCATTCATGAAGTACGGAAGCCTGGCGAAGTAGCCCAGTTCGCCGCTCAGCCGCGGCTACGCTCGCTTCGCCTCGCTCGTACAATAAACCTTCGTAATGCTTCATAATTTTAACAACAGATGGCCGAACTATGCAGCAACGTGCACGCAACGTTTTACGCTCTTACAGTGTGTGAATTAAATAGAGCATGGTCGAAGGGAACAAAGAAAAGATAAACAGAGAAGCCTGTCACATATAAAGAAGGTATTACATTTAACCTTGCTCGACATTTTCTCATGAAGCGCCCAAAAAAGTCTTTATCTGCCAAATGAAACATTATTTGTCGTATTCATGGACTGAAAACCAGGGCTACCAACGAAATGCAGTCCAATTTTATGTTCCTTTTAAAATTTAATGCAAAATAGAATGAGTATGTTTACTACTGTTACAAAGCATATATACCTACGTTAAGTAATTATTCGGGATGTTTTCCTGTAGATTTTATTTTTGTTGAGAATAATAACCCTCCAGATTCAAAACGTAAACTGTCACCTGTAGTCATTGGTAAGATTTCGACTAAAATCCCTCTTTCAGTGTCATCAATAAACCTTTTATTTTCATGTTGGCTGTGCGTGCTCACACAGCCAGCCTCTTCATTTGTATCTTTAATATTCATTTGTCTGCAAGCGCTGCCAACGGTAGGCTACCCGTAGACGCGAAGTTTAACTGCACAAATAGTCACGGGTAATGATGTCAGCACTGCAGGAAGCAACTGACGCTGCTTTCCCCTCGCCCCTCACCTCCCCAACCCTCGTAAACCTATCGTTTCCCACAAACACCGCTCGATTCGTCGACAGGCAGTAGAGGGAGGACTGAAGCGAAGGGAGAATGAGTGACGTAGCGCCAATGTAGTGGGAGAGGGAGAGGGGGAAGAGAGTGAACTAGAAAAAAGTGTGGAGTGTGCTGTCTGTGAAGAGTTTGAAGTACCAGTTCATTGAAATTGAGTGGTTAGTTCACACTTCACTGGAGTGAAGCTGAAACGTCCCCTTTGAACAATTATACATGACTGTGCTTAAACTGACACACAATATTTTGTTAGCGCAACGCAATCTGACTTTCAAAATTCCCTACAAAAGAATGGCCCTGACTAACATTAAACTATACCTTTCGCAAATCACTTACCTCACAAAAATCTTCGCTGCTCAAGCTACTGCAATACAGCGAGCACCACTACTGCCAGCTAAATAAAAGATTCAAACTATGGAGGGCACTAACTACTGATAGGGATAGTTAGTAAATGAAAGATATTAATAGAGAACAAACAATATATTTACCTTGATATCATCATATATAAATATAGCAGTTCATGACAAATTTCAAAACTCCGCCATCTCTCTCCCCACATCCACCACTGCTGGCGGCTCACCTCCAACTGCGCAACGCTACGCGCTGTTCACATCCAGCTGCCGCTGCCCAACACTACAATGGCGAGTATTACAACAATGCAAAGCAGCCACAGACTGCACACAGCACAGCCAGTGATTTTCATACAGAGGTGGCGTTACCAATAAAAAAACCTAAACAGCCTACTTACATAGCCCCCATGCTCCCCACAAAAAATTTTACAAATTGGTTCGGGCAGTGGCCAAAACACATTTGAAAAAATTTTTCATAATTACAATAACAAAGATATCAAATGCACGCACTTATTGATACAATGTTGGTCAATAACTCAAATTTTCTCACAGTCCATAAAGACAGTCCTGATCGTTCATCACGGTAAAATAGTAGTGTTTTTCTCAAAGTCTGAGCAGTAGAAGAAAATGCACACGGAAGTAGTGGATTTCCATGCAATCTTGAAGAAGTAGTGTTGTCCTTCAACAGAAAGACAATGCTGACTCTTGACATGCATACAGGTAATGGGCCACAACAGAGCAAACCCACCGCAGAGTCAGTCGAAGTTTTGAAGAGTATTGGTAGGTCATCACAGAGGAGACCCACTGTAGTCCTGGTGGAGATTACGGTATTGGTGGGCCACCAGAGGTGGAGACCCACTGCAGTCCTTGTAAAATTAATGGTACTGGTGAGTCAGCAAAGGTGTAGACCCACTGTAGTCCTTGTAGAGACGGCCAGCAGCCATCTGTTGCAAATGTGCAGGTGCACAATCACCATAGAAGAGTCTTGCGGACAATATAGCAAGTCCATAAACCACCACTTGTGTACTCACAAAACTTTTTGGAATGTCCTTAGAAACAGCAATGCTGTTATCCAGTCCCTTGCTGAATTATTAACACACGTGCAAACACTAACAGTCCCTACTTCTCACATATTGTCCATATACTATGACCAACAGAAACGTGTGCAGTGAAATGTAACTTACAAGTTAATAATATGATGAACTGGTGTCAATTACAATTTTATAACATGAGAATACAATTACAAAATACATCATTAAAGAACATAACAATGCAGATAACATTTGTAGTAAAACAGGCGTTACAAAAGAATAGAAATAGACATATACGTCAGTGTTACAGGAATTATGACATGAGTCATACATAAAAGATCAGAATAACTTTCGAAACATCAACTTCACACATGAGCATTAACACAAAACAAAATAAATAATGTCTAAACATCTTTACAAAGTAAATAACACATTATTAATGCCAATTGTATTTGAGGATAACAGTATTCCTCATCATAGTGAATGTAACTTAGTATTAGAAGAGAAAAAAGTTCTATGAAACAGTACACAGAGACAGGAAGAAAACAAATACACAAGGGTACACAAACATATAGTGGGATAACACAAAAGGGAAAGGACAGGGTTTGTTTTACTGCAGTATTTTGCATGGAGATCTCCCTTTGTTCATCATTATTCCCAAAAAGTCCTATCTAAGCCTGCTTTCTGTATTCTGTTCATATTTCTTTCAAAATAATTATTTCTGATTGTACAATACTCATTTGGGCCTAAATCTTTTTCATATAACTTCGCAATGCATTCTTTACCTATTCTCCATAGTCAGTTTCTTATATAGTCTACCCCCTCTTAAGCTAACTTAAATCTACTGAGCTCAGATGCTAAACTAAGGGACGAGGCAATGCAGCAGCACATAAAACAATTAATATAAACAGCAATGAAAAAAAAATGGAAAATCGCAAAGCAAGCTACAGTAAATCTAAATTACCAAGCAATTCAACATTACAACTAATATGAGGCAATGCGCAGCAAACAAAAAAATAAATCTGGCTTAGCAGAGTAACACAAATTAAAGTTCAGTAGCACTATGCCTGGCAAACAGCAGCTTATATCTAAACATGACATAGCTCAAGCAGAAAAAATAGTACACTAAAGATAACAATGCAGATAAGGGAAATGTATAATCAAATCTTAATGTCTAAGTAATTAAAGTGGTGCACCACAACAACTTATTGTAAAAGAAATATTACCATGTACTTGAAAAGAATATTATGTATGCAGTTACTGTTACTAGTCCCTTCTTATTGTTCTTTCCTTTCCAAGTGCTCCTTTTTTGAAGAATGTGGATCACAAAATTATTATTTAATAGATCTGTTGACAGAAAGTGTTCACATTAGCAAATGCATTTAATTTTATTTTATGAAACCAAAGCTGCAACATAGCTGGAAAACAGATGTCAAATGAAATAAGCAATTACGCAAACCAAAGCATAAAAACATCATTCAATAGCTATGTGGCATTTCGTAAGTCAGTAGCTCTCAACTCTCGTAGAAAGACACTTGTCATTATCAGGTTTGCAGATGTAAGAATATTTCCCATCAATTCGTAAGCATTTCAGTAAATATCATAAATTAAGAGCTCCACAGTGTAATCATATGTTTTCAAGTTCGACCGTGTCGTTTTTGCGATGCTTTCTACAAAGGAACGTCAATAGCGAGGATAATGGCCTCCCCTTTTTTTTTCTACCTGTGCTGCTGAAAGGCTAATGGCTTTTTTTCGGGCGGCTGTCGCCCAGGTGGGTGCCCGCAACACATTACGTGCAGGTGGTCACTTAACTTTCTTACGGAAATATTTACGACAGCAGTTTCCACTACAGTGACAGTCTCACATAAAAATATTTCACAGGTCAAGAATTAGCGTTGCAAATCTGTAGAAAGAAAATCCTATAAATATAAGTGTCCAAATAAAATAGTCGTCAGCATTGTGATACAGTCACGCATTTACGCACATTTCATAACTCTTAAAGTACGATTCTTGGTTTCCAACATACTTCTTATTCCTCATATACGGTAGCATCACCTTATTGATCATAAACATATCTCAACAGCATAGTACACATCGTCATCATAATAATAACATCATAACACCTCAGTCAAATCTCAAAAACGTCGTAGCTTTCTGCAATAATTTCAAAACCTAAAAAAAATTCTCTGCTCATTTCAATAGTGTCATCTACCTCAAACGTAATTTAAAATCATGCTCCCTTACCAAATATATTATTCAAAGCTCTTATAGTATCACAATGGTTCCGAAAAAATATGAACAATTCACGAAGTACAGACAAAAATACAATTTCGTAAGTGTGAAGTTATCCAACTGTGTAATTACGTAAACATCTGTCACTGACGTAGTAAAAAAATGTTTATCTCTCAGTTGAATGATCAGATAGCTGTGTAATTTGTGTGTTAGAGAAATATGGTACCGATGTGTAAAGTTGAATAAGCAAATACCATATTAGCTAGGGTTCCTTGTGGTTGCCATACACATGGTACACAAAGTAAGCGTGTACCCCCCTGAGGATTAATGTAATTATACCCTCAGGTGTTACAGATTACAGCAATGGAATGAAATGTATCACGGAAAACTTTCTTTGTAATTCAAAAATCTTTAAAAATAAATGTTTTAAGTACAAAATTAATCACTCAAATCCGTGTACTGTAGCGCAAAACGTGCGTCTTGTTGCAACATAATCTGTGTGGAAGTGTCGTAGTTATCGTCCTCCGAAAGCTGAGTTCTGCAGAAGTCAATGTACTTACCTCATAATACACAAAAGTGAAATGCTTTGCGTATAAATGTCTTAGTTATTACGCTTATTGCTGTGATGAGGAAAGTACTGTGCTGTAACGTATTGTTGTGCTACGGAAAAGGCAGTCTCATTGTAGCTATACCACAAAAGTTACTACTAAAACCTGTTTTACTTTCCAGAATAAAACACAAAACTGTGCAGATATAAAACAGAAACACTGCAAAAGCAACATTGTAAATTGTCACTCATTAGTAGCGTCGTGATAAAATCGTGTAGCTGTCACATAAACTAACCACTGTGCCATCTGGTATCTCACTGAAAGTACTTTAAATCCAGAATATATTTTCAAGTAAACCAAAATGTTGCATTAAAATCTCATTAACAGTACTGGTAAATGTTCTAAGTATGTAAGCCTTATAGTCGTTCCATAATCGTGCAACTAACAAGCAAGAATGTACACACACAATAACACTGTGACGTCTGTTCACTATAACAATGCATTCGTCATTTCTGTTTCAATAAGTTCTCTTGGTTCTTGACTGGATATTTAACTTCAAACATTGTTGCATGTTAACAGATTCTAAGTCTGACAAGCATACTAGTAATGTAAAGTGAAAAATTTTGTAGCAAAAATTAAGTTAAAAAAACAGATTATCTCTCAATAAATGGTTTTACATGTGACGTGTGGTGCAATCCATTACTCTTCATAGTACTCAAAGTTTCAACTTGAACGCAATTATCATGCGGTATACGTCGGTAAGGAATGCTAAAATTTTTCTCAAGGCTAGCGTCTTATGTTATTTTTCTTGGAGCCAGTGGGCGCACGCGGCTGCCTGCTGTGCGAGTCATTTTCTGTCTCTTTGTTGGCGCGCGCCGTTATTAGGATTAGGAGACCTAACTTCTACAAATTCACCGTGACGAGAGGGCCCTGCTCTGTTTGAATCCCGCCAGTTCTGATGCAATTCAGGTCTGTCGTTACGATCATATCGTCTGTCGTCATGTCGGTAGATTCCATAGTTTCTTTCTTGTCGGTCACATGGTGGAGAATTTCTCCCTGAATCGTAACTGCGCGCTGGTCCGTTGCGTCTAAAGTTATTCTGTCTCTCTTGATAGTACTTATTTTGGTTCCCATATTGTCTGTTTCCCTTATTGTCTCTGTGATAGTCATTACCACGGAGAGGTGATCTTTCCCTGTAGTTATTACTACTCTACCAACGGTTGTCATACGGGTGGTGTCTGTTTTGGTCACGATTTGTGTTGTGAGAATAGCCTTGTCGTGTCAAGTTATTTCTTCTTTCATCGCGGAATTGCGACGGATGTGACCTGTAATTGTTGTGTTCCTGGTTTCGCGTTCCGCGATTGTCAGTGTCAATTTCTAATTCTTGTAAGAGTCCCTGAAATGCTTCAATGTCGTCTTTGCAACGTCCTGCCAAAATAATATGTCGTAAATGTTCAGGCAGTTTGATTAAGCAAATGCGGATGAGTTCTGAGGGGCTGTATGGGTTTGAAAGATACTGATTCTTATGCAACATGTCTTCAAAATATTTCATAAGACTGGAAAATTCAGATTGTTCGAAACGTTTCATCATTATGATGCTATGTTTTACTCAGTCTTGTGTGGCTTGAGACCAATATGCTGAGAGGAAGGCATGGTAAAACTCTCCTTCACTGTGGCAATCGTGAACTACCGATCGCATTCTTACAGCTGGTTCATTCTCCAAGTAGCCACACATAAATTCTAATCTGTGTTCTAACGACCAGTTGGGAGGAAAACAATGCGAGAATTGATGGAGCCATGCTTGTGGATGAATGTCGTTGCCAGAATTCTTAAATGTTTTGAATTTACGTGTAGTAATGAACAGCTTATAGTCAAAATCATCATGTCGGCGAGTCGCATATCGGTCATTGTTAGGTCGTGTCGGCCGTTCCATCTCAAAATTCGGTGCACATTGCCAATTTCTTTCATAACTTCCGAAATGCCCTGTGTTATTATTTTGTGGCTGTTCCGTATTTCTGTGTCCCTCTTCCCGTATTGGGGCGCGAGTATCCTCTGAAATACGTAATTCTTGTATTACCTGTGTCAGCTGATCTTGTACTTCCCGGATATCTCTTTTGTACTGTGTATTGATTTGATTTTGATTCTGTTTGAATTTTCTAATTTGTTCATACTCTTCTGTGTCAGTGAAGGCTACAGGTTTTGTGTCATTCAGATCATCATCTACCTTTGTAGATAAGTTAGTGACCTGATCCGAAAGTTCGGCTACTTTCTCCGATAGTGAACACATTTCCTCAGTGTGTTTTTCTGAACCAAGTTTCAGAGTGTCCATTTGTGTTGAAATCGAATCTACTGTGTCCTTTAAGTTTTCCTGAGTTTTTGCAAGTTGCGTAACCGAATCGGTAGATGCAACTGAGTCAATTTTAGCCCACAAGGTCTCATGATTTTCATGAACAATGGTTTGCAGTTCTTTTATGGCTGCTTCGTGATTCTGTAATGCATTTTCATGCCGCGAAAAAATAGGTTGAAAATGCTCACAAATTTGTGTTTTTACGTCATTACAGACTTTTTGACATTTCGATTCAATGTTATGTAACTCAGTAGTTAAATCTTCACGTGTTTGTTCAAGTGTGGTGTCTAACTTTTGAAGATTTTGTTCCATTGTGTCTAACTGTTGCTGTGTTTGTCTCTGGTGTTGTTCCATTGTGTCTAACTTTTTAAGATTTTGTTCCACTGTGTCTAACTTTTTAAGATTTTGTCCCATTTGTCTCTGATTTTGTTCCATTTGTTGCATTAATTGCAATAATAATGTATTAGTGTCTGGAATCTGTTTCTCTACGCTTTTCGGCAGTGCATTTGCACCGGCAACATTCACATTTTGACAAGCAGAAAATGTGTCTTGACTTATTTGAGAAAACGGTGATGACCCAAAACCTGAATCTACAGTATTTGCGAAATTGTGTCCTGTCATTTCGGATTCCTGAGGCGAGCTGTTGCCGACCGATCGATCGATAATGCTTCCCTGTTCACTACCTGTTTCACTGTCTACACCATTGTTTGCAGCCCGCCCCATTTCCCTATGCACAATTACCAAATTACTACTTTGAACATCAGTTAATTCATTACTCGGTGGCGCTAACACACTGCTTTCATTTTCACTGTCATTTCTCAGTTTACTTTGGAGCCTAGTATTACGTTTTTCACACGCCATTATTGTCACAGTATTTCACACGACAACACAGAAAAACACAATTTGAAGATCAAAAATAAGAGAACACATTAACATAGCACTGAAAATAATATCTCGTTAATTGCAAGTGCAGCAGCGAAATACTTGGTGCAAATTAACATGCATGCCACAACAACAATGAAAGACTGCAACTACAAAGGAGATTCTCTCTACAATTACGCGCTAGCAATAAACAATAGCTACACTAATTACACAAACTACAAGAAAAAATCAGAAGATTCCAGTGAGGTATCCTCGGCTAAGGGTCGACATATGAAACGTCCCCTTTGAACAATTATACATGACTGTGCTTAAACTGACACACAATATTTTGTTAGCGCAACGCAATCTGACTTTCAAAATTCCCTACAAAAGAATGGCCCTGACTAACATTAAACTATACCTTTCACAAATCACTTACCTCACAAAAATCTTCGCTGCTCAAGCTACTGCAATACAGCGAGCGCCAGTACTGCCAGCTAAATAAAAGATTCAAACTTTGGAAGGCACTAACTACTGATAGGGATAGTTAGCAAATGAAAGATATTAATAGAGAACAAACAATGTATTTACCTTGATATCATCATATATAAATATAGCAGTTCATGACAAATTTCAAAACTCCGCCATCTCTCTCCCCACATCCACCACTGCTGGCGGCTCACCTCCAACTGCACAACGCTACGCGCTGTTCACATCCAGCTGCCGCTGCCCAACACTACAATGGCGAGTATTACAACAATGCAAAGCAGCCACAGACTGCACACAGCACAGCCAGTGATTTTCATACAGAGGTGGCGTTACCAATAAAAAAACCTAAACAGCCTACTTACAAAGCGTTCATTTGAACAACTCATTCACGAGCTCCCCATCACTAGTTAGAGGTGAGTCGCCAGTAGTGGTGGATGTGGGGAGAGAGATGGCGGAGTTTTGACAGTGGATGATCTGGACGAACTGATATATATATATATATATATATATATATATATATATATATATATATATTACGACTTTTGAACACTATTAAGGTAAATACATTGTTTGTTCTCTATCAAAATTTTTCATTTGCTAACTATGTGTATCAGTAGTTAGTGCCTTCAGTAGTTTGAATCTTTTATTTAGCTGGCAGTATTGGCGCTCGCTGCATAGCAGTAGTTTGAGTAACGAAGATTTTTGTGAGATAAGTGATTCATGAAAGGTATGGGTTATTGTTAGTCAGGGCCATTCTTTTGTAGGGATTATTGAAAGACAGATTGCTTTGCGCTAAAAGTACTGTGTGTCAGTTTAAGCACAGTCATGTATAATTTTTGTAAGGGGACGTTTCAAATTTTAAAAAATGTCAACCAAAATGATACTATCTGAACAAAATCACTAGATTTCACACCTGCTCCAACACTTCGCAACCGTTCTGAATGGTCACGACCGAATCTCCTTTTACCGTTCAAACCATCAAAATGATAATAAATACCTCTCTCGAGGCTTCTCGGCCTGTGTGGATTCTGAACGTCAAATTATTGACTTTTTCTATAACAGACTAACACATTCCAAAACATTCGTTTTTACTGTTACGTGACGAGTCTTGACAGGACGTCCGCACAGCTTTACAGCCAGCCCAACAGCTGCAATGTGGTGGTTTTTAAATTTTTAATAATCCTCGTTATTGTGGAATCAAGGTACATGCTGTCATGTAATTATGAATCGCACTTTCGGTTAAAATTTGGCTGGATTTCATTAAGCCATTAAATCAATACGACCGCGCATCGTTCTAACACATATCCTGGAATTAACACATGCAATCAATGTTGAAAGATCCATCAATAATCTTAGGTAATTATGGGTCATGACTGGCGGACAATCTAATTTGTACCAGTGTTTAACCTCTGATTGCACTTAGAAAAACTGCGAACTCGGCTGCGCTGAAGAAATGATAACATTGTGTGCAGACGCAGACGCTAGTAAGTCATAGTGGAACAATTTGCGCTGTGACTTACCAGCGGCTGCCTTCTTCTTTTGCGCCCTCTCTCCACTCTTACCAAAGAACCACTCTTCCACACCCACTCCACATCCTTTAAAAATTCAGACAGGTCACAGCTCACCAAATAGAGGCCCTCGGTTTTCCGATGACACACAACTCGCGTGTCGGGTCTCTGCTTTATTAGGACACACCCTAGTGACATATATGAGTAAAGGGAGTGAGTCAAGCGTTCTCGTTCTTTAATTTACTTAAACGATATCGAAAGACTTTTCTCTGGAATAGATGAAAATGTGTCATATGCTTTCCTAGCCAATAATGCATTTTCATTACTGCAAAACTTTATGAGAATCTGTCATAGATCATATGATAAGATTAGCCACAAGACAATTTATAACTACAGATTTTTCAGCTCATTCCGAGCGGTTGCAGGTCACATTTGGGAAAGTATCACCAATTTTTAGAGTTCTACAGAAACCAATTCTTCCGCAGCTACAAAACACTTCTGCTGTTGTCTTAGGAGACCACTTCTGCAGGGGGTCAGCATTCTTTTACGCTGCTATAGAAAAAGGCGATGAAGAGGTATAAGATACGGTGTAACAACAAAGGCAGCCAGCATCGCGATGAACGATGATACTCAGGCGGCCGAAGCGTGTAGCGTGAAGGCGCTCCCACCGCATTATCAGAAGGCAGATGCTGTGCCCAGAATGCGACCTGCTGTCCGTGGGCAGGAGTTCGGCTGCTGATGGGGTGAGGCACGAAGTCCAGATGGCGGACTTGGTGCAGGAAGCTGGTTCTGTGATTGAGACTGCTGCGGGTGGCTACACGTCGCCCCCTCATCTGATGTAGTCCCTTCGTCCTGGTTGACGGCTGTGCTCTGAGTGATTCTGCTACAAAACAGACTACTGTCTACTCCAGATAGTAGCGCACCTGTTTTTCCAATACTCTGCTTCTGGTCACGTACTCAACTACGCCTCCGAAACCCTGATGATGGAGATTTTCCGTTGTCTGTGCTGTGCAGTAAGCTGTGCTGGCAGGTTGCAGTGAGCGAGCTCACAAGGGGAGGCCGCCAATTGTGAAATTCAGATTCGATTCATACTGCGCATAATAAAAGCTCATGGCCAGAGGTGTAATGTGGCAAAGCACCAAGATGCAATTCTCAGCCGTTGTCGAGAAAATCGACAGTTAAAAGAACCCGTTGCGGTGAAATACTCTCGACGATTAATAATTTTCTACAGCGTCGTGGCGCAGCGGTAAGCGCTCGGGTTCGTAATCCGAAGGTCGCCGGATCGAATCTCGCGCCATGTAATTTTTTTTATTATTAGTTTTTTGTAATTCAATATATATATATATATATATATATATATATATATATATATATATATATATATATATACCTTCTTTCGAAGTTAGCAGGCAACTACGCTGTTATGCGGCGGCTCGTTTCGGCCCATTCAACATCTGTCATTCAAGTGTAACGAGCGAGTAACGGAGTTTATATTTCATACCTGCCACAGCAAATTTGTGTTCGTGGGGTCTCTATTCTAATTCGAACGTTTGACTTACGCTATACGTATACGTATTCGTTTCGGAATATCGTTTCTACGTCTTCCGTTAACTATACGTGGTTAACATCATGAAGACCATTAATAACATTTGTGAAATACAACTTTGTTTGCGGAAAACATAATGATGTCGCCAGTTTTTCCACGACAAACGACTTTCAACAAGTTATTATATGCATAATTGTTGCAACTGATTGCCGGGAATTATATATATATATATATATATATATATATATATATATACGAATTATTAAAAAAAATTGCATAGCGCGAGATCCGATCCGGCGACCTTCGGATTACGAATCCCAGCGCTTACCGCTGCGCCATGACGCTGTAGAGAATTACTAATCGTAGAGAATATTTCACCGCAACCGTTTCTTTTAACTGTCGATTTTCTCGACAACGGCTGAGAAGTGCATCTTGGTGCTTTGCCACATTACACTTCTGGCCATGAGCTTTTATTATGCGCAGTATGAATCGAATCTGAATTTCACAATTGGCGGCCTCCCCTTGTTAGCCAATCTCGCAATCCATCAACACTGTTGTTGCTTTAGCCCATATGACGACACAGCATGCCCACCAGCTATCGGCGGCTAATGCAATATTACACTGCACCTTCTCACAGATTTTACCCTTTACATGGCATCGGCGCTACAAATTGTTCACCATGCAAGTACTAAGAGATGTATCTGTGTTTTGAACACAGAACGTATTTGACAATACATCATCAAAATTCCTGTGCGGAGTGAAGGGCAGCCATGGCGCAGCTGCTGAGTATATTGAACCAGACGGAAGCAATTGTCTTGTACAACCCGTGAGAAAGCGACGAAGTTTGCCAATGGCACTGGTGGGGCTACTTCAAATATGTGGACTCCGACAACATTCGCTGTTTACATCAGGATTTCTTGATAGATGTCCATAAAACAACCACCAGAAATTTTCGTGTACTTGTGTGCTAACGAGGAGCTATAAATTCAGAGAAGATGAAGATTTAAATGATTTGAAATACCACGACATAGAGCACTTACCCGCAAAAGGCAGAGGTTCCGAGTACGAGTCTCGGTCCGGCACACAGTTTTAATCTGCCAGGAAGTTTCATATCAGCGCACACTCCGCTGCAGAATCAAAATCTCATTCTGGTACCACAATATACTTTGGAGGACAGATATAGGAGGTTTAAATTGGTGGAAAGTGATTCTGTATAACTCTTACTTGGTATTTTGAAGGATATAAACAGATTTTGCTGCAGAACAGTATGAACTCTCGGAACGATTTGAAAGAAAGCTGTTGATAGCGAATGAAATTAAGAAAAAAATGAAGCCGGTTTTGGAATGGAGGAGGGGGGGGGGGGGAGGAAGAGAAAGCCCTTCAATGAAAGGCAGCAAAGCAGTTAATACGAGGGCAACAAAACACTTTTTTCCAAGGTAAATAAAATTTCAGCTGAGCCATAATGTGTTCTTTTTCTAAAAATGCTATCCGTTTTGGAAAACGAATCCCCTGTCTTTAGCTATGTCACGTTTTTGTATCCGTCGTAATAATACCGGCACATTTCGTACTGTTTTCATTCATGACATCTCTATTAAATTTATCGCTCAAATTAAACAGACATATAACTCCTATACTGAACATCAAAAAAGAATCAATATGACCTAAAGGAATTGAAATTTCCACTTCTATTCATCAAGCCCCAGAAAAAAAAGGACAAGGCAAACAACGACAGGATTCAGAGCAATGCTGATTAACCACATATTATACTCTGATAAACCAAAACATTATGACGCTCTGCAGAGTAGCCAGCTGGTTCACTGTTTAGAAACAGTACAGAAGTGATCCTGCGTGGCACGGTTTCGACAGGTCCTTGGTTAATTTCCAGAGATATGTGGCACCAAATGTCTCTGCACAGGTCACTCAGTTACTGCAAATTTGTTGAAAACGTTGAAAACAGATATTTTCTTCAATGAAAGCATCTCACAGTGAGATGTGGAAGTGACATGTTATTTCCCTGTCCATGCTCACTTCTGAAAATAATCGAATGTAATAACTTAAGTTGAAGAAATCCGTAAAATATTGAAGCATATATCGTAAAATATGTGTCTGGAGTTTTGTAGTTCATTGATGCCACTTGCATCAAAATCGTAATTTTAGTTTGCTTGTTACGTAGTTTTTAATCGAGCACAGTGGCCGAATTGTGGGAGGTGCGCGGCACCCATGTTAGCCCATTGTTACTCAAGGTACCGCGAAATGGCTGCAGGAGAAGCAAGGCAGCTAAAGCAAGCAGAAACTAGGTCCTGGGAAGCGTCTCGAATCTGCTAGAAGGTTGTCATGGGAATAATTCCACCGAAATTAAAACGCAGTTTCAGAAGAGAGCCACACTTTTTCGACAGCTGATTGTACTCGTCCCTGACACTGCAGGGTGGGAGAAAAAATGTAGTCTGTCCGTAGACATAAGGTTTTGATGACTTATGGTTCAAATGGCTCTGAGCACTATGGGACTTAATTTATGAGGTCATCAGTCCCCTAGAACTTAGAACTACTTAAACCTAACTAACCCAAGGACATCACACACATCCATGCCCGAGGCAGGATTCGAACGTGCGACCGCAGCGGTCGCGCGGTTCCAGCATGTTGCGCCTAGAACCGCTCGGCCCCTCCGGCTGGCTTTGATGACATAAATCAGTCCTAAAATTATCGCAAGAAATGCTCCGAGGAAAGATACGTGTTGGTCACCATTGGTGCTGATCAAAGTAGTTCAATTACGAATATTGTTAAATGCGTCTGATAACACTAGCGTAGAAAGTTTAGGAGAACGGGTTGTGGCCCCGTGTTAGAAGCAGATCAAGATTATGTTTGGCTGAGAATAGACCATGTAGCTGAAAGTGGTCCAGTCTCAGTGGTACGACGAGCTTCATGGGTAATTCACCTTATGATAGAAAGTAAAACCATGTATAATCAAGTAGGAAGTGACTTCGATTGGTACTCAAAAGTTTTATTTTGAATGGTGACAATAACTACAAACTGAAGTGGCTACACCAGACTCGCAAAGCTTATGTCAGGTTGCCGTCTCATGTCTCCCGCCAGTGCTGTGCTCACTATCTTGCTGTATACACAGTGAAGAAAAAATGCCGCATTTGGCAAAGATTCCTCATTCCAATTCAAGTCAAAGGTGTATCTAGCAACCAGTAGGCTTAACAGAAATGCGATATAAAAAACAAGGTTCTGGATATGCTGTAACTGCGTGCAGTGTGGCCAAGAACAGGTAGCATGAACTCTGCGCTTTGGTGGAGCTGTCCCACGAGCTCAGTGAGACGAGGAAATGCCATGGGGAACGGATAGGCAGTCTCGTCGATGTTATCAACGCGCTTCCGTCAAATTATTATTTAAAAAAAAATTAAAGTATCAAACTGCATCCAGTTTACACCTCCCCAATTCGGTATATTGTGTATTTATTTCTTTTACTGTTGCCTTTATTTAAATATTAAGACACAACACGAGCATCTTTCAGACATAAACGACCATTTTGCTTCATCCAGGACACAAATAAAGGCAATAGAGAATAATAGGGGATTCAGTAACATCGTCTGCATACAAGGAGATACAGAAAACACTATAGGTAGGCTACACTAGATTGCACATTATGCTACGCAGAGTAATTCAATTCTGTGCGTTTGACGTCCAAGCTTATCATCACAGAGGCATTGCGTATACGTACGAGCAACGGTCACATTAGAGAAGATGTTCAAAGCGACCACCTGTAACGTCTCCTAACAAAACACATATTATATGTGGTAAAAAAAATAATTGAACTGGATGATTATAATTTTATTTCTGCATGGACAATGATTGTGTGAACTTCATGTAATAAAGAGAAACCATAATATCTGTGTCGGCGAGTATTGGAACCGCCACAGACAATACTTATTAAATATCAAACAAATATGTAAATGTATTAAACCGAGTATAAATAGTAGTGACCGAGCATTAATTTCTCTGTCGTCTTTTGGGAGTTATATGAGTAGGAAGAGCCTGTGACGCTATATTGTATGCTTGTGTAGCATTCTTTTGTCAAGTTTGAGAGAAGGACCCCATTAGGCATTGATTTGTAAATGTGTGTAAGAATTTAATCTGACTAAATGTTTTGAATAGAGTTACTTAGTGAAAATTTAGCATTATGATTTGTAACAAGCTTGCCTGGTATTTTATCCTATCCTTTTAAGACATTTTCAGCTATTTAAATATTATTCGTGGTGCAGAGCTGCGCTACGAACGAACGAGCCGATTCCGCGGCGCATTCAAACTGCATTAAATGAAACCAATCATACCGCAAAGAAGCGGACAGGTAATAATGAACTAAAATTAGTTCTTTCAGCTTTCGGGATTGCAGGGCAGAGCATCAGATTTTATATTGTGTTTTACAGGTGGACGCGGGCTGCGGATGTTGTTATATTACACTCCTGGAAATTGAAATAAGAACACCGTGAATTCATTGTCCCAGGAAGGGGAAACTTTATTGACACATTCCTGGGGTCAGATACATCACATGATCACACTGACAGAACCACAGGCACATAGACACAGGCAACAGAGCATGCACAATGTCGGCACTAGTACAGTGTATATCCACCTTTCGCAGCAATGCAGGCTGCTATTCTCCCATGGAGACGATCGTAGAGATGCTGGATGTAGTCCTGTGGAACGGCTTGCCATGCCATTTCCACCTGGCGCCTCAGTTGGACCACCGTTCGTGCTGGACGTGCAGACCGCGTGAGACGACGCTTCATCCAGTCCCAAACATGCTCAATGGGGGACAGATCCGGAGATCTTGCTGGCCAGGGTAGTTGACTTACATCTTCTAGAGCACGTTGGGTGGCACGGGATACATGCGGACGTGCATTGTCCTGTTGGAACAGCAAGTTCCCTTGTCGGTCTAGGAATGGTAGAACGATGGGTTCGATGACGGTTTGGATGTACCGTGCACTATTCAGTGTCCCCTCGACGATCACCAGTGGTGTACGGCCAGTGTAGGAGATCGCTCCCCACACCATGATGCCGGGTGTTGGCCCTGTGTGCCTCGGTCGTATGCAGTCCTGATTGTGGCGCTCACCTGCACGGTGCCAAACACGCATACGACCATCATTGGCACCAAGGCAGAAGCGACTCTCATCGCTGAAGACGACGCGTCTCCATTCGTCCCTCCATTCACGCCTGTCGCGACACCACTGGAGGCGGGCTGCACGATGTTGGGGCGTGAGCGGAAGACGGCCTAACGGTGTGCGGGACCGTAGCCCAGCTTCATGGAGACGGTTGCGAATGGTCCTCGCCGATACCCCAGGAGCAACAGTGTCCCTAATTTGCTGGGAAGTGGCGGTGCGGTCCCCTGCGGCACTGCGTAGGATACTACGGTCTTGGCATGCATCCGTGCGTCGCTGCGGTCCGGTCCCAGGTCGACGGGCACGTGCACCTTCCGCCGACCACTGGCGACAACATCGATGTACTGTGGAGACCTCACGCCCCACGTGTTGAGCAATTCGGCGGTACGTCCACCCGGCCTCCCACATGCCCACTATACGCCCTCGCTCAAAGTCCGTCAACTGCACATACGGTTCACGTCCACGCTGTCGCGGCATGCTACCAGTGTTAAAGACTGCGATGGAGCTCCGTATGCCACGGCAAACTGGCTGACACTGACGGCGGCGGTGCACAAATGCTGCGCAGCTAGCGCCATTCGACGGCCAACACCGCGGTTCCTGGTGTGTCCGCTGTGCCGTGCGTGTGATCATTGCTTGTACAGCCCTCTCGCAGTGTCCGGAGCAAGTATGGTGGGTCTGACACACCGGTGTCAATGTGTTCTTTTTTCCATTTCCAGGAGTGTATTAACAGCGTAAAAAGATATTTTACCTTCATGACATAAAAGAAATCTTGCTGTACGTAGTTCTAGTCTGCCAAACATTATAGTAATAGCATTTTTTCTCTAATAATAGTCTCATGTTCTCGTGTTAGTCGTGGTACTTACTGGTGTTTTAATGTTAACAAAAATCCACTGCAAAATTTTGATATTGAACAAACATTGCGTACTGTAATATCAGTATTGATAACGAAATAATTTTCAGTAACCTTTTCAATAACTGTAAAGTAAGAAAGATATGTTGAACTTTATAGCGGGTTACAGTAACAAAACAATGTCCCTTTTATAGAAAGCCAGATCCTGAATAATAAGAACATAATATATTTTGTTTTGTTGAAAATTAATGATCCAAAGAAAGTCACGGCACAGCATCCCTGAAAAGTATATCAGATGACTCTTCGTAGCAACATATTTTATCTCATCCATTTATCAACATATTAGCTGTTACGCGATCAACTGCCGCAACGAAAATAATAACTGTTTTATGTGTTTTCTTTCATTGTCTATTGTTGTATATATATATATATATATATATATATATATATATATATATATATATATATATATATTGATAAATGTATGTGTGTGTCTCATGATTAATGCCATATATTAATAAATGTAAAAAATTTCTTTCATGAAAAAACGCACCACTGCAAGGGAGTCAGATGAAAAGATCCTGATACTAATGAACTACATAATCCGGGGCCAGATGAACCTTGAAATCAGATAAACTGAAAGTAAGACTACATCTACATCTACATCTACATCTATACTCCGCGAGCCACCTTACGGTGTGTGGCGGAGGGTACTTATTGTACCACTATCTGATCCCCCCTTCCCTGTTCCATTCACGAATTGTGCGTGGGAAGAACGACTGCTTGTAAGTCTCCGTATTTGCTCAAATTTCTCGGATCTTTTCGTTGTGATCATTACGCGAGATATATGTGGGCGGTAGTAATATGTTGCCCATCTCTTCCCGGAATGTGCTCTCTCGTAATTTCGATAATAAACCTCTCCGTATTGCGTAACGCCTTTCTTGAAGTGTCCGCCACTGGAGCTTGTTCAGCATCTCCGTAACGCTCTCGCGCTGACTAAATGTCCCCATGACGAATCGCGCTGCTTTTCGCTGGATCATGTCTATCTCTTCTATTAATCCAACCTGGTAAGGGTCCCATACTGATGAGCAATACTCAAGAATCGGACGAACAAGCGTTTTGTAAGCTACTTCTTTCGTCGATGAGTCACATTTTCTTAGAATTCTTCCTATGAATCTCAACCTGGCGCCTGCTTTTCCCACTATTTGCTTTATGTGATCATTCCACTTCAGATCGCTCCGGATAGTAACTCCTAAGTATTTTACGGTCGTTACCGCTTCCAATGATTTACCACCTATGGCATAATCGTACTGGAATGGATTTCTGCCCCTATGTATGCGCATTATATTACATTTATCTACGTTTAGGGAAAGCTGCCAGCTGTCGCACCATGCATTAATCCTCTGCAGGTCCTCCTGGAGTACGTACGAGTCTTCTGATGTTGCTACTTTCTTGTAGACAACCGTGTCATCTGCAAATAGCCTCACGGAGCTACCGATGTTGTCAACTAAGTCATCTATGTATATTGTAAACAATAAAGGTCCTATCACGCTTCCCTGCGGTACTCCCGAAATTACCTCTACATCTGCAGATTTTGAACCGTTAAGAATGACATGTTGTGTTCTTTCTTCTAGGAAATCCTGAATCCAATCACAAACCTGGTCCGATATTCCGTAAGCTCGTATTTTTTTCACTAAACGTAAGTGCGGAACCGTATCAAATGCCTTCCTGAAGTCCAGGAATACGGCATCAATCTGCTCGCCAGTGTCTACGGCACTGTGAATTTCTTGGGCAAATAGGGCGAGCTGAGTTTCACATGATCTCTGTTTGCGGAATCCATGTTGGTTATGATGAAGGAGATTTGTATTATCTAAGAACGTCATAATACGAGAACACAAAACATGTTCCATTATTCTACAACAGATTGACGTAAGCGAAATAGGCCTATAATTATTCGCATCTGATTTATGACCCTTCTTGAAAATGGGAACGACCTGCGCTTTCTTCCAGTCGCTAGGTACTTTACGTTCTTCCAGCGATCTACGATAAATTGCTGATAGAAAGGGGGCAAGTTATTTAGCATAATCACTGTAGAATCTTAAGGGTATCTCGTCTGGTCCGGATGCTTTTCCGCTACTAAGTGATAGCAGTTGTTTTTCAATTCCGATATCGTTTATTTCAATATTTTCCATTTTGGCGTCCGTGCGACGGCTGAAGTCAGGGACCGTGTTACGATTTTCCGCAGTGAAACAGTTTCGGAACACTGAATTCAGTATTTCTGCCTTTCTTCGGTCGTCCTCTGTTTCGGTGCCATCGTGGTCAACGAGTGACTGAATAGGGGATTTAGATCCGCTTACCGATTTTACATATGACCAAAACTTTTTAGGGTTCTTGTTTAGATTGTTTGCCAATGTTTTATGTTCGAATTCGTTGAATGCTTCTCTCATTGCTCTCTTTACGCTCTTTTTCGCTTCGTTCAGCTTTTCCTTATCAGCTATGAATCGACTACTCTTAAACCTATGATGAAGCTTTCTTTGTTTCCGTAGTACCTTTCGTACATGATTGTTATACCACGGTGGATCTTTCCCCTCGCTTTGGACCTTAGTCGGTACGAACTTATCTAAGGCGTACTGAACGATGTTTCTGAATTTTTTCCATTTTTGTTCCACATCCTCTTCCTCAGAAATGAACGTTTGATGGTGGTCACTCAGATATTCTGCGATTTGTGCCCTATCACTCTTGTTAAGCAAATATATTTTCCTTCCTTTCTTGGCATTTCTTATTACACTTGTAGTCATTGATGCAACCACTGACTTATGATCACTGATACCCTCTTCTACATTCACGGAGTCGAAAAGTTCCGGTCTATTTGTTGCTATGAGGTCTAAAACGTTAGCTTCACGAGTTGGTTCTCTAACTATCTGCTCGAAGTAATTCTCGGACAAGGCAGTCAGGATAATGTCACAAGAGTCTCTGTCCCTGGCTCCAGTTCTGATTGTGTGACTATCCCATTCTATACCTGGTAGATTGAAGTCTCCCCCTATTACAATAGTATGATCACGAAACTTCTTCACGACGTTCTGCAGGTTCTCTCTGAGGCGCTCAACTACTACGGTTGCTGATGCAGGTGGTCTATAGAAGCATCCGACTATCATATCTGACCCACCTTTGATACTTAACTTAACCCAGATTATTTCACATTCGCATTCGCTAATAACTTCACTGGATATTATTGAATTCTTTACTGCTATAAATACTCCTCCACCATTGGCGTTTATCCTATCCTTGCGGTATATATTCCATTCTGTGTCTAGGATTTCGTTACTGTTCACTTCCGGTTTTAACCAACTTTCCGTTCCTAATACTATATGCGCACTATTTCCTTCAATAAGAGATACTAATTCAGGAGCCTTGCCCTGGATACTCCTGCAGTTTACCAATATTACGTTAACTTTTCCTGTTTTTGGTCTCTGAGGACGGACGTTCTTTATCAACGATGATAATGTCCTCTCTGGTAAGCCGTCAGGTATTTTATCGTTTCGCCCAAGGGGGGGTCCCTCTAACCTAAAAAACCCCCGTGTGCACGCCACACGTACTCTGCTACCCTAGTAGCTGCTTCCGGTGTGTAGTGCACGCCTGACCTGTCTAGGGGGGCCCTACAGTTCTCCACCCAATAACGGAGGTCGATGAATTTGCAACCATTATAGTCGCAGAGTCGTCTGAGCCTCTGGTTTAGACCCTCCACACGGCTCCAAACCAGAGGACCGCGATCGACTCTGGGCACTATGCTGCAGATATTAAGCTCAGCTTGCACTCCGCGTGCGATGCTGGTTGTCTTCACCAAGTCAGCCAGCCGCCGGAAGGAACCAAGGATGGCCTCAGAACCCAAGCGGCAGGCGTCATTCGTTCCGACATGTGCTACTATCTACAGCCGGTCACACCCAGTGCGTTCAATAGCTGCCGGAAGGGCCTCCTCCACATTACGGACGAGACCCCCCGGCAAGCACACCGAGTGCACACTGGCATTCTTCCCCGACCTACCCGCTATTTTCCTGAGGGGCTCCATAACCCGCCTAACGTTGGAGCTCCCTATAACTAATAGGCCCGCCCTCTGTGACTGTCGGGACCTTGCCGGAGAATCGGCCACTGGCCCAACAGGCGAGGCATCCTGTGGTGGCTCGGAAACGATGTCATCACCACTAGGAAGCACCCCGTACCTGTTGGAAAGGGGTAAGGCAGCTGCCACGCGGCCAGATCCCACCTTCGCCTTTCGGCCAGGCACGCGCGAGCCCACCACTGTCCGCCATTCACCCTGGAGTGATGGCTGACCGGTAAGATGCTCACTGCCGGAAGACGCAGCGACATCAGGGGTTACATGTGATTCCAAGGCCACCGAAGTAGGCATAGGTCTCACCACAGTTGCCCCAACGCCACTACGAGCCGACGCCTGCGCCTCGAGCTCGATGAGCCTAACAGACAAAGCCTCCACCTGCCCCCGAAGAGTGGCCAATTCTCCTTGCGTCCGCTCACAACAACCACAGTCCCTACACATGACTATGTTTACCCTACTCTACACGATGACAAATTCCCAAGATAATCTTCTGATGAGCTACTCTGATAATCAAGAAACACTCACTGAAATACGAGACGCGAAGGTTTTCCCAGAAAAACTATTTAAAAGCTAAGCGCAGCAAATAAGTACAAAAACGCTTTATACAAACAGTACTCGCTGCTGCTGGTGCTCTCGCTCTGGCTGTCACAAGACAACTGCTGATTCAAGTGACTAGTGGCTCACGGCCGCGAAACAAACAAAAGACGGTTTTAGGGCGCTTTCTGTTCTAAACGATCAAGAAAACACTAAGAAATCTAACACGAAAACTACGTAAAGTTTTATCAAGAACTGTTAGTTACTATGCAGAGCAGATAAACACAAATAGAATCCCTTCCTTAGTGGAAGGTCGTAAACAAAATGCAAAATAAACGCTTTATACAAACAGTACTCGCTGCTGCTGGTGCTCTCGCTCTGGCTGTCACAAGACAACTGCTGATTCAAGTGACTAGTGGCTAACGGCCGCGAAACAAACAAAAGACGGTTTTAGGGCGCTTTCTGTTCTAAACGATCAAGAAAACACTAAGAAATCTAACACGAAAACTACGTAAAGTTTTATCAAGAACTGTTAGTTACTATGCAGAGCAGATAAACACAAATAGAATCCCTTCCTTAGTGGAAGGTCGTAAACAAAATGCAAAATAAACGCTTTATACAAACAGTACTCGCTGCTGCTGGTGTTCTCGCTCTGGCTGTCACAAGACAACTACAGTGTAATTGTCCTGTTCGTAGAAGCTTAACTCCAGTGAAGTGATCTCATATCGCTAGTGTTGTGCGTAGTTCGAAGTTAGTTCTTATGACAGGGCAAAATTGAGTGTAGATAGTAATTTTTAGTGTGCAGTGTATTCTAGATAAATTACCATATTGTGTGCAAGTGGCAAAAATGATAGATCCTGTGTTCGAGTAGGTAATTTATGAATATGGTTAAATTCCGTAGTAAACGTCCGAGAAATATGGATACTGAGGGACAGTTATTAGTTAGTGCAGGAAATGTAGAAACGGGTGCAATAAGCAGTACAAGTACTCTCTTTGAGGATATACCATGTGAAAATGTGGGGGCGGGGGCACAGGAAGTGGTGCCACCGCCCACCAGTTTTCAAGGAGATGTAGATAAAGAAATTGTACCACCTCTAGAAAAGCAGGAACCAGAGAGTGGTAATCTGCCTGGTGGGTATTCACTTCAGGCAATATTAGAGTGCGTGCTGGATTACCAGTCAAAATTTGCGCAAAAACAAGCTGAAAAGGACGAAAGAATTGAGAGCTTTCCCGCACAACAAGCTGAGCGAGATCGTCAGCTAGCGGAAAATTTCCTTGCACAACAAGCTGAGCGAGATCGCCAGGAAGAGGAAAAATTTCGTGCCCAGCAGGCTGAGTGGGATTGCCAGCAAGGTGAGCGTGACTAGAAGCTTGTGCAATCGTTGGAAATTATGAAAAGGGAGATTATTAGTCGATACTTAAGGCCGTGCAGGAGTTGACTGCACAGGTCAACAACCTGCAAGTAGCAAACACTAACATTGTGGACGAGATGGGTGTTTTGGTCAACCTATTAGAAAAGCTAGAAATAGATTCCACACAGCTTGGAGAGCAGAAGTTGAACGAACAAGCAACTAAAATTGAAACCGAATCCAACTCATGGCTAGAAGTTGAGGAGAACGAGATCGACAAAAATATTGATTCTAAGGTACAAGCAACAATGGCAGATAGAGATTCCGAATCGTCCAGTACCGCAGTAAATAGTCAAGTACAGAACGACGTGCAAACCATCAAACAAATACTCAATGATGATATTCCGCAGTGGCAAGCGAATATCACCAAAGAGATATCCGACTTGGAAAAGGGTTTAGCACAGAGCAGCAAACATCTCGAACATGAAACTATGTTGCCAACAGCCAATGTTTTTGGCAATGCACAAACTTATGCGCGATGCAACAATGGTGAATTTTTAGGTGACAATGCTAAGAGCTGTATCTTTGGTTCGGAGCACACAGCCTATGTCCCAGGTGCAAACCAGTATAGTCCAAAAATATTGGTTGAAGAAAGTTTGATCAAAAATACGCAGTTTCAAACGTTTACTACCGAAAGGAAGTCAGTACATGCAGTAGTAGTCATAAAAAGCTTTAAAAATATCTTGTGTAGTGTGTGGAACGAAGCACAGAAAATTCAATACGTAATGTCATACATTCAGGGTGATGCAGCGTTGTGGGCTAGCAGACAGCTGCATGACATATGAACAGTTCGGAAAGGCGTTTTTGTCGAAGTACTGGTCGCCTTGTATACAAGTGCGGCTAAGAAGAGTATACAGTCCTGAACCGTACTCAGCCCGTCTTGGGAACCTGAGACGGTATTTCGAGACGTATATAAACAAGACGCGCTACTGGGATGAGCCTATCTCACCAAGAGACATAATAAGACCCCTAAAATCACATTTACCCATTCATATCAAAGAGAAACTAATACACGTACCAGTGAACGACATGGAACATTTCCTGTCTGTTCTAGATTCAATAGACTTAATCCAGGAAGACGCAAAAGCAGCGCGTGATCACTCTCGGAACAATGGATCAGGGTGTAAAAATGACAGAAATAATAGCGTAACAAACCACAACCATGGAATGATGGGGGCGGTAACAAACAGCAAGAGCACTGGCAAAATGGTAATAATGGTAGAAGTCAGAACGGCTATGGGCAGCCGTTCCATAATAAAATCATCGATTTGATGACCAATACGATTCCGAACCGCCCGTGACCAACCGCTGGAAATATGGGCGAGGTCAGTGGAATAGCAACTACAGCGACAGCAATCGCAATTGGAATCAGAATCACCGACCAAGCCCAGATCGGCAAGGTAATGACCGGTACGATAACAACAGACCACCGCTGCAAAACGCGCCTATTGCGCAGTCGTGGCGGCCTACAAATCAAAACGTACACATAGTAGAGGTCACGGACAATAGCCGTCCAAGTATGTCGCAAGCAAGCCATCCAACAAACTAGAATCGGCCACGATATGCTCTCCGTCGCTGGCCGAGGGGTGTAGTGAGAGCAACACGAATGATAATAATATGCCTGGTGTACATATGCTGCGATACAACGACGGTATCAGTATGGAGCAAGATCAACTGACTGAACCCCATGAATGTTATAAAGACAGCAACGAAAATGTGGAAGCCATAATAGCAGCGAAAATCATTGATGTTGCAGTGAATATAATCATCAACACTGGTGCCTCAGTGATGTTGCAGTGAATATAATCATCGACACAGGTGCCTCAGTGAGTGTAATGAGTACAGAATTGCTTAAACCCGGGGAAGGGACGTCGCACACCGACTTTCCCGGTTAATAATTGCAAGGTGTCTGGAGCTATAAGTGCACAGAGCCAATTAATTAAGCACCAAGTGCAGGTCGAGATTTGTAAGGAGGGCGAAGCCATAGTGATCTCGTTCCTCATTGTTAAAGGGTTAAAGGTGGCCTACATTCTGGGAGTAGATTATCTCCGTGAGAGGGACGCAGTTATCGACATGTCTTCGGGAAAACTGAGCATAGTTAATAAAGGTAGGAGGATTGAGTTGTCTATGACGAAATCGAAGGAGGTACTTGTGCCATGTTGCAACCGAATTAATATCAAATGTAGGACCCCTGAGTACTACACTTAGACGATTATTCACATTTGACAGATCTTTATTATCCGAGTATACAAGATAGAAATTTTGAAACAAATTTTGATGCATTTCAAATAGAAGTACAGGAATCTGAAAGTTTAATCAATGTACAAAAGAAACAGTTAACTCAGTTTCTATCGGAATATACCACGGTATTTGCCGACCGACCAGGAATAATCAAGGGGTACCGCTATCAAATAGAGGTGATGCACCACAAAACGTACTGTCGCGCATCTTACTCCATCCCTTGGTCGAGAAGGGAAGTAGCGACTAAAGAGATTCGGAAGATGATAGAGTGGGATATCATTGAGCTCTCTCTCTTCCCATACAGTAGTCCTCTTGTAGCAGTGGCGAAAGCCAACAGAAACGTCCGGCTAATGTTAGATGTACGGGACATCAATGAAATTATTATACCTGTCAAAACTCGTCCAGAAAATTTAGATGTGCAGATACAAAAATTCCACGGAGTACAGTTCTCGGCACTATAGTCTGGAACCGCGCGACCGCTACGGTCGCAGGTTCGAATCCTGCCTCGGGCATGGATGTGTGTGATGTCCTTAGTTTAGTTAGGTTTAAGTAGTTTTAAGTTCTAGGGGACTGATGACCTAAGAAGTTAAGTCCCATAGTGCTCAGAGCCATTTGAACCATTTAGTACAGCACTTGACCTCGGTGGATCTCAAAAGATCGTACTGGCAAATCCCACTTTAGCCAGAATCATGGAAGTACACAGCTTTCATATTCGGAGGGCGAAGTTACCAATTCAAGGTACTTCCCTTCGGGTTGAATGTAAGTGCTGGAGTAGTTATTACTGCTCTCGACACGGTACTGGATCCAGACTTGTTAGAAAAAAATCACCGTATATGTTGATGACCTGGTAATCGCTACTTCTACTTGGGAAGAACATATGGAATTGCTGCATAGAGTATTAGAGAAATTTAAACAGGCAGGAGTGACAGCAAAGTTGGGAGAGTCAACATTTGGACACAATAAAATTAAATTTCTAGGACACCTTATCACGCCGCTTGGTATCAGCAAAGACAACGAAAAACTAGAGGCAATCAGAGAATTTCCGAGCCCACGAACTCAGAGACAATTAAAAGCGTTCATTGGACTTACGTCTTTTTTCAGGATTTTTGTACCTGTTGTTGTTGTGGTCTTCAGTCCTGAGACTGGTTTGATGCAGCTCTCCATGCTACTCTATCCTGTGCAAGCTTCTTCATCTCCCAGTACCTACTGCAACCTACATCCTTCAGAGTCTGTTTAGTGTATTCATCTCTTGGTCACCCTCTACGATTTTTACCCTCCACGCTGCCCTCCAATACTAAATTGGTGATCCCTTGATGCCTCAGAACATGTCCTACCAACCGATATCTTCTTCTAGTCAAGTTGTCCCACAAACTTCTCTTCTCCCCCATCCTGTTCAATACTTCCTCATTAATTATATAATCTACCCATCTAATCTTCAGCATTCTTCTGTAACACCACATTTCGAAAGCTTTTATTCTCTTCTTGTCCAAACTTGTTATCGTCGATGTTTCACTTCCATACATGGCTACGCTCAATACAAATACACTCCTGGAAATGGAAAAAAGAACACATTGACACCGGTGTGTCAGACCCACCATACTTGCTCCGGACACTGCGAGAGGGCTGTACAAGCAATGATCACACGCACGGCACAGCGGACACACCAGGAACCGCGGTGTTGGCCGTCGAATGGCGCTAGCTGCGCAGCATTTGTGCACCGCCGCCGTCAGTGTCAGCCAGTTTGCCGTGGCATACGGAGCTCCATCGCAGTCTTTAACATTGGTAGCATGCCGCGACAGCGTGGACGTGAACCGTATGTGCAGTTGACGGACTTTGAGCGAGGGCGTATAGTGGGCATGCGGGAGGCCGGGTGGACGTACCGCCGAATTGCTCAACACGTGGGGCGTGAGGTCTCCACAGTACATCGATGTTGTCGCCAGTGGTCGGCGGAAGGTGCACGTGCCTGTCGACCTGGCACCGGACCGCAGCGACGCACGGATGCACGCCAAGACCGTAGGATCCTACGCAGTGCCGTAGGGGACCGCACCGCCACTTCCCAGCAAATTAGGGACACTGTTGCTCCTGGGGTATCGGCGAGGACCATTCGCAACCGTCTCCATGAAGCTGGGCTACGGTCCCGCACACCGATAGGCCGTCTTCCGCTCACGCCCCAACATCGTGCAGCCCGCCTCCAGTGGTGTCGCGACAGGCGTGAATGGAGGGACGAATGGAGACGTGTCGTCTTCAGCGATGAGAGTCGCTTCTGCCTTGGTGCCAATGATGGTCGTATGCGTGTTTGGCACCGTGCAGGTGAGCGCCACAATCAGGACTGCATACGACCGAGGCACACAGGGCCAACACCCGGCATCATGGTGTGGGGAGCGATCTCCTACACTGGCCGTACACCACTGGTGATCGTCGAGGGGACACTGAATAGTGCACGGTACATCCAAACCGTCATCGAACCCATCGTTCTACCATTCCTAGACCGGCAAGGGAACTTGCTGTTCCAACAGGACAATGCACGTCCGCATGTATCCCGTGCCACCCAACGTGCTCTAGAAGGTGTAAGTCAACTACCATGGCCAGCAAGATCTCCGGATCTGTCCCCCATTGAGCATGTTTGGGACTGGATGAAGCGTCGTCTCACGCGGTCTCCACGTCCAGCACGAACGCTGGTCCAACTGCGGCGCCAGGTGGAAATGGCATGGCAAGCCGTTCCACAGGACTACATCCAGCATCTCTACGATCGTCTCCATGGGAGAATAGCAGCCTGCATTGCTGCGAAAGGTGGATATACACTGTACTAGTGCCCACATTGTGCATGCTCTGTTACCTGTGTCTACGTGCCTGTGGTTCTGTCAGTGTGATCATGTGATGTATCTGACCCCAGGAATGTGTCAATAAAGTTTCCCCTTCCTGGGGCAATGAATTCACGGTGTTCTTATTTCTATTTCCAGGAGTGTAGTTTCAGAAACGACTTCTTGACACTTACATCTATATTCGATGTTAACACATTTCTCTTCTTCAAAAATGCTTTCCTTGTCATTGCCAGTCTACATGTTATATCCTCTCTACTTCGACCATCATTAGTTATTTTGCTTCCCAAATAGCAAAACTCCTTTACTACTTTAAGTGTCTCATTTCCTAATCTAATTCCCTCAGCATCACCCGACTTAATTCGACTACATTCCATTATCCTCGTTTTGATTTTGTTGATGTTCATCTTAAACCCTCCTTTCACGACACTGTCCATTCCGTTCAACTGCTCTTCCAAGTCCTTTGCTGACTCTGACAGAACTACTATGTCATCGGCGAACCTCAAAGTTTTTATTTCTTCTCCATGGATTTTAATACCTACTCCAAATTTTTCTTTTGTTTCATTCACTGCTTGCTCAATATACGGATTGAACAACATCGGGGAGAGGCTACAACCCTGTCTCACTCCCTTTCCAGACACTTGTAACCTCCCCCTCACTTATCGACCTTAATGACAGTGAAAAATTAAACCGCGTGTACCTAATGGAAATTTGGGAAAAGCAATCGTCACCGAAGTTAATCTGTCGGAAAAGTGGGAGGAAAGGGTTACATCTAAATGAAAGGAAAAATGCAAATGAAACTGGTGGAAATTAATCTTGAAAAGGGGTAAAGTTAATAAAGAAAGTAAATGTGCGGCCGTTGCGTTAACAATTAACTAGCGGTAATTAGATATTTGAGATTTTGGGAAAATTACGGTCGCCAGTTCTATGGACAATTACTATAGTAACTGAAAAAGAAAGGTTATTGCACATACAATTAGCACTAAAAGCGTGGCAGCTGAAGGTTGACATGTGTTGTGCGAAAACTGAATGTTTCTCAGAAGTAATAAATTTCGCTACACTCTGACTTAATTTAGCAAAAAAATTGATAAAACCGGAAAATTGAAAGTTAATTTAGTGACTGAAATTAATAGTGAGCTTTGTTTCTGAAGCACAGCGAAATTCTACATCTACATCTACATCTACATTGATACTCCGCAAGCCACCCAACGGTGTGTGGCGGAGGGCACTTTACGTGCCACTGTCATTACCTCCCTTTCCTGTTCCAGTCGCGTATGGTTCGCGGGAAGAACGACTGTCTGAAAGCCTCCGTGCGCGCTCTAATCTCTCTAATTTTACATTCGTGATCTCCTCGGGAAGTATAAGTAGGGGGAAGCAATATATTCGATACCTCATCCAGAAACGCACCCTCTCGAAACCTGGCGAGCAAGCTACACCGCGATGCAGAGCGCCTCTCTTGCAGAGTCTGCCACTTGAGTTTATTAAACATCTCCGTAACGCTATCACGGTTACCAAATAACCCAGTGACGAAACGCGCCGCTCTTCTTTGGATCTTCTCTATCTCCTCCGTCAACCCGACCTGGTACGGATCCCACACTGATGAGTCTTGGGCTACCTCAACAATCATTTCAAAAGCTACTTGAATCTACGCAATTTAGAAATAAGAGATTTAACTTTGAACTTGAATTAAATGATTCTGAACAATTAACAATAGTAAAATTTAGTACGTACCAAGCTGAGCTGCAGTCACAGGTAAGCTAAAAAACGGTAACAAAACTCGCACTCTTAATTTGTGCTTGTGTAATCTAAATATTGTAGCCAGCTGTGAATACCTCAACTTAACATTGAAATTAAAGCAGTGAAATCGAATGATATTACTTTAATGCTGGCGTTTGCATTTCAACGACACTCGGGTTCATTCCGGAAAAGGAAGGGACCCTGCTTGGTAATGCAATTGGGACAATGAGCAACAAAGGTTCATTCTACGTTGCTGTAATTTAGTGAGAAAAATTTAACAGTTTGAAAAGCTGAGGTCTGCCATACAGTTCTAAAACTGTACGTGCTACCAGTCTTCCTTGTTGGTTGATTGAAAGTTTGAAGTCGCCGATCGAGGAGGTGGCGACAGTCGCTCATTGTCGGCCGTCGCTGTTGCAGAAGCTGGATGTTGGCGCGCCTTCTTCTCGACACGGTCTCCAGGCGAAACGGGCTTTTGATGTGCGCCGGCTAATGCTTCCCGTCCGCGACACCGTGTCAGAAACTATCATAGCAATCCGAGCGCAATTACATGCTGCCAAACCCCGAAAGCGCGGCAACTCGCGGGAGCGTCACACAACACACCTGCTCCACTGCACTACTCCAGCCAGACTCCCCTGTGCCCGCGCTCCACGCGACAGAGTTAACACTACCAAACATCCTAAACACTTTGGTTCTCCACACGACCCATTGATGTATTCGTTCGATAGCATAGTTTTCCCTAGGCCAGACCCAGCGTGTAAATACAAATAATATTCACAAAACAAACCAATTATACATCGACATAAATCCATATATATACAAATAGTAAAACAATTACAATATACAAAGACACAGAAATGTTATATCTTCAGGTACCAAAATAAGGAAAAAAATTGCAGTGCAATAGATATAAATAGGAGGATATGCATTTCCGGCGTTACACACTGCTTCCCTTTCGTGCCCCTCGGCTATAAAACTGCCATCTGGTTTCTGTACAAATTGTAAATAGCCTTTCGCTCCCTGTATTTTACCCCTGCCACCTTCAGAATTTGAAAGAGAATATTCCAGTCAACATTGTCAAAAGCTTTCTCTAAGTCTACAAATGCTAGAAACATAGTTTTGCCTTTCCTTAATCTAGCTTCTAAGATAAGTCGTAGGGTCAGTATTGCCTCACGTGTTCCAATATTTCTACGGAATCCAAACTGATCTTCCCCGAGGTCAGCTTCTACCAGTTTTTCCATTCGTCTGTAGAGCATTCGCGTTAGTATTTTGCATCCGTGACTTATTAAACCGATTGTTCGGTTATTTTTCATATCTGTCAGCACCTGCTTTCTTTGGGATCGGAATTATTATATTCTTCTTGAAGTTTGAGGGTATTTCGCCCGTCTCATACATCTTGCTCACCAGATGGTAGTGTTTTGTCAGGACTGGCTCTCCCAAGGCCGTCAGTACTTCTAATGAAATGTTGTCTACTCCTGGGGCCTTCTTTCGTCTTTCAGTGCTCTGTCAAACTCTTCACGCAGTATCGTATCTCCCATTTCATCTTCATCTACATCCTCTTCCATTTCCATAATATTGTCCTCAAGTACATTGCCCTTGTATAGACCCTCTATATACTCCCTCCACCTTTCTGCTTTCCCTTCTTTGCTTCGAACTGGGTTTTTATCTGAGCTCTTGATATTCATACATGTGGTTCTCTTTTCTCCAAAGGTCTCTTTAATTTTCCTGTAGGCAGTATCTATCTTACTCCTAGTGAGATAAGCCTCTACATCCTTACATTTGTCCTCTAGCCATCCCTGCTTAGCCATTTTGCACTTCCTGTCCATTTCGTTTTTAAGACGTTTGTATTTCTTTTTGCCTGCTTCATTTACTGCATTTTTATATTTTCTCCTTTCATCAATTAAGTTCAGTATTTCTTCTGTTACCCAAGGATTTCTACTAGCCCTCGTCTTTTTACCCACTAAGTCCTCTGCTGCCTTCACTACTACATCTCTCAAAGCTACCCATTCTTGTTCTACTGTATTTCTTTCCCCCATTCCTGTCAATTGTTCCATTATGCTCTCCCTGAAACTCTGTACAACCTCTGGTTCTTTCAGTTTAGCCAGGTCCCATCACCTTAAATTCCCACCTTTTTGCAGTTTCTTCAGTTTTAATCTACAGTTTATAACCAATAGATTGTGATCAGAGTCCACATCTGCCCCTGGAAATGTCTCACAATTTAAAACCTGGTTCCTAAATCTCTTTCTTACCATTATGTAATCTATCTGAAACCTGTCAGCATCTCCAGGCTTCTTCCATGTATACAACCTTCTTTTATGATTCTTGAACCAAGTCTTAGCTATGATTAAGTTGTGCTCTGTGCAAAATTCTATCAGGCGGCTTCCTCTTTCATTTCTTAGCCCCAATCCATATTCACCTACTACGTTTCCTTCTCTCCCTTTTCCTACTCTCGAATTCCAGTCACCCATGACTATTAAACTTTCGTCTCCCTTCGCTATCTGAATAATTTCTTTTATCTCATCATACATTTCATCAATTTCTTCGTCATCTGCAGAGCTAGTTGGCATATAAACTTGTACTACTCTAGTAGGCGTGGGCTTCGTGTCTATCTTGGCCTCAATAATGCGTACACTATGCTGTTTGTAGTAGCTTATCCGCACTCCTATTTTTTTATTGATTATTAAACCGACTCCTGCATTACCCCTATTTGATTTTGTATTTATAACCCTGTATTCACCTGACCAAAAGTCTTGTTCCTCCTGCCACCGAACTTCGCTAATTCCCACTATATCTAACTTTAACCTATCCTTTTCCCTTTTTAAATTTTCTAACCTACCTGCCCGATTAAGGGATCTGACATTCCACGCTCCGATCCGTAGAACGCCAGTTCTCTTTCTCCTGATAACGACGTCCTCTTGAGTAGTCCCCGCCCGGAGATCCGAATGGTGGACTATTTTACCTCCGGAATATTTTACCCAAGAGGACGCCATCATCATTTAACCATACAGCAAAGCTGCATGCCCTCGGGAAAAATTACGGCTGTAGTTTCCCCTTGCTTTCAGCCGTTCGCAGTACCAGCACAGCAAGGCCGTTTTGGTTAGTGTTACAGGGCCAGATCAGTCAATCATCCAGACTGTTGCCCCTGCAACTATTGAAAAGGGTACTCCCCTCTTCAGGAACCACACGTTTGTCTGGCCTCTCAACAGATACCCCTCCGTTGTGGTTGCACCTACGGTACGGCCATCTGTGTCGCTGAGGCACGCAAGCCTCCCCACCAACGGCAAGGTCCATGGTTCTTGGGGGTTTTTTGTACCTAATCAGATGTTAAATGACGAGACATTGTTAAATCTACTGCGAAAAAATGTGCAGTGGGTTTGTACAGAAAAGTGTCAGCAAGCTTTTGAAGCAATTAAAACCGCCCTGGTGAATGCAAATATTTTGCAGCCCCTGCACCCATCAAAAAATTTTTGTCTTGCGACGGACTCGTGGTCCTATGGCTTGGGATCGTGCCCGTTCCAGTGGGAGGAAGGCAATGACCCGGCAACAATAAAGATTATCGGCTTTGCCAGCAGGACTCTTAACTAGCTGCACGAGAGCTTACTCGTCAACCGAACTGGAAGCGCTCGCCGTAGTCCGGGTTGTGAAAAAGTTTAATTACTATTTGTATGGGAAAGGGATTAAAGAGTATAGTGACCACCAGGCGTTATGTTTGTTGATGTTATGCAAGCTATTCCCTATCCGACTAAGGAGATGGGTGGTTACCTTACAAGAATACCGAATGAAGATTATGTATGTAAAAGGCCAAGATAACACAGTAGCGGATGCTTTGTGGCGACTGCCGGTGGGACTACCGGAATTAGCAGAAATGCTACAACAATACGCCGAGTATAAAGTGCTTTTAGTACAAGACAATGCGTACAGGAAGGATTTTCTATATATGTGTAAAAATATGTCTGAACTGCAGAGATCAGATCCGATGTGGGTAAAAATCATTAGTAATACTGAAAATGGTGCCAACAATAAAGATCAGCAAGGTTTTAAAATTGTGAACAATCTTCTGTACCATAAACGTAGCACAAAAGAAGACTGCTGGGCAGTATGCATACCTAATCAGTCAGTCAAAGTCGTAATACGGCACACGCACTTGGATTGGGGCCATGCAGGGATTGGGAAGTGTGCAAAACTCATTGCGAGATACTGCTACTTCCCCCGAATGACACACGAAATTCAAGCAACAGTTAGGACTTGCGCTATATGCAAGAAAGCAAAACACTATAATAGGTCCACAAAATTTGAACTTCATCCCATAGTTCCACTCTGGCCGCTTCAATTAGTATCTTTGGACGTAGCAGGTCCCCATCATATGGCCAGGGGAGGTATGAAATACGCTACTGGCCATTAAAATTGCTACACCAAGAAGAAATGCAGATGATAAACGGGTATTCATTGGACAAATATATTGAGCTGACATGTGATTACATTTTCACGCAATTTGAGTGCATAGATCCTGAGCAATTAGTACCCAGAACAACCACCTCTGGCCGTAATAACGGCCTTGATAGTCCTGGGCATTGAGTCAAACAGAGCTTGGATGGCGTGTACGGGTACAGCTGCCTATGCAGCTTCAACACGATACCACAGTTCATCAAGAGTAGTGACTGGCGTATTGTGACGAGCCAGTTGCTCGGCCACCATTGACCAGACGTTTTCAGTTAGATCTGGAGACTGTGCTGGCCAGGGCAGCAGTCGAACATTTTCTGTATCCAGATAGTCCCGTACAGGATCTGCAGCATGCGATCGTGCATTGTCCTGCTGAAATGTAGGGTTCTGCAGGGATCGGACGAAGGATAGAGCCACGAGTCGTAACACATCTGAAATGTAACGTCCACTGTTCAAAGCGCCGCAAATGCAAACAAGACGCGGCCGAGACGTGTAACCCATACCATCACGCCGGGTGATACGCCAGTATGGCGATGACGAATACACTCTTCCAACGTGCGTTCACCGCGATGTGGCCAAACACAGATGCGACCATCATGATACTGTAAACAGAACCTGGATTCATCTGAAAAAATGACGTTCTGCCATTCGTGCACCCAGGTTCTTCGTTGAGTACACCATCGCAGGTACTCCTGTCTGTGATGCAGCGTCAAGGGTAACCGCAGCCATGGTCTTCGAGCTGATAGTCCATGTTGCTGCAAACGTCGAACTGTTCGTGCAGATGGGTGTTGTCTTGCAAACGTCCCCATCTGTTGACTCAGGGATCGAGACGTGTCTGCACTATCCGTTACAGCCATGCGAATAAGATGCCTGTCATCTCGACCGCTAGTGATACCAGGCTGTTGGGATCCAGCACTGTGTTCTGTATTACCCTCCTAAACCCACCGATTCCATATTCTGCTAACAATCATCGGATCTCGACCAACGCGAGCAGCAGTGTCGTGATACGATAAACAGCAATCGCGATAGGCCACAATCCGACCTTTATCAAAGTCGGAAACGTGATGGTAAGTATTTCTCCTCCTTACGCGAGGCATCACAACAACGTTCCACCAGGCAACGCCGGTCAACTACTGTTTGTGTATGAGAAATCGGTTGGAAACTTTCCTCATGTCAGCACGTTGTAAGTGTCGCCACCGGCGCCAACCTTGTGTGAATGTTCTGAAAAGTTAATCATTTTCATATCACAGCATCTTTTTCCTGTCGGTTAAATTTCGCGTCTGTAGCACGTCATCTTCGTGGTGTAGCAATTTTAATGGCCAGTAGTGTATATACTGCCAGTGTACGATATTATTTGCAAATACTTGACAATTTGTTGTATAAAATCAGCTACTGCCAAAAGCATAGTCAGACGGATCAATCAACAATACTTGCCTCAAGTGGGGAAACCTGAAGCCAAAACAACTGACAATGTCACTTATTTCACAGGTCACATTTGGAAAAATCATTTACAGGAACAAGGTATACGGCATATTCTGGTATCCCGGTTTCATCTAGAAGCAAATTTAGTCGAAATAACATTCAGAGAATTGAATAAGTTCCTTAGAATTTACATTGCAAACCGACCCACAATATGGCCTGAGTTGGTACCTAAATTTGTCAAAATACGCAATTTAACACCCCACTCAAGTACAGGATACCCACTGCTAGAGATATTGAAAGGGGTTGATAAGACACAGAATGAATGGCTCACGCCTCTCCCTAGACTACCAGCCAAGGAAGAAACAAGAGAGGATAAGATAAAAATGGTATGAGACGACTTAACCAGTTGAGCCACCAAGAGAAAAAAGAAGTACAACCGAGGTGTAACCAACAAACAAAAATCAATGTAGCGGACATGGTGCTTATTCGTACCCACCCCAATCCTCAACCAACCTAAAGCAAAATAGTAAGTGGCAATTGATATATTCAGGGCCTTTTGAAGTAATAAAGGTGTCGCACGAATGTAGCTATTTGTTAGCACACCCCTAGATGGGGAAAATAATAGGATTGTATCGACATAAAGATGTGAAATTAATTATTCAATGACCTGTCAGATGTAAATAGTAGCAGTAAGAACATTTCAATAGTGTTTTAGAGTGTAAGTATGTTAGCTTTAAGAAAGAATTTGTGTGTATTTAAAATTTTGAGAAAGCAAGACATTTAATAGGTAAGCATAGCAGGAAAGTAGAATCAATAAACTGGGTAATAGCATGCAAATTGAAGATTTTGTTAACAGACAACTAATGTTAGTTAAATACTACATGCTCATGAAGCAATGAACAATTTTTTTGTTTACAAAATAATGAATAATTTCTTGAATCATTTTTCATTTGTAGTAATCATGTGCAATTAATGATGAGATTTCATATAGTAATGTAATAGGTGTAGTTGTGTTAGAATTAAGGAACCCTGAGAGAGTCTCTACTGGACAAAAAATGACTTTGTAGTACAAAATAATTATGTGATGTTAGTGCCAATAGTGATGTGAGAAAGACACTGGAGCAGAATTCAATCAAAGACAAACCCGTTTCGTGTAACCTACATTTTCTATGTAACGATGCTTCAATTGAAGCCCATGTACTTGGTACACGTCCTTGAATATTAATCACGCGCTACACGAATCAAGTCAGTCCACGCGGAAACTACACTGTCGTCACGTAGGACAGATCTTTAAAAAAAAAAATAAATTCTAATACTAAATGAAGTATTTATTGAGCAATATGCCCAAGTCCAGCTGTCATGCACATGGTAAAATCTGTTTGCTATATGGTTAATAACCTGGTAAGCTACACCGAAAAAGAAAAAGAAAACTATGTACCAAAAATCACACACCTTTAAATAATTACAAAAAAGCCATATTTGCCTAGTAACAGTACTAGAAGTGTGTATTGAAATGGTACACACAGTGGACTCAGTATAGATGAGAGTGATCATGCAAAGAACAGTTGATATGCACTAAAAATAAACTGTGTGCATAAACAATCTAGGTAAGGACGGAATATTGTGTGTAATAGGGACAGACAATGACTACTGGATATGCACCGGTATATACGTCGGGATAAGTCAAGTGTTGGGTGACTAACTGTCACAGTGCAGTGCTCAACGAACAATAAATTTACTGTGTATAAAAATGGTAGGTAGTGATCCGTTCGGAGTCGATTAAAACAAACATCGCTCGACGGAAACATTTAGTGAGTGATTCGAAACATTTACGCGTGTTGAGAGACGCTCTGGCAGCGGATCGACCGTGAGAACAAATGAAAGTGTGTAGTACAAACTGAGTGTGACAAACCCTAAATAGCAGTGTCACAGTGCGATTCAGTTGTGAAGCCACAAGAAACCCGTTATCACGCCAAAACATTCTGTGCAGACCAGCGAAACGACGGCTTACTGAACAATAAACGCTTTTAAACAAGTTCCATTTTCTCCCACAGCTAATAATCTGTATCCTTAAAGACAGTACACCGTTGTGGAATGTTTGTTTCATGCGTTGTGACGGGGAGCCATGCGGAGAAGCAGAGACGGGTGCCGTGCCGCCAGCCAGCCGGTCGCGGGAAACAATTGCAACACGCCGACATAAGTGAATGGTTCGGCGCGGTTCGCGACTGCGCGGGCGCCACCCCAACACGCCGTTGCTGTAACGGCGAGCAGGTCGTCGACCCTAGCGGTCGTTGGCACGCCGCGTTCCAGACGACGCTACGCAACAATTGCTTCGCGCCGCCAGTTCCTTACGACATTGTCGACATTTAGCCGAACATTACTAACTACGCTTTTAATGAACTAACATGAAAATGATTTATTGTACACGAAATTACGTGACAAACATTTTTTCTTTAGTTTACTGTCTATAAACTCAAAACATTAATTTGTTAGATGATATATGTTTTCGTCACATTAGTGAAGCAAACTGACATGAATGCCATACCATGGTAGAACATTTGTAGTGAATAATTGTAGAGACAAGTCATTATACGACTGTAAAACTATTTAATGACTGACTTTGTATGTTACACGGAACATAAACTCAAACATTACCCCTGATGTGGAAGAGTGTAGAAGGTACATTTTCAACAAGGCGACTAGAAGTTTAACATTTTGTCATAAATAACTTTCGTGTGTGACACTTTATCTATGAACATTTGATAAATGCCAACCTTATTTGATGAACAATCAGACTGCGTTTTACTGCAAACCAGGCGAGGTGACCAAGGCTCCGGCGCCGTTTTCCCATGTTTCCTGACCGCACATAGCCCGAATGGGGGAGCCAGACAACTGTAATGACCCTGGGTCTAGGTTTATGGTCACCTCGCAAGGTGTTAGAAAACCATAAACAGTGTAAATAAAACTACAGCGTAAAAGAGCAAACAAAGTGAATAGTGAATATCCCAAATAAGATGAGAAATAATGACAAAACGGACGTTAGTGGCAGCATATTGCCGAACATTCTTAACGTTGGTCAATTGCTGCACGGGGGCATTGTAACGTCTCCTGCCAAAACACATATTATATGTGGTAAAAAAAAAAATTGAACTGGATGACTATAATTTTATTTCTGCATGGACAATGATTGTGTGAACTTTATGTAATAAAGAGAAACCACTATGTGTCATGTTTTATACTTGTATAGAATTATGTATCGATTTTTTTAAAGATAATATCTGTGTCGGCGAGTATTGGAACCGCCACAGACAATACTTATTAAATATCAAACAAATATATAAATGTATTAAACCGAGTATAAATAGTAGTGACCGAGCATTAATTTCTCTGTCATCTTTTGGGAGTTATATGAGTAGGAAGAGCCTGTGACGCTATATTGTATGCTTGTATAGCATTCTTTTGTCAAGACTGAGAGAAGGACCCCATTAGGCATTGATTTGTAAATGTGTGTAAGAATTTAATCTGACTAAATGTTTTGAATAGAGTTACTTTGTGAAAATTTAGCATTATGATTTGTAACAAGCTTGTCTGGTATTTTATCCTATCCTTTTAAGACATTTTCAGCTATTTAAATATTATTCGTGGTACAGAGCTGCGCTACGAACGAACGAGCCGATGCCGCGGCGCATTCAAACTGCATTAAATGAAACCAATCATACCGCAAAGAAGCGGACAGGTAATAATGAACTAAAATTAGTTCTTTCAGCTTTCGGGATTGCAGGGCAGAGCATCAGATTTTATATTGTGTTTTACAGGTGGACGCGGCCTGCGGATGTTGTTATATTATTAACAGCGTAAAAAGATAACTTACCTTCATGACATAAAAGAAATCTTGCTGTACGTAGTTCTAGTCTGCCAAACATTATAGTAAAAACATTTTTTCTCTAATATAGTCTCACGTTCTCGTGTTAGTCGTGGTACTTACTGGTGTTTTAATGTTAACAAAAATCCACTGCAAAATTTTGAATTTGAACAAACATTGCGTACTGTAACATCAGTATTGATAACGAAATAATTTTCAGTAACCTTTTCAATAACTGTAAAGTAAGAAAGATATGTTGAACTTTATAGCGAGTTCCAGTAACAATGTTCCTTTTCTAGAAAGCCAAATCCAGAATAATAAGAACAAAATATATTTTGTTTTGTTGAAAATTAATGATCCAAAGAAAGTCACAGCACAGTATCCCTAAAAAGTATTTCAGGGCTCTTTTCGTAGAATCATATTTTATCTCACCCATTTATCAATATATTAAAGTTACGCGACCAATAACAAAGAGAGTGAAACCCCCTGCATCTGCATACACTTCGTCACTCGCTGGGTCGCGCGGTATTAGCCGATCGGTCTGTGCGGCTGCAGTCATGGACTGTGCGGCTGGTCCCGGCGGAGTTTCGTGTCCTTCCTCGGGCATGGGTGTGTGTGTGTTTGTCCTTAGGATAATTTAGGTTAAGTAGTGTTAAAGATTAGGGACTGATGACCTTAGCAGTTAAGTAAGTCCCATAAGATTTCACACACATTTCAACATTTTTTTTTTTTTTGTCACTCGCTGGATCATACTCCGCTGGACCCCACGCAACACATTTACATCCGCCACTGCCGAAGTGGCACGCATGCGAGATATTAGGTCTCGTACATCCATGGTTGTAGTACTTAAAGTGTCCTCAAAAATAAAACTCTAGTGGATTGAGGTCCGGGGTATATGGAGGCCAGAAAATTCCCTGGAAACGCTTCATTTAAATAGTTACGCATATTCATTCCAAAGTATGTTGGTGCACCACCTCACTGAAACGATAGCTGCCGCCGTACACCAAGTGGAACGTTTTCTAATGCATCACGCAAAGTATTGTAAAGAAACATGCGATACAGGGACATATTCAACTTGTCCGGCAATAGACAAGGGCCCAAATGCACTGCTCCCACGATTACAGCTCACTGGTTCACACCAAAGCGTGCCTGAAAGCCACGTTCACGGGTGGTATTTAGGTTGTAATTCGACCACTAATGGCTAATGTGGAGGTTGATTCGTCAGATCATACAAAGTTATTTGCAAAATCTTTATTATCTTCCACTTTGTGCAAAAGCCACTACCAAAACTGTACTCGTCGTATGCAGTAGTCTGGCCGCTAGTGTTGTTTTAACATGTAATGATATGGATGCAGTTTTTCATCGTGCAGCACTTCAACAACCAGTCTTTAAGATATCTGGAACTGACTTGCAGCATCAGATCTATTTCGTCGAGGTGATTGGTTAACGGTTTCAAGAATCGCGTCCTTATTTTGTGGAATACGTCCAGTCCTTGGACGACCTTAGTCCACTAACTTGGGCGAAGAACACCAGCTTCCCGAAGGCGACGAAAAACACTCTTATCAGGATGGCTTCTCTCAGGGTACCAAGCAACAGCAGCAGCAGCAGCTTGGTTATCGGATGCACCTAGCGCCAAAAGCATACAACGTATTCATCATTTGTGCACTCCATCGGGAAGCCGTCCTACATGAACTTGACAGGACCAGTTATGGTTGTGCACTGAGCGGTTAGCAGAGACAAGCATGCAGTTTAATGGATCCCACTGTCATGTTTTAGGCTACTATCATTTGCCAAAATGATATCCTGCTTATAAACGAAGAGAACTAGGATATCTAAAAAATGAGAGAGGAGCCTGACAAGGAATCGAATCGTAGCTCCATGGTGTAGGTGGAGTTGATATCCCAGCATTCTACTCAGTGAGCTACGACGGCTGCTACGGTACTGCTTGGCGATAAACGTCCCTCTGTACACTGGATGCTGTGCACGGTGTGACAATGCTGCCAACTCCTCGTTTTCATACATGCGTTTTCTAAATACACCCTGTTTGTTTTTTCTACACTTTTTTCTTGAATCTGGATGAGGAATCACATGCCGACCTCCAAGAGCGGCATTTTTTCTTCACCCTGTTTTTTCTCACTGTTGTTGTTGGTAATTACACATGGTTTTCTGATCGTAACTGATTAGGTAAAATTAATAATCTGGCTTTGATCTGAATATGATACCGACGTATACCAACTTAACTGGAGGACACAACTCAGTGTGATTTTACCAGATCAGTAGGGTACTTTTTTGGCAATCTAACGTCTTCTCAGGCCTATAATGTCATACAAAGTTTGCATAAACAGACAGGAGTGCAACTCCGGAACTGGTGCAGTGAAGGTAATGCAGATGAAGTTTTTCAAGCTGCAGTGTCACTGACTGACGCGGGCCGACTCGCAGAAACCTACCGTTGGATATGCTTTAGCGCGGAACTCAGCCAGCTGCCACTGCGGCGTAGAGACGTTGTCCGTTTTGTGACCTAATTGGCAGAAATCGAGACATACAATTGACTGTGAATGCATACAAGAGCATATTATGAAGACAAATGACTTTCGTTATTAAACATCCACAGCATTTTGTGAATAAAATATTCTAAATAATTGACCTAAGCGCACAAAGGAGATTTTAGATACCCTATCTGCTCGTGAAAACCTCTGATTGAAATTAATTATTTTTTTGTATGCGTAAACGTTGTTAGTTCAATATGATTTCGTCAGTTGAGTTGACAGTTGGAAAGCTTTGTCTCCCACAGTTACGTCTGGTGACATTAAATCATCTCCTACACGTTGATCTTGTAGCTTTTTTCCTACAATTCAGACCGAATAGGGCCGCTCGATCTATTTCAAATCAAAGACACTTTCGACAACTAAAAAAAATCTCATGAAATTATGCATACCTTCCCATATCGACATTTTTACTTGAATTTAGTTAATTAGCCTTCTTCATATGGTTCAAGCTTTCTTATTTGGTTTGTCTTTCAAAAATTATCCCCCAGTGTATTGGGAGTTTTATTCACAGTGATACGTGTATAATAGGTGATACGGACGATAGTTTCCGTGAAATAATCCTGCAAAGCCAGATACTAGAACACTGCTTATTTTAATTTAGACACTCTTTTAGAAAAGTGTTTTGAAGCAATTAAGGCTATTTTAAGCGAAGCACGAAGTCAAAAAACCACAATTCTAAGTGCTAGCTTTACTTAAAAGATGATATTTTGTTACCTTCAATTACTTAAGATATCGATAGAGATACTTTGATAACTTCCATAACATTTTGCTTGGACAAATTCTGTTTTAGTTAAAATTGCAGAGTATCCATATGTCACACGTAATTATTTCTTTATTTTGACATGTTTCACTTAGCCAAAGTGAGTATCTTCCGAAGGTGGGAATACAATACGTTACACCGTCACGCAATAACAAAATCACAGATTCAACTTACAAAGTGATAACGTACACTAATTAGAAATATCAGGTTGTGTGTAGCACCGTTGTAATACATAATGGAGTAAGTTGCTTGTGTACAGTTAATGTAAACTCTTTGCTCAGGTATATTCTAAGATTAAAACGCAATACATACCATTTCTAGTTGAGCTAATTAAAGACCTATCGATACGCACTTTTGTTGAATTTACCTCATGAAGCTTATTGTAAAGCAATGTAATGCAAAAAATGATGTGGGACACAATTTGTATGGCTCCTCCACCGAGGACTGTCCGGTTTGAGAGGCCCTGCTGCTAGCTACGCCACTGATAGCATAGCCCTCAGCTTCCTTGATACACTCAAACCCTCCCGACCGACACTGAAAGTGTCTTCTATAATCCCGTGGCCCATGGGAGAGACATGGGTATGGATCTGTGAAATTGATATGTATTTAGGAGTACTTACACTAATAATACAAGGCATTATGACTGCTGCCCACCTTGACATTGGATGCCGCACGGTGGCATTGCAGGCACGTGACGCGGTAACAAAAGTATGTACGTGGAGCAGAAACGGGCGGGGGATCACCCTAGGAGAGAAACGGGCTGCAAATGGGGAAATCCGTTGAGACAAGCGACTTTGACAAAGGTTAGATTATTATTACGCAGTGCCCGTGAACGAGGATCTCGGAAACGTTGAAGCTGGTTGAACGTTTACGTGCTACTGTCGTGAGCATCTACGGAAAGAGGAAGGCCGACAGTGAAACTACCATTATGCGCTAAATGGTTGGACATCTACAACTCTTCACGAGACCGTGAGGTTCGAAGGCTTGGATAGACGGTGATCGACGACATCTCTGCCGAGAGAGCACAATGATGATGCATGCACAAGTCTTCCAGAGCACACCGTACATCGCGCATTGCTGAACTTGGAGCTTCGCGTTCACACATCGACCCAACGACGTCGTCAATTACGATTTCAGTGGGCACGGGATCCAATGATTCGACCGTTGTTCAATGAAAACTTGTCGGTTCCTCGGGTGAATCACACTTTTGCTACACTAGGTCGATAGTCGTCTCCACAAAGCCGTCATGGAGGAGAACGGCGGCTCGCAACGTGCAGCGATCCACGGGCGCAGGCTGGTGGGAGCAGTATTGTGCTACGGGAGACATTCTCCTGCGCTTGCATGGGACTTGTGGTAGTAATCAAAGACACGCTGACAGCTGCGAACCACCCGTTTCCCTTCACACTGGATGTCTTCCCCGACTGCCGTGTCATCTTTCAGCAGTATAACCATCCGTGTCCGGAGCCAGAACCGTGTTACATTCGTTTGAGGAGAAGTATAGTGAACTCACGTTAATGCCTCGATAACCAAATTCGCCCGATGTAAATCTTGCGGAAACCACCTGGGTCGCTATCGGCCGTCATCATCATGTATTAAAATCAGTGGCCCGTTATTTACGGGAATTACATGACCTCTGCTTAGACAAGTAGTGCCACATGCCTCAGAAACCTACCACCAAATTGTCTGATCCCTGATACGCAGAATCACTGATGTACTTCGTTCCAAAGACGGAAAAACAAGCCATTAAGCAGGTGGTCATAATGTTTGGCTCATACATGTGTACACACATAATAGACTTTTACATTTAATCGTTCCAAAGTTTTAAGATCGTGTTGTTCTGCTTATTGTTTTTAATTTTTTCTATTACAGCATATTTAACTGGTAAGTGTACTTTTGTTTTAAAACGTTGTGGCTTACCTTGTCAGAAACAGGTAACGCAAATGAAGGACAAAGATGTAAAGAGGATAAATATAAGAAACATGTACATTTAAAACTAGCTGAAAAACGTGCTTGACATAAGTCTTCCCGTGCAGCAACACGGCGTGGCATGGACTCGACTAACGTCTGAAGCAGTGCTGGAGGGAATTTACACCATGAATCCTGCAGGGCTGTCCATAAATCCGTAAGAGTATAAGTGGATGGAGATCTCTTCCTAACGGCTCGTTGCAAGCTGTCCCAGATATGCTGAATAACGTTCATGTCTGCGGAGCTTGGTGGCCAGCGAAAGTGTTTAAACTCACAACAGTGTTCTTGGAGCCACTCTGTAGCAATTCTGGACGTGTGGGGTGTCGCATTGTCCTGTAGGAATTGCCTAAGTCCGTTGGAATGTACGATGGACATGAATGGATGCAGGTGATCAGACAGGATGCTTACGTACGTGTCATCTGCCAGCGTCGTATCTAGACGTATCAGGGGTCCCGTATCACTCCAGCTGCACACGCCCCACACCATTGCAGAGCCTCCACCAGCTTGAACAGTCCACTGCTGACGTGCAGGGTCCATGGATTCATGATGTTATCTCCATACCCTTACACGTCCATCCGCCCGATGCAATTTGAAACGAGACATGTTTACTGTCATCAACACTCCAATGTCAGTGTTGACGGGCGCTGGCGAGGCGTAAAGCTTTGTGTCGTGGACTCATCAAGGGTACATGAGTGGGCCTTCGGCTCCAAAAGCCGATATCGATGATGTTTCGTTGAATGGTTCACACGCTGACCCTTGTTGATGACCCAGCATTGAAATCTGCAGCAATTTGTGGGAGGGTCGCACTTCTGTCACGCTGAACGATTTTCAGTCGTCGTCGGTCCCGTTCTTGCAAGATCTTCTTCCTGCCGCAACTATGTCGGAGATTTGATGTTTTACCGGATTCCTGATATTCACCGACACTCGTGAAATGGTCGTATTGGAAAATTCCCACTTCATCGCTATCTCGGAGATGCTGTGTCCCATCGCTCCAGCGCCACCAACTCCAAACTCACTTAAATCTTGATAACCTGCACATTGCAGCAGCAGTAGCCGATCTAACAACTGCAGGAGACACTTAATGTCTTATACAGGCGTTGCCGTCCGCAACGCAGTGTTCTGCCTGTTTACATATCTCTGTATTTGAATACGCATGCCTATACCACTTTCTTTGGCGCTTCAGTGTAACAGCCTACAGAATAAATGTAGGGAAAATGTGTGGATTCATTTTCACAAACTGGTATGTTATAAAATCAGTTGTCAGGATAAACCTAAAATACCAAACATCATACCTATTCATTTGCATTGAATGAAAGGTTTGATGTTGCCTGGTACAGATTCATAGCTGATCAAGGGTGTTATCGGCTCATTAATTTTCACAGTATATATATAAGTAATCTCGTGGATCATTTTCTTGGTCGACGCTGTTGTGTACGAAGAAGTCGTAACGTTAGAAAATTGTAGCTAAATGCGAGAGGACCTGCAGAGGAACGACGCTTGGGACAGGCAGTGGTAACTGACCCTCAACATAAGGAAATGTAACGTATTACAAATAAACATGATTACAAGAATGCAGAACAATGACTGGAAACAGCTTCATATATAAAATACCTAGGAGTATGCGCACGGTGCAATTTAAAATGGAACGAGCTCATTAAACACATCACAGCTAAGGCAGATGACAGTCTGAGATTCTTTGGAAGAATCTTCAGGAAATGTAGTCCACCCACATAGGAAGCAGGTTGCAAAACCCTCGTTCGATCAGTACTCAGATATTGTCCGCCAGTTTTGGACAGAGAGGAAATAGAGAAGATCCAAAGAAGAGCATACATTTCATTTCAGGTTCATCTAGGAAGCATGAAAGTTGACTCTTCTCTTCTTGGAACGTACACTCTGGGGAACTTTAACAGTAGACCACATCGCGATGCAGAACGTTTCTCTTTCAGCGTCTGCCACTAGAGTTCGCTGAGCATCTTCGTCACGACATAACACCAGCATCGCGGTTCGGTCTACTGTTAAAAGTTCCGAGCGCTTCCGTTCCTAGAAGAGACAACCAGTACATTGCTTCCTTCTACGAACACCTCACGGAGAGAGCATGAAGGTAAAATTAGAGAGATTTGATCACACACAGTATACATGCAGATGTAGATGTAAATGAGATATTACATACTACTCCAAAACGAAAAACTCTCTATCTAAGGTCATCAGTTACAACACACGACTGATCGACAAGGGACTGTATTTCGAAAGTTCTTCCAGTTACCGGTTGCATTTAATGAGCATGTAGCAGCATCTTGGTTGCGTAAGCAAGGTAAACTTGCTCTAGCAAATCACCTCGGTTACACAAGGCACAGACTGCAAGAGGTACACAACTCTCTTACCATATTACGCAAGGAGCAAAATGTAGCAAAGAACAACACAATGAAAACATTAGAAATCTGCATCTACACGCTGCAAACCACTGTGAAGCACATGGGAGACGGTACGTCCCACTGTACAATTTATTTTTCCCTGTTACATTCGCGTACGGAGTGGGGAAGAATGATTTTTTAAACTCCTCCGTGCGTGCTGAAATTAATCTAGTCTTGTTCTCACGATACCTTCAGGAGCAATACGTAGGAGGTTGTAGTATATTAATAGAATAATCATTTAAAACCGTTTCTTCTTTCGTGACAGTTTACGTCTATCTTCAAGAGTCTGCCAGTTCAGTTTCTTCAGAATGTCTGTGACACTGTCCCTCGTATCAAATAATCCTGTGATCGTGCTGCCCTTGTGTGTATAGGTTCAATAACCGGTGTTAGCCCTATTTGGTACAGGTCCCACACATTTCAGCAATGTTCTAGGATGGGTCGCACGAGTTATTTGTAAGCAATCTCCATTGTAAACTGACTGTACTTCACCAATATTCTATCAATAAATCAAAGTCTGACAAGTGCTTTACCCACAACTGAGCCTATGTCATCAATTCCTCCTCCAAACTGTTACACTTACGTAATTGTGTGAACTCTCCGTTTTCCAGGCGTGACGAACTGATATTACAGTTATAGGATACTACGGTTTTCATTTATGTACATTTAAAGCAAGTTGCTATTTTTTGCCCAATTTGAAATCTCATCAAGAGCTGACTGAATATTTAGGCAGGTTCTTTCAGACGGTGCTTCATTATAAGTAACTGTCTCATCTGAATAAAATTCCCAAGATCATTAATATACAACATGAATACTCCCCTGGCGCACAGCTGAAGTTACATCTATATCTGTCGGTAACTCTCCATTCAAGAGAACTTGGTGCGTCCTTTCAACCAAAAAAAGTCCTCAATACGGTCACAAATTTCGCTTGATACTCCGTACTATAGTACTTTTGTTAATAAGGGTTGCTATGGTGCTGAATCAACTGACTTTTGGAATACAAGAAGTATTGCATCTATCTGACTGCCTTGATCCAAACCTTTCAGTACGTAGGTGTTAAAAGTGCGTGCTTCGTCTCACGTGATTGATGTTTCCGGAATGCATGCTGGCTGGCACGGAGGAGGTTTATCGTATCGCGACATTGCTGCTTGCGTTGGTCGAGATCCAATGACTATTAGCAGAATATGGAATCGGCGGGTTCAGGGGGGTAATACGGAACACCGTGCTAGAACCCAACGGCCTCGTATCACCATCAGTCGAGATGACAGGCATCTTATCCGCATGGCTGTTATGGATCGTGCAGTCACGTCTCGATCCCTGAGTCAACAGATGGGGACGTTTGCAAGACAACAACCATCTGCACGAACAGTTCGACGACGTTTGCAGCAGCATGGACTATCAGCTCGGAGAACATGGCTGCGGTTACCCTTGACGCTGCACGACAGACAGGAGCGCCTGCGAACACTTTGAACAGTGGACGTTACATTTCAGATGTGTTACGACCCATGGCTCTACCCTTCATTAGATCCTTGCGAAACCCTACATTTCAGCAAGATAATGCACGACCGAGTGTTGTAGATCCTGTACGGGTCATTCTGGATACAGAAAATGTTCGACTGCTGCCCTGGCCAGTACATTCTCCAGATCTCTCACCAACTGAAAACGCCTGGTCAATGGTGGCCGAGCAACTGGATCGTCACAAGACGCCAATCGCTACTCTTGATGAACTGTGGTATCGTGTTGAAGTTGCATGGGTAGCTGTATCTGTACACGCCATCCAAGCTCTGTTTGAGTCAATGCCCAGGCGTATCAAGGCCGTTATTACGGCCAGAGGTGGTTGTTCTGGGTACTGATTTCTCAGAATCTATGCACCCACATTGTGTGAAAATGTAATCACACGTCAGTTCTAGTATAATATATTCGTACAATGAATACCCGCTTATCGTCTGCATTTCTTCTTGGCGTAGAAATTTTAATGGCCAGTAGAGTACATGACATGCCAACGGAGAGCCAGGAAGAACATGAACAAATGTCGAAGAAATCAAGAAGGGCAGTACTCTCAGATCGAGGAACGGGAAAATTAGAGGAATCCACAAACACCATAATGATTCAAAAAGGCGCAGCAAACACGAACAACCAGCCTATAGACGCACCGAAGGGGAAGAAAGAACCACGGAGACAACCATCTAGGGGCATGGGGGGAGGATAAAGAAGTCGGTATTCAAAACCAAGCAAGGCAAGGCAAGGCACGAAGAATAGGAGGTGAGGGACACAGTCCAACACGAGACCTCCCATCGCAAGCAGCAGACGCTGAATCTACCGTCTCTGGAGAAACGTTTCGTAACAAATCGCAAGGCAGTGAATCCGCGACTTTTGGGAACAGAATGGACGTGTCTGCACCACCATAGGACAACTCACCTTGGTATGATGATATGGAGGAGTGTAATCCGCCGGCAACACACGGTGGCGGAAGCGAACCTTTGAAGCTCGGTGGAACTGATGCAGACATGGAAGATAACTACTATTAACACACAAACTGTGAATCGAAGCCTGAGAGAAATGTGTAGTAGCACTGATCTCCAGTCGTATAGTATAGCTACAATTAACATTAACAGAATCACTAGTTTGACAAAACTGGAATGCCTACGTGATTTTATATGTTTTCGACATGGACATAGTAATGTTGCAAGAAGTATGTACGGACATAGTGAGGATACAATGTTATCCTCAATAGAAGACCTGAAAGTGGCACTGTCACGTCATTCAAGTACGGGATTATACCTAGAGGTGTTAAAAAGTTAGCAAGTGGAAGAGGAATTTCTGTCGAAACAGACACAGTTCAGCTTATTAATGGAGGCATCCGGTTCGCAAGCCAAATTGGATCGATATACCTTCTTTCAAGAAAGTACGGTTGAGTCAATCACTCCCGCGAACGAGAACATCATCCTTGCTGGTGACTTTAGCTGTGTCCTTTCCGCCGCCGACCAAACGCCCAGTTCTAACATGTGCCTGGAACTGGGAGACTTAGAGAACGGACTGCACCTCATCGACACCTGGCAAAACCAGCCAAGAGTTAACCTATGTTTCACTTGTATTACTAGCCATTCCATGAGTAGGATAGACGGCATCTACGCCTCTCGTCGACTTAAAAATAGTGTTCTCAGCGTTGAAACTTCTCCAGTGAATTTTTCTGACCGTTTGGCAGTTGTGGCTACGATTAACATGTCCGGACAAAGGACATTTCGGGGTAGGGGTGTCTGGAAATTCAATACCTCACACCTGGTGGACACTGTACTTGAGCACAAATCCCCTGGACCCGATGCGTTACCCGTAGAGTTTTACCTAAAGTACTGGAATTTAATCGGTAGTCCGCTGACTGGAATGTTGGACGAACTCCGTACGTCTGCCACTATTCCCTGTGAGTTTTTAGAAGGGCTTATAGTGTTGGCTCCCAAAAATTGGATGTACTAACGATTTGACAACCATGCGTCCTATACAGCTCCTAAACACTGACTACAGGATAGTTGCTAGGGTATTGCTTCGTCGATTGAACACCATTGCTGAGCGCCTTATCGGTCAATATCAGTAGTGTGCCCTCCCAAGGATGACAATACAGCAAGCACTGGAAGAATACCGGGATGTAATGGCTGTCGCCTCGGCCTCCAACTGCAGAGTGGCCATCATGTCGTTAGACATGACAAAGCGTTTGACAGGGTCTGTCGCAACTACCTGCTACGTGTCATGTCGAAAATGGAATTAAACCTTCTTTTGTCGATATCATCAGGAGATTATATACTCATGCAACGTCAATAATTCTTGTCAATGGGAAATTCACAGAGAGATTTCCCATCCTAGCGTCGATACGACAAGGCTGTCCCCTGTCGATGCTGCTGTTCTCGTTATGAATTGAGCCTCTTCTACGATCATTACTTGTCAAGCTCCGTGGAATTTAAATTGGAGGCAACAAATTTGTCTTCAGATGTTACGCTGATGACCTGGCCGTGTATCTGACTGATCCGACCGATGAAGATACAGCAGGTGATTCAGACATATAGTTCTTGTTGTAGAGCTAAAATTAATGTAAGTAAATCTAGCATTTTAAATTTAGCCAGAGGGATAGGATTCGTTGAAACAGGACCAATTGAACAAGCGGATATCACCAAACTTCTGGGGATACGGTTTAGCAAATTTCCTGTCAAGACAGCGGCCTGGAATTGTAAAATGAAGCTCAACGGTCTCCTGGTGGTATTAAGAGAGAATTCCACCCACTCTCTAGATATGATACAAAAAATCACGCTGATAAATCTCGCTATACTTCATAAGTATGTAGTCGTGTCTCACTGTCTTCTCGCACTACAGAAGGAATCTGATTTAACGCAAGCACTCTTATCCTAAATGGAAGAGGTGTATCCTCAAGGTTCTTTGTATTCACATCTATATTTCAATTTTCAGAAAGTTTGTTTATTTATGAGTGCACGGCGCACGGTTAGTGCCTTTGGAATAACGTTTTGTGTTTTGGAGAAACATAAAGGCACATTTAGCTCTTAGGCAACAGGCATGCCGGAAACCACCATTTCTGTTTGAGTTAAATTCTTTTTTCTCTTTTTTTTAAAGAAAAAGAGAAGGAAACAGGAGAGTACCTTCGTCATTATCTGGAGCAACAACAATTTAACTTCAAGTGTGCACCGTCAGGCGAGTGGAGCGCTCCAAGTTATGATAAGCCGGAGTAGTAATCTTAATCTGGAAAACGACGCACAGGACAATCTGGACATGATTGTGGACTCAATGGAATCCAGTTCTTCGAGAATACAAATTTGAAGCCGTCACTAGGCTGCAATTTTTTCCATGTAGGGAAGGTCGTCTTATATTTAAAAAAAAAACTGCCTATTCCCTTCACTGATCCTAGATCAAAGAGCAAGTTGTGTGGGTGTGGCGACGGGCTGGCCAGGCCTCGTGTATCGACCCCTGTCCTACCCGTCGTCCTGCTCGAAAAGAAAAGAAAAAAAAATCGAGTAAGCGGTTGGTTTCATAAGACGAAGAGCTCTGGATCGAACCTCGCTGCTGCTAGAGTTTTCTTTCTTCTTCCTTACCAAGCAATTTTAATGACTGATTTATTCTCATTATGCAAATTATCAGAATCATTTGTTGTTAACATATTCATCATCTTGAAAATTTGGGTTTTTCTCTAATATTTTGGAAGTACATCTTGGGTTGTCCGGTATTCTGCCGGATATCAAAGTCGTTCCTGCACAGTATTTCGGTAACGTAGCTCTTGACCTTCAACCTTCATCAGGTGCGACCTGAGACTCCTGAGGGGGCAGAGCGGGCTGTTTGAGAGTTTGCTGTTTGCTCTTTCCAGACATAGGTTTTAACAATTTTATTTTTAAGCATTTATTACATTTTTCTTGCTATACAGTGCAAGTTTTCTTTGGTTCTTTCACATTTAACAATGATATTTTTAACTAATTTTAAAATGCAGTTAGTTCTTTTAACTAATTTTACTAAGCAAATTGTTTTCTAACATTTATAGTTCATATTTATAGCTAGTTTACAATACAGATAGTTCCTTAATATTACAATACATATACACTACTGGCCAATAAAATTGCTGCATCAAGAAGGAATGCAGATGATGAATGGGTATTCATTGGACAAATATATTATACTAGAACGGACATGTGATTACATTTTCACGCAATTTGGGTGCATAGATCCTGAGAAATCAGTACCCAGAACAACCACCTCTGGCAGTAATAACGGCCTTGATACACCTGGGCATTGACTCAGACAGAGCTTGGATGGCGTGTACAGGTACAGCTGCCCATGCAGCTTCAACACGATACCACAGTTCATCAAGAGTATTGAATGGCGTATTGTGACGAGCCAGTTGCTCGGCCACCATTGACCAGACGTTTTCAGTTAGATCTGGAGAATGTGCAGGCCAGGGCAGCAGTCGAACATTTTCTGTATCCAGAAAGTCCTGTACAGGACCTGCAACATGCGCTCATGCATTATCCTGCTGAAACGTAGGGTTTCGCAGGGATCGAATGAAGGGTAGCGCCACGGGTCGTAACACATCTGAAATGTGACGTCCACTGTTCAAAGTGCTGTCAATGCGAACAAGAGGTGACCGAGACGTGTAACCAATGGCACCCCATACCATCAGGCCGGGCGATACGCCAGTATGGCGATGATGAATGCACGCTTCCAACGTGCGTTCACCGCGATGTCGCCAAACAACGATGCGACCATCATGATGCTGTACACAGAACCTGGATTCATCCGAAAAAATGACGTTTTGCCATTCGTGCACCCAGGTTCGTCGTTGAGTACACCATCGCAGACGCTCCCGTCTGTGATGCAGCATCAAGGGTAACCGCAGCCATGGTCTCTGAGCTGATAGACCATGCTGCTGCAAACGTCGTCGAACTGTTGGTGCAGATGGTTGTTGTCTTGCAAACGTCCCCATCTGTTGAGTCAGGGATCGAGACGTGGCTGCACGATCCGTTACAGCCATGCGGGTAAGATGCCTTTTATCTCGACTGCTAGCGATACGAGGCCCTTGGGATCCAGCACGGCGTTCCGTATTACCCTCCTGAACCCACCGATTCCATATTCTGCGAACAGTCATTGGATCTCGACCAACGCGAGCAGCAATGTCTAGATACGATAAACCGCAATCGTAATATGCTACAATCCGACCTTTATCAAAGTCGGAAACGTGATGGTACGCATTTCTCCTCGTTACACGAGGCATCACAGCAACATTTCACCAGGCAACGCCGGTCAACTGCTGTCTGTGTATGAGAAATCGGTTGGATACTTTCCCCATGTCAGCACGTTGTAGGTGTCGCCACCGGCGCCAAACTTGTGTGAATGCTCGGAACAGCTAATTATTTGCAAATCACAGCATCTTCTTTCTGTCGGTTAAATTTCGCGTCTGTAGTACGTCATCTTCGTGGTGTAGCAATTTTAATGGTTCAAATGGCTCTGAGCACTATGGGACTTAACAGCTGAGGTCATCAGTCCCCTAGAACTTAGAACTACTTAAACCTAACTAACCTAAGGACATCACACACATCCATGCCCGAGGCAGGATTCGAACCTGCGACCGTAGCGGTCGCGCGGTTCCAGACTGAAGCGCCTTTAACCGCTTGGCCACACCGGCCGGCGCAATTTTAATGGCCAGTAGTGTATTTTACAGTTTTAATTTTTACAAACGTGACTAGGTATAAACATAACATAGGAAACTGTGTTTAAAAACCATAGTAGCAACAATAATAGTAGTAAGAGGATATTATACTCAGGTGGTTGGTAGGATATACGGGAGTGTATAGTACTATTTATCCTTCCTGTTCGTTCCATTTACTTGTACATTATAATTTGTGTTTACAATCAGTTTTTTTCCCATTTTTGTTGATTAGAGTGCAGAGCGAGGAAGGGTTGAGTGGAAAGGACTCGGGATTTTATTTGGTATGTCTTGGCGGATCTTTTAATAGGGCATGTTCTTTTGTATATGGTAGTGTTTGCGTTTTATTCGTGTGTTCTTTGGTCTGGGTGCGGGAGGATGGTGGTATTTGTTGACAAGATGGTAGCGAGATTGGGGTACGTCCTTGCTGTGTTGTGTGCGATTGTATGGGAGGGTATTCTGTATTTGAATTTAGATTCCCTGTGTATTCTGTGGTTAGCTGTGATAATGTTTTCCATGTCTGGTCTTTTGATTAGGATATGATTGCTGTATCTAGATCTCAGTCTGGCTAGTCTGGTTTGTAGTGGTTCCTCTCTGTTTCGTGAACTTCATTTCTGGGTGTTATATAAGGTAGGCTTGCGATATTGCTTAGGAGTCTGCATTCTGTGCTAAACAGTCTTTTCGCAAATGGAGCATGTACGCCTCCCAGAGGGGGCTGCTGCGTACTCGAAAACTGGGCGAATGAAGGTTTTGTATGTGTGCAGTGCAGTTTGTTTGTTGCAGCTATGGAAGCGTCTCTGTACCCTGTCGTATTAGGTTTTGTCTGAGTCGGGTTTTGTTAAGGAGGTGCGTCAGGTGAGTCTTCCAGTTGAGATGTTTGTCTAAGTATAGCTCCTATGTATCTGGCTGTGTCGTTTAGTTGTAGAGGCCTATTCCAGGGTGTTAGTAGTATGTCGTGTTCGTTTTGTTGTTTCTTCTTTGTTAGGTGTCTGTGTCTGAAGAGGACTGTCTGTGTCTTGGTTGGGTTAGGTCGTATCATCCATTTTGCCATCCAAGTTTTTAAACGATGGAGGCTTGGATGGCAAAATGGAGGATACGAGCTAACCCAACCAAGACACAGATAGTCCTCTTCAGACACAGACACCTAACAAAGAAGAAACAGCAGAACGCACAAGAGGCTCCTCGAGTGGACCTGGTCCAGTTTTTATGTCTGTGGCTGTCCCTCTCCACCGGTGGCTGCAGGCGTTCCCTCTGCGGTCCGTGCCCGCTCGTCGGGACCTGCTGCAGGGCTTTCGTTCAGTTTTCCGTCAGATGCGGTACTGGGAGTTCCCTGTATGGTCGGCACCTACCAGACCCACTCCTGGGTGCTCCATCTTCGGTCTGGGTGGCCAGGCGTTCTCCCTGCGGTCCTCTCCCGCTCACTGCGATCGTCTGGAGGGTCGTCGTTCCGTTTTCGGTCCGCTACGGTTTTGGGTGTTCCCTCTGCCGTCCGCGCCCGTCGGATCCACTCCCAGACGTTCCATCGTCCGTCCGGAGAGCCTGGCACAATGTCTGGGGATCTTTTTCTATATCCACGACTTTAGATCTTCTATTCATGGAGTACTACAGCTGTCTCCATTCCAGCAGGTCGCGGCGAGCGGGCGCGGACCGCAGAGGGAACGCCTGTAACCGCCGGTGGAGGGGGAAGGCCACAGACATAAATACTGGACCAGATCCACTCGAGAAGCAGTCTCAGGTCGCACGTTACCGAAATATTGTGCAAGAACGACGCTGATATCCGACAGAACACCCAACAATCCAAGATGTCATTAGATCGCTGGGAAAGCCTGAAGAGTTGCATTTTGGAAGTAGTTTACCATTGTAGCCGTATTCCTACAGGTACGTTTCAACCCATCATGATTACATTTTTCCGGTATAGATACAGTACAAATATCGTACGACTCATAGCATGAACCCATTTTCCCAATAATCCTACACTTAGTTTTGACCCACCATAAACGGGTGAATGTGCACAAACAGGTTCCAGTTGGTGGAAGGAGAAAGGGAACAGTGTTTACAAACAGAAGGAATACTTCATTCATATGTTAGCCTCCGCTATAAGATGTCTGACATTACGAGTACATGTTTGATGTACCTGGTGTTTCGACAGAAACAGAACGTGAACCTGATTCTTTAGCCGAATCACTTTACAGTGAAGTTTCAAAACTGCTATTAAAAACGGCGCTTGTTTACAGTGAACGCCTCCTTCTTCAAAACAATCTCGTCGCTTCGAAACCTTCTGCAGTAAAAACACAAGAACACGTGGAAATTGGAGAAGAAATACGTCGCAGAATTTTAGAAATGCTAGCGGAGAAATAAGTCGTGGTACAAAACGAACAAATTGCCCATCAATACATCGATGAAGAGGATGTGTTTCAAGAAACTGAAGAAGTCGCTTCATCTTCATCAGACGTTTACGAGACCGAAGAGAAGCAGACGAAAATGGACAGCGATTACGTTCTGCAGTATTATAAGATTACAAGTTGTCAATCGAGCGAGAGAGCATCCAGGATAGAGTTTGGCCACTCTTCATAGGAGAGCTTCACGCCTCAAAAGCATGAAAGGTTCGAAAAGATGAGGAGAACATATAAAACACGATGGAACAAGGCATGAACAATTTAAACAATTGATTGATGGACCTATGATTGTTTCATAGAAGCTCGAGAATGTAATCAGCAGGTGACGGCGAGAAGTCTGCAGCAATGCGCTCTTGCTGGTGTTAACAGTTTACTGATTCAAATTTTCAAGCCTCTCGTGGGTCGTGCTCTTCAAACGAAGACATCGGATTCGTCAGAAAAAAATAATCATATTTGTAGCTTTGAGACAAAGCGCTTCCCTGCAGCAAGTCTTTGATGTAGCAGCAAATTTCCGAATGCAGACTCGAGCCCTCATACCAAAATACGATAAGGATTTTGTTATTAACACTGATCAAACAGGTATTACACATAAAAGTACCTTATTTGTTTACACCAATTGCAATACTATTTTTATAGACTATATGATGCTAATTTGTGAATGTTTGTGCTAGGGTGCAAATATCAATCAACTTACGACTAAACTCTGGGCGAACGCGGAACAAATGTGGTTCTTCTGCAGACAAAGTATGTGCACGAGATGACAGATTCGTTCACTGCGCAATACGGTGCCACCTCATCTGGAAAATAACTACCAAGAGTTGTCATTTACTTGCAAGAGACCACTGGCTCAATTGGATCATTAGTGCAAAAAGCAGCAGATGAGTACGCACACAAATACAAAAAAGTTATGACAACGTGTTCAGAAAATTCCTGGTAGATTAAAAGTGTGCTCGGCTATTTGCCTTTCGCGGACAAGTTCTCCACGACTCACGACCCGTCCTCATAGCTTTACTTCCACCAGTGTCTCGTCTTCTACCTTCCAAACTTCACAGATGCACTCCTGTGAAACTTGCAGAGGTAGCACTCCCAGAAGAAAGGATATTGCCCGCAACAGGCAAAGGTCAAAACAATTTCTTTTGATCCTTGAGTCAGGGGGAGGGCAAACGAACGTGCTTTTGAACGACAATTTTTTTCAAAATAGAGAGGGTCTGCCAGCGTGCAGTATTAAAGTAATTCGTCCAAAATGTGCTCAGGTGGTGTAGCCTCGCGACAGATGGGAAACCTTATAAAGCGACTAGAAAATTGCTCGTACATCATCTAACAGAACAGAGAGATAGCTTCAAGAGAAGACTGCATAAAAATTCAGTCATTCGTAAACCATCAGTTGACTGAACCAATATTCGATGATATGATCAGGTATGCGTGGTACGCCGCGAAACTGTGTGATGATCGAGAACCGTTTATGAATATAAAACATTTTGTTTTGCAGTAGAAAGATTGAAAAAGCAATGCTCGGAAAAAATCTCGGCGTTCATTAAGTGTGCGTATGCCACAATAATTATTGTTTCACATGTTTCTACTATCAGTATCATCCCGATCCGTGCAGTGATCCGTACGTGTCACAAATGTAGGTACAATAATGTCAATAGAAAGACTGTACTGATATGATTCAAAATAGTCGCGTATCCATTTCTATTTCTAATGTCTTACAAAATATTCGTATTTTGTTTTCCTATTTTTCAGTAAAGCACCAGCAGGGAGATTCGATCCAGAGACCTTGCCTTATGAAACTAAGCACTTAATGACTTGGCTACGGACGCCTGATCTCTAATTGCAGCTTATTTTCAACACCACTGACACTAATACTTACTTCACTCGAAGTTCAGTGGTACAACGTCAAATTGGGGCAATTTTCCTGGGGTCTCTTTTGTAAAGGAACATTTGAAACCTGAGTGAAGCGTTTCTGCTTTGCAGAATATCTTTGAGCTTTGTGGAAGATCATTTCACAATATCCTGCTGCGGTCGTCACTGCAAGCCTCACGCATGCACTTTTGACAACCAAACGCTTTTCATTCATTATCCTTTTATGTATAGCCTAATACTTTATGTTTCACGCCTTTTATGCAATACTCTGTCTCCTCAGAAGTTTCTTTATGATGAATGTATACTATGAAGTTTCTCTCCCATCAACAACTGTTCCACTGGTTACGTGTCTATCCAGTGTACGGTCAGTTATTCTTTTAAACTTGACCTATAGTTCCTGTACGTACTTATATCTGTGAGTCCCAAGTTCCTGACTGAGATTTGACACTACTGCTTTTTATCTAGTTCAGGGGTCTCCAAAATAAGGCCCGCGGGCCGAAACCGGCCCGCGAGGGCCGGCAAACCGGCCCGCGTTAGCTGGCCGGACATCCCCGGTATCCGGCCCGCCAAATATTTGAGGTGGTACCTATACTGCCAACAATTGCATTTCGAGGCCTATCGCGACCAATACACCGCGACATTGTCGGACACAATGACGCAACAGAACTATCTAATATATGTTCTGGCTCTGCTACTCGCTACAAGACTACATAACTAAACTTATTGTTACGACGCTTGAAATATCAATGCGTTGACATTCTCTACCTCTACGTCTTGCAGCAATAGTGTTTCTAACAATGATTTTGAGATTTCGTTAACTTTGCAGGACGCTTTCGTGAAGAATGTGCAGTGACATACTTTTTTTGTCGGTGAAATTCGCCAGAATAAAATACGCCAGAATTTCGGTTAGGTACGTTCACCAATCGAAATTGTGTAATTAAATAAAAATCGTAGTTCGTTTCAGTGTTAGCTATCCCCACGACCTTAGATTTTTGCGATTTCATCTTTCCTTTAGCCTTACATTACGGTGATCATGGAGTGCTAGGGTGCTTTAATACCACTAGGTAAATCTTGGCCCTTATGACTTCGTGAAGGAGTCAATGTGGCCCAAGGACAAAAAAGTTTGGAGACCCCTGAATTCTAGTTTACTGAACATGTGTATCTTTCTGCTTGTTTTAGCTGCCCTTTGTACTTTGTGGACCATAGTTGCCACAACCACCTCATGGTCACTGATACCATTTTGGGAGTTGAGATCCTCATAGAGGTCAAGTGCATTTGTTGCCATTAGATCTGAGACATTTCCATAATGAGTGGGGTTCTGAATCACCCGTTCCAAATGCATTTCAGGAAAGGCGTTTAGTAATGTTTCATAGGATATCTTTTCACGCTCGCCACAAACAAAACTCTGATTTTCAAAATTGATTGTTGTATGATTAAAGTCTCCACTGATGGTTACTATATGACTGGAGAACTTACTTGGAAGTGAAATGAAGTTTTCTCTAGAGTTTCCGATTACATCAGAAAGTGAGTCTGGTGACAGAGAGAAAGATCCAATTACAATTTTATGGCAAACCCCGATGATGAATATTGCTCAAACAATCTCACATGCAGCTTCAATTTCTATATCGGTGGATTTGAATGTTTTGCCTACTGCGACAAATAAAGCACCTTTGTTTCCCATTAGCCTATCCTACAATTAAATTTCCCCCAACCGGTTTGGTCGGAAGTCCAGAAGAGGTAGCGCTGTTAGCAAAGGCACTCGCATCAGTCGTCTGCTGGCATAGCTTACTAATGCCAACTTTTGCCCACTGCCCTAACGTATAGTTCGTCGTACGCCCCATACTGATTTCTACTGTTAATTTACGCAGTGTTGCTTCTATGTTAGCACTGACAACTCTAGGCAAACGAAGCTGCTCTCGGTCGTTAAGCGAAGGCTCAAAATGGTTCTGAGCACTATGGGACTTAACATCTGAGGTCATCAGTCCCCTAGAACTTAGAACTACTTAAGCCTGACTAAACTAAGGACATCACACACATCCATGCCCCAAACAGGATTCGAACCTGCGACCGCAGCGGTCGCGCGGTTCCAGACTGAAGCGCCTAGAACCGCTCGGTCACACCGGCCAGCCGTTAAGCGAAAGCCATGGGCCATTACGTTGTCCGTGGTGAAAGGTAATACCTGAAATTTGGTATTCTCGGCTCACTCTCGACACTGTAGATCTCGGAATATTGAGTTCCCTAACGATTTCCAAAAGGAAATGAGATGAGATGTTCCAAGTTTCTTGCTCCAGCTACCATTCCGCGCTCGAAATCTGTTATCTCCCGTTGTGCGGCCATAATCAAGTCGGACATCTTTTCACATGAATCACCTGAATAGAAACAACAGCTCTACTAATTCACTGTACTTTTATATCTTGTATAAGCGATACTACCGCCATCTGTATATGTGCGTATCGCTTTCCCATGACTTTTGTCTCCTCAGAGTACGGTTACGTTACTATCGTCTTAGTATGAGGAGTTGAAATATGTTTACACTCTTCATCTTCCTCTTTTTTGCTTTGACTTTTCTCACATTTGGATTTGGCAATACTTCACTTAGTCTCTAGTTTTATTAAGCGCTGTCGGTCAGTTCTTTCATCTCTAGCACTACAATATTTTAAATTTTAGGGACGACTGTGTTTGCTGTAGATGTTAAAATACGCTGCCTGACGAAAAAGGTCAAGCACCCAGGAGAAGTCAGATGTAAAAGTAAATTCGCACACGTAAACACTATCAGCAGGTATGCAAATGATTAGATTTGCAGTTCCCTGTGAGACGAAGAGCAACTATCGGACTGCATTAGTATTGTTCGTGTTTAGTGTTGTTACCAGGCCTGGTGAACACTGCCTGATGTTGTTTGATCGCTGTGAAGGAGACGGGAATGTGGCGCACTCTTGTGATACAGCACTATCAGCACCTGACAAGGGCACGAAGAAAGGCCTCATTGTGGTACCCATGTTGTCCGGTTGACCTAATCGTTCAGTATCCAGATTTGGGGACATTCGGATGTGGCAGTGGCCCGACGTTGGAGTGCATGAGGACATGAGCCCAAGCATACTCATCGTCAGGGTCCCTGTCGACAGCGTCTGACAACCAGATTGAAGGGTAGCCGTATAGTGCATCAAGAACATCGTAGACCCTTCACACCTGCGTCTGCGATCAGAGAATAAGTGATGGACTCCCTGAAACATACTGCATCATCCCGCACCGTTGGTCGGAGACTTGCAGCAGCCGGTCTAGGGAAATACCATTCCACACGTACTAATCCGTTAACACAATAACATAAACGGCACGTTTGGAATGGTGTCGTGACCAGGAAGTATGGATGGCTTGCTGATGAATGACATGGGGGTTCAGCGATGAATCGCTGTTCTCCACTACCCAAAATGACCATCATCGCCAAGTACAGCCACGACTTGGGGAGATTTTCCATTCTTCTAACTTTTTAGAGAGAGACAGTGGCGTTATTCCTGGCGTCATAGTGTGAGGATACATCGGGTATTACTTGAGGTCAGGTTGGTAGCGTTTAAGGGAACCGTGATGTTTGGTTTGTGGGGAACTCAACTGCGCAGTCATCAGTGTCCGTACAAAGTCCCAATTTTTCCGCAGTCCAATTCTTTACACAGTCCAATTGAGCCACTGTGACGAATGATGATTAAATGATGAGGACAGCACAAACATCCAGTCTCTGGGCAGAGAAAATCCCCAACCCGACCGGGAATCGAACCCGGGACCCCATGAAAGGGGACCGTGATGGCACAACGAAACGTCACAGACATCCTGCGTTCTCATATGTTCCTCTCATGCAAATATCTCATATTGCCATTTCTCAATAGGCACAGGCACATGCTTGTCCACATACGTCACCTTCCTCTATGAAGAGACCGCGTGATTTCGAGGTACTCGTACTTCCGTGGCCAGCCGCGACAGAACACCTATGGGAACAGAACGGTCGTCAACTCCGTTCCAGAACCAGTATCCATGATACCAAGGTACAGTTGTAAGGGCTGTGGGCCATCTTGCCTCACAAAAGGACAAAACGTATTTATGATACCATTCCACATCGAATCAGTGCATGCATTCATTTCAGAGAGGGAGGAACGCCATACTGACAAGTGAGCTCGATGTTGTAATCACTGAAATAACGTCACATACCGTCTCTAACTAGAAAGTTTCATTTCATTTCCTACATCCCTACCAAGTATTTCAGATTTTGGTCAGGTACTGTAGATTTAAATTATTTGATTATCAATTCAGACCGCGTCAGACAGATGTCAGCAGAACTAGAAAATTAAAATTAAAACGTTTCGCTGTCTTCAGACGGAGAACTGGTTGATGCATCTCTTCACGTTAGACTGTCCTGGGCAAGCCTCTTCATCTCTCCACATCTACTGCAACCTACATGCATTTCACTTCAATCTGCTTTTTGTACTAAGTCCTTGGTCACCGTCTACAATTTTTGCTTCTACTGCCCCCCCCCCCCCCCCCTCACTTCTCTCTATTAAGAAACTGACGGTTTCTTGAAGCCTCACGACGTTTTCTACCAAACAATCTCGTCTTTTAGCCCGATAAATTTTGTTTTTCCGCGGCCTGATTCAGTACTTCCTCATTAGTTACACGATATACCCTTCTAATCTTCCGTAGCAGCAGATTTAAAAAACGTCTACTTTCTTCTTATCTGAACCGTTTATTATCTACTTTTGCTCCCGTAAAAGGCTGAACTCCAAACAAATATCTTCATAATATACTTCCTATCGTTTAAACTTGTATTCTAAGTTAACAAAGTTCCATTTTTCAGAAACGCTTTCATTGGTTTTGCCATTTTATATCAAATGGTTCAAATGGCTCTGAGCACTATGGGACTCAACTGCTGTGGTCATAAGTCCCCTAGAACTTAGAACTACTTAGACCTAACTAACCTAAGGACAGCACACAACACCCAGCCATCACGAGGCAGAGAAAATCCCTGACCCCGCCGGGAATCGAACCCGGGAACCCGGGCGTGGGAAGCGAGAACGCTACCGCACGACCACGAGATGCGGGCTACATTTTATATCCTCTATGCTTCGGCCATCATAAGTTATTTCCCTGCCCAAACATCAAAACTCTCCTACTACTTCTCTGTCCCATTTTTTGCCTAATTCTCCCATCACTGCCTGGTTTATTTCTGCTACATTCCATTAACCTTGCTACAGTTTTGCTAGCATTCGCATTGGACCTCTTCTCAAGACACTGTCGATTCCGTTTTCCTGCTCTTCCAAGTCCTTTGCTGTCTCTCATAGAATTAAAATGTCGTCGACATACCTCAGAGGTTTTATTTGTTCTCCCTGAACTATAATTTGCAGGTCCTTCTTGATTGCCTTTGCTGTTTGCACAATGTACAGATTGAATAACATCACGAACAGGCTACACCACTGTATCACTTCCGTGTCATGACCTTCGACTCTTCATCAGAGCAGTGTGGTCCTGTAAAAGTTGTAAATAATATTTCGCGTCCTATATTTTATGTCTGTTACCTTCAGAATTCCAATAGTGTATTTCAACGGACGTTCACCTCTACAACTGATCGGCCAGTGTATTTAGCTGCCATGCCGAGCACATGGGTTCGATTCCCGGTACTGCTAAGGAAATTTTCTTTGATGGGAGGACTGATAAGGGGTGAATTTACCTCGTGAATCCAGGCGAGGAACGGCTCGAAGGTCTGGGAAGTCGGTGAAACGGCCTTCATGGCCTGAACGAGGACCTCGCTTTTATTCCCGTCAACACTGTCAAAAGCTTTTTCCAAACGCATGGCCTTCATGGCCTGAACGAGGACGTCGTTTTTATTCCCGTCAACATTGTCAAAAGCTTTTTCCAAATGCACAGACGCTATAAAAAATGCCTTTCGATAACCCATCTTATAAGGTAAAGCATAGGATCAGTATCCAGAACCCAAACTTATCTTCGCTGAGGTAGACTTCTTCTAGTTTCCCATTTGACACACCTACTTGGGAAGCGAGTGTGACGACTGTGTGTCAAGTGAGGCCTGAGAATGGTACGGTGTACCGAAACCGGTAGCCAGGAGGTAAAATAAATAAATTGCACCTACGGACTAAAACAAATTTTCTTCTCTAAATAATTCGTGATAGTATTTTCAATTCACGGCTTATTAAACTGCTAGTTTCGTAATATTCACACATAAGCCTTCTTTGGAATTTGAACTAATGCATTCTTCATGAAGTCAGAAGGCATTTTGCCAGTAATTTGACGTAAGTCAAACGAAATAGATAATAATAAAGATGGTTTCCTTAACATCCTTAGCAAAATTTTCAACGCAACGTCCAGCACCGGAAGGCCATGTGCTCTGACTGAGTTACAAAGTGCTTTACTGGCACAGTCGAAAAATAAAAGAAAAATATTGTTTTACTTGATTTTTCGTGATCGTAAAATTTAGGGAGTCTGCCCAGTTTTCTGCTTCAAATTCCTCAATAAATTAAATCGTTTTATATATATATTGTAGTCATTTTTTGAGCTAACAGATTTATTTAGATAAATAATGTAAAATTATTTTATCTGTTTTGGTTGGAGAACTCCGCAGCTGTTTTCGTAAATTACACTGCAGGAAATACTGCAAACAGCCACGAGTTTTTGAAATGATTTTTTGTACTGTTACTGTTTCTGCACCTGAGCCTAAATTCAGACGTTAACGTTGGCTTCTTCGCAAGTTTTACATTTGTGACCTAAAATATAACAAAGGTTTCGTGATTGCATATTTTACAACAGGTTTTGCATTTTCGTTCTAAAGTATATCAAAGTTTTTGTGATTGCATAATGGCTGCAGTATTTCCTATAGTGTAATAATGTAAAACATATTTTCCGTGTACATTGGATGCCAAATAGTATGGGCCTCATTATTAACGCCAAATCGAATTCTCATCTTGACGCTACGAATATGTGTATTCTCCTCTCTCTTACATAGAGTAACGCCTTTGTCGCTAACGATACGGTAACTAAGGAATGGCTCCCAGTACTAAAATGAGTAGCAAACGAGAATGAATTTGAACCAAACGTAGTAGAATGAACATATAAGAAAGTGAAGCACATATACACCAGAGCAGTAACACACAAAATAATGACTACTAACAAAATATGTTATTATAAAATGAATTGTACTGTATCCGATAAAACTGCTCATATTTCGAAAAAAGAAATAAAGATTGTGGTCAGAACTATAGAAAATTCAAAATTTTGTCTTTGACATGGCAACAAGACCGTAAATATCAACTCCTGCGTTTACGGTATTACGTGCAATAATGGTAAGAAACGTTACGTCGGCCAGAAGGAGAGAAATTTTTTGGTACGTTACAAAATATAATACACATGTCTGTGGAAAGACAGCATTAGGTTTACACTTGAAGATGGAAAAACATAGTACTACAAACAATTATGAAAACATAAATCCTATGTAACGTAAAGCAAGAAATCGGGACTCCCTACCAACTAATACAAGGTTTAAATATTCTTGAATGCTACAGGGCAAGTAACAAATATGATAATAAAGCTACATGATAAATAGCAGAATTTCATAAAGGAGCATCTGTTGCTGCGGATGTATGCATCTATTTTATTTGTAAAACACAAATCTAGTCCCTTACATATTAAGCTGTCGACAAAATATTAACAGCAGGTACTAAATGTTAAAGAGGAAGTGCAAGATTTTTTTCAAAATAGCGATTTTCCAAGTCAGAAACCAGACTGCACATAAGAAAGGGCATAAAATTTAGACTAGAAACAGAAAGAAAAGCGTTGGCGAAAAACAGAAATTTGGTAACATCGAATATGAAGTGTTAGAAGGCATTTCTTAATGACAGTTGTTTGCAGTGAAGCCTTGTACGGAAATATTGTGGTGTCACCGCCAGACACCACACTTGCTAGGTGGTAGTTTTAAATCGGCCGCGGTCCATTAATACATGTCGGACCCGCGTGTCGCCACTGTGATCGCAGACCGAGCGCCACCACAAGGCAGGTCTCGAGATACGGACTAGCACTCGCCCCAGTTGTACGGACGACGTAGCTAGCGATGCATACTGACGAAGCCTCGCTCATTTGCAGAGCAGATAGAATAGCCTTCAGCTAAGTCAATGGCTACGACCTAGCAAGGCGCCATTAGTAACACTGCATGTATCTAAAGAGTCTCACTTGTATCGCCACAATCTCCAGATGTACCAAAAGGATGGATTAAAGTTAAGTATTCCAGAAGCTACGTACTTTTCTTTATAGCATTCATTACGTATCCTGTTTCAGACCTCACGCCATCCTGCTTTAACTTAGCGCGTGCCTTTCGGCTTCCTCTCATTGTGTCTAGGCTGTCTTGTCTAGACACAACAAATATAACGTGCACGATAAACATATCAGACAAGGAAAGAATAGAAACTTTTGAAATACGATGTTACTGAAGAATACTGTAGATCAGATGGATAGATCGTATAACTAATGAAGAGTTAATGAATTTAATTAGGGAGAACGTATATTCATAGTAACTTTAGAAAAGGATAGTGAAGTGGGGAGGGGCAAGGAGTAAAGGTTTTATCGGGAGTCCAAGATTTTAATTCAGTCAGTAAATTCAAGAGAATGTAGGTTGTACTGGCTGTACAGAGATGATTTGCACAGGACAGACTAAGAGAGCTACATTGAACTAGTCTGCAGACTGCGGCTTTCCTTCTAATTTATTATGTTATAGCTGGCGTAGTTGCAAATAGCCTTAAGCAGTATAGTGATAGGTTATTATTATTAATGTGGTGCATAATATAAGTTGATTGTGTTTTGTTAACGAATGCCTTGACTCGTTTCACATTCTTGAAGGTTCTCTTTCTTGATGGGTTCTAAGGAACGATATGTATAAATGAAGGAATGTATCTTTGAACTAGAGATATTTCTGGCAGACGAATGTATGTCTATCGTTGTTGATATATTATTGTCAGGGCCTTATACGGAGGGTGGGGCCGCGGCAGCAGAAGAGATCTTTTACCCAGGAGTGATCTGGTATTAATACTTTAGAATGTTACTTATCACATTATTTATCTTTCTCAACAAAACATGGATCAACCACACTTTTCAAGAACACCACTTTGACTGACTCATGCGCATGTGTCTCAGTAACCAATCTAGAGTCAAAGTGGGAGCATGAACTGAGGAATAATTGGTAGCCTGCTCACACTACAGTTAGTATTGTGAGAAGCTAGAGTGTACTCAGGAAATTAGACTGTTTCTCACTGTTGTGTAAAAGTGTTCGAAATACAGCGGAAGTAAAATTGAGACATGGTTGCGAAACAGGGCTAATAGAGCACGCACTACCTCTGAGACGCTTCATTATGGAAAAAGACTAAAGCGGTCCGTACATATACGGATGACCTTGTCTGCTGCAGCTGGCATCTCTTCAACGCTACGGGGAAATCATAATTACGCTGACGTCAGCGAATCTTCACTGAGTAGAATAAAACATTTAATAATAACTGTTTTCTGTTTATTCGTCTCTGGAAGATCAGTAAAAGCAGTCTGCAAGCGTTTAACACACTTAAAACGATTTAACTGGGAAACAGAATGTCCTGCATGTGCAGGAAGTTTTTGAACTGTTCTTCTCTATGAAGTACTGTCAACTGTCTAGTGTGAAAAATACAAATGCAGGGGCACAACACGTAAAACCAACCTTCATTAAATAGACTAAGAAAATTCTCTCAACCATTAACTTATATTCCAGCGATAGAAGAGTCCTTTACTAACGCACTAAAAACGACGAATTTCGTTACGCATACCATATTGAGGAAAACGTCTTGACTGTAATAAACCATAAACATGTAACAAATATTTCCTCTGTTTATATGGTCTTACTTACAAGAAGTAAATCTTCTTTAAATATTACAAAGCAGATTCAATGAACGCTTTTCATGCGTTACACCTAACTGTTAGCAAATAAGAAGAAAACAAATATCGTCAGCTGTGATTTAAGTAATTTAAAATATTGATGATATCCATTAGTGGAGTTATTGTTAAGACTCACTATGGGAAATTAAAGCTTGTAGTGCTGGTATCCACTGCCTAAAATTAAAGCTTGCAGAGGACTCAGTGAAACTGTTCGGATGTGCTTCCTTTACTAAGAGGATTCGACATGACAAGTGATGGTGTAGTAGGTACGTTACGGGAATATGTGCGAACCTTGTATCAAAATGTAAACAGCGAAAACTTGCACTCGTGTCGCTAAAGCACATCTATTAACACTGTCAGCGCGGATGGTAAATACGTCAAGAAGAAACTTTACGGTGGTAGAAATTCGGGACAAGTTTAGATGAGACTGTAATAGGTTCTCGAAACAATGAAGCCGGATGGACTCGTATTCCTCATAAATGATAATGGATACAACTTAACCATGACAGTTTTCGGTTGAACTGGTCTCTCTTTGACGCATTAAACGTTGCTAAAGATCATAGTTTATGATTCGACCTTTTGCTGTCCCACTTCCAGTACAATTTCTGATATTTAACATTTTCTGCCTGTATACCGTTAATGACGTCAATTTTTGCAGATTCACCTCATTTAAGGAAGAATATGATAAGAAAGAATCTATTCCATACGCTGTCCCTGAAACAGCTGTGATATAAATGTTGATTTTTCTCATTCCGTGATGGTTAACCAGGCACTAGTTCAAAAACTGAATTGCTCGGTTTTCCACTAGCAGCTACACTTGAAACTGAAAACTTTCCTCGTTAACACACTTTAGGGTTACTTGCAAGTAATCGGAATAAATGTGTTTCATCCACATACCGTTTTTAGTTCATTTTGTTCTTTTAAACACTAAAATATGGATGTGCAAATGCATGTCGGCGAAGTGCTTTGGAAACAAAGATATGATTTCGTTCTTGTAGCACATCTCATAGTTTAAGACTTTGTCACATATATATATATAATCATTTGATTACAATTTTCACAGCAGGTACAACTAAAGTAAACTGTTTCGTAGACACATCAGGTAATACGGGTGACCCAATGACTATTAATTGTTGTACCAACACATCTCCTGGGTTTATTTTCACTAGAACTAACAATAGTATGTCACACATTAATAATCTCATTTCCTTAAAACTGAACTCAATTCTAGAGTGACCGAGAAAAGACTGCTTATAATATTAAAGATATCCATTGCATCCATTAGTTATTCAGTTATTTCGTTATATGATGATAATCGCCGCTGGAGAGAGAACACAACGTCAGGCCTCTGGGTTGCAATGGACGATTCTCGATCAGTTTAGTACTGAATGAGGCAATGTTTTAAATACTAGCAGCGAAAACAACAGCCTTCAGAGCTCTAAAGATCTCCATGACGTACTTGTAAAAATTTAAGAAGCAAACAAAATAATTTATACTTTTCATTAAGCACAAGTTTTATTATAATAAAGTTTTGAAATTAATTATACAGGGTGAGGTAGCTAAGAAAGGCCACCCCAAATACATCCAAAATGATTAAATACGTCCACGTACGGTTTCTGCCAAGTTATAGCAGAGAGTGTAAAGGATTTCTTGACGTTCAAAATAATTTTTATTGTTTATAGTCGCGAATTACAACACCAACATTTTCTTGTAAAACGGAAGTATATAAAACTTCCTGGCAGATTAAAACTGTGTGCCCGACCGAGACTCGAACTCGGGACCTTTGCCTTTCGCGGGCAAGTGCTCTACCAACTGAGCTACCGAACCACGACTCACGGCCGGTACTCACAGCTTTACTTCTGCCAGTACCTCGTCTCCTACCTTCCAAACTTTACAGAAGCTCTCCTGCGAACCTTGCAGAACTAGCACTCCTGAAAGAGAGGATACTGTGGAGACATGGCTTAGCCACAGCCTGGGGGATGTTTCCAGAATGAGATTTTCACTCTGCAGCGGAGTGTGCGCTGATATGAAACTTCCTGGCAGATTAAAACTGTGTGCCCGACCGAGACTCGAACTCGGGACCTTTGCCTTTCGCGGGCAAGTGCTCTACCAACTTGCCCGCGAAAGGCAAAGGTCCCGAGTTCGAGTCTCGGTCGGGCACACAGTTTTAATCTGCCAGGAAGTTTCATATCAGCGCACACTCCGCTGCAGAGTGAAAATCTCATTCCGGAAGTATATACTTTTTTCAGGGGCTTTCGAAAGAAGCTTGTAAGAGAAATTCAGCGACTTAGCTGGTATCAAATAGTATCGAGACACCAGCGCCGCAGAACATTGTCCCACCGTCAGACAAAAAGTTCAAAAACGTCTTCGCTTGTATACTAAATACAAGCGAACACGTAACTTATGATTCTGGTGTTTACTTGTGCGTATCAGAACAGTGGTGCAGTTGTAGGCTGACGAGTCTTTGCAAACATTTTTAAAAAGTGTTCTAAAAACTGGAATTGTGGAGAGCAAAATAATCCAAGGCAAAAGAAGAACCACTGATGAAAGAAATGAAACCAACATTTTAGGAGCAGTAACACACAGTGCAAATATCACTAAGAGGCATCTCGGAAGTACGGGAGGGATCAACCAAACGAATGTTCTGCGGACACTGTATTCCACCGCATTTCATCCTCTTTATGTTCCGCTGCAAATACAGCTTCATGCTAGTGATTTCCAAAATTGGTTATAGTTCCCCGTATGTTATCCACGAAAAGTGCAATGTGATGGAGCATATCAATGCAAAACGCTGTTTATGGAACAAGCATGTTTACAAACAATGTGCAAGTCAATCTATGCAATATCCACTAATCCTCAGCTGAAAAACCACGTTAACTCAAAGAAATTGATAAAAACAAAGCCCTTGGTCTCTGAATGTATGGTGCGAAGTTTTTCAAGACTGACATCTTTAGCCCCTCTTTCATTGCTGGGAATCTAAATACAGTCAAGTATCTCGAGTTCCTAAGATATTCCTAAGATATGATGCTGCTGCAGTCATTAGAAGGCATCCCACTGGACACGAGGCAGTCAGTGTGCTCCGACATGATGCATGTCCCTCACAGTCCGCACATATCATGACAGGCCATCTAAAGACAACATTTGGAGAGCACTGGGATGGTCATTCACGAAATGCAAAATGGTCCGTACACTCACAAAACTTAACACTTCTATACTTTTATCTGTAGTGGGAATTGGAACGTTAGGTCTATTAAGAAACACGTACGATTCCCGATGACGTGTAATGCCTTATAACACTGACCTGTGCTGCCGTTAACTCCATCTGAAATTCAACAAACAGTATTGTTTTTCAAAAATGGTTCAAATGGCTCTGAGCACTATGGGACTTAACTTCTAAGGTCATCAGTTCCCTAGAACTTAGAACTACTTAAACCTAACTAACCTAAGGACATCACACACATCCATGCCCGAGGCAGGATTCGAACCTGCGACCGTAGCGGTCGCGCGGTTGCAGACTGTAGCGCCTATAACCACTCGGCCATTTCGGCCGGCATTGTTTTTCCAGAATCACTTTACAGCGTGTAGCAATGCTCAAAGTCAACGTTTTCAGCACTGGGTATGACAGCTATGATATCGGACACACGAACCGTGCCTGAGTTACGAGTTTGCTAGCATTTGGTATAATAGAGCAGACATTTGTGGAACCTCTTCTGTCGGTGGGACGGTGGTTCGCGACGCTTTAATCTTGATGCTGTTTAATCAAGTCTCATGAAAGTTATGTTGTGGAAGTTCTCTTAAAAGCTCTTTCAAAAGCCACAGGAAGAAGTATACAGATGCATTAGAAGAAAACGAATTCGCTGCGTGGGATTAGCCGAGCGATCTGAGGCGCTACAGTCATGGACTGTACGGCTGGTCCCGGCGGAGGTTCGAGTCCTCCCTCGGGCATGGGTGTGTGTGTGTTTGTCCTTAGGATAGTTTAGGTTAAGTAGTATGTAAGCTTAGGGACTGAGGACCTCAGCAGTTAAGTCCCATAAGATTTCACACACATACGAACATTTTTAAACGAAGTCGGTGTCGTAAACCGGCGACCATTAACGATAAAAAAAACGTCAGGAAATTCACCATATTATCCGCTATAACTTGGCAAAAACCATACCTGATATATTTAATCATTCTGGATATATATGGGTTGGCCTGTCTTAACTGCCTCAGCCTGTATCCAATACCACTCACCGTGCAGTCTGTGAAATTCTAGGCGATAATGCGCAACTTTTGGACGAGTACAGGTTTCCTACATCACGCACACTGTCATAACTTGAGCTCTACTACCTCAGCAATTCAGAGAAAACACCTTGTTGTTTGATGTACTTTCAGATTGTTTCTTTCGTATGTAAAATTACTATCTTGAATAATTTGAACTATGCTTACAAATTTTAAAGCTATTTGTTGCTAAAGAATTTTTACGTTTGAAATATTACAATGTAACGTCGCAGAAACCAGTGTGACGCAAAATGCAGTACCGTGTGGTTCAACTGATAGAGCAACCAGGAAAGATGTCGTGGTGGTCGTAGTGCGGGAAAATATTGAACATAGCGTGCAATAACCGTTCTGACTTTTCCTCGTCGGGATGCAGCACTAGCAGAGCACTTCCTCGACCGAGGTCGCCAGCTTACGATAGCGCTGTGTCACTCAACCAGAACTTAGTCACTTCCAGCACGGCACTACAATAAAGTTTCATTTTAGTTACGACCACAGAGAGGAGGAGACACGCTGGTTTTGGTCACGAGATTATAAGTCAGTTTCTGTATTAAATCTGACTTTTTTCTGCGTTTCACAGAGCGTGTCGCACTATTGACCGTTTTGTTTATTTATTCACTTTTAAATGGTTTCTTCCTGAAAGCTACTTAGTCAGCTACATTATTTTCTTGTATCTAATAACTACGTAATTATTTGACAAGTTTGCACAGTTTTAGATACATTGCTCTTAATTAAAAAATGATACTTCGAATAGAAGAGACATACATACTTTCATACGTTTACTGTAACAAGCCAAAAAACATCTTGTGCTGTAGCTGTTCAGAACTGATAATTCCGCTCACCTGTGGTTACTTTTGTGAGTTACATCCTAGAGATAATTAACTAATAAGGATTAGGGATTGAATGTGTGAATACAAACAACCATTTAATATATAAACGACTATAGGCGGTTTGTTCCTTTGGCATCAGTTGACTTGTCTTGGAGGCAACGAAATATTGCAGAGCCTTCACATCTTGGAATTTACTGTCGAATGACCGTTTTTTGAAATTTTTGTGCGATGTTGATATAGATTATCAGATGCTGAGCATCGTCCGTGACATATGTGAATAGAGCAATTCCCTTTTTGATGAATTCCTTATGGTACTTTCTCTGCTGAGGAACGCCCGGCAGTAGGAGATATAGGTCTGCCAGATCTGGTCTTCGCAGTATGGAGAGATTAAAATTTTGATTCTGTGTAGGTATGAAAGGCACGTACTTGATACACTGGTGAATTAGATCCTTTACATGAAAGACTTTTCAAACTGCCACGAGCAATATTCTAGTTGTAGTCATATGATGTCGAGACAGCTTGAACTGGTTGAACTGGTTGAATCCTCGCAAAGCGTCATCCTCTCGTCATCTGAGGGATTTCCCATAATCGGTACCATTAAGCGAACACCTTATTCTTTATCGTAGCTCGAAGTCTGAATAAGGTAGGCATACAAATTCAAGTAGAAGCATCCTTTCCGTGAAATAACTTTCTGTTGACAGGTTGATTATTTGTTTGTCTGTTTTTATGGATCCCCTATGACCCAGAGAAGTTGTACTCCCTTCTGTTGCTTGATACAATGATAGAAATTGTGTATAAAAAGATATGTTAGAAACTTAAGAAGTTTATTCTTGGCCTAAAAACATACAAAAAGTTCATTATGAAGATGGGTCTGAAAATCCTTCGTAAATGTAGTATGAAACGAATTCCCTGTTGAGACACGTGGTTGAGTAATTTACCGCAAATTTGTATTTTTACTCGCTTTCTTCTTTACATTTGCTCACGGAATTTCTTTTGTTTTGTCTGATTGTCGTTTGTTCTGCTTTAGAGATACTTCCATCACAATGTATCACAACGATGTCATGCACTGCACATCCGGCGTAGCAGGTGGGAATGCGGACGCAGCACCTCAATTTTATGCTTAACGTTACCCTGGGAGGCAGTTACATTGTGCAAAAACGTTTGTGTGATCCACCAAAGCTTGCCACAGACAGGCTCAGTTGTGAAGAGAGTGGCAGGTGTGGGAGACCAAGCGATATATGAACGAGGCAGGTGGAGGCGAGTTCAAGGTTGCAGTGGTGATGGCACGATGAAATCATCATGCCGCTCCCCACACCCAAGCCACTCTCCTTCCTTGAAAATGGCCAGTCAGAGAGCTTCTAAGCCAAAGCATGCATGTTTAGATATCTCAAATACAAGGTGGTATTTTATTGTCAAATAACAATTTCAGCTATCTCTTAATCAACGCCACTTCATGGGAAATAGGCCAATCAGAGAACTTCTAAGTCAAAACTGACATCTTTTGCTCCCCTTCAATAACATACTTGTATTTAACTTGTCATTAAAACGAGACAGACAATGGGTACCTCTGGCACAACAACTTTCCACCATTCACGTAGCTTTGTCAGCAAACAAACACACATGCCTCGACATGTCTGAGGCATTGCTGACATCGCAAAATACCTGACACACTTTTGTGAGCAGAACTCACGCACTCACACAAATATATATGTATCTTCCAATCATAGCTCAGTATTCTACCGATCATTGGAAAGAACCATATGTGCACAACAGTTACCTGTCATGTTCACTGTACTCCACTTGCCAATAATTTGAGTTCGATATTGGTACCCACTTGGTCCAAGACACAATTAACATTCGAATTAAATGCCACAATTTCGTTCCCACATATAAATCGTCTGTTTCATTACTATACAATTATAACAAACACATATGGCTAAAATATTATGCTAAATTGGCAGGGCAATAATAGTTGACAGGTCGTCTTAGGCTTACTTATCTCTGGGTTACTGGTGGCACAAAAGCTCATCATTTCCTCGTGCCTTTGTCCCACTTCAACGCAGGGTCGGTTTTGTTACTATAGATCTGGCGTTAGTGTCTGATGGTGGCCAGATGCCCTTCCTGTCATCACCCCGTAGCCCCTGGGACGGAATTTGTGGACCCCAGCTGTCTGCGTCTAGTGTAAGCCATGGAATAGTTCGAACATGTTCAGATATTTGTGAGTCGTGTAACTGAGGCGGGACGTGGGAACCAGCCCAGTATTCACCCAGAAGGAAGTGGAAAACCGCCTAAAAACCACATCCAGCGCGCCTATCTGAGTCCAGGAAGCAGTGCATTGGCGCTGTCGGCTAACCTCGCAGGTCGCTGCTGGTACAAAAGCTAACTTACAGAAATATAACTGACATTATTTACTGGTTACTACGGCATTATTATTGATTTTAATCTTATGCTATGTCCCACGAGTGCTACAAAAACGAAATTTCTGGAAGGCTGCGACATTAACCCTTTCGAAAATTAATGTGTTATCTCCTTTCCTTTTCATAATCAACTACTCAGTAATACCAAGGTGTATAGAGTGTTTATCCAACAAGATCACAATTTCCAACACTTAAGTACAACGAAGCTTACTAAAAGCGATGCGCTTTTCAGAGATCTACAATGCAGTGAAACACTGAAGTCGTATTTTTTTTAATTCGAAAGTATAATTATGAAAAGTGCCAAATCAGATACACTATGTGATCAAAAGTATAAGGACACCTGGCTGACAATGACTTACAAGTTCGTGGCACCCTCTATCGGTAATGCTGAAATTCAGTATGGTGTTCGACCACTCTTAGCCTTGATGACAGCTTCCACTCTCACAGGAATACGTTCAATCAGGTGCTGGAAGGTTTCTTGGAACTGGCAGCCATTCTTCATGGAGTGCTGCACTGAGGAGAGATATCGATGTCGGTCGGTGAGGCCTGGCACGAAGTCGGCGTTCAAAGACATCCCAAAGGTGTTATGTAAGATACAGGTCAGGTCTCTGTGCAGGCCAGTCCATTACAAGGATGTTATTGTCGTGTGACCACTCCGCCACAGACCGTTAATTACGAACAGGTGCTCGATCGTGTTGAAAGATGCAATCGCCATCCCCGAATTGCTCTTCAACAGTTGGAAGCAAGAAGATGCTTAAAACATCAATGTAGGCCTGTGCTGTGATAGTGCCACGCAAAACAACAAAGGGTGCAAGCCCCATCCACGAAAAACACGACCACACCATAACACCACTGCCTCCGAATTTTACTGTTGGCACCACACTCGCTGGCAGATGACGTTCACCTTGCATTCGCCATACCCACACCCTGGCATTGGATCGACACATTGTGTACCGTGATTCGTCACTCCACACAACTTCTTTCACTTTTTTCCACTGTTCAATCGTCCAACTTTTACGCTCCTTACACCGAGCGAGGCGTCGTGTGGAATTTACCGGCGTGATGTGTGGCTTATGAGCAGCCGCTCATTCAACTTTTCTCACCTCCCGCCTAACTCTCATAGTACTTTCAGTGGATCCTGATGCAGTCTGGAATTCCTGTGCGATGGTCTGAAAAGAAGTCTGCCTATTACACATTACGACCCTTTTCAACTGTCGGCGGTCTTTGTCAGTCAACAGACGAGGTCGGCCTGAACGGTTTTGTGCTGTACGTGTCCTTTCACTTTTCCACTTCACCGTCACATCAGAAACAGTGGCCCTAGGGGTGATTAGGAGTGTGGAAATCTCGCATACAGACGTATGACACAAGTGACACCCAACGACTTTCGAAATTCGTGAGTTCCGCAGAGCACCCCATTCTGCTCTCTCACGATGTCTAATGACTACCGTGTTCGCTGACATGGAGTACCTGGCAGTATGTAGCAGCACAATGCACCTAATATGGAGAACGTATGTTATTGGGGTGTCCGGATATTTTTGAGCACATGGTATCTGTTAGCTCCGTAGACACTTCGATCAACATGGCATCTTCTGTTTACTTCTGTCAAAGGCAACGATGGACAGGCTTCGACATAGAGGAATATTCTATCGCTAAGTGAGAACGAAAAGTCGGTGTTTTCACTAAAATAAAAGAGCAGTATAAATAGTCTGTATTATTCAGCCGGCCGGAGTGGCCGTGCGGTTCTAGGCGCTACAGTCTGGAGCCGAGCGACCGCTACGGTCGCAGGTTCGAATCCTGCCTCGGGAATGGATGTGTGTGATGTCCTTAGGTTAGTTAGGTTTAATTAGTTCTAAGTTCTAGGCGACTGATGACCTCAGAAGTTACGTCGCATAGTGCTCAGAACCATTTTAACATGTTGTATTATTCATCAAAACAAATCAAATGATTTCTTGTATAACAGTAAGAAACACTCGTGGCTCACTTATTGTCACTACTGACCCAACTTATATGTTAAGGTGCATTTGTCGATGACAGTAGTTCTATCTCTGTACCCCAACTGGTTCAGTGTACAATGACGCCCCAAATTAAATATCACAGTGTCATTTTCGACATCTAAATTGTCTGTATTATTGTTCTATACAAGTTCAAAACACACTTAGTTTGCTTATTGTTACTGTTGATCTAATTTTCAGGATATGGTACACTTGGCGAGGGTTGACTTACGCTGCCACACTGTGGGAAATAAATGTCATTTCGATGAAATAACGCACTGAACAGTCGCTTTGTCAACATTATTTAACTCACATTTCTATAAGTAAGAAGCGAGTTTTTCCAAGCTTTCTACCAACCACTCTTCCTTCCCAGCAACTGTTTTCGCCCATTGCTTAAGTTCACGTTTTCTGTCTTTGACTTCTTCCGATTTCAGTTTTCCTTTTAGGTACACATAACACATTAAGTGCACTGAAGGTGTAATTTCTGTAATAGGAAATGGTTTAAGTATGTTTGATACAGTGCTTCTAGTTCTTAAGGCGTGCATAATACACTCCTGGAAATGGAAAAAAGAACACATTGACACCGGTGTGTCAGACCCACCATACTTGCTCCGGACACTGCGAGAGGGCTGTACAAGCAATGATCACACGCACGGCACAGCGGACACACCAGGAACCGCGGTGTTGGCAGTCGAATGGCGCTAGCTGCGCTGCATTTGTGCACCGCCGCCGTCAGTGTCAGCCAGTTTGCCGTGGCATACGGAGCTCCATCGCAGTCTTCAACACTGGTAGCATGCCGCGACAGCGTGGACGTGAACCGTATGTGCAGTTGACGGACTTTGAGCGAGGGCGTATAGTGGGCATGCGGGAGGCCGGGTGGACGTACCGCCGAATTGCTCAACACGTGGGGCGTGAGGTCTCCACCGTACATCGATGTTGTCGCCAGTGGTCGGTGGAAGGTGCACGTGCCCGTCGACCTGGGACCGGACCGCAGCGACGCACGGATGCACGCCAAGCCCGTAGGATCCTACGCAGTGCCGTAGGTTCAAATGGCTCTGAGCACTATGGGACTTAACATCTATGGTCATCAGTCCCCTAGAACTTAGAACTACTTAAACCTAACTAACCTAAGGACAGCACACAACACCCAGCCATCACGAGGCAGGGAAATGCCTGACCCCGCCGGGAATCGAACCCGGGAACCCGGGCGTGGGAAGCGAGAACGCTACCGCACGACCACGAGATGCGGGCAGTGCCGTAGGGGACCGCACCGCCACTTCCCAGCAAATTAGGGACACTGTTGCTCCTGGGGTATCGGCGAGGACCATTCGCAACCGTCTCCATGAAGCTGGGCTACGGTCCCGCACACCGTTAGGCCGTCTTCCGCTCACGCCCAACATCGTGCAGCCCGCCTCCAGTGGTGTCGCGACAGGCGTGAATGGAGGGACGAATGGAGACGTGTCGTCTTCAGCGATGAGAGTCGCTTCTGCCTTGGTGCCAATGATAGTCGTATGCGTGTTTGGCGCCGTGCAGGTGAGCGCCACAATCAGGACTGCATACGACCGAGGCACACAGGGCCAACACCCGGCATCATGGTGTGGGGAACGATCTCCTACACTTAGCGTACACCACTGGTGATCGTCGAGGGGACACTGAATAGTGCACGGTACATCCAAACCGTCATCGAACCCATCGTTCTACCATTCCTAGACCGGCAAGGGAACTTGCTGTTCCAACAGGACAATGCACGTCCGCATGTATCCCGTGCCACCCAACGTGCTCTAGAAGGTGTAAGTCAACTACCCTGGGCAGCAAGATCTCCGGATCTGTCCCCCATTGAGCATGTTTGGGACTGGATGAAGCGTCGTCTCACGCGGTCTGCACGTCCAGCACGAACGCTGGTCCAACTGAGGCGCCAGGTGGAAATGGCATGGCAAGCCGTTCCACAGGACTACATCCAGCATCTCTCCGATCGTCTCCATGGGAGAATAGCAGCCTGCATTGCTGCGAAAGGTGGATATACACTGTACTAGTGCCGACATTGTGCATGCTCTGTTGCCTGTGTCTATGTGCCTGTGGTTCTGTCAGTGTGATCATGTGATGTATCTGACCCCAGGAATGTGTCAATAAAGTTTCCCCTTCCTGGGACAACGAATTCACAGTGTTCTTATTTCAATTTCCAGGAGTGTATAACTGTTCTTGGGAGTCATTCCTACTTTGGCTACATCTATACTTGATGAACGATGTCCTGGAAGAGAAAGCAAGAACTGACTCTCAAATGCATTTATATCGACTCATCGAAATATGTCGTGCATGGAGATTGCGCAAGTCTCTACTTGTGAGAGCAAAAAGAAATTTGGCAATTTTGAAAGTATGTCAATGCACATGCACAGACGTCATCAAGCTAGTACCAGAAGCTCAAAATGTGTGTGCCATAACCTGATAGAGCGTGTCCCCTAATCGGTAGTAGTGAACACCAGTTTTCTTGTAGCTGACATGGTACAGAACTCAGGTAGTATTCTAATTGAAGCGGACAGTGTATGTGGCATAATCTGATGAAGGGTGCTAGCTACTAGGGTTCAATTTATACTAGTTATCTAGCAGTTGACATGGTGCAGAACTCAAATAGTATTCTAGCATGACACGCTGTCAGCTGCTTCTGTTAGAATATTATTTGAGTTCTGCACCATGTCAGCTACTAGTTATTACACCAGTGCATATTCGACTTTTAAATATTTTAAATGCACAACCCACACAAATATGTTCAAGAATACTATTATGGTTACAACACGCTTTTGCAGAGTACTGTGCCCGTCCCCCCTCCCCCCCCCCCCCCCACCTTCATCACACATAGCTGGTGAGGAGAAAGGGGTGGATGTGTATCGCATGGGACAGTGCCTGTGCTTTGCAAAGCGTATTAAGATCATTGATGATATCCTTGATGGGTTTGTGTGAGTTCTGTTTCTAAAAGTAGAATTTGTACTGGAAGAATAGCTAATAATTGACATAGTGCAGAACTTACTGGTTCCTTTAAAATGCTGTTTTACTTTGGTACAAAGATGGAAATGTTGTCATCGATTAATGCACCTTAATTTGTAAGTTAGATCAGTAGTGCGCATAAGGTAGCCTCATGTGTTTTGCAGTGCAGCAGAAGAAATCTTTATGTATTAAATAATACAGAAACTTTTTGGTTCCCTTATGGTGCTATTTTACTTTGGTACAAAAATCGATCTGTTTTCGTTGGTAAGTACACCTCAACCTCCAAGTTAGATCAGTAGTGCCGATAAGCTAGACATGTGTTTTGTTTTGTTGTAGCATGAATCTTTGCGTAATTTTCTAAATATTGTGGACAATTAAGAGCTGTGAAAACATTGTGACAGTCTAAGGGTTTATTGTGTTTTGCACGAAGAAGCATACACAGATCGAATTTTGCTCATTGCCAAGTGTTCCTTAACCAGTGAGTTAATCAGTAATACCACATGTATTTTGTATTCCTGTAACAAATAATACAAACAATTACAGATGGAAACAACATTGTGATACTTAATTTGAGGGTTTATTGTGTCTTGCACCAGGTGGGGTACAAAGATCGACTTAACTTGTTGCCAAGAGTGCCCTAAACTTTAAGCTAGATCAGTAGTGCCACAAGCAATTTAGACTCTTGCAGCACAATAATACAAATAATTTAAGCATAGAAATACAATGTTGTTTTTAATTATAAGAACTATTGTGCCTTACATCAAGTGGGGTATAAGTATTGAACTTTACACGTTGCCAACTGGAGTACAGGAAACAAGATGTGATACATGCTGACTGGATGTTTCGTTTTAATCGCTCGTAAAATACTGGACTGTGAATGGGAGGGCAAAATATGTGTGTTTGTGTGACGAAGTTGTCTCTGTCTCTCTTGCTGTGTGTGTGTGTGTTTTGTACTGTGTTTATCACTATATCGATTAGCCTTTCTGAGTTGGCTTGTACCTAGCTGTCAGTGAGTGTAGCTTGTCTCTCTGGATAGCGAGTGTTCATCATGTGCGCAGGCAGTGCACTTAGAGGACAGTGACTCTCATAGCAGCCACAAAGAAGGAAGTGGTTGTGCTTGGCAGTCTGCCCACGAGTTGAGACCAGGTTGGTAGTACTGGGCCATACCAAGGGAACGAAGTTGTGCATAGCAGTCTGCTTGTGAGTGGAAAGCGGGTTTGTAGCTGCTTGGCTGTTTGCATGCTTGGAGTTATTACGGACCTATTAAAGAAAGTGAGTAGAGCTTTGAGGGAGGTGTTATGCTCAATGGTTGGCCTGTGAGTTGAGAGTGGGTTATTTATGTGGCTGCTTCCGTACATGGAATTATTGTGAGTCTGTTAGTTCAGAAGTTTCGAGATGTGGTAACGTTTGGCTGATGAATTTCTTGATTGTGTGGCTATGTTTGTTCTATATCTGATACACGAAATTATATTGTGGCCATGATGTGTGTGTACATGTGGCGATGAATCTTCAGTTTGAACAGGAACTCCAATCTTTTTAGAGACAGTACCGCAAGTAGTTAAGACCTAGCCAGTGGATCAATATAGTGCTTAATAATGTATTCTGTACACCGAGGTCTCCCACAATTTTTTGGGTGTTTTATAATCCTATGCTCCTTATACAAATACAGGTTCTAAGTGGACAGCTGTCTGTCACAAGTATGTTGATAATTTGTTACTAATTTGGTTTGTCCAAGAGGATTCACGTTATTTTATGTTTGTTCTATGTTACAACTACGTTGATAAACTGAGTTAGTAATTATTTATCTTCACAGGGATCCACAATACATTATGGATATTTTGCAGTCTTACAGAGCCTGAATAGGGTAATGTGTTCAGCGACTGCGGGGCTTGTTAGATTTTGTATGTTAGAAGTAATGTGTCTGTGACCTGGACAGTTGCATCTGTGATAACTTCTGTTGCTTATAGAAGGCACAGCTGTCTCAGTTGCTAATGCTAAGGGTTTTCAGATTACTTGTTGTGTGATTTCTTGTGCCCTGCATTTGCTGACAGACTGAGGTTCCAGTACCTTCGAATAGTATGCTCGTTATGAAAGTGCTCCTACAAGCAGAACGTGCTATTTGCCGTTGATAACAAGTGTCTTTATTCATTTGAGTGGTCTTACGAAAATTAGTCTGCTTTAAACGAGTATATATGCAACTTGATGCTCTTCTCATAACACCATTCTACAGTGTACTTGTTAAACTCAACTACTACGCAAATATTTGCTCAACTACAGAAATTCTTTAAACTTCCTACTAAAGCTTACAATGCCATTTCGTTTCAAAAAATCGAGTTAGCATCACCCACGAACTTAATGACGCTGTATCTTACCTCACCAGACGTCAAGATACAGTAAAAGCTACGTCTTTGCCAGTTTAATAGTGTATGTCTGAGACTTTATCTACAGCAAATCTAAGATATAAACGTCTTTGTCTAGATCAGTTCCCAACAGCACCTAAGCACTCTTCAGACTAAAGATCAAGATAACATCTTGTGTTTTCAGGGCATACTTCACTATCCACGAAGTTCCAAAAATTCTGTCTTGATCTGCCCATCAGGTCTCCTGATATTTCAGTGTACTGAACCATTCATGAATTATTGGGAATATAATCATTACGTGGGATACCCTTTACGTAACGACGGGTGAGAGCATGTGTCTTCCTTGTGATATGCTGCTAATTTTAGTTCAAAATAGATCTCATGGAAGACTGAACCATACGTGTCACTACTGCTTCGTCCATTTACAGTCTGTTACGGGAAATATAAACGAGTGTTTCTTATAATAGTGCAAAATGCTTAAAACTCACTTTTTTTCCAGACACCATCATTCTCATTAGACACAACTGACTGGCAACTCGCGAAATTAGAACGAAAGATTCCTTTCTTATACTGCACAGCATACTGCAGACACGTAGACCGGTAACGCTAAGTGATTTAACGTACGAGATTCGGTCTGCAGTGCGCCTTCGTGTGAAGATAGATGTTACAGCTCATACTATTTTTTTCGTCGGCAAAATACGGGGAACTGTCAGGTACTTAAGCTTATTGTTCCTTCATGGAAATTTTGCCACTGCGCTTTTAATGAAGGTGTCTTTAAGCAACAATGAAATCCTTTATTGTACATACAAATTCATAAACGCTGAAGTTCGGTAATAACTTTCTGTAACAGGTATCTTGCTGCTGCTCTGCATCACGCTTGATTTGGGCGTGTACTACTATTTATGCGTGTAACCCGACATCATCTTGCTGATAAATTTTCTTTCCGTCGAGATGAAAACTGAAACCCGCGAGTAGAGGCTTGTGGATGCAGATGTACGCTCCTTTCTTACGACACGCAAACCACCAGTGGCATCTTGTTTCTCCGTGCCTTGTTTCGCCAACAAAAGAACACGAGTTTCTTCGCCATTACCAGGAATGAAGTGTCAGTTGCAAAAGGGCGCAAAGTGACAGTTACACGATTCCTGGCAGCGATAGAGGTACCGGGTAATAACTCCAGCGCCTCATCTGCTGCTGAAACACAAAACACGATATGGAAACATACCTCTTGCGCTTCCCCTTCGCTCCTCTCCTAAACACCTGCCGCAGTCGACAAAACGAATAGAACGAGAGACACGGAAAAGGCGCAAGCGCCGTGCAGTCAGGGGCACGCCATTCGCGCAAGAACTCTTCAGCAGGGGAGTGGTTTATTTTAGCAACAGAATGTCCACAGATGTAACGAAGCCGCCGCAGGATAGCGAAGGTGAGCCGTTGTTTACATTATGTTCGGATCGCAAATTTTTGCTTCCTTCTTTGTTCCTTTGTTTTGTCCGTTTAATCAGTGCTTTTTAGTTCGTTAATCAGCCGCACTCGGTGTTCATGCCTTCTCATCAGTTCAGACGTTTCTCATGGAAGTACCGTCGTTTCCTCACTTTCTTCTGATCATGTAGTGGTAGCTTTCTTTTTAAGTTTCACCGTGAATCTGTGCACTATTACCAGTGTATCAAAAGCTACAAGATTTCTCATATCTTTCGTGCTATTCATTTCCTGTAAGGCTGCCTTCAGTTTTCTAACCAGTTAATCAGACCTTGTTTCGACTGATAATATCGCAAGGTTATGATGAGTCTGTTGATGCCCGTTCTGTAAATACGTCCACAGAGTGCCGAAGGTCTCTCGACAGTGTGACACTTGTTTGTTAGGGTGTAGAGTCATACAAAAATGATATGGCGGGCAGGGTGGAAAGCAATCTGCGGCTGTCTGCTGATGATGCTGTGGCATATTGGAAGATGTTATCGTTCATCTACATGTACATCTACATGGCTACTCAGCAATCCTCACTTAAGTGCCTGGCAGAGGGTTCATCGAACCATTTTCATACTGCTACTCTACCATTCCACTCTCGAATGGCGCGTGGGAGAAAGGAACACCTAAATCTTTTCGTTCGAGCTCTCATTTCTCTTACTTTATTATGATGATCATTTCTCCCTACGTAGGTGGGTGTCAACAAAATATTTTCGCGTTCGGAAGAGAAAGTTGGTGATTGAAATATCGTAAATAGATCTCGCCGCAAAGAAAACCGCCCTTGTTTCAGTGAGTGCCACCCCAACTCGCGTATCATATCAGTAACTGTAAGAAGATGCAAGATGACTTAGAAAAAATTCTACTCAATGTGATGAATGGCAACTAAATTTCAATGTAGAAAAATGTAAATTAATGCAAATGAGTAGCAAAACAAAACCTGTAATGTTAGAATACATGTTAGTAATGCACTGCGTGACACGATCACTTCCTTTAAATATCTGGGCGTAACGTTGCGAAAAAATATGAAATGGAACGAGCATGTAAGTATTGTAGTAGAGAGAGTGATTAGTCGACTTCGGTTTATTGGGGAAATTTTAGGAAATGTAGGACATTAGTGTGACCTATTCTGGAGTACTGGCTGAGTGTTTGAGATCTCAACCAGCTCTGATTAAAGGTAGACATCGAAGCAGTTCAGACGCTGGCTGCTAGATTTGTTACTGATAGATTCGAATAAGACGTAAGCTTTACGGAGACGTTTCGGGAATTCAAATGGAAATCCCTGGAGGGAAGGCGACGTTGTTTTGAGGAACGCCATTAAGAAAGCTGAAGCTGACTGCAGAACGACTTTTACTGCCGTCGACGTACACTTGGCGCAAGGACGAGGAGAATACGATAAATGAGGGCTCATACGGAGGCATATAGGTAGTCGTTTTCCTTTTCGCTCTGTTGGAGAGTGAAACAGGAAAGGAAATGACTGGTAGCGGTACAGGGTACCCCCAACCCTCCCCCCCGCCAGCACCGTAAGGTGGCTTGCGCAATATGTATAGATGTAGTCGTATTCTCATCTCCATTCAAATTCATTTTTTTGTGTGTAGAACCAGATGTTTTATGTTTTACTTATAATTCCCCTCTCTTTCTTTTTTCTGCAACGTTACGGTGTCACCAAATACAATATATATTTATTATGCATACAGATGTTAAGCAAACCAACTGGCGGCTTTTAAAGTCACGATTTTGAGATGTGTGATACTTTTTTTTGATTCATTAATTTATTTTGTAATATGGCAGTTCTTCCTATGTTGGCTCACGGTCCGCTTATTAGCAGTATGACGTTGCAAAACTTTTGGCGGAGGATGCCCGTGAAATTGTTTCATATTCCACTTGTAATTCAGTTTTTTTTGCGGTATAGACGAAGATTACACACATAGTGGGTCTTTTCGTTAGAAATCTACAGGTCTGCCTTGGGCGCTAACTTGCGTAGTTTTTCTGTGAGAGGCGATGCATTTGACACAGAATTCGTATCAGAATCATCACTGTTTCTTTGTCCCTTCACCCATTATCCCCGTTGTCGTACAAGTTTCTTTAGTGTCAGAAATTTCAACATGGTATTTCACTTTTGGTATTGTATATGAGAAAGTGTGACAGATCATTTTTATAGTGTTCAGTGTGCGCTCTAAATTCTCCTGAAGTGCTAAAAACGATCTGTCTCTCTCACAGCTGAGAATGTATCCAAAGTTGTCAGTTCGCAATTGTAAATAGAACGGGCTCTGTCTCCAATGATGGTTTTATAATATCTGTAATGCATGATCGATTTCGACAAAGCTAATACCTTCTTCAGGTGCACCTTAAAATGTACATCTAATCGGTGTTAGGTATTATTTTTCCATAAAACATAGCTGGCTGTTATCAACGAACAGTAATGTGGTCAGCGACATATCGGCATCTTAGATCCATAGCTCAACACACCTGGATTGGCCTAAATTATCCAACGCCTCAGTAATGTTTTAGATGGGATATATGTCAGTTACGTTCTGGTATCGGTAATCGCAGAAGAATCTGTATTTCTTGGTACTATCTGGTGATTTTTACGGGGCAATGACGACACTTGCCCTCCATGGGCTAATAACACTACGTTCTGTTACGCCTTCTGTCAGTTGGTGGTTAATAAATTCCTCCATTAATGATTGCAGGTGCTTCGTCTCGTGGTATGGGTTACTGTAGAGTGAAGTATTACTACCAGTAGCTATATAATGCCGTGTAACTGGTGTCGCTGCTAACGGATCGTTTCTATCGAACAAATCCATGAATTGTAGTAATAAAGCTGCCATCGTTTGTCCATCACCCCCTTGCAAATGATTCACATTTTTAAACAATGCAGATGCGCTAACGGTTTGTTGGTTACTCTGCTCATCTCATAAACTATCAATATCTTTTTCATCCAGAACATCTAAAGTGGCAATCATTAACTCGTTTGGTAGACTGACCTCGGCCACGCCAAAATTATCCAGGTTAATAGGAAGTATAAACTCATGGCTTTTATATCGGTAATACACGCCGTGATATTGTGCTCACAGCAATGCATTTCATCAGATTCTTAATTACTCAAAAGTGGCTCTACAACATACAATGCCTTCTGTGGTAAATCGGTACCTACAGAAATCAAAACTAACTTTCCTGGGTGGTACATCATCACGGGAACCAGTTCTTAGCATACGTGTTCGTAGTTCAGTTAGCAAGACCTTCACAATCAGTGCAACTTGCGAAATTACTTCGCCTGCGGTTGTTCTTCACTACGGAAAAAAAGTTCCAACTACCTCAATTATACACCGCAAAAGATCGATTTTAGCACGATGTTTATCATGGAAGTTCAGTCCGAGAATTGTAGAATAACTTTCACCAATATTTGAGAACACTTACGTGTTCTCACGAAAGCTCTTTAGACCCAATGCTAAAGTCGAGAAGTATTGTGACTAATGATTTCAGTCATTGTCACCTACGCCACCTAACCCGTAACGTTGAGATCTTCCTGAGTAAGAGGTCCAGACTAACGATTGACACATGCCCACCTGTGTCCACTAAAAGTATGTTCCTTAACCTGCGTTAAGCTGAACAAGCAGCATTCCGTCTCTGCATACATCCGTGGAATATTATGTCCTACGGGGAATGGCTCACGACGGGCGATGCCTTCCCATTTTTCATTTAATGGACGCTTTTTCGGTTGCCGTTTTCCTCGCTTATTACTCCTGTATTCTCGTGCCTTGTAACTGACTCACTCCCGCTCGTAGCACCCCGGTTGACGACACTGCTTTTACAGATGCCCCTTACGTCCGAATCTGTAAAGAGTTCACTTCGGACACGAAGTCCCGACGGCCATTACGTCCTTTTGTAGCAATATTGTTTTATACTACCTATGTGGCGATCCTAATAGCTGCGGCCAGATCGGATGAATTCTCCATCCTGACTCTGTGTGGCATGTCAGCCGAGATACCCCGTAAGAAGATACCGAGAGCCCTATTGTCAGCTTCATGTAAGGTGACTGCATCAGCCTCTGCACTCTGCATCATCTCATACCTTTGCGCATCGATCTTTCGGATTGTACCAGAGAAGGATTCTACCGACTGATGTGGTTCTGCACCAAATAATTTAGTTTTTCCCTGAAGAACCCCATGCTATTCTGTTTCCAGTAGCGCTGGGCAGGGCATTAGGTAGCCGCTTGAACATTTCTGCCTTAGTAAATGACACATCACATATGTTTCAGCCTTGCCCGTAACTTATCCATACGCAAATATGTTTCATCTGCCCAGTTGCTTAATTTCACGGTAGCTATTACATCATTAATGAGTACAATTAAATGCTCCACTGATTTTCTGGAAAAGGCGTTATCAAGCTGGCTGCTAACGGATTCACAGAGGGACAGGGTACACTCAACACTGATTTTACTTCTCCTGATTCTGATCGAATCTGCTGCTGAATAGCTTGTAGCACTTCTACCTGACTACATAATCCCTCATTGTATGCCTTCTGCTGAGCATTTACTGCTAATAACTTAGTCATTTGTTCCGATAAAGCAGCAACAGACCCACCTGCAGTGGCTGCACGTATGTCTGGTATTTTGCGTTTTCTACAACTTGCATTACAATAACAGAAGTAATGGGAGAAAACTACAATTATAACACTTACTCCGGTTCATGGCCCAACATGAATTACGATAGTCCTGTGCTAAATGAACAAATGTCAGATATGATTGGCATAGTATCTTATGGCCTAATGGTTCAACTGGCCCTGACCACAATGGGACTTAACATCTGAGGTCATCAGTCCCCTAGAATTTAGAACTACTTAAACCTAACTAACCTAAGGACCTCACACACATCCATGCCCGAGGCAGGATTTGAATCTGCGGCCGTAGCGGTCGCGCGGTTCCAGACTGAAGCGCCTAGAATATGTTGTGCAGCAATAAGCTCTAATCTATGTCAAGTCTGCAGGCCCGTGCAGTTAAACAAGTGACACTCTGAGAATGCTACTGATGCCCCTACGACTCGAAATGGCCGCACAAAAATAAACACAACTTAAAGGCGAAAAGAACAACGCTCGCGTATCACACAGCACTCCCTGGGCCGGCCGGAGTGGCCGTGCGGTTCTAGGCGCTACAGTCTGGAGCCGAGCGACCGCTACGGTCGCAGGTTCGAATCCTGCCTCGGGCATGGATGTGTGTGATGTCCTTAGGTTATTTAGTTTTAATTAGTTCTAAGTTCTAGGCGACTGGTGACCTCAGAAGTTAAGTCGCATGGTGCTCAGAGCCATTTGAACCTAACTGTCCCTGGCTTGAAGTACAGACAGTGACAATGGCTGACGCTGCAGACGTGGTTCCATTGCCACCAAAGTCCTGAGGTGACAGCAAATTCTGTCACAAATAGGTTTAATGTTCGGTTGGCTGTGACCGTTATGGATGCAGGATAATGAATCGTGGAGCACCGCAAGCTAATGAGACAGTATTAGATAATTATACGTTTAGCAACTTTGGTTTAAAAATGGAATCAATTCTCTGTTGTGATAGCAGCGAGGAGAGTAGCGAACGACCCATGCAGGAGTATAACACGGTGATTCATTCAGCTCAACAGTCTCTTGAGGCTGTGAGCAAGGTCACAGCATCAACAGCGGCGCGTTATGGAATAGGTGGTCCGGCCGGCAGCAGACGTTACTCGCCCAGCAGCGTTTCTCGACAGTGGGACAGCACTTTTTACTCGAGCACACTTCTGGACGTCGAAGGAAGTGCCCTAGTAAGCTTCCAGCGGTTCTACATGGGACGGCGATGATGGTGCAGAATTACATCATGGGCTCTCCAACAGAGGAAGGCCATGGACACCAGCATTAGTTCACAGTTAGGGACAGCAGCAGCTACCGGTATAGAGACAGTGTGATAGGGCACCAGGTACCATCAGCTTGGGCCACAGTGATCTGGTGATACAAGGCATCAAGTCTTCACATCAGCAGACTAGACTGGATGCAGTCTCGAAGTAGTCAGCACATCACAGATTCTCCATAAAAGCTGGCCAGCTGCAAATGCAGTCAATAGAAGGTCTTGGGAGCCCTAGTATTTATAGTGGTTCATGAACGGCAACGACATTTTTTGGGGGGAATTTGTGTTCAGTTCTATGGGATCAAACTGCTGATGTTATCGATCCCTGAGCGTAAATACTACTTAATCTAACTTTAACTAACATACGCTAAGGACAACACACACACCCATGCCCGACGGAAGACTCGAACCTCAGACGGGCGGAGCAGCGCTAATCGTGACAAGGCGCCATAGACCGCGTGGCTACCCCGCGCGGCCGGAACGACGTTATTCTTTGGTAAGCATGACTGAATATGGCCTGATTTTCTGGATTCATCAGCGGTCTTCACTGCAGTTCAGCGTCTGAACTGTGGCTTTCAGCTCTTCAATTTGGCACTCTCTGCAATGTCAGTGGCTGGAAGGCATTCTTTTGTAAGATTTATGTGTTGTTACTGCACCTTGCAGTGCTGTCAGACAGGCATTATTTTCCCTTTACAGTGAAGTCATATAGCTGACGTGATCATTCGGGCGTCTCGCTCAAATGATATGCGGCGTGTCTCGTCACTGGCTGGGATGAACGTCAAAAAATTTTACATTCATTTAGTATATTTCATGTGGTGCAGTGATAACAACGATTTTTAAAATTGTGGCGTAATGTCGTCCGCAGTAGAGCAGTTATGATGAAATATAATGAACTCTGAACAACGAAGAAAACGAGTCGACTCAAAAGAAGATAACTGAACCTGTGTGAACAGAAGGATTGTATTGGTTAATGCTTACAGGAGCACAGCATTGAGGTACATGTTTAAATACCAATCTTAATGGCACAGTATACTGATCATTTTACTAGCACTCTAATCAATGCACCAAGTTTTGTATACATGCATGTTTTAGGAACAAACGTGCTACGCATAAAATAACACATAACCTACCGATACGCGTCGGCAGACATATTCAAGCCATTTAGTGTCTTATATACTTTGGCGATATATGATCTAAATCGATAAATTACTTATGTTGAAACATCAAATGTATTTGTTGCCCTACCAGAATACAATGGAAATGCCCATTACGATAGTAAATTTTTGATTAGATACTAAGTATTGTGTAATAAGAAATGAACTGTACACGTATGTGTGACTGAAGATGGGGGTCACACCCAAAACTGGTGTGACAAAATAAAATAATTAATAACTACTTACTGATTACTGTCTTTATAGCATTACCTATTCCAGAAGCTAACTCAGAATTCTAAAAATTCGTTATGGATAAAATAAAAAAAACCGATAGCTGGCTATTTTATTCTTGAGGAAGATCTCACATAAATTTGCAGTCTTTTGTTCATCACGCATTTTCATTTTACTTTTGTTTACATTACTATATTCCAAAGAACCATTTTAGCGCAAAGTGTAAGATTAAGATACGAGTCAATATGCACAGAGTGAGATAGCTAGGCAGGCCACCCAAACTACATTGAGACATGAGTAAATATATGAAGTGCGGGTTTTTCTAAATTACACACAACAATGTGGGGTGTTCTCTGATGTGCCTAATCATTTGTAGTTTACGAATTCGGACATCGACTTCTTTTAAAAGTGAAGCACATGTTTTTTGTGACATTGGAAAAGTCTTCATAAGCGATTTTAAAAAAAAAAATTGATCAAACAGTACAAGGTAACAGTGACATAAACTACAGTCCAAAGGTCAGGAGAAGAGGTTCCACAAATGGCTTCCCTGCTCCACCAAGTGTGAGAAAAAAATAGCTCAAATAACTCTAAGCACTATGGGACTTAACATCTTAGGTCATCTGTTCACATAGATTTAGAACTACTTAAACCAACTAACCTAAGGACATCACACACATCCATGCCCGAGGCAGGATTCGAACCTATGACCATAGCAGCTGCGCGGTTCCGGACTGAAGCGCCTAGAACCGCTCGGCCAAAGAGGCCGGCTAAGTGTGAGAAAAATAACTCAGTTTGAGGTTCGTGTGTTTATTATGATGATTGCACGTGAAATGCTTAAAATGTTGATCCTGAACATTTATACGTGATATAATGTGGTTCTTGGATGACAGTTCTACAAGTTGAGTTTCATCTCGACTTATCACAGAAACATTACCATATTACACCGTGTTTCGTTTGTACAGCGGCCGTCGATGCTTCGTTGTAGACCTCCACGTACAAAGGTCGTGAGATATTAAGTCTGGTGAGCGAGAAAGACATTTTATGTTCCCCAAACGACCGATCCAGTTGATCTCCAGATATAAGTAAGAAGGTCTAGTATTATATATGCAGAATGGGAATTTCTAGTGGGAGGTATTCCAGTAAACACTGCAGCTTATTTGTTGGGAACTGTTTATACCAGTGGCTATTTAACATTCTCTCAATAAAATGGGGCCATTGATATTATTCTTGAAAAGCCCACACTACACGGTAGCAGACCAAAGTCGTTGTTTATCCAATGTTTGCAGCCAGCATAGATTTTCAGTTGAAAAGTAGTGCATATTGCTAAGATTGATTTGCTGTGGTTTGTAAACGATGCTTCATTGGTAAACCAGATCCTACACAGAAGTGTCGCATTACTTTGCTGTTTTGGTAGAACAAATGTGGACAGCTATAATTGATTCTGAAAGCCACTGTCATAAAGCAGATCGTGGAGCAAACTACGGAAAGGATTAAATGCATTTATTGTAGTATTTGAGGAACCGTTCTCTGGCTACTCATACTCATATAGTAATAGCGAGTATATTCGACTATTGCTAAAATGATAGTTGCATCTCTCTCAGCTGCTATACTTTTCCATTGGTGTATTTTTTCCTCAAACTTCCAGGCCCGTTAATTATTATTTTGTACTGTTTGCAGAAAGTATGTGAGGATGGGCTAACCTAGGTAGCTTACCCTGTATACAGTAAAAAAATGAGGACCTGAAAAATAGCTCACGAAAAAGATTTGTGGCAGTTTAATGAAACTTTCCAAACTACTGTTAGGGACTCTTACTCATAATGAGCTGAAAGCGTTGAAGACAATCCTTTCCAGATGTGTTTGAATATCAGTGATTTACCATCTACTTTTTAAATTTTGCCGGTCGCGGTGGCCGAGCGGTTCTAGGAGCTCAGTCCGGAACCGCACGACTGCTACTATCGTAGGTTCGAATCCTGCCTTGGGCATGGATGTGTGTGCTGTGCTTAGGTTAGTTAGGTTTAAGTAGTTTTACATTCTAAAAATGGTTCAATTGGCTCTGAGCACTATGGGACTTAACTTCTGAGGTCATCAGTCCCCTAGGACTTAGAACTACTTAAACCTATGTAACCTAAAGAAATCACACACATCCATGCCCGAGGCAGGATTCGAACCTGCGACCGTAGCGGTCGCGCGGTTCCAGACTTTGCGCCTAGAACCGCTCGGTCACTCCGGCCGGCTCTACGTTCTAGGGGACTGATGACCACAGATAATAAGTCCCATAGTGCTCAGAGCCATCTGAACCATTTTAACTTTTGTGAAAAGGCTTCTGAAAATTTAATCTACAGAGGAGCACACTTTACAACAGCATTATAATAGGTAAAATTGGTGATTTGAGTGAGTTGTCAACATAAGCATAATATAACTGCCTTGCGTAAACGCTTTTAAAATGGAGAATATGTAGGCTTGAATTATTGCTACTGCAAGAATATTGTGAAATAGCAAACCGCTATCTAGGGAAATCTCGATTCTTTCGCTTTCGAATTCCGACACATGCCTGTAGATGTTTTTCGTTCTTACACGAGGCATAACACGATCTACTGGTAAACAATTTTAATTGGCAGTAGTCTGGTTTGAATGATTCGAGCTTTGTGAAAGACTAAGCAGTGCAGATATACTGCAGAACAGCGGCTCATTTCGATCAAAGTCGGAATGGTCTATGCCTTAGGGTTCTGGAAGACGCGCTACACGATACTGGTGCTGAGCACGCTGGCCATGGGCATCAGCTACGCGACGCGCGTCAACATCTCGGTGGCCATTGTCGACATGGTCAACGGGACGGCGCTGCGGGAGAGAGAGGCCGCCGAAGGGACCCAGCTGGTCCGTGATCCGGACGCCTGTCCAGGAGAGCAGGTGGTGCTCGAGGATCCCACTGGCCGCAAGGTGAGTAGGATGCTGAATCTCCGTTGCTGGACCAGCACCAGGGACTGAAATCCGTTCTTTTTTACACTACTGGCCATTAAAATTGCTACACCACGAAGATGACGTGCTACAGACGCGAAATTTAACCGACAGGAAGAAGATGCTGCGATATGCAAATGATTAGCTTTTCAGAGCATTCACACAAGGTTGGCGCCGGTGGCGACACCTACAACGTGCTGACATGAGGAAAGTTCCCAACCGATTTCTCATACACTTACGGCAGCTGACCGGCGTTGCCTCGTGAAACGTTGTTGTGATGCCTCGTGTAAGGAGGAGGAATGCGTACCATCACGTTTCCGACGTTGATAAAGGTTGGATTGTAGCCTATCGCGATTGCGGTTTATCGTATCGCGATATTGCTGCTCGCGTTGGTCGAGATCCAATGACTGCTAGCAGAATATGGAATCGGTGGGCTCAGGAGGGTAATACGGAACGCCGTGCTGGATCCCAACGGCCTCGTATCACTAGCAGTCGAGATGACAGGAACCTTATCTGCATGGTTGTAACGGATCGTGCAGCCACGATCCCTGAGTCAACAGATGGGGACGTTTGCAAGACAAGAACCATCTGCACGAACAGTTCGACGACGTTTGCAGCAGCATGCTCTATCAGCTCGGAGACCATGGCTGCGGTTACCCTTGACGCTGCATCACAGACACGAACCTGGGTGCACGAATGGCAAAACGTCATTTTTTCGGATGAACCCAGGTTCTGTTTACAGCATCATGATGATTGCATCCGTGTTTGGAGACATCGCTGTGAACGCACATTGGAAGCGTGTGTTCGTCATCGCCATACTGGCGTATCAGCCGGCATGATGGTATGCGGTGACATTGGTTACACGTCTCGGTCACCTCTTTGTCGCATTGACGGCACTTTGAACAGTGGACGTTACATTTCACATGTGTTGCGACCCGTGGCTTTACCCTTCATTCGATCCCTGCGAAACCCTACATTTCAGCAGTATAATGCACGACCACATGTTGCTGGTCCTGTACGGGCCTTTCTGGATACAGGAAATGTTCTAACGCTGCCCTTCCCTGCACATTCTCCAGTTCTCTCACCAATTGAAAACGTCTGGTAAATGGTGGCCGAACAACTGGTTCAAAAATGGTTCAAATGGCTCTGAGCACTATGGGACTTAACATCTATGGTCATCAGTCCCATAGAACTTAGAACTACTTAAACCTAACTAACTTAAGGACATCACACAACACCCAGTGATCACGAGGCAGAGAAAATTCGTGACCCCGCCCGGAATCGAACCATGGAACCCGGGCGCGGGAAGCGAGAACGCTACCGCACGACCACCAGCTGCGGACGCCGAGCAACTGGCTCGTCACAATACGCCAGTCACTACTCTTGATGAACTGTGGTATCGTGTCGAAGCTGCATTGTAGCTGTACCTGTACACGCCATCCAAACTCTGTTTGACTCAATGCCCAGGCGTTTCAAGGCCGTTATTACGGCCGGAGGTGTTGTTCTGGGTACTGATTTCTCAGGGTCTATGCACCCAAATTGCGTGAAAATGTAATCACATGTCAGTTCTAGTATAATATATTTGTCCAATGAATATCCGTTTATCATTTGTACTTCTTCTTGGTGTAGCAATTTTAATGGCCAGTAGTGTATATGGTTTGACGACAAATTTCTGACACCAGGCTGTGCCAGTTCCACACAAATACTTTATCTCTGTACATATTTTATCGTCTTCGTCGACAGGAGGAAGGACTACCCACCACCCTCCACCCCCACCCAGAATATCTTGTTAATTGGTAGGCAAATTTCGCTTTTTATTCGTGTTGTTGTTGGTGCTCCAGTCTGAAGACTGATTTGATACTGCTTGTACAAGTCTCTTGCTCTCTAATTAACTAATGAAACCTAGACCTATTTGCATCTGCTCGCTATGACAACGCTTGGCCTCCCTCTATCCCTCTACAATTTTTACCGACCCTCGCTTCTTCCCATTACCACACTGACCACTTCTTATTACCTCAAGTTTTGCCATAAGTTTCTCTTCTCCGCGATTAGATTTTGTTTATCTTAGGTTTTATGTCCTCCCTGCTATAAGTACATAAAAAGCAGATTAGTATAGGCAAAATGGCCATTCGTGGCCAAGGTAAATCTACTATCACGAGACATAGTGCTTCATTTGAGGAAGAAACTTCTGAGAGTGTACGTTTCGAGCGCAGCATTGCATGGTAGTGAAACGTGGACTGTTGGGATATCGGGACGGAAGAGAATCGAAGCGTTTAAGATGTGGTTCTACAGAAGAATGCTGAAACTTAGGTGGACTGATAAGGAATGAGGAGGTTCTCCGCACAGTCAGCGAGAAAGCAATATATGGAAACACTGATAAGAAGAAAGGGGTAAATGGTGGGACATCTGATTAAACATCATGGAAAAACTTCCATGGTACCAGAGGGAGCTGCAGAGGGTAGAGACTGTAGACTAAGACAGAGTAGAATACATGGAGCAAATGGTTGAAGATTTAGGTTGCAAGTCTTACTCTCAGATGAAGAGGGTGGCACAGAAGAGGAATTCGTAGCGGGTCGCATAAAACCAACCAGAAGACCGATGACTCAGGAAAAAAGTTCTTTATTAGGTATCTGATAGCCATCAAACCTTCGGCTCTCTTAATGAATAACTTCCTCCTCAATATATCCCACATGGATATCCAAATGCAGGACTGTTTTAGATCTCAAATATTTTACAGGTCTAGTTCATGAGTCGTACTTTTCTTCAGTGTTTAAAAATTGAACTAAAGTACGAGGGTTGTCCAGAAAGTAAATTCCGATCGGTCGCGAAATGGAAACCACTGGGAAAATTCGGTACAGCTTTGCAAAGGTGTGTTGGGCAGTGTCTCTAGTATGAGCGTCGAACGTGTGGCGTCGCTCTTTTCAGTTTTGAGTGAACAGTGAGCACTTAAAGATGCGTGGGAATAGCGTCTCCCGCCAAGTTTGAGGGCCTGGTTAGAGATTTCGCCTGTGTCATGTAGCCCACATAACACAACTGTTGAGCAATTCCTTTTACATGCTAATTCTCGGCCGCACACTACAGGGGCAGTGAAGACTCTCCTGCAGATTTTCCGATGAAAAGTGCTTGATCACCAACAATACAGTCCGTAGTTGGCTCCCCCTGAGTCTCATCTCTGCTCACAAGAACCGCTGGCTGTCAAGAGAAAAATTTTCCACAGACAATGAGCTGCAGACTAGTGCAGATAACTGGCCGAAAGCACAGGCGGCTGCTTTCTATGACGAGGATATTGGAAAATCAGTATAACACTACGACACCACTCGAAGTTGGAGCGGCGACTGGTTTTCACTGTGGTTCCCATTTCGCGACCGATCGGAACTTACTTTCTGGACAACCCTCGTAATATTGAGAGATTGACATACAGGATTGAAAACATATACAAATAAGTTTTGTTTGAGAAAGTAAGACTGGTACCGCTGTTTATGGTGAAAGAGGGTTGTGTGTCGCAATATTCATCTGTTCATGGTATACAAAAGTTGAAGTATGGTTGAAAAAGGTCATGTTTTTGGGAGGTTATCAGCAAGTTGACGTTGTTTCTTACAGTGCTGTTGTAATGAGAGTCGTGGATGTAATAGAGGTTGGACATTAGGAAGCAAGCGTTTGCACAGGTATGTAACGAGCCCGCGTTCTGTGGAAAGATTAGGTCAGGGAAATAAATACGTGTTGAGGGCAGGATGCCTTATGGAACAGCAAGCAGCTGTGAAACAGGGTGCGTAGTGGTTAGGAGGAATTATTTGCTGGACAGTTTATGGTGTGATTCTGTTTTCTCCCAGAAGTGCCAGAAGTACGTAATCCCTTTTCATTGCTGCACTGTCTGATGAGTATTTGGAGACGTATTAGTGGACATTGATAGGTTGTGGATATTAATAGGTTGCACTGTCGTGCTGATACAATCAACCATCGGCTCCGAGCCTTTCCTCTACTATATGCAGTACAGTGTGCTGTAAACTGTGTCCATATACGTCCTCATTTAGCGTTTCCTTAAGCGCAATATGGAGTCCACACCCTAACAAAGATAAACATCCCGATACCATAACATCACTTTCTCCGTATATGACTGTTGGCATTAGATGTAACGTTCTTCAGGCTTTTGCCAAACCCAGACCCTTACATCAGATTTCCAAAGGGTACTGGCGATTCATCACTCCAAATCACTCGTTTCCAGTGATATACTGGCCAGCGGTGACGGTCTTGACGCTACCAAAAGCATCGTTTAGCACTGACTACAGACTTGTGTGGCTTATGAGGAGTGCTCTGCCAATGTATCCCATTCTGTTTATCTCCCTACGCACAGTCACAGCACTAGACGGACCGCTGGAAGCTCACACGAACTCGTGAGTAGTGTCTTCTCCTGATGCCATGCGAAGTCTTGCAACAACCCTACGCAATGCTCAACGGCCTTTCTACATCAGTGAATAAAGTCTGCCGGTCTTGGTTTAGCTGTGCTCGTTCTTTAAGTTTTCACTACAGAGTAACATCATCAACAGTCGACTTGGGTAGGTATGGAAGACTTGAGACGTACCTGACTGATTTGTTACTCAGCTGCCATCCGATGAATAGTCCACATTGGAAATCAGTGAGCTCTCCATTTTGCTGTTAGGGTTACTGGTTCTCCATTGAGCTTCAGTACCGGATACTCTTAGGTTTCAATTTTGGATGAAGTCTTAACACTTGATGTTTTACGTTCAATCTTCTTGCTTCAGTTTATAATTCGTCTTTACGTATGCCTGCCATTACTTGTTTCCAGACTTTATAAATGTATATGTCTGACAACCTTTTATTATACCGAGTTTGCTCGTGACGTGATCTATTCCGCATTACGTAAAGGTGTTCAAAATCGTTCAAATGGCTCTAAGCACTATGGAACTTAACATATGACGTCATCAGTCCCCTAGACTGATAACTTCTTAAACCTAACTAACCTAAGGACATCACACACATCCATGCCCGAGGCAGGATTCGGACCTGCAACCGTAGCAGCAGCGCGGTTCCGGACTGAAGCACCTAAAGGTGTCCGGATACCTTTGAACGTATACTGTATATTAAATAAAGAGACATCGGTATCAACTTCGTCGTTTCAAATGGTATTATAGTAATTTCTGCTGATAGTATCGTAGTTATAACAGATACGAATCCAATGGCGGTTCACGCTTGAAAATCTGATTACTAGTTTCGGAGTAGCTTTAGTAATAGCTTTAATAATTAGAACTGTGGATTTATCTGTTCTGAACATCAAACCGATTGCTGTCTTATGCCTAAATTCTTGACTCGATACCCAAATAAGGAAATCGTTACGTCGGATAAGCAGGAATCATATTTACACCGAAATAATAGCGGCTTGAAAAGGGGCACAGAGGAACTGTGTAAAGGCAACTTGGTCGTTTACTGATGTATTGAGCCCGTTGGACGCTAAAATCCGGCAGCTCACCCGCGAACTATTTCATCAGAAGAACTATAGCTCACATTCAGTCTGTGTCGACCGCTACGGTCGCAGGTTCGAATCCTGCCTCGGGCATGGATGTTTGTGATGTCCTTAGGTTAGTTAGGTTTAACTAGTTCTAAGTTCTAGGGGACTAATAACCTCAGCAGTTGAGTCCCATAGTCCTCAGAGCCATTTGAACCATTTTTTTTTTCTGTGTCATTCACATGCGTCGAGTGCTGTATGTGTGTGTGTGTGTGAATTCCTAAGGGACCGAACTACTGAGGTTATCGGTCCCTAGACTTACACACTACTTAAACTTAAACTAACTTATGCTAAGAACAACACACACGCCCATGCCCGGCAGGGCTCGAGCCTCCGACGAAAGGGGCCGTGTAATCCGTGGCATGGCGCCTCAAACCGCGAGTCCACTCCACGCGGCGAGAGGTGGATAGTTAAAAAAAGTCTTCCAAACCAACAGAAACTAGATGCATTATTTCTTTAAGGAAGACGTAGAAGGACCTCTATGAGAACAGCTAAGTTGCACGCAATAAAGTGTCCCAGCAGATGATATCGAACAAAAGTGACAGTTCATCCAACGTGCAAAGAATAATTATTGGAAGTTTACTGGAATGCTAGGTAAGGTGCAAGCCTGCAACGAGCGCTGCGAACGAATTACGAGGGGCGTTCAGTAAGAAATGCAACATATGTTTTTCTCGGGCAATTTCGACTGAAAAAGGCGGAATTTGCTGTGGGATATCGTGGAATATTCCCGCTTCAGCTCCTATAGTTTCAAGAACTTCCGTTTGGTAGCGAAGCTATATTTCGCTTTCAAAATGGCCCCTGTAACGGAGGTGGGTTTCAAGGAGAGAGCTTTCATTGAGTTTCTTTTGGCAGAAAACTAGAACATCGCAGATATTCATAGGCTTTCGGGAATGCTTACAGAGACCTGGTAGTGAGCGAAAGCATGGCGAGTCGATGGGCAAGGCGCCTACCATAATTATAACTAGGTCGAGCAGACATGTCAATCTCCCGCATGCGGACCGGCCGCACGCATTTGTGACTCTACAATGTTGGAACGTGCGGACATTCTCATTCGAGATGATCGCCGAATCACAATGGAACAACACCTCGCTGCACAACTGGACGTCTCTGTTGGTGGTGCTGACATTCTCGTCCACCAGTGCAATGATTATGTCTGAAGTCTATTTTGCTGCCCGCAGGAAGTTCAAGAAACGATTCAGAGTGTTCATAGTCACAAGAATGCAAATGAACTTCTCTTTCTCCGTGACAATGCAAGGCCCCTCACTAGTCTTCCCATCCAAGAGGAACTCACAAAACATTGAACTGTTCTTCCCAGTCCACCATACAGCCCGTATCTCGCACATTATTACATCCATCTGCTTCGCCCAATGAAGGATACACTCCGTGGGAAGCAGTACCTGACTGGTGCGGAGGTTCAGATGTAGTAGGACGTTGTCTCCAACGTCGGCCACCAGAGTCGTACCATGCAGGCATACAGGCACTGCTAGTAAGGTGGGGTAAGCCTGTCGCATTAAAGGGAGATTGTAATTGAATTACATTTTACTGGAGACTTATGAGTCAGAACTTTATCTTCCGTGAAGGTAGAAGCTGAAGCAATGAATTAAAATTTGTACTCCAGATGGGACATAAACCCAGGTCTCCTGCTTACTAGGCGGATGTGCTGACCACTATATCAACATAGTATTGTGGCAATCACAGATGCACAGACTATCCTAGCCCAATTACCTCCCTAATGGTGATTACGTTGAAAACTGGCCTTTCGTAGCCAAAAGAGTGGGGAATAGTATGCTGTATTGTAATTCTGAATGAAATCAGTCTGCTTTCAGAAAAAAAAGTGATGCGGTACCCATTGAACGCTCCTCGTACCTGTTCTGGCAGCTGTTGCTTGTAGCCCATATGTGGCTCCACAGAAACTGCAAAAACCTCTGGAATAAGTTATCCCAGCATTGTTCGCATTTTGTATGCAAACTCTTTCATGTGCCACTTGACCAGCAGGAAAGAAGGAGACGGTTGAAAGCTTCTCTTTTCTCAGAAAGTCTCTTTAATTTTCCTACAGGTATCATCTATCTTTTCCCTAGCTATGTATGCTTCTACATCCTTGTATTTCCCTTACAGCCAGTCTATCTTTGCCATTGTGCACTTCATGTCAGCCTCATTTTTTAGAAGTCTTCACACAGTTTTGACCGCTTCATTGACAACATTTTTTTATTATCTCCCCTCGTCAATTAGATGCAGTATCTCGTACGTTATCCAAGAATTTCTACTGGATTTTGTACTTTTGCCTCTTGATCAGCCATCTTCAGTACTTCATCTCTCATGGCTCTCCCCATTCATTATGTTTTATGTTTCTTACTTTCTTTCCAGTCAGTCGTTGCCTGATGCCCTAATGCTCGCTCTGGAATTCCAAACAACCTCTGCCTCTTGCACCCTGTCCAAGTCACATCGCCTTGATTTCCACCTGCCGTTCTAAAACCAGTAATTTATGTTCAGAGTCCAAATGTGCTCCTGGAAATGCTTTGTAGTTTAAAAGCTGGCTTCGGAACCTTACCATTACTAGTCTACCTGAAACCTTTCTGTGCCTCCAGGCCTCTTCCACGTACATTTTGTGATTTTTAAGCCAAGTGCTATGGATGATTAAATTATTCTCTATGCAGAATTCTACAAGATGGCTTCCTCTTTTATTGGTTTCCTCCAATCTATGTTCTTTTATTTTTTCCTTCTCTTCCCGTTCCTACTATCGAGTTCCATTCTTTCAACACAATTCAATTTCCGTCTCTCTCAGTAATTTCTTTTATCTCATCATATATTCTTGCAGTTCATCACCTAGTAGGCATAAAGCGTGTTCCAGGAGGCATAAAGGGTGTTCCAGGAGGAATGATCAGTATACAGGGATATCCTAGGAATGACCGTTCGAAGCAAAAAGCCTAGTAAACATGGGCTAGAAAATGCATACGCTGAGAGCTACGAGCACTTGTCCAATAGAAGAGAAGTGTTTCACAGTAGCAAAGATGAACAAGTGCTTATAATTCTTAACATACGCATTTTAGAGCCCTTGTTTATTATATTCTCTTCGAATGGTCGTTCTTTAATATTGACCATTTCTCCTGGGACACCCTGTGTAAGCCGGCCGGTGTGGCCGAGCGGTTCTGGGAGCTTCAGTCTGGAACCGCGCCATCGCTACAGTCGCAAGTTCGAATCCTTCCTCGGGTATGGATGTGTATGATGTTCTTAGGTTAGTTAGGTTTAAGTAGTTCTAAGTTCTAGGGAACTGATGATTTCAGATGTTAAGTCCCATAGAGCTCAGAGCCATTTGAACCATTTGAACCCCGTATAATCTTGTCCTATTGTGGTACGTATTGGCTTAGTGCCTGTCGTGGCTACGATAATGCATTCACTGTGTTGTTTATGGAAGATTACCGACAGTTCTACTTTCCTATTCATTATTAGACCTACTCCTGCAATACTCCTGTTGGATTTTGTATTTATAAACCTGTACCCAACTCCCTTCCCATGCACATCGCTAATTCTCTCGCTAATTACCTCTATATCTAACTTCAGTCTATCCATTTCCCTTATTAAATTATCGAGCCTCCCATGTTCCAACACATAGAATTCCAGTTTTGCTTTTTCTGATGACGACACCCTCGTGATCGCCCTCACTGGGAGATCCGAACGGAACGCTATTGACTGTACAGTAGAGCAGCATGTCCTCGCGAAAAATAACGGCAGGCGTTTTCCCTTGCTTTCAGCCGTTCGCAGTACTAGCATAGCAGGGCCATGTTGGCTGATGTTAGATGGCCAAATCACTCAATTATCCAGACTGTTGGCCCTGTAACTAATGAAAAGGTTGTGTCCCTCTTCAGGAACCATAGCAACTCAGTTGCGGTTCCGCCTACGGTACGGTTATCTGTGTCAAGGAGCCACGCAAGCCAACCCATCTCCATATCATCCGTTTCTCAGAGAAGGCTGTAATTATTATAGCTATGTAGATTATACCTTATTTCGTGAGGACTGTTCCACAGTTTATTTGAGTGAAAACAGAATTACGAAATACTAAATGCTCCAGGAGTTATCTGAGACGAATAGCTTAGCACGTAAAACTGGCCCGTAAAGTCAACACATGAACACAAAATGAAATGTAATATATTGAATATGATTTCTCACCTTCAAAGTAGGTACTGAAAGTGTCCTTCAGCACACATGTGGCCACTCTTGAGGAGATTCATATCATATTTATCAGTTTTTGTGTTGTGATGCTATTGATGACATCCTGGATCCTGGTCTTGAGTTCTTAAATTGTGTGTGGATTTGTTTCGTATACTCTTCCCTTTAACACTCCCCCAAGTAAAAGTTAGAAGTGGACAAGTTTGATGACTGAGGAGGTCACAAGTCTTTGCTGATTGTCCGTCTGGCGTAAACGTCTCATGCATACGAGGCAATGAAGCAGCTGCTGTGTGGCATGTTGCACCGATCTGCTGGGAGTAACACAACTGGCGGTCCTCTTCTGTCAAGTGCGAATAAAACTCGTCCAGGATTCCCAAATACTCGTTACTCTTCACTGTCGTCTCAAAGACTATGGGTCCCATAACGCGTATGGCGGAAATAGCACAAAATGGCACACCAAACACCAATCTTCTCGTCATGCTAGGATATCTGGTGGATCACGTTTGGATTTTCTGTCGACCAATATCGGTTGTTTTGGGAATTTATGTACCCAGACAGATGGAACGACGCCTCGTCACTCATGATGAGCCTTAGTGGGTCCAAGACACCACTGGCAACATTTATCAACAGCCATGAACAGAAATGCACACTGTTCTGTAGAGCAGACTCCTTCAGTTCTTGCACAGTCCCCTCAAACCACGTCTGCAGCTTCTCTCACTCACATGAACCTGATGAATCAATCTCCTGGTTGACTTACGAGGACTTCTTGTCATTATCTCCTGCACCTACCTCTCTAATTCAGGCATGCAGGCAGGTGGTGGTCTAACGAATAGAGCATTATCACACACTCACACTAATCTGACTTCTCACAACGAGGCCTTTTTCTCAACTAGTTTCGACAAGTTTCACTGGCTGCGGCTGCAGCTGTCTTACACAGCAAAAAAGTTCCGTACAGTGTCCGTACATCAGAAGAAAATGGTTAGTTCGTACGCGACTGTTTGCACAACGTTTCTGGTTTTCCATTATTATTGACTTGCACGCACGAACTGGAACATTATCGTTGCGTACGACGAGGCGCTTTTACGTCCCGCATTCTGTATATCGACAGAAACGTGAACGGCCCATTCCTATGCCGAAGGAAGAAGATGGAATTATTATGTTGAAATTCATATGTTGCAAAACATATTCTGTGTTTTGTAGGACAGAAGCTGGTAAGCCTAGACGGTCAAGATGCCGAGCGTAATATTTTGACTTTTCCGTCTATACCCTGTGCAAACCAAACAATACAGATAGGAGCAGAAGTTACTGGAAGCAATTGGATTTGCGACGAGACAAGAAGATTTTACTAACATTAGCATGTTGTAGAAGCGTCATGTACATGTGATATTCGGCCTTTGAGCAGTATTATGGCTGGATTTAGATTATTCTGGTGTCCAACTTGTATAAACAGACTAATGAAATATTTAGAACTTTTCAGAAATGGACACAATGTTTGCAAGCAGAGGGAGACGAGTTGCATTCCAGGCAGTTGCGGTTTCACCGTAGGAGTACATTCATATGGGTTCTCCCACATAATGAACATCACATATTTATATCATACAGTTTCCAATAAAATTATAATATCCAAGTACGCTGTGATTCACAACTTAAAGTATTGGTTTTACAAAGCTGTTAATCTGCTTATATCTTTCCTAGCACCTAATTTCGCATTTGCGGTAAAGAGGGGTTATGAGCACATATGATTGAGTCCTGGGAGTGGGAGGGGGCTGTGGTTGGAGAACCTCGCAGTCGCATGTGTGCTGTGCATGGAAGTCAGTGAGCTGTGTTAAAGAGATGGGCCTGCATTCACAGCCGCAGGACGTTCATGGGGTTGCAGCCATCCCTCATGATATATTAACGGGGTTCCTTCCCTCAAATGTTGGCAACAACGTTTATAATCAATCATGTAACTGCGTCGTACAAACAGTGATTTGCAGTTTTCGTATTCTACTACAAAAGTTAACCCGCAACTAAACCGTTTTCGGATCTGAATTCTTCTTCTCAAAGGGTCACATTTCCCCCTCTCCATAATACCTGAAATGTTGTATGATCATCACGGATACATTCTGCCTACATACGGATAAGAAAAGGGGGTTCATACGATTGAGCCTATATTCGTCCCATTGTGTAGAAAGCTTCTTCAATGAAGTCAGGCTACCACATCTCAGTTCCCAGAGAATCTCATTACTGCATTGATGTGTAGACCATGTTTTTTGGAAGGAACTGTACTTCTCACAATGGCAGTGGATCTACCGAAACAGCTGAAAAAATCCAAAATAGTTTGGTGAACATGTGCATGAAAGACCTTCTCTTCTTTGACCTTTAAAATTTAGGTTAGCACATTAGTGCGTGATTTTAACCTGTGTTGGAAAACAATTAATAGGTAGCTTTTGCTGCGATCTTGTGTCATAAGACCGATTTGATGCAGCTCTCCATGCTATTCCATCCTATGCAGGTCTCCTCATCTCTGTGTAACAACTGCAATCTACATCCATATGCATCTGCTTTCTGGATTCAAGCGTTGATCTTCCTTTACAGTTATTGTTCTCCACAATTCCTCCCTTTCCAAACTGACGATTTCTCGATACCGCAGCATATGTCGCATCAACCGTTCTTTTATTTTAGAGAAGTCGTGCCGTAATTTTCTTTTTGCCTCAATTCAATAAAATACCTCTCTATTCGATCCAGTCTTCGTCATTGTTGTACGCCATAACATTTCAAAATTTTCTTCCCTAAGGCTACACTTTGAATAAATACCTTGTCCAATCACTTCCTAACAGTTAAATTTTTATTCGCTGTTAACAGATTCACCTTTTTCAAAAATTATTTTCTGTCTGTTGCTAATCTGGCTAATCTGCATTCTAAATCTTCTCTACTTCTATCATCAGTTATTTTACTGCTAACTTGTCTATTATTCCCAGTGACTCATTTATACTCTAATTCCCGCAGCACCGCCTAATTTAATCCGGCTGTGTTCCATTGATCTTGTTTTGCATTTGTAAGATATTTTCAAAATACCGTTTCATCGAATCGCGCTTTCAGATGCTTTCAGGAGCTATCATACTCCTGCAACATCTTTTATAGAATTCGGATATTTATATTGAATGTAAAACTACAGCTAGAGCTCCATCTATTGGCCCTATCGGGATATTCAGCCAGTCTGTACCAAAGTCGTCCTTCGGGTACCATATGGAGGGGCGCGGCTCTCCCGGCCGTTGTAAGTTTCTCAGACATTGAATCTGCTACTTCTCACTCCAGCAGCTCCTCAGTTGGCATCACGAGGTCAAGAAAGAATACCCAGTAGTATCGGGAATCGAACCCGGGGGCCTGCATAGCAGCCAGAAACAATGACCACTTCTTATTTCTTTTCCTCTCGATCTGTTTCTACATCGTTATGACGTCAGTGTTTTTTTTCATGTGTGGCAACACACCTATCCAATCGTTTCCGTGAAAAATTCACTCGGAAATTCCTTTTCTTTTTTTTCATTACGGAAGGTGGTCAGTCCCCTAGGCTATTTTGGGCGCGAAATGTGGCCATACAGATTAACAGCCATCCACTTCAACAACGTGAAAAATTGACTCAGACAGTAGCGAGGATAGCATCTGCGTAACAGATAATTCCGCCTGTGGCAGCCACGAGGCCGTAGGTCGCTGCAAAGAGTCGCAACCGGTTTGCATTTGATACGCTGCAGGTAATAAAATATCCTGCGTGGCAGTCGGATCCGCAGTCCGTACCTCGCCACTGACCTTATGTTAACCCTAGATTACTAAGCCCTCGCAGTTGGTACCAACTCGAGTTTCTCTCCAATCTAGTATCGTCTGTATATGGTATAAACCAGGAAATTTTGAACTTATTTTCTATTTGAAGTACCACTGTTGACATTGAAATTAACTGGTGCATAAACTGTAACTTAAAATGCCCTTTGAGTAAAATATGAAGTACTAAAGTTTACGATGGGTTAGTAACAATGCAACAGACCCTCCCTCCCCCCCCTTTTGTGTTCTGAAGTTGAACTATTATCCTCAACCTTATTTTCTGTATCTGAACCCTGAGCTGTCTAAGACGTTTCTGCCATTGTGCGTAGCCACTGATCTGAGCACGCATTAGTTGCAGTTATAACGTTTGCTCTATACGTTATTTCCGGCCATCAGCTTTGCATCGGTCTTGATATCCACAAGCTACATGGTTGGAGGCAGTGACCATCTTAATTTGTGTCGGGCTCCGATACAAACATGGCGACGAGCAACTCCTGCCCGAGCGTGTTTAATTACTGAATTGTCGGAACAACAACTAATATTGCAACACCAACAACTACAACAGCAGTAACAACAACAGCAGCAGCAGCAGCAAATTCACAGACAGTTCGAGACACTACAAATTCAGTAGAGTGCAGAATAATGTTCCACCCACACGACCAACACCTCTCTAATCTATGCCAGCGTTGTAACACCTACGTTTCTGGGGTTTGATGATTCAAAGGGAACTTACATATCTCCAACGGTTTCTGTTATTTTGCAGGGGTAGTCACATCTTAGATACTCGTATTCAATCTGCGCTGTTATTGTCTTCTATTAGTCACAATTAAGAGGCGGTTCGCAAAGCACATATAGAATCTAGCAGCTAGTCATTGGGCATCTTGTATAGTTTGTTGTCCACTCGTTTCCGGAAGCATGTTAGTGGCTGTTAGAATAAGTTTCAACTTACTCTAAGTTTCGACTTATTTTATCCGAAAGAAAGAGATTCAGTATAGGCGGAGTTAAAGCTGAAATAGTTTCTAGCAAAAACGAAAAATACTGCAGCTTGCAGAAAGCCACACGCATTAAAGAAAATGCATTTATTATGTTCTACCGGAAACTTAGAAGCATCGTTAACAAGAAAGGTGAACTTCTCTCATACATACAGAAAAACGAATGCCTAACTGGAAGCACAGCGTACTTTTTGTGCGTATCAGGACATCAGACGGAATCACTGAAGTTGAGCAGACACGTATTAATGGATGTCATTGTTGTGGTCTTCAGTCCAAAGACTGGTTTGATGCAGTTCTCCATGGTAGTCCATCCTTGTAAGCTCCTTCATCTGTTCATAGGAACTGCAGCCTACATCTGCCTCAGCCTGATTACTATGGTCAAACCTTGGGCTACCTCTACAATTTTTGACCCTTCCCCCCATCTCCTCCCTTCACCATTCACTATTCCGTCACCAACATGACTATTCCTCAATACATCAGGATTATCTGTCGATCCTATCTTCCACTGAAGTTGTGCCTTAAATTTCTTTTCACCCAATTCGATTTTCTAGGTCTTCATTAGTTATCCTATTAATCCATATATTCTTCAGCATTTTTCCATAGCACCGTGTTTCAAGAGCTTCTGTACTGTTTATCGTCCACTTTTCGCTACCATATAATACCTTACTCCAGAAAAAAAATTCAGGGAACACATTTATGTTAGATGTTAACAGACTTCTCGTTTCCAGAAACGCTTTACTTGCTGTTTCCTGTTTCATGTCCACACCCTTGATACAAGCTGATATCGTGCTATTGCACAACTAGAAATAAGAAAGGGGTGGCAATAGCATACGATATAAAATTGAGTTATGTCCCAAGCTTTGAAGATTAATGAACATTGTGTTTAACAACTCTCTGAATGCTGTACCACAATAATGGACCAAGAGACGCATAAGTCTGTAGCAGCAGCAGTTTACGGGGTACCCACAGGATGTTTTTAAGCTTCATAAAACAGCTATTTACAGTTTTAATAACTTAACTAAGCAATTATTATTTGTGGAGACTTTAATGTTGATTTTATATCGGACGGTATTTATTGAGGGCACCTTTGTTGTTCAAATCCAGTCCCACAGGATGTATTGAAGCTTCAAAAAGGAACTATTTACACTTTTAATAACTTACCTAAGCAATTATTATTTATGGAGACTTTAATATTGATTTTCTGTCTGATAGTATTTATCGAGGGCACCATTGTTGTCCAAATCTAGTTTTGGATTACTAAACATACATACATATCCAGCGATAACGAACCCTGCAGACTATGCGCCGCTACAGCAAACTGCCTCCATTCGTTTCTGTTTTGTGCTCGATCTCTCTTCAACCCTTGGGCTGACAGTTCCTTTGCCAGGTCGTCCATCCAGCCCTGCCTTTGCGTCATATGGAGCGTTGGTGTTCGGTTTCCCCTCAAGTGCCTTCTTCCACTACCTTCCATTTGATGTAAGTGCGATACGGCCCACCCACTGGATTCTAATGCTCTATAGTTCTGTAGGATTGTTGGTTTTTGCATCAAGAGGTAGATTTCCTCGTTCTCTTCTATTCTCCCTTATCTAAGATCGATTCCCATATCTTCCTCATTGCTCTTCTTTCAAATGTTAATAGTTTCCCTCTCTACGTTTAGCTATACTCCAGGTTTCTGAATCATATATGAATAATTATTCACTGTAAAATTCCCTACGAGGCTTGTGTTCAGGATCGCTGGAGCAGCTAAGGCGGTGGGCGGAAATAAATCATTTGGACAATTTTTGTGACGAGGCCATTTATTGGCAGAAAATGCATTCAAATGGGCAGCATGAGTCAGGCATAGGGAGGTGAGGGTGAGCCAGAGTGTAGTGCTAGGCGATGTATAGTTCACATCAAACTTGGGTGAAGTTATTGAAAAGTGGTGGCTGCCATTCGGACAAGTTCCCATGGCGTGGTAGCAACAGAAACGAAGTCCACAGCACCTCAGCACCGGGAGAGGCAGGTGGTGTTCACAGCTACAAGGCGCCCGGCAGAGAGAGTGTCTCGCCGACGGGAGGCAGGGTACATGCTGTACAGCCACACTGCTTCCTCTGCCCTGATTGGTCAGAAGCGGAGACACCCGCGGGGGCGGCATGGAAAGTTCCGAAGCGTGACCTGATCAGCATAGCCTAGGCGGCGTTACATCATCAGCACACGAGGGAGGCACGTGATTGAGATTGCCCACCTCGGTGCTGACTTGCTGTTGTCAGACCGCGGGATGAGAAAACTGCAGGCAGCCGAAGCTGCTGGCTAATGTTTGACCATAACAAGAGAATCCCCTACTATCTGGCTCAACCTTACAATGGTATGACGCTGTGAAGTGTTGATCGACAGCTTGTTTTTAGACCCAACGTCATTTAGTGATTTAGTCATAAAAATACTATTCAGTTACTTTATTTTCAAATGTTAAATCATAGAAGAAAAGAACTGTATCACATAATCATAAACTATGATTTGGTAGAGAAATTACAGGGAGAATACTGGGGAGACATTTCTGAAGTAGAAAATGTGCATTGAAAATTAAAATATGTCTTAACATTTTCCTATAACACTCAGAATTCTGTTCCACTCCGAACAAGTAAGGACAAAACTGTAAGAAGGCACGGACCAGAGACGAGTAACTTCTGGGTTTAAAATATGAAGGGTAAGAAGCGAGCGCTCTGTCTAATTCAGAGGACAACCCGCAGCCAGGATTTGAAACTCCATTAACACAGGAACTGCAGAATCCTCCAGCCTGTCATTCGAAAAGCAAAACTCGTGCCCTATGATAAAAAAAAATAAAACATTTCACCAATTAGGCCAAAACAGTTTGGAACATTATTAAACAAACAACAAACAAAGATAGCAACCCAAATGAAACTGGAGCCTCAGAATGTTGGTCTGATAGAATTCAGAACACTGGGCGCCAAATACACTGATTACATCTTCACAGTGACAGAAAATATTCCATCCACTAAGAAACAATCATATTCAGACATTATAGCTTAATTTCATTCATTATAATCGATGTTTTTGGAAATTCTGTAACCATGTTAAGTATCTAAATAATAAAACACTGCACCAGTTACATACTTGTTCATGCTCAGCACTATGCATTTCGAGAATTTATGCATTTGTTGACCTAAGTCATTTGTGTGATATCTGCAAGCGTGTTTTTCTGCCTCTGTTGCACTGTAATCGTCTGTTTGAGTTGTACTGACATCACAAAATCTTGGGATGTTCTTTTACGTGCTAATGTTGGGAATAGTGTAGTTGTCTGTTTACTTGCAGATACTGTGCCTCCTCTGTTATGCAGAATGCCACAAGTGTGTAAACTATTACTTACATTGTTTCTTTCTGAAATCAGAATATGTTACAGAGACATTACGACGGCCTGGTTTACGTCCGTGGTCCATGGGTAGCGTCTTTGATTCATAATCAAAACGTCTCCGGTCCCGGGTTCGATCCCCGCCAATGCCTAAATTTTGATAAATAATCAGCATTGGCAGCCGAAGACTTCCGGCATAAGAAGTCAGCCTCATTCTGCCAATGGCCTTGTCAAAGAGGGCGGAGGAGCGGGTAGAGGTTCAGGGCACTCTCTTGTCCTAGGGGTGGGAAATTGCCCCTAAATGCGGAAGAATCAGTAATGATCAACGACATGAGGATGCAGAAGGCAATGGAAACCACTGCATTAAAGACACGTATCGTGTATCCACAGGACATGTGTCCTGTAATTGAAGAAGTGTCATGACGATCTCTCCATTGGCACAAGATTCCGGAATAGTCCCCAATTCGGATCTCCGGGAGGGGACTGCCAAGGGGGAGGTAACCATGAGAAAAAGATTGAATAATCAACGAAAGGATAACGTTCTACGAGTCGGGGCGTGGAATGTCAGAAGCCTCAACGTGGTAGGGAAACTAGAAAATATGAAAAGGGAAATGAAAAGGCTCAATCTAGATATAGTAGGGGTCAGTGAAGTGAAGTGGAAGGAAGACAAGGATTTCTGGTCAGATGAGTATCGGGTAATATCAACAGCAGCAGAAAATGGTATAACAGGTGTAGGATTAATTATGAATAGGAAGGTAAGGCAGAGGGTGTGTTACTGTGAACAGTTCAGTGACCGTGTTGTTCAAATCAGAATCGACAGCAGACCAACACCGACAACGATAGTTCAGGTATACATACCGACGTCGCAAGCTGAAGATGAACAGATAGAGAAAGTGAATGAGGATATTGAAAGGGTAATGCAGTATGTAAAGCGAGACGAAAATCTAATAGTCATGGGCGACTGGAATGCAGTTGTAGGGGAAGGAGTAGAAGAAAAGGTTACAGGAGAATATGGGCTTGGGACAAGGAATGAAAGAGGAGAAAGACTAATTGAGTTCTGTAACACGTTTCAGCTAGTAATAGCGAATACTCTGTTCAAGAATCACAAGAGGAGGAGGTATACTTGGAAAAGGCCGGGAGATACGGGAAGATTTCAATGAGATTACATCATGGTCAGACAGAGATTCCGAAATCAGATACTGGATTGTAAGGCGTACCCGGGAGCAGATAAAGACTCAGATCACAATATAGTAGTGATGAAGAGTAGGCTGAAGTTCAAGACATTCGTCAGGAAGAATCAATACGCAAAGAAGTGGGATACGGAAGTACTAAGGAATGACGAGATACGTTTGTAGTTCTCTAACGCTATAGATACAGCAATAAGGAATAGCGCAGTACGCAGTACTGTTGAAGAGGAATGGGCATCTCTAAAAAGGGCCATCACAGAAGTTGGGAAGGAAAACATAGGTACAAAGAAGGTAGCTGCGAAGAAACCATGGGCAACAGAAGAAATACTTCAGTTGATTGATGAAAGGAGGAAGTACAAACATGTTCCGGGAAAATCAGGAATACAGAAATACAAGTCGCTGAGGAATGAAATAAATAGGAAGTGCAGGGAAGCTAAGACGAAATGGCTGCAGGAAAAATGTGAAGAAAAAGATATGATTGTCGGAAGGACAGACTCAGCATACAGGAAAGTCAAAACAACCTTTGATGACATTAAAAGCGACGGTGGTAACATTAAGAGTGCAACGGGAATTCCACTGTTAAATGCAGAGGAGAGAGCAGATAGGTGGAAAGAATACATTGAAAACCTCTATGAGGGTGAAGATATGTCTGATGTGATAGAAGAAGAAACAGGAGTCGATTTAGAAGAGATAGGGGATGCAGTATTAGAATCAGAATTTAAAAGAGCTTTGGAGGACTTACGATCAAATAAGGCAGAATGGATAGATAACATTCCATCAGAATTTCTAAAATCATTGGGGGAAGTGGCAACAAAACGACTATTCACATTGGTGTGTAGAATATATCAATCTGGAGATATACCATCTGACTTTCGGAAAAGCATCATCCACACAATTCCAAAGACGGCAAGAGCTGACAAGTGCGAGAATTGTCGCACAATCAGCTTAACAGCTCATGCATCGAAGCTGCTTACAAGAGTAATATACAGAAGAATGGAAAAGAAAATTGAGAATGCGCTAAGTGACGATCAGTTTGGCTTTAGGAAAAGTAAAGGGACGAGAGAGGCAATTCTAACGTTACGGCTAATAATGGAAGCAAGGCTAAAGAAAAATCAAGACACTTTCATAGGATTTGTCGACCTGGAAAAAGCGTTTGACAATATAAAATGGTGCAAGCGGTTCGAGATTCTGAAAAAAGTAGGGGTAAGCTATAGGGAGAGACGGGTCGTATACAATATGTACAACAACCAAGAGGGAATAATAAGAGTGGAGATCAAGAACGAAGTGCTCGTATTAAGAAGGGTGTAAGACAAGGCTGTAGCCTTTCGCCCCTACTCTTCAATCTGTACATCGAGGAAGCAATGACGGAAATGAAAGAAAGGTTCAGGAGCGGAATTAAAATACAAGGTGAAAGGATATCAATGATACGATTCGCTGATGACATTGCTATCCTGAGTGAAAGTGAAGAAGAATTAAATGATCTGCTGAACGGAATGAACAGTCTAATGAGTACACAGTATGGTTTGAGAATAAGTCGCAGAAAGACGAAGGTAATGAGAAGTAGTAGAAATGAGAACACCGAGAAACTTAACATCAGGATTGATGGTCACGAAGTCAATGAAGTTAAGGAATTCTGCTACCTAGGCAGTAAAATAACCAATGACGGACGGAGCAAGGAGGACATCAAAAACAGACTCGCTATGGCAAAAATACCGGCCTTAATTTGAGGAAGAAATTTCTGAGGATATACGTCTGGAATACTGCATTGTATGGTAGTGAAACATGGACTGTGGGAAAACCGGAACAGAAGAGAATCGAAACATTTGAGATGTGGTGCTATAGACGAATGTTGAAAATTAGGTGGACTGATAAGGTAAGGAATGAGGAGGTTCTACGCAGAATCGGAGAGGAAAGGAATATGTGGAAAACATTGATAAGGAGAAGGGACAGGATGATAGGACATCTGCTAAGACATGAGGGAATGACTTCCATTGTACTAGAGGGAGCTGTAGAGGGCAAAAACTGTAGAGGAAGACAGATATTGGAACACGTCAAGCAAATAATTGAGGACGTAGGTTGCAAGTGCTACTCCGAGATGAAGAGGTTAGCACAGGAAAGGAATTCGTGGCGGGCCGCATCAAACCAGTCAGTAGACTGATGACAAAGAAAAAAAAAATCACAAAGAGTTCGGATACATTAGCGGTGTTACAGTGAATGTGGGTTACATTATTTACATAACCATAAATTTATTGTATTACGTGCTTTATATTGTATTTTGTTGTAAATGTTTAGAGTCTATAAAGAAATGAAAATATTTATTGAATTTACTGCTGTTATTATACACAAGAGAAACATTTGAAAATATTGACTGTTCACTATCTACTTTGTCACTGAGGATTCTATCCGCCTCCCCCCCCCCCCCCCCCCCCCCTGCATTTTGTCGCGTGCAAAAATCGCGGCTCCTCAATTAAATCCATTATATACGATTTCTGGGAGTGGTGTAGGATTTTAAGCCCTTCTTCTATGTTTTTGAATGTGCCTACAGGTTTTTTGTATCTGTTGCTATTGAGGGTTTGGTGAACTGGTTATGTATGTAGCAGTTGATGTGTTCATTACATATAATGCGAAAATTCTTACCAGTCTGCCTTATGTAGCAGGTTGAACAACTTCTACATGTGATTTTGTATGTTCCTGTGTCAAAAAACTTAGCTCTTTTATTGTTCAAGGTGTACAATACTTTTGTTGTAATATAGTTTTCGTGAAGAAAGCTACTTTTACTTTATGTGACCTAAGTAGGTTAGCTATGTTTTAAAAAATTATCGCTACATATGTATGCACGCCATACATCTGATTGTGTTACTGATTCCTTTCAACGATTTTTATTTAATTTTTTCTGTTTGCTTCTGCATTTCATTTATCATTCGTCTGGTAAAGTCATTAGCCATTGAAATTTGCTTAATGATGTCAAAAGATCGTAGATTGCAAGTATGTAGCCATAGTTACATTTGAAAATGTAACGTGAATGTAAAACGACTCATTCTATATTATTATTATTAATTTGGCAAATCATCCACAGAATACGAAACAAACTGTCGTCCTCATTCAATGTAATTTTGTTTCATCTACGTACCGTTGTTTTGTATGCAGTTTTTTGTGTATGTGTGGATGACAGGATGTGGCAGGAATCGTGATACTGAAATCTGTGTTTTTTCTGTGTATCTTGAAATTGGGCCTATTGTGATCGCCTATGCGAAAATCTAGATAATTAATGTTATTATTTCTTGTGTTCGACACTTAAATTTTTTTGTGTACAGTATTCAACAAATTTATGATGTTATTGGTGTTATTGGAGACGCATTTGATTAATATTAAGGTATCACTTTTATAATCTTTCGTAGTACAGAGGCCCTAGCCCATGTGGTTGTTGATAAATATTACCACTGAATGCAAAGTAACTGAAGTTGAGTATTAGCTCTAGTAATTCTATAAATTGAATAATTTCAGCTTATGGAGCCTTTTTGAACTTGACTAAATCGTTCTTTATTACTGCAATGGCTTCTTTATTACTGCAATGGCTTCTTTAATAGTTATTTTGGAATATAGGGTTCTGATGTCTAGTGATAAAAAACGGACATCATCTGTAATGTTTATATCACTTATTTCGGTGACTAGTATGGCACTCTTTCTCACAGTACATTTTGTCCCCTATATGAAATACTCTTTTAGAAACTGACTGACTTTGTGAGATAGTTTGTATGCAAGGCTGTTGACAATGTTAACTAAAGGTGTCACTGAACATCCTTCCTTGTTCGCTGTAAGTTGGGATCTTAATATGGGGGTTTGCAGTTCATACAGGTGATATTCAAATGTCCAAATGTGTGTGTGAATTGGTAAGGGAACTTCTGAGGTCATCGGTCCCTAGACTTACACACTACTTAAACTAAACTAAACTAACTTATACTAAGAACAACACACACACACACACACACACACACACACGCACACACACACACACACACACATCCATGCCCGAGGGAGGACTCGAACCTCTGGCGGGAGGGGCCGCGCAATCCGTGACATGGTGCCTAAAACTGCGGGGCCACTCCGTGCGGCACAGGTGATGTACGTATTTATTTTGATATTCTGGCGGTAAGAAATGCGTCCTCTTTAACTGACCATTCATTTTGTTGTGGAATTGTTTCTTGGGTCTTTGTTCAGTTGTGCAATGTTGTTTTCTGTGAAAATTTGAAGAGGTCTCTTCAATGCATTCATTTTTTAATGAAACCTGTGTGACTTTTATTTGCCTCTGTTTATTTCCCAGTTTTCTGACAGTTTCTTTTTTATACTGCTTATTCTTTTGAGTCATATAGCTTATTCTTTAGAGTTATGCATGTGTAGTTATGTTCATATGTCACTAGTTCCTTGTCCAGGAGTTTGTTTGGTTTGTGACCTGTGGCAGATTTTTCATTGCTGCTTAGTTTTGTACAGATGTTGCGGTGCTCCTTACAAACTATGCCATGAATTTTCTCCCACTCAAAGTTTGATGTGTTAAGGTTCTTCCTGTGGGCGATTTGTAAAATTATGTAAAAGAAAAGTTAGCTATTTAAAACGTCTTTCCTCTTATATAATGGCTTTATTTCTGTATGTAACCACCGTTTTTCGTTCCACATCCTTGTACAGTTACTTCAGTATCCTAGTTTGACGTTGATGTAGTTTGGAATCACAACTAACTGCCGAACTCACCTGGATAGCCACGTGTGTTAAAGTGCCGCTTATGTGAAGAGGTGGCGAACTGGCCCCAGGCAGAATCCGCCTGCCGATTTAACCACGAGGGTCTGTGTGCCGGCCAGCCTGGATGTGGTTTTTACACAGTTTCTCACCCCCCCCCCCCCCCCACTAGGTGAATACTGTGTTGGTGCCTTAATCCCATCTTAGTTACATGATTCACAAACATTTAGAAAATTTTCACTCATTTTCACATGAATTACACTCCACACAGGCACGTGAGGTACAAATATTCCGTCCTGGGTTGCAACGGGGTAACGACAGGTAGGACGTTCGGTCACGCCTTGAACTAACCATGCCAAATCCTTTAATAACCATGCAGACCTAGCGCCAATGCGGGTCAAAGGCGCAAGGAAAGCAGAAAAAAAGAAGGTATCAGCACTAACTGCCTACATTCTTTGTTGAATTTTATGTATTTAATCATTTTGAAAAGTTCCATTATCGTGTTTTTGAACATGTCTATTACTTTCAGTGTCTGGTGAGACACTAATAACGTAATTTCGTCATCATTATCGATGTTTTCGGAAAGGCCGAAACTGTGTCATTCATCTGTTGTGAAGCCACCGCACAACTCTCCCATGAATCACCGCTGAGAATGTTATCACACCACTGTCAAAGGTGTGATGTAACAAACACGATATATCTTGGGACTACGTTATCCCATTAGCGAGTGCTATAAAACAAGAATCAATACAACGTAATACTATACATATTGACAACCATGTAAATATCTATCTACAGTGCAACATACGTTAATGTTTCCATGTTTTTGTCGGTGCCTAGGATTACCTTCAAGGAATCAAAAACTCAGTGCATACATACCAATAGACTTAAATATTCATTCAGTAAACTGAAGATAAGCAAATCACCTTTGTATTACATATACCTATCGCACTATATATTTGGGATAGGCTGTGACAGAATACTGACCCACTTAACTGAGCAGAACTTGTTAACTGCCACTCAGTCTGCCTTTCGTGAAGGGTTCACCACAGACAAGATAACACAAGATATCAGGAATGGAGTCCTAGAAGAGTCAAACAGGATGCAGAACGCTTTTGTTATATTTAGTGATCTTGTCCAAAACTGTAATTGTGTAGACCACAAATGTTGCTTGTCAAAAAAAATTAATGCATTTATAGATATCACTTTTCATGCATGTAGGACCACAAATTCTGCTTGACAAAATAAAAAATCAGTGCATTTATAGATGTCTCTCTTCATGAATGGAGTCTGATCTTCAAAACTGAAAGCAGATGGTCTCACTACAGGCTGTTTCACAGGCATGAAACTAATATCCGAGAGGGGGAACATAACTGGTGGGTCCTCATAAGCTCACATCTGAGCCCATTTTTAATCGACAAAAAATTCTTCCTAGGTCTTTGAAGAGTGGTTGAAAAGTTAATGTTTGCTGTTGACACAAATATGGTAATTACAGTCCCACACTCAGACTTATAAGACACACCTCAGATGATAACTAAATAGACTTACAAGCTTTTCATCTCTAGTAATTAGGATGATACCCAAATATGACTATAACATCACTTTCTGCATTTGGATTTTAAATTTTGATTTATGATTGTGTGTATTGTTGTTTAAGACGATTGCGGCTGTGCACATCAGTACTAATGTGAGCTGACGTTGCATGTAGTCATAACGTTGGCTCTCTAACGTGTTTTCGGCGGTCGACTTTGCGTCGCTCTTGGTAAGCACGCGCTACTTGGTTCGTGGCAGTTACCGGCCTTGTTGTTTCTGGCTGCGACGCAAAATAAACATATTTTATGTAGGTTCACGTCGTGTCAAACGCCAGTAGAGTTCTCATTGATATTACGAAATGCGCATTTCAGATATCGTATCCCAATTGCAGGATGGGGAATTCATCTGGGACAAGCAGATGCAAGGAGAGATCCTCGCAGGCTTCTACTACGGATACACGATTGGTCACATCCCAGGAGGTGTGCTCGCTGACCGTTTCGGTGGTAAGGTCGTCCTGCTGGTCGGCATTTTTGTCTCGTCTCTGCTGGCGGTTCTGACACCGCAGTCAGCCTGGGCTGGCTACTATGTACTGTTTTTTAACAGGCTCTGCCAGGGACTCGCTCAGGTATTTGTACTTTTTCCTTCTCTATATTAGTTTACTTGATAAACGCCGTATCTACCAATTACGTCGCTGATTATAGACCTAGTTATTTATTAGAATATACTGATATACAGTTTCAAAACAATAGTAGCAATATATCTTGCCCGACAAAAATCACGTGATCTAAATTACAATTAAATGTCCTACATGTTTAAAAAATGTTATACATTTCTACACGAGGTAGTATTCGTCAAAACTGGGAAAAAGTTCCTGCAATCGTAAGTCCGGAAACCATAAGGTCATGAGATGTGCACCACTCTGTTCTCTCCTTCCCATCTGTCTATGACGTAGAATCTGACACTGCAGGCTGCTTGTGGTTCTCATACGTCTCGCAGCCCTTCTTTGCAGTGAGTTACCAAGTCTTTGAGATACCCTTGGTTCCACTCACATTGCGTCGCACGCTCCTGTAACGTCAGCATATGGTTGATGGGTTGGACATACACCAGCACCTTTAAATGTTCCCCTTGCCACAAATCCAGTGGATTAGGTGAGGCATCAGGACTGCTTCAGTATCAATGTATGAACAGAAAGTGTCGATGAAAGACTTATTAGACCATGCACTTTACCAAACAGATTAACATGTGCTGTGTATCACCGATTTCTGCTTGATGAATAACCAGCGTTATTAGAGAACGTTGCTCTTACAGAAAGACAACGACTGTGATTTGTGCGCGACAAGTCATCACCTCATTTTTTACGGATCGTGTTATCGCACATCACTGTTTCGTGGACGATGAGTTGGTCAGGAAGGTCTGGAAGCTCGGCCTTCCCGTTCGCTGGACCTGGACCTGTTGGGTTCCTGGCTATGGCAACATTTGAAGGCATCGATGTGTACGCAACCCATTGGCAGAGTAATGGCCTCACAAGACATGCGATCAAGATACGTGACGCAGTCTGCATGGAACCAAATGTATTTGAAGGAGTGAATGATTTACTGCGAAGCAGGTGTCAGGATGCGTGGCGGCTCCAAACCTTACTGCCTACAGCGTCTAATTTTGCGCAACAGACAGAATGAGGGGGCAGACTGACCCATGTCTCAACAGATATGGGTTTCTGGACATATCATTGTAGGAAGTTTTCCTCTTGTTTTGACCAATACTACATCTTGCAGGAATTTGAATCACTTATTTTTCAAAACTCCCTGTATATCTTGGATTATCAACCAGTATTTCCTAACCTTAACCTGATGTTAGGAAGACCTAGACAAAAGAAGAAAATAAGAGAGGCGTTCGACATTTTCGTAGATATTATATGCAACACTTTTACGATCTCTATCAGCAAATACATTTTTTCAGTTGCCAAGATATTTTGTTAGCAGTGCATGGTATAAATAGCAAAATCGTGTCACAATGATGAGTGGCGTAATGGTGAGGGTCACTGCCTGATCGGTCATACCTTGCGGAACGACTACGGAGTACTATCAATATGGACCACTGTAGGCGGTGTTATATATAACTTTTCAGGATCAATGTTCGAAGCAAATCATGCGAACAGCTGGAAGGATTACTTTGTGCACGTCTGTGTATCACTTTATGAATGCGGGGACAGGATAACCATTAGCCTGTCATCCATTTTGGACCACAGGCTAATGGAAGGTTAACTGATTCTTTTCTTTTTCGATTATTCGTAATGTTGGAGCTAGTCCCGAAGAGGGACATTTATAACAAAAGAAATACTTCGTTATTTCTGTCCACGTGAAGTCCACCATCAACGAAGATAACATCCATTTCAGTAGTAATGATAAAATTTAAAAATTTTCCTTTTCAAATCTGTGATTTTTGCTGATAACAGAGGCATACTAACCCCCAAGCATCTAGGAATGCAAATATCGTTAGTTTACAACTAATCACGTCCAACCACCTAGAGCAGTTTCATTCTGGTTACAACTACCTCACCGACCAAGTTGATAGTGTTGCTGAATACTAAGGAAGAAGTTCCATTATTGACGGCCAGAAACGATTACAGTTATCTGGGCAGGGAAGATGTCTAACGTTCTCCCTTCTAACCATGAAGACAAATGAGAGATTCCTTACAAAAAATATACAACTTCATTAGCATGCAACCACAAAAGAAGATTCGAATGGGAAAGTTATATTTGTAGACACGTGAATTTAAATTATTTAACTCTAATTACGACTCGTTCTAGATGATGAAACTTAGTTTTTTAGAGACGATAATGAAAGCTTCAAGACTATCCCTTATGACCGTTTTTGAGAAACAGATTGGTCTTGGGTTTATTGTAGTTCCATTTACATATAGCTGTTACATAATAAAGTATTTCGATATCCTGCCGCTTTGTCACCAACAATTTGTTTTACACTTACTTATTTTTATCCGTCTCTGATATCGAACATAAAAAACGTTTTTTGATTTCAAGGGTGGCATAATACCAGCTATACAGACGACTGTTTGCAGGTGGGCACCAGACCACGAAAGGAGCTTGTTTTCCATTATTTTCTTAGGTAAGTGTCACAGAATTGTTATGTAAGTTGCTTTCAGTAAATATTATGCTATGTTAACCTGCGGGCTTTTTTTATGGTGTATGTCCTCAATAGGACAGTCGTATCTCAACAGCAGATGGTTTCTCTCGAGTGTGTCTAACAGAGAGAGAGATTCGCAAAGGTATCGCATGGCAATTATCTCATCAGCAACAGACGCTTAACATTGCCGTTCAAAGGATATTTTTCAGCCTGTTCATGTGCTGCGTTGGTGATATGTTCTTCAGTCCAAACACTGGTTTTACGCAACTCTCCACACAAAACTACCTTGTTCAGTTCTCTTCTTTTTCGTGCCCTAAATCAAATTGAAACTGATTTCTGTAGTCAATCCTTGGTCTACAGATATAATATATCCTCTCCCCCATCCCAAAACGCGAAATTACCCTAATTAACAAATTAACTATTCCTAGATGCCTTGATCTCCTGCCAAACGATCTCTTCTTTTAATCAAGTTGTCTGATTGGTTTCATAGGTCGTCTGATCCAGTCTCATCTGTCGTGATGGTTTTATCCTTAGGTCAACAACGCACTGGCCGCATGCCGCGTCGGCTGGCGGGTAAGCGGCTGTCGATTTCTGTAGTGTAACAGGAAAGGCAGCACTGGTTGCCGTTTAAGGGGCTCCGGAACGCCCTATACTTGCAATGTTAAAATAACGCTTATAAATTACATCTTTCCTCACAAAGTATTTGAGGTAGGAAGTTGAACTTTTTACAGATTATTTATTGGAATATGGACTACAACTTAACACAGGGATTTTACAAAATTTTAGTTCAGTTATTAAAGATTATTTTTTTTCAATTGTAATGAAAATTCACAACATTTTTTTGCAATTTTTTATTTATATATTCAAAAATATACAGTTTTTTGGAAAAAGGCTGTGTTAAATTATGCAGAAGGTACTGTGTGACATTTACTGAAAGTTTGAAACAAATATGTTTGGAAGATCCTTAGAAAACATGTAATTAGTATGAGAAAATAAAAGTTTTGGGAATCGAGCGACAAAGATTGGATTAACTTTTTAGTGCATTCCAGGTCCATAGGATGGATTATCTTCATCCTCTGCAAAATCCTCCTCCAGCTTCCTCTTGTTCCTCCTCCTGTTTACTCTTGCTTGTATTTCTAGACTCTTTACAGCCCTGTCTGCAGCCCGAAGGCGTTCCTTGTCTAAAGCAAGCATCGCTCGTTGTTGTGTTCGTAGATTTTGCTACCATTTTCTTCAGTTGCAGTTACTGCAACACTGTTCCAAAAGGTGGTCATGTATGAACACTTATCACATTTCAGTTGTATTTCACTAGCAAGTCCTACGTGCTTTATTATGGAGAGTTCCAGACCAACTTCACTACAATGAATACATCTTACACAGTTTGAAAAAATTCCTTTGAGAACCGACATATCAAATATTTCATTCACATCCGATTCGCCCATAAAACATTCATAGTTTTCACTCATTGAACCAAGCTTCTTCTGTGAAGTATTTTCTTTCCCACTTTGACTGCTATGGGCAGGTGTACTTGAGAGGTTAGGTTCACTCACTTGGTTATCGTCTTTATTGTTTACAGTAATAACACATACCTTTGGCTTTCCAACATTTCCCCTTTTCTTAAAAGCCTTCAGAGGATTTCTAATAACTTTACTTTTACTCATTATTATACTTCAACAAAACAGAGATCAAGAAACAGAATTAATTACGAATATTTTCGAGATAACGACAGAGTAAATAAACATGAAACAATCGACAATCACACCAGCGATATATATTGAACCATCACAGGTTAGCCACAACACATACTTTATCTCACATCACTAAAATGTACCTGATGAACACGGACGTTAATAATAACACCATTTGACAGCAGTTTAACAGCGCCACAGTGGGTCACGCCCATGTAGAACACATTTTAAAAAAAAATTTAAAAATAGTTGTAGTCTTCGGAATTGAATAAATTATATATCTATTAAAAGGTAATAGTCTGCAGATTCAGAAAACGCAAAAAAGTAAAAATTGAACTTTTCATGATTTTGAGCCTTTCCGGAGCCCCTTAAACGCGCGGGCGGTGCTAACTCGACAGACGCGTTGCCACATGGTGGCGCCTTTCTCGGCTTCGATGGAAGCGCACAGGAGACAACACACGTTGCCTCGTTTCGCGCCTGACTTCTGCCACGATCGCGCTGTGATGCATTTTGACGCAGAGAAACCGTTTTCGAAGTGGAAAATCATCCAGCTATCTGGAGTATGAAAGTGAACAAATACAGTGGCAGAATTTTATAGTATAAACTGTGGGAAGAGATAGTAGACATGTTTGGAGGAAAATACCGGGTGATCAAAATGTCAGTATAAATTTGAAAACTGAATAAATCACGGAATAATGTAGATAGAGAGGTACAAATTGACACACATGCTTGGAATGACATGGGGTTTTATTAGAACCAAAAAAATACAAAAGTTCAAAAAATGTCCGACAGATGGCGCTTCATCTGATCAGAATAGCGATAATTAGCATAACAAAGTAAGACAAAGCAAAGATGATGTTCTTTACAGGAAATGCTCAATATGTCCACCATCATTCCTCAACGATAACTGTAGTCGAGGAATAATGTTGTGAACAGCACTGTAAAGCATGTCCGGAGTTATGGTGAGGCATTGGCATCGGATGTTGTCTTTCAGCATCCATAGAGATGTCGGTCGATCACGATACACTTGCGACTTCAGGTAACCCCAAAGCCAATAATCGCGCGGACTGAGGTCTGGGAACCTGGGAGGCCAAGCATGACGAAAGTGCCGGCTGAGCACACGATCATCACTAATCGACGGGCGAAAGAGATCTTTCACGCGTCTAGCAATACTTTTTTTTTGTTCTGATAAAACCCCATGTCATTCCAAGCATGTGTGTCAATTTTTACCTCTCTATCTACATTATTCCGTGGTTTATTAAGTTTTCAAATTTATACCGACTTTTTGATCACCCGGTATTTGTCACAAGATGAAAAGAAAAAGCTAGGTCAGTTGATCAACCTTTATTATTGCAACATCATTATATTACTTTACATGTATTTGAACCTGCTACATCAGATGTTAAGCATATCGATCTTGCCACGGCAGTGGATTGACATTTACAAAGTAATCTGGTAGTTCATCTCTGTTGTGAATAACCGATCGGTTTCCTCTCTGAGCTGTTTTTCAATATCCTCCAAACCTTCTTATGGCATGTGTAAAATATGCTCGAAATTAACACTGTGCCTTTCGGTGTAAACTTTTGCAGAATGTTAAGAACGAAGTATGTTTGTCAAGTTTATGTTAACATTTAGAGGTCGATGTAACGTTCACCATTTTTGAGCACAAGTGCTAAAAGTGCTTTCAATGTATCTATGTGCTCTGCTAGCACATAATTAAATATTCTTTTATTTAAATTATTTCCTGCACAGCGTCATAAAACATGTTCTGATAGGCTGAATGCCTCGTCACTAACAAAGAAATACAGAATTTCGTCTCGAATGCCTTTCTGTTTCCTAATCGTTAGGTAATCCTAAACTTCCATTCATTTGTAGTTTGAACAAGGACGAAACTTTCAAAACCGACGAATCGCTATTTTTTCCTTATACGTATGAATTTATAATTTCTGTGATACATTACCATTAAAGCTATTACAAAAACGTTTATTTTTTAACTGTAATAAAGCGATCGTGTGTTGCCTGGTTTTATTACACGGAAATGTTTCCCGTCTATAGCTCCTGCTACGTGAGGAAAATTTGCTATGGATTCAAAGTTTTCAGCTATATCCAACCAAATTTCTGTCGTCGTTTAGGGAAGGCACCTTGATCCATATCGCTTGAGAAACTTGTTGTAAGATTTCGCGGACTATAGATCTTCAATAGCGATAAATGAAGTGAATGTCAGCAAAAGAGCATCCAGAAGCCAAGCACCTAAAACATAACTTTCCAGGTCTGTCGCTGCAAAAGAAATGGAAATATCTGCGAGTTAGTTTTGTTAGAGAATATCGGAAAGTCAGCAATCTGAAAAGTGGAACTGGTGCTACACTGAATCCATATAGCTCTACTGCAACCAGGTCATGTTTATTGCATACGTTGTTGCACGAAGTAATATGCTGACAGTTTCAGTTCAACTGAAGTAGCACAGGAGAACCACTTGAGACATCAGAGTGCAGTCGTCAAGACCGTAAAAGGAAATGGCTAAATACACAGAAACTGAAAACATAGAGATACTGAAGGAAATTCTAACAAAAAATGGCGATAATCTTCACCGCCATTTTCCCTTGCCATTGTTGAATGATTTTAAACAAGTACCTGAGCATTTAAAGGCAATAACCAAAATCAGTATATGAAAGTGATCATGGATACTCCTTATCAACAGAACTTGTCGCCACAGAACTGTCTACGGAATACCAACTTCATAAATACTGGGCAGCCGTCAACTACCTACACAAATACACACATCATAAAAAGTTTAGCATCACCCCGTTTCCCAGAACTCCTGAAGATACAAGTTGACTGTGGGTATTGTACCACAGATACAGTCCCTGTGACTATTCAGAGATGTCACTAAACCCGCAGAAAGATATAAACAACCAAGCATGAGCAGCGCCTATTAGACGGAGGGATCCGACAGCCGATCAGTTTCAGACATTTCGCCAGGAAGGAGGTACAGGAAGGAGGTACACGGTTCGTGTTGTGTGTGGTTCAACCATGCCTAGACGGTCAATATCGCGGTTCTACCGCGTCCGTGTTGTTACTTTGTGTGAGGAAGGGCTCTTAACAAGGGAAGTGTCCAGGCGTCTCGTAATGAACCAAACCGATGTTTTTTCGCACGTGGAGGAGACACAGAGAGACAGGAACTGTCGATGACATGCCTCGCTCAGGCCACTGAAGGGCTACTACTGCAGCGGATGACCGCTACCTATGAATTATGGCTCGGAGGGACCTTGAGAGCAACGCCAACATGTTTAATAATACTTTTTGTGCAGGCACAGGACGTCGTGTTTATGACTCAAACTGCGCACAATGGGCTGCATAATGCGAAACTTCACTCCCGACGTCCATCTTTGCAACCACGACACCAAGCAGTGCGGTACAGATGGGCCCAACAACGTGCCGAATGGACCGCTCGGGGTTGGCATCACGTTATTCACCGATGAGTGTCGCATGTGCCTTCAACCAGACTTTCGTCGGAGATGTGTTTGGAGGCAACCCGGTCACGCTGAACGCGATTGACACACTGTCCAGCGAGTGCAGGAAGGTGGAGATTCCCTGCTGTTTTGGGGCGGCATTATGTGAGGCCGACGTACGCCGCTGATGGTCATGGAAGGCGCCATAACGGCTGTACGATATGTGAATGCCATCCTCCGACCGATAGTGCAACCATATCGGCTGCGTATTGGCGAGGCATTCGTCTTCATGGACGATAATTCGGGTCCCTATCGTGCGCATCTTGTGAATCACTTATCCAAGATGACGACATCGCTCGACTAGAGTGGTCAGTATGTTCTCCAGATATGAACCCTATAGAACATGCCTGGGATAGATTAAAAGGGCTGTCTATGGACGACGTGACCCTCAACCGCTCTGAGGGATCTACACCGAATCGCCGTTGATGGGTGGGACAATCTGGACCAACAGTTCCTTGATGAACTTGTGGATAGTATGCCACGACGAATACAGGCATGCATCAGTACAAGAGGACGTGCTACTGGGTATTAGAGGTAGTGGTGTGTACATCAAACTGAACCACCACCTGTGAAGGTCTCGCTGTATGTTGGTACAAAATGCAATATGTGGTTTTCATTAGCAATAAAAGGGGCGGAAATGATGTTTGTGTTGATCTCTAATACAATTATCTGTACAGGTTCCGGGACTCTCGGAACCGAGGTGATGCAAAACTTCTTTTGATGTGTGTACATACGAAAATGTAACAGACGTAAGATTTCCAGCAACTTCAACTCATATATCGGGTCATTCCCAAGCAAGTGAATATTACGAATAGTTTAACATGTGTAATAATGTGAACAGTCAGTATTAAGTTTCAATGAAAACATTATAATTGTTGATCTATGTACTTAATTAAACGAAACCTTATAATATTAAAGTTGTTGTTGTTGTTGTGGTGGTCTTCAGTCCTGAGGCTGGTTTGATGCAGCTCTCCATGCTACTCTATCCTGTGCAAGCTTCTTCATCTCCCAGTACCTACTGCAACCTACATCCTTCTGAATCTGCTTAGTGTATTAATCTCTTAATCTCCCTCTACGATTTTTACCCTCCACGCTGCCCTCCAATACTAAATTGGTGATCCCTTGATGCCTCAGAACATGTCCTACCAACCGATCTTCTTCTGGTCAAGTTGTGCCACAAACTTCTCTTCTCACCAATCCTATTCAATACTTCGGCATTAGTTATGTGATCTACCTATCTAATCTTCAGCATTCTTCTGTAGCACCACATTTCGAAAGCTTCTATTCTCTTCTTGTCCAAACTATTTACCGTCCATGTTTCACTTCCATACATGGCTACACTCCATACAAATACTTTCAGAAATGACTTCCTGACACTTAAATCTATACTCGAAGTTACAAATTTCTCTTCTTCAGAAACGCTTTCCTTGCCATTGCCAGTCTACATTTTATATCCTCTCTACTTCGACCATCATCAGTTATTTTGCTCCCCAAAGAGCAAAACTTCTTTACTACTTTAAGTGTCTCATTTCCTAATCTAATTCCCTCAGCATCACCCGACTTAATTCGACTACATTCCATTATCCTCGTTTTGCTTTTGTTGTTGTTCATCTTATGTATTAAAGTATTTAAATAGAATAGTAACATGCCTACCTGATCGTTACCAGCAGCCTTCCTTCAGGGCCAATACACGAAGGCAACATTGTTGACATTCCAGTTATTGTTCCTCTAATTTTGAAAAGTTGTGCGACGAACGAAGATGCTGATATTTTGATGCAATTAAATGAATTGTCCTCATAGTTTCTTAACTCGTTGTAAAAGGCAACAAAAGTTCCGTTGCTACTTCTTTTACGCAGGAAATGATGACCCAGTGTATGTGTTTTCTGCTTCTACGGCGTCTTTTCTTCTTCAGACGACTTACCAAAAGTCAAATGGCCACAGCACCTTCCGCGGACGCTTTCATATTGATTCCGGGTTTCCAGCAACCCGGAAAAAAAATGACAGTTCCGTCCGTCCGCCGTATTTCGATCGAAGCGGCGTCGGCCTTCGGCGGCCCAGTGTGCTGTAGCCCGCGGAAATCGCAGAACCGCGCGCCGTGTTCTATGGCGGCTGGCTGGCTAGTGCATTGCAGCCAGCGACGTCGCCCGCCTACCGTGGCGGTCGGCGGGCCAGTGTGTTGTTGCCCTTAGGATCCATTTCGAGTGTCAGGTCATCGAAAATGCACCTTTGATCCCCTACCGAATTTTCAGTTGTTTCTGTAGCACCTCATTTCAATAGCTTCTATTTTCTACTTGTCTGCTCATTTAGTTGCCGCATCATGTTACATTGGCGACAATTACTTCCAGTAAAGACTTCCTTATAGTCTGCATTCTGCCTTTTGTCACTGGAATTCTTTTCTGGATAAATTTTCAGTGGCGAAGAGACTTCGTGTTATCAATAAGAACTGTCTTCAAGTCACAAGTGGCCCATCGGGACCATCCGACCGCCGTATCATCCTCAGCTGGGGATGCGGATAGGAGGGATGTATGGTCAGTACACCACTCTCTCGGTCGTTATGATGGTTTTCTTTGACCGGAGCCGCTACTATTCGGTCGATTAGCTCCTCAATTGGCATCACGATGCCGAGTGCACCCCGGAAAAAGGCATCAGCGCATGGCGGCCCGGATGGTCGCCCATGTAAGTCCCGGCCACGCCCGACAGCGCTTAACTTCGGTGATCTGACGGGAACCGGTGTATCCACTAAGGCAAGCCCGTTGCCTGTTATCAATAAGAACCTACCACAAATCGACAAAGTGCAGAAATTCGCATGAATGGACAACGCTTTGACGATATGACAGTCATTCAAACCACTGTGATGAACGAGTTGAACCTCATCCAAAAGAACATTTCTGGCGGTTTCATTAGATTTTATGACCATTCTGTGCGTTGTACTCAAGTGAGAGGAGGCTATGTAGAAGACCTGAATATGAAACCGCAGTCTTAACTTTTGTCTTTTTCTTATTAATCTAGTCCTGAAACTTTCTGGATCGACGGGGTACACTGTTATATTACCTACTGTCTTATTTTAATTGGCTAGTGGATCTTACGCTGACCAGGCCGTTATAGAGATCATACAGTGATATCAGTGAGATTTAGCCTCGGTTACTGGTTACTGGTACATTTGTGTGCTAACAGGGTTATTTGTTGGGAGCCTGGTGTCCATGGCGGCGACGGGCGCTCTGTGCGAGACAGTGATTGGCTGGCCGCTTTCCTTCTACGTTTTTGGAGCCGCCGGCCTGCTGTGGAGTGTGTCTTGGTTCCTGCAGGCTGCGGATTCTCCGGCGCAGCACCCGTACATCGACCCAGTAGAACGCAGCTACATCGAGGCTACGATAAATTCAGCTGCCAAGGTAACACAAACGCACACACTCTGCCATAGATTTCCGTTCCTTCAAATAGGCGACACTCCACCTTGCCTCCTCTGGAGGCTTCCTCTGCAAGATGGCTGGCGGCAACGATGGCTGATAGTAGCGAGAAGTACCATGCCGATAAGTAGGAAGTATTGGTAAAATATTCAGTTAAGACTAAGTTACGACATGCTATAACTTAATTGAAGTATTTTCCTCAGCTGCCGGCCGAAGTGGCCGTGCGGTTAAAGGCGCTGCAGTCTGGAACCGCGAGACCGCTACGGTCGCAGGCTCGAATCCTGCCTCGGGTATGGATGTTTGTGATGTCCTTAGGTTAGTTAGGTTTAACTAGTTCTAAGTTCTAGGGGACTAATGACCTCAGCAGTTGAGTCCCATAGTGCTCAGAGCCATTTGAACCATTTTTTCCTCAGCTCCGACAGAATGCGTTGAATTGGAAACCAGTTAGACGGCCATGACAGTAAATGAAATGCCAATTGCGATATGTTCCCACCCATAGAATGCACATTTTTGTGTATACCTGTCTGTTATATTCCAAAGTGATATCTGTGCCGTACTGGATAAATTTTCTACAAACATAGGTACTGGATAGTTGGGTGCATAGAGAGCTGCGTAACTGTATAAACTGCCACCGAAGAATTACGCAGCTATTTAGCTTCCAGCAGTATGCAGTACGCAGTGTCTTGCCGACATGTAGTGACATAATATATTGAATATATTGGGTCTACACCGGGTACCAGATGTAGTGGATTAAAATAAGGTTTTGATATTGTTTGGGAGCTAAGTATCATATGCAAATATACTACACTCAGTTTTGAATCTACAACTTCCTGCACGAATGAAAAATGTAATCAGAGACCAAATAATTAAAAAGTGCGTTTACTACATGGACATAATCAAACAATACGTATAATATATGTGAACTACACAGCGAAACGAGATGTGTGCCTATACAAGAACCTTCCATTTCAGAGTGTTAATTAACATGGTTGTTCATCTAGTGAAGAGATTTAAGCTGCTTATTGTAATGTGCTTGCAAATCATCATGTTGTTTGTGTGAAGAGACAGTAGCAGCTCAGGTACGGCGATGGGAAACGGTTGTCCCATAGCACATAAGCTGAATGATCGTCTAATGGAAATAGAACCTCGTTAATCACCCACTGCAACTGTTTACCAGCTGCAAATGATGGCTGGCAGCTACATTCTTTTGCTGAATTAGCATCTGATTCGCAAGACATCAGATTGTCTGCGTCTGATTTTCACAACTCATCAAAAGACAAGTTACCCCGAAAGGCAGGACGAGTAAGACTTATTCAGGAGTCTGCAAAGTGTTGGTAACGCTAAAATAAGTCAGCAAGTATATTACTCAGACATGTGCCACCTCTTTTCCCACGCTTCCAGACGTCTTTTTTCAGCAGAGTTCTCTAGAGGGATGCGAGTCTGGCATCTTTTTCTTCCAAACAAGGGCGTTCTTAGATATCCATTGGTCTGTCACAGCTCTGTTGCATTCTTTCTGCTTTTGTTCTGCTGCTGCTAATCATTTGCAAAGATTTCGGTATGTGCAAGTACAGTGAGGACATGAGGCAGGAAGTTAACAGCCTTCGGTTCTCAAAAATTCCTAGGTTCTATCATATCCGGAATCGTCCGCAGCAAAATCAGCCACCAAGAAAAATGAATCTCTTTTTCGTTCAACGGAACCGGACGTTCCTGATATTCCGTTCTGCTTCTCGCTACTGTTCGCTGTCGAGTTGTAATATGCATCTATATATTTCAGTATTAATGTACAATGACGAAACGATAATTCTTTCAAGTAAAGAGGATAGCTAGGAGGCTTCACTTGCTGAACGGGCGATGAAAACTTCAGTTGTGGTCTATATACGATCCTAAAATTGGTAGTATTACTAATGTTTATGCCAGGCAGGTACGTGTTCTACCGCGAGAAGAGTACAAACGATGAAATGTAATGAAGCCAAAACTAAGGCAATAACAATTGAATATCTACGGTAACATACCCTCTCGCGCATCGAGACGCCAACCAGCAACGTTTAGGAAGGCACCCTATGCTCTCTGGCGAACGCAGCCAGTTGTCACTCTTCAAATGAACAGGCATTTGCTGTTCCACAGATACGGCAGGTCTCCGACCGTGTGAGCAGATTTTACTATGACGACGTTACGTTTTATTCTAATGTCTACCTGAGTACCCAGCATTGCCTGGGTACGTATTTTTTCCAGGTTTCTATTAGTCAATCTCCTCCCTCCCCTTTTCTCTGTCCATCTCGTTCTTTCCCCTCTCTGTCTGTCTCCTCAATACGGCACTGTCTGTCCACCTCTTCCGCCCCTCTCTCTGCCCATCTGCTCCTTCTCCTTCTGTCTATTTCCTCCTTCGCATTCGGTCCATGTCCTCCTCCCCCCCTCACTGTCCATCTGTTCCTTCCCTCTCTCCCTGTCTATATCCTGCTCCCCTCTCTATGTTCATCTTCTCCTCCCTCCTCGGTCTGTCCAGTTCCTCCTCTTTTCTTCATCTCTTCGTCTTCCCACCTCCGCCCAGCTCTTCCTCCCCTCTGTCACTGTCCATCTCCTCCTCTTTCTTTTCTTTGTCCACCTCCTCCTCTGCCCTCCCTCTGGCCATCTCCTCATCTTCCCCTACCTGTGCCCATTTACTCCTCCCGCCCCCCCCCCCAATCTGTCTCCTTCACTTTCCACGTCATCACCTCCTCCCCAATTCGAGACTGGTCGTTCCTGCCCGCACAGTATTTATTTCCCGATGGTAACTAACATGTTTACCAAATTTCCAGCGATTTAGTTTAAGCTTTTTACCCGTTTACACATATTTCAAACATATTTCACGTAGATTTAACATATTACACGCTTATTTGTCCATATATTTCACCTCTGTCTCTATCGAATTTCACCTTGCAGTTTCCTTTTCAAGCAAACGTTCTGTCTCCTAAATTATACGTCGTACAATGTTTTAATTTTGCAGGTAAATCTGGTGGTATACATGAATGCTGTCTGAAAAATGTGTCGCGAATACAGTTAGCAGCAAACAAGCAACAAATTAAAACGTCATGCTTCATATGGCAGTTTTACTGCATGAACAGCAGAAATGTAGTGAGTGATAAACTTTTTTCCTTTCACCATTTTGTGAGGGTTCTCAATGAGAAAAAAAAGCTTCGTGATGGTTTGAAATTTGACGTAAAGTTTGTTGTAGGTCACTAAGCGCTCTCATTCTCAATTATTGGATGAACAAAGTATGGATACACGCGCAGCGAGGCCTACACTGATTTTTCACCCACAGCCCAAAACCCATTGATAGGTAGGTCTTAATCCCACAGCGATTCTCTTCAGATACATGCACCAAGTTAGATTGAAATCGGTCCAGTGATTAAGGAGGAGATGTGAAACATACATACATACATGCATTTTTGTAATATGTATGGGTACAAGACGGGCTGTAACGATACAGGGAGTACCATGACATGTAAGCCACGGTTAAAACCTACCCCACCCATTATTTCCGATGTATGTCTGATCAGCTAGCTCAGTGTGATAAGACCAGTCCTTAGCAGAGCTTGCTGATGAATGCCAGTGATGTAGGTGGCTGTCGACTCAGAGGCAACCAGTTTGAATCCTGTTGGAGGTAGAAATTTTCACTACCAGTTTTTGGGCAGTAAAGGCAGCAGGGGAGGCGGCTTAGGGTTCTTGATCACTTGACTTTATACCAGTGTACTGGATCAGATTCCAAAACCTTCCCAGGGTGCATCACGGCGTGAGGGCGTAACACTGTTGATGTGATCCGTCCGGCCGGCCGCTCTGACCAAGCGGTTCTAGGCGCTTCAGTCCGGAACCCCACTGCTGCTACGGTCGCAGGTTCGAATCCTGCCTCGGACATGGATGTGTGTGATGTCCTTAGCTTAGTTAGGTTTAAGTAGTTCTAAGTTCTAGCTGACTGATGACCTCCGATGTTTAGTCCCATAGTGCTCAGAGACATTTTTTTTATTCGCAACTGGTCTTGATTTGCCTCTCATAGGGCACCATAGCAAGCGTGAATGATGCGTGATGTCTTTTTCGAATTATCCTTAACTCACTGTTATACCCTGACTGAACTACAGTCGTCTGGTATAACTGTGGGTTTTTGATTCCTCTGGGAGATGGCGGATTGGAACGACAACATAAGAAACGTTAGTTCACTTTATTACAAGAATGATAGAAAGATTTACTTAACTTTATACGATCAATTGACATAGGAGTGTGTCGAATATATACACCTGTCTACGAACACTAAAGCATCACTTGATGCACTCAGTTACAAACTCTTATTTTGAAGCACAAGTTCAACATTTACGAAAGCAAACTTCCATCTGAGACTTGAATAGCACTGCTCTCTTAGGTAGATGATGTTGAATGCTCCATTGGAGGTCATGAACAGAGTGAGTCCATGCTCAGCCCTATATTCCGTGTTATAGCGCTACAGAGCTGATAGAGAGGGTGTGTGTTTGTTGTTGCAAACTGCAGCGAGACATCAGTGCTGTCTGTTGTGTCGATGCACTTTGCTGACATTAGAAAATTGGTATTTTATTCTCGAGCTTCATAAACCATATACAGCAAAAATTATAAAAATACTTTTTCTGTTTGGTCTTCTTGTCAGTACGGTCGCAGGATAAATTGATTCCTGAAGCTCCGACATCAAGTCAGTGGTGATATGATTCACAGTACACCATTAATCGCCACATATGTACCTGCAAAGGTGACGTCCATTCATCAGCACTTGTGGTCTTGCCATGTTGCAGTTGACGCGTGTGGAAACATGGTTTCTAGTGTAATTGAGATCCATCCCGCTGAACTCGAATACCTGCATTCTTGTGCAATCTCCCCACACACTGCCCCCACTTTCAAAGTGGACCAAGTTTATCACTTGCAAAGTTTATCACTAAATTGTCTGTAACAGCTCGACATTCTGGCACATACCGACCGCCGTGTCATCCTCTGCCAGTGACGTCATTCAGATACAGTATGGAGGGGTGTGGGAGCAGCACATCGCTTTCCAGTTAGTTGTCGGCTTTCTTGGCGTGGACCCACTGCTTGTCATTCAAGTAGCTTCTCAATTGGCATCATGAGGCTGAGAGCCGTTCCAGATCTCGTACCAAAGAAAAATACCTGGCAGACGGGGAATCGAACCTGAAACCAATCTGCTCAGATGTCGTAGCTACATCCGCGCTGTAGGCTGCATCTAACAACAACTTCTGGGTGTAACAGAGGGCACATCTCCTAACGGAACGTCCCTTACCGTGATTTTGCACACTCCGTTTCAATGACAAATTATTTTTTCACGATAAATACGTTGAATTGACAGGTACTGTTTTCACTAATAGATCCTCACCCATCGACATTCGTATGGCTTAGCAGCTGCATGGTATATGTGAAAATATTACATCAGCATATAAGCAGCCAACATTAACGCGTTATCCAAAAAGCTTTATTTGCGTGCTCTTCATTATACCACTTGGAAGGTGCCATATGCAAGGTGACAGAGAGTCAGTTTGGTTTGGATGCCTCATACACAAATACCGTTTCTACTCGTTTCAGTGAGTTTGTCGCCTTAATATCAACAGGTACCTCGGAACTACACTCCTTGGATTTATAGAAGTGCGTCAAAATACGTAAATAATATTTTTGGTTCAGGATGAAATGTACATAACCTAAACGAAATGTTGACTGACGCAATCAGTTTTCAGCCCTTCGGCAAGTGCCATTTCATGTTTGTGCAGGGTTTGCCAGGCAGGTTTTTAAGAAGTTCCCTCTCGCTGGCTTTTGGCATATACAGGGTTTACAAAGTCTTTGTCTCAGACATATAGGGGCGATAGGTCACATCATGAGGAACAACATTTGTGAGAGACAGAAGGCTCACGGACGCTTCTCAGCGACGCTACCTATCCTTTAGTATTGGCCGATATGACGAGATTTCACCACACTAGCAGATTTACTAGCCATGTACCACCTACCCCGATAAACTGACAGTGGTTTGCAACAACAAAAACATGTAAATAACCGTATAAAGATGTTATAGAAGTGAACGAGGGACTTCGATTTAGCTCGGCCTAAGGCCATTCATGCGAAGCAGAAAACTGGATTATTTTAATTTGTTGCAAAGGTCAAATTTTCGTTCGTGTTCAGAGACCTGTGGTGCAAACGGATATGGAAGATTCATCTCTGTGCGGAGCCTTGTTTCACTATTGTATTTGGCTATATTTACGTTCGCATTACGTGCATTACGAAGGTCTCTGTGTGTTACCAACATATGTAGTTTAGGTGTTATAATGCAATAAAGATCTCGTCAATGTACATCATTTTTAGTACAGTTATGAAGCAGAAGTGTAGAAAAATGTGTCATCGGTGCGTAGGACACCAGTGGTTCATAAATGCAGCCTTTTTTCTGGATCAAGGAAACGTATTATAGACAGGAAATATAGCCACTTACATTTATCTAGTGTAGAATATGATGCTTTATCGCCTAAGATCGTGATACTGAGTTGAGGCTTTACAGAAGAACAACACGTAATGAAACTTCGTTCTCTGTACCATCAATAACATAGATCGGAATATCAATATCTGTATATTTACAGACAATTAAGGTATGGAAGTAGTATTGTGGCATTTGATTTGAGAGTTAATGTTTTTAGGCGTCAAGGGTAGGTTGCACATTGACTGCACTCTTTGAGTAGTTGATAAGTTATTTTAGTCAGACATGAGTTATGTAGAATAATTTATGTATGGTAATCACATTGACATAACCATTCAATGTGTGCTTGTAGCCTAGCAGGAACTGTTAACTGTCTGCTTAGCGCTTTAATTTAGCCACATGACATTTGTACTGTAGTATAAAAATAATGCAGTTAATTTACACATGGAAGTAGGATTCTGACAACTAATCTGAGTCCACAGTCACGCATTTAGTGCCATACATTAACTGCATTCTTCCAGTAGCTGACAGTAATTCAGTCTGCCTATTTATTTATGTGCTTGTCTGCTTAGCATCGTATTCAAGCCAAGGTGTATTTTTTGCAGTTACTGGCTTGGTCTGGCTCGTTGTGGTGCATCGCCTCAGCTAGGCCTTAATGTTGTGCCACTTGACAGAAACATAGCATTTTTGTGTTGCTAATGCGTTTTTGTAGACGTATTAGTCGTGAAAATCACACTGTGATACTCGACAAGCATTATGTATTTTGTAGAACAATTTAGGTACGGAAATATTTAATTTGAGTGTCTATTTTTCCTTGCATTTTTCGTTATTGTTCAGAGAGCGATATATGGGCGTTCACAATTGCTGCAATCTGAGACACTATTAGGCACAAACAATGAGAGTGAGAGATAAAATACTTTTGCATGCCTACACAGTCTTTGACATGAAAACACTATAATTTACAGCAGTATTCTCAATACACACAGACGGGAAAAATCGCACTACCAAAAATAATTAATGTAGAGTAATGAAAATTTGGGAATACATGTGTCAAGGTAACATATTCACGCGATTAACGTTGCGAGATTAGAGTTGGGTTGGGTTGGATTGAGGGAGGAGACAAAACTGTGAGGTTATCGGCCTGATTGGATTACGGAAGGACGGGGAAGGAAGTCGGCCGTGCCCTTTCAAAGGAACCATCCCGGCATTTGCCTGAAGCGGTTTAGGGAAATCACGGAAAACCTAAATCAGAATGGCCGGACGTGAGATTGAACCGTCGTCCTCCAGAATGCGAGTCCAGTGTGCTCGAGATTAGAGGTTAATGAAAGTGCAGATAAGCCACTTCAAATGTGAAATTATGGTACATTAATAAAATCAGGCAAACATGCAAGCATTATGTTGTCCAGGTGCCGCAAGTCAGTTTCAGGGAGTTCCATGCCTGCTGCACTTGGTCGGTCAATACAGGGAGGTTAGTGCTGGTTGTCGGTGACGCTGGAATTGTCGTCCGATGATGGCCCATATGTGCTCGACTGGAGACAGATTTGATGATGGAGCAGGCCAAGGCAACATGGCGACACTCTGTAGAGCACGTTGGGCTACAACAGCAGCATGAGAGCGTACGTTGTCATGTTGGAAAACACCCTTAGTATGCTGTTCATGAATGGCCGTCTGGGGAACGGTCATCTTGAGACCATGCGTACTCGTGACCACCACTGCAAGCAATCATGTGCAATGGCAACATTCCTGCCAAGTCTTTCTGCATTATCGCAGAGGGAGCCTCCAACTTAACGTAGCCCTATTACACGACCTCGTTCAAACTTACTGAGGTGATGATAGTACCGTCTTTGTCGTCTTAAATGTATTCTTGACTAACATCAGCGTCCAATCTCAAAGGTAACTAACGCTGACGAGCGTTACAACAAGTCGTCACCAGATTTACGTACTGATTTTCAGTCAGGGTGCGTGGGATAACTACGAGAGTGCTCCTGCTGTCATACGAAATCGTACCTGAGACCATAACTGCAGGTGTAGGTCCTACATCTACATCTACATTTATACTCCGCAAGACACCCAACGGTGTGTGGCGGAGAGCACTTTACGCGCCACTGTCATTACCTCCATTTCCTGTTACAGTCGCGTATGGTTCGCGGGAAGAACGACTGCCGGAAAGCCTCCGTGTGCGCTCGAATCTCTCTAATTTTACATTCGTAATCTCCACGGGAGGTATAAGTAGGGGGAAGTAATACATTCGACACCTCGTCCAGAAACGCACCCTCTCGAAACCTGGACACCAAGCTACACCGCGATGCAGAGCGCCTCTCTTGCAGAGTGTGCCACTTGAGTTTTGCTAAACATCTCCGTAACGCTATCACGCTTACCAAATAACCCTGTGACGAAACGCGCCGCTCTTCTTTGGATCTTCTCTTTCTCCTCCGTCAACCCGATCTGGTACGGATCCCACACTGATGAACAATACTCCAGTATAGATCGAACGAGTGTTTTGTAAGCCACCTCCTTCGTTGATGGACTAGATTTTCTAAGGACTCTCCAAATGAATCTCAACCTGGTACCCGCCTTACCAACAATTAATTTTATATGATCATTCCACTTTCAAATCGTTCCGCACGCATACTCCCAGATATTTTGCAGAAGTAACTGCTACCAGTGTTTGTTCCAGTGTCTAACACACAGACAGATTGGTTGCAGGCCCTCAACTGGTCTCCTGACCAACACATGGTCACCACCGACACCGAAGCAGAACGGGTTTCATCAGAAAACATAATAGAGCTGCACCCTGCCCTCCAACGAGCCTTGATTGGCACTACTGAAGTCGCAATTGACGGTGATCTGAGGTCACTGGAATTGACGTTACAGGGCGTCTGGCTTGAAGCTAACCTTGAAGTAACCGATTTGTAACAGTTCTTTGTGTCACTGTGATGCCAACTGCCGCTGAAATTGGCGCTGCAGGTGCAGTATGGCGCGCCAGAGCCATATGCCTGACACGACGATAATCCATTTTTATATCATTTCACTGCTCAAAAGAAGAGTTAATATTTTCAAGCTGGTAATGTTATACTCGTTGTTCTGAACTAGTGTGTGTAGTGTCTCTGTTTGTATGTCTGTGAAGAATGCTATGTCTATCGGCGTCGACGATACCCACAGCGTACGTAATTTCGTACACGTAGACAAGTTACTTCTGTGGAGGAGAACGAGCTGCCGACTCCAACACTTGCCTGTGAAATTCTTGAAATGTAAGAGAAAGAAAACTTCTACAGGATTTTCTCGAATTGGAACACTGCCATTCGCGTTTGGTCATTAGATAATTGTCTGCGAGTGAAATGAGTTCTTTTTATCAGAGAAAACTTTCTCTATAGGAAGGTCGTTGAAACCATCACTTTCTTCGGCGACGGCGAGCACGGGCCAAGGGACACCCCCCCCCCCCCCCCCCCCCCCCCGGTACTACCAATGTGGCTGTATGGGGCCCGGTCATCTTGATACAGTACATAACATACTCGTGACAAACGCTGCCAGAATTCATTCTTGCCAAGTCTTTCTGCAGTATCTCAGAGGCAGCATCCAACTTATCGTAGCACTATTACACGACCTCGCTCAAACTCGTAAAGACGATGATAACAGCATTTTTGTCGCCTTAAACGTATTCTTGATTAACATCAACTCGCTACGTCCAATCTCAAAGGTAACTAATGCTCATGACCGTTACTGCATGTATTTAAAGTAAACCTGATTTGCATACTCATAGTGCCGCTCCTAGCGCAACTCTTACACGACTGAAATTTGGATAGTCATGATTTTTCAGATGTAGAAACACGCTTAGCAACATTCGTTATACTGTTGCACGACTCCATCTTGGTGTTGCGATTTTTTTCCGCCAGTGTATTATGTTTACGTACGTAATGACAAAAATTCAGATTATTCGGTTACTTTTGAACGTGATCCCAATTTACACAATTTGGAAGAAACTGGCATATTTTTTTATAAATAATGCACAATCTGTGGATACAAGTGTGTGTGTGTGTGTGTGTGTGTGTGTGTGTGTGTGTGTGTGTGTGTGTGTATTTTTGGTAAATAATGTGGATACAGGTGTGTGTGTTTTTGATAAATATTTGAAATCTAATTTAATTTTATCCGTATTTTGCAGCTTAAAACGTGATTGTATTCAAAACATTGGAGGTATGAATTAAACATGCTGCATTTAGGTCCATGCTACACAGAGTATACTCCCTTGATTTAGAAGAAAGCACCGCCAAGAATGTGATAGGTACAACAAGCAATGGCTACACAGCCTAAACAACTGACAAGTTAAGCAGACAAATACACAAAAGCAAGACAACGAATGGACACACTGAGAAAGAATAGATAATATTCGCCAGTATCTCATTCCTGGGCCCCATATAACAAAAAAATCGCCAACCTTTTCAGAAAAACAAATGTAACAGTTGCATTCTCAACCAATAATAAGTTAGGAAACTTACTCATGCATAACGTAAAATCAAATACTCAAACATACAACAACAGAGGAGTGTACAAAGTATCATGGCCCAGTTGTCCTGCCAACTATTTAGGGAAAACAGGCAGAAACTTCAAGACCCGTTTTCAAGAACGTGTAAATGCTTTCACGCTCAAGAATTTCGAAAAATCTGTCATTGCACAACATATCTTGGAAACGAAACATGTCATCAACAGTCTAGAAAACAATTTGGTAATACTACATAACGAAGCCAATGGTAAGACCCTAAGTCTGTTAGAACAACTGGAGATATACCTCCACAAAATCAAAAGAAGCCAGAATCTATGTTCAATGAACAAACAGATTTCGCAAGCCATAGTTATTTCAATAATTTTAAAGACCTATTCTAAAGTTATATCTTGCATATGTTAATTGTTTAATAGTTATATCTTTAGCACTACGAATAAATTCATGTTGTACAACACCATGTACAAAAACATCTGTGAAGTGTTTATAAACGTGTGTACGAATGTGCCTCTTGGCTGAAGTGACATGTACTAAAACGACAGAGGAAAGAAGGTTTGCTGGGGCTAAAACGTTAAATATGCTTTCCTTGGATTATGTGGTAAGTTTACGCTGTTAATTTTTTACTATTTTGCACATATTTTCAGTGTACGAATTATGAAATTCATAACATAACATTGAACCTTTTCGTGACAGGACTATGCATTTCATCTCATTCAAAAGAAGAAATAAAACCTGTATTAAGACAAATTACACCTGACGAATGACCCAGAGGGTCGGAAATGCATCGTGTAGTTAATAAAACAAGAAAAACTGATGACTGAAGGCGTTGTTTAATTCATACCCCCAATGCGTGAAATCGTTTGGATGATTTTGAACATTGCCAAGATGGCAGCTATTGGGTACATATTGGTTGTTTCGTTTTAATGTCTTGCAAATCAATGGGCCGCGATTGAGAGATCTAAATATATGTGTGTGTGTCAGAGAGGGATACATTTTACTACCACTGGCATACAGGCAACCAGACGTGCAAAGTCGCAATAGCCGCACTACTTACAAAGCAAACATATTCGTTACTTTAACTGAAAAATATTTCTTCTTTGCTGTTACAGACAAATCTGCCCGTGCCGTGGAAGAGCATTTTGCTGACTCCAGCTATCTGGGCTCTCATCGCAGTCATGGTCACTTCCGACATGAGTTTCTACTTGCTGATAACGTCGATACCGCTGTACCTCGCCCAAGTCTTGCATTATGACATCCGAAGCGTTAGTGTCTACATACTATTTTTGCCATAGCTCACAAAGTAAGCTATAGTAATAAAGATTCAATGCTAGGGCGTTTGACCTTCTCAAAAAAAGTTTGCCGTGAGATTTACAAACAAAGCTAAGGGTATTATAATCGAGCAAGAAATGCTAGAAGTCTGAATTAATTGTTTTGTTGATATGTGAACTAATAGATCTAACATAGAATGTGATCAATATTTGCGGTGAAAAAGAAAGAACTCGGTTTCTGCCAGAAGCCACACCACCAGAAAACAAGTTTTGCTACGCAGAATTATACCAATTTACCCGTTTTAAAGTCAGAATACGAGAAGTGGGTGCGTAGCGTATAAGAAATAAGAAAGGTAGTTGAGGGGGTAACGCAGAATTATAAAATAATGTTTATTATTTCAAATGGATTTTATTAATCTCAGTATATTAAAGATGTCACATATTGCGTAGTCTGTCCTACAGTAGGTATTATTTTTTAGAGTCTAGCATTTAGAGAAAGTAGTGAAAATAACAGCTGCATTAGAAATATTGCTGTTATTATATATTTAGAGAATAATTTTGAGTATTAGTATGTGATTAAATGTGTTTAGAGTTTGGACAGTGGCGTCCAACGAAAGCAAATATACACATCAAATTAAAAAAAACTCAATACAGTTGACAAGAAGATAATTACGGTAACACTAAGAAAATCACAACTATACAAGGAATATAGTGATAAAACGGAACTAAATACTTTAGTGAAGATAGTTATTTCCAGTTTCCGTAGTTAATATTCTCTATAAAAAGCTGTGGTTGGGAACGTGTCTTTAGAACAACAGTTTGCAGAAACAATTGGAAAACACTGATGATCCAAAATATTTTGAGACCACGTGCTTAATATCGTGTTGATTCACCCTATGGAACGGAATACATTACGAAAGGCATGCACTCGACAAGTGCTTAGCAGGTTCCGGATAGTGCCAGATGCCTATGCACGCGCCACACAACTCCCGTAAGTTACGGACTGGTGGTTTGTGGGTGCGGAGCTGGCACCTTATAGTTGGTCAATGTGTTCCATCGGGTTTATTTGGTGGCCAAGACAGTTCAGTTGAGTTCAGTTCAATTAAATTTGTTGGTACGAATCTTAGACTTGTTATCAGGGAACTAAATATATCGTACCTATTAGGTTATCATAGTGACATACAATGTTTTATATTACGTACACAACAATACGTTATTTTAACAGCAGCCATTGGTAATATTAACGTAGAAATAAAAACATAATACTGAGAATAAGAATCTTTAAAAAATAGCGTAAGATAAAACGAATTAACTTAGCTCCAAGTGAACACGTTCCAGCTCTTTTTAGTAGATATTTTACTGGCAGCCTCGGTATAACTTAAGTTTCGCCGACAAAAAACAAATACAGTTACTTCTAAACCTTTTGTTGCTACACTATCCTCCATCGCTCAACTGTTATGTGCATACCTCGGCATCCGCGAGTCTATGCACGCCTGTGTGAATGGTCATAGCATTCGTTCTTTATTTCTTTTTTTTTAATATTTCTTATATATGGGGTGATACAGGCGCCCCTACCGATAGGTTTTATGTAACCCACCATCCCTTCCAAAACCACACGCAACATTTTCATATTCTCTCGCTCACTACATGCAAACTATTAATGCTACAGAAAAAATAAACAGGAACTTTTTTAGGAAATTTAATGTAGTTTTATTTTGTACTATGTTACATTTTCGCTGGAGCTCATTGTTTTCGAGCTACTCAAGAAAAAAGCATTTGAAGCTCACTTTTGTACAGTTTCTTCAATCATTCGAAAAATTCACATCCCAGTACCAAATTTAACTACATGTTATAATGTCCTTTCCATTTTTTCCGTAGCAATAACGTTGTGAGAGGGAAAATATGAAAATCTCGCTCCTGGTATTTGAAAGCATTACGTATTCCACGAAACCCATGGGTAGGGTGTGTGTGCATGTGTGTCTTTTTACATAGTTTCTCTTAATTAAATTTTCATGTGTCTATCATTATATATAATGGAGGAAACGCTTCGCCCGTGATCTGTTGACGTTATTTTGATATTCAGAGCGTCCAAATTGATCTTACAGACTGGAAGTAGTTAGATATTCTAAGTGCAATCACATAAACTGCAGTCCACATATTTTTATCACAATTGTTTGCAAATGGTAGTCTGATTGTCTGCAGTCTCTCTGTGCCTGAAAATGAGGGCAACTGAAAACGACATGATCAGCGGAACTTTCCTCTCCACATTCACCGACTGGTGTGTTACCGCATCCAACTCGATGCAAATATTCAGGATTTGGACCGTGACCTGTCCATGCTTCTAGTGTCTCACTCAGACTGCCATTCAGTTCCTTGTTTAACAACGAGTGCTAGCGTGCTCTGAATCACTTGCACTTTCTCACCGTGTAACTATTCGACGTGAAGCGTCAGTCATGGATTGCTGGAGCTGGCAGCAACAGTTGCAGATGCAATAGCAGTAACAGCTACAGCAGCAGCAGCAAGAAAGGCATTGGTAATTACAATACCAACAGTACAATAGCTACTGGAAAACGTACAACAGTCTGCAATTGCAGAATCATCGCCTTCCCCTCAATCATTCGCTTCGATGACGCAAATGAGAGCTGGGAGATTTATTTACGTCGTTTTGTTCTTCACTGCAAGGCAAATCCAATAAATGACACTGAACGTCAGCGAGCACAATCACTTTCTCCTAGTAACAAATTGCATCCACTCCCGGACCCAGTGGCTGGAGCTTTTGTGATGTTTGTGGTATGCTGACTGACTATTACGGTCAGCAGACCTATGTATTTGCAAATACTCTCAAATTTAATGAAAGCAAACGAGCTTAGCTTTCAGCCCTGACTTACAAGGCTCAATAAACAAGTGAGTTTCTTCCAAAAAATGGCTCTGAGCACTATGCGACTTAACTTCTGAGGTCATCAGTCGCCTAGAACTTAGAACTAATTAAACCTAACAAACCTAAGGAAATCACACACATCCACGCCCGAGGCAGGATTCGAACCTGCGACCGTAGCGGTCGCTCGGTTCCAGACTGTAGCGCCTAGAACCGCACGGCCACTCCGGCCGGCGTGTTTCTTCCTGTAAACAATGTGATGCGTTGTATACAGTCATTAATCCGTGATGTTATTATACATATATCTCCTGTTAGAGGAGTTAATGCGATGGTTGTTGGATTCATTTCATCCAAACATGAGCAATGTACAAAAAAGTGCCAAATCTCACTGAGTAACATGATCAACGCTAGCTACGTCTTATGATATTTGTGGTATGACTTTCTTCGTAGTGACAGTCGCTGTTGTGTTCTGCAATCAGCTGGTGGCAACCAATTAACCTCTCATCTTCTGATTTAACGGGCGCCGATCGTCCGGTAGTCTGAAGGGGTGGGTTTCAGTAGTTAGTGCAGTAGCTAGCGATCCATCGCACTCATCACTGATAATCACGCTCTAACAGCAATGCTTTGTTCTCTGTCGCTGTGTCCCAAAGCGAGCGGAAGTCCACCAAACGTTTCCTGCATGTTGTCATTTACGTGTACCAGGAAAGAGAGTACAACCACATAACGTACAGATTGTGGCTGAAGGCGTCGACGACGTGAGAAAGACAGGCCGTGGCATGTACGTCACAACAAGTGACACAGCAGTTCTTACGAGTGCCAGTAGCCGTCTCTAGGGGGGAGCGAGTAACTATTTCAGACGAGTTTAGTACTTCTTTACGTGCGTACAAGCTCTCGATAGCACATGATAAAGTTAGTGGGTACCTGTTCAATTACATATTGATTTGCCGTGGCCACTGCAGGGAGCAACGCCTTCGTGAAGTGCGGCGGACGAGCCGATTAGTGTGACGTCACAAGTTCGCTGCAGGCCCCGTATTTCTCAGGGGCCCGATGCCCACTCTGTGACGTCAAATATTTTAAACGCCGCAAACCGAGGCATCTAGCAAGAGTCTGTCTTGGCAGGTAGACAACAACAACAAGTGCTTGCATACTGCATTCTATCTTGCCACCGTCAACAGCAACAGCAAACGAGTTGCAGAAGACCATGCTGCAATTAGAAATTAGTGGAGGAATGAAAGAATTTAAGTTGGACACAGGCGTGATTAATGTGGACAACTAGTAGAGTGAATAGGCTCACAAAATCTGCGAGATCCACAGCGCAATGACGTACAATACATAGTCACTCCAGTTGCGGGCTCAGATCGTAGACCAAACAATAAGCCTTCTAAGCCCGATTACAATTTCAGAAAAAAATTATTATTTAAGAGAAATAGCTTCAAAAACTGAACAAGTCAATAACGCGTTGGTTCATCTCTGACTCTTATGCAAGCAGTTATTCGGCCTGACATTGACTGACGGAACTTTTGGATGTTTGTTCCTCCTGAGGGATCTTGTGCAAAGTTTTGTACATTTAGCGCATTAGATCGTCAAAAGCCTGAGCTGGTTGGTGCGCCCTGTATAAAATAATAAAAAATACATAATAAATGTTTCGGTATATGTAAATAATGAGATTAATTTTTAGGCACTCGGACAAGCACAATAAGCTGCGCTATGCCTGTAAATGGGTTCATATTAGTTCATATTAGTTCTCCACGGACGCAATAGTCTTTCCATTGCTGTAGATTTATGCTTACCAATTAATAATATTACGTCCGGTCGCCCTATCCACCTACAAAATCTTGACCGTGTCCATCATTCCTTTTGTAATCGGATCTGCGTATTAGCTCCGAAGTAGACAGGTGGGTTTCTTGAATTCTTCTATATTACAGTACTACTTGGGATAATAACTCAATTTTTCACTAACGAAATATGAATGTATTATTTCTTCTACACACATAAAAAATACAGACTTTTTTACTTATTCTCTCAACCCAAAATGGCTACCACTGAGCTTCGTTTATTAGCAGAGAGCGAGTCCTTCCTCTTATCGAGGAACAGGAAAAACATGTTTTTTTAAGTTTTGAAAATCAAAAATACATGATGGTAGGCGCAGGCTGTACGATGGCCTACCGCTTCACCTTTTCTCTTTTCCTTTAAAGAAAACGAAAACATAAAAGCAAGAAATGCAAAAGGTACATCACACCTGCCCAGAATGATCCGAATGATGTTAATGGAGAAGGAATCCGGCGATCTGGCTGACCAAGGACCAGTTTGGCAAGCACGAAGACAAGAAGTACAAACTCATCCCGTGTGAGGGCGGGCATTATCTTGTTGAAATATAAGGACAGAAGGGAAGCACAGAATAGCTTGCTATGAAGAGAAACAAAACGCGGGTATAAATTCTTCGACGTGCCGCTGTACAGTAAGGATGTCGCGTATGATAACCAAAGAAGTCCTGGTATGGAAAGAAATGACATCCCAGACCATCACTCCTGGATGTTAGGCCGTAAGTCGGGCGACAGTCAGGTTGGTATCCCACCGCTGTCCAGGGCGACTCCAGACACGTCTTCGGCCTGGTATCTCATTGACTGGAGTAGGATTGTCTTCAGGGACGAGTCACGCTTCGAACTGAGTCCCGATGACCAGCGGAGGCTTGTCTGTCTTGCTCAATTTGCGAAGCTCTTTCTCTTAAATAAATCATCCAGTATCTTTGAAATTGTTTCACTTGTTTTTCTGTACATGTTCATCACATCTACCGATTTACAGCCCATTCGGATAATTCCTGCATTGTGTGTTGTTGCTTTTTTTTGTCCAAGGGTGTATGTTAATTTACTGATTTTTATATTCCCAGAGCTTACAATAGTTCTTGTGGCAAAACTAGCTGAATGTTAAAGTCTCAGCAGGTGTTTATGACTCTTGTTGGTAAACTACAAGGTGGAGTAAATAAAAGAGGCCCGGACGAGCGGATACGACAGGACGTGAATGTATGCAGATAACCACATCCCTTGACGCTCAGAACACGCGTACGCCCGCCACGTGGTCCACATCGGTTCAGAACGTAGTGCTGGCCGTGTCAGTGTGAGTGGAGCAATGGAAAGTGGAAGATGGTACTCACAGTGGAGAAGCGTGTGTTCGTTGTGGAAAGTTATGTGACAACAAAGTAGTAGAAATGGTGTGGTCAGTCGTTTCTGAGAAATTTAATGATGTCAAAATGCCAGCAGAGAGTGCCATGTAAAGCTTACTCCCAAAATGGCGTCAGTCAGGATCTGTTTTGAATAAGTCAAAATATTCCGAAACGTGCGCTCTAACCAGAAAATGTGGTTGCAATCACCAGAAAATGCTTCAGAATCCTACCAAAGGAACAGGACTCCTATCGCAAGAGACCGGCATATAACGTCCGTCACGTAGATGAATACTCCACCTGGGCCTTCACATGCATTCCTACCGACTGACTGTTGTTCATGCACTAAAACTAGAAGATGCTTCTCAGAGCCTTCAGTTTTGTAAGTGGCTATTCTCTGAGATAACAACGAATAGCCTGGACATGGATCTGGTCTTTGTCTGATGAAGTCTGATTTCACCTGAGTGGTTGTGTCAACTCACAGAATCACAGGACCCGGGCAGCAGAGAATCCGCACAAATTCCACGAAACAGCATCGCATGATCAGAAGATTGGGGTTTGGTGTGCAGTCTCTGCGCGCCGCATTATTGGTCTCACATTCTTTCATCAGAAGCTGACTTCGGCGCCTTACGGTTCCAACATTTTGAAACCATTTGTGACAGAAAGGAGAAAAAGACCTACAGTACTTTCAGCAGGCTTATACAGGCGGCCAAGCATTGGAGCACATTTACACAGTCTTCTCGCCTGAGAGGGTTGTTAGCAAAGCCAGTCTGCTCACGGCAATAGCTGGACACCAAGGTCACCTGATCTGTCAATGTGCGATTACTTTTTGTGGGGTGTCCTCAAATCTAAGGTGTATCGTAACAACCCTCATAGTCTTCAAGAACTGCAGCAGAACATTTCGGATGAGATTACAGCAATTCCAGCAGCCCAGCTTCGATCGCCTTCAGCAACTTGCTGATCACATACTACGTTTGCTATAGTCAGTTTAGTACTATATTTACTTACTTCTGCTGTGCTTCTTTGTACCCTGTTCTCCAGGCCACTTCTATTTGGTCCACTCTATAAATTCATAGTAGATGGCGTAGTTTAACTGTACAAAACTGGATGAGCTTTGTTTTCTCTTTGCTTAAATCTAGTACATTTATGAGAAATCAGACAATTTAATTTAATTTACTGTTTTCTCCGCGGTGCTTCCTTAACGGCTTGACAATAATGCTTTCATCATCTACAGAAAAGCCTAACTTTTCCTCCTGATTCAATTAAATCATTAGATCATCATCACAGAAGAGGGAAAGTAAAGGGTCTATGATCAGACGCTGCAGAACGCTTATAGTGATTTCTCCCCATCAAGAGGATGTGCGGACCTTGTTTGTATTACTCAAATATTCTAGCGTAACTTCCTGCTTAGTGTTTCTTAAACAAGAACTGTACCATATACAAATAAAAAGTTAATTTCGCTTATGTATTGACACACTAAAATACCTTTGACAAATCCAAAAATATTCCAAGTGGTGATATAATTTGATAATTTTGCTACGTGCTGAGTGAAGATCTATCCAGCTTTCACAGTACAGAATCCTTTTTGAAATCCAAACTGTGATTGACTAAGTGCCCCATTAGTACTCAGCTGTGTGACAACCCTCAAGTACATCACCTTCTCAAAAATTTTGAGAACTGACTTAAGAAGGACTGGCCGGTAGCTACATCTGTAGAATTACCTTCCTTATAGAGACTATTGATGACTGAGAGCATAAAAAATTATAGGGCCACAACTTCGTAGTGTTACTCTACACGAACTTTAAAAAATCGAGGTGATCTTTCTGTGATGTTAATGTATGATAAAAATATCATGTCACTGCATTTCCCCCGTACTGATTTTTCAGTGAAAAGGTTTGCGTGCACTTCTGGACTTCTTGAACAGATTTTCTCACCCATGTGCATTTTAGTGACTTGCAGTTTCACAGTATCACTTCACTGAGATTTATACCCCTGAAGAAATATTCGTTTTCTCCCAGCTGTGGGAAAAAATTAAATTTTGAAAAATAACAAAGCATAAGTAATTTATTATTGCAATTAAAACGGCAACTAGCTATTGTTATTACATGAATTATTCACAACTGAATTGTTATCGGTTTCAAATCCGAAAGGTTCTCCATTGGACAGCACTAGGCTACATTTTAAACAATTCCCTACAATTCGTTGATGATTGTGGATAGTGCTACGATAAATTCTGGGACGTTTCTGAGCAAATGACTACTGAATTCATAAAACTTCGTACTGTACAACATGAAAAGGAAAACAAGAATTACCTATTTGTTCTGAATTACGGAAATGCAATCATTGCAAAACACCACTCCATTCACATATGTAAACACTTCGGCCACATTGCAGAGTATATAAAGCATATACTGTTGTCTGATGATCAATATTTCTAACTAAAAGGAAATTATAATCGTAGTTCCCTCTATAAATACGTTACAAATGATTTTATGTGCGACTGTTTTTTTTTAACAGAATGGAATCATATCGGCCATTCCCCACATCACTGGTACAGCTGGAAGTTTGGCATTTGTGTGGTTTACTAACTTCCTGCTCCGAAAGGAATTTGTATCCAGAATCTGGACTTTTCGCATAATAAATGCGCTGGGTAAGTTCTGTGTTACTAAAACACTCAAAACTTTCGAAACAGAATATCTCTATAATCTTTTTATTGCGATGTTCAGAGCTGTAATGGAGTATGGACAAGATATTAGCAATGCTGTTTTCTTTCATAATTTTGTTCCTAGTTATCCTGGATCTATCAATGTATAGTATCACTCAATCAGGGACAATCAACACATAGAACACAGTTCCCCACTGTGTCGTGATGATGGGGCCCTGAAAGCCCCATCCATCACCATTGAGATACAATTCCGGAGGAGGAGACTGAAGGTACAAGTCTACAACTTCATCTTCATCTACAACTACGTCTACAATCTGCAAACTACGTACTGGCGTGTGTCGGGGGGTACTTTGTCTACCACTGTCGCTTCTTCTCATTCTTGTTCCAATAGCGAATGGCGTGCTAGAACAACGATAGTAGATAAGCCTCCGAAAAGCTCGGCTGTCTCTAATTTTACTTTCATAGTTTTTCGCGAGTCATACGTAGGAAAAAGCAGTATATTGGTTCACTGCTAGAAACATAAGTTCCCGTAATTTCAATAGTTAAGTACAACATGGTGCACGAATCCTCTCTTCTGGCGTCTGGCGCTGGAATTGTATGAGCAACTGCGTGACGCTTTCGCGCCTGCTCAACAGATTTGTGCCGAAAAGCACTGCTCTTCTTTGAATCTTTTCTGCGTCCTCTATCAGTCCTGTCAGACTGACTGGCAGTACTGAACTACAGATCTAAATAGGTTTTTGTAAGCTGCTTCCTCCGTGGGATGATTACACTTCCTCAGAAATCTTCCAATCATATCTCATATCTGCCTTTCCTACTGTTAGCTTTAACTCGTTGTTCCACTTTGAATAGCTCCAAACGCATACTTCCAGACAGTTGACGAATATCTCTGCTTCTAGTGATTGTTCAGAAATCGTGCAATCAAACAATAACGGGTATTTCCGTCTATTTACGCATAATTTACATTTGTTTGTGCTGTGGGTCACATGCTGATCTCTGCACCAAACATCGTTCCACTTCAGATCTTCCGATATTTCGCTACAATTCTGTAGTAATGCGACATCACTGTCCACTACAGCGTCATTCACGAACAACCCCACTGAGTTTCCGACGTTATCCGCTAGATACTGAAGGCTGAAAATAACCATATACGACCCATATACGACCCATTTGGCGTATGATGGACATCTTCAGACGTGAAGATAAGTTCTGGTGTAAATCAAGGAAATGTCGTAAGATAATTATTTTCACAATATATACGAGGTGAGGCAGCTAATGCAGGCCATCTAAAGCACATCCAGAATGAATAAATATATCGATGTGCGGTTTTTGCCAAGTTATAGAGGGCAATATGGAGAAACAATATCAAGATATCAGTGCCGCAATCCACTGTCCCGCCGTCAGGAGAAGAGGTTCCACGAACGTCTGCCCTATTATACCAAATGTAAGCTAACACCTAACTCACGCGTGGTTTTTGTGTTGATCTGTACCTTTGAAGTCCATCAGTCTGTGTTCTGCTGTCTTAGAGGACTTGCTCGCAAAGCTGGTGAGACATTCACAATGTATACGACAGTAGAAAAAGTGAATATCGTTTCTGGCGAATGTCGCCAAACTGTTAGAGCAGCGGCGCGATTGTATGCTGAAGAGTATCCAGGTCGTGCCACGTGTTCACGGTATGTCTTTGCAGTCATTATAAAAAAAAGAAAGTTCTACAAACTGGAAGTGTGGAGAATAAAATACGACAAGGAAAGAGAACAAGTGATGAACGAAATTTTAGCAGTAGTAACACACAGTGCAATTGCCACTAAGAGGCATCTCGAAAGTAGGGATCAACCAAACGATTGTTCTGCAAACACTATATTCCATCGCATGTCAGCCACTTCACATCACATTTCGCTGCATCTGCAGCTTCATGGCAATCTCTTCCAAAATTGCTTATAGCTCCCCGTATGTGATCAGAGTAAAGTGCAAAGTGATGCTCCACATCTATGCAAAATTTTGTTTAAGGAAGAAGCATCTCTCACAAGCCATGGGCAACATGTACTAATCGTCAGTTGAAAATCCACGCTGACTCAAAGAAGTCTATAAAAACAACGTTCTTGGTCTGTCAGTGCTTGGTGCGAGTTTTTCAAGACCCGCACAACTGATCCCTGTTTTATTGCTGGCGATCTAAATAGACGCAAGTATCTCAAGTTCGTAAGATACGCTGCTGCTGCAGTTACTGGAAGACCTCTCATTCGTCATAAGGCAATCAGTGTGGTACCAAGGGATGACGGATGACCCTCCCATTTCGCGCATGTGCTGACAGACCCTCTTAAGAAAACATTTGGAGAATATTGGATCTGTCCGCTCAGCAAACGCAAAATGGTCTTCATACTTACCAGCCTTAACTCTTATATACTCTGAACTATGGCTAAAATTAAAACAAGAGCTCTATTAGGAAACAGCGACAACTCCCGAAGGCATGAAATGCCTTACACCGCACGCTTGTGTTAACGTTAACTCCTGATGAAACTCAAAAACGCTTTATAGCTTGTAGCAATACTCAACATTTTGAGCATTTGGTATGTCAGCCCTGATAATAAACAGATGAACCATACCTGAGTTACGTACTTGCGTGTATTTGGCATGACAGGGCATATGTTTGTGGAACCACTTCTTCTGACGGCGGGACATTGGTTTGCGGCGCTGTTGTCTCATTACTATTTGATCAACTCCCACACATGTTATGTCGTTCTCTTAGAAGCTTCTTTCAGCTGCCACAGAAAAAGAATCATATAGTTCAATTGAAAGAAAGTAAAGTCGGTGTCGTTATTGTGCGACTACAAACGATAAAAATTACTTGCAAACGCCAGGAAATTCGCCAGGTTGTCCTCTGTAACTCGCCGAAAACCGCAACTCGATATATTTATTCATTCAGGACATATGTCGGCTGACCTGTCTCAGCTGCCTCACCCTGTACACAGGGTGAACCGAAATTCGCGCACTCGGGGTTTGCAGCGCGACTCCTCACATGCCACACAAAATGTCTGTCACAAAATTTCGTCCGGCGAGTACATCCGGCAGAAATAGGACGTTAAAGAGTGGCAATCTGGCACCACTGTAACCACAAGTATAGTAACTAGCTGTGTCAACAGGTGAGCCTGTGCTGTACAGTTGGTACTGTGGGTAGCGTTTTGGGTTAGCGTGCAGGAGGTCGAGGATTCGACCCTGGGTTCAAAATATGTTTTTTATTTGGTAAATGTAGTCCGAGTGGTATGGTATCTGGCATCTTAGTCGTCAACAGTGATTGCAGCGGGTCCTCTGGAAAACATTTGCACTTACATACGACAATCGTAGAAATGGAACATTGGTCACCTTTGAAAGATGTCCTTTCCACGTCGTGGGCTCGAATTTATTCGCACCACTTCCTCTAGTAGAAGCGAAACCTGATTTCTTTCTAGCCTCCTCTAACGGTCACATAGATTAGTACCAACTATTATTCTTGCCTCGTTCAGGTCCATTACGTTTCGTTAGGAGCTTACGTTACCAGTAGGACTAGCAACGTGCTTTGCGAATAATGACCAAACTCGGTTACTATTCGTATGTGTTATCACCACGGTTCCATTAATTGTTTCAATTGTCTATTTCTTATTTGTCTAACCACGTATTTGTTGTGTTCAGCGTTACAAAATGTTGTAAATTTAGCGTACATGTGACATAAGAAACGGTCGATAACACTGAAATGTCAGAATGAAATTGTTGTTGTTGTGGTCTTCAGTCCTAAGACTGGTTTGAAGCAGCTCTCCATGATACTCTATCCTGTGCAAGCGTCTTCATCTCCCAGTACTTACTGCAACCTTCATCCTTCTGAATCTGCTTGGTGTATTCATCTCTTGGTCCTCTTGGTCTCCCTTTACGATTTGATGCCGCAGAACATGTCCTACCAACCGGTCCCTTCTTCTAGTCAAGTTGTGCCACAAACTCCTCTTCTCCCCAATTCTATTCAATACCTCCTCATTAGTTATGTGATTTACCCATCTAATCTTCAGCATTCTTCTGTAGCACCACATTTCTAAAGCTTCTATTCTCTTCTTGTTCAAACTATTTATCGTCCATGTTTCACTTCTATACATGACTACACTCCACACAAATACGTTCAGAAACGACTTCATGACACTTAGATCCATACTCGATGTTAACAAATTTCTCTTCTTCAGAAACGCTTTCCTTGCCATTGCCAGCCTACATTTTATATCCTCTCTACTTCGACCATCATCAATTATTTTGCTCCCCAAATAGCAAAACTCCTTTACTACTTTAAGTGTCTCATTTCCTACTCTAATTCCCTCAGCATCACCCGACTTAATTCGACTACATTCCATTATCCTAGTTTTGCTTTTGTTGATGTTCATCTTGTATCCTCCTTTCAAGACCCTGTTCATTCCGTTCAACTGCTCTTCCAAGTCCTTTGCTGTCTCTGACAGAATTACAATGTCATAGGCGAACCTCAAAGTTTTTATTTCTTCTCCATGGATTTTAAGACCTACTCCGAATTTTTCTTTTGTTTCCTTCACTGCTTGCTCAATATACAGATTGAATAACACCGGGGAGAGGCTACAACCCTGTCTCACTCCCTTCCCAACCACTGCTTCCCTTTCATGCCCCTCGACACTGATAACTGCCACCTAGTTTCTGTACAAGTTGTAAATAGCTTTTTGCTCCCTGTATTTTACCCCTGCCACCTTTAGAATTTGAAAGAGAGTATTCCAGTCAACATTGTCAAAAGCTTTCTCTACAAATGCTAGAAACGTAGGTTTGCCTTTTCTTAATATTTCTTCTAAAATAAGTCGTAAGGTCAGTATTGCCTCGCGTGTTCCAACAGTTCTATGGAATCCAAACTCATCTTCCCCGGGGTCGGCTTCTACCAGTTTTTCCATTGAGCAAGCAGAATGAAACTAGCAAATAAAAAACATGCACCCTCACCCAGGGTTGACCCCTCGACCTCCTGTATGCTAGCCCAAAACTCCATCCACTGCGCCAACTGCGCAGCACGATTGAACTGTGCAGTCAGAGGTAGTTACCGTACGTGTTGCTACGGTGTTGCCACATTGCCACTCTTTAACGTCCTTTTTCTGCCGCATATACTCGCCAGACGAAGTTCCGTGACCGACTTTTTTTTATCGCTGGCATGTAAGGGGTCGCGCCGCGAAGCCCGGGTGCGCGAATTTCGCTTCACCCTGTATATTGTGAAAAGCAATTATCCCACGACTCCCCCTAGAGTTACCTCTGGAGTTATCTTCACGTCTGAGTTGCCTCATTAACCAAATAGACCGTATATTATTTATTTTAGGCACATTTGCCCATTCCGGTGTAGAAATTTTCACTAACGTTGTTTCATGAGATATACCATAACATAATATAGCATTTACTTCTTCACGAAAGGGACTACCAGAGGAGTTGCTTCCCTCTTTGCCAGGTACGCTGGTGCCCGGAGCGGCGCTGGTTGTGGTGGCGTTGGTGGGCTGCGACGCCGCCACCGTCATCGCGATGCTGGCGCTCAGCGGATTCTGCGCCGCTGACTGCACGAGTTCCTACCTCAACATGCAGATAATAGCACCCAACTACGCGGGCACCATCGTCGGCATCATCAACATGTTCGCCAACCTGACGGGCATCGCAGTCCCTTACATCGTCGGCGCCTTCACCAACGCCAACGTAAGTCGTTAGTCTGCACAGTCTTTGGACTAGACTGGGGGCAAAGCTAAACACTATCCGGTATCGTGCACTTTTCTGTGGCTTCGGAGGGAGGAAGGAAGGTCAGAGCTTAACGTTCAGTCGACGACGTGTTCATGAAAGATGGAGCACGATCTCGGATTGAACAAGTGTGAACATGGAATCGTCCGTGTTCGTTTCAAAGAATGCCATCATCTGCCAGTGAGATCGTTTTGATACTGGTTTGCTGGCTCCATTGCGAATGCATTGCCGTTCTAACTTAACGATATTTATACAGAGTCTATCACAATAGGTAATACAAGCACGGGGGGAAGCTACGTGATCATAACACAAGCAAAACGGTTCCAGAAAAAGTAAGTCAGCAAACGATCTGTTTGTGAGATAATCGCGAATGTGTGGTTACCAGCCACGAGTGCCTTCAGTAGTTAGTACAGACGTATTCTAAACCCAAACTTTTCGATTGAGCACCCATCTGGGCTCAAATTTCACCAATGGTCTACCGTATCAAAAAATGCAATGTGAGTCAGCGTCCTACAAGATACGGTTTCCTGTACAGTCAAACCTGTTTATTGTGTACGACTTCATTCACGACGGCAAGGAAGGGTGGGCTAGAGAGCGGTGCAGCAACTGTCGACATAGCAAAGCTAGATAGAATTGATTAGTGAACAAGATAGAAGATTTACTTAACTTGTATTTCTCCAAGCACACGAAGATTCATTACAAATAATGCAGCAAGAAACAGAGGGCAGCAATGTCAATGTCAACAATCATAAGGCTGCCTGAAGCTCATGGTGTTGGAGTTGTGACTACACGGCGTCTGCTTGGCTTCATGTAGCAAAGAGGCTCCAAGTGCGAGTTGGCTGAGTGGCTGCTGTTGGCCGTCCTACATCGCTATCGCGGCAGCAGAGGGCACTCGTATGGGGCCATTAGATGCGCAGTTCAGTAGGAACGCACCATTGGATCCACTAGATCTCACGCGACCGCTATTGGTGTATAACGGAAACTTGCAGTTCCGTTAGCAACTTTACGACGCCCATGGGTGGTATCAATACGTAATACCAAACTCTTAAAGGAGGTGTTTGTCGTGTCATTCTTGCATTTGAATTCAATACTAAACTTTTGTCTCTGCAGTGAGTTACGAATTCATTCAAACACCCCCCAGGCCATTTTATAAATCTTGGCAAGAATACAGTTCACTGCTGAAGTTCCTCGGATTCATCGTTCTTCAACTTTATCGTTCTGTCTGAGATGACAACAGACAGAAAAATCCAGAGTATTGAGGCCGAGGTACAGACCCTGCTTGACTCATCCATTCTGGTACTGTGTGTGTCGTCGTACATTTTACAGAATGTGCCAGTGGCCTGTCACGCATCTGCCACATTCACCAACCACAGGCCATGTAGATGGGCAGTGAGAGAACTAGCCAAAATAGCTAACCTTCTATCAGCAGTTTTTGAGCATGTGGCAAGGTCACAAAAGGTAGGGAGAGGATAAGAGGTAGAGGGGGAAGAGGGAGGTTGAACCAAGCAACTTAGTTAATCCCTCCCCCAACCCCCCCCGCCACCACCCAATTTTGTTCTTATCCACGAGGAATCATATGAGTTCAGTGCTCTGGCATGAGACGACACATTCATAAAATTTTTGTAACAAATTGGAGCACAAAAAGTGGGAATATGTTCCTGTTTATGTAAAAGGCTCTGACTGAGAATTGGGATACCAGCTGTCTTGACGATAAGTCGCTGTTCTGCACTACCTCAGATGAGCATCAATAGCGAGTATCCCGGCGAAATGTGAAGAGGTTCTATTTTTCCCATGCATTGGAAGGGCACAGCAGTGTTACTATTGGCATCATTGGATAGGCATCCATCAGGTCAGGGTTGATGGTACAGAGGGAACTCTGACAGTAGATCACCAACACCCTGCATCCTCATGCATTTACGCTCATGCGATACTATTGTGGTGCCATTTTTCAACACGACAGTGTTTTTCGTCATACGGTACATGTCTCTAAGAACTGCCTGCATAATGTTGTGGTACTCCCATGGCCAGTAAGATCCTTAGATCTGTCGCCGATAGAGTACACTTAGGATCACCTTGGATGTCCCATTGCCAGTATCTGGGATATGAAAGACCAGTTACAGCAGTTGTTGGCCTGCTTGATTCTGGAGAGGATTTGACGACTTGATGTCACCCTTCCCAACCGAATCAGTGTATGCGTCCAGGCCAGAGATTGTTTAACTTTATACTGATCCGTTGGAACTTACTGCCAACATCTTTATGAATTTTCTTCGACGTTGTAAGCACTGAAATAATATCATGCACCCTCTCAACTCTCGAAGTTTCATTTCGTTTCCTCCTTCCCTTATGAGTGCTTATTTTTGTTTGTCAGGCAGTATAATTAAAGCATAGATAGTGTCATTTTGACAGGACCACTCAACATAATTATTTTATTACTTACAGCTTCAGGAATATATAGAATCATAGGCAGTGTCGCTTTCGACAGGCTCACTGAAGAAGTGTCGCGGTGAACAGAGTGGAAACCACCTTGATGTGTTTATATTGGCTGAACATGAACAAAAAAATGGTTCAAGTGGCTCTGAGCACTATGGGACTTAATATATGAGGTCATCAGTCCCCTAGAACTTAGAACTACTTAAACCTAACTAACCTAAGGACATCACACACATCCATGCCCGCGGCGGGATTCGAACCTGCGACCGTAACGGTCACGCTGTTCCAGACTGATGCGCCTATAACCGCTCGGCCACACTGGCTGCCGAACATGGACAGTAGGCACAGCTCTCTGCCCTAATTTTAACCCTGTACATTCTGCTCATTATATGACAATCCCAAATTGAGTATCTAATTACAATTAAGATAGAAACTGACCGAATTTCATGTATAATATTCCTTACCTCTGCCACTCAACATTCTTTGAGGTATACATCTCTTTTATTTGATTTCCTTAAACTTTTGGAGCATAGTGTTCTGTGCTAGGAATACTATAACATCTTACATGTATTATATGTTGAAAAAATGCACTCGAAACAGGCAGAAATGTACAGAACTCACCTCCGATTTGTCTTTTACGATACAATGGACAACAGGACGTTTTGGAGCTGACTGAGAATAGCTTGTTAATGTTCGCTCTTTAAGAGTACACACAAAGAATTGAAGTCACGTTTAAACTCAGATTTAGTCTGAGAAGTGACAAGGAAACCTGTGTGTCAGCAATCTACACGAGCAATGAGGGCATCCTTGAACGGTAAAAGATCGCAACATGTTGATGTAATTATTCACGAATCTGCAAGAAAAGATTACTGCCACCGACAGGGCCAGTCTACATTACACATATCCACAGTGATCAAAATACCTACACTTCGACTACTCGAATTTAAATAGTTAATAGAATAGTTAGTAGAATTAAATAGTTAATAGAATTTAGTTAGTAAATTAAACATTTTGACTCCAGGAAGGTCGTTCCGCACGCAGATAACAGAATCTGTAACTAAAATAACAACGGAATTCCGTTCTTTCTAAATTTTAGAGGAGAGTGAAAACTGTGTATCTCTTAGAAATTGAGAACTAATTTCGTATACACATCTGCCATTAAAGTACATTAGTGTAATCGACTTTTATATGTAGTTTAAATTATATGACTAGCAACAGGGAATAAAAATTCAGAAACTTTTATGTCGTTACTGCACTAAATGAACAACACCTGCATAAAGATACACTTAGAGAACATAAATACCCTCCCGGATAACTAAGCGTGTTAGCACGCCGTTTCCGGGATTCTGGTCCAAATCGAATCCGTCAGGCAGATTCACGACAAGGGCCAGCGTACTGGCTGGCCTAGATGTAATGTTTAGGCGTTTCCCCACATCTGACTAGGTGAATACCAGACTGGTACCCACATCTCACCTCAGGTACATGACTCGCAAAGAGTTCAAACACGTTATCACACTTTCACATGAAATAAAACTAGACGCAAAGAGATGAGGTACACAAATTCAGTCACAGAGGGGATCGGCTGGTGATAAGGTAATGTGGCTACGCTCTGCCACTAACGTAGCCAAATCCAGAATAACATGCCGACCCCGTGAAGGTATGGTACAAGCCAGGAAAAAGAAGAAAGATAAATATTTCATCATCAAAATAGATAAGACTAAAAATATCATTTAGTATGTAGTTTCCAGATGAAAAATTGCGTGGAAAGATTACAAGAGACATGGCTTCCTCAAGCATTTATAAAAACACTTGATATATTCTTCATAAAAGGTAAGATAGTGTAAATTCACTAAACTAACACAAACAGTAGAAAACGATGAAGTGAGAGAATAAATTCATACGACGTTAACTGCAGATTTTTGGCCTTTTAGTCTTAATGAGACTTAAATCTTAAATGATTGTTATTTATGACTACGAAGAAAAATAAATTTAGGTGACAGTTTGTATCTATTACCACTTCCGGCTAGACACGAAACTGTGTGCAGCCTTGAAAGATTTTTTATTTGTTTTATTATTAGTTCAACTGTTGGTTCCACTGAATAAACTGCACATTAAGACCAAAGTTAGTTGTAATGGGATTCTGATGCCTCTCTAACTAGCTACAAAAAGAATAAAATAGAATGTTTTCTTTCTTTTGATTACATTTCTAACCTGAAGTCAAAACCTCATAGTTATCAAACATGGATCGCTTTTGTGACATACGATTTCGAATACAGTTCGCAACTGATTTGGATATATCGAATTAATTCCTTCTAGTGGTGGTCCTAAATGTTGACTTTCGGAATACCAGTTTTCTGTCTCTGTAAGATGGGACGGTATCTTGGGCGATAAGGATTTGGCGTTTAATCTAACAATCGGGAAAAAATTCGTGAACAATGAAGAGACGTCGTAGTAACGTTTGTTGAGGTAATCTGGAGGTAGCAAAAGCAATCACTTGATCATACCCGCATTTTATTTCTGCATCAGACGACATAATTTTCAGTTTAAGACAGAACTAAATAATGCATTTTGGAAAACTCCTCCTGCTTTATAAAAGAGCATCTTTAGAGAAACTACTACAATAAAAAGTAAAAAATGCATTAAAAACTGTCACTTCGAAAAGTTTTTCAGAGTGTACTACTAGTTACAGAAATTGTTAGATACTTAAAATATTTAATGAAACATGTTTCGAGGTATAAAGCTCGTCTTCAGGCTTCAGTGGCATAAAGACATTTAACAAAATTACTAATAGATACTTAACGTGTTCTGTTACAGTCTTGGCATGTGCTGTGGCCATCTTGTGGAGAAAGAGAAGGGTAGCCTAATCTCAGGAAATATTCACTTTAAATGTTAATTTTTTAATAATCACTCTTTATCTTCACACGAAACGGCTGTCTTCCTGTGTGTTCATTTATATTCATTGCTATGGCTCCTCGGGGCTTGTTTAACCACTATTCCTAAGTTTGCAAGGGATAGTTAACACGTACCACACTCAACACTACTGGGCAACAGATATGGGATGGCGGTCAAAACAAAGCTTGTTTCGATTTCACTATCGATATATCAGTTACTTGTAATGTTTTCTGCTCATTTTTCTGTCATCATTTCCGATGTTCGTCGACGAAATATGTTACGATAAAAGAGGCTGAGCCAGTCTACCGTTAAAATGACAGTAACAACATTATTTTAAAGAATTACAAAGATATCTGGAGTAGAGATTATTCCAAATTGTTCATTTTCGTGTTTTCTCTTTTAACTGTATTGATTTGAAGCTAGTGAAGAAATATGAGCCATTGAACTCTGTAATTTGGTTTAGGATTTAGTGTATAGGCTTCTGGGAACTGATGAATATTATCATTTCTTCAAAGATGTTCAGTTTCCAGCTCTTCTCTAAAGTATGCAGTACATCAAGCTGGCTAGCTATTCCAGCACTGTATCTTGCTTCGTTTATGTTTCGCTGTAACTGGTTTTTTAGCTTCATCAAATCTGAAAAAGTCGTTATGTTTCTGAAAATGGGTTTTAAAATCGTATTCATTTATGTGTCAGAGACAGCAGCACTAAGTATGAATTTCTGTGATCTGTTTAAGAGACCTCTAAATACAACGTGCTTAAGTAGTTTGAGGTGTGTAGAAGATTTACTAATGACAATGTCTGTATTTGCTGGTGAAAAATCTTTTCAGATTTAAAATTCTTACATTTCCATGAAATACAAGTCATGTTATGTGATGAGTGCACGTAGTGTAGTGTTGTGTTTATACTCTGGTTACCAGTTAAATTGCAATGACATAAGACTTTGCTGATTTACACATGTTTGTATTTTCTGTGAGACGATCTCCAAATCAGAACATGGAACTATGGAGATAACTTCTTTCTGAAGCAATCTGATCTCTTTGGGCCCCGTGTCCAGCGGCTAAAAATAAAACAGGAAAAATATCTGCCTACAGCCAACGCGGACAGCTTGGAATAACGTCTTCTACCTGTCGGCTGCAGTGGCCACCGTGTCGTACTTACTCTACGCAGTGTTCACCACCACTGATGAGCAGCCGTGGAACGTGCCACCCTCAGGTGAGTTCCGAAAAGCGGAGAACGTTGTACATCCATCACATGGCACATGGCGCGATAAGAAAATATTGTTACGAATTTACAGCACAACTACCATTTAGCCATAACTCAATGTCTTGCATTACCGTATATGAAAGGAAACCAGTAAATTGTTGTAATGTTATCACTGTGATACTTGAAACCTGAAACACAGGGCCAAACTAAAGTCATGCCATGTGTTTTTGTTTTTATGTGATTACTTTGTTGTGAACTTTATTAGATACACATGCAGGTCATAACTACATAATATCTTTTATTCTCATCTTCATACATCAACTGAGGGCAGATACAGACAGTTGATACTCTTTCGGATAACTCACATTCTCAAATTATTCTGGTTGGCAACTTTAAAGATAATACAGAAAATATTGTGTTTTACTAACTCTTTAACACTTCCAACGCTAACTTCAGGTGCTGTGATATTGTAACGCTGAAATCGCATACTTGTCATGTCAGAGTACGGTGGACGTCAGTAGGAGATCATGTTTTATTCTCTTGAACGTTTGAAAGGAACTGTTCGGTCGACCTTTTTGTAGTATTTCAAGAAGCCAACACATAACTGAAGGGGCTAACAACAGCCAGGGCCGATTCCAGAACATGTTTCCACACAAACGACTTATCATTTGGGGTCACTACATACACTACTGGCCATTAAAATTGCTACACCAAGAAGAAATGCAGATACAAAACGGGTATTCATTGGACAAATATATTATACTAGAACTGACATGTGATTACATTTTCATGCAATTTGGGTGCATAGATCCTGAGAAATCAGTACCCAGAACAACCACCTCTGGCCGTAATAACGGCCTTGATACGCCTGGGCATTGAGTCAAACAGAGCTTGGATGGCATGTACAGGTACAGCTGCCCATGCAGCTTCAACACGATATCACAGTTCATCAAGAGTAGTGACTGGCGTATTGTGACGAGCCAGTTGCTCGGCCACCATTGACCAGACGTTTTCAGTTGGTGAGAGATCTGGAGAATGTGCTTGCCAGGGCAGCAGCCGACCATTTTCTGTATCCAGAAAGGCCCGTACAGTACCTGCCACATGCGGTCTTGCATTATACTGCTGAAATGTAGGGTTTCGCAGGGATCGAATGAAGGGTAGAGCCACGGGTCGTAACACATCTTAAATGTAACGTCCACTGTTCAAAGTGCCGTCAATGCGAACAAGAGGTGACCGAGATTTGTAACCAATGGCACCCCATACCATCACGCCGGATGATACGCCAGTATGTTGATGACGAATATACGCTTCCAATGTGCGTTCACCGCGATGTCGCCAAACATGGATGCGACCATCATGATGCTGTAAACAGAACCTGGATTGCCATTCGTGCACCCAGATTCGTCGTTGAGTACACCATCGCAGGCGCTCCTGTCTGTGATGCTGCGTCAGGGGTAACCGCAGCCATGGTCTCCGAGCTGATAGTCCATGCTGCTGTAAACGTCGTCGAACTATTGGTGCAGATGGTTGTTGTCTTGCAAACGTCCCCGTCTGTTGACTCAGGGCTCGAGACGTGGCTGCACGATCCGTTACAGCCATGCAGATAAGGTTCCTGTCATCTCGACTGCTAGTGATAAGAGGCCGATGGAATGCAGCACGGCGTTCCGTATTACCTTCCTGAACCCACCGATTCCATATTCTGCTAACAGTCATTGGATCTCGACCAACGCGACTAGCAATGTCGCTATACGATAAACCGCAATCGCGATAGGGTACAATCCGAGAAAGTCGGAAACGTGATGGTACGCATTTCTCCTCCTTACACGAGGCATCACAACAATGTTTCACCAGGCAACGCCGGTCAACTGCTGTTTGTGTATGAGAAATCGATTGGAAACTTTCGTCATGTCATCACGTTGTAGGTGTCGCCACCGGCGCCAGCCTTGTGCGAATGCTCTGAAAAGCTAATCATTTGCATATCACAGCATCTTCTTCCTGTCGGTTAAATTTCGAGTCTGTAGCATGTCATCTTCGTGGTGTAGCAATTTTAATGGCCAGTAGTGTATTAAGAAATTAGAATTTTTTATCAAAGTCATTGCTACTGGAGCCAAGCAACGCACCAATTTTTGTAAGGAGTCAAGCTTCTGTTTTATTATTTTTGTAGCTATGTCTTCGAACATTCCAGAGGTACTTCTCTGCCCCATAGAGTGTGACAAGTTCATAAGCTGTGCTTCTTGTCCACTCCATTTCCGAAAGGAGCACATAAAAAACAACACACAACCCTTCAGACAGAACAAAAACAAATATTAGCGCTGCGTAATAGCATTTACAGGTAGCAGGCCAGAAAGGCAGGAACAATGTTCTCTTGATCTGTAACGTCACAGCCGTGAAACAGTGGTTTTGTGTTCCCAATATGTTGTGAACATCGGTAGTCCAGTATCAGCTGGGAATGATGTAGCGCACATTTTTGCAGAATATATTTCAGACTCTAAGAGGGCTTTGAGCATTTTTCGATTTATATACACTCCTGGAAATTGAAATAAGAACACCGTGAATTCATTGTCCCAGGAAGGGGAAACTTTATTGACACATTCCTGGGGTCAGATACATCACATGATCACACTGACAGAACCACAGGCACATAGACACAGGCAACAGAGCATGCACAATGTCGGCACTAGTACAGTGTATATCCACCTTTCGCAGCAATGCAGGCTGCTATTCTCCCATGGAGACGATCGTAGAGATGCTGGATGTAGTCCTGTGGAACGGCTTGCCATGCCATTTCCACCTGGCGCCTCAGCTGGACCAGCGTTCGTGCTGGACGTGCAGACCGCGTGAGACGACGCTTCATCCAGTCCCAAACATGCTCAATGGAGGACAGATCCGAAGATCTTGCTGGCCAGGGTAGTTGACTTACACCTTCTAGAGCACGTTGGGTGGCACGGGAAACATGCGGACGTGCATTGTCCTGTTGGAACAGCAAGTTCCCTTGCCGGTCTAGGAATGGTAGAACGATGGGTTCGATGACGGTTTGGATGTACCGAGCACTATTCAGTGTCCCCTCGACGATCACCAGTGGTGTACGGCCAGTGTAGGAGATCGCTCCCCACACCATGATGCCGGGTGTTGGCCCTGTGTGCCTCGGTCGTATGCAGTCCTGACTGTGGCGCTCACCTGCACGGCGCCAAACACGCATACGACCATCATTGGCACCAAGGCAGAAGCGACTCTCATCGCTGAAGACGACACGTCTCCATTCGTCCCTCCATTCACGCCTGTCGCGACCCCACTGGAGGCGGGCTGCACGATGTTGGGGCGTGAGCGGAAGACGGCCTAACGGTGTGCGGGACCGTAGCCCAGCTTCATGGAGACGGTTGCGAATGGTCCTCGCCGATACCCCAGGAGCAACAGTGTCCCTAATTTGCTGGGAAGTGGCGGTGCGGTCCCCTACGGCACTGCGTAGGATCCTACGGTCTTGGCGTGCATCCGTGCGTCGCTGCGGTCCGGTCCCAGGTCGACGGGCACTTGCACCTTACGCCGACCACTGGCGACAACATCGATGTACTGTGGAGACCTCACGCCCCACGTGTTGAGCAATTAGGAGGTACGTCCACCCGGCCTCCCGCATGCCCACTATACGCCCTCGCTCAAAGTCCGTCAACTGCACATACGGTTCACGTCCACGCTGTCGCGGCATGCTACCAGTGTTAAAGACTGCGATGGAGCTCCGTATGCCACGGCAAACTGGCTGACACTGACGGCGGCGGTGCACAAATGCTGCGCAGCTAGCGCCATTCGACGGCCAACACCGCGGTTCCTGGTGTGTCCGCTGTGCCGTGCGTGTGATCATTGTTTGTACAGCCCTCTCGCAGTGTCCGGAGCAAGTATGGTGGGTCTGACACACCGGTGTCAATGTGTTCTTTTTTCCATTTCCAGGAGTGTAGATCGTTAGGGAGAAGAGTGCCATGAACCATTTGACTGGCGAACATCGGTAGCACCAACAATGTAATATTAACCTTGGTCTTTCGGCAAGACAAAAAATGAAAGAAGGTTCCAAAGTGGGGGTGAAATTCATATAGAGATTTCCGGTAACACGATCTTGCTGGGCTGCCAGGTGACTTGCAGTGTTGCTAGTTCTTCTGTCCTTCACCATCTCGTTTTATTAGTGACTGATTTAAAGTTGGGGGGAAAACCTTATTGCGTAACACCACGTACAATCAATCTTGCACCACAGTGCACTATCTTTGGCGTTGACCATAGAGTATAAGTATCTATGGAGCGAGCATTCGGATGCACAGAACGAGAATTCTGTCTGCAACATTTCCTGCAGCTCAAGTCACGTGATTTTGGGACGGCATATTTTAGCCTACATAACGCTTAGCAAATTTTAAGTCTTGTAATTTTGCTGCTACAGACAGACAATCAGAAGTAACGTGAAACTTTGTACACACGTTTTACAGACATCTTAACAGTCTGATATCTGGAACTGAAGTTCGCTTGAAGACGTGAAAGGCAATAGTATTGTGCTTTTCGCCACAGTGCCATGGCTCAGAGTCCACTTTATTAACAATTTTTCAAAAATTGTTCAAAAGGTTCTGAGCACTATGGGACTTAACTTCTGAGGTCATCAGTCCCGTAAAACGTAGCACTACTTAAACCTAACTAATCTAAGGACAGCGCACACTTCCATGCCCGAGGCAGGATTCGAACCTGCGACCGTAGCGGTCGCACGGTTCCAGACTGTAGCGCCTAGAACCCCTCGGCCACCCCGGACGGCATTTTTGAGTAATGGGATAGGAAGTGAAGGCAAACAGTATTTTTTACGTTTTGTATGGGCCGAACTTCTGTCCTAATTGATTACTAAACAATGACACTGTAGACAATGCCGAAGTGTCACGGAAAAGCAACGTATTAGTAACCATGAAATTGTTACACTACATACGGTAAGCGATTTGCACCACTTACTCCTGTGTTATTATTTTCAGTTTTTCTTCATTTACCCTTCTGCTTTTATAGAAAAGTAATATATCCATAACATTTCCTCGCCACGTCATCAGAAAAGAAAAATATGATACGCTATGCAAAAAAAAACAACAACAACAAAAAAAAACAAAAGATCAAAGCTCGAATTTTGGAGAAATAATAGAGGTGGTAGCCAACAATTTTCTTTTCTTTTTTTTACGGTTTCTATTGTACTGATTCACATTCTCGAATCTGTTCTAATTACCTACGTTAGAATGGCACTGCTTAGGACTTTGGAAACTGTCTAATGCAGAAAAACTTATACACGCACAGGGTTTGAGAACCTTCATAAACTGGAGGAAATTAAGCAGACTGTCACCCTATAAATTATACTTGCATATTAACATAGCATTAATATGCATACACTGACAAGCAGTTTATTCAAACACTCTTACAAATTTATTTAGTTCTTGTCTCGTAAACGCAGAAATCGCCCTTACAATACTTTATAATACACTGCCTCGATATTTTTCAATATATCAGTATGACATTTACAGCAATACATTTGTTGTACACACCTATGAGAAGCAACTGGTCCTCCTTTCACATACTTCTCTTTACATCTGTAGGAACGAAAATACAATGCCATAGCTGTAAATAAAACTCAAACATATAGACATGACTATTCAACAAGACAAATACGTCTAATATTCAAGTTTCGCTATTACCACAAACTGTAGGCGTCGTCCCAAACTCACGTGACTAGCCCGGTTTGATGTTGAGAACATGTGCAGTAGGCTATACTCTGTGGTGTTGACCATGTACGTAAAAAAAGGAGCTGACTGTGTGTTTATAGTCAGTACGCTCTATGAATGTACATCGTGCACACGCGATTTACTATTGCAATTCAAACGAGCAGTAAAATAATATTCTTCTCTATCGTATCGTGTTGTTTGTTACCCGCACCATACTTCACTGTAAGAATCTACAAAGTATTCCGTATTTGTTTTTCTTTCGTAATAAACAGAAGCTTGCTACATCACATCGTGTTTCTGATTGCGACTTCTTGTGTGTATTGCACGCTGAATTGAAATACATTACTCGTACTGTAGCGGATTTGGCCGCATCCGTAATACTTGTTAGGGTAAATGATACCATACTTGTTTTTGTTTAACATAAAATATAACCTGGTTTCACAGCACTGTGTTCTATAGACTTACGTATATTTGTTACTGCTTACAAATTCGTGTATGAATTGCTCGATTTAAATGCATTGTAAGTATATTGCTTTTGTTCTGCTTTGTTTCTGTTTGCATCCATTTTCTGTACGTTCTTGCATTTATTGAAGGAATCCATATTAGGAGCTTTATTCAACAAAATTAATCTTCCACTGAAGGAAGCTATAACTCTCTTTGAACTGTGCTGTTTCGTGCCAGTGAGTGTCTTGAATTTTGCAATGATTTACAGAGTATGGATGCAGATGTACAAGAGTATAAATGAGGATGCTTTGTAGTCTTAGTGACTTGAGAATTCTTTCTTGCAAACGCTAAAAGTGCTACAGTAGTTACGCAATGTGTTCACATGTTATTAACAGCTACCACAAACAATGTCTTACCATGTAATCGATGAACGAGATTCATCCTCTCCGTCCTATGAACATTTCGGAGGCCTCCATTAAATACGATAAAGTACGAAAAATGGCTGCGAACAGAAATAACGTAATGTGGGCAATACACTTATAACCCATCTAAATCTAGCATTTCACAATTCTATTCAAAAGCAGTAACAAATGAACAAGAGTCCACGTGGTTAGTTGCTGAGTACGAAACCTCACAGCATCGCAGCTCTTCTATATATTGCCGACGTCTAGGGTTTCAAACTACTGCCGAACTTCCTTTGTGGAGAACGTTTGGAGGTGTGACAGTGGGTGACTCAATCAGAATAACCCACTTTAACATCCTACATATAAAACTGTGTGTATGTCTGTGTGTGTGTGTGTGTGTGTGTGTGTGTGTGTGTGTGTGTGTGTGAAAGAGAGAGAGAGACAGAGAGACAGAGAGAGAGAGACAGAGAGAGAGACAGAGAGACAGAGAGACAGAGAGAGAGACAGAGAGACAGAGAGAGAGAGAGAGAGAGAGAGAGAGAATGGGAGGGGGTGATTATGTATGTCGGAAATAGTGTGCTTGCAAGACGAAAATTTGGAGAATGTGTACTGTAAACAATAGTGGGATGATTATACGACCGTCAAATCAAAGCCAAATAAAGACGCAAGCAATATACTTTTAACAAATATTTATACCTTTACTATGGAAAGTAAATGTTGCTCAGTAGTTAAATAGTTCTGCTTTATAGTATTCAGTAATTATCGGACATACGAAGTATGAATAAAGATCACTATGGAAATTTGGAAATTTGTGGTAAGGTCTGCTGAGGTCATGGGTCCCTAAGCTTACGCACTGCTTAATCTAACTTAAACTAATTTACGCTAAGGACAACACAAACAGCCATGCCCGAGGGAGGACTCGAACCTCCGACGGGGGGAGCCGCGCGGGCCGTGACAAGACGCCTCAGACCTCGCGGCTACACCGCGGGGCGGTCACTATGAATTTTGGTGTCATTATTGATCTTCTTGAAAGAGTGGTTTTCGAAACTACAAAACTGTCACTTACCGTACTTTAAGCAAAAATATTCTTGTCACAACTTAAATATGTCGGGTCAACTCCGATGCCTTTGTTTTATTACTAAACTCCATGGAATCGGATGTCAGAAGAGTTTCTTTTGGCTATGAAATCTTTCTCTTACCGCTCTCAGACAGCATAAAGAGGCTGAAAGTAAAAAAAAAGAATATAATTGAGAAATTCGGATGACGTTATAAGTTGTTAAAAAGTTCTACAGATGCACTGTTGTGCTAATGAACACATTTTATAAAATGGTTCAGATGGCTCTGAGCACTATGGGACTTAACATCTGTGGTCATCAGTCCACTAGAACTTAGAGCTAGTTAAACCTAACCAACATAAGGACATCACACGCATCCATGCCCGAGGCAGGATTCGAACCTGCGACCGTAGTGGTCACGCGGTTCCAGACTGAAGCACATTTTATAAATAAGGATTACGGTTTGTTTGGACGTCCAGGTAGTTTGATAACATGTCTGATTTATTTAAAATAATTAATTTCTTGTTTTACCACTCTTGGCATGTTACCTGTGCTATTATCGATTTTTCTGAACGTTGAAGTTCCCGTGATATACTGCACTATACATCGTCATTGCAAGTTCTACGTTGTCACTGTCAGCAATACATATCAGCAATAGATACCTAATAAAGTTTAAGAAACGTATTCATTACACTTCCTCTAATCTCTCTTCGTTTCAGAAAGAGCACAGAAAGCAGACAGCAAGGAAGGCATCGAGAATACAGCATTTGACGAAGGCAGAACACAGATGGCTGATGGAGATACGACGCAGCAAGGTCATCTGAAAGCCATCGTTCCTTAGGCTCCGTTCAATGGACACAAATACTACGGTACATAGATTCACATAACAAGCTAATTTAGTTTCGTAACATAAGCCGTTATCATTTCTTTATGTCATTTCTTACATTCCTATTCCTGTTTCTCGAGCTACCACCGAATATCTTGGGACAGTTTCAGAGATTCTTGCTCCTGCTAATCTGTGTCAAAACCATGTCCAGCCACGTTTTTTGTAAATAGCTACAACCATTTGTAAATTCTGCTTCAGAAGCAGATATTCAGTATTAGTAACTCACGGTGCTACTTGTGTATATCTACACTGGATCACAAGCTCATCTGCCAAGGCACGAGAAGTCGTAGTAGACGATACTACGTAGCTATTGATCAATTTAAATGTTAAGCGTTTCACCCAGATGTGGTCTAACCCAGTCGTTCTCAGCCTGGGCGTTGGCTCTCTCTCGTTTTCTTTGCTAGAAGCTGCGATGGACTGAAAAGGCGAGCATTGTGCGTTCCGTGTTTACTTTACTGTAGTTACTAACAGTCAAAGTGGTACGTGAATATGATTTCCTAGTGAAAAGTGCGATAATACATATCCATATAAACGATAAAAACCATACCTAGGTTTCTGATTGGTTTAAGAATGAGACCAGAATAGGCTAAGAAACACACATAAGTACGAAAATGATTTTAGAAAGAGGTTTGAAAGGGTTAATATTTCAAAATTCACAAGCCGTTACGTCTATCTAGGAGTCATCAAGCTGGGAGTTAGAGCTCTGACTAGACATTCCTCAAAACGATTCGGCACAGACTATACATTATGATTTATTATTCTGCCTACCAATTACCTCTTAATTATTTAGCTGATTAAAGCACTTCTTTAATTTCTTTCACAATGATTAACAATTTGTTAAAAATTTCAAATTTTACTAAAATGTATTCGTCATATGAAATCCACGATTTTACGTTAAAAAATTAAATTTTGAGAGATTTCAGTCAAATAATTAAAAGTTCTTCTGAACAGAAGAAAATTTGATTACTATGAAGTTGTTGTGTGTAATAACTGTCCCGTTTCTCCAGCAATGATACCACCAGTATTTCGAACACAGCAGAAATTCTGCGTTTAAGGTAGACTTCGAATGCGCTGGCCATCTAAGGTAGACTTCGAATGCGCTGTCCATCTTTCCAGGAGAGAAATGTTAAGAACCACTGGTCAAGCTTGTCGCTTAGTTTTTCGAGCGTCGTGCGATACTGACGCAAACGTTACATCGCTCTACAGCTACGTCTGTACCCCGCAAGCGACCTCACTGTTTGTGGTGGAAGATTCTTCTGGTGCCGCGAGCAATTCTCCCATCTCCTGCTCGTTTCGTGAACGGTGCTGGAGATTACACTATCTCGTCAAAAGTGTCTGGACATCAATTAGTGGACGTTAATACCGAGTGTGTTCACCTTTCTGCTTCGGACGCTTTGAATGAAGTGTCTGAATGTTTGTTCGGTTCGGGAATGGGAGCCTGTTTTTCCTCAAAAGCCGAGACCAGACAAGGTCTGGAGCGACTTCGAGGTTGTAACTCATGCCAAAGGTGTTCACCTAGGGTGAGGTCAGGAATATGTGCAGGCCAGTAAACTTGAGGTATGGTTTTCTCTACAAAACAATGGCTTCACAGATGCTGCTTGATGAGAGTGTGTATCATCATGCTGATAGAACATCATTTACGAACTATACTGTACGCAGTACACAATTCTGTAAATGTTATGCATATCCGTTTACAATTTGCGACTGTTAAGGGCAATGAGTGGACCACAACCTAACTATGAAAAATCTCCTCTACCGTAGCGTCATCTCTTCTATACTTCACTCTTGACACTACACAAAATGACAGGTGACGTTCTCCACGCATTCACCGAACCCAGACCCCTCCACCGGATTGCCACAGTGTACGGCCTGACTCGTCGCTTCAAATCACTTGTTTCGAATCATCCGCTGTTGAACGGCGTCTTTCTTTCCACCATCTCAAGCGTCGCTCAGCACAGACTACAGAAATGTGTGTCTTATGAGGAGCTGCACGACCACTGTACCAAATTCTTTTTAACTCCTTATTCATTGTGATTGTGCTAACTGGACAGCTAGTAACAGTTGGGAACTCACACGTGATATCTTCCTCTGATTTCACGCGATTTTTGACAACCGTCCTCAGCAATGCTCGATGGTTCTGTCCGTCTGTATATCGGTCTGCCAAGTGTTGGTTGTTCCTTCGCGTTTCCACTTAACAGTCACATACTAACAGTCGGTTACGGCGGCTGCAGAAGAGTTGAACTGTCATCGTCGTATTTGTTACTCAGGTGACATCGAATGACTAGTCCAAGCTCAAAATCACTAATCTCTCCTGATCGACCCATTCTGCTGTTGTCCGCAGCTCGTGGTCGTGCGGTAGCGTTCTCGCTTCCCGCGCACGGGTTCCCGGGTTCGATTCCCGGCGGGGTCAGGGATTTTCTCTGCCTCGTGATGACTGGGTGTTGTGTGATGTCCTTAGGTTAGTTAGGTTTAAGTAGTTCTAAGTTCTAGGGGACTGATGACCATAGATGTTAAGTCCCATAGTGCTCAGAACCAGAGCCATTCTGCTGTTACTGCCTCTCTACTAACAACACAATGCACCCCGCCTCTTTTTATACTAGCACGTCCGCCACTCTTAATATCTAGTGGTCGATTCCGTCTGTTCTAATATTTCTGATCAGCTAGTATATGGATTGTCGGTAAGTCTTCCTATGAGACCTAATTTGTGTTATTTGCTCGTAGTGATCGTTTCGAGAAATGTGTGTGGGAGGAAATAACATGCTGCTTGACTGTTTGGCACGCATCTCTTGCACTGTCTTCAACTGGCGTTGGAAGTTAATCCCCGCAACGCTCGTGCAAAGCGAACACATGACAAAATGGATCATCTTTATCTCCACTGACAGCTATCCTAGACTGGTGAGCAGTACTAAAGAACAGATAGAAAGATTGTTTTGTGCGTCACTTCCTTGGTGGTTGAATTACATTTCCTTGTGATTCTTACAATGAATCTCACCCTAGCATGTGCGTTTCTTACTAGTTTTATGTGCCCGTTCGCCATTAGGTCGTTCCGAGAAGCTGCTCTCGGCTATTATGAGGTTCTTAATGTTTTTCTTGAGCTATCACTACTAGTGAAAGCGAAAATTAGTGGCTGATTCGTACTACTGAAGCTCAATATGTGAAGTGTATTTATTTTGAGAGTGCTGTGCCAGTCCTTGCATCAATCATTGGTTCTCTAATGGTCTTCCTGAATTTCGTAATAATTTTCTAACGTCTCGTCCTTACTATATGTTATAGCGCCATCCATGAACAGTCAAACGGAGATTCCACCGTTATCCCTCACATCATTTACATATATTGTGGACAGTAAAGGTCATTTAACACTCTTTTGGGATACTCGAAAAGTTATTTTTACATCTGACAATTTCGCTCCATTCTGCCATCCAGAAAGTACTGAATCCAGTCACAGAGGTGGTCCGATGTTTCGTAAGCTTGCATTTTATTCACTAATCGACAGTATCGATCTATTTCAAAAGCCTTTTGGTAATGAAAGAACACATCATCAACTCGCGCACCGTTATGTGCGACCATCTGGATCTCATGGACGAATAGAAAAAGCTGATAACGATAAATGCTGTAGAAATGAATTAAAATTTATGCCCAGACAGGACTTCAACCCAGGTCTCCTACTTACCAGGTAGACATACTAACCTTTGCATCATCATAGTACTATGTGTAACGTAGCTATAGGGACTACCCCGTCTAGTGTTCGTTCTAACTTCAGTTCTTGTCAGTCATACGTCTATGGTGGTGTAATGGTTAGTACATCTCCATAGTAAGAAGGCGAGCTGGGTTCATGCCCCGGCCCTATCAGAAATTTTAATTCGTTTCTTTAGCTGTTATCATTACCGAGGATAAAATTGAAACTCATATTTCTCGAGGAATGTGTAATTCCATCAATCAGTTCATCACCTACACCTGAGGTAAAGGCAACATTTCCCCGTTATGTGGTGATTAGGGTGATATTCCAGCAACACTGATGATTTAAGAAGAGGAAAATAGGCTGAAGGCATTAACTGAAGATTTTGTTACGGAGGGCATTAGACCATGGTAGCCCTTGCAGGGGTGGCTTTCGTACTGTACTGGTGTTGTAATGGCTAGCGCACGTGCCTCGTAGGAGAAGAGCTGTGTTCAATTCCTAGCAATAGCACAAATTTTAGTTCATTTCTTCAGTTTCTACCGTTATCGAAGATAAAGTTGAGACTCATACGTCTCAATAAAAATGTAATTCCATCAGATAAACAGAAAAAGCGAACTTTCAAAGCAAATCGGTTCGCGAATTCTTGTGAATTCCTATAGAAGAAATTTAGGATTTCCAAAATGTTCATAACGTGAACATAAAACGGTTTCCATAATTCTATAACTGATCTGGTTCAGGAGGGAGAGCTGTTTTAACTCCGGCAGTAGTAAATACTTTCATCGTCAGTATGTGGCCGGTAGAGGAACGCAAGGTGATGTTTTATAGCACATTATCAACAGATTGAGCTGTACTGTCGGGTGGTAACAAATATTTCTGAACCGATCAAGTAATGACTTGTGACACTCTTTATGGTAATCGGTCAGAGGATGAAGACTTTAAACTCTACGACTCCTGTGGTACTATTAAAAGGGAGTAAATTATGGAGCCACTTTCCTCTTTTCTGTCACACTGTCACAATACAATATTCATGCTCCGTCAGAACCGGGAAAACTTCCCAAATAGATAATAATGTCTAGGCATCGGTGTGTCACAGACAAATATGCGCTATATTTTTAACTTTTTTGATCATTGTTAATCTATTCTAACGGTTTTGACTGACTGTGCGCTTCGACATTGAATATCAACGTTGCACATACACTAACCTACCTATGCTCTTCGTTGCAGTACCAACGTGGTCGACGCAGCTGTGCGACATCGTCGTTGCGACAGACATCACGAACTCCGTCATTAATGGAGAGAAAGACAGTGAAAGCAGCTGTTTCATGTCCACAGCACCATGCAAACCGAAGATCCCTTCCTGCAACATTACATAATCATCGTGACCAGAACCACAGAAGTTACCAACTATTCAGGCAGCCATATGTACGGAACTTGCCCTCGACAGAACCATCAGAATGACAAAAGATTCTGCTAACAATATTTTTCAGTGGCTGCGTGCAGAATTATGGTCAAAGTATCACCAAGAGCACAAATTTATTTATTCACAAATTTAAATCTAAATTTAATCTCAAATACATGGTTTCTGACTTTATTAAAAGAATTTTTGTCTTTTAAGTTTCTGCTATTTAATTGCCTCATTAATATATCTTGGTGTTCTTCCTTGAAGTCATTCTTCACTGACAGTAATATTCGTGAGGCAGTTTGCAAGACAAAGAGCCGACGTGTACATAAAAAAGCTGCATTAATTATTACCTGTGGTTAAACTACTATCAACTATTTGTGAGTACTCAGGCTAAATGTAACATCATGAAGTTGACAAGAGTATTTTTACTTTGGAAAACTGCTTTCTCAGTTATATTACATAGCTGCATTTAACTCTTATTACGAACTTAGTATCTTCATAATCACACTGTTATTCATCACAGGTAACAGTTAAGTTGAATATTGCTATTTGTCGTGCAGCGTTCAGTAATTTTCCGTCCCTAAATCTAAATAATGAGTGAATCTGTAGAAGGAATTCCTAACAAGATGTGTTCTTAATTTATTTATAAGGGTGTGGTGAAAAGTAATGCGTCCGAATATTTTATGTGTAAACTCTTAAAACTTTTTAAATAAAACAAACAATATTAAAAGTCTACGTCTTTATTCCTCATGTCTACATTTTTATTTCTTAACATAGTCACTCTGGCGGTGGCCAAATTTCTTACAAAGAGGGATCAGTTTGTTGGTACCGTCACTGTAGAATGTTTGAGTTTGTTGACAGAGCCACCTGATCTCTGCTTGCACCGTTTTATCACTATCAAAGCGAGGTCTTCGAAGGTGTTCTTAAAATTTTGGAAAGAGACAAAAATCGAATGAGGCCAAGTTGGGACTTTATGGAGAATGATCGATGACCCTGAATCCAAGGCATCGAATTGTTGCAGACGTTGCACCGCTCATATGTGGACTGCCACTGTCATACTGATGGAGAGCGTGCTTCCTGTGTGGACAACGAATTCTAAGTTCGAGTACAGCACGCTGTTTCTCTCTCGCCGACATAGTTACACATCACCATGTTATGTGCCGCTTTTCTGAGCCCTCTACTGGCTGAGGGCTGCAAATATGAAGACATGAAAAATAAACGTATAGAATGTTAATAACCCATGTTTTATTTAAAAAGCCTTTAAGAGTTTCAGATTGAAAATTCGGAGGCTCTACTTTTCAGGACGCCCTACCAATTCATGTTTGTGTACATTTTCAGTATTTTGATTTACATATGATACCATCTTGTTGGTGACCTTTGTTCCAAAGTATTCTCTGAACTCTACACAAACAGGTAAAGAATTCACAAAAATATTTATTACTTCACGTATCGTGACGGTGCAAAGACTGTTTATTTAAAATTAATTTGTTTTTAGCAGTCAATATCATTAAGGAATAAATATATAAGAAATGTAGTCTCTGTATTACAAGGCTTTTATAGGAAACGGTGCATGGAGTTCAGTGCAGGGGTGGTTCCTGTATAGGTTTGCACTTTTTCGGTACGCCCAAAAGTAATTTTGTTGAACTGTGATATCTGAGCCTTCTATACAAGCAGTGCAACATTTATCTCTTTTGAAATGCCCGGGCTCCAAACGCGGAACGCAGCCGAGTGGGACGGAAATATGCCGACGGCGAGTTGGAATTGCATTGCGATTGCAAACGAAGACTTGGGTGTCTCAGGGGCACAGGAGAGAGATTGAGTGGAGTGGAGGCAGTGCTTAGCATCACTGTACTTGTATACGTTTCTTGTGGGTATAAACATTCCACCTGAGCCAGCCTGCCAGCCTAAGAGGGAGGCCTCGACTCTTCCGAAGAGAACCGGACCCGTCAGATCTTAGAACAATGCGGGATTCTCGCACTTCCTTACCAGTTTACGTTTAGCTGCGGGCAAGTAACTGTTTCCAGTGCGTTGCGTCCGTAGTTTTAGCGTGTGCTATGTAGGAGGTGAATATGTGAAGTAAGTAATATGGTAATTTCCTCGCTCTCTGAACCATTCCGTTTACATGAGTTTGAAGAAAAATTACAAATATGAAGCTAGGTAGTCCGTTTCTTACTTCAAGAATTTCACAGACACTCGAAATGAAAATTATTCAGTTTAACACAAAACTCAACTCCGAACCGAACAGCAGGCAAGCATTGGTGGCTGTGTAGATGTTATTAGAAAAACGTCTTGTTTTGTTTTCGTTCTTTATTAACTGGAGGAGAGCTTTCGTGGACTAAACATACAATTTGTGACATTCAACACCTCCACGACAAAATTGGGAAACATGACCTCTCTTTAATTCATGTGAATTACATTTTGAATCTGGAAAGTCTAGGGAATGTAGATATAGCTACCTAATTAGACAGTGGGTACAGGACGACCGTGGCATTACGCAATAAAAGTTCACAATAATAGGTACATACCAAGTATAATTCTTAACTGTATACGTTTCTGTGGAGCATTGTCCTCAGAGGATACGAGAGAGTCATCTTCGAATCTTTGCCATTTTCGGGCCTCGATTAATTTTAGTCCAGAATTAGACTCTGTATTGAAATCACATATAGAAGAAGGAACAGGTTTCAAAGCCATCCAGAATGTATGCCAACGCATACTTCAAGACTGTTAAGAGGAAATTAGAAAGGAAATAAAGGGTGTGGACGTTTTGGCTGCAATAGCTGGCGAAACCAGTGATGCAGCCTGTGTTTATCAGGTGGTTATAGCATAAAGGTACATCACTAACAGAAGACGAGTTGAAAGATTTTGTTAGTTCATAGCGTCAAAAGATCATTAGTAGCTCGCTACATTGGAGTAAGCATCGACGAACGTTTGATCTTTCATGAACACATAAGAAGATGCACAGACAAAGCAGAAAAAATACTTCATAAACTGGCAAGATTAAATTCGGATCAGCCGGCCGAAGTGGCCGTGCGGTTAAAGGCGCTGCAGTCTGGAACCGCAAGACCGCTACGGTCGCAGGTTCGAATCCTGCCTCGGGCATGGATGTTTGTGATGTCCTTAGGTTAGTTAGGTTTAAGTAGTTCTAAGTTCTAGGGGACTAATGACCTCAGCAGTTGAGTCCCATAGTGCTCAGAGCCATTTGAACCATTAAATTCGGATCAATAAGGACTACCCTTGTCAGCCGCACGAACGTACCATTGCGCTCTCTTCGAGTCAGTACTATGCTTCACTGCTAGTACGTGGGCCTACAGACTAAGTCTGTCCACCAATAGATCTACCGTACATCGTGAGCAAAGAAGAGTTCTGCTTCGACTATGGGGGGCCTTCAGCACAACGTCGATTGATGCACGATGCTCTGTGAAAGGGGTCTTCCCCATAGACGTAACTATCAGATACCGCGCACCAAAGTACTGGCTTAGGATGGGGAGACCAGACCGGGTTCAGCAGATCACTACTGCACCACATGAGACAACACGCAAACTCAGAGCGGGGTGAGCGGGACAATAGTGATAAGAGCTGCCGAGTACACAACTTCTTCCCTGATACCAGGGAAATACTAAAACGAAAAGACATCGCTCCCAGACGCGATATGATGCATTTTCTCACAGGTCACAGCCCCTATCCCACGCACTTGAGTCGTGTGAGTCTGCAACAGACAACTAGCTGCATGTGCGGAGAAGAAGGTCCCCATAAACACACTGTCTTTTTCTGCAAGCAGCGCACAGAAAGAAGACATACACTGCACGTAAACCAGAGTAACATAAATAACACACTGCACGCAACACTGACCAGTGGGCAGAACTGTAGTGTTGCGGAATACTCAAGAATTGGAAACGTTGAATATTGTCAACGTTTCATTGCCTATTCCGAGAGCCAGAGGCAGTAGGTTAGCCAAGAGGTAAAAGGATTGCACATGTATCGGAATGTGCCGTCACGCAGGGGCAGTGGCCTGGTTACACACAACAGGCGAGAGAGAATTGCTTAGCACGCGGGTTTGTGTTAGACAGAGACTTTCGGAGAGTGTAAGGCAGAGGTATACCGTCAGCTGTACTGCATTTCATAACTTCGCGCAAGTCTGCCGTAACAACACGTAACTCTGTCGCAAGAACACCTAAGGGGCGAGTACGACAGATGAATCAGCAGTATAAGTGGAACGAATGCGTTCATTACAAACGAGCATGACGTCCGGACGTCGCTCGTGCTTCTTTTAAATACGCCAGCTTTGACAGCAACAAGGCACTCGCAGCTAGACTTGCAGTTAGATGTGTACTGGGACGCTGCATAGCGCTCAGCTCAGTGATCGACGTGTTAATCTTTATTAAGGAGATGTTGCAGTAAGGGCGGCCCATCCAGCAGCCGACGTGAGGGGACAGTACCAGCTCTGGTCCTCTCTGCTGCTGCTGTCAATCATCAACCCAGGATTAGCAGACCTCACAGCAGACTCACTCGCCGCCAATGCTGACCACATCAATGAGCCGTCGTCGAGATCATGCGGCGCCTAGGCCCTGTGCATCTGCCATCACAACCGGGTGAGCTGACGATCAGGGGGACTGCAGCCTGTTCCGCTCGTCCACCGCGGACGAGCCACCAGGAGGAGCAGGGAAGAAGACGGGGTGGGATAGAGTACACTCCACACTACGAGGACGCTTCTCGTGCCGACAGCGCTGGGACTCCAACCCAGAGCCTCCATACACGCAGCGGCCTGCTGTCTGCCGCCGAGTCGGCCGGCCAGCCGGGCGCCGTCAGCCACGTGCGGCCGAAGTAAGGGCATTCCACCGCTACGTCACAGCAAGCGGCGCTGCGCTAGCAAGACTGGTGCGGCTGGAGCTGGTGTCATCGCTCCGAGTCAGCGAGGACTCGGGGAAGATCATTGATATCACCAAGCTCAGCCAGCCTGTGTTACGCCGCCCACATTGTACTCGGCAGGAATAAAGGTGTCATGAATTAATAATGTTTCTTTGGCGTTTCTGACACGTCCAGTCATTTCCTAGCATCCTGACAACTGGAGAGGTCACCACTCGGCTTCCAGTCCACCGTAGGCGACCAGGACCACCGGGGAGCCTACACACTGGCTGACGAAACGTCTAAGATGATGTATAAAGAATATCTTCCTAACAGACCGTATGGAAGGTGAGCCAGTATAGAAAGACAGTACAGTGCCCACAGGATGGATGTCAGCGGTGAAATAACCTGTCACGAAGACACTAACACTGATACGGAAACTGACTCTGACAATTAAGTGGGACTTGAGGCATCTCACGCTGATGACTGACAGTGGCACCCTGCAACTCAGCACACCCCACAAGTACAGAACAGTCCAAGACAGGTGCAAAGGCTAATCACACCAATGACCATCAAGCACCGAACTGTATATATTTATAAAATCGGGTAGGTAGTAGAGAAGTAGGCATAGATAGGGGAATCGAGGGTGGCCATCACCCACAACCAGGTGGTGGTAACCTCTACACTCTACCCTTTCCTACATTCTTTTTTAATTCTTCTTAAGCATCAATATTTTGTATTTCACTTTCCGATTTCAATTGAATTAAATTTTAGAGTCTTAAAATGCTGCAATAAAATAAAATAAAATAAAATGAAATCGAGAACAACCCGTCTCCACATGGCGGGCTCGGGCAACGGTGCGACAGGGGCAGGAGGCGGCCTGAACCTAAATGGGACCACAGTCGGACCTCGCAGCCTGTCGTAGCGGCCAAGAGGCTGAAACAATAAAATAAAGAAATAAAAAGACGTACCGTAAGATAATCAGACGGCGGGTCATTAAAACAGAGCAGCAAGTGAAAAAAAAAGTTCATATCACCAGAAATGCGTGATGCCCAGTTTTTGGGAACGTACATCTTAGATAGCAGATAAAACACAACTTGGATAGCTGTCCACACTAAATAGCAGCACAACCTTATGATGGTGCAGTTGTCACGAGTGATTCGTCTCTTGGTGTGGAGGCTCTCGTTAAGAAAAAATTTCCAGGTGCTTGGTACATCGTTCTTATACCAACTAACAGAATTAAGCTTAAAACCACTTCAATTAACAACAATGTGCAAGTGAAACTTCAGAGACTTGCTGCTTTTTTTTTCACCATCCCCTAAAGGACAGCAGTTCTTGACGAAATAGCGCGAAAAAAAAGACTGCCACGTTCAGTGTTTACTTGACGGAATTTCCAGTCAATGAGGGTCAATATTGTTTTCGAATATAGCAAAGATGTTATCAAGTGCATGAGTAATAAGAGCTATGTAAAGAAAACGCTATCATACAAGCCTGTGACTTAGTAAAGATTGTAAAAGGTGAAAGGTTCATTTTCTAGCTCTCGATTTTCCATAAAATAATTATCTATGTGTCAGTTACAGAAAAGGGATATTGACCGAACTTATGCAGAAAATTAGCTGACAGTTTTGAGGGCTAAACTACAAACATTTGTGAAGTGAAAGAAAATTAGATTTGCACACCATTTAACCAAAGAGGGTGAACGTAAATCGAGGAGTGATGTGTAATCTACTGCAGGAGGCAAAAGAAATATGTCATTTTGTAAGTTAAGAGGCGAAAGAAAAACACGTAGTTGCAGCCTCTCGTTTTCTGTCAGAAAAATTCTCCGCTTACTTTCAGTTTTCCAGAGACTTCTTTCAAGACTGCTATTGAATGCTGTTCTATTTTGGAAGCAAAGGAACTTAGAAAGGTGCTCTCTGTTACTTATGGAAGGTAAGAGTTCAAAAGTATGTGGGTAGCTTCGAGTTTACTCTGTTACATAACAGATAACACTCCGTAATACGATCTGTGAAACTCTTGAAAGCGATCATTAAAATTACAATGGCTATATAAGAAGCAGGACGTTGTTTTTCACAACTGAAGCGAATTACGGAATTGTATCGGACCAAGAAAGACTATCAGCAACCGCAGTGCTCTCTGTTGAACGAGATCTCATCCTAGAAATTGTTAACTTCAATCAAAGAGTGACTAAAAATTTTCCAAATACGAATGAAAGAAGAATGGAGTTTCTGTAAAAGTGATCACCACCACATCAAAATGCAGATAAATAATCGAACAGCGTTAATATCGGTCCTACTGAAAAGGCAGACTTATTACATTTTGCGCACACAGAGTTACAGTTAAATTTAATTTATTTTATTCTCTAAATAATACTTCATTTTGTGTACAAGTTTTGGTGTTCTTACCAGTAGATGCTGTCATGACATGAATGAGCGATCTGTTTATATAATGATTTACAAAAAATTTGAACACTGCGCTGATTTTCTCTCCTATGTTAATGAATTTGTTGGTGAGCAAAGTGCATCACCATTTGTTTTGGTAACGAGCTACTACTGGTGCAGTTATATACTTTATGGTGTGTATACCTTATCACTTCTGCTGAATAAATACATCATCGATTTCAGCTGCCTAGTCCATGAAGGTAATTCTGTAAAAACTGAGAAGTTCAAGAACAGCCAAATATGACATCCATATCTTCAAATTAGCACAGTCAAACTGCAAAATCCGCCAAGCGGAGCTTCTAGACCAGTTTATCTATGTACTGACTCCATTTAAGTTTTTTAACCGGCTGCTCATAGAGAGTTTCACTACCGTGTGACAATTAACGTCTGTTCCTGATACCGTCAGGTTTCTTCCTGTTATATCACAATGCATAATACAAGTATTTGTCACTGTATTCAAGCGGTCTACTATGAACCAGTTGTAGTGGTGTCCGTTGTCGTCAGATAAGCGTCCGGTATGGTACAGTTTGTAGCCTAGAGTACTATGCCTGGTCCATCGTTCGTTGAGGGATCATTATACAAGTGATCGGTAGGAATATTTTAGGTTTCGTTTCACTCTTTTGTCAATGTGATCCTCTGATGCATGGTATGAAACTACTGTACGTATAAGAGGGCTGCCGATAATGGTTTAAAATTTCAGAATCTTCTAAGTCTTCGCTAGGTCACTGAATATACCAAAGCGATATTCTCATTAATTAACTTTGAAAGGCTCCATTTGTTAAGTATTTTGAGGCTAGCAGAGTCGTGGTTCTTCCCAGCAAAGTAACATCTTGTTTATTGTGGACCATTTTCCTAGAACCTGTAAAAAAGAGCAAGCACTGTGAAAAGAGATGATTTACTTACCTTGCTACTGTGTACTTACCCAGTCAGGAAATGTCCCTTGATTCATTCTCTGATGATAAACGTAGTCCAAGGACGGTATTATCGATTCTGCAGATAGTTTTAATAATCTATGTGTAGTATTTTCGAATCCAGGAATGGCTGTCAGTCAATGTAGGCAACATTTACCCGACTAACCGAAATTATTTATGTCGGCATTCCTCCGTCAGCGAACAACCGCAAGAAGTCACATGGACAGCTGGAGCTCTCTTTCGAGCTACTGGTCGGGCCCAAATCCCAATTGTGTTCGCCGCAGTAATCGGGCTTCTAACAATACCACCACTTGCAAAGTAGGTTAGAAATCAGATTAATAATGTTGCTCACGCAGCATATGTTCGCTTTAAGGAGCAAAAACAAAGTTATTGACTGTGGATGGTATAGTCAGAAATAATGAAGTCACTGTAAAAAAGTCATTAATTTTCGAACTTATCTTGAATGGATTTCCACGTAGATTTCGTCGAAGTTGTTATGGCTCATCTTGTTGATTCTAGGGTGATTCCACTTTGACTGCTAGAAAGTCCAGATCTGTATTTTAGCATTATTTGAAGATCTAACAAATGCGTTTTTCAGGAAATTCTTAATGATCAAACAATTCCAGATCAGAACAATGGTATGGTAGAAATAATTTTTGACTTGGTGTTCACGATCCACATTTTTATTAAACTTCTTGTAAATTCACGTATACTTCTTCTTAATTGTCACTTCATCAAGAAAACAGTTTGGTATCAATCTTCATATATTTAATTTCCACTTTAACCAAACACAAGACTTGACTGTTCTTTTACAAAGCGAAATAACAACTTAACTTCTGCAAAGTGAAACAAAGACTGTTCTGTGCGCATTCGCGCCAAAACGGTTACAAGTAAGTCAAAGATTATGACAGTCTCACAGAAATGAATACACACAAGAACCATATGACTGTAATATATCGATACATTGGAGTACCTACACATTAATAAAACCAAATGTGAATATTGCCACAAAAATATGTCTGTTACTTGGCAGAAAAGTAGTACGATATTACTGGTATCGAGAACTGGGGTTGGAGTGCCGTAATGGTCACGTAAATAAAGAACCATTACAGGCTGTGTTCACTTTATTCCTCCATATTGCCACACCCGTATGCTACTTCACTCTGTAACCTCGCTAATCCGTCCTCTGGGGTACTGGGAGCATGATCTGAACGCAAAGAGGTCGAATTATCAGACGAACACTTCACAATACATAACATCACAATGCAGTAAAGTAGAGCTTAAATTTTCACCTGGATCTAATTGTCTGAAATATTGTTCCGTGTTAAAACAAAAAATAAATTAAAAGAAAACCTCGACATACGAAAGCATGTTACACGAAAGTTTAATGTACTGTAATGCCTGTACTGTTAAATACCTCTGTATCAAACGGTAAGATGATGTTGCTGTGAGTGAAATTTTGGGAACTGGGCGTGTACCTTATGATAGTATGGAAGTGATACACAACTGACTCATTTTGTGCAGGGAGATTTCTTGTAGGGAGGCAGGATTTCGTAGTTTAAGCCAGTTATACACTTGATCATGGATCAGCTTAAGATCTTTAACCAAGTTTTCAAATTTCAGAACAAATTCATTGGCAGCTGTTTCGTCAGCAGACAATTTCTCGCTGAAAACGATTACATTTCGAATATCATGTCGTTTTTTACACCGTTGTATTCAGCTTTCATTCGCTGTAATCTTTTGATTTTCATTGTCTCCGTCTAATTTTTCACTGAAAAAACAATGCCTTTTCTTTTATGATTGATCCAAATAACGAACTTCCTTTTCTTCTCGTCTGCTCAAACCACACACACAAAACATTGTCTAAAATTTCACTTTTAGGCTTCTTCAAAGTCCTGCGTGTTTTCAGTCATTTGTCATCATCAATTATCACTTTATGACTTTCATGAGTTCTCCTATCTTCTCTCCAATCTTTAGCAATTATTGTTCAAGCCCTGCCCCAATTGCAGTGTTTTAAAGAGACCCGCCTTTGTCTAATCTTTCGTGCGCTTTCAGTTTTTCCGCTAAGACAGCGTTGCATGCTTACGTTTAGATCGCGCCACATTTTAGTTTTGCACCCTTTAATATGTAAAAAAACTGTCCGTAATTTATGGTTCCAAAATAACACATACTGATCGAGTTAGAAGCAAGTTATTTCACACTGAAACTCATTGAACTCCCACGTCTATCAACGGTCAACTGTCTACTGATCCACATCGCAGACGATGTGTCATCGACAAGAGCAAACAAATACCGGAAATGTGATGGTCGGAGTAGGTGGGGGTCGGAACATCCGAGGCTGGATTAGCGAGGTTCTCCTGTACTGCTTGCTTGACCAGACTACTTGGGCAGTCTTGTTCTTAAGAACTGTGCGGAACACTACGGTAGCCCTGATACAGTACTGCGTCCCATACATCACTGCAGACTTGTTCATATCCAAACTCAGAAGTGACATTCATGCATCGACTCCCCTGTTACATTATTCTTCGATTTTTGTGAGGAATTCTGTCCTGTAAATAAATAGTGTATTACACACGTTCATCGGTCGTGACGAGACTTTAAGGCTCGACACAGTGCTATATGGAATCCGTCTTCTTGAAGTTTATGCAGAAAGATTGTTGTTGAAAAGAATGAATACAGAGTGATATGCAGAGAATTGGTAAGTAACAAGGTGCTAGAAATAGTTTTGACCAGGGTATTAGCACAAGTCATTATTAGCTTAGTCTTAGATCGTAGATAATAAACACACAATCTCTTGAGAAATGTATGTACCCATTGAATCAAAAAGGTATATTTACTTCATTCAAGGTAAACAATATCTGTAACATTAATAAATAATAAAACGGTTTTATTAACTTTTTAATTAAACAAGTTTTACTTTAAAAAGTTGACGAAGTGGTTCTGGTTCACAGGCCGTTACATAACCAGCCCAGTGGAGCCTTGAAATACTAATTACAATTAACAGGTGATGCAAAACTGTATCAGAGAGAAGAAATAGACTTAAAAACAAGCATTTAGAACGTTATCGCCATTTTAAATAAGTGATAAGAACCTGGTTACCAAAACACAGGAAAAGCCAGTTACACGGATTGAAACATTTGTACACAAAAAAAGTTATGGTTAAACGCTGCAGAAGCTATGTTCTGCACTGGCTCTTCCGAAATTATCATGTAACTTAAGAAAAAAATGATTATAAAACGGCCTCAGCTTAAGTAATAACAATAAAAATGAATACCATTCATCGCTCACAACAAATAAAACTGAAAACACACACATAAGATACTAACCATGGCAAGCAGCAATAAGTGAATATTCAGTGGCAGTTTTCCGGTGAGATGCGCAGAAACATTTTTATCATGAAACTCATGTCAAATAATCTTTTTTTTATGATAGTCCTGGAGTAACAGTCTCATAATGCTAGACATCGTGTGCCCCAAACTGATCCACTTTGGCAATCTTCCTTCTTCAGGCTTTTCGAAGTTAACCACCATGCCTGTGCTGCAGGAACGACCCGCAAGTAGAAGTAGCCAAGTAGAACTTTCCCACTCGGCGAAAACATAGGATTGACTAAACACGTTTTGCCCCCTGTGGTCGTGGAAGGTAAACACGTTCACGGGAGTTACGCAGAAAAAGAGTAAGGAACTATCGATCCCCTAGCTGCCATGTGTCTAAAGCTCTGTACGCGAGATTATTTGTGACTACTGTAAATTCAAGAACAGATTGGAATCGACCTCTTGGGGAGGTTACCGAAGTCGACAAACAGTATTCAATGGATAACAGTATGTACTCATTACCTGACCGCTGTGCTGTCACCAAATCTGTTCCAACTGTCGAAGCACCACAAACTTCAATTTTTGTAGTAGATGACTACATTTTGAAGCAACCCGTGTGATGATCGTTGATCGTGGAAAAGTTTTCCGTTCGAAGCTAGTATTAGACTATATCTCCAAGTACTGAGAAATGAGATACAGCCCAGGAGCTTTAAGGTCACTTGCTTGTGAATCCGTTAAAAAAATCAATATTTTGTTTTTCATGTTAAATAGATCTTAATAGTTCTTTTTAACGAAATAGTAGTTAAAATAAGTGAAGTGTAGTCTGGAAGGTAAGTCCAAGATCTCTTGAAATGTGGCTACGTCTTTGTTTCGGCTGCTTTCACACGTCAGATGTTGTCATTAGAATCCAATTCGAAAAGGATTTACTATTTTAGAGTTGGCAGCCCTGTTACAAGACAGACTTTGCGATGCTGTTATGTTTTCCCTTGCATATCTTGGGTTTTCGAGTGTTGTTTTGCTCATGAGCTTTTCTGTAGTTTGTTGTGTTGCTATTTTGTTAGTCTAGAAAGTTATTATGCCTCCAAATAATTGTTGTTGTAATGCTGTGAAGTTGTAGAGTTGCTAGTAACATATTCTGGGTTCAATATTAGGCAAGCACTTATGGCAATCGATTCCATAGTGACCAGATCTGAAAAGAGGTAGTTGAGGCAGCTAGAAAGCTTGAATAATAAGGAGAAACAAAGAGAGAAGATGAGGAACATGTAAACCAAGACGAAACTGAAGTGTGTTGGGAACAACAGAGGTGAGTCATAGATCAAATATAATTTTGAAGTGAATGTCCCAGGAATTAAATTTTCTGACATGCTTATTTTAACTAAAAAATATCAAAAAGCTAAAGGTTTGGAGGAAAGTACACTACAGGTCCTAACGTACTACCAGTGGGAAGGATAATACACATTGAATAACTACAAAAATTAACCTAAATTTTAATTATGATATATAAATATTTCTAGGATAAAAATTTGTAGCTAAAATGTCATGATTGTAGTCTACTTTTTTAGACAGACGTGTTGTTAATGTGTACGCAAAGTTTCAAGCATCCAGGTAAGATAGACAGTGCATAGATTCCAAGCACGGACCGGCAAACAAAAAATATAATTTGCTGATCTTCACAAAAAATTGTAGTACAGTCAATATGAGAACTAATGTGAATAAGTGTATATCAAAATATGCAGGAAACACTCCTCTAGATGTGCAGTTTTCGTTCTACTAAGAACTCACCTTTTTTAGTTAGAGCCATGTAAACTTTATGAAAATTATTAAAAAAATTTTGAGCGTGCACAGGCAAGTTACCTTGTTAGAGGTATTGACGTCTGTGGGGAAAGTGGGACTATCGGGAAGGTTACAAAAGCGCTACTTTGGGCCGTATAGTATCTTTCCTTGCTTATCAAAAATCACTTACGAAGTCGCGGATTAGGACTATTCACCAAGAAAATAAAAATGCAGGGACATAGTGCATGTACTCTGTATGACGCCCTACTAATAACTGGTGTCTAATATCATGGATATTGTCACTAGGACAGGGATGACGACCGAGCTGGGGTCTTAACAACAAAGTCCACCCTTCCCGAGGGCATGAAACAACGAAGTCTTGTCGGCAGACGAAGGAACATCGTTTTTCCTTCTCAACACAACTTGGCTTAACCACACTGTCTTCATAGCATTCTTTGTCAAGAACACTGTCTATGACTTCAGAAAATCCTTCTTGTAATACGTCAGAAATATTATCGCCTCTCAATTTTTAATTATATTCACACACTTACTGAATCATAATGAAAGGTCTCATATGCAAATGTGCTTCTGTGGCTAATTCTTAATGAAAGCAGCGCACCAGAGTCAGGAGGAAAACACAGGGTACAAACTGAGGGATAATTGATTATCTGCTCACACTATAGGTAGTACTATCAAAAAGTTGTGTGTACTCAAAAAATTAGGTGACTTCTCCCTACTGTGTAATACTGAGCGACTCTTAGTCGACATACAGCGGAATTCAAATTGACTCAAGGTTGTGAATCCGGGCTGGTTAGAGCACACACTATCTCTGACACGCTTTGTAGTGGCTAAAGAGTGAAGTGATCCTATCACACATCTTGGCTGATGCATCTCTTGAGTGCCAGAGAGAAAACATATTTCCTCTGCAATCAACGAAATGTTATTGAACCGAACAAAAAGTTTTAGAAATATAGTCTCTTTTTAATCCGTCTCCAGAGGCTTAGTAAATGCTGCGTGCAAGCGTTTGACACTGGTAAACGTTTTTCTTAAGAAACGGAATGCCCTGAATGTATTATAGCTCGAATAAAAGTTTATAAACAGTTATTCCCCATGAACCTCTCTGAATCGTTTAGCGTGAAAAGTATGACTGTAGAGGCACTACACTTAAAAACGAAAATTGATGGAAAGGAGCATGTGGCATTATTGGCTGGGAGGCCCCATCCGGGGAAGTTCGGCCGCCGAGTGCAGGTCTTATTTCAATCAACGCCACATGGGGCGACTTGCATGCCAATAATGAGGATGAAATGATGATGAGGACAACACAACATCCACTCCACGAGTGGGTGGAAATCTCCAACCCGGCCGCGAATCGAATCCGGGCCCACTGCATGGGAGGCAAACACGTAACCACTCAGCTAAGCAGGCGGACAAATAAAAACAAATTTCAGTAAACAGACTAGGAAATTTTAGCAACCATTAACTAATAATCTAATAATCTAATTAACTAATAAACAATGCATTTTCATTACACATTTTCAAAATTGAGAAGAACGGCGTGTCAACAAATAAAATTTCACCCATTTAACACACTAAAGTTCCACGTTAAAAGTTATCGTTAGGATTCGCAACGGGAAGTTTGAGCTTATTGTAAGGTGAACTTGCCGCCTGACCCTTTCCTCTTGGGTGAGGGATTTTTCCAACAAACTTTATTAAAACATTGTAAGAATATTGGTATGTAACTCAAAAATGAATAACAAAATAAACAATGATTAAAAATTAATATTATATTATTAGTCAGAAGCCTGAGATTGATGCAATGGGACTAATTTTCCGATATTTTGTGCCATATTTGTCATCACCAACCTTAATCGCCACATTTCACTACTCACAATCTTTTTTTTCTGTCTCAATAAATTTTTGACCACACTAAATTCTCTATAAGCTAAATATGATGACGGGAAATCAATAAAAAATTTCTTTGCTGGAGCCCATTTAGCTGTACTGGAATTTGCCTTTGAAGCCCAAAATCCTTGACATCTTTTTCTTAATTTTAATTTTATCTCTTCAATTGTTGACATTTCTATCACCTCCCCCTACAGTGATAATTGTCATTTGAAGGACATTCTGAAATTTGTTTGTAAAGTTTGCTTTAAGAGCCTCCAAATGCTGGCAACATACCAGAATATCATCATCATTTGTTTGCACAGACAAAAGGTTCGGAAAGTGATAGAGTTGTGTCCCACCTACAATCTATTTGTAAAAGGCGAGTTTTGACATGAACGCAGCAGTTAGTTGCTTTTTCTTGGACTATATTCAGATTATCTCTTTGTAGCAGCAGACTTATTCCGTTGAAATTATTACATGAATCAGTTAGACAAATCATTATGTTAAAGCGAAGAATTTATTTAGTGCAGTTTTTAGATTATCTGAGGATAAATATGATAATGCTCAAAATTGTGCTGGTTCTGTGCAGTCTTTAACGCTAATTTAATTAAACAGTTTCTCTCAAATAGATTTTCAAAGGCGTCACGTGGTTTACATACGCATTGTCATTGTTAACAAATCACGTAAAGGTAAGAGTATTTTTACTGCAAACAGATTTTCTGAAACTCGTGAAATTTGGCCGGGTTTATGTGTCTTTGTCTAGATCATTTTATAATTGCTACCGTTTCTTGGATTTCCTGTCAGTTCTTAGAATGTTGTTCAGAAACTCCGAAAATCCCAGAAGTTGACCTTGATTTTCAAGTATGAGTGACCACAGAGATTGAGGGTGTTAGTGAAATGTATAGAATTTAACAGTACACGTATTTCATCGCTGTAATAAGAGCTAATTTTTAGGACCACCAGTTGACAAGTGATGGTAGAACAGGTACATTATGAGGATATGTGCGAACTTTCTGTGAAATTTTTAAGCTGCGAAAAAGGATGAGTTCATTTCTTTTACCAGACTCTCTATCACCATGGATGACAAAGACGTCGAGAAGAAGTTTTTCGGTGTTAGGATTTCGAGGAAAAGTAAGATGTGAATGAAATCGGTTCTTGAAATACTGAGTGGACTTGTATTCGTCATAAATGATAATGGATATATTTTGATCATGGCTGTTTGTGGTTAAACTGGACACCTTTGACGTATTAAAGGTTAATAAAGTGTATAGTTTATGATTCACTAATGTCTGTCCCGTCCCCTCGACATATCCGACATTTAACGCTATCTAGCTTCTACCGTTAATGACTTCCACAATTTAGTCTCATTTAATGAAGAATATGTTGAGAAAGGAAAATACATTCCAATAGTCTCTAAGAGAAGCAGTAATAATTAAGTTCTTGATTCTATTCTTCCAGTGATATTTAGTCAGGTACTCAACCAAAATCTCTAAAACGTTGGTTTTTCGGATAGCAATTATACTCGAAATTAAAAATTTTCCACATTAATGTGCCTCAGGGTTGTTTTAAAATAATCAGGATAAGTATTTTTCATCCACATACAGTCATTCCGTTGTTTGGAAGACCAAAAAATAGTTTTCCATGTACATCTCCACAAGATATTTTAAAGCCAAAGATTTTTCACTTTTAGCACATCTCAAAATTTAGACTTTTTCAAAGTTATGCAACCATTTGGTTAAAATTTCCACAGTAGGCACAACTGAAAAAAATGTGCCATAGGCTCATCAGAGAATAACTGTTTTCACCAACACATCACCTTCATTTTTACTCAGCATAATCAATAGTATGCCACGTATTAAAAATCTTAACTCATTTAATCAAAATTGAAGCTGATTCTGGAATGATTAAGAAGACACTCCATACCATATTAAAGATTCTCATCATATCCTTTATTCTTTCAGTTATTTTATTTTATCATCTTAATCGCCACTGGGGATATGATACGTCAGGCTTCTGGTTGAGGTGGGCGGCCATCACCCAGGACAGAGTACGGAGTGTCCCAAAAGAAATGGTCAATATTCAGGAATAAGACAGAACGATCCTTCGAAACAAAAAAGTCCAGTAAATACTGGTTCTAAAACGAATACCTTCTCTGAACACTTGTTCGGTAGAATACATGTGTTTGATAGTAGCAAAGATGAGGAAATGCTCCTTGCTCTTCAGATATGCGTTTGAGAGTCCGTGTTTACTAGACAAAGTTAAATGAAAGCAAAGAATTTCTTGTGGCTTTTTCTGCTATTACACCATGTCTTCAGACACTTTCTTCTCAAAATCAAGCTCACCCATTGAGTGTAGCCTTAAGTTTTAATATTCTTGTAATCCTTATTTGTTGAATTATAAATGTTGTTTGTTTCATATGTTTTAAATAAATGAAAAATATACAGATAACAAAATTTGTTTCATATTTTCGTTATAATAATTCACATTGTTTTGGTTTCTGTTGCATAAAATCCTTCGACATGGAATTTTACAAAACAGAATAAGGCAAATAATATATAAAAATCGTAACTGTTTTTATTATTAAAATAGGCTGGAGGCTGCCTGATTTCGTGAATGTGGGGCCAGGGCAGCAGTCTTCGATTTCATTTAGTTCAGAAGTAAAAGGAGAAACAGACAAATGGGTACTTCTTACATGTAAATACTTAATTGCATGGAAAAAGATAGAATGAATTATTTACAAAGTAAAGAATTTAGCCTTATACACAAATGTTTCCCCTTTCTGGTCACTTAAGTTCAGTAACTTCAAATAACATAACGTCACAGTAATTCTTCTAATGGAAATTCCTTATTCAAATCATGACTTTGTGGAATGCTGTAGCAGACAGTTCTCTGTCCCATAGTTTGTAGCTCACACAAGATAAATGCTAACACTAGGATTGTCTCTCTGCCTTGTGTCTCTACCAGCTAGTATTTACGCATATACATTTCAGTTAGGCATGGCGAGACACAGCTGGGACAGTGTCTAGTATTCATTCCGACTGATGAGTGAAAAGTTTGTGGCAAAGATCGCTTATTTATGCACTGGTCATCTAGGTCATCCACAAGCAAAAATAGCACAAGTATAAACAGCACTGATGATACAAATTTCTTCCAATCCATGTTGATTCCATGTATAAACACATTTCTTAAGATTTCCTCCAAGCATCACAAGTTAATCACTAATACACAACCAATTATTCATCTGTTTACAAATGTTAGTAACAGACAAAAAAGGTTAATCATCAGTGGAGATATTTCTTAAGATGGTGATGAGAATATAATTTGTTTATTTTGCTGGTTCTGAGATAGACTAACAAGTAGCTACCTTCATGAGAAATATTGACTATTTTGTAAGGGCCTGTGTCAAGTAGTTTCCATTTACGGTTCTGGATGGTGAAGAGAAGATTTTGAGTGAGTTTTCAAAAGTACACAGTCTTCTCTGTGATATCTTTACAATGTGACCTAATTTCTAATCATAAGAAATTTTTCTGAAGTGTGCTTGGCCTGTAACTGTAACGAAAGTCTGTCTTACCTCATCTTCCCAGGAGCATTTTTCTCTTGGAAGTCGTAGAAGTCGGTCAGTCTTCTCGTTTCTTTCCTTTACCTTACATAAAACTTCAGCCAGTTGGTACTTTGTAGTATAGAGTGACAGATTATTTACTATTTGCTCAGGTAGTTCAAGAATTCTAACCATCATGTTTGTTGGTTGGTTGCATAAATGCGCTTGAATGTATTGTAGCGCTGAAACTCCGAAAAAAATCTCTCCAGTGGATTATTTTTCAGATGAAATTCGATTTTAAATATTTGCATTGTTTTGTGTTCATGTAAAGATGTCCTCCAGTTTCTACTGGTGAAATTTAATGCATTGTCTGAAAGTAAGGTACCAGGCTTGCTTACTAATGGTATGTAGCCGTTTAAAATTCTTTTGATATTCTGAGGTGTGTTGGTGGATTTTGTAGCATATAATCTGACATTTTGAAAACATTATAAAGTGCTACTAAATATTTGATGCCACGCCTATCTGAAGCAAGAGATCCAACGATATCGACAGATATGATTTGCAATGCTTTAGTTGATAGTGTAGAGTGAAGTTCTGTGTAAAAACGTAGTTTGTTGGCTTTATTTTCTGACATCCCATACAGGTTTTTAATAGCTGCTGCACCCACATCCACATTTTGGGGAAGTAATGGTAGTGATTTGCCTTTTGTCTAGCACTTCGCCACATGTAGTGTCCACATGCAAGATGTGTGTACCGAATCAAAGCATCTTGACGTACATTGTCCGCATGCAACATGAGTATACCGAATCAAACCATCTTGACATACAGTGAGAATACAAACACACCATGCATCAAGTTGCACTTATCGCCAACAGAACAGTACATCGTTACGAATTTTATAGCAGTGTGTTACATTTTTAGTGAATTTTTAAAAATAAGTACTTTAATTTTCTTCCTATCATGGTCGGCAGACTGTAAATCTGTCATATTGCTACAAATGTTGAAGAAATATTGTCTGTAATTGCTGTCTTTCATAAATAACACTCTGTGATCTCAGGCTGCTTCTACAGTTTCCGAGAATTCAAGTAAACTGTGTGGTAACTGTCACAAAGCATCTTCTACAACATTGTTTTCTCCACAAACATGTACTATTTTCAAATTTTATTCCTGAAAGAATAATGACCAACAGGCCAGGTGTGCATGAAGCAGTTTACACATCATGAGAAAACTTAAATTTTAGTCATAACAGAAAACCATAACATGTTTCCCAAAAATATAGCCCTTGCTGTGGCTGGGGTTAAAAGTTCTCTGGAAGAATAGGATTGTTCACAAGTGTTCAGCTGCCAAAACGCACTCCGTGAATATGATGTTTACCACTTTCCTCATGATACTGAAGTAGAAATGCGCCTATCCACAAGAAAGATACACCAGAGACATTAAAGAGATATTTTGACGTGTCGCGGTGACGTGAAATTTCAGAAATTGCTAAGGCATCTTTATTGCATCAAAGCCCTCCAGGCAGTTCTTTGACCAACGCCAGGGTGCATTCCTCTTAAATAAGCTTAATATTGCATTACTGTTTAAAAGATGATCAAGCCCAAAAGTCGAAAAAATAAACATAATCCTAAGAATGCCTGCAGCTGTTTTCAAGCTCTTGGACCAAGAAAATTCTTTATTGTCGTAATTGCAGGATCCAGGGTTGCTTCTGTAGAGGAAGTCACATGATCCAGATATTTGATTTCTCTCTCCCAAACATTGGTTTCCGGAGATTTTGAATAACTCCTCCACTTGAAAATTCTGTAATGTCCTCTCTAATAAATCAGTATGTTTTTCACATGTTGGGATAGTTGTTTTTAAGTCATCGACATGTAAGGTTAATTCATCCAATAGGTGAGGCCTTAATATGGTGTCTAATGCAGTGATAAAGATACTTGATCTCACATTCACTCCAAAATGTAACGCAAAATCATAGCTTCTTGCTGCAAATACGAATGCTGCATATTTTTCTAGATTCTTCTGAGAGAAGCAGCTGCCAGTACAAATCTCTCAGATCAGTCATCGCAAGGAACTTACCACCATGTAATATTTGTAGCTGATCATCTAGATTTTTCACTCTAGTATGAACCATAGCAATGGTTTGATTACTAGCCCATGCGTCTAGTACAAAGTGACATTAACTCTGTGTTTAGCCACGGCTAATACTGGGTTGCAATAAGCTGACAGTGATGGTTCTATAATCTACAATCTTTGGTAACCACTGCTCATTTTGTCCATTTGATAGAGTATGAGTTTTAGCGTTAAACTTTGTGTGGAAGTTCTTCCATGTGATATAGATAAGCATGTATGATAAATGGCTTTTTCTTAACAAATCTTTTAGTTCAGCATTCTGCTGGGATTTAATAGTTGATGATTCTGCCTTCTTGTCGTTTTTGTGATCCTTGTTATTCTTCAGTAAACTACAGTGAGCAGGTTGGTTACCTATTTTGTCTTAATATACCTAAATTTGGAGCCTTGGAAGTATTTACCATCTTTGGCTCTTGTTTTTAGAAAATCTACAGCAATTTTTTCATCACTATTATTCAAATAGAAGGAATAGCTCTGCTTTTGTGTCATTCACCCCCAAAAAATCAACGCCAAAATAATTTGACTATCCATTTAAAACTAGCAGACAGTGGCTACATTTCCTACGACCAGCTAACCCAAGTCTGCACATGTAGCGGCTTGATACCGACCACTACAATTATCCTACAGTTTTGTACTGGATGTGTGAGCACCTTCATAAATTTATTAATCTTACTAAATAAACTCGATGTCCTCACATTCACAGTGACCCCTGTGTAAGTATGTTGCAAACTGCATTTCTGTGGGCCACATACTTCGATGATAAAGTCAAGAATTGTTCCACAGAGACTAACCAAGAGAGCCCGGAAACATTGCCACCTCGTCTGAACGAGACAGCAGCGCAAGACGGCCTTGCGGCACCTGGCGACAAGCGGGGAAGGGTACACTCTTGTACACTCTTGACTACGTGGCTGACCGATGACCAAAGTCAACAGCAGGACAGAGCTGCAAGACCTAACCAGATATGGTAATGGAAGAGCACTGTGAACGTGACCAGTGGCTCCGAAAGTTCGGGAAGCAGACACACGAGCCATATGAATAGGGGCTCGTCAGAACCCAAGGGCAGTAGGGCACCACAGACACCAGTAAACACCATCTCCAAGTCGCAGGACGCCGGAAACCGAACATTATTTTCCACTAGCCTCGGTGTCAGTCGTCGCTATCAAGATGTCTTCTTAGAGCTGCAAATGGACCATTAATAAGTAGTGTTAGAGAAACCACGTGGATGAAAGCTACATGAGAGAAAAATCAACAAGCCTCATAGTTCTTTCCAGACCACTAGAGGCGCTATGGGTCAAACGATGCTGGAATTGACTAATGAGAGCTGTGCAATGGCAGTTGTTGTTATTCTATCGTCTTGCTGTGTGCTGAAGTCTACGGTTACAATTGTCTTTGTATTTGATTCATATTTACGTGCTACTGATCTTCATTATAAACAGATTATTTACTTTTAATTTGATGAAGTTCATCCTGGAGTTGAAGAGATTTCTTGCTTAAAAATGTCCACAGTTAATCCTAAGGTAAGACATTTAATTTTCAGTAAACAATCTCGTAGCCTACAAATGAAACGTATTCTCTTCTGTCGTTAATTAAGCTGTGTGGTTTCCATTTGTTTATTTAAATAATTTTGATATGTCAGTAGTAGTTTTATTTAATGAAGAATTTTATGTTTTTTTAGAATATTCAACAAAACAAATTGACGTTGAAACACTCCTGTAAATACTCCAGCTGTTCATCTGGACATCACATGGGTTCAACGTAGAAAGTTAGCAACAAGCATTTCCACAGGTTTCCAAAACAACATCAAGCGTTACTTCTGAAGTGGAAATGTGTAAACTGTCACGTGATGTGAAAAGTGCTACTTATTTTGTTTGTGAAGATCATTCTTTCGAAGAAGATTGTATTAATAAAACTAGATATAGGCTAAACAGGGGTGTGTTTCCAAAACATGTGGCAGGTGTTCCTTGCGAAATTGCTAATATCAGTGTTGAATCAGGTGAAACAGTTGTTAATAATGAATTAGGCCTACCGAGCACTAGTGGTGCTATGGCAAGTGTTTATTAAATTTTTATTGCGTGGTTGAGAAATAAAAAGTAATCTTTGTTTTCATTTCACTGCTTTATCCACCTTTCCTGTTTTTGCTGCTTATTATTGATATCTTATTTTTTGTGTTGAAGCATTTACAATCATAAGGTCATAAGATCTATGAACGTTTTTTTTAAGAAATTAATGGATAGTAGTGCAAGTTTTCTGGCAATTACTCAGAAACATAGTTGTAACAGATTTTAGAATTCTTCATTAATTAACACTGTGATAAAGATTTTTTAATTAAACCTCTTTAACTGATGATTATTCTCTTAATAACAAGTTTTTTCTCTCCATTGACCCTGCATCTTGTAAGACGCCAAAGTATGACATTATTCAGGAATATTTGTAGTCCAATTTAGCTGCCACAGTTTTTATTTAGCTTGTGACAGTTACTTAGGCTACAAGCTTTTCTCGACTTACCATTTGTTTGAAGTGTTGCGTCTAGTTCTTATGACGCACAAAACGTACTGCAGTTTTTGTATGTTGATAGAAATCAATATAAGTGTATCAGTTTACAAGTCTATTTTTGACGTTTGCGTCTGTCTGCTCCTATGATGTTTTCTTGAGCAGCGACTGTCAGATGCAAACGTCAAAAATAGACTTGTAAACTGACACACTTATATTGATTTCTATCAACATATAAAAGCTGCAGTACGTTTTGTGCGTCATAAGAACTAGACGCAACAATTGAAACTGACAGTAAGTCGAGACAAGCTTGTAGTGTAAATAACTGAAGCTAAATAAAATTCGTAGCAGCTACATTGGACTACAAATATTCCTGAATAATAGGTTTGTCACTGCTGTATTGAAGTGTGCTATAGCTGTGTTTAAATTATTTTATTATGATGCTAGCCAAAATAATTACATAGCATGCTCAGAATACTGAGATAAGAAAAATAAAAGCAAAAAATTAATAAAAATATCTACAACTTACATAAACTAGAAGGGATGCAACCCGAAATGTTATCCTTTTTTAGTTCATGTCTATACCACTAGAGGCGCTGATATCGGTCTCTGTTTCCCTCTTTTAACATGGGAGCTGCACTTCTCTTTTCTTGCTGTTTGTAAGATAAACCTTCTGAAGCTGTACAATAGAGGGGACTTCTAGAGATTTCTACCCTGTTTCCTGACTGTATTCTGTACTCTGTACCACTTATAGCTGGGACCTCACTGTATCAGAAGCCAGACAGTGAGTAAGTTAACGCATGAAGTAGTTCATCCACTACAGAAGGCCAGTGGACAAAATGTAAAACGCCGCTGATTCAGTACAGTGACCTGCGACTAGTGCAAACAGTCGATATCCTAGTTATAGTGAAGCCACGAAATTACAGCCTAGGAAGCTGGATGGTTACAGGGAACAGCTCTCAGAATTTCTGGACAACTGTGACAGCACCTGTGAGTTAGCTGAGCCAAAGACCAAACGAAGTATTTCTTAAGTACTTTATAGGACAAATGGGGGTTTGCCCACGGCAAACTACTCATAAGAGATCATACTGAGACTTGGTCAGCGGTACTTCAAAATTACGAGAACAATCGGATCCTCGATTACTATGTGTGTAATACAAGTGCGGTTCAGCGGGGCTCCGATGTGGGTACGTTACAATTTCGTTTCCATGAAACTATGAAGAGGATATTTACGGCTGATGGAGTTTCCGGTAGCACACTGGTACACTGGGCAGAGCTGCAGTTATTCAGGGATTGTTCGATGACAGGATAAAAATGGTAATGCGTGCTCAAGGGGAGCGGCTAACTCTGTCAGTGGCAGTGGATCTAGTGTTCACTGAAGAATGTGCTATTGCATCAAATCGAGAAAAATACATTCCCAAAACATGCCCGCCAAATAACAGCACGTGACTGTAGACAAAGTGTTCAAGAAAAAAAGTTAACCAATCGCAGACAACACAACCACACCCAGAACGTATTACATTATCTGTTACCGAGATCGGTGCTCGCCAGTTCAGAGGGAATGGGCCACCATCCGAGTTTCCGCTTCCAGTCAGATGTATGCAATGCAATCTAACAGGGCACACACCCCGTGTACACGAGCAAAATCAGTCACCGCACCGGGCATTACGCAAGAGATTTCAACGAGAGGCGGTGGGCTAACATCCGTAGGAAAAGCCCATCGCGAAACAAACCGCACGTTTAGTGCAGCAGTCCCAGTATTGTGTACCAGGGATAATTCACACAGTAGACTCTGCGGGAAAGAACAACTGTGTGTCATACAATTGAAAAGTGCTAACATCAGCTGGACGTATGTGAATTTATTAACAGATAGCGAGGCCCATTTGAGTTTGATTAAAGCCATCGCCTTAAGGGGAAAAGATGTGGACATAAGGAAGGCAGTAACAATCAGGAGTGTAGCCAGTGAAGATATCCGTACTGAGGAACAGGTTAAGTTGCACTTGCACATAAGATGGGCGTTGAATACGATCAGGAATACCAAATTGTAAATGACAACATCGAGTTACCATTTGTTGGATTATTAGTGTTGTGGCTGTCCCCTCCTGTAATGTTTTGTGGTTCCTAGCTGGATGAGGAGAGGACGGAATGGTAGGTGGGTGGCCGGTTTCCTCTCACTACAACACAAAATGCACACGTGGTTGAAATACACTTTATTACAGGAACCAACTGAACACTTAACTTCAATAATTTCCAATCTGAACAATATATACAATGACTAACGGTCCCTCACAGCTAGCTAAGGTGTGAGGCGACGACTATCACTGTGGAATATTAAGGCATAGTGCAACGTACGGACGTGCAATGCCAACTGAGTCCCGATGCTGCGTATTGAGGAACTGAGATTGAGAGATGGAGCGATTGAGATAGCTCGGTCAGCGGCGGTGGCCTATAATCACGCTGCCCAGGGGGCGTTATCGGCGCGTAGCCTGGAGGCGTGTCTCGATCTTCTCTTGTCATAGACGCGCCTAGTTCAGCGTCTACTATACAGTGTTTTCAGGTGCCAACCGGTGTGCTGGCGAAGGCGTAGGCCAGCACAATAAGGACGGGACTTCTTGAGGAAACGTAAGGTAGTACTCGATCACGCACACTGGAGAATTAAGTTGCAAGACGAATGGATAAAGCTGAAAGAAGCAGTAGAAGGGGTAAGGATATCAAAACTGGCCAGGACTACAAACACTACCGCTGTTACCAGGCGAGCGAGTTACGCATTTGTAGTCAAACACAGAAGCATAAGGGACATGGTGCAAATAGACAGAGGCAGGGAAAGCAAACAGCCTGGGGCACAATAACAGCGTCGCTAGCCGCCACGGGCAACACGAGCCAAGGGTTAGGTAAGAAGATGCTTATGGCGCCGTTATATGATCCGTCTCCTTATACGTCATCACCAGTCGTCCACAGCGAATCACTGAGAGAACGGTCACTAGAGAACACATGTCCGGGCAATGGTGACAAACCCGAAACAACGAATCCAACCAAGGGCGCTCGCCAGCACGTAAGCGTAAAGGAGAAATTGTAATTGGTCTCCAGAAGGAACGTTTCGTGAAAGTTCACATAACCCGAGTGAGAGAAACAGAAATTCTGGTCTCCAGGCAAGAAGTCCCTCCGGACGTGTATATCCTGGAAGCACTAGGCACTATGCGGGAGGGAACCTGCATCACTAGTATGCGCAACACTAGGGATGAAGAGAGTCACTTAGAGACCCTGGAAGTACTCGCAGCCCCTAGTAGCTTCAAAGTTCGAGAAATAGCAACCAAACCGGAGGTAGTGGCAAAGTCGAGAAGCAGTTACCCCCAGGAAAAAATGCGAACCAATCATTTGAATAGTGAGGAAGGGCAGGCTCTCGAGAGAATATGCACTGAATATAGTGATGTATTTCACTTACCTAGTAAAGTGTTAACGCAGACCACATTAGTGAAGCATCATATACCTCTGATACCGGAGGCAGAAGGCATGATTATAAACCAATGGCCTTATCGGATATCGCAAGCTCAGCAAGAAGCCGTAGAGGACGAAATACAGGGAATTCTAGCAGATGGGATAATATTCCATACTAACAGTTCCTGGAAGTTCCCCTTCCTAATGTTGCCAAAGAAACTAGACGCCAATGTTGAGAGAAGTGGCGGATAATAGCTGATTATAGAAAGCTCAACGGTATTTTACTCAACATAGCGTTTCCAGTCCCACGAATCGATGAGGTCCTAGACACCCTGGGTGAAGTGTTTCTCAACGCCAGATTTAGCAAACGGATATTACCAATTATTAATAGATGGGAAATCTGGAAAAGACCACCTTCAGTATGCCCAAAGGACATTACGAATATAACAAGATGGTCATGGGACTAAAAACCGCACCTTCGACATTTCAGCGATTGATGGATGATAAGGGAGTCGAGTATTTATATATCTAGACGACGTAGCTGTAGTAGGCGCATCGTTAGATGAACACAAAGCCCGTTTGGAAGAGGTATTCTAGTGTCTGAGACAAGTCAATTTGAAACTACACGTCCGTAAGTGCGAATTCCTGAGGAAGGAGGTCACCTTCTTGGGCCATGTACTAGCGGCTTTTGGACAGAAACCTGTCCCTGCTAAAATAGAGACCATCAAACATTACCCTCAACCAAAGAATACAACGCAGTGGAAGGTTTTTATCGGCCTCGTCGGATATTATCTTTGCTTCATAAGAAACTTCAGTAAAATAGCAAAGCCACTGCACAATTTATTGAAGAAAGGACTCCCTTATGACTGTGGATTGCACCAGGAGGAAGCCTTCCAATAGCTAAAGGACAAATTGATCTCCCTGACCTGATTTCGAACCAGAATTTACAGTTACGATGGACGCTAGTAGTTTTGCGCTCGGGACACGTCTCGCCCAAGGACCAATGGGGAAGGATTTACCAATAGCGCTTATATCACGAACACTAAATAAGGTTGAGCAGAATTGTAGTACAGTAGAGCGAGAAATGCTCGCAATTGTATGAGCTGTAAAATACAATAGGCCGAAAATATTCAGCAGAAAATTCAAAATAGTGACTGACCACAAGCTGAGCAATATATTGGATCCGTCGTCACGTCTAATGAAGATTCGGTTAAATTACAAAATTATATACAAAGAAGGAAGGCATACCCGAGTGGCAGATGCGTTATCCCACATTAGGAACGTGCGTGATGTAACAGAGGAATCAACACTCAGCTTGGGAGAGAGCGTAGTACATGACGCAGATGCCTTGGCCATGGAGGAGTAAGGCAAGACAGGTGTAACAGAGATAACGGGCGCGACAGATGACGCGGAGTCGCAAACACTTGATGAGAATGTAGAACGGCCATATGAGTCAAGAAGAGAAGCCAGCCATCCTCACTCAAATGCATGTGTCACCAATAAGCAGGGGGGGGGGGGGGGAGGGGCAAGGGACCAGTGCTCATGGCATGAATGAAAAATATAACACTTTTGGTAATAAAGTGCTTACCTTATTCGAACACTGTTTTCCCCCAAAACTTACCAAGGTTAGAGCAAAGTCTACAAAAAAGCCATGGATTACTCGAGGAATAGGGGTATCTTGTAAAACAAAAAGGAAACTGTATCTGTCAATCCGAGACAGTTCTGATATTGATGCTATAGCACATTACAAGAAATACTGCAAAATATTAAAGACCATAATACGGATGTCACAGCAAATATACCTTACAAGGAAAAGATAGTCATATCAGATAACAAAATAAAGACAATATGGGACATAGTGAAGGAGGAGACCGGTAGAACCAGACATGAAGAGGAACAAATAGCATTAAGAGTAAATGATACATTGGTGACAGATGTATATAGTGTTGCAGAACTTTTTAATAAACATTTTATAACTGTTACCGAAAAGATGAGGTTGTCAGGTTCGGTAGATGCTGCTATGGAATACCTCAGACCAGAAATTTCAAGCAACTTCCATAATATGAATTTGACCATCACTACCCCAACAGAAATAATGTCCATCATAAAATCTTTAAAATCAAAAACATCTAGTGGGTATGATGAAATATCAACAAAGATAATTAAATAATGTGATTCTGAGCTAAGTAACATATTAAGCTATCTGTGTAACCAGTCATTTATCAGTGGAATATTTCCTGAATGGCTGAAATATGCTGAAGTTAAGCCATTGTTTAAGATGGGAGATAAAGAAATAGCATCAAATTTCCGTCCAATTTCACTCTTGCCAGCATTCTCAAAAATATTCGAAAAAGTAATGTGCAGTCGGCTTTATAACCATCTTATCTCAAATAACATACTGTCAAAGTCACAGTTTGGATTTCTAAAAGGTTTCTTATATTGAGAAGGCTATCTACACTTACAGTGAAAATGTGACCTGTCAAAGGCATTTGACTGTGTAAATCACAATATCCTTTTAAGTAAAATAGAGTATTATAGTGTAACAGGAAATGCTGCAAAATGGTTCAAGCCTTATATCTCTGGCAGGAAACAAAGGGTGTTATTAGGAAAGAGACATGTATCAAACTATCAGGCATCATCCAACTGGGAACTAATTACATGTGGGGTCCCATAAGGTTCCAGTTTGAGGCCCTTACTTTTTCTTGTGAATATCAATGACCTTTCATCAGTAACATTACCAGATACCAAGTTCGTTTTGTTTGCCGATGATACAAACATTGCAATAAATAGCAAATCAAGCGTAGTCTTAGAAAGATCAGCTAATAAAATACATGTGGACATTAATCACTGGTTCCTAGCCAATTCTTTGTCACTAAACTTTGAAAAAACACACTACATGCAGTTCAGAACTTGTAAGGGGTGTCCCACGAGTATATGTCTAACATACGATGACAAGAAGATAGAAGAAGTGGACAGTGTTAAATTCTTGGGATTACAGCTTGATAATAAATTCAACTGGGAGGAGCACACCACAGAACTGCTGAAGCGTCTTAACAAATCTCTGTTTGCAATGCGAATTTTGTCAGACATAGGGGATATAAAAGTGATAAAGCTGGCATACTATGCTTACTTTCATTCCATAATGTCATATGGGATTATTTTTTGGGGTAATTCATCAAGCCAAGCTAAAGTTTTCTGGGCACAAAAACGTGCAGTAAGAGTTATATGTGATGTGAATTCAAGAACATCCTGCAGAAGCCTGTTTAGGGAATTAGGGATACTAACTACTGCTTCCCAATATATTTATTCCTTAATGAAATTTGTCATTAAAAATATATCACTTTTCCAAACCAACAGCTCAATTCATGGAATCAATACTACACTCCTGGAAATTGAAATAAGAACACCGTGAATTCATTGTCCCAGGAAGGGGAAACTTTATTGACACATTCCTGGGGTCAGATACATCACATGATCACACTGACAGAACCACAGGCACATAGACACAGGCAACAGAGCATGCACAATGTCGGCACTAGTACAGTGTATATCCACCTTCCGCAGCAATGCAGGCTGCTATTCTCCCATGGAGACGATCGTAGAGATGCTGGATGTAGTCCTGTGGAACGGCTTGCCATGCCATTTCCACCTGGCGCCTCAGTTGGACCAGCGTTCGTGCTGGACGTGCAGACCGCGTGAGACGACGCTTCATCCAGTCCCAAACATGCTCAATGGGGGACAGATCCGGAGATCTTGCTGGCCAGGGAAGTTGACTTACACCTTCTAGAGCACGTTGGGTGGCACGGGATACATGCGGACGTGCATTGTCCTGTTGGAACAGCAAGTTCCCTTGCCGGTCTAGGAATGGTAGAACGATGGGTTCGATGACGGTTTGGATGTACCGTGCACTATTCAGTGTCCCCTCGACGATCACCAGTGGTGTACGGCCAGTGTAGGAGATCGCTCCCCACACCATGATGCCGGGTGTTGGCCCTGTGTGCCTCGGTCGTATGCAGTCCTGATTGTGGCGCTCACCTGCACGGCGCCAAACACGCATACGACCATCATTGGCACCAAGGCAGAAGCGACTCTCATCGCTGAAGACGACACGTCTCCATCCGTCCCTCCATTCACGCCTGTCGCTACACCACTGGAGGCGGGCTGCACGATGTTGGGGCGTGAGCGGAAGACGGCCTAACGGTGTGCGGGACCGTAGCCCAGCTTCATGGAGGCGGTTGCGAATGGTCCTCGCCGATACCCCAGGAGCAACAGTGTCCCTAATTTGCTGGGAAGTGGCGGTGCGGTCCCCTACGGCACTGCGTAGGATCCTACGGTCTTGGCGTGCATCCGTGCGTCGCTGCGGTCCGGTCCCAGGTCGACGGGCACGTGCACCTTCCGCCGACCACTGGCGACAACATCGATGTACTGTGGAGGCCTCACGCCCCACGTGTTGAGCAATTCGGCGGTACGTCCACCCAGCCTCCCGCAAGCCCACTATACGCCCTCGCTCATAGTCCGTCAACTGCACATACGGTTCACGTCCACGCTGTCGCGGCATGCTACCAGTGTTAAAGACTGCGATGGAGCTCCGTATGCCACGGCAAACTGGCTGACACTGACGGCGGCGGTGCACAAATGCTGTGCAGCTAGCGCCATTCGACGGCCAACACCGCGGTTCCTGGTGTGTCCGCTGTGCCGTGCGTGTGATCATTGCTTGTACAGCCCTCTCGCAGTGTCCGGAGCAAGTATGGTGGGTCTGACACACCGGTGTCAATGTGTTCTTTTTTCCATTTCCAGGAGTGTAGAAATAAGAATAATCTTCACAAGGATTTAAAGTCACTTAGTCTTGTACAAAAAGGTGTGCATTATTCAGGAACACACATTTTCAATAACTTGCCAGCAGTCATAAAAAGCTTAACAACCAATGAAACTCAGTTTAAGAGAAGCCTAAAGCATTTATTGGTGGCCAACTCCTTCTACTCCATTGATGAATTTCTCAGTAAAACCAACTGATTTAACTTCTGCACAATTTCAGTGCAGTAATGTGTTCATTGTAAATGTGTTGTGTTTGTGTGTGTGTGTGTGTGTGTGTGTGTGTGTGTGTGTGTGTGTGTGTGTGTGTGTACACTCTAACTTCTGCACCATTTCAGTGCAGTAATGTGTTCATTGTAAATAAGTGTTATCATAGTTTAATACATATTTATTACCTTATAAATAAATAAAAAACTTTTTTATTTTAAATTCAGTGCATTAATATTTGTAAAATGACTTTCATATAGTGTTCATTAAAAAATGACGATCATTCCACTTGGGACATGTGGAATGGTACATTAGCTTATTTGTTTTAGTTGTAAATATTTGTCATGTATTGTTGTTTTTCTGACATGTTCCACATCCTGGAGGACCTCCTCACTACGGATCAATTGGAATCAAAGTAAATCTAATCTAACCTAAAAACATACGAACAAGTGAAGCAGTACTCCACTTGGTTTGAGATGAAACTCGATATTGAAAAGTTCACTAAGACATGCCAGAGCTGCCAGAAGAATAAAATCACGCAAGCAAACACAAACCGACCTCTAGAGTTGACGCCTTCCATGGAATTCATATCTGAACGCTGTGATACTGACATTGTCGGTTCCTTAACACAGTCAGACACAGGGCAGATACATATTAACATTCCAAGACTCATTAACTAAATTAATCATAGACAAACCAAATGAACGGCAAGATGCGGATTAGGTGGCAAGGAAGCTAGTAGAAGACGTTATCCTAAAATTGGGAATTCCGACATCCTTAATTAAGCGATGTGGGTAGCAAATGGGTAGCAATTCCATCAGCGAAACACTGAAATGTGTGTGAAAAAATCTAAAGTCTCATAAGGTACAAATAATTAGCCATCAACCACTGGCGAATGCCCCACTGGAACGCACGCATCGGACGCTAACCAAAACGCTAAGGCATTGCATTAACAACGAACAAACAAATTGGGACGAATGGGTACTACATGTCACATTCGCGTACCGTACCACGCCACAAGTACGACGGGTACATGCCATTAGAACTTTTATTTGGGAGAAAGTATAACATATCAGCCCTGATGCAAAAGAAACTTGCGAATGTAATCTATAATTATGACTACTACTCAACCAAAGAACGCCAGAGGATGCAGATACTGTATTAAGAGGTAAGGGCAGCTACTCAAGAGCAGAAAGAACGAAGTAAGGCACATTATAATAAAACGCAGAACCCTAAGACTTTCCGGAAAAATGATAGTTTGCTATTATTTAATGAGAGTGAGGGAAGGGGTTCCTGAAAGAAATTCGACAGCCAGTGGAGAGGAGCATACACTGTCATTGACGCAAAAGGGACCTAATGTAGTGATTAGGATAAAGAGGCAGAAATGTATGAAAGTCCATGTAAACTGACTGAAAGAATTCCTCTGTTTGCAGACGGCGGAATGCAGGCAGTGTTGACAATGATAGTTGTCGGAATCACGATGATGGGCCATATATCGCACCAATGGATGCCACCACAGGAAATACAAGTGCAGCGTTTCCAGTCAACCTGAGGAGTTTATTACGGCAACCAAGCTACAGTTAGCTGGCGAATAGTAAGTTACTTTAACTTGAGGGAACTGTATGATAAGTTTGAGAATACGCAACAAGTAGCGACAAGGGCGATAGCACATTGCAAAGACGAGATTAAACCAAATGAAATTGAATACTGCTGAGTGTGAGCACACAAAAAAGGCCGTGAAAGGGCAAGAGGGAAAAATAGCTAAGGGACTGACAGGGAACTGGCCAGACACAAACTGGAACATTCGAAAAGAGGGATCCTAAATTTTATTGGGAAACGAGTAAGATATTATTCGGTACTCGCGATGAAGAACACGCATCGTTAATCAGAGCCAAAATAGATGCTCTAGAGGATCAACAACGGGAACTTTCGAGGATATCTAAGGAACGGATAACAATTTTAAGAGCATCATTAATGGAGTTCAATCAGACGAAAGATGCAGTAACAAAGAATGATCAAATCATAGCAGGCTATATCCGGAAATTAAGAGTTCACTTTGAAGAGTTTGAGAATAGCACTAGAAGAAAATACAGCTGGCGAGGATATTGATAACGATCACGGAACAAATAGTGCAGTTGATCGCGATGTTTAACAAACTGGAAAGGGAATGTTCCTTGTTAATTACCACCATTGCAAACACACAGACAGGTCTATTGGAACCACCATTTATCAGTCCGGTACAGGTGGTGAAATATTTAGACTCAATTAAAGACGAATTAAAGTGTAAAAAGTTTCCAATTGAAACTACCGAGGACCAAGCATATCAGTTATTACGTATAATAGACCTAGACGTATTCTTAGCCGGCAATACTTTATGTGTTAAATGTACCCTTAGTTTATAATAATGAGTATACTCTGTACAGAATATGGCTATTACCCGCAGAATTTGACAAAACGAAGCATTTGTTTACCTGCATCGCACCAGAGAAAGAGTCCCTGATGCGCAGCTCTCTCGTCACCAATTGTCCTATACAAGCGTAAACGCGAAACATCAGATATATAGACAAAATTTCATGCTCATGCCTACGTACGACCATGAGAGACGTGAAGCACGGATATTTCAGCCGGTACGAGAAATACCCCAAAATTACAATCTAAAATACACTCCTGGAAATGGAAAAAACAACACATTGACACCGGTGTGTCAGACCCACCATACTTGCTCCGGACACTGCGAGAGGGCTGTACAAGCAATGATCACACGCACGGCACAGCGGACACACCAGGAACCGCGGTGTTGGGCGTCGAATGGCGCTAGCTGCGCAGCATTTGTGCACCGCCGCCGTCAGTGTCAGCCAGTTTGCCGTGGCATACGGAGCTCCATCGCAGTCTTTAACACTGGTAGCATGCCGCGACAGCGTGGACGTGAACCGTATGTGCAGTTGACGGACTATGAGCGAGGCCGTATAGTGGGCATGCGGGAGGCCGGGTGGACGTACCGCCGAATTGCTCAACACGTGGGGCGTGAGGTCTCCACAGTACATCGATGTTGTCGCCAGTGGTCGGCGGAAGGTGCACGTGCCCGTCGACCTGGGACCGGACCGCAGCGACGCGCGGATGCACGCCAAGACCGTAGGATCCTACGCAGTGCCGTAGGGGACCGCACCGCCACTTCCCAGCAAATTAGGGACACTGTTGCTCCTGGGGTATCGGCGAGGACCATTCGCAACCGCCTCCATGAAGCTGGGCTACGGTCCCGCACACCGTTAGGCCGTCTTCCGCTCACGCCCCAACATCGTGCAGCCCGCCTCCAGTGGTGTAGCGACAGGCGTGAATGGAGGGACGGATGGAGACGTGTCGTCTTCAGCGATGAGAGTCGCTTCTGCCTTGGTGCCAATGATGGTCGTATGCGTGTTTGGCGCCGTGCAGGTGAGCGCCACAATCAGGACTGCATACGACCGAGGCACACAGGGCCAACACCCGGCATCATGGTGTGGGGAGCGATCTCCTACACTGGCCGTACACCACTGGTGATCGTCGAGGGGACACTGAATAGTGCACGGTACATCCAAACCGTCATCGAACCCATCGTTCTACCATTCCTAGACCGGCAAGGGAACTTGCTGTTCCAACAGGACAATGCACGTCCGCATGTACTCCGTGCCACCCAACGTGCTCTAGAAGGTGTAAGTCAACTACCCTGGCCAGCAAGATCTCCGGATCTGTCCCCCATTGAGCATGTTTGGGACTGGATGAAGCGTCGTCTCACGCGGTCTGCACGTCCAGCACGAACGCTGGTCCAACTGAGGCGCCAGGTGGAAATGGCATGGCAAGCCGTTCCACAGGACTACATCCAGCATCTCTACGATCGTCTCCATGGGAGAATAGCAGCCTGCATTGCTGCGAAAGGTGGATATACACTGTACTAGTGCCGACATTGTGCATGCTCTGTTGCCTGTGTCTATGTGCCTGTGGTTCTGTCAGTGTGATCATGTGATGTATCTGACCCCAGGAATGTGTCAATAAAGTTTCCCCTTCCTGGGACAATGAATTCACGGTGTTCTTATTTCAATTTCCAGGAGTGTATATAGCACTAAACGAAAGTATCTGGACGCAGATAGATACGGGGCAACGGTTGGTTATTCGTTGTCCCAAAGGACGAAGGCTTAATGGTATGTGCAGCGTCTCACCTCCTGCTGATCTCATTCTAAGCGGACAGGAAAACTGAAATTTATAAGTAAATGTGAGGAGTATGGGGCACAAATCATTCTACAGTCCAGTCATGTAATCCGTAGTAATATCAGTAAGAAGAATATTGTACCTACTTTAGATATTGATTGTTGCGTAATAGAGGATGAAAAGAGGAAAGTTTCAGAGATACCTGTAATTCTGTCGCTCTAGCATGTCGTACAGCATTTAGACTATTTAAAAGCCGCAGGACACAAAATTGAGGATCTACAAAACGAAATCGAGTACCAACAAAGCACTACTCTCCGAGGATGGTCGATGAGTGATTATTCCATGTGGAGATACTTAGGATCTGTAATGTTACTAGTAAGTCTAGCTTGCTGTTTATTTATATATACCAAAACCCGTAGAAGGTGCGCTAAACGTGTGTGTGAGATTAGTGGGAAATGCTGTGCAACAATGTGTGTGACTAATAATGTCGTAACTAGAAGCACATCCAGGGAGCTGGCCAGATATATTTCCACCCATCACTCCAAAATGGCCGGCCGAAGTGGCCGTGCGGTTAACGGCGCTGCAGTCTGGAACCGCAAGACCGCTACGGTCGCAGGTTCGAATCCTGCCTCGGGCATGGATGTTTGTGATGTCCTTAGGTTAGTTAGGTTTAACTAGTTCTAAGTTCTAGGGGACTAATAACCTCAGCAGTTGAGTCCCATAGTGCTCAGAGCCATTTTGAACTCCAAAATGAGTAATGAGGCGGAAGAGAAAGAAAGGGCTGTAGACTTTCTCCCTTTCCAGACAAAGTAGCGTGTAGAGAGTGGAGTCAGTCACCGCGGTTCCCAAGAACGACAGGAACAGAGACACAAATGATAGAGTCCCCAACACTACGTACAGACAAAAGATAATACCTTTTTCTTGCTATAAGGATGACGATAATGATGATATTTGGTTTGTGGTGTGATCAACTGAGTGGTTACCAGTACCCGTACAAATTCCCAATCTTTGCACTGTCCAATCTCGCCACTTTCCCGATTGATGATGAAATGATGAAGGTAATACAAATACCCAGTCCCCAGGCCGAGAAAATCCCCGATCCGGCTTGGTATTGAACCCGGAATCCCGTGACCCAGAGGCAGTAACGCTAGCCACTAGCCCACGAGCCGTAGACAACGATAAAGAGAAAAGCTAGTAATGATTATGACTAGGCTTAATGTAACTGCATACGAATAGTCGAAAAATAACAGCAGCAGTAAAACAGACTCCCAGATATTAGTGAAATGTGATAATTGTAAAAGTGTAAGTGATTAATAAAACACGAAAGTAAACGGTGAGCGAAATGGAACTCACCGAATGATGATGTAAGATAATACATACTTTAAACAGTATCACAATAAATGTAATAAATGCATATCTATTCAGTGACAAAACAAATTTTCAAATGGTGAGCAAAATAATGTACCGCATATGACAAGTAGTGATGAGAAAAGTGCAATAAATGTACATACTTAGTACACCTATGTAATAAATGAATAGAATTCTGAGCAAACTCAAAATATGAATATCGAGTGTCAACGTCATTTAAAAAGTGCCCATGTAAACAATTCTGTATATTGTTATACCGCTAGATGAATCTACCATACCGGTAGAGTTATATAATGTATTCCAATGTACATGTTATATATGTAAACAATAAAACGCAGTTGATATCCGTTTGACCTATGGCAGCGCCATCTAGCTGGCTTTCCCCTTCAAGCTAGACAAGTTTCGTTCTTTGTAGTTTTCTCGTTTGACGCTTATTTCGTGAGATATTTGGCCCGGTCACGATCAATGGACCACCCTGTATATATATGAAGATGGCCCGAAAGAACAGATATATATAGTTAAGGCTCACCGACCATTTGACCATCTTCTTCTGTGCGGATGCACAAACAGTGCCCGAACTCTTACGGGAATCGGAAAAAAGCCGCGAGTAATGAGTATAATGGACATGGGCACTATGAATATAGTGTGGGACAATAGGTTGGGAATGTGGGTCTCACGGGAGGCATGCCAGAGATAAGTCCCTGCAGTGGCACTGTGCTCTGTGTCCTCGGTGGCTCAGATGGATAGAGCGTCTGCCACGTAAGCAGGATATCCTGGATTCGAGTCCCGGTCAAGTCGCACATTTGCAACTGTCCCAGTTGGCTTATATCAACGCATGTATGCAGCTAGGAGTATTCATTCCATTGTAATTTCAATAAAACCTATGTTGTTGAACCGATGGTTCCAGTGGCATGAACAATAGGAACAGAAATGTTATTACCTCTGAGAGCAGAGCTTATAAAATTTCCCCGGGGGAAAGGAGGTGTTGCAAACCGCACTTCCGGGGGCCATATGCTTAAATGAAAAAGTTTGGAATTGTTCCACCGAGGCCGGCCAAGGGAGCCTGGAAACATTGCCACAATGTTTGAAAGAGACAGCAAAGCAAGGCGGCCTCGCATCATCTGGTGACAAACAGGGGAGAGTACAATCTTGACTACGTGACTGGGTGAATGCCAAAACCGGCAGCGGGACAGAGCCGCAAGACATGACCAGATATGGTAGTGGAAGAGCACTGCGTATGTGACCAGTGACACTGAAAGTTCGGGAAGCAGGTTGGTTCAAATGGCTCTGAGCACTATGGGACTTAACTGGCGAGGTCATCAGTCCCCTAGAACTTAGAACTACTTAAACCTAACTAACCTAAGGACATCACACACATCCATACCCGAGGCAGGATTCGAACCTGCGACCGTAGCGGTCGCGCGGTTCCAGACTGTAGCGCCTAGAACCGCTCGGCCACTCCGGCCGGCTCGGGAAGCAGGCACACAAGCCATATAAATAGAGGGTCGTCAGGACCCAAGAGGGGAGGAGGGGTGGGGGCAGGGCGACCACCAGTAGATACTGCGTCCACGCCGCAGGGTGCCGGAAGCCGAACTTCGTTATTTTCGACTACTCTCTGTGCCAGCCGTTGCTACCGAGATGTCTTCTTAAAAGTGAGATGGGCCATTAATGAGTAGCTGGGTCAAGAGTTAGTGTGAGAGGAGTCTTCTGAAGCTATACAATAGGGGGGACTTCTAGAGATTTCTACCTTAATCCCTTAATCGGCCTCACCAAGTTCCGTACTCTGTACCACTTACAGCTTGCAGGACAGCAGTAGTTGGAAGTCTACAGGCAGTTCACGCTACCTTTCACTCAGGAAATAGTCTACTGAGGCAAGTCCCCTGTTACCATAGCTACGTGTCCTTCACACTCTCTCTTGGGATACAAGTAACAACTGTAGTCGGAACTTTTTCCACAATAGCATTAATAGTGGTCTGAACTATATGTTTACATTCTTTATGGCGTTTATAGTGGTCAGTACCTACTTCATCTCTAATGTCCATGTCCTCATTATATCTCAACAGGTTCATTCTTTGCCCCTATTTCATTCCACGACTGTCACTGCAGGGTGAAATGCGACTGGATCTAGTTTGATAAATTGGTCATAGTTGAATGGGAGTCTTCAGTCACCTCAGTAATATTTACTGTTGGATTTTGCGTTCGCCAACTCATGTCACCAGCACAGTTTTGTACTGGAAAATTTTCTGGTGAGTATCATTTATTTTTAATTGATGGTGGCCTCCAGTGCAGGGATTACACTGATTATTATTGTTGTGGTATTGTCGTTGACCTACTCCATTACTAAAATACCTTGGGTGGTATCTATTATTGGTTCTTCTTCTTTCATTAGAATTCAGCAGACCTCAGTTCACAGGCTCAGCATCATCAGCGGAGGGGCCGCTGGCTGTGTCGCAAAGTGAATGTGACAGTCTTTTCATCTGTTGTGACTGTAGAAATGTGTGTGTGCTGGAGTGGGCAGACCCAAGCCACCATTATTATTATTTTTATTACTAACCTTAGAATCTTTATGTATTAAATCAACAGAATCTGGTATCGACATCAAGTGTTCTGGCTTTGTCTCTGGAATGTGGACAAACGGTTTCTCTTGTGTGCAGGCGGAACTCCGTTTTTAGTATTCACGACATGTGTCTATGCAGAATAGGTTCTCCCAATATCTAGTCTTATTTAAATACTATTCCAAATATTTTTGAAGGGTACCTTGCTTACTGTGCAACGGCTTTAGGCTAAACACTTCCTTGCGGAGTCTTCCCTGTATGCAATTTGACCAATACTTTGACAGCAAATATTTCTCCAACTGTTCGTATCTTCGACAGTTTTCAGCCATTTCAGCTGGCCAAATGGGAGCATCCCCTTGAACAAAACCTGTAATGAAATGTATTTTTTGTTTATCTGACAAAGATACAGGCAACACTTCCTTAAAAGATTTTATGAACACAACAGAATGTCGTATGTAAACATCTGAACTGTCAGTGTTTTAATAAAATTTCTTCTAACAAAACGAATTACTAAGAAGATGCTGCCCCTACCCCATACAACATATGGTTAGGTGGCAGACCGGCATGACCTATTTCATCTCTACACATTCTGTCATTTTGCGCAAGACTATTATAGTCACCACTTTCCCTAGTAGTAGAAGGTGGCGTATTATCTAATATTTGTTTGACAGTGGACAGTTCTTGCTGCATACTACTAATCTACAATGCCATACAGACTTACTCAAAGCAAATTTGATTTAATTCTTTTTTAACTGACTCTTCTGAAGTGCTTCTCTGAGATAACACTTCAGTAAAAGACAGCAATCTTTTCAGTGTAACTGCATAATTATTACACATTATCAACAAAACTTAAAAATGACCAAATTTCGAATTAAATGGGCCCTGACTGATTAACCCATGACAGTTATGATATGCACAAGTAAAGGAAAATAAGTAATGTTGTCCTTACTTTATACGTTGCATCATAATGGAGATCATTAACATTTATTCTCAAAGTCGGCCGGAGTGGCCGAGTGGTTCTAGACGCTACAGTCTGGAACCGCGCGACCGCTACGGTCGCAGGTTCGAATCCTGCTTCGGGCATGGGTGTGTGTGATGTCCTTAGGTTAGTCAGGTTTAAGTAGTTCTAAGTTCGAGGGGACTGATGACCTCAGAAGTTAAGTCCCATAGTGCTCAGAGCCATTTGAATCATTTACTCCCAAAGATTTTCTTTCAGTTATTTTTCGTCAATTTTCTGTAATTCGCTCTGTTGACATTTTGTTCTTCAGTATCTCTTATTTTTCTTCACCTTCAAACAGTTTTGTGTCAGTAGAGTGGATGAATCAGAAAAAAGCAGTATCTAGTAATGCAATGCTAATAAAATTTTATACGCAGAATATTTGTAAAACCATGCTATAAGATTTTTGTGATTTAAAATTTAAATAAGAAGGTAAAATGTTGCCGACGGAAGGACAAATCATGTTCCCAGCAAGAACGGAAAATGTTTAGTTACAAAATTTAGAGAGAAAACATGGAGTCTTTCTTTACTCATACTAGTTTAGCTATAGGCCCAGGTGTCGTTGTCGAAAATTAGCAAATTTGGTGACACAAGACCGTGTTATTGGTAATTGTAATTGCAGAAAAGCAATATCCATAATAGTAATTATTATTACAGTCGGACTTCTTTAAAAACATAAACGGGACGTTCGACTTGCAAATGTTGAAATATGAAAACGATAGCGCGTTCATTGTGTGCGATCATTGCATCACCAGATTGATTACATCCAACTGATATAAAAGATTAAAAAGATATATAGAATATTTCATCTTGCAGGAACCATAAGATAATACACTCAACTAGAAAAATGAAGTTGTAAGTGACTTAAAAATATTATTATTTCGCAACAAAATTCCTTGTACAACAGTTGATAAAACCCTCTAGCAGCGAGTTTAGGAGAAGGAAGATTGACTATCAGTTCTCTTATTTCTGAACAACCGAAGATTGAAAATTTCGTAGATAATTATGAGATAGAAATAAAATTCATACTTTGAGATATAATCTTATCGTTAGTATCGTTCAAATACAGTGATCTGTTACACTAGTCCCTTGAAGTGTGGAGACAATGTTTGTTAATGAAGGGCCTACACGGACGCGCCATACGACGTCACTTTGCTCACTTCACTCATGGATCGGAACAGTCAACATACAATATTAGTAATCACGTGAACACTTCTAAAGGAACATGAAGTAGTTTTTGTTAAACTAATCGTCTCGTTATAGACTGACAACGGCTTCTTGAAACAGTTCAGTAAAGAGAACATTGGAGAAATTTTAAGGGCTCTGATGACAAGTCTTTACCCAGTAAAGAAGGGAAGCTGAAAGGTGGAAGGAATGTACATAATGGCTATACAAAGGAAACAAACTTGAGGACAATATTAAGTGAAGGTGAGAAATAGGAGATGCAGATGAGGTGGGACGTAAGATACTGCGAGATGGGCACCGAAATACTAAGTCCAAAAAAGGCACTTGGTTTGCATGATACATGAGACAAGCTATTACCCACAGACTTCAAGAAGAATGTAATAATCTCAGTTCCAATAACTACACGTGCTTTTGGGAGTAAGTATTATCGAACAAACAGTTTAAATCATGGTCGTAAAATAGGAGTACTTGCACGAATTATTTGCAGAAGATTGGAAAACCTGGTAAAAGCTGACCTCGGGGAAATTTCGTTTTGGGCTCCAGAGAAATATAGGAACATGTGAGGCAATACTAACCATACAGTTTATCTTACCAGATTGTAAATGAACGTTTATAGAATTTGTAGATATAGAGAAACTTTTTGAAATGTTTACTGAAAATCAGTCTTTGAAATTCAAAGGTAGCAGTGAAGAAAGCTTTGATATTTGCACTGGCTAATGACGAAAACATTGTGAAAGATCGCTTTCCTGCCCTCTGTGGGATACTACAAACATTTAGGCCCGTGATGTTTAGTGAGAGATTCGCCCTGTACTGTGTCATTGTGTGAACGGAGATATTTGCGCATGCATTTGTTGCAACTCACGCTGTGATATTTGTAGGCTGCATCAGACAAAACATGAAATACTATAGCTTATTTTTCCTTCAGCTGATGTTTTGCTAGAACGCAGTTACCGAGTTTGTCATTAAATAATAATGGAATCCTTACCAACTTCATAAACGCTCAAGTTCGGCAGTACCTTTTTCTAACAGATAACTTGTTGCTGTCCTGTATAAAGCTTCATTTAGATTTGTGCCTTTTATTATTGATTAATTCCATTTCTGTCGAGATGAAATCTTAAACCCGCAAGTAGAGGCTCTTGGATCGACATGTGCACTCCTTCCTTGCAACAAGCAAACAACCTACTATATTATGTTGCCTCGTGCTTAGTTTTGCCATGGAAAGAACGCAGGATCTTCGGCCTAGCCACGAAGCAAGTGTCAGATGAAAATGACGCAAAGTGAGTTACATGGGTCCTGGCAGCGATAAGGGAATCAAGTGATAACTTGAGCGTCTCAGCTCATGATGAAACACATAGCACAATGTGGAAACACACCTCTCGCGCTTCCCCACCGCCCCTCTCCCAATTTGCGACTGCAGTCTACAAAACTTATATAACGAGTCGACACATAAGAGGTGCAGTCAGGGGCAGGGCAGGAGACGAAGAGGTACTCAGCTGGCCAGTGGTTTACTTGAGGAACGCAATGTCGACAGATGTAACGAAGCGGCCAAAGGACAGCAAAAGTGAGCCATTGTTTACATTATGGTTAGATCATACATTTTTGTATCATTCTTTCTTCGTTTTGACTATTGAAACACTCCGTTTTAGATTGATACTCGGTCTCAGGATTTCTGATTTCTTATCAATCCAAACCTTTTTCACGGGAATATTGCAATATTTCTTGCATTTTTCTCGTCATGTAAAGACAGTTTTCTTTCTAAGTTTCACTTTGAATTTCTGCTACACTACCCGTGTTTCAAAAGCTAAGCGATTTCTTATAATGTACTTACTCAATCCTTCATTCATCCATAAATCATTTACACAATGATCTCTGGCGAGTCATCTTAATGAAAAAGGGAACAATTTCTAGAAATAACAATATATGCTTGCAATAATATTATCTTACGAAAGGAATACTTTCGCGCTCTTCGTTTTCATCATATCACTCTTCACTGCCCCCACGCTACACCAATTGCAAACACACACACACCCACCCATTCACCCACCCATCCACACACACACACACACACACACACACACAAAACTTTAGATTGGTTTTACGGTTTCGACGATACTTTTACATCCGCCATTCTACCGAATTCTTCATGCTGAACCACATGAAAAAGCTCAAGAAAATGGAGAGAAGTTAGAATTTTCTATCAAAGATCCTGGGCAAGAGATAATATCAGTAATCAAACTGTCACATTTTACTGTAGAATGACAATTGTTTATTATTAAATGATGGTTATTCTTACCATTTCCTATTCTCGTTGTCTAAATAATCCTTGACTTAACGATGGAGGGCGATCTGTCGGCCAGACTGGATGTGGTTTTTAAACGATTTTCCACATCCCACTAGGTGAATATGAGACTGGTACGCACGTCCTGCCTCAGATACACGCTATACAAACACTTAGAACACTTTCTCACACTTGCACACAGAATTTACTCTAGACACAGACGGGCAGATAGATGGGGTAACTGATTCAGTCTTGGGGGAGGGGGTTAACAGGAGACTAATGACCTTATGTACTTAGTGTCCTTGAACTCATAATCAGCAGTCAGAAAACCCAAATGTTTCGAAACAGTTTTACAAGGTGCTCTGTTGCTACTTTTAGCAATTATTCTAATACCTTTATTCTCTTACTAGAAGACTATGTCCATGTTTTGCTTGCCAAAATATGGTTCCACAGCAAGAGACAGATTGCATGTAGGAATACTGCATACTCATAATTACGCTTTCTGTAATATTCGTTGCTTGTAAACCTTCCTTAATTTCTTTTAGCCAGTTAATCTGATATTTGAACTGATGATACAGGCTTCTGGTGAATCATTTGATATTCGTTCTATAAGTATGTCCACACTATGAGACCGAATGAAACCCCGCTCTAGTTACTTTGTTAAGTTCACACGACTGGTTTTGGACTTTATATTACGCCATTATGATATGCACCTGAACCTGAGAAATATTATTACAAAATATGATGCGCGTATAGATATTTTTGTTTTTTATGATGGGAAATGAGAGACAGCGCTTCTGTATGATCGGTGCAAGTGCAGAAATAATATACAACTTACCATTCTACTGTCCAAACATACACTGCGCGTAAGGACCACGAAGATAAGATACGGGAAGTTCGGACCCCTACGGAAGCATATAAATATTCTTTTTTTCCTCTCTCTCTGCGAGTAGGACAGGAAAGGAAATGACACATTGTGGTACAGAGTACCCTCCGCCACGCACCATACGGTGGCTTGCGGTGTATCTTTGTAGATGTAGATGTAGAACTTACGTTATGTTGCAAAAGAAGCAACGCCAAATGGTAAAAACGGTGGAAGTCAAGTGGATTTAAAGAAGTTTCGCGCCCAGTAAAGTCATGAGAAAATTTAACTATGTTTACCTTAAAATGATTTTCTGATATGTTTCAAAATTATAATGCACTTTTTCACATAAAATACTCAAATAAACGATAAAACAAAAAGAGTTTCTCTCCCAATGACCTCATGAGAAAATGGGCATGTCATAATTATAGAAACGTACTAACCAAAAAACTGGTAACATGTTTTACCTTAAAAGTGCTATATTCAGACGCGTTTCAGAATTACAATTGCATATTTCTAAAAATAAAAGCGGAAATTGATTATTTCGAATTAATGAAAGTGTAGAATATTTGCAATGGATGAAGTGTCCAAGTCGAGTGTGAAGATACGACCCATAAAGTAAAATTAAAACCACCGGGAACAGTTGAGGGCTCTCGCAAAGATTCACAAGTACGACACACCCATTTCTCTCACGACGTCATTGGGCGCGACTATACGAGAGTTGGAACTTTAATAGTGGCAACTGTTTATTTACAGCTCGTACAAAACAGATACGTGTTTCAAAGTTTTACTGGCCTTCAAAGTAATCACCAGCTTTGTGTATAACCCGTTGCCAGCTTTGTGGAAGTCTTAGGATACTCTTAGCAGTACCAGTTGGGTTGACAGTTCAAGCGGCGCGGTCTATTGCCCGACGAATTTGTAGCGTTTCTGAAGCGAATCACGTGAAGTGTTTCCTTCAATTTAGAAATCGAGTTGAACTCACGAGGGCTTAAGTCAGGGGAGTGCAGTAGGTGGTATAGCACAGCAGCCCCATCGGTCAAACAAATCAGTAACAGCTTGCACTGAACGTGCTTGAGCATTGTCCTGCAAAATGGTGGTCAAGTCCTGCAGAAAGTGTCATCACTTCTGTCTCTGTGCTGTTCATTTTTGTAACACAACCTACGACCAGCTTAGATGTTCAAAATGTTCAAATGTGTGTGAAATCTTATGGGACTTAACTGCTAAGGTCATCAGTCCCTAAGCTTACACACTACTTAACCTAAATTATCCTAAGGTCAAACACACACACCCATGCCCGAGGGAGGACTCGAACCTCCGCCGGGACCAGCCGCACAGTCCGTGACTGCAGCGCCTAAGACCGCTCGGCTAATCCCGAGCGGTGACCACCTTAGAGACAGAAGAGATGACACTTTCTGCAGGACCTGATCACCATTTTGCAGGACCATGCTCAAGCTGTTACTGATTTGTTTCACCGATGGGGCTGCTAAGTGCTACACTACCTACTACACTCCTCTGACTTAAGTCCTCTTAAGTTCAACTCGGTTTCTAAACTGAAGGAAACACTTCACGGCATTCGCTTCAGAACTGCTACAAATTCGTCGGGCAGTAGACCGCGCCGCTCAAACTGTCAACACAACTGGCACTGCTAAGTGTATCCTACGACTTCCACACAATGCTGGTGACTACTTTGAAGGTCAGTAAAACTTTGAAACACGTATCTATTTTGTACGAGCCGTAAGTAAATAGTTGTCACTATTAAAGTTCCAACCCTCGAATTTTGTGGTTTTTATCATTTGAAATTGCTTCTTTACAGCATAATGTACATTGTATATTATTTCTGCAATTGTATTGTAAATAAATCAGAACTGTCGCTCATCTTCTATTACAAAAAACAAAGATATTTACATGCCCATCATATTATGTATTAACATGTCGCAGTTCCCGGTACAACTGATAATGGCCTAATACAGAGGCCGAAACCGGTCGTGTGAACTTAATGAAGTTCCAGAAAAAAGCAACTAGAATGGCGTTTCATTAGTATTAACAACAGTTGCAGTATCAACAGTGTCAACTAGACGTGAAGTAACAGTACTATGACACTTATCTATGCGATGTAGTGTCATCAGCCCTCCTCTTCATTCAAATTCTATTGGTGTGTGTGGAGTCATATATTTTACTAATAGTTTTACGATCTTTCATTTCAATTTCTTCAAATTTAGCGTAATTCTAATGCAGTACTCGTCTTTATTGTTTTTGTGGATAAAGAACTCCCAGCAAAGTCACAATTTTGATATGATTGGTGCTACTTCTGTGATACATTATTTGTTTTGAAACGATTTATTAGTTTTAATCATTCTTTCTAACCTGGTTCACTGTCCATTTGTTAGCGGTATGGTGTCACCAAAGCATTTGTCCCAGGACGTCTGTAAAATAGTTCCCTATTCCACGTTTACTTTAAGTTTTCTGCAGTATGGACAGTATATACTGTCAGTTCCCATTGGATATCTACAGCTTTGCCTTAGTGGCTAATATCGGTTGTTTTTCTACGTCAGGCAGTGTATTTCACAACGAACATCTGGATGAACGTACCTTTAATGTCTTTTTACCTATTATTCATCTTTGCTGTACTCATATATATGTATGTTTCTAAAGAGTCAGAGATTTCAACTCAGCCGGCCGCTGTGAGCGAGCGGTTCTAGGCGCTTCAGTCCGGAACCACGCTGCTGCTACGGTCGCAGGTTCGAATCCTGCCTCGTGCAAGGATGAGTGTGGTGTCCTTAGGTTAGTTAGGTTTAGGTAGTTCTAAGTCTGGGGGACTGATGACCTCAGATGTTTGGTAGTGTATTTGTAAGATTGGCCGATTATTTCTGTAGTATTCAGTGGCCTTTATAGAAACATGCTGTCTTTACCACAGCTGAGAACTTACCGAATGCTTTCTGTTAGTATCGCACAGGTCTCGTTCGTGCTGGGTCTCTAATGTCTCCTTTGCTCAACAGAAACGTGTTCAAAAGTATCCGAGCGACCAGAATTTTGCGTAAATAGGCGCCATGAAGGGAAAAAACTCCAAAAGATATGGTACGTTGACAATTCGTATGAACGTGTTTTGTCTTCAGTCTTGCTTCCATTGTCAACAGCAACGTCAGAACTGCCTCTCTGGTGCCTGTTTCTTTTCTTTCTTGTTTTGTGAGTCATCAGTCTTCTGACCGGTTTGATGCGGCCCGCCACGAATTCCTCTCCTGTGCTAACCTCTTCATCTCAGAATGGCACTTGCAGCCTACGTTCTCAATTATCTGCTGGATGTATTCTAATCTCTGTCTTTCTCTAAAGTTTATGCCTTCTGCAGCTCCCTCTAGTACCATGGCAGTCATTCTCTGGTGTCTTAGCAAATGTTCTATCATCCTGTCCCTTCTCTTTGTCAGTGTTTTCCAAGTATTCATTTCCTCTCTGATTCTGCGCAGAACCTCTTCATTCCTTATCTTATCAGTCCACCTAATTTTCATCATTCGTCTGTAGCACCACATCTCAAATATTTCGATTTTCTTCTGTTCCGGTTTTTCCACAATCCATGTTTCACCATCATACGATGCTGTGCTCCAAACGTACATTCTCAGAAATTTCTTCCTCATATAAAGGCCAATCTTTGGTACTAGTATACTTCTCTTGGCGAGGAATAACCTTTTGGTAGTGCTAGTCTGCTTTTGACGTCCCCCTCGCTCCATCCGTCGTCGGTTGTTTTCTTGCCTAGGTAGTAGAATTTCTTAACTTCATCTACTTTGTGACCATTAATCCGGATGTTAAGTTTCTCGTTGTTCTCATTTCTGATACTTCTCATTACTTTCGTCTTTCTTCGATCTACTCTCACTCCATATTCTGTACTCATTAGATTGTAAATTCCGTTCACCACTTCCTGTAATTATTCTTCACTTTCACTCAAGATAGAGATGTCGCCATTGATATCCTTTCATATAGAATTTTAATTCCACTCCTGAACATTTCTTTTATTTCCATCACTGCTTCTTCGATATGCAGATTGAACAATAGGGGCGAAAGACTTCATCTCTGTCTTACACCCTTTTCAATCCGAACTTTCGTTCTTGGTCGTCCACTCATATTATTCCCTCTTGGTTCTTGTACATACTTTATATCACTCGTCTCCTATTTTACCCAGAATTTCGAACATCTTGCACCATTTTAGAATGTCGAATGTTTTTTGCATGTCGACAGATCCTATGAACATGTCTTGATTTTTTTGAGCGCTGCTTCCATTATCAACCACAGCGTCAGCATTGACTCTCTGGTGTCCTAACCTTGCCTAAAGCCAAACTGATCGTCATCTAAAACATCCTGAATTTTCTTTTCCATTCTTCTGTACATTGTTCTTTAAGCAACTTGGATCCATGGCCTGTTAAGCTGATTGTGCGATAATTTTCGCGCTTGTCAGCTCCTGCAGTCTTCGGAATTTTGCGGATGATATGTTTCCTAAAGTCAGATGGTATGTCGCCAGACTCATACATTCTACACACCAACGATAACAGTCGTTTTTATGTCACTTCGCCCAATGCTTTTAGGGATTCTGTTTGAATATTATCTATCCCTTCTGCCTTATTCGATCTTAAAAGTCTTCCAAAGCTCTCTTAAATTCTGATTCTAATACTGAATCCCGTATCTCTTCTAAATCGACTCCTGTTTCTTCTTCTATCAAATCAGGCAAATCTTCCCCGTCATAGAGGGCTTCAGTGTACTCTCTCTACCTATCCGCTCTCTCCTCTACATTTAACAGAGGAATTAGTCCTCCACTTTTAATGTTACCACTCTTGCTTTTAATTTCACGGAAGGTTGCTTTGAATTTCTTTCCGACAGTCATTTCTATTTCGATTTCTTCACGTTTTTCATGCGGCCATTTCGTCTAAGCTTCCCTGCGGTTCCTGTTTACTTCACACCTCAGCGGCTTCTATTTCTGTATTCTTGACTTTCCCTGAGCATTTTCCTTCTTTAATTGATCAGCTGAAGTTTTTCTTCTGTTACCCGTGGTTTCTCCGCAGCTACCATCTTTGTACCTATTCTTTTATTTCCAACTTCTATGATTGTCCTTTTTAGAGATGTCTATTCCTCTTCAATTGTTTCTTATTGCTGTTTCTGTAACCTTAGAGAACTTCAAGCGTATCTTGTCCTTATTTAGTACTTCCGTATCCCACTTCTCTGCGTAGTGATTCTTTCTGACTAATCCTACTCTTCATAACTACTGAATCGTGACCTGAGTCTATTTCTGCTCCTGCGTACGCCTTACAATCCAGTATCTGATGTCGGAATCTCTGTCTGACCATGATGTAATCTAACTGAAATCTTCCCGTATCACCCGGCCTTTTCCGAGTATACCTCCTCATCTTGTGATTCTTGAACAGAGTATTTGCTATTTTTAGCTGAAGTTTATTGCAGAACTCAATTATTCTACGTCCTGTCTCATTCCTTGTCCCAAGCCCATATTTTCCTGTAACCTTTTCTTCTACTCCTTCCCCTGCAATTGCATTCCAGTCCCCCATGGTTTCCATCTACCTTTACGTACTGAATTACCCTTTCAGTATCCTCAAATACTTTCTTGATATTCACATTTCGACGTCGGCATGCATACCTGAATTATCGTTATCGTTGTCAGTGTTGGTTTGCTGTCGATTCTGATAAGAACAACCATATCTCTGAACTGCTCATAGTAACACGCTCTCTGCTCTACCTTCGTATTCATAACGAATCCCAGTCCCGTTATACCATTTTCAGCTGTTGTTGATATTACCCTACACTCATCTGACGAGAAATCCTTGTCTTCTTTCCATTTCACTGGTGCTTTTACCTTTCATATGGTATATGAATATGTATATGTATGTGTATATAATCACGTCGGAAATTTTTTCACATGAATCACGTAAGTACAAAAGACGGAACTGTCACTGCACTGTCCTTTTATAACTTGTGTACTCGACACTATCGCCATCTGTATATGTTCATATCGCTATCCCGCGGCTTTTGTCACCTCAGCGGATATTATTGTTATCAGCAGCATTGTTGCATGAGACATGAAGTATATTGTGCTAATTGTGGTATAGTTTTCGCACTTATCTGACTTTACTGTCTTCGGAATTGCGTAGGTTATATTTTTTTCAGAAAGTCTAATTGTACGTATCCAATTTCATAGATTCTACAAACCAATTTCAATAGTTGTTTGGTTGCCACTTTTCTTATTGGTTTCATAAATTTCGAAGGAATGTTAAGTGCCACTTCTGCCTTATTTGTTTGTAAGTCTTCTTTCCTTCAATTTCTAAACGAGAGAAATTTGTTAACATCGAATATAAATTTTAGGAGTGTAGCCGTGTACGGAAGTGAGACATTGAAGACAGACAGTTCTGACAAAAAGAGAGCAGAAGCATTTGAAAAGTGGTGCTAAAGGAAAATGCTGTATATAAGAATGGTAGATCGTGTTATTAAAGACAATGTACTGAATGTAATACACAAAAAATAATTTTGTGCCACAACTTGAAGAATAGGAAATGTGCGGAGATGGGCGGGAGAGGTACAAAGTATGGAGGGAAAATTGGTCACGAATACAGTAAACAGGTTCAAAAGGATGCAAGTTGCATTAGCTATGCAGAGACAAAGAGGCTTTCGTAAGATAAACTAGTGCGGAGAGATGCATCTGTCTTCGGACTGAAGACAACAACAGCAACAACAACAACCTGCAATCTTCAGAAAGATGACCTCTCAGACGATTTATCGAAACAGCAGTACATCGGTATTCCAAAAAACAAAGCTTTCTCTGGTGAAGTGCTACTTAGATAAATTGTCCTAGCGGCGCAAGCTCCAGCTGTCCGGCCAACGAACTGCCGCTGTGTTAATGCAAGGTCGAAATAATTACCGGTGCGCTGTAACTGCTAGCCGTTCGCAGCACCGCCACGCAGACAAACACGTCTTTGGTGAACTGCAAATGGAGCTGTTTGCCATATGTTCACATGTAAACTCTGCTGGGTTTCGGCGACGTAGCGATAGCGAATTTAAGCAACATGAGACGTATGAGAACACTGAAGGTAATTTTCTGCCTAATTAGTAATTGTATCAGTTTTGAAAATGATGACCCTACCATTATGGGAATGTGATTTACTATTTTTAATTAATTCTCCAAAGATTACGTCTAATTTAAGTCTTTTCGTTATCCAGATGTAAAGCTATAAATCTGAAGCTCGGATGCTAAATATGAAAATATGTAGGAATCTTAATGTAAAATGAGAAGGTAAACTTTGTGAAGATATAGAACATCTGAATGCATTGGACTAGTAAGCTTCTGGTGTTCTAAGTCCCAAATCTTGGCACAAGCAAACCTTACGAACCGGGTCACTTCGTTCGTTCCATGTATTTCTAATCGTATATTCCAACGGGACAGTAATTTACAATACATTGTGAAGCATCTTCCAGGCTTCGTAAAGTGTATCATTTTCCGCTGATTCACTTACCTGCCACTTTTTTTGTATAGCCTATAGCAAAGAGAAAGAACCAGATATACCCATTTACAAAGTTAGTAGTAAACGTTTTGAGCATGTTTCGCCAAATAAGTACACAGCATGATTCCGTGATGAAGTCACAAACCTTCAGGGATGGTGGTTAAGGGTAAGTGTACCAAGAAGTCCAGTAAACATGAGCTCTAAAATGCATACCGTAAGAAATGTGAGCACCTGACCACTAGAAGAGCTGTGTTTCGCAGCAACGAAGATGAACAAACGCTCGTAGATCTTAAGATATGCATTTTGGAGCCCATGATTACTGGACATTTTTTCTTATTTTTATCCACACTACCATTTAGTATTGCGTAATCGGAAGGGTACTTAGATGTCTTGGAAGTATTCTGGGAAAGTAAGTTGCTCTTTAAAGGAAATCGAATAGAAGACATCTGCGTAATGTTCCAATACTTGAAGTCATTCTCAAACAGTCATGAAAATTGACATCGAAGCAGAGGCGCTCCACGAAGATTGTAGAATGTCAGTGTAACCCATACGAATGTAAGAAAATGTGGCACTGAATGGGAATCTTTGGAAGAAAACGATCTAGTTCTCGCGAAAACATGTTGGATAAATTTAGAGAACAACTGTTCGAAGAAGACTGTGCGCCCATTAGGCTGCCACCATCGCATATCTAGTGTAGGAATCACGAGACAAGATAAGGCATTTAGGGTGCATAGAGAGGAGTATAGAGAATTGTTCTTCCCTTGTTCAAAATGTAAATGGTGTAGGACAAAAAGCAACAATACTGATATTAAGCACCCTCCCCCATGAGCTGTACAGTGGTTTGCAGAGTATACATGTACGTGTAGTCGGTATATATATTGTTCGTGTAAACCTACAACTTCGTCCCGTATTTCGCTTCTTTTGCGAACGAAAACAGGAACCTGCGAGCAGCGTTTGTGTCCAGATCACGTTCCTCTCTTCTGACGCGTGTGCCGCCCGACGAGAGAGATGTTTGCGCTGTGTTCAGTACGTATTCACCTTTAACTGAACGGGAGATTCATATGTTCTAACAAGGAGTCGAAGTAAAATAATGTAACGGGGCTGTTTGGCGACACACGGTAGCGACAGGCGACTCGGAGGCTTCTTGAGTATCTCAGCATCTGTTGAAATACACGTCTCCTCTTTACCCTTCGCCACTCTTCGTGTTTTATTTTCGAAGCGCCGAAGAGTATAAAAAGAGATACGCTAGCGCCGAGCCGTACAGACGGTGGCAGCAGCGCTTCTTGCGAAAGATGCGTTCAGCAGACGAGCGATTTATTTCAGGAACAGAATGACAACAGCTGTGGCGACGGCGGCGCAGGATGGAGCGGGTGAGCCATTGGTTAGGGTGTGTTTACATCACTGATCTCTTCTTATCTCTTTCTTTTTTCCTCACTCGTTTCTACGTTTAAACAGCTCGTTTAAATTTGTTACCGGGCCTAACTGTTGTTACTTTCTTAACGTGGCACAATTTTTTCATTACCATGGTGTGTTATTTCTTTTCTTCTGACCATTTTATTCCCAATTGTCACTTTACGATTACATGACATTTACTTAGTATTATTTCAAGAGCACATGACATAGTTTGTTGTCTTTGCTGATTATTTGTTTGTAAATCAGCAGTAATCGGTTGGTATTGCCTTCTTGTAATTGATAATGCTAAGTGCTATTAAATTTTCATGATTCTCAGTACTGGTGTCCACAGACAGTATACAATATTGTGACATCGCTTACTTTCATTAGAATTTAATTATTAATCCGAAGTCGAAACATCTAACACAGCCAGCTGATGTATGCAGACTGTCGCCAGTTTCAGTTGATTTGCAAGGACAGATAACTCTAAGTTGCTACTTGATTGATTTATCGTTCTGTCGTTTCTGTCGTGTGTTTACTGAAACTGAACCAGCAGCATCGTGCACATCTCACTGTATAATTAACAATGAGGCGTTTTAACGTTATTCTTAGTATTCATGGAATAAACACTGCTCTTCGTTTTGAGTGGGTCATTATTCTCTAATTTCAGTAACATAATATATGTGCCAGATAGTGGTGCTAGAATTTCTAGGATCTTGAACAGTTTTCCATGCGACTTTGGTAAAGCAATTCAGTAGTGTTTCCAATAGATCTTATTGTGGCGAAGAACATTGTTCATGAAAGCGAGATTTTTTTGGATATTGCGTCGTAGGTAGCATTAGATCGAAAATAAGCAAAGTAAACAAACCTTCTTGCTAGAGGGTCCGCCACTATCGTATTCAAAAGAGAACTTTGATCGCTGCGCTGAGGCGAGAGGTGTGGCTGCGAAAATCCTATGTCCGTCGTAAAGGATTGGCAGGCTATATCCTTGAGCTTCGTGTCTATGGAAAGAGAACTGACACGTAATGAAGGTGATCGCTGATTCTTCTTGGGGTCATGAGAGTCACACTCGAATCCTGTAATGGACCAGGAGTATCCCTTCACTCATTTCGAAATAACAAAAAAAGAAAGAGAAAATACAATGAGCAATGCTCAAAACAAAATGAGTGTAGACAACCCATTCGGTTACAACTATCATAATTGCTTCCTGAGGTATCCAGTTATCCCATACCTTCACAGGAACAGACGTGTTAATTATTAGTTTTGGCAGTGTTGGTTGTAGAGGGTAGCCAGTTGCCCCTCCTATCGGGGACCCCTTCCCATCCCCTCCGTCACGGGACAAAATTAGTATACCTCTTCTGCCTGCATCTACTGTTATCCCGTGTGAAAGTATGAGAATTGTTGCTAAATATTAGCTGTGATGGAATATAGATACCAGCCCAGTATTCCCCCAAATAGATGTGGGAAACTGCCAAGAAACATATCCAGGCTTGCCAATACAATGGCCAGCACTTGGGTCCACTCCACTCCGTCTACAGGCCACAAGTGGCCCATCGGGACCATCCGACCGTCGTGTCATCCTCAGAGGGAGGGTCACCATTTTTAATCTGCTGTGCGGATATTATCTGAGGTCAGGGTACCATGCCCAACCTCACGACGTCTGAACGCGGTTGCACCATGGTTTCGCCACATATTGGAGACACTCACCACAGCACTCCTCAAACACTTGACAAGGCATGCAGTTTCCAAAATGCTATTGCGGAGCCTCTAGGCCATTACAATCTGTCCTCAGTCAACCTCAGATACATCGTTCGCCTTCCCTATTATACACATAGACAACACGCTGATACTATGTGCACCATGTGTGTCTCTGACTAGTAGTCGTTCCTCGCCTGGACGGGTTTATATCGGTAGTAGATCAGTGATCATAATGTTCTGGCTGATCAATGCACGTCGCCATTTTATATTGTTACAGATAAGCATTGAACAACTGGCTCCAATGAAATTACAACAAATTGTCGCAGACTTAATTATCTTACTGATTTTATAAAGTGTCTCTAACACGCATTTATCAGATACATTTATGTATTCCTTGGATGAAGAACATGCTGTTATCTATAAACTATATGGATACTGTTAACACAGATTCCAACAAGGACAATGTTAGTGTTACATTAAATATGGGAAACATGCTTTTCCTCAATCCAGGACATTTTCTCCACAACACTATCAAAAATAGAATTAGGAATAACGTTATTCTGAAGGACTTACGAAAAACAGCAATGTATAAGACGGATGTAAGCCATTCCCTATAACCGATATTTCTCATTTAAGTGAAATTAATGTGTTAATGGTAAGCAAAAGGATACTGAAATTGGAAGGATAATACGTAAAGAATACAAACTAAAGTACAACGAACCACTCCAAGTTGCAAATTTAACTTTTTTTGCTCACGCAATGACTAGTTTTCGGGCCAAGGGTCATTTTCAACTCATCGTAACATAGTCAAAAATAGTATTTCCGAAGATATGAAAACCATTTCGAAAATGTGCACCGAACAGCTACAGCGCTATAACTGTTCGTTGCACATTTTTTGACACGGGTTTCACATCCCCTGAAATACCATTTTTGAAGATGTTACGATGGTTTAAAAATCGGTCTCAGCCCGAAAACTAGTCACCGAGTGACCAAAAAAAGTTAGATTTGCAACTTTAGACTAGTTTTTCGTTGTACTGATTAACAGAAGTTGCTGAGCCACAGCTACTTCAGCGTGCTGGAAGTTCGTAAAAACTAAAGTATTTGGCGAAAACAATTGAGATGGATGAATATAATCTGCTGTTGGAAGAGGATGCACAGCGAAGACTTACAAATCACTTTAACCACAGTATACGGAAAAAACAAGATATGTGTGGGAGGGATAGACGATACCAGTGTTTGCTGTAAATACCATCGGCGTACTCACAGCAAATAATGGATCCAGAGGTAGTAAGGGATAGACAAAGAAATTCTGTTTATAAACATTCATTCCGTTTGCATCACCTTAAAAGAATCGTTACATTGTACCTAATTTTAGTAGTCTTGACACTGCGCATCTATCAATCAACAGAAAACCCATTTCCAGAGTTTATTTCTGACGTAATAAGTACAATTAACGATCATTTGTTTGCTAAAGTCTGCTAGAACAGCGGGGCGGGAGCGGAGAGAGGAGGGAAGTTTAATTTGTAGGAAACAGAGGGTGAAATTAAAATTCCCAAATGATCTCAGCTAGAAGAAATGTTGTACAGGAAATGTACAGGTGTTACCTCCAGTCATTCAGTGTTGTATGGATTTCAGGCATAACATTATTACTTTGGTACCTAGCAGCAGCAGCACTCCGTCTTCAGGCCACAAGTGGCCCAACGGGACCATTCGACCGCCGTGTCTTCCTCAGCTGAGGATGCAGATAGGAGGGGCGTGTGGTCAGCACAGCACTCTCCCGGTCGTTATGATGGCTTTCTTTGACAGGAGCCGCTAGTATTCGGTCGAGTAGCTCCTCAATTGGCATCACGAGGCTGAGTGCACCCCGAAAAATGGCAACAACGCGTGGCGGCCCAGATGGTCACCCAACGAAGTGCTGGCCACGCCCAACAGCGCTTAACTTCTGTGCCCTGACGGGAACTGGTGTACCCACTGCGCCAAGGCCATTGCCACATTGGTACATATGTCGAACTATTTTTATCACTACGCGTATCTTAACCTGTAAATTACAACAGTAGTCACAATGAGCTAGCTACATGTGTTTTGTGATGTTATATAAGATTCTGTACTTATTTTGAAAAATAAGAGACAATTTTTGGTTCCTTTAAAACATGGTACAAAATGGAGTATTGCTGTTGACAAGTCCATTTTAGCTCGTAAGTTATGTCAGTAGCACCAGTAAGCGATTCAGGTGTGTTTTGTACTGTTATAGAAGAAACACCACGTATTTTGATAAATAAATGGTTCAAATGGCTCTGAGCACTATGGGACTTAACATCTGTGGTCATCAGTCCCCTAGAACTTAGAACTACTTAAACCTAACTAACCTAAGGACATCACACACATCCATGCCCGAGGCAGGATTCGAACCTGCGACCGAAGCAGTCGCGCTGTTCCGGACTGAGCGCCTAGAACCGCTAGACCACCGCGGCCGGCTTTTGATAAATAAGAGTGACAATTTGACGTTTCTGTAAGAAGTGATACAGAGATGGAAATACTTTTATGAAAAAGTACACATTTATCTGTAAGTTAGATTGGTAATACCCAATAAGCGAGCTACATGTGTTTTGTGCTGGTATAGAAGAAATATTTGATAAACAGTACAGAAATTTTAAGTGCTATTTTATTTTGATACAAAGACCAAATTTTTTTTATCAAAATGAGAGATCGACTTCTCCTCTGTGTGGAAGCTTGTCAATCGTCGTCTTTGACATAAGCAGACTGCACAGCCACCATAAGAGTCTAAACAAAGCTTACCTCTCAAAAGCACATAACTTTTAGTATCGCTTGTTGTGCTTAAATATCAGCTGTTACTGCGTAGCCTTCTTACTATATTATTTTAGGCAACAATTTTGTTTGTACAATTGTAAAACTATTTTGGTGAGGAAACATTTAAATTGGGGGGGGGGGGGGGAGTCCATTGTTTCTTGCACCACGTTTGGTACAAAGATCAAACGTATATTATGCCTTGCACATAGTGCGGTAGAAAGATCGAACTTTGTTCCTTGCCTCGTGGGAGGCACACTTCATAAAGTTGTGCATGGTCTACTGACAAAGCTTTTTCACTTTTCTGTTAGACAATGGCTCCGGGATATCTACTGATTGGATGTCTTATTCTGATGGATGGCAAGTTCTGAACTGTGGTTGGAGGTGAGTTAAAGATGTGTATTTTGGCTTAGAAGATCGCTGACTAACTAAGGGAAGAAGATGAAAAATGTTGAAAAGTGGGATTTATAGTAGAATATTGAAAGTCTGTTTCGTTTTAATGGCTGGAATAATACTGGGCTGTGGTTGGAGAACAGCAAAAGATGTGTATCTCGGCTTAAATAGGTCTAGGGGCTCGGCTTAAGATGGAATTTAAAAATAACACGAAGTGTGGTGTATATGAATTTGCTGTTTCGTTTTAAAATCTGGTAAAATACTGAGATGAGATTGGCAGTTTCGTTTTATTCGCTGATAAAATAGTGGGTTGTGGATGGAGGACAGGGATGAGGGAAATGGACATCATGCGTTTAAGGTCAAAGATCATTGAGCTGCCCCAGCATGTAATCAACCTTCAAGTTCATTTTTGCCATAATGAATTCTAGGACAATGATTATGTCCAAAGTCGAACTGTATCCGGAAAGTAGGTAGCTATCCTACTTAAGTACTGACCAACATAATCCTTCTGTACAACATAACAACAACAGTGTAATAAGTTGATATGAAAGTTTTTTATAATATTTTCAGAGACACAGTGTTATGGCATGGTTCAATCACGATACTATTCCACATACGATAATTCAGACATCAAAGTAATACACTATAAGTAAAAGATCATCACACCTGATAACAAAATAAAACAGTATGGGATACAGTATGGAAGGAGATGGTTTGAATCAGGCATGTAGAGGAGCAGATGGCATGAAGTGTGATACATTGATAAGAGCATTGCAAAACTGTTTTCAAGCATTTTGCAACTGCTACTGATAAGATGGATTTCTCAGGTTCAGTAAATGCTGCCATGGAATATTTCAGACTAGACATGACAAATAACTACAGTAATATAAATATGACCTTCACGAGAATAGTAGAACTAATGTCCATCATAAAAATCTTTAAAATCGAGAAATTCTAGTGGTTACGATAAAATATCGACAGAGTCAACTAAATAGTGTGCTTCTGGGTTCAGCAACATATTAAATTATCTGCGTAACCAGTCATTTATCAGTGGAATCTTTCTTAAACGTTAGAAATGGAAAATATAATCGTCTTTTTTAAATATATGCCATAGAAAATATATTGTCAAAATCCCAGTTAGGATTTCTTAAAGTTACCAATATTGGCAAGACTACCAACATATACAGGGAGAATATATAAACTACAGGCTAGTGTTACATTTTGCGATCTGCCAGAGGCATCTGACTGTGTAAATCACAATATCGTTTTCATTAAACAAGAATGTTAGACTGTAACAGGAAATTCTATGGAATGATTGAATTCCTATATCTTTGACAGGAAACAAAGGGTGTCAGTAGGAAAGAGGTATCCTTCCACCTGCTTCCTGACACACACTATCTTCCAACTCATACCTGCTCTCTCTTCCATCTGCTTTCTCAGACCCTCTTCATTTTTCACCTGCTGACTGCCCCTCTCCAGTTTCTACATGCATCTTACAGCTCTTGCTCCTCTTCATTCTTTCTGTCCATCTTCACCTCACAACGATCTGCTCATATTCTGTTTCCTACTTGACCACCTCCTCACCTTTCACTCTACCCATCATCTCCTCCCCCACTCTCTGTGCATCTCCTCCTGCTCCTGCTACTCTGTCTGTCTCTGCTACTCATCTTCTCTGCCCATTTCTCCTCCTCCTTTGTCTACTGCTTCCTTCTCTGTCTCTCTGACCACCTTATCCTCCCACCACTATCGTCCCATCTCTTTCTCCCTATTTTCCCTATCTCTCCATCTTCTCCATCTCTTTGTATATCTCCTGTGTCTTCTCTCTACAACCACATCTTCCTCTCTGACCATCTTATCCACTGAGCAAGGTGGCTCAGTGGTTAGCACACTGCATTCGCATTCAGGAGGACGACAGTTAAATCCCAAATACGGCCATCCTGATTTAGGTTTTCCTTGATATTCCTAAATCGCCTCAGGCAAATGGCTGACTTCCTTCCCCATCCTTCCCTAATCCGATAAGACTGATGACCCCACTGTTTAGTCTCCTCACCCAAATCATCCTCAATCCTATCTTCTCCTCTCCCTCTCTCTGTCCATTGCCTCCTCCCCATCTCCGTTTTACACCTTCCCATTACATTCCACACCTTCCCTCTTGCTCCTTCATCTTCCCCTCAACCCATTACTTTCTCTGCCAATCCCCTCCTCCTTCATCTCTCCCTGTTCATTACCTCCTCCACCTGTGTGCCCAACTTCCTTTCTATTCTCTCTATTTGTCTATTTCCTCCTGTGGATCTCTCCCTATTATCTTCCTCTCTCCCTATCCATCTCCTCCTCACTATCCATCTCCTCATCCCCTTTTTTCTATCCCTCCCCTCTTCCCAATTTATGTCCATTCCCTACAGTCCCCTCACTCCCTATCCAGATCCTTCCTACCCCCTTCACCCTGTCCATTCCCTCCTGTATCTGCGCCAATGTTCCCTCAGCCATGCAAGTGTAGCCAGTGTGAAACAATTCAATAAAGCTGGCTAATACTACTGCCACAACATGCCTTTTTTGTCGTGTAGCCTATCCAACAGAGGCTTGAAAAATCGTTTTTTGCCCTTGACATGTTGTCTGCTATGCAAATCAAGTTGATAAAGCAATCTGCTACTAGACCAATGCTATATGCCTGTCTTACAGGGTAGCTTAAAACAGTTCGTCATCCCTGGCGTGTAGGCTACCTACAAAACTGGTTGATAAAACAGACCAACATTATTCCCATACATGTATCTGTGATGGACAGCCTGTACTGCTGGGACAGGAAAAGCACAGTTTTGCCTACAACTGCACTCCTATTGGAGAAAGTAGATTACAAACCCCACAGTGCTGATACTCATAAAATTTCCCATGGCTTTGACTGTATATATTTCTTTTCGAATACAATGTGCACATCTCTTGTTTCATCTCCTCCCTCCTCCCCTTCTCTGACCATCAGTTCTTCACCTCCTTGTCAGTCCACCTATTCTGTCCTTCCTTTCAGTCTATATCCCAGCATGAGTGTCTCTTTTTTCCAATGATGTGTAGGCTGCCATTAAGGCTGATAAAGCAGGGTCATGCTAATCCAACACAACATGCATGTTGTGACAGGCAGCCTACACTTTGGATGCTGGAAAACCGTTTCTTTCTCCTGACCAGTAGGTTGCCCTGCAAAGCAGGTCGATAAGGCAGGTCGATACTATTCCCAAACACACTTGATGCACACTGCAGCTATACAACAGGGGCTTAAAAACAAGCATGTCTGGATCCCCATAAATATTAGAGCTGGGGTGTTATAAACCCGCCATGTTGGTTCTTTCAGGGTAAGGAGTTTGTGTGTCAGATTTTGTGCACCTCCTGCCCAGGGATCCAGGCAAAGTTTTACGCATACATACGTAGTACTAGCACCTTCTTCACAACTTCACATGTGTATGTGTATGTCACATATAATACGCACTTGCTGTGGTTCATCTCCTCCTCACTTCTCTCTGCTCATCAGATCTTTGCATCCCTATCTGTCAATTTCCCCCTCCACTTGTGAATAACTCAGCTCCACTTGTGTGATGGTGCTCGAACCCAGCCATCCTCATGTCCCAAGCTCCAGCAACTGAAAGAAATCGATATTGGGACGCAATGCATACAGAACAGATGGTTTTTAAGGATACATTTATTCGTGGTAGTACCAACTTATACAGACTACAATAGTAAGTGCACTATTCCTAGGTAACATGATGTATAAATTTCTGGATGAAATCACTGTTACATGCCACCTACAGCTGGACATGTGATAAACAGGATGTCATAAAATTGAAGCCACATACCTCCCTGCGTTACCCCTGTGCTTTATTGTGATGGCGAACTTCAGTTGTGAGGTGATCTGCATTCTATGAGATGGTGCCAGGATGTTGTATGGAATTAGGGGTATGTGAGGTATGTATACTTATCACTGGCACACCTACCTGTTAAGATAGTTGTTTCAGTCTCATTAAGTAACATCTTTGCCATGCACAGTTGTGTTCGACTGCACAGGTTTGGTGCATTCACGTTTCATAGTAACATAATCCATGTTCCAGTTTTCAGCATCAAATAGTGTGACATTGTGCGAGGTGATGTCAGTGACTACTGGGATTCCAACATGAATAATACCGAATTGTCATCATCGACCATGATGTTGACAGACATGCAAAGGTTACATCAGCAACTAGCATTCCCATGATTTCACTATGGATCATGGATATCATGTCGTTTCTGAGTGCAAGGACGTCCTTCGCATGCAACCAATCCTCTTTCAGATAATTGGAAAGTGTATCGGAATACACCATGATAAGAGCTCAGTAGGTGTTGATATAACATTACATAGCTCAGATGACAGTATTATCCTTCCCTAAGGTAGCTAGGTAGACGCCCCTCACCAAATGCTAGCAGGTGTGAAGATGTGTGCAGAGTTGTCTCATTAGTTCATTCCCATGCTTTTCTATAATGATAGTGTGAGCACATGTGTCGACATTGGTGTGTATTTTAAGCAGACAAACATCACATCTGCAGGTCTTCCCTGGCAGTCACAGGCAAGGTCTGGTGGAAGTCCACATATTTTAGTACCACTGTGCCACCCATGACAGTATTGTTACTATGGATGTCTTGCAGCTTTCTGTTGAGTGTCATGCCTGGCTATTTGTGTGCCACAGTGCACTCATCCCAGACTATTAACGAACACACATGTAGCACTTGAGTCTGCCCACAGGACTTGCTTATATTGTACAATGGAGTGTCATGGTGTGACATATTTAATGGTATACATAACGTGTAATGTGTTGTCATTCTTCCATTCAGGAATGTAACGCCAATAGCAGAGCTAGCGACGTGTCCTTACAATCATACTTCCACTGGTAGTATAGTTACTAGTAAGTTTTTTGCTGTAGCACGGGATGTGTCTAGAAGGAACAGACCACCACGTTTAATCCTATGCACCCCATTAGCTCGTTGCCGCTCGTTGGTCACCATTCAGAAGAGGTCTACGTGAATCTACATAGACTTAGTAGGTAGTCAACATCGTAACTTATTTTGCGACTGACCTCCGTGAGAGTGTGGTGCACTTGCTAGCTTTTAGGCTCCATCAAACCAATATCTACTAATCGTTTGTCGCACAAGCCTATACATAGATTCTCTACACCAGTTAATGCATGGTTCAACACATAGTCACTCAATTGTACAACCGTTGTCAGAGATTCATAGTGGCACATTGGAGGCAACTTTAACCTATTGAGTATAGACTGGGACGTCTATGGATTCATTGCAAGGGGGACAGACAGGAAGTCTCGTGAAGTGCTTGTGAACACTTATCAAAAAACTGTCTTGAGCATCTAGTTCAGCAGTCCATACACAGTGGAAATATCTTAGACCTTGTAGCTACAAACAAGCCATACCTTATCAACAGCTTCATAATAGAGATGGCAATTAGTGATCATGATGTCATTACAGCAACTAAGGGTAATAAAGTTAATAAATCAGTCAACAAGGCTAGAAGGATGTTCCTGATAGAGTGAGGATAAGCATTTCTTAGGATCTCAGACTATGAACTGACATCATTTGGTTCCATTAAGAGGACATTGTATGTCCTATACCGCCAATGTTAAATTGTCGAATTTTGTGACCCATTATGCTGGAAACTTTTTAAGACACCAACTTACAATTTCCCATAATTATTGAACGCACCTTTCTAGATACACTGAACTAGAATTGTTACTAAAATTGTATTGCGGGGCATGTTATCCTTTCTTTTCCAAACACTCAATTTTTTGACAGAATTCTGTAAATAAATGAACATAAAACAAAACAACTCAGGATATATTAATTATTCTAGTTCTGTATGTGTTCAATCTCACACTTGGCATGCTGTGAAAATATCATGTCTCTACCATCAGTAATTATCTAGAAAACAGGTTATTTATTGCAAAAATGTAGTTCAGAGATATTGAGGTTTAAAACATTTTTATTACAAATTCTTATACAGACTTACATTTCTGCGTCTTTTATGCACTAGAATTGCCCTGGCCCATAGTCCACGTCTTCTTCAGTGTCACAACAGCCCATTTCTTGCCTCTTCCTTTGTTTTCTTACTTCTTTTGTCATTTGCTGAGCAGCTAACTCTACTTCACGTACATGACGCTCATGCAGTTCCTGCAGTCCTTTAGCTGTGTTCTGTCCAAATCTTACCCCTAACTTCTCCATAACCTTAAGTATTTCATAGTTTCCACTATTAAAAGTTATTACAGCATCAGACACTGTTAACTTTAGTCATAATGCCAACAAATACATTTTTAGGCACACGGTACCACACAACATTTTTGAAGCACTCATTCACATTCTGGGTCTGCCCATGTAAACGCTTCTTTAGTCGCTCAGGTTTTGCCAGATCTCTGTAAATAGGTTTGATTACCTCCATTACTGCCAAAGGAAGAGAATTTTCGTGAGTAAATTCATGCAGGGTGAAAGGAAACTCAGCTTGCCTATATTGACACCCAGTGTTTGGTGGAGGTGGACATAAAGTATGACATTTTCGTCAGTTGATATTCGCTGAAAGAAAGTGCTCCACACGCCTCTTTTCATCTTCTCTAAACTGTCACAGTTATCTCTAATGGCCTTCCCATAATATTCCAGTAATTCATCAATTACCTTGTCCATTAGTTTTCCAGCACGTTTTATTGTCTTGCCAGCAGACAATTTTGTGTTACCTAGTTTGGTTTTTAGGTTATGCAGACGTGTTCCTGTCCTTTTCTTGAGATGTCCTACACACTCAAGTTTTTGTATAGGAACATCATGTGGCTTACTGTTTTGTACTGCAATGAAAGCCTTGCTCTCTCCATCATATAAGTATTTCACGTATCTGACATCCCTGTCCTTCTGCAAACGCTGGTAAATGTTAACTGTTCCTTTTACCTACATTCCTCCACTTGTGCCATCATAATTTTTATACACTGCTGCTTATGAAGTAATCTGTTGTTCTGGTTCACTGTACAACCTTGGCAGCACTAACTGAGAACTTCAAAATCCAAAACTTTTCCAGTGTCAGTACTTATTGCAGGTGTTAAAACCATATTTAGAACTAAACCCACGCTTTTGCCAGTATCCATCCACTGCAATGCTGATGTCTGTGTCACCCTCATTTTGTTCAATAGCTTCTGATGTAGCACCAGCCATTGAGTCTTCAGTTACAGAATTTACAGAGTGCCCAATGACTGTTGCACATTTCGTATACCTAGGAGGTGGTTTTGGCAAATTCAACGAGCCCTTGCACCTTTACCAATGCATCTAAGGCCATAGAACGGTCTGACATTAGTTTCATACAGTTCTTTACCTGAACACTTTGATGAAGTATGAAATGCTTTTTCGTTTTTGCGCTTCTGAAATTTAATAACTAATTTAGATGCAGCACCTATTCTGACTCCAACATCCAAATAAAGTTTAACTTCACCACCACAAAGACAGCAAGAGACAGTTTCAGAAAGAACTGGTGCAAGGATTTGCAGATAAATAATGACATTGTCCATAATATCATTACTTTTACCACTGTCACCCATTTCTAAAGTTACCTTCCTTTTCGATGAACCTGGGGAGTATGGTCACTTCAGAAACATTATTGTGGTTTCCTTGACTGCTATCAAAAGTGTTTTCAAGTACTTAAGAAGAAAATGCAGGTCCTACATATCTGTTACCCGCACATTTGCGTTTCTTGAAGTTACTTTAACGCTTAGTCATTTTATTTACGTATAAAAAGCAACAGAAGTTAGCTTACTACAAAACTAGCCGATAATTACACAACTTTCAACGAAAACTAGTATGAGAAACAAAGGACTGATTTGTTTATTCGTAATGCCAACTTCTGAGACACAGCAGTGGGCACAAAACAAAGCAGTTCACAGCCTTCTAGACTCTGTAGTTCCCAAGCTATGACTGCTCAAATGTGGCAGTATATTCGTAGCTGCAAAATTTGACAGTCACTTGTCAACATTCAAAATATTATTTGGAGGTCTCACAATTGTCTGATTGTAATGTATTATATACCAAAATGTCCAGGAAAGTCCAAAGTACATTATGGAGTACAAAACAGAAAATGTAAAATTTCAGTGAATTTCACATACACTGTCCCCTTAAGATGAACATGAAGGAATTATGGAAAAGTTGACATAGATTGTAAATCGTGGTCTGAAGAACTTTGTGCCCCAATTGGATTAAGGACAGAAAAAGCCACCATGGTTTAACTACCAAGTTCGGAAAATGCTGAGGAAGCAAGGCTGTTGCTCATGCAAACGACAACAGGCAAAGGGTTGTAAAAATACTTGCGTCTGTGAGAAGATCTACATGCGAAGCATAAAACAACTACCACTGTCATATCTAGCAAAAGACATGGCTGAGAACCCGAGAGAATTCTGCTTCTACGTAAAATAGGTATGTTACATTCAGTCACTCGTTGACTGGTCTGGTTTGGCAGTTGAAGATATCAAAACGAAAGCCCATGTTTCAAATTCTACATTTAAGAAATCGTTCATGCAGGAGAATCGTACAAACATAGTGTCCTATGACCATCGAACAGACATAGTAATAACCATCCCTGGTGGAAAGAAACAACTGATAGAGCTGAATACCCATAAGCCGTCAGGTCCGAATGGAATCCCAATTCGGTTTTAAAAAGAGTACTCTACGGCATTAGCCACTTACTTAGCTTGCATATAACGCGAATCTCTCACCCATTGCAAACTCCCAAGCGCAGGTGACCCCTATACATAAGAAATGTAAGAAAAACAGACCAGCAGAATCTACAGACCAATATCCCTAACATCGGTTTGCAGCGCTATCGTTGAACATATTCTCATTTCGAATATAACAAATTTTCTTGAGACCGAAAAGCTTATGTTCACGAATCAGCTAGGTTTTAGAAGGCATCAATCGTCTGAAAGTGAGCTGCCCTTTGCTCACATGATATACTGCGAACAGTTGATGAAAGGCAACAGGCAGATACCATATTTCTAGATTTCCGAAAAGCACTTGACATGGTGCCCCACAGCAGACTGTTTACGAAGGTACGTACATATGTAATAGGTTCTCAGATGTGGCTGGAAGACATCTTAAGTAACAGAACCCAGTACGTTGTCCTCGACGGCGAGTGTTCATCAGCGACAAGAGTTTTCAGGAGTGTCCCAGCGAAGTGTGACAGGACTGTTATTATTTTCTGTATGCAAAAATAATCTAGCAGACAGGGTGGGCAGCAATCTTTGACTTTTTGCTGATGACGCTCTGGTGTAGGGTAAGGTGAGGAAACAGAGAGACTATAGAAGAACACAAGATGACTTAGACAAAATTTCTAGTTGGTGTGATGAACGAGAGCTAACTTTAAATGTAGAAAGATGTAAGCGGATGTGGATGAGTAGGAACAAACCAGTAATGGTTCAAATGGCTCTGAGCACTATGCGACTTAATTTCTGAGGTCATCAGTCGCCTAGAACTTAGAACTAATTAAACCTAACTAACCTAAGGACATCACACACATCCATGCCCGAGGCAGGATTCGAACCTGCAACCGTAATGGCCGCTCGGTTCCAGACTGCAGCGCCTAGAACCTTACGGCCACTCCGGCCGGCCAAACCAGTAATGTTTGGATACATAATTAGCAGTGTTCTGCTTAACACAACCACGAGATGGAATTATGGATGTATCGAAAGTTCGTTCGTGGGTGCGACAGTTTAATGAAGGCAGTACATTGTGTGACAACAAACTGAAACAACCTCAGGCTCGCACAAGCCAGTCTGATGACATGATCGAGAAAGTGGCGAGAATTGTTTTGGGGGATCGCCGAATGACTGTTGAACAGATCGCCTCCAGAGTTGGCATTTCTGTGGGTTCTGTGCACACAATCCTGCATAACGACCTGAAAATGCGAAAAGTGTCATCCAGGTGGGTGCCACGAATGCTGACGGACGACCACACGGCTGCCCGTGTGGCATGTTGCCAAGCAATGTCGACGCGCAACGACAGCATGAATGGGACTTTCTTTTCGTCGGTTGTGACAATGGATGAGACGTGGATGCCATTTTTCAATCCAGAAACAAATCGCCAGTCAGGTCAATGGAAGCACACAGATTCACCGCCACCAAAAAAATTTCGGGTAACCGCCAGTGCTGGAAAAATGATGGTTCTGGGACAGTGAGGGCGTAATCCTTACCCATTGCGTTCCAAAGGGCACTACGGTAACAGGTGCATCCTACGAAAATGTTTTGAAGAACAAATTCCTTCCTGCACTGCAACAAAAACGTCCGGGAAGGGCTGCGCGTGTACTGTTTCACCAAGACAATGCACCCGCACATCGAGCTAACGTTACGCAACAGTTTCCTCGTGATAACAACTTTGAAGTGATTCCTCATGCTCCCTACTCACCTGACCTGGCTCCTTGTGACTTTTGGCTTTTTCCAACAATGAAAGACACTCTCCGTGGCCGCACATTCACCAGCCGTGCTGCTATTGCCTCAGCGATTTTCCAGTGGTCAAAACAGACTCCTAAAGAAGCCTCCGCCGCTGCCATGGAATAATGGCGTCAGCGTTGTGAAAAATGTGTACGTCCGCAGGGCGATTACGTCGAGAAGTAACGCCAGTTTCATCGATTTCGGGTGAGTAGTTATTTAGAAAAAAAATCGGAGGCCTTAGAACTTGAATGCACCTCGTATTTTCGAGTGGGACACGATCGAATATGACTAGTTGTGGTTCAAGGTTCCCTCCGCCACACACAGTACGGTGGCTTGCGGAGTGTGAATGTAGATGTTTATCCACATATATCCTTCCTTCTTCTGCAAGTGCGTCTTTAAGATGTACTTAGTTCTCGAAATGCAAACGTCTTGGCTACTGGGGTATATACTGGAGACGTTCAACTTTTGCTTTTGTATCAATCAGAAATTGTTGCAATAATTGGCAAAAGCTCAATAGACTGTTAGGAACGTCGCTGCGATTCATAAAGTGGTACGCACTGAATTCGATTGCGGTCGCCCTCTTTCGCCTGCTCGCACCAGACAACGGGTCAACATGCATGGAGCCGGAATAGTAGCCATCGTCTTCATGGGGGAAAATGAGTGGCTATTGCAGACCGTCATAAAATCAGTGCAGTGCAGATACGCGTGTAACACCCGTGTTGCTTCAGCGTAGAGTGATATCCCAGGCATTAGTGCCATCTGTGGATATGACCACTGCAATCTCAGGCGACTGGGACGGATTCAAACTGCGTTCGTGCTCCACTGTCGCTCGTTTATCGGATCATATAACTAATTTGCACTCATCACTCGGCATACTTTCTAAGACAGATTATATTGTGCAATTAGTTTGTTGTGTGTATGTAGCATTTTTGTATTGTAATAATGATCTCGCAATGTGTCCTGGAATTGTTCTCCCATCATCTGTCTGCTTCGAGGACTGGGTTACCTAGGACATACTGTGACGCATTGTCTTGAAGTGGCAACATGGATCCTACCCAGTGATATATCTGCCCAGGGCTCTTAAAACTTGTGCCCACTGTGATACTGTTGTATCAAATGACATTTTCTGGAATGCTGCATTAAATTTTCATGCCATAATAAATGTTTTGCCTGTAGCATTCCCCCTTGTGTCAGCGCAAGTAGTTGAGTTTGTAGTGAGTCAGGTTGTGGCAACTTTAACCTGACCATTCCTATAATACATGCCAGGTGATTCGGCAGGAAATTATTTTGCCCCACAATATGAACATGATGCTAACGTTTCACCCGCACAAACGACTATCTGCCTATGTCTCACGAGGTATGTAATAATAGAACAGCATGGAGAGGTGTGGATGTACCTCTGGCGTGTCTCACAGCGTAACGGTGTCTCATGTGTTCGTGAGTGGGAGACGTACTGTCACAGCTACGACAACGTGATCATTGGCACACTTAAATGCTCTGCCTATTCCTGCAGTTTCTCCTTGTCCTCTGAACTTTCCTGCACACATAACATCTTTCTGAGTTCTGCGCAGGGGCGCACTTGGCCTATTGGCATGTGCTCCAATCTTGGTATGTCGCACTCATGTAAGTCATGTGTGGTGCAGTTGAGAATTTGTGAAGGGGGTTCAGCTCTGGTATGGGGGCATGTCAGTGCTGTCATGCCATATCATGTACTATGTCATCATTGCTACACACATAATGGATGCAGAATTTGTATATAAGTATAATGGGGATAGAAACATGTAGGTTGTTGTTGTTGTAGTCTTCAGTCCTGAGACTGGTTTGATGCAGCTCTACATGCTACTCTATCCTGTGCAAGCTTCTTCATCTCCTAGTACCTACTGCAACCTACATCCTTCTGAATCTGTTTAGTGTATTCATCTGTTGGCCTCTCTCTACGATTTTTACCCTCCACGCTGCCCTCCAATACTAAATTGGTGATCCCTTAATGCCTCAGAACATGTTCTACCAACCGATCCCTTCTTCTAGTCAAGTTGTGCCACAAAATTCTCTTCTCCCCAATCCTATTTAATACCTCCTCATTAGTTATATGATCTACCCATCTAATCTTCAGCATTCTTCTGTAGCACCACATTTCGAAAGCTTTTATTCTCTTCTTGTCCAAACTAGTTATTGTCCATGTTTCACTTCCATACATGGGTACACTCCATATAAATACTTTCAGAAACGACTTCCTGACACTTAAATCAATACTCGATGTTAACAAATTTCTCTTCTTCAGAAGCGTTTTCCTTGCCATTGCCAGTTTCATTTTATATCCTCCCTACTTCGACCATCATCACTTATTTTAGCCGGCCGAAGTGGCCGAGCGGTTAAAGGCGCTACAGTCTGGAACCGCACGACCGCTACGGTCGCAGGTTCGAATCCTGCCTCGGGCATGGATGTGTGTGATGTCCTTAGGTTAGGTTTAAGTAGTTCTAAGTTCTAGGGGACTTATGACCACAGAAGTTGAGTCCCATAGTGCTCAGAGCCATTTGAACCATTTGAACCATCAGTTATTTTGCTCCCCAAATAGCAAAACTCCTTTACTAGTGTCTCATTTCCTAATCTAATTCCCTCAGCATCACCCGACTTAATTCCACTACATTCCATTATCCTCGTTTTACTTTTGTTGATGTTCATCTTATATCCTCCTTTCATGACATAGTCCATTCTGTTCAACTGCTCTTCCAAGTCCTTTGCTGTTTCTGACAGAATTACGATGTCATCAGCGAACCTCAAAGTTTTTATTTCTTCTCCATGGCTTTTAATACCTACTCCGAATTTTTTGTTTTGTTTCCTTCACTGCTTGCTCAATATACAGACTGAATAACATCGGGGATAGGCTACAACCCTGTCTCACTCCCTTCCCAACCACTGCTTCCCCTTCATGCTCTTCGACTCTTCTAACTGCCATCTGGTTTCTATACAAATTTTAAATAGACTTTCGCTCCCTGTATTTTACCCCTGCCACCTTCAGAATTTGAAAGAGAGTATTCCAGTCAACACTTTCAAAAGCTTTCTCTAAGTCTACAAACGCTAGAAACGTAGGTTTGCCTTTCCTTACTCTAGCTTCTAAGATAAGTCGTAGGGTCAGTATTGCCTCACGTGTTCCAATATTTCTACGGAATCCAAACCGATCTTCCTCGAGGTCAGCTTCTGCCTGTTTTTCCATTCGTCTGTAAAGAATTCGCGTTAGTATTTTGCAGCTGTGACTTATTTACCATGTAGGTATAGCACATTTAATGACTACAGTGGTACAGAGCTATGCTAAGAGCCCTCCTCTTTTCCTTCTCCCCTTCCTTCCCCCATGTTACCATTCTATCCCCTCTTCTCTCTGTCCATCCAGTCCTGCCTCCTCTCTCTGTGCATCGCATATTGCCCCCTGTCTCCCTATTGATTCCTTCCTGCCCCTCTCTCAGTACATCTCCTCCGCTCCATCTCAAATTTCCACAGCCACACCCATCTGCATGTGTGGCCACTGCAAAACAGGTCAATAAAGCCGATCAATACTAATGCCAGGCAGCCCAGAAGTCAGAGGCATGAGAACAGTTTTTATTGCTCCTGAAATGAAGGCTTTTCTGCAGAGCAGTTCCATAAGGTAGGCTGATACTGCAATAGTACAACATTCCTGTTGTGCAGGGCAGTCTATACATCAGGAGCTGGCAAAACATTTCTTGCCATTGATGTATTGGCCACCATTCGGAACAGGTTGTTAAAACAGGCCAACACTCCTCCCACAAAACACGCCTATTGTACACGGTGTCCTTTATTGTAGAGGCTGAAGAAAACGTATTTATCAGTATCTCTGCTCTTGTTGTAGCTAGGGCGTTGCAAACTGCACATTGCTGGTGAGCTGTGTGGCTCGATCAGTGATATTCTCGCCGCCAGTATGGGTCATCTTCCCAGTGGTGTGCGCAAAGCGCGCTGTGGCGCCACCTACTGGGCCAATCGGGGAGCGAGGGATAAGCTCTAGCAAGTAACGAGGATTTTGCTTTGGGACGCCTAGCGGTAACGTCGTCTGGGAAGTCTGGCAGACAGTACAGGCCCTGTGCAAGGCAGCAGTAAGAGCACATCTAAAAGGGGCTGTTTACCCAGGTGACGGCGCAACAGCAAATATCGCCGGCGTGGAAGCAGTCATGTTTCTGGAAAGCCATTGGTGTATTTCACTTCCTGCATGTCTCCTTGCACCGAGATCTGCGGCTGCTGGCTTCGTTGAATAAGCAAGAGGGTAAGGGCCTTGCTTGTGCTGTTAATTGTGGCCGGAATCGACTACTGGATTGAGTGCTGTTGACTTCATTTTCTTGGCCGGCCATTGCTACTCCTACTGAGTTTGTCCTCAGATACGTTAATTGCAACTTGCTTAGTACACAAGGTTCTAGTGAGAGCTGTATATGATGTGATGATTAACATTTACTAGGGACTGGAGTGCTGGTACATTCTGTTTGTAGATTGCTATTGCCAGTGTTAACCGCCACTGAAAACAGTTTGGCTGGTCCTTGTCTAAGTGCACCCTGGTTACTGTATTTATATCACACGACGGAGTTAAGGCGCCCAATTGCTATAGATATATACATGGATAAAATTTTCCCTGGATATATTTTGCTGCAAATTGCTATAACATTACTGTTATGTTTCTATCTGAAGTGATAGTGTGCCTGAGAGACACGTGTCTAATTCTAAATGAGTAGTTTCATAAATTCTTGCAAGTTACTGAGAGGCCAATTGTTATTGTGTGTTTAAATAGTTTGAAACTGATTCTATTAATGAAAGTGCAAGAATTCCGTCAATGACGGTATGTGGATGTGGTAATTAATTCTGATTGAATCAAAATTTTCTTAACTTCTAAGGTCATCAGTCCCCTAGAACTTAGAACTACTTAAACCTAACTAACCTAAGGACATCACACACATCCATGCCCGAGGCAGGATTCGAACCTGCGACCGTAGTGGTCGCGCGGTTCCAGGCTGTAGCGCCTAGAACCACTCGGCCACGCCGGCCGGCTTTTAAGTGGGCTGTCCGCAGCTCGTGGTCGTGCGGTAGCGTTCTCGTTTCCCGCGCCCGGGTTCGCGGGTTCGGTTCCCGGCGGGGTCAGGGATTTTCTCTGCCTCGTGATGACTGGGTGTTGTGTGCTGTCCTTAGGGTAGTTAGGTTTAAGTAGTTCTAAGTTCTAGGGGACTGATAACTATATATGTTAAGTCCCATAGTGCTCAGAGCCATTTGAACCATTTTTAAGTGTGGCTATTTGTTGTAAGTCGCCTTGTGTTTTGCGTCGGGGGGGGGGGGGGGGGGGGGGGGGAGAGAGCGATCTGCACTCTACTTACTTGCATTTGATTTCGTTTTATCGTTTTATCGGGACTTTTGCTGTAGCGGGTGAGAGATCCCGCGATCCTGGGTTATGTAACATTGGTGTAACATTAACGTGGATTGGGTAGGGCAATACGCATGAATTATTGGTGTCCTTAATGTACAAACTGGCGATAGTGATAATGCTTTCTTTAATGGTTTTTTCGATTATTTTTAAGGTTAGCGTTAGTACCGTAATTATGAGTGGTTTTGCGTAGACAACCGTTGATATGTTGTCTCAACAAGATACTTATAACATTTTTGGAACGCTACGGAACAGCTGGTGGCTCAGTACAGGCTGTTGGAGGTAAACATATTTACTGAATTAGCCGGTGACTGGTGAAGCAGCTGATGGAACTTATACCAGTCTTGACAAAACTGCTTGCGTGCTGTTCGTTTTAATTATAGGCTCTTTTGAGCTGTACTTATACATTTTTGAGCGACTTTTTTAAAGCTTCTACAGATAAAAGTCCTTGTCATGATCTCTGCCTGAAAGGTGATACATCATGGCGCAGGTTTCTCAGCGAAAAAGTCACAGCAGAATCTCTTTCACCTAATCACAGCTTCTGGTGTTTACCGCTATACAAAAGGGAGGCTTGGTGAATGGGCAGTAATATGGATAAGTGGAGCAGATAATCTGGTCTTGTCGTTTTTTAAAGACGACTTCATGTCCGAAGAACTTTATTTCTATATTTTTTATTTTTAGAAATTTTTGGACATCGTGTGTTTTTAAAGTGCATGTTTATGATTAACACAGGCAACCGGATGATGGGAGCTTGTCTCCAGAAACACGTTGCCGAGAATTACGTTTCTAACCTTAGTGATTATATCCTAAAGTAATTATTGTCAGTGATTTCAGTTCTGCAGATGGCTATACGAAAGCCAAAGCGATGACAGAAGGTTGAAGGTACGCTGCAGAACCGTTCCTCACTTCAGTCAAATGAGACGATTCTAAAATCCGTACGGTATGTGCCGTAGGCTTCTGGAAGACGCGCTACACGATGCTGCTGCTGAACACTCTCGGCCTGGCCATCTGCAACACGACGCGCGTCAACATTTCCGTAGCCATCGTCGACATGGTCAACGGGACGGCGCTGCGGGAGAGAGTGGCCGTCGACGGTGGCGCCGTCTTCCACGACCCGGACGCCTGTCCAGGAGAGCAGGTGCTCGAGGGCCCCAGCGGAGGCAAAGTGAGTCAACGCTCTTTTGGCCAAACGAGGACAGCAACGGACACTAATATTCATTGTTTTGCACTTAATTTGTGTACAATGTTTTCTCTTTGAAATGTACCGTCTCTTCTGTCGTCTCGGGGCTTCCGAAGCGTCTGGCAGTTCTTTGTGTGGCCGCGTCCAGAGTACACGCATTCTTAGCATCAGGCTGTGCGCGAGGTAATCACGCGACGTATTGCTCCGTAGAAGTCTTCCGAGATGTTTATTTGTAGGCTCTGGTCACTTCTGCTCACTGCTACACATATACCAGGTGTAGAGGCATGAAACCGGAATTGCCCTTATAGATGGTGCTAGCCGTCAGTGTGGGGCTCGTGAGACCGCGTCTGCAGGCCATCTGCTTCCTGCAACGGCTGACGTTCAATGTCAACACACAGTAACCCAAGCTCCATATACTCACATCTGTTTCAAACTCGTAAACATGTCAAGTTTTGTGCCTATGAACTACGAGTTGCGGACGGCATTGGTTTTCTGTTATCATTTGAAGAAAACTGCTGCAGAACCGCATCGAATGCTTGTCGAAGCTTTCGGCGAACATGCTCTTGGAAAAACAGTGTTTCGAGTGGTTCAAAAAATTGAAAAATGGTGATTTTGTCGTGAGAAAGACGAGCCCAGGAAACCACAGAAAAAAGTTCGAAGACAACGAATCGCAGGCCTTATTGGATGAAGATGACACCCAAATTCAACAGGAAGCCGTTTCTCTTCGGTTGAAAGCTGTGGGAAAGGTGGAGAAAGTGGAAAAGTGGGATCCGCATGAACTGAATGAAAGACAGCAAGGAAATCGAAAGACCACTTGTGAAATACTGCTCGCCAAATACAAAGGAAAGTCGTTTCTCCTTCGAATAGTGACAGGTGACGAAAAATGGATATATTTTGAGAATCATCAGCGTCGTAAATCATGGATGAATCCAGACAAACCATCGACATTTGCTGTAAGACCAATTCGCTTTGGAAAGAGGACATCTACCAATCAACAGTCTTACTTCATTACTGTACATACAACGAAACTCAGAGCCGACGATGAAACTGTGTTGCTGGAACTATTGCTGTTGTTGAAGACGGTAGCATATGTGGAGCCACGGCTAGTGATAGGAACGGGCAAAATACTCTGTGTTTGGTGGGATCAGAAGGGTGTCATCTCTTACGAACTGCTAAAACGTGGTGAAACCGTCAACACTGATTGCTACCAACAGTAAATGATCAATTTACATCGAGCATTCCGTGAAAAACCACCGGAATATGGAAAAAGGCAACAGTCATGTCGCTCCATGATAACGTCCCATCACACACAGCAAAACGGAGCAGGGAAACGATCGAGGCGTTCAGCTCGGAAATGCTAGGGCACGCGGCTTATTCTCCACACTAGGCTTCATCCGATTATCATCTGTTTGCTTCACTGGAACACTCTCTCTCTGAGCAAAGTTTTAATTCGTATTAAAATGTACGAAAATGGATCGCTGACTGGTTCAGTTCAAAAGAAGAACTGTTTTTTTTGCTGTGGCATTCGCAGCCTGCCGGAGAGGTGGGAGAAATTTATAAATAGCAGTGGAGATTATTTTGAATAAAATATTGTTTATCACTTTCAGAATACAGACGTGTAATTATTGCAACGAAATTGCGGTTTCAAACTGCTACACATGGTACTCTCACACTGCAGCTCTGCTCAAGCGCATTGGCAGGTGTCTGCGACCGCACTGGTGCCTTGTCTCGCGTAGCGCTCTCTCTGCAGCATTCAAAAATGGCAACTCGGAGCGTCCAGTAGAAGTCAGGAGCGGCACAGTTTGTAGATCTTTGCACATTTCTCGATTACCATTTCGTACATATTTATTAGTTTCGGCAGTTTGACTTGAAGTAAAAAAGTTGTTTGATGATATTGCTTGTGCAATTTATTTACTAACTGGAAGGGTTGTGTAATCTTAAAATGGAAAAGCTGGAAGAAAGAGACATTTCCCCTGTGCCACGTGGAGTTAGATTTACAAATAACTCCAAGAAGACGCACTTTGACAGCAGGAAGAATGCGGTTGAAGAAAGCACAGGAAATCCATAATCGACAATGTCTATAAATATTTAAAAATCTTGCAGATCACACTAGTGAAGTGTTTGCACCTACATACTCACTCCTTAGGAGAAACTTGCAGAAGTAGACATAATGAACAGCGATGATATCAAGAAATGTAGTGATATGTTACCGAAAAAGCGACCACTGTAAGAAAAAACCTCACTAATGTACGGGCTATTTTTGCTGCAAATTATGGCGTTGGTTTAAGAACTGTTCAAGGAGTGTGTCGTGAGGAAAAACGACCAACATCCGTTTCTCCCACGAAAATACATTAAACACCACCGTTCTTTAACTAAACTGAGCGACTTTGATAAAATCGTTATCAGGCAGGAAGTTTAGGAATTTTACGACATGGTGAGTACACAACATTAGACAAATTGAGAACAATTTAATTAAAGAAATAAATTTTTCAAGTTCTGATAGATCTGTGGGACACTCATTAAACGATTTAAGATTTAAATACAACCTTCCTTCAAAATGATGATAGTCAATTTCTACTTGAATGCAACGACGTAGTGACCTCCAGAATTAAATTTTTGTGAAGGTTAATTCGCTGCTTACTTCAGGTGACATGCGACCTATATTCTATTTGGATGAAACTTGGTTACTCAGAATGATTTACTGAAGTACATCTGGCAGAATTCTAGCCAAAGCAGGGCACTTAAGGTACCTGTTGGGCGAGGCTGATTGTTGTGCATGTCGGGTGAATGTAGACTGCTTTCATTAAAGAGAGTAAATTAGTTTGCAGATGTAGCAAAACAAACACGTCAGATGATTATCAGTCAGAAATGAACGCATCTAAGTTTCAAAATTGTTATAAGACCGTTTTTTAAAATTTATCCGTAGTCATGAAGCTGCAGACACAAGAGCTGAGATACTGGAGAAGGTTAGTTTAAACTAAGAAGAATCGTTACGAGATGGATGTACTGACAAGTGAAAGGGGCTACCGCCTTATCATTACCAGTACAACACTATTGAGCTCATTTCCGCCCAGGTCCATAGAGAAGTAACAGCGGAAAACAACGTGTTCATAACCGCAGATGAGCACTTCACGAGGCCTTCAAAAACGTTACAATCGAACAATGGCACAAATCTGTTCAGCATGCAGAAAATATACCGAAGGAAGATTTGGAGAAAGAAGATAGCAGCAGGAAAGAAGAACATGAATAAGAATAATACGATGGGTAGGATGAGTCAACCGAAGGCAGTTGAGACGGGACATCTGAGACATTTTAAACTTTTCTCTCAATTTACTGATCAGTCATAAGTTCAACAATTGGTAAGTGATAATTTAATAAAATAACTAATTGTAAACAAATCGTTTTTTTAGTGTTTTGTATCCATTCGCAACCAGATCCCATTTATGTCAGATTGGATTCCGTAGGGAACTGGTGTCCTGAGTGACTGCACAATGATTTGGAAAACAAGATAGGCAATTTAGAGGGATTTGCTTACCCAACAATGTTAGCTACAACATAAATTACGAAACAACGATCTTTCGTTTTTGTAGTGGTGATGTACCACTCCATACGCAGTCTGAATTGTTGCTAGATCAAAAAATGCTTCAAATGGCTCTGAGCACTATGGGACTTAACATCTGAGGTTATCAGCCTCCTAGAACTTACAACTACTTAAACCTAACTGAGGACATCACACATATCCATGCACGAGGCAGGATTCGAACCTGCGTAGATGTAGATGCGACCGTCGCAGTCGTGCTGTTCCAGACTGAAGCGCCTAGAGCCGCTCGGCCACAACGGCCGGCTATTGCTAGATCATCGAAAGGTTTTCGGTCAAGGTTACCGTCCTGAGACATTTGTCCTTCAAGGCTACAGGTCGAGGTCCTCCTGAGGCAAGGTGTCTATAGTTTTCTGCACGTCAGTCACTTATCTTGCTCACTTTTCTTAATGATCTGTCACAATATGTTGTCCAGATAGTGTAATTAATGACATAATTTTCATCGCCATTGTTAAAGACATGTCACTGTGTCACCATTATTAATTACCTATTACTTTTATCGTCATCATTTCATATCAATTATAACGATTTATTACCCAGAAATAATTATTTTCCCCCACCAATCCAACTATCAGCTGACTCATCATTTGTATTCTGTATGCCATTGTGACAGGATGAGCATGTGATCTGCTTACCTACACATCTGATATATGCCTCAGCCTTTTGGGAAACTTCGTATTTGCAATTTACAGCAGAGTATTGTGCCCAGTCATATTTCTGAAAACGCCCCGTCGTGTAGTTTTCCTTCATCTCTATTTACAGTTTTGTTACAATTTTCCAAAAAATGCACACTTTTCGAGATCATAAATATGCAACTTTAAATGTTTAACAAAACCACAGCGCGTTATTTACGCAAGTTACACTCTTAAACAACTCATAGCGACTACGGTCTTGGAAATTAGTACTTAACGTCGGTTGGATGTGTATTAAGCTATTACTTTTTTTTAGTCTTATGCCTGGTTTGATGCGGCTCGCTTCAAATTCCTCTCCTGTGCCACCCTGTTCAGCTCAGAGTAGCACTTTCAACCTACGTCCTCAATTGTTTGCTCGATGAATTCCAATATTTGTCTTTCTCTACAGTTTTTACCCCCTACAGCTGCCTCTTGTACCATGAAAGCTCTTCTCTGATGACTTAACCGATTTCTACCATTTATTCCATTCTTCTTGTCAGTGCTTTCCATATACTCCTTTCCTCTCCGATTCTGCACAGAACTTCCTCATTCCTTACCTTATCAGTCCACCTATTTTTCAACATTCGTCCGTAGCACCAGGTCTCAAATGCTTCGATTATCTTCTTTTCCAGTTTCCCCCCATTTCGAGTTTCACTACCATACTATGATGCCCTCCAAACGTACATTCGCAGAAATTTCTTCCTGAAATTAAGTCCTATGTTGGCCAAGAATGCGCTTTTTGCCAGTGCTAGTCTACTTTCGATGTCCTCCTTACTCCGTCCGTCATGGGCTATTTTACTGTCTAGTTAGTAGAATTATTTAACTTCATCTACTTCGTTACCATCAATCCTGATGTTAAGTTCCTCGCCGAACTCATTTCTGCCACTTCTCATTACTTTTGTTTTTCTTCGATTTAATCTCAATCCATATTCTGTACTCAGTAGACTGCTCATTCCATTCTGCAGATCTTGTAATTCTTCAATTTCACTGAGAATAGCAATGTCATCAGCGAATCTTTTCACTGATATACTTTCACCTTGAATTTTAATTGCACTCCTGAACCTTTCTTCTATTTCCCTCATTGCTTCTTCGATGTATAGATTGGATAGTAGGGGCGAAAGACTACATCCCTATCTTGTACCCCTTTTAATCTGAGCACTTCGTTCTTGATCTTCCTCTCTTATTATTCGCTCTTGGCTCTTGTGCATGTTGTATGTTACCCGCCTCTCCCTGTAGCTTATCCCAGTTTTCCTCAAAATTTCGAACATCTAGCACCATTTGATATTGTCAAACGCTTTTTCCAGATCGACAAATCTTATGAAAGTGCCTTGATTTTTCTGTAATCTCGCTTGCATTATCAAACGCAATGGTGCCCTTTGCTAACGCCAAACTGATCGTCACCTAACACGTTCTCAGCTTCCCTTTACATTCTTTGTGCATTATTCTTGTCAGCAACTTTGAACTGTTAAGCTGATTGTGCGGCAGTGCTTGCACTTGCGGGCTCTTGGAATCTTGGGTATTGTGCAGATGATGTTTTCCGATAGTAGCGTTCTCATTTCTGGTACTAAATAAACAGGTCAAATCTCGTATCCTAATTGCAGGATGGGGAATTCATCTGGGACACGCAGATGCAAGGAGAGATCCTGGCCGGCTTCTACTACGGATACACGCTCGGTCACATTCCAGGCGGTGTGCTCGCTGACCGTTTCGGTGGTAAAGTCGTCTTGCTATTCAGCGTTCTTGTCTCATCTCTGCTGGCGATTCTGACACCACTGTCTGCTTGGGCTGGCTACTACGCGCTGTTTATTAACAGATTCTGCCAGGGACTCACTCAGGTACTTTTACTTCTTCCATCTTCATAGTAAATTATTTGATGAATGCTTAATGTGCTAATAACGTCACTGATTAGTGTATTGAAATAATTTATTGGTATGCACTGGTGCACAATTTCATAACTGAACTAACATAAACATGTCGTCAGACAAATATCACCATGATATAACTTCCAATTAAACCTAAAATTACATCTTCTAATGTTAGCGATGAAACAAAAAACAGCTTGCATCTTCTGAGAATAATCTAGCGTCTAGACAGAACATTCTTAGGTAAAGGCACCAAATTATAGGGGCACTAGAAGTGTTCAATATATTTCCCAGACATCGTGTGTCACACTTTTGCAATCACGAACTGCAGAACGCCGACTCCTGTAACACACACTTTTTCAGTTGTCAAGGTATTTTTAATCATCAATACGCCGAGACAAAGACAGATCACATTAAAAACTACAATACATATTCTGCATTCAATTGCCTTACAATTCTGGCGCAACACACAAGCCCTTCCGGAAGACATGCTAGAGTTATCCGTTGTATTTATCTCACAAATAGTAAAGACCTGTGGCTTTAGGTCACCGTGCGTTCTACATGTCCTTGTATTCTCGAGCATAAGTGCATAAAATGTTTGAGTCCAACAGATATCCATTCAATGAAAGCTGTATCTCATTTTACTGGCCTTACTACTGACGGCCGTACCTCGTTAAATACACTCCCAAAATATAGACAATATTTTTCCAATCGTTTATCGAGTACGCTTCACGAGTAACTGGATCACCAGGGATTGGAGAAGCTTGAAGTAAAAGATGTGATGCAACAATGCACGTATCAATATGGAATATAACTTATTCAGTATGAGAAGTCGTACTTGTATGATTAAGCTTTGGGAGAGTTTTGTCATGACCCCTTGCACTGTGCTGCGGTGTGTGCCCCCTTTTTCTTTTTAACTGAGGAACGATCCTCGGCTGTTTTTATTTCCAGTCCAACGCACAATGCAGTAACGGTTATTGGTGGTATAGATTACACCCTTCGATTTTGTTCCTTAGCTCCCTTACCCATACATTTAAATTTTTTCTATTGCTGCGACTGTAGCTATACATTACGTTCTGTCAGTCCCCTCCATACACTTTACCACTAGTTTGGTGCAACAGAGGCACTCCTCAGTTTCAGTCTTTCTTGATATATTAAAAAAGGTCAGAATTGCAGAGAAAGCGGAATATATTTAATTTGATGACAATTTTTATTTCAGTTTGGTAAATGTTTTTTTCGGCGATCAAAAGTAATGAAAAAAATATTCTCATCTTCAGATCACCGAAGTTGAGCAACGTAGGCCGCGGTCAGTACTTGGGTGATTAACCGCCTGGGTACGGCACCTGTTGCTGCTTACTTACTTTTACATCGTGGCAAAAGGAACTTGGGATGGTGGCGTAAAGTCCCTGATAAACCATCTATGCTTCAATGTCTTAGATTAAAATCCAAACTTTTCTACAGCGTCTCGTGAAATGAGGGCTTGTGGCACTGTTGATAGTGAGACCTGCGTCGGACGGGGATGTTAATCTCGATGACCCCTTTGGTGCTATTCGACAGGAGTAAACCACTAGCACTTCTATCATCATCATAAAAAACATGACACCACACTACACACACATATTACACTCACCCACTCTTACCAGTACACTTAAACACAAAACCCTCACAATTTTAGAATGATAGAATTTAAACTTTCAAATTAGGCAGCTGAATCTGCCACTGGGAACCTCCCAGCCAGAAAATTCATACAGCGTAACTTACAGCTTAATTGCTCAACTGAAACTGAACTTATTTATTTTTATGCGTCTCTAGGATCAAACATAAAGAAAGTCTTTTTTATTTCAAGGGTGGCACAATACCAGCTATACAGACGACTGTTTGTACGTGGGCACCTGACCACGAAAGGAGTCTGTTTTCCCTTATTTTCCTAGGTAAGCATCAACAAATTTTGTTTTAACTTCCTTTCAGTAAATAGTAGACCATGTTAAGGTATGGGTCATTTATGGTGTACGTTCTCGTTAGGACTGTCGGATACTTGACACATGTTTTTTCTCGCATGGTATCTAACGAAGAGTGAAATTCGAGAAGACTTCACATAGCAATGGCTATTTCATCAATCTCTTAAAGATTTTCACAGAAATGAAGAAATCATGAAACGTAGTAATATTTGATGAACATTAACTCTACATAATCAGATAGTTCCAATTTTGACAGACAACTGTTCGATAAGTATGTTTTATCTTTGACAAGGATTACCTCTGCCGATCGCGTGTAAACTTCTATCTCGGCCCTTTTTCATGGTATTCTCGTCGATCTCCGACATCCAACTCGTCAGTCGAAGCCAGGGGTGCCTCTGAAAACGTCCAGTGCAGCTCCGGACCAAACGTCAGGAACATGACAACCACCATACAACCTGGGACATTGACTGTCAACATTCAGAGGATGTTATCCAGCTCGTTCACGTGTTTTGTTGTTGTGGTCTCCAGTCCGAAGACTGGTTTGATGCAGTTTGTAGTGTTGGCAGTTAGCCAACACTACGCGCACTAATTGAGAGAGGAGGCCGAAATGCACGCGTTAAACTCACGCAGGCTGGCGTGAGGTCTGAAACAGGATACGGAATGAATGCTATAAACTGTTGATGGCGCCTTGCTAGGTCGTAGCCATTGACTTAGCTGAAGGCTATTCTAACTGTCTTCAAGCGAGGCTTCGTCAGTGTTGTATCGCTAGCTAAGTCGTCCGTACAACTGGGGCGAGTGCTAGTCAGTCTCTCGAGACCTGCCGTGTGGTGGCGCTCGATCTGCTATCACTGACAGTGGCGACACGCTGGTCCGAAATGTACTAATGGACCGCGGCCGATTTAAAGCTACCACCTAGCATATGTGGTGTCTGGCGGTGACACCACATTCCTCCCCCGCAAATCGGCGAACGGTTGTGTTATAAGGCTTCCGCCCGCCGTGGGGAGGACCCCATGTTGACGTATGCGAGGAAGTGGGGAGCCTAACAACAGGCGAGGCTGTGCCACCCGCACCCGGCCATTCGGTCCGAGGGGAGCTAGGAAACGCCTGAAAACCTAGTCCAGGGTGCACGCCAACATGCGGTGTATGCGCCCGTAAAGAGACAGGAGGGGCCGAAGGGTCGACCTCCATCGCGTCGGGGTACCCGACGCGCGAAGACGCCATGTAGTCCGGAGCGGTCAAGAGTTCCATGGCGGAGGACATCTGGTCACGGGAAGCGATCGGCGGCGCGTGACCCAGGGAGGTGTCCGGCGGTTGCAGCGACGCGTCCACTGCGGGCGGCGCCGGCGGGAGAAAAGGCGGCGGCGGCGGCGGCGGCGCGTCGCCATGGGGCAAAATGGAAGGCAGCGTCGCTAACACCTGGGGATGAGGCGAGCCAGTAGATGGGTCCCCAGGGCGCTGACCGGACGGCACCGTCGCTGAAAGCAGACGGGGAGCGGCAGAACCCGTGCGACGACAGAGGCGCAGCTGATTGAGATGCCGACGCACCTCACCAGAGGCCCCCAAAACCAAATACATCGCACGGCCGAGGCAGCGAAGAATGCGCCCTGCGAGCCAACGCCGTGAACCTCGATAGTTGCGATAGAATACAACGTCGCCTGGAGCAAAAGCAGGAGTCTGCCGCTGCACAGGAACCTGATGCGGCGGATGCAGCAAAGACATCAATGTTCGATGATGACGACCGTGGAGCAACTCAGCCGGCGAGCGACCATATCGGGGCTGAGAGCGATACGAAGACAAAAAGAGCAACAACGCGTCCTCCCGAGAATGCGACTCTTTCAACTTCAACATCTGTGACTTGAAAGTCCGGACCAATCGTTCAGCGGCACCGTTTGACTGAGGCGAAAACGGCGCGGACGTCAGATGTTGAATACCATTTGCCTTGCAGAATGACTGAAATTCTGCGGACATGAATTGTGGGCCATTGTCGGAAACAATAGTCTGTGGAAGACCTTCAATGCTAAAGATAGCAGACAACGCTTGGATGGTGGCAGATGACGTCGTGGAAGACAGCCGAACAACAAAAGGAAAATTACTGAAAGAATCGACCACAACCAACCATCGAGCATTCCAGAATGGACCAGCAAAATCGATGTGCAAGCCAAGGGATGTGGCTTTCGTCCATGCAAAGAATTTCCGCGGCGGTGCGGATTGTTGTTCGGCACACGCCATGCAAGAAGAACACATATTCGTAATCGCAGCATCGATTCCGAACCAAGTACAGTGCTGACGAGCAAGTTGTTTCGTTCGCACTATACCCCAATGTCCTTGGTGAAGAAGCCGTAAGACAGAGGACTGTAACGAACGTGGGACCACGACTCTGGACTGATCATTATCAGAACGCAACAACAAAACACCACGTCGTATAAAAAGTCTCTCCTTGTGAGCAAAAAATCGGCGAACCAACGGATCCTCGATCCTTGACTTCGACAAGGGTCATTGCGTAGCAACAAAACGCAAAACTGTAGCAAGGACAGGGTCAGCAGCTGTGGCTGTAGCTACACGACAAAAATCAACCGGAAACGATTCGATCACGTCATCGGTTTCCGTATCAATGAACATGCAAGCAAGTTCAGAAGAATCGAATGCTCTATCCTCAGCAACAGGCAAACGGGACAACGCATCGGCGTTTCCGTGCGTAGCAGTGGACCGATACAAGATATCGTAGCGGTACTGCGAGAGGAAAATAGACCAGCGAACAAATTTCTGCGCTGTACGCGGAGGTACAGGCTTGTTCGGATGAAAAAACGACGTCAAAGGTTTGTGGTCTGTGATGATGGTAAAGTGACGACCATACAAGAAATCATGAAACTTAGTAACACCAAATACGAGAGCCAAAGCTTCTTTCTCGATCTGTGAATAATTTCTTTGCGCAGATGAGAGCAATTTGGACGCAAAGGCAATAGGGCGATCATGCGATCCATCTTTGTGCGCAAGGACAGCACCGATCCCGACGAAATCCGATGCATCTACCATTAACAAAAGGGGTTTCTGGGGATCGAATGGCGTAAGGCAAGTATTTGAAAGCAACTCCGATTTCAACTGGCGAAAGGCGCGTTCGCATTTCATCGTCCAGACGAACGGAACACCTTTACGGCGTAAGCGATGAAGCGGAGCTGAAATGGAAGAGGCATGGGGAATATACCGATGGTAGTAATTTATTTTTCCCAGCACACTCTGTAGCTGCTTCAAATTCTGCGGCGAAGGCAAGTCCTGTATGGCACGGAGGTGCTCGGGACTGGGGTGTATGCCTTGGGCAATGATTACATGTCCCAGATATGGTAAGTCACGAGCAAAAACCACACATTTGTCCTTCCGCAAGCGAAGACCATTTTGTCGCAATACCTGAAATAATGTTCTGAGATTGGCTAAATGTTCTTCTTCCGTCTTTCCGGAGATCACAATATCGTCCAGATAGTTTGCTGCCGTAGGGACCGACGCACAAACAGTTTGTAAATATTGCTGAAACAATGCAGGGGCGGATGCACACCCAAATGGCAGTCTTTTGAATCGATACAAACCAAGATGTGTGTTAACCACCAAGACACGCTGGGATTCGTCGTCCACTGGTATTTGCAAGTACGCATCTGCTAGGTCCAACTTCGAAAAGTATTTACCCGGGCACAGTTTATCAAAAAGATCTTCCGGGTGGGGTAAAGGAAAAGTTGCAATCACGAGTTGTGGATTCACTGTTGTCTTGAAGTCCACACAAAGTCTCAATTTTCCGGAAGGTTTTGGCAAAATTACTAAGGGTGAGGCCCAGAGAGAAGCCTGCACACGTTCAATTACACCTTGTGATTCTAAATCATGTAATGTTCTTGCGACCTCATCACGCAATGCGTGGGAAACATTGCGCGCTCTGAAAAATTTCGGTTGCGCGTTTACTTTCAGTTCCAAATGTGCTTCATAGTTCTTAGCGCAACCAAGGCCCGGTTCAAAAATGTCTGCAAATTCTTCACATAGCCGAGAAACACTGGCTGAAGGCACAGTCTGGTTCACCGATAGGACCTGATTGACTATAGACAAGTTAAACAACTGAAATAAATCTAAACCAAACAAGTTCACTGCAGAAGAAGAACGAAGAACGTAAAATGACACAAGTTTTGTTTGTCCCTTGTATGTTGCAAGAAGGGTGCACTGTCCTAACACAGGGATATTCTGACCTGAATAACTATGTAACATAACCTTTGTGGCACGCAACGGAGGTTTGACCAGTTGTTTGTACGTGTCGTGATTGAGCAATGAAACTGCAGCTCCGGTATCGAGCTGGAATGGTATCACGTGGCCATGAAAGTCCAAGTCTACAAAAAGTTTGTTGTCCTGCTGACGACAAGAGCGACTTTCTCGTGCAATTTGAACTGATACTGGTACAGAAGCACTCGCGACTTGACGGGATTTCCGGCGACGTCAATGCACACTATTGGTGGGACGAACACAGTCACTGTTAGAGAAAGTGGCACTGGACGGAGTGGAATTAACTACATGAATATCCATGGACGAAGGTTCACGAGCCTGAGTGGCCTTGGTTCGATTCCGGCGCGAAGCAAAGGGCCTGGAATGGTCATGAGTGCCCTTTCGGAGCTTTTTCTGGCAAACACTTTGAACATGTCCTTTCTTATTACAGAAAAAGCAAATAGCTTGGCGTGACAGGCAATTGTCACGCGAATGTCTAGTGGCACAACGCGGACATGATTTTAGAACTGCATTTGCATGCTGGCGCGGCACACCAGGTTTAGAGCATGGCGGCAGCTGCGCGGACGGGCGCGAGGGCTGTTTATCGTTCCGTGCAGCGCGCCCGACGGGCCGGTTAATGTGACACACGGCTGGCGAAGTTGCAAATGATTCCTGAGCAAAGTCAAGTGTGTCTTGCCTATCCAATATGTCTATCACTTGTTGAAGGGAGGGATTAACTAGTTTCAAAATCTGTTCCCGTATACGAGCATCAGAAATGTTCTGTGCTATTGCATCACGTACCATTGTATCTGTATAAGGGAGTCCACATTCACACTCAAAAGCACAATCCCGAGTAAGGCCTTGCAATGTTGCAACCCACTCCCTATTAGTCTGACCGGCCGTACGTTTTGTACGAAAGAACGTATACCTTTTTGCAACTACATTGACTGTTTCTTTGAAATATGCATCTAATGCCGACAAAATTTCTTCGTAGGACAGAGTTGCTACGTTGCGCCAGGGAAACAATTTCACTATCACACGGTAGGTGGACACACCGACACAGGCGAAAAGAAAAGGGTGCCGCTCGTTACCTTGAATTCTGTAGGCGGCGAGATGGAATCCAAATTGGCGTGACCACTCCGACCAGCTTTCCATCGCCCCATCAAATTGCCGAAATGGGGGTGCAACAGCATGTTGTTGCTGCAGTAGCGGTGGAGCGGCGGCTGCCGCATTGTTTTGCATTGCACGTTGACCCTGGACGAGCTGTCCGAGAGCATCCAATAAGGCCTGCGTCTGCTGATTCTGCAAGCGATAAAATTCGGACAGTACATCTGGAGAGTGTGGCGAAGCCATGACACAAGTAAATCAAGTAAGTATAAAGAAGAAGACCGTTTTAATCGTCGTCGCCAAATTTATAGTGTTGGCAGTTAGCCAACACTACGCACACTAATTGAGAGAGGAGACCGAAATGCACACGTTAAGCTCACGCAGGCTGGTGTGAGGTCTGAAACAGGATACGGAATGAATGCTATAAACTGTTGATGGCGCCTTGCTAGGTCGTAGCCATTGACTTAGCTGAAGGCTATTCTAACTATCTTCAAGCGAGGCTTCGTCAGTGTTGTATCGCTAGCTAAGTCGTCCGTACAACTGGGGCGAGTGCTAGTCAGTCTCTCGAGACCTGTCGTGTGATGGCGCTCGGTCTGCTATCACTGACAGTGGCGACACGAGGGTCCGACATGTACTAATGGACCGCGGCCAATTTAAAGCTACCACCTAGCAAGTGTGGTGTCTGGCGGTGACACCACACAGTTCTCAACGTTAAACTGTCTGGTACAAGCCACTTCACCACTGCATACAGCACCCTATATCTATCTGAACATACTTGTTGTAGACAATCCTTGGTCTTCTTCAACAATGTTTCCTTCCCCGATCACCACACACACACGTATTTCCCTCTATTAACAAATTAACAAGACTACACTCCAATTACTTTCAGAAAAGACTTCAGAATCCTGAAATTTATATGGTAAAATATTACCAGTCTGCATTTTGTGTCCATTCCCTTCTGCCTTCATCAGCCTTTTCTTTTCTTTTCTTTATTCTCAAATGTCGAAATTCATCTGCAACTTTCAGTGTCTCATTTCCCACAGCATCACCTAGTTTAGTTCGTCTATACTCTATTATTACTCTTTTATATTTGTTGATGTTCTACCCTCTTTTGATAGAGCGTTAATGCCTTTCCACAGATGTGCCAAGTCCTTAGCTGTCTCCAAGAGATTTATAGTGTCATCAGTAAAACTTTTTTATTTCTTCTCCCTCAACTTTAATCCGTTTTCTAAATTCCTCCTCAGTTCGTTTTATTGCTTGCTTAATATGTGTACTGAATAGCGCTGGGGATAAACAAAAAAACTCTCACTTTCTTCCCGTCCATTTCATTTCGTCCACTTTTAAGCTGTAGTGTGGTTTCTGTAGAAGCTGTAGATACATACCCGTATTATCGTAGGAATTTTAAAGAATGTATTCGAGTCAAGGTTGTCAAAAGCTTTAACTAAATCTATTATTGCTATTAATGTATGGTGACTTCTTTTTCAGTCTAACTCCTAAGATAGGCCACAGGGTAAGAGCTGCCTCGAGTGTTCTTACATTTCTCCGGTACCCAAATTGATCTTAACCCAAGCCGTCTTCTAGTAATCGCTCCATTCTTCTGTACATATTTAACGTTAGTACTTTGCAACCATGACTTATTAAACTGATAGTTCGGTAATACGAAAATCTTATCTTCCATCTCAACAATATCCACTTCATCCTCCCTTTCCATAACATGGCTTTAAGTTTGATTTTTACAGTTCTTCTTCACACAGGTGGTCGGACACAGTCTGAAAAGCTTGTAAGGGTGTTGTAGGTTTGGCTGTGCTGAGACGTAAGTGTTCAGAAAAAAAAACTGGACACATTGTGCCCTTTCCGAATCAATTAGCATTGAAGTTAGCCAGTTAGGCCGTTGCGTGAGCAGATAAAAGCAGCTCGCCAGAGACGGTGTCACCAAACGTGTTCCTCATTTGGTTTCCTAAAACCGAACAAGACAGCGATACAGAAACTGGACATAGGATGATGGAAAAGAACGAACTGGAGCCAAAGGCTAAGCAGTCTCTTGTATTAGCATCCACCTATGAGAAGAACCGACGTTAAGTGTGCTCGAATTTGCGCGCGCAGTGACCTGATTGGCTAACTTCAATGCTAATTAACTAGGAAACGGAGCAACGTATCCATTCTAAACAATTATTTCTCAGCGCAACCTGTCCTACAACACCCTTACAAGCTTTTGAAAATGTTTCTGATCCCCCCTGCATATTATTCCCACCTTTCAACCTCCATTTCTTTGATTTGTGCAGTGACCTGATTGGCTAATTTCAATGCTAATTAACTAGGAAACGGAGCAACGTATCCATTCTAAACAATTATTTCTCAGCACAACCTATCCTACAACACCCTTACAAGCTTTTGAAAATGTTTCTGATACCCCCTGCATATTACTCCCACCTTTCAACCTCCATTTCTTTGATTTGTGCTGGTTTTCGATGTGAACTCTTTATATTTATATAGCTGCTGCTCTTTTCCCACAACTGTTTCTTTTGTTTACTTTAAGCGGCATCCAGTTTCTACAGCCTTCTCTTTCATTTTGCACTTCCCGTCAGTTTCTTTCTTTAACATCTATATTCCCTTTTGGTTTCTCCGTTTGTTACATTGTTGCATTTTCTCCTCTCGTCAGTTCTATATATCTGTTCCCTGACATGTTTGCATTAGCAGCAGACCTTGTGGAAGGATATCACTTGTATGATGATGCTCTCAATTTTGTGGCTGATTTATCAACATGCACCACTTTTCTTCCATATGGAGATACAAGATGTGGTTTATCGCTATTATAAGTGTGTCGACTTGAATATAAGTCACATAATCCGAGGCATAAATTTTAGTTTATAAGGAAGTTTATTGCTTTTTTTTACTCACTATGTTATTTTAATTTCTCACAGCAACTTGCTTTAACAAGTTAGTCTGACAGATGATACCCTTGGCTTAATGAGATTTCGCTTTGCTGACAGGGATGTTTATTGGAAACTTGGTGTCCATGGCGGTGACGGGCGCCCTTTGCGAGACTGTGATTGGCTGGCCGCTTTCCTTTTACGTTTTTGGAGGCGTTGGGATTCTATGGAGTGTGTCTTGGTTCCTGCAGGCTGCAGATTCGCCGGCACAGCACCCGTACATCGACCCAGTCGAACGCAGCTACATCGAAGCTACGATAAAATCAGCTGCCAAGGTAACATAAGCGCACACACCTACCACAGCTCTCCATTGCTTCAAACAGGTGAATTTATAGTTGACTCCGCAGCTTCCCTGCTGAGAACCTGGTGTGGAGGGTCCTCTTCAGTGATGGCTGATAGTAGTGAGAAGTATCAAGCCGATAGGTGAGCAAGGAGTAGCCGTACAGTAGTTAACTGACTCACACACATGCCATAACTTAGTTGCACTGTTTTTCCCAGCTCTGATAGGGCATGCTTATTTACTGGCAGATGTGGCCAATGGAAAAACTGGTAGAAGCCAATCTTGGGGAATATCAGTTTGAATTCCTTAGAAATGTTGGAACAGATGAGACAATACTGACCCTACGACTTATCTTAGAAGATAGAGTAAGGACAGGTAAACCTACGTTTCTAGCATTTGTAGACTTAGAGAAAGCTTTTGACAGTGTTCACTGGAATACTCTTTCAAATTCTTAAGGTGGCACGGGTAAAATACACGGAGAGAAAGGCTACTTACAAAAAAATAGTTCAAATGGCTCTAAGCACTATGGGACTTAATATCTAAGGTCATCAGTCCCCTAGACTTAGAAATACGTAAACCTAACTAACCTAAGGACATCACACACATCCATGCCCGAGACAGGATTCGAACCTGCGACCGTAGCAGCCGTGTGGTTCCGGTCTGAAGCGCTTAGAACCACTTGATCACAGCGGCCGGCGGATATTCACAGTTTATACAGAAACCAGATGGCAGTTATAAGAGTCTAGGGGTATGCAAGAGAAGCAGTGGTTGGGAGGGGAGTGAGACAGGGTTGTAGCGTATGCCCGTTGTTATTCAATCTGTATATTGAGCAAGCAGTAAAAGAAATAAAAGAAATCCGGAGTAGGATTTAAAATCCATGGATAAGAAATAAAAACGTTGAGGTTCGCCGATCATATTGTAATTCTGTCAGAGACAGCAAAGGACCTAGAGGAGCAACTGAACGGAAAGGACAGTGTCTTGAAAGGAGGATATAAGATGAACATCAACAAAAGCAAAACGAGGATAGTGGAATGTAGTCGAATAAAATCGGGTGATGTTGAGGGAACTATACTATGAAATGAGAGACTTAAAGTAGTAAATGAGTTTTGCTATTTGGGAGTAAAATAACTGATGATGTTCGAAGTAGAGAGGATATAAAATGTAGACTGGCAATGGCAAGGAAAGCGTTTGTGAAGAAGAGAAATTTGTTAACATCGAGTATAGATTGAAATGTCAGGAAGTCGTTTCTGAAAGTATTTGTGTGGATTATAGCCATGTATGCAAGTGAAACATGGACGATAAATAATTTAGACAAGAAAACAATAGAAGCTTTCGAAATGTAGTGCTACAGAAGAATGCTGAAGATTATATGGGTAGGTCACATGACTAATGAGGTATTGAATGGAATTGGGGAGAAGAGAAATTTGTGGCACAACTTGTCTAGAAGAAGGGATCGGTTGGTAGGACATGTTCTGAAGCATCAAGGGATCACCAATTTAGTATTGGAGGCCAGCGTGGAGAGTAAAATTCGTAGAGGGAGACCAAGAGATGAATACACTAAGCAAATTCAGAAGGATGTAGGTTGCAATGGTTAGTGGGAGATGAAGAAGCTTGCACAGGATAGAATAGCATGGAGAGCTGCATCAAACCAGTCTCTGGACTGAAGACCACAACAACAACAACTCCCTACCCGAATGTGAAATGTAAAGTGAGACCAAATAATTAAGAACTGCATTTCCATATTTATTGCATGGAGGTAATGAAAGAATATGAAGTTCATAGCGAAGCCAGATATTTGTCCATACAGTAAAAAGAGTACTAGATAATGTGGCCGTGGTTTTAGTGAAGATTATTGTAATGTGCTTGCATATTATTGTTTTCGTGATGAGTCTGCAGAACCCCTGGTGCAGTGATACTGAGGCCTCATAGCACCCAAGTTGGACATCTTCCTGCAGCAAGTATTAACTTGCTAATTATCCACTGGCGACGTCGCCGTACATCTGGGTTGTAGCTATTCACTCACTGTAAATTAAGGTGAGATGTTACATCTCTTTGCTGATTACTGAATTAGTAAATGATTAGCAAGACATCAGACTTCCAATCATTTAAATATATATTAGATGTTACCAAATTTCCCTTGCTCATAAATGCTTTTCTTGCTATTCTCAATCTATTTTTATGTCCTCTTTACTTCGGATGTCATCAGTTGTTTTGTACCCAAAATACCAAAACGTACCTACTACTTTTAGTGTCTGATTTCCTAATCTAACTCCCACAGGATCGCCCGATTTAATTCGATTACATTCCCTTACCTGTGTTTTACTTTTGTTGTTGTTTATGTTATAATGTCTTTTCAAGACACTGCTTACTCCATTGAAATGCTCTTCCAAGTCCTTTGTCCCTATGAAAGAATTACAATGTCAACAGCAAACCTCAAAAGCTTTTTTTTTTCTTTTTCGCCATGAACTTTAAATTTCCCTCTGGTTTCCTTTATAGCCTGTTCAGTGTTCAGATTGAGTAGCGTGAGGGATAGGCTCTCTCCCCTGAGCCTCACTCCGTTCACGACTACTGCCCTGCGACTCTTATAACTGTAGTGTGGTTTATGTACAAGTCGTAAATAACCTTTCGGTCACTGTATTTCGTCCGTGCTACCTTTAAAATTTCAAAGTGTGTAGTCCAGGCAATACCATCAAAAGCTTTCTCAAAGTCTACGAATACCATGAATGAAGGTTTGACTTTCTTCTAAGATCAGACGTAGGAGCAGTATTGCCTCGCATGTTTTTCATATACAAGTTTTGATACTGATGGTAGCCTTTGTTTATGTGTACTAGCTGATCCAAACTTCATGTCCCATATGACAAACGTGGTCAACCAGAACTCCACCAACAGCTTTTGGAGGTGGTAGTGTGACCTAAAGCAAGAAAAGAAAAGTCCAGTAACCATGGACTTATTAATAGCCCAGGGTTATTAGTTGCTAAGAAGTTAAGTGTGTTTTAACGACAGTTTACTATTGGCGTGGGCTCATAAAGTAAATGTATAAGATACAAGACGCTGACTCTGAAATTATACAGGGTGTTACAAAAAGGTACGGCCAAACTTTCAGGAAACATTCCTCACAGACAAATAAAGAAAATATGTTATGTGGACATGTGTCCGGAAACGCTTAATTTCGATGTTAGAGCTCATTTTAGTTTCGTCAGTATGTACTGTGCTTCCTCAATTCACCGCCATGATTTCATACGGGATACTCTACCTGTGCTGCTAGAACATGTGCCTTTACAAGTACGACACATGTGGTTCATGCACGATGGAGCTCCTGTACATTTCAGTCGAAGTGTTCGTACGCTTCTCAACAACAGATTCGGTGACCGATGGATTGGTAGAGGCGGACCAATTCCATGGCCTCCACGCTCTCCTGACCTCAACCCTCTTGACTTTCATTTATGGGGGCATTTGAAAGCTCTTGTCTACGCAACCCCGGTACCAAATGTAGAGACTCTTCGTGCTCTTATTGTGGACAGCTGCGATACAATACGCCATTCTCCAGGGCTGCATCAGCGCATCAGGGTTTCCATGCGACGGAGGGTGGATGCATGTATCCTCGCTAACGGAGGACATTTTGAACCTTTCCTGTAACAAAGTGTTTGAAGTCACGCTGGTACGTTCTGTTGCTGTGTGTTTCCATTCCATGATTAATGTGATTTGAAGAGAAGTAATAAAATGAGCTCTAACATGGAATGTAAGCGTTTCTGGACACATGTCCACATAACATATTTTCTTTCTTTGTGTGTGAGGTGTATTTCCTGAAAGTCTGGCCGTACCTTTTTGTAACACCATGTATATCTGTTGAACAATCTCATAAAACTTCTTACCGCAACTAGAAATCTTTTGAACATCGTTGAATCTTAACAGTAAGTGTTGTAACAAAATGAAACGCCTGCAGCCGTCCTCAAGATCTCACTTATTGTGTAGCTACCAGTTTCGGCGCTTCAGTGCGCCATCTTCAGGATGATGCAGAAGGGGCTATCACGATCCATATCTACGAGGCATCAGTGGCCAACGTAACTGGTTTACGCAGACGATCTGTAACTTTAATGTCGTCTCTCCAACCATCAAGTGGAGAGACGACGTCACAGTTACAGGTAGTCTGCGTAATTGTATTAATAAACCAAACATATCTTTGCGTACATTGTTGAACCTACATAGAAAAAAAGTCATTGTTTACATTGACTCAAATACTTTTCGTCTTTCATGTTACAGAAGAATCTTCCCGTGCCATGGAAGAGCATTATAAAAACGCCAGCTATTTGGGCTCTCGTTGCTATCATGATCACCTTCGACTGGAGCTTCTATTTGCTGGTCACGCTGCCGCTATACCTCGGCCAAGTCTTGCATTATGATATCCGAAGCGTGAGTGTCTACTAGTACTTTCTCCAAAACTCTAAAAGTATCCTTTAGTAATACAGATTCAGTGCTGCATTGTTTCACATTCTCAAAAGGAAATTACTGCAAGTTTCTTGAACAAACCTGTCGATCTCAGAACTCGAGCATTGATTGCCGGAAGTGTGAATTAATTGATCAGTTGCAATCTGGCTAATATAAAATGTGGTGAAGAGTTGTTGTGAAGCAAAGAAGATCATAGGAAATGAAGAGAGATAATAGCTTCGTAGGTCAACGTAGATTATAAAATAATATTTATTGTTATTTATAGCCTTTATTATCGTCAGTTTGCTACATACACTAATGGCCTTAAAATTGCTACACCAAGACGAAATGCAGATGATAACGGGTATTCATTGGACAAATATATTATATTAGAACTGACATGTGATTATATTTTCACGCAATTTGGGTGCATAGATCCTGAAAAATCAGTACCCAGAACAACCACTTCTGCCCATAATAACGGCCTTGATACGCCAGGGCATTGAGTAAAACAGAGCTTGGGTGGTGTGTACAGGTACAGCTGCCCACGCAGCTTCAACATGATACCACAGTTCATCAAGAGTAGTGACTGGCGTATTGTGACGAGGCAGTTGCTCGGCCAACATTGACCAGACGTTTTCAATTGGTGAGAAATCTGGAGAATTTGCTGGCCAAGGCAGCAGTCGAACATTTTCTGTATCCAGAAAGGCCCGTACAGGACCTACAACATGCGGTCGTGTATTATCCTGCTGAAATGTAGGGTTTCGCAGGGATCGAATGAGAGGTAGAGCCACGGGTCGTAACACATTTGAAATGTAACGTCCACTGTTCAAAGTGCTGTAAAAGCGAACAAGAGGTGACCGTGACGTTTAACCAATGGCACCCCATACAATCACGCCGGGCGATACGCCAGTATGGCGATGACGAATACACGCTTCCAATGTGCGTTCACCGCGATGTCGCCAAACACGGATGCGACCATCATGATGCTGTAAATAGAACTTGGATTCATCCGAAAAAATGACGTTTTGCGATTCGTGCACCCAGGTTAGTCGTTGAGTACACCATCGCAGGCTCTCCTGTCTGTGATGCAGCGTCAAGGGCAGCCGCAGCCATAGTCTCCGAGCTGATAGTCCATGCTGCCGCAAACGTCGTCGAACTGTTCGTGCAAACGGTTGTTGTCTTGCAAACGTCCCCATCTGTTGACTCAGGGATTGAGTCGTGGCTGCACGATCCGATAGGCTACAATCCGACCTTTATCAAAGTCGGAAACGTGAAGGTACGCATTTCTCCTCCTTACACGAGGCATCACAACAGTGTTTCACCAGGCAACGCCGGTCAACTGCTGTTTGTGTATGAGAAATCGGTTGGAAACTTTCCTCATGTCAGCACGTTGTGGGTGTCGCCACCGGCGCCAACCTTGTGTGAATGCTCTGAAAAGCTAATCATTTGCATATCACAGCATCTTCTTCCTGTCGGTTAAATTTCGCGTCTTTAGCACGTCATCTTCGTGGTGTAGCAATTTTAATGGCCAGTAGTGTATGTTAAATGTTGCCTAATCAAATTGTCTTACAGCAGATCGTATATTTTTACAAAATCTGACATTTAATACGAGTAATTGCTGCACTGGAAATAAATGACACGGATTCAACAAGACAAGACGTTAACAGATCTCTGTGAGGTATATGGCAACAGATATCTATGCAAAGACCATCAATTTCTGTAAATTTCGGGACGACGTTCTTTTGGAGCAGAGATGGTGTCTGACACTTTCAAGCTGTGTTTCATCGGTTTAGATCACGCAAATTTAATGGTAAACACATCAACATTCACAGTCATGCTCCTCAAACCACTGTATCACGAGACTCGCCCAGTGGTACGAAAACTTATCCTGCTCGAAGATGTCGTCAACGTGGGGAAGACATTTAGTGTGAAAGGATATAAGTAGTCCTTACTAGTGGTTACATAGTCCACGGTTGTCGTGGTGCCGCATAGAAGCCCTGCTGATCGTTCCCCATAGCACAGTTTTGTCCCCACAGGTCTGCGACCGTGGGGCGGCAAATTTTTCAATCAGCTGATCGCCTGGATGATGGTGTATCCGCAAACGACCACAGACCTGGTCTAAAAAGAAATCTAATTCATATGACTAGTAGACAAGTTTCCTTAGCTCCATTGTCTGATCTCGATGACACTATGCCAAGTTCAACTGTAACTGATGACGCCTTTCTGTCAACATGCGAACTTGTAGGGGTCACCTGCTGCGGACCCCATGCTCAGCAACTTGCAATGAACACGTGTGCTTGCACCACCGTTATTCTTTGTCGAGGGATCTACCACAGATCGCCCCCTATCCTGCTTTACAGAGGTGGGAAGCCTCCGGCCTCCGCGACCTGGAATAGACGTCCAGCACATTGTTGCCTACTCGTGTTTTCACCGGTCTTCAACCACTCTCATACATACTCACAACAGCAGCATGCAAATAGCCACCTACCTTCGCCATTTACGAGATGCAGTTTCCCAATATAACGTGCCCTTTGTCAAACTTCCTTACGTCAGTGGATTTCCACAATTCGTCCTGCAAAGTCGCTAGAGTGATTCACCATTCGCATCGCTCCACTTATATATTTTCCTTACCGCGTCACGTGCCCGCAAATCCTGCGCCATTCAGTCTCGCAGTACGAAGCGGGCATAATGTTTTGGTTCATTAGTATATATCAATAAAAGGCTACATCCTGGCCATTTACGAGGTTGTGGAAGACTATTCGTGACAGCGCGGAAGCTCTGTAACAAGTAAGTCTGGAAAGCCCGCACGCAGAATCACGGTTTGAGGGGTGGAGGGACGGCGGTAACTTGGTGCTCGGTTCCTATTTGAACTAGGAACAAACCGTAAAAAAAAGTTTTTTGTTAAGCCCGGACCAGCGCCCACTTGCAAAACCATTCGAAGTTCTGTCTTCCATAGCTATGTTACAGTATATTAACGAAGATTTGAACGACGAATCGTAACTGACCCAGACAAATTGTGCAAATCGATTAATTCCTTTCACAAAAGATATTAATTGGTTGAAACTAATGTTCAGCTGATGGTATCGTTTGTATGTGCACCGATCGGATTTTATCTGCAAAACATGCAAAAAACAAATTCTTCTTGCAGATTTTTGAAGTGCACGACGTCTATACTTCTAACGTACATTTTTATCCAGTAATCTTTACCCGTTGTCGAGATATGATGGTATATAGCAGAGCTGCATGTAGCACATAAAATTCGTTCTTACATGAATGGAACACATGGTAACGGTTTAAAGTGAATCAAATAAACAAAAAATGCATCCTTACGATAAAACTGAAAAATATCTTTCAAAATTAAATTAAATGTGCGTATGGCATTTCATTCTAGTTTTTTTAGTTGACGTCACTTCGCCGACCCTCGCGTCGACGATGACGAAATGATGGTGAGTTCAACGCGTATACCCAGTCCCGAGCGGAGGAAATCCCGACAAAACCTGGAATCGAACTCGGGGTTCCGTGATCGAGAGATGGTAACACTAACCACGAGACCACGAGCTGCTGTCAGCTTTCAAAAATCTAGCTTCATTCAAATTCTACACGCAAAAAACACATATTTTGTGAGTTTTTTATTGCACACGGCACCTCTATGTTTCAAACTCGTGCGAATCGGTTCAAATATTGTAAGAACGTAGACAGATACATGTAATTAATGATTGCCCGGTTGTTTTGTGAAAGCTTCCTCCTTTGCCCCGATACAAGCAACATGATTCGGAATACAATAAAAAAATCCTATACCAGATCAGCCGTGGTCCGAGTTTACAAAAATCTAGGTCGGTTGCCAACCTATGGTGCTCTAAAGTCAGAATTATCGTAGAGTAAAACTTGGGAAGCAAGATGAAAACCGTTCCTATCAAAGCACAAAAAAGGCGAATATGTCCTGGACATAGACATCTAAAAGAAGGCAAGTGATTTTTTGACTGCTCTGGTGACGTTTAAATCAAAATATCTTTTTACAAGTTAACCTCACTTTTCCAGTGCAGTGAACTCTCTTAGCTGCAAGGTGTTGCACACATGGATCTTACAATTCATGTGGCCAAAATTCATGGGAAACAATAACATCATGTGGCTGAACAGCATACATGTAATACGCAAAAAAATGTTTTCTGGGGTTGTTATATGTTTGGGGGTGGATTTGTTCTTAGGGGAGGGGGGAGGATGTCTGGGAGGGGGTGTGTGGAGGGGTTGATTCGTTCCCAGAGGGGACCATTTTTTCTCCAGACCAACCTCCTATCACATGTATGGTGAGTGTCGTAAGAACAAATAGACACCAATTCATGTGCTCTAGAGAGTGGAATGCCTCTACAACAGGATATATCCGGGAGTGCGGGTGCATTTATAACAGCAAATAACACAGATTGGGGATACCTGATCCTTAACTTTAATGTTACTTTGTGTTATATTGCACATGGCATTTGGCAAATGCCGTGTTGGATGACATGATGGCATAACTGTCGGATGGTGAGTCCTGTTCCCCGCCCAGCCTGAATATCGACTTAGAGAAAAAGTCAGACATAACTCAAGCGTCAGAGCACAGGTGCAGGGACCTCCGCTGCCTCTCGTGCATCATGTTGGCCCGTCCATGGACCGAGAGTACTTGTACGTCTACATCTAGTACTAGTAAGTACCGTGAACCCACACTTTTCCCTCAATTCTTCTTTATTATCCGATTTCCTCAACGTGCGCCATTGGTAGAAGAGTGATCTTGCCTGTGTTTACACTTTTAGATTTGGATAGCTCCCTGGATAGTTCTTCGTATGGACATGACGACTTTCGCAATGCTCTAGACTTTGCCTCTGGCCAACAGCTCACTTCGTAAACCCCATCGTCATCGACCACCTCTTTTTTCCACCGGGTTCCGTGTCACAACCAGTGTGAGTGATAATAAACGTTTGTTTGCTGATGATACTGTGGTATATAGGAAGGTCTCGAAGATCAGTGATCGTACGAGGATACAAGATAACATAGATAAAACTTGTAGTGGGTGTCATGAATGGCAGCTAGCTCTAAATATTGAGAAACGAAAATTAATGCAGATGAGTGGGAAAAACAAACCCATAATGTTCGAGTACGGCATTACAACTGCGCTACTCAACAAGTCACGTCGATTAAATACCTAGGTGTAACGTTGCAAAACAACATTATATGAATGAGGATGTAAGAACTATAATAGGGAAGGCGCATGGTAGATTTCTGTTTATTGGGAGAATTTTAGGAAAGCGTGGTTCATCTGTAAAGGGGAAGGCGTATAGGATGGTGGTGCGACCTATGCTAAGTACTTCTCAAGGCACCGAATCAATTCAGAGGCGGGCTGCTAGATTTGTTACAGGTAGATCAAACAACACCGAATTATTACGGAGATGCCTCGGGGACTCAAAGGAGAATCACTGGAGGGAAGACGACATTCTTTTTGAAGAGCACTATTGAGGAAATTTAGAGAACCGGCACTTGAGGCTGACTGCAGAACGATTCTCCTGCCGCCAACGTACATTTAGCGCAAGGGTTACAAACATAGGATCAGAGATATTGAGGCTCACGTGGAGGTTGACGTTTTCCGTCGCTCTATTTGGGGGTACAACAAGAAAGGAAATGACTTCTATTCATACAAGGGACCCTCCGCCAAACAACATACGTTGGCTTTGGGATGATGTATGTAGGTGTAGATACGAAAGTGCTGACGAGGACTTTGTGATTTTGCAGCTATTCACTGTGAAGCGCGGATCCTTGGTTTCTCAGGTTGTGGCGGTAGCAAGCAGTATTTCCGTTGACATTGATTGAAAGAGCTGTCGGACGTCCTCGTGAGAGATATCGTGCCAAATTCTGACCAATTAGTGCATTACAGCGTCAAAATCCCACGGTGGTTGGAGGGTCCTGCTCACAATACTCCAAATGTTCTCAATTGGGGAGAGATCCGGCGACCTTGCTGCCCAATGTAGGGTTTGGCAAGCGCGAAGACAAGCAATAGAAACAAGCGATGGGATACCAACCTGACTGTCGCCCGCCATACAGCACGACAACCAGGAATGACTGCCTTCGCTTGCCATCTACTGCAGTCTTACAGTACAGCTGTACGTCGACTATATTCTACGCCCTGTTTTGGTAAGCCATCCTGGGCTTATATTTCTGGAAGTTAATGCCCGCGCACGCACATTGAGAGTCTCTACTGCTTGTCTTCATGTTTGCCAAACTCTATCTTGGCCAACAAGTTCTTCGGATGTCTCCCCAAATGAGAACGTCTGGAGCGTTATTGGCAGGACACTCCAACCATTTCTGGATTTTGGCGATCTAACTCGCCAATTGGACAGGATTTAGTGCAATATCCCTCAGAACGATATCCAACAACTCTGTCAACAGCAGATTTGTATAAGGGCCAGAGTTGGTCCGACATGTTATGAACTTGCTCAATTTCTCGTATCTGAATAAATTATGCAATTTTTCTGAATTCGTAATCATTTGTTGGTCTGTCTTCGTGGGGTCCCTGCTTTTCTTTATTAGAGCGTATGTCTAACTCCAAATAGAGAGAAGTTAATACAAAGCTTTTAGTCATGCACCCAGCCCCTAAAAATGACTAGGTACACTAAGTAACAGCATCAGTGCAAGCTATGTTTTACAATATTATCCATGTCAACTTCTTTCATGGTAGTAGTCGACGCTGTGTTCAATCAAAATCATCATCCGGCTTATCAGGCACCCAATCATCCGGTTGTCCGATGAGGCGGTATGCAGTTCTTAGCGATCCGCCACCCTCATCGTTCACAGACGCACAGCAACAGAAGCGCTTTCTTTCGCCTTACGCGTACCGGAAAGCGAGCGGATGCTCGTACAAAAATTACCTCCACGTCATCGTCTAAGAGTTCCGGAAATGTTAGTGCAGTTAGTTGTGTAAAGATCGCTGCCGAAGGTACGAAATCACCTATTTCTCAAGCCGCAAACTGGTACGTCTAGCAAGTGTCTGCCTTGGTCGGCAGCAACGACGACAGCCGTCGCACTGTCGTAACGATGCCAATAGATCAACAGAGGGGCAGCAGAAGCTGATGCTGCAAATGGAAACTAATGGAGTAATAGCAGAATTCCAGTTGGACATGGGAGTGGCCTGTCTTTCTGATGAATGCAGAGACATACCGGTGCATCGGCTCGCCACGGCTGCTGTATGTACACCCTGTACTGACCTCACGTCACAGCCCAAACTAAGTATAAATTTTTGCTCGATAACCTACCCCGTTAGTAGTAGACATTTTTGGAATACACACTTCTGTAGTTTTTGGTTTCCATATTAAAGACTAAGTGAATCTGGACACGACCGAGGTTCCATTCAAAGACCTTGGTACTTTAATTGCCCAGAATATGCAATTGTTTTAACCTGCATAAGGTTTCAAGCCAATGTATCTTTAAAGCATTCGGCAGTGCGTAAGTTTTGTAGAGCTCATCCAGTGGATCTCGTCATGCACGATCAACTTAAAGCACCGATTTGTGGATTACAGTGCATAGGAGTAATATCCCCAGTATAGTCTAACTCAAGTCTAATGCGCTTGGAAGTAGAAAAGAAGACAAAACTATCAATTAGAATATGCTGTAATTCTTAAATCTACCATTAATGCTGAACCTGACGTTGATATGTATCCTTTTACTTGGCCAGTCATTATCTTTCTAAAATAGATCCCACTGATGCCTATAATGAAGCAGCTGTAGATGACAGGAAGAAACAGCTTTTAGTGATTAATACGCCGTTCGGTGTGTGTTGTTATAACCGATTATCATTTTTGGGCTCGCATTCTTCCCGTGGAATTTCAGAGATACCTTGAGCAACTCATCCAAGGTATCCCCAATTGTATAACTATTTATATTACAGAAGCTTTCGAAATGTGGTGCTACAGAATAATGCTGAAGATTAGATGGGTAGATCACATAACTAATGAGGAGGTATTGAATAGAATTGAGGAGAAGAGGAGTTCGTGACACAACTTGACAAGAAGAAGGGACCGGTTGGTGGGACATGCTCTGAGGCATCAAGGGATCACAAATTTAGCATTGGAGGGCAGTGTGGAGGGTAAAAATCATAGAGGGAGACCAAGAGATCAATACACTAAGCAGATTCAGAAGGACGTAGGTTGCAGTAAGTACTGGGAGATGAAGAAGCTTGCACAGGATAGAGTAGCGTAGAGAGCTGCGTCAAACCAGTCTCAGGACTGAAGACCACAACAACAACAACATTTATATTACTAGCTAATTACCGAATCCACGTAGGAACAGCACCTGCAAGATCTGCAGATCTTGTCTGAGCGGTTTCAAGCTCATTGTATGGGTTATCAGCTCGACAAGAGTAGTTTCTTTGAGCCAAGCATAAAGTACCTAGGCTTATATTAAAAATGACGGACTTACGCTCACACAGTATCATGTGAATGCAATCAGTTACTTACCAGCTCCCAAGAACTTCAAAGAACTGCAGTCATTCTTGGACAAAGTTTATCATTACGCAAAATCCATTTCCATCGTGTCCCAAATCTGCTACTCGCTTAATCGGTTATGTAAAAATGGAGTTAAATTCCTATGGTCAGAGACATGGCAGAAAGCTTTCTTGCAACATACGAGTAAAAAGTGGAGTCACTCGGTCCCTTGTTTAGTAACGCCCAAGCCAGGCAAACGCTTAACGCTGGCCACCAATGGCTCACGTTTCAGCAGTGGTGCACTATTATGCGACAATGTGCTGGCGACGCAGAACAATCCATTTAGTTTGCGTCAAAAACGTTATATATGGCACGGTGAAATTACTTGCAAATGAAGAAAGTCATTGGCCTTCTACACAGCGTCAAGAAGTTTCATGCATATCTCTAGTGTGCAAAGCCTAATATGCTAATCACAAGCCCCTCGTTTTGCTACTTGATCCTCTCCTAAACTTCCCGATTATGCAGCACAGAGACTGCAGCGATGGGTGTCATTCCTTAGAAACTGTTACGAGATACGTTATAGGTCCACAATGTAGTCTTCAAACGCAGGCACATATTCCCACGTGACCTGTGACGCAGCCACCAAGCGCCATGTTTTGCCGAACGTTACAGTCACCGACGCTGCACCGACGAATTCCTAACTACGGCGTGCGAAGAAGCAATGGAAACAAGCCGGGGTCCGTTAGTCTGTGCAGGGTAAGGTGGTCGATGTGCGGGGATCAATTTTCATCCGAAGCGCTGGTCAAGTTCTTTAATTTGTTCGTAAGTGGATGTCAACATTGCTTGCCCACTTTCGGCCGGTTGGAGACACACTGCCATGACAGAATCGAGGCGCACGTCCCTGCAACCTTTCTCACACGGCCACATTATGAGGCGCGCATTCCAATTCACAGGGTGCTTTGTCTATTGTGCTGCGGCGTTAGCTGGACCACCTGCCTAATACCACAAACCTAGAATGACGTTCATCTTTTTGATATGGCATCGGCTTAAAATCGCTGATGATGTCTTATTATTAGCCATGGACTATCCGAAATGCCACGTGGCAATTCCACCTTGTTCTGCTCTACGTACTGAACACCTTTGACACCGCACATTGCGGAACATGTAGAATGAAGGCAATGGCATGGAATTTCCCGCTCGTGGTTTGCGGTTTCGTACTGGCATCCACATGTGCCTTTCCGTCTTATGTCACACGTAATTTCGCGTATCCTTTCTGTCATATTATCGGCAGCTGTTGATTTTGCAGTCTACACAGTAGTATCCACCGACACTAAAGTTGATTCTGTCTTCGTCTGCGACTCCTCACTAACGCTTTCTACGTCATCTCGAATTTCGGTCGAACATAAAAATTCCGATCTCAGTCGTTGAAATTGGTGTTCGTTTTTCTCTTGTATTTTTAAAATACGAGCAGCGAATTTCTTTATTGCTGCTTTTGTCGTTCTCTTGTGAGACGTCGTCTCAGCAACAACATGTTTCGCTTTCGTCGTCGCTTTGATGGCAAAAGCTTCGACTTGTTATTTAACTTTTTTGACAGTTTGTTGTGTAACTTCACGCAACGTAACCTGTCTGTTTGGACAGTGCCATTGTCTGTTCTCAATTGTTTGTGCCCTGTAACGAGTGTTTGAAGCGTGATTTGCGCTTTTTTAGCTTCAGTTCGCATTTGATCTAATTGGCCTTGAATATTATCACGCGTTTTTTGTATTTCGTTTTTAGTTTCTTTCAGCCCCAGTTTTAATTCTTTTTGTCCTTGTGTTATGCGCCCTTCTAAACGCTTTTCTGATTCCTGAGATTGTTATAATAAACGCTGCAACATTCCAGATATGTTGGCCTTTTCATCTACATCATTTTCGCCTATTGCCATCTGATGTAACTGTTTCCCGTCTCGTTTCTTGTGAACCGTTTCCTTCACTTCCGAAGATAGTGTAGGAACACTAACACTCGTTCTTTCATTCAATTGCAAACCTGCCTGATTCAGTATGATTACGTTTGGTGCAATATGCTGTAATTCATTATCTACAGACTCAGTGTCTGATTCATTAGCAACGCCATTCTCACGTCCATTGTATGGACAATACTGAACATTATGTGTTGCATTTTCGGTCTCGTTCAGCATTCCTACGTGTTCTGTCTCTTGTTGTTCACGCTGATCTACCTGTTGCGTACCGAACTCGATCCTATCAATATCATCCATTGCTTCTCTTTGTCTTAATCTATTATTTTCTGTCTTTTTGAGCGTTCCACACAGCGTTGCTGGTCGCGAATTTTCCGAACCTGACTCCGCGTTAACATCTTATCATGAGACTTGATTCTACCCCAAAATATCATCCACGGTCCTATATTCAATAATCGAACCTGTTTCCTCGTCCTTTATATAGTCTTTTGGTTACAGGAGTTGAGTCAGAACTCAGCACAACCCAATTCAACGACGTGTTGCGCCAGCATATAAAAAATACATGAATACAATTCTGTCTACACTTACTACACATTGAGTCACATTTACAATTGCATTTTTTTTGTCACTTTGCATCAGCTTATTGTTTGGGAGGATTATGTGCTTTGTACCTATCAAAAGCAAAACCTCAATCTATCAGAATGCTGTAATTTCGAATCCTGGTAGGATAGCAATTTGTGATTGCGCGCAAATTGGAGAAAACATCTGAACTCTCTTCTCACACCCAGGGAATTAAACAGACATTCTATATAACTATGAACTTGGCCCGGTAAGGGCAATTATAAATGGTGCTGTCACATAAGTAGAATGCATAAATTAATAAAAGTGAAAGTTTGGGATCTACTCTAGAAGGACAAAACAGCTACTCCCTTTTTCATTCCACATATAATTTATCAACTGTGCTTTCAAGGGTCAAGTGATACACAAAAATCATGTTCAATTACTTCCAACACTCAGTAACAAAATATTTAACTCTTGGACACATTGAATTGGCGATTATTAATTCATTATCTCTACATACGAAAATCTTTATCACAGGCAAGAATGATTAAAAATCTTACTGAGCTAATTTACGTCTACGATGGTGTAGCTGGTCAGTGCACTGAGTTGGTGGAGAACAATTTTACTTTTTAAACCAATGAAAACCTCTCATGTACTCAATGTGAGGGTTGGTTAGTATCCTAGCTTTTGATATTCAATGGTCAAAGCATACGCAAGTTGGAGTGAGCAATATCTCGGCTCAACATTTACTGTGGTTTAATGCGCGATGGTACTTTACCAAGCAACAGTGTTGTCTCCGTGCTGGATCTGAAACGCTAATTCCCTACTCTGGCCTTGACTGAATTTACTCAGTCTCAACTTTCCTGTGTTCCGTAGAACGTTAATTTTTCCCTAGTCAAAATAATGGCTATTGCACACTCGCGATGTGCACAAATTCTTTGCCCCCAAAAATTCCCGCAGGAATAACTAACTACCTCTTTGTTATCTGTCACCACGATATGTGAAGCATATCGCCCACTCTTTGCAAAAGCAAAGCTCTCAACGCCCTCGCTATTTTCCACACACTTGTGTGGTCCCCCGCAAGACAAGAGATATTCTAGAATTTTTAGTTCTCAAAATTCTTTTATATAATGGGGATCTACCTACCGTGTCGCGTCTGCATCACCCAGTATGGCTTCAGCCAATCGCCATCTCGTTAGAGGTGAATTTTATTTTTCTTGCCGGGTCGCCACCTAGCCCTGTTAAAGCTGTCCAGCCACTCACCCTCGGTCCCAGCCGTATTTAAGTTAAAAGGAATAATGTATTGTTCTGGCCTTATACATTTCTGCGCTGAAGCTCTCCGTTCTCTTGTTAAGTGGGGTTTTCCAATGCCATTAACCACACGCTCGGTTCACCTCCAAATTGTGTTTCACTTTAACTTACTTATGCATGCCACTGTTCTTACAATGGTAGATATTGTTTTCTTAGTTTTCGGTACATGAGATTACTATAATTGCTTTTTGTTGATATAATTTAATTATTATTTTCCGAGGATGTCATACTGTATCGTACTGTTATTATGGATCAAGCTCATGTAAAGTCCAAAAAATCTGGACGCCTTACAACCTTGTTTTGTATTCTCATTAGTTGCACTACTAGCGCCGCTCTTACATGACTGGCACGAAATTTGAATTGATATCATCCTTCAGATGTTAAAACACGCCTGCCAACTTTTGTTTAAGTCGTACAACTCCTTGCTGGTGTTGTGATTTTTTATCTGTGAGTGTATATTTTTAATTACTTTCTTTTATGTGATGAATAATTTTGGCCTAAGCGAGAAATTACCCCAGAATGGTATCCTGTAGGACATGGATGAATGAATATATGCAAATTATGTTACTATAGCAGTTCCCCCATCCCCAAAGTTTGCAGTTATTCTTATATTAATATGAGCTGAACGTAAATGTTTTAGCAGATTTACTGCATGGTTTTGCCTAGTTAAGTTTTTAGCAGTATGTGCACTCACGAAATTATTTCTGTCTTGTTTATAACTTTTGTAGATAAACTAGGTTCATAGCAGGTACAAAACTGAATGATCTTCGTTTTTCTCAGATTTATAGCTAGCCAAGTCGTGTGAAACCAATTAATTTACTACTGTTTCCTATTTTCTCTGTCATTGCTTTCTAATCGGCTTCACAAACAATTCTTTTATAGTTTACAACAGGACAAATTTTTCTTCATGATTCAAATTAAATGGTAGCTCATTAACACAAAGCAAGGAAAGCAATGGACGTATGATGGAACCATGCATAACGCAAGTGCTGAAACATGTATCCCAAAAAAACTGCTTTCGCTAGTAGAATATTATGACTGACACAACTAAATATCTTTGATTAGTCACAGAAGACCACACTGGGGATAATTTATCATTTAACAATTTCGTTATACGCTTAGTGGAAGTCTAAATAGAGCACCTCTTTTGAGATCCAAACTGAGATCAATCAAGTGTCCCATTACTACAAAGGCCCCACCCTCGAGGACATTATCTTCTCAAAAATTTTGAAAATCGATTTAAAAGGTTGGATTGGCAGGTAGTTATAAATGTGGAGTCATCTTTCTTATAAGGAGGCCTAATAAATGCATAATTATTTTAATATGTCTGGGAAAATACCTGGAATTAATATTAACAAATTGAAGGGCTACGTATTATTAGCATCTTACTGGAGGTATCATCACCTTTTAACAGTCATGATTATCTTCCTTATTTTGGGGGGGGGGGGGGGAGGGGGGATGTGTGGCAAATTCTCACTTCACTAAATTTCTTAGATGTTGATTTTGCTTGCGCTTCTGAAATTCTTGAATCGATTGTCTCACCTGCTTGCATATCTTACTGGCGAGACCAGCTGATTAGCAGGCTTATGCCCCTGAGGAAATGTCTTTGTTCCGACGGTTGCGGGGCGAATTTTCATGAAGGTAGAAAAATAGTCTCGGTAATTACTTATTTCATTTAAAGTAGCAAGTGGCAGTTACTATTACACTATTTATTCACAACTGAGTTGTCAGCAGTTTAAAACTTGAAAGGGTCATCACTGGACGGCAGTACACCTCTTAAACAATGTCTCCCACACTTTGTTACTGATAGTGCAATGTCGAATCATGTTGTAAGCTACGGTACTGGTGTTGTGATAAACTATGTGACGTTTTTGAACAAATGGTGACTGATTTCGTAATGATTCGAACTGCACAATGTGAATGGAAAACGAGAACTAGGTATTTCTCCTGATGTATATAAGAAAAACCAGTGTACAGCACCACACACAAGCGTAAACGCTTCTACCATACGGTCACCGTATATAAAACATTTACTTCTGTCTGAGGATCAATGCTTCTGACCAAAAGAAAATTATACAAGGCGTAAAATAGTTTTCTCTGGATATACGGTTATAAATGGTTTCATATGTGCCTTTTTTTAAATTTTTGTTTTAAAGAATGGAATCATATCAGCTGTTCCCCACATGACTGGTGCAGCTGGAAGTGTGGCGTTTGTGTGGTTTACCAACTTCCTGCTCCGAAAGGAATTTGTATCCAAGATCTGGACCTTCCGCATAATAAATGCGCTAGGTAAGTACTGTGTGCAAAAATTTCAAATTTTCATAAACAGCATACCTCTATAATCTATTTATTGCTATATTCAGAGATGTGTAATAGTATGGACAAGATATCAGCATTAATGTTTTGCTTCATAATTTTAAGTTATCCTGAATGAAATAGTGTACAGCAACACTCATTTATGAGCGACCGAACAGCTACCCTCTTTCGTTCCGAAAACGGGGTATCGCAGGCGTTGGAGAGCCCTTTGGACCCTTGACCATTCAGACACACATCACGAGAAATAAGCTGAAGGTACATGTATACAACTACATGTACTCGGCAAGATACTTTATGCTGCGTGTCGGAGGGTAGGTTGTCCGCTTCCGTCACGTCTTCTATCGTCACAAATGATATGGCGGAAGCACGATTAATGATAAACCTCTGTACGAGCTCCGCTCGAATTTTATCTTTATCGTCTTTGCGCGAGATCTACTTAGGAGAAATCAGTATATTGCTTGTCTGCTAGGAACGCACACTCTCGAAATTTTACTAGTCAAGCACAGCGTTATGTATGACGTCGCTCTTGTAGTGTCTGCCAATAGAGTTGTAAGAGCACCTCTGTGGCGCTTTTCCGCTTTCTAAGCTACCTGTACCAGTACACGCTGCTCTTCATTGGATGTTTCGTCTATCAGTACTATCAGACTGACATTCAATAAAGTATAGGTCAAACGGGCTGTAAGTATATTGTCATATCGCTGGCGTGGTTGTGGAGTATCTTTGCGAGCGGCTGCATTTGCAGAGTCGACCACGGGGGAGGGAGCTGCTATGTTGTGTTGTGGAAAGTTCTGCATGGGAAAGGCATTATTATCGAGGTTCAAGTGTGGCCAGTAAGTACTATTATTGTGAAGTAATGAGATATGGAAGTGGATTCACTGGAAAGTGCGTAAAGAAGTAATTAAAAATGAGCAATGCCGCCAATAACAAATTTGTGTATCCGCCCGTTTGCGTGTCGTACAATGTCAATCATCCACGTCGTGTTTGGCCTCCCAGAATGAAACTTATGTGAACCAGTAAAATAATTTACAGCAAAGGAGAGCAATCAAGTGCCAGTGGCTCAGTGTCCCGTAGCGAGCGTGAGAACATGCTTTCCGGTCATCGCGTTTCCGCACCAGCAATAATCAGCGGCGTCGCGACGGTTGCGCGCACGCACGTACGAGTGAGAACTGCGAACTGTAAATTAACTTTTACGAACAGTGATATGTTATTACAAGTGTCAAGAAGGACTGGTACCAGATATCTGTGTGTACGTGACGAGCGTAAGAACTTTCGTTCGACCATTCGGCATCCGCATCCTCAACAATCACCCGCGTCGTGTCGGTTGCGCGTACGCTAGTCCAAGTGATAATTGTGGAAAGACAAAGGTCATCATTGCCTGTTGAATTGCCCCCTCTGTTTATTGATTGTATAGCCACTGAATTGCTATTTATTTATTTAATGGGATAATAATAGTTATTACAAGGTGGCAATTTTATTTAAGCATTGATTTTACTCTTTCGAGTGTTGCGAGCCAGCGATAGTGCAATGCTGCTTGTTTTGGAGAATACACGTTTTATAAGAATTATTTGGTCCAGGAAACACTTTTGCGATCACGGTCGCGATTTAGACGGTATTCGCGTAATTGTACTGATTAAAAGTTATCGTTTCCGAAAGACGCAGGTTCGATTAAAGCTGTGTGCACTTTTGCGCGTAAAATGAAAATATTCATAACACGTCGCGTAACAAAAAGAAACATGCGAATCACAACCGTGATCAAACGAAGAAAATATATGATAACATAAATGTTCTTCGCTGTTATTCAGGACAGGCTCAGATTAGACCTTGCAATTTTTAGTTATAGGAAATCACAAAGCGTTACACCTTCGAGATATTTGTTTTGAATAAATTGTATTTACCTTCTCTCTCTCTCTCTCCTTTTTACAGCCGTTATACCTTCACATCGATTAAGGAACATTTCCTTCTCTACCGACCAGTACGAGAACAAAATTCAGACTCAACAAAATGTCTTACATCGAATTATTACATGCTTAACCCTTAACAATCATATATAGTTTCGTAGTACAAACAATTCTAATGTCTTCCGTGCACTAGAAAGTCTTTGATACACTGAGCACAAAAATGAAAATAATAAAATTACAATTACATTTTTAATATCATGAATACTTCTTTAAATCATGAAAATAAGGTTTGACATCGTCGTAATATTAATTTTCATCGTTGAAGCGCTAACTGTGTGTACGTGACGAGCGTAAGAACTTTCGTTCGACCATTCGGCATCCACATCCTCAACAATCACCCGCGTCGTGTCGTTTGCGCGTACGCTCGTCCAAGTGATAATTGTGGAAAGATAAAGGTCATCATTGCCTGTGTATACATCACCGAAGGTTCAGCCGAAGTAAGACTGCGAAATACGTGTCATAGCGTGAAGTACAATAGTGACAGACATTAACATCGTCAAGAATATTGTACAGTAATAAGGGAATGATAATTATGACCACTCATCAAATCTGCAAAAATGTTAACTGGCATCACCACTTGTGACTTAGTGAGTAAACAGTGCAACCTGCGATTTTCTTATCGTCTCAGAATATAATTGTTCAGACCAGACGTAGGGCAGTGTTGTGTTTAGCGTTGAGTGGTTCCCCTAAACCCGCTTGCATATTTATATACATAATTTCAGGCAAGCCATCAGCAGTGTGGAGCAGCTGGAGTATCGGATACGTGGCGTGGACATGGCGCATGGTCAATGTGAGAGCAGTTTAAAGGTCTCCCGCAAGTTGTACACCCGGGCGTGTTACAGGACTTTTGTACGCTAGCTCCTTCAAGGGACGATTTCACTTCCTGTGCATTCTTCCAGACAGTCAAGCCATGTGAGCTGCCGGGCGTTCTGCCGAGCTGTTGCTTCCATTTTCTGCACAGTTTTTCGACGACCATCCCAGTCGTCTTGTTTCATGTTGCGAGTTTTGCTTTTATGTGTACTCACCGTCTGGACTCCAACCAGAACCACAGGAAACACAGTATTAATCAATGGTGCCAAGAAAACCTGAGGGATCAAATCGTGCCTTGCATCTAGATTTCCTACGATTAGTTTTAAATGGTCGTTCCGCTAAATGAAATTTAAAAAAATATTGTACTTTGTCACTTCTTAAGTATTTTACGTGATGGGAGACTGTAGGCATTTTATTTAGTTATATCACAGCTGATCAACAGCACGTACAAATTTTACAAAATGCATTGCACTGTGCTGTTTGTGGTAGCCGTATTTATTCTGCTACTGGTTTAAGACCGAAATCGGTAGCAGAATAAATATCATTATCAGAGACAGCACAGTGCAATGCATTTTGTAAGATCAGTTATATCACTTTCCTGTGTGAAGCACAAAACAGTTTTACGTATAACTACGATCTCATGAAATTTTTCCCAAGTCTGAATACTATTAAAAGCTTCCACACTATAGTTCCGTACATTTAAATATGAAAGTTACTGACTTTTGTGTCTAACAGATACACTCCAAGTCAAATTTCGAATAACCTCGGCTTTTGGGATTCCTTTGAAATTACGAAATGAGTAATCGCTGTGCCACCTGTAGAACAATTATCGGACTTCTTTAATATGATTTTAAAAAGATGCAATTCCGTTTTGCAGATAAATTTGACTCACTAATTGTCGGTGAAGGCGGAAGGAAATTTCTCCCACAATAGCTTCAATTATGACATTGCTGAAGACCACTTTTACTAATTTTATGAAAATGGGATGTGAGTCAGGATATCTAAATAATGTACACGACTCTAAGTAATACTTTTCTTTGAAATTATATTTTCAACTTGAATACACTTAGATGAATCAATAAAGAGAAATAAGAGTAACAATCACAACAGGAATCGCTAGAGGAGGAGTAAACGATTTTACATTGTTTCAGCATATTTATGCTTTTACAAAAGAAACAATTCAAGCACATTATGACGTTTTCTGCTTCGTGTCTCTGGTTAACTTGTAGTTCTTCTCTCTGGTACTTGATTATCTTAGGCACCTTGTCCATTTATTAATTACAAGATAAGTAATGAGGAGGTTCTCCGTAGAATCGGCGGGGAAAGGAACAAATGGAAACACTGACAAGAAGAAGGGACAGGATGATAGGACATCTGATAAGACTTCATAAAACACCGAGCAATACCTTCCGTGCTACTCGAAGAACCTCTAGAGGGTAAACACTATTCAGGAAGACAGAGATTTGGATCCGGTAAATAAATGAAGACGTAAGTTGCATTTGTTACTCTGAAATGAAAAGGTTGTCACAGGAGAGGAAGTCGTGGCGGGACGCATCAATCAGAAGACTGGAGACCAAGAGAAAAACGTAAATCTAGAAAAGGGACGCCACAATACACTTTCTCCCAATTATTTAAGGGATGTAACTGTTTCTAGTGATGGTTCGACAAATGTTTGATCAAACAATAATGGGTCTTTTCGTCTGTTTACACATAATGCTTTACATCTGTTTGCGCTGTGTTGTTGAACTGTTGCTTGGTTTGAATGATTTCTGCTATGATTCACTAAGTGCTAGGAAATCTGGCAGCAATGGTTATCTGCTAAAATGCTGACACCTCCTACTTGCAGGCATGGGTTTTTGTCGTAGTATATGAGCGTTACTGGATTAATTACTCACTAGAAAATAAGGGAGCATAAGATAGCAGGTTCAAAAAACATAATAAGAAGACACATGAGGAAATCAAACAGTTTGTTTAAAACCGATGAGAATTACGTGGAAAGTATATCACTGACAAAACTATACAGGAAAGGCGTGGGCTCACATGATTCTTGCGAACCTCCTACACAAAACTTAATCACCCATTCAGAATAAGGTCTGCCCCTCTGGCAGATAAGAGAACAATAATCATTGTTTCTGACACCAGAGCGCTAATGACTTGAAGGACACACTTAAATGCACTCTGAGATTAATAATAAGGACAGAAGGATAAGGAAAACTTTGGAAAGAGCAAGATGTCTTTGCAAGGATGAGAACTGTGAAGAACTGAGCACTCAACCTGTGTTTTTACCTAGCACGGTGGCGACTGATCGGCACCCGGCGTTGTAGCAGCGTCGGCGGTGGTGTATTATGAATAACATCGAGGTGCGGACGCCTCGGCATTGACTCAAGGAGGCTCTTGATATGTTGTTGGGGTATAACAATCCACAGTGCTCCCACACATTGCCAAAGTCGATCTGGTAAGGCAGTGTGTTGTGTATCCTTAGCCAGTAGTTCCACATTCATCGACCAGACGTTTTCGACAGGCGAGAGATCGAGAGAACAGGAAAGTTAAGGGAGCAGTGCAATGTGATGGGCGACGATGAACTCTTGAACATTGAGGGCCACGTGTGGTCGAACACAACCCTGTTGCAATGTGGCTGTCGGCAAGGTATGAGAGAACAACAGGCTCCAAAACTTCAGAGATGTAACGCTGCAATGCGTACGAGGGGTTGCGGGAATGGAGTCCAATACCACCCCAAACCATAAAACGGGTGCAGGACCAGTAGGGTGATACATAAGACAATAGTTCAACAGTCTCTCACCGCGGTGTCTGCAGACTCTAATCCGACCATCGTCGTGGGCAGACAGCATCGGGATTCGTCGATAAAGACAATGTCAATCCATTCGGGTTATCCATGTTCGTCGTTCATCACCGTGGCCGGCTCAAACTCCTGTAGCGTTGACTCAGTGGTAAATGTAACAATGGACACTTGCACTTCCACTCTGCTGCAAATGACGTCGAATGATACGTGCGACCACTGCTTGTTGCTCAACATACGGAATTTGTTCGTGATGTAGCAAGCGATCCATCACTTCCATGTGCACAATATACCTTTCGTCACGTGTAGTGGTTCAAATGGCTCTGAGCACTATGGGACTTAACATCTGAGGACATCAGTCCCCTAAAACTTAGAACTACTTAAACCTAAATAACCTAAGGATATCCATGCCCGAAGCAGGATTCGAACCTGCGACTGTAGCGGTCGCACGGTTCCAGACTGTAGCGCCTAGAACCGTTCGGCCACAGAGGCCGGCCGTGTAGTGGTGCAACGAGGTGTGTGCAATAGGTCCCGTCGTCGATCCGTCGTTCCCTCCTGCATCCAGCGATTACAGATCCGCACACAGTCGCTTGGTTCCGTCCGACACGGATCACCGATTTCTCTGAAGGATAGTCCGCAGTCCATATAGGCAACTACTCTTCCTCGGTCGAACTACGAAAGACGCTCGCTGTCTTCTACGAGGCGCACTGAAGCTGCTTACGAAAACAACAGCACGAAAGAACAATTACACACGGCCATCTGTTCCCCGTTTTATATAGGGCTCTCAGGTGCGAAGTGCTAATCATGTGTATCTCCCGTCGCCGCAAACGCATGCTGCGAATTTCACGCGACTTGGATGCTCCCTTCAGGGAGTTGCATTTTGGGTGACCAGGGTGTTCATTTTGACTGAAAACACTGAAGTATCCTGAAAACTATACACATTGGACGATGCGATATTGTGACAATACTACCTACAGACATGTCGAAATCGCGGTGTAGTTCCCGGGCGCTCATCTGTGAGTTGTGGCGCACACCTATTTCATTAGCTTCTCCTGTAACACGTTTGCTTCGTTTCCTTCTGATGGTCTGTACTCTGCCATCACAGACAAAGGCGTTCATAACCTCGTAAAAGAACGAACGAGAGAGAGCTTTCTCTCGAAGACGCTCGGCATATAAAGCAACAGCAGCCTCAATATTTCTCATACATTCTCCATAAACCAGGATCATTTCAATTAGGGCCATTGAGTAGTATGTCGAAAATTACGATTGTGTACCCATTTCTACTCCTCCGATTACAGCGCCATTTGTGGCGAACCGAATAAAATGCTTCAGACAAAAAGTATGTAGATTTTGCCGTAGAATCGTAATGTGCAATGAAAAACGGGGGTTCCCATTGGAGGTTGTATGTAAAGTTGCCCCCGCCACCCACACACGGGGTGGGGTGCCGTGTCGAGTGTGTTATCACTGGATGTCCCCCTCTGACACAAACAAATTGTAACTATAACTATGGTTCATTACTACATCTATATGATTTTTCTGCAATTCACACTTAGACGCCTGGCAGAGTTTTATTAAGATGATCATTTCTTCCTATGTAGGTTGGCGACTGTAAAATATTTTGACATTCATAGAAGAAAGTTAATGATTGGAATTTCGTATAAGATCTCGCCACAACGAGAAACGCCTTTCTTTTAATAGTTGCCACCCTCAACTTGCTTATCACACCTTTGACATTCTTTCCCCTGATTCGCCATAATACTAAACGAGCTGCCTGTCTTTGAGCTTTTTCGATGTCTCACCACAATCTACCTGGCAATAATACCATAACGCAAAGCAGTACTCTAGCAGAGTACGGACCAGCACAGTGTAGGCAGTCTTTTTATTAGTTCTGTAGCATCTTCTAAATGTTGTGCCAATAAAACGCAGTCTCTGGTTTGCCTTCCTTATAACATCGCCTATGTGATCGTTCAGTTTAAGGTGTTCGCATTGTAGTTCCGAAGTATTTAGTTGAACTGACAGCCTTTAAATTTGTGTGATTTATCGTATAACCTAAATTTAACTAATTTCTTTTCTTACTCATATGGATGACTTCAGACATTTCCGTATTTAGAGGCAACTGTTACTTTTCACATCACACAGATACTTTGTGTAAATCATTTTGCAATTGGTTTTGTTCTTCTGATGACTTACATAGACTGTAAATGCCAGCATCATCTGCAGACAATCTAAGTGGGCTGGTCAGATTGTCTCTTAAATCGGGCCTATAACACCTCCCTCGCGACGCCAGACGTCACTTCAATTTTACTCGATGACTTTGCATCAGTTACTGCATACTATGATCTTTCAGACAGGAGATTAAGATTCTAGTTACACATCTCCACAGAAACTTAATTTAATTAGAAGTCTTTGTGTGAAACGGTGTCAAAAGCCTTCTGGAAATATGGAAGTATGGAATCAATTTCAGAACTCCTGTCGATAGCACTCATTACTGCAATGAGAATAAAAAAATTGGTTCTACACCTACATGACTACTCTGCAATTCACATTTAAGTGCTTGGCAGAGGGTTCATCGATCCACAATCATACTATCTCTCTACCATTCCACTCCCGAACAGCGCGCGGGAGAAACGAACACCTAAACCTTTCTGTTCGAGCTCTGATTTCTCTTATTTTATTTTGATGATCATTCCTACCTATGTAGGTTGGGCTCAACAAAATATTTTCGCATTCGGAAGAGAAAGTTGGTGACTGAAATTTCGTATATAGATCTCGCCGCGACGAAAAACGTCTTTGCTGTAATGACTTCGATCCCAATTCGCGTATCATATCTGCCACACTCTCTCCCCTATTACGTGATAATACAAAACGAGCTGCCCTTTTTTGCACCCTTTCGATGTCCTCCGTCAATCCCACCCGGTAAGGATCCCACACCGCGCAGCAATATTCTAACACAGGACGAACGAGTGTCGTGTAAGCTGTCTCTTTAGTGGACTTGTTGCATAAGTGTCCTGCCAATGAAACGCAACCTTTGGCTCGCCTTCCTCACAATATTATCTATGTGGTCTTTCCAACTGAAGTTGTTCGTAATTCTAACACCCAGGTACTTAGTTAAATTGACAGCCTTGAGAATTGTACTATTTATCGAGTAATGAAATTCCAACGGATTTCTTTTGGAACTCATGTGGATCACCTCACACTTTTCGTTATTTAGCGTCAACTGCCACCTGCCACACCATACAGCAATCTTTTCTAAATCGCTTTGCAACTGATACTGGTCTTCGGTTGACCTTACTAGATGGTAAATTACAGCATCATCTGCGAACAACCTAAGAGAACTGCTCAGATTGTCACCCAGGTCATTTATATAGATCAGGAACAGCAGAGGTCCCAGGACGCTTCCCTGGGGAACACCTGATATCACTTCAGTTTTACTCGATGATTTGCCGTCTATTACTACGAACTGCGACCTTCCTGACAGAAAATCACGAATCCAGTCGCACAACTGAGACGATACCCCATGGCCCGCAGCTTTATTAGAAGTCGCTTGTGAGGAACGGTGTTAAAAGCTTTCCGGAAATCTAGAAATACGGAATGAACTTGAGATCCCCTGTCGATAGCGGCGAATAAAGAGCTAGCTGAGTTGCACAAGAACGATGTTTTCTGAAACCATGCTGATTACGTATCAATAGATCGTTCCCTTCGAGGTGATTCATAATGTTTGAATACAGTATATGCTCCAAAACCCTACTGCAAACCGACGTCAATGATATAGGTCTGTAGTTCGATGGATTACTCCTACTACCCTTCTTAAACACTGGTGCGACCTGCGCAATTTTCCAATCTGTAGGTACAGATCTATGGTGAGCGAGCGGTTGTATATGATTGCTAAGTAGGGAGCTATTGTATCAGCGTAATCTGAAAGGAACCTAATTGGTATTCAATCTGGACCTGAAGACTTGCCCGTATCAAGCGATTTGAGTTGCTTCGCAACCCCTAAGGTATCTACTTCTAAGAAACTCATGCTAGCAGCTGTTCGTATTTCAAATTCTGGAATATTCCATTCGTCTTCCCTGGTGAAGGAATTTCGGAAAACTGCGTTCAATAACTCCGCTTTAGCGGCACAGTCGTCGGTAACAGTACCATCGGCACTGCGCAGCGAAGGTATTGACTGCGTCTTGCCGCTTGTGTACTTTACATACGACCAGAATTTCTTCGGATTTTCAATCAAATTTCGAGACAATGTTTAGTTGTGGAACCATTAAAGGCATCTCGCATTGAAGTCCGTGCCAAATTTCGCGCGTCTGTAAATTTTAGCCAATCTTCGGGATTTCGCGTTTCTCTGAACTTCGCATGCTTTTTCCGTTGCCTCTGCAACAGCGTTCGGACCTGTTTTGTGTACCACGGGGGATCAGTTCCATCTCTTACCAATTTATGAGGTATGAATCTCTCAATTTCTGTTGCTACTACATCTCTGAATTTGAGCCACATCTCGTCTACATTTGCATAGTTCGGAAGGAATGGAGATTGTCTCTTAGGAAGGCTTCTAGTGACACTTTATCCGCTTTTTTAAATAAAATTATTTTGCGTTTGTTTCTGGTGGATTTGGAAGAAACGGTATTGAGCCTAGCTACAACGACCTTGTGATCACTAATCCCTGTATCAGTCATGATGCTCTCTATCAGCTCTGGATTGTTTGTGGCTAAGAGGTCAAGTGTGTTTTCGCAACCATTTACAATTCGCGTGGATTCGTGGCCTAACTGCTCGAAATAATTTTCGGAGAGTAATAGTTTTTGAATCCATTCTAATTGTCAGTCAACAGACCGTTTCCTTCAATCTCGCTCATAATGTTCGAACACAGCCTGTATTCCATAATCCTAACGTAAATACACGTCAGTGATAAGGGTCTGTAATTCATCGAATTACTCCCACTTCCTTCCTTGAGTATAGTGTGACCTATGCAACTTTCCAGTCTTTGGATGCGTATCTTTTGCCGAGCGAGCGCTTGTATATGATTCCTAAGTGAGAGGCTTCTATATAAGCATCTTCTGAAAAGAACCTAATTTTTATATTATCGTAACTGAAAGGATTACTTTATTAAGTGATTTAAGCTGCTTCGCTACCCTTGGTCTTCTTTTGGTGAAGGAATTTCGGGAATCTTAGTTTAATAATTCCTCTTTAGCAATTGCTTATATTACTACTGGAAAGGCGCAGTGAAGGTATTGATTGCATCTTTCCTATGAAGTACTTCAATATGACAAGAATTTCTTTGGTTTCGAGTCAGATTTGGAAAAGAAGTTTCGTTTTGGAGCCTACTAAAAGCATCCCGCATTGAAGTCCGCTCTAAGTTTCGAGCTTCCGTAGAACATCGCCAATCTTAGAAATTTTGTGTTCTTTTAAATTTGGAATTCTTTATTCGTTGCTTTTGCAACAGTATTCTGATCTGTTTTGTGTACCATAGGGGATGAGTACCAACTTTCATTAATTTACTCGTTATAAATGTATCAATTGTCACTGACACTATTTCCTTCAATGTAAGCCATATCTGGTCTACATTTATGTAGTTAGTTGGGGAGCAGTGGAGACTCTCTTTTAGGAAAGCGTCAAGCGAATTTTATCTCCTTATTTAAGTACACCTACACTGCCGGAAAAAATTAGTACACCTTCAAAGACAACTTCGATTTTGATCCGATGACGGCGTATGCCACCTGGCGGATATTAGATGTACTGAGAATGGTTTTAACGTCGTCCAACAACAGATGGGGCATAGATACCAGAGTGCCATTCATGTCTAGCCTGTAACAGGGGATGATCACAACCAGAAGGCTCAAGGCTCAGTGTGGTGCAAACGTGTGACGCAAGCAGGCAACCATGCCGCAGAGACGCACTGAGTGAGTTTGAAAGAGATCATATTGTGGCCTTCCTAGTGAGGGGATGGTCATTTTGGAGAACTGCCACACAAGTTGGACGTCAGTTGTGCAGCGATGGTGGAATCAGTGGTTAGGTGAATATTATGACACCTGTAGACGAATTTCTGGACGTCCTCGCAACGTAGACGCTAGCCTCGATCATCATATTGTAAGGGCAGCAGTGGCAGACTGCACAGGAACCACAGCACAAATAAGAGGGATTGTAATACCAGACTTGTCAACATGAACTGTTGCGAATCGTTTATTACAGGGACTACAGACACGCATAACTCCAGCCCATCTTCCACCCTTCCCACAGCATCGACGCGTCCACCTCGAGTGGTACCATCAGAAGGTCACTTGGAAGATGGAATGGTCTTCAGCGATGAAAGCAAATTCTGTCTGCAGGCGAATGATGGCCGTTTACGCGTACGACACGCTGCATTGTAGAGTTTATTCGTCCAAGAGAAACTGGCCCCATCCCAGGCATTATGATCTGGGGTGCAATAAGCTACAAGTCTCGTTCACCTTTGATGTTCCTCTGTGGTACATAGAGAATGTTGTTAGACCCATCCTTTTGTCTTTCTTGCAACAGGAATGTGATGTGTTTTCCAATAGGATAATGCCGCCCACACACTGCCCGTAAAACTCAGTGTGCTCTCCGAGACGTGGAGCAACTTCCCTGGCCAGCATCTTCTCCACACTTGTCTCCAATCGGGCACGTGTGGGATATGATGGAATGGGAACTGACTCGTGACTGGTTAACCAACAATTGTTACAGAAACACGTAAATAGGTCGAACAGTCGTGGCATAAGGTATCCCGGGACAGTATTCGCCTTCTGTCGATCGACTGGACGCCAGAGTCACCGCCTGCATTGCCGCCCATGTAGGCTACACCACGCATTAATATGGGTGTTTCAGTGTCGGGCGATGCATGGTACGTCTGCGATTGATATGTAATTATAATCATTTCCTGTACACTGTACATTGTTGCAACAATAAGTCTTGAGTGAACTGGAACCCTCTAAAATGGTGTACTTTTTCCAGCAGTGTATTTTGCGTTTACTTTTAGAGGCTGTGGACATTACGGGGTCAGTCCCGGTACAACGATCTTGTGGTCTTTAATCCCTGTATTCGTTATAATGATCCCTATTTGCTCAGGATTATTTGATGCTGAGGCACATTTACCTTTCCTGGTGTAGCACTTTTCAGTAATTTTGGCTTATAAGCTGATGAAGGGGTTCGACAGAGACGCTGCTTGTCGTGTGTGCAGGTACCCTGGTGCCCGCAGTGGCGCTGGTTGTGGTGGCGCTGGTGGGCTGTGACAGCGCAACCATCATCGCGATGCTGGCCATCAGCGGCTTCTGCACTGCCACCGACTGCACGGGCTCCTACCTCAACATGCAGATAATCGCGCCCAACTACGCGGGCACCATCGTCGGCATCGTCAACATGTTCGCAAACCTGACGGGCATCGCAGTCCCTTACGTCGTCGGTGCCTTCACCAACGACAACGTAAGTTGTCAATTCACCCACAGCTTGGAGAAACAGACGAAACTAAACACCGTCTGGTACCGTGCACTGCTGTCCAGCTTCGGAGGGAGGAAGGAAGCGCAGAGCTTAACGTTGCTCGGAGACCCTGTTCATTAGAAACGGAGCACGAACTCGGATTGAACAAGTGAGAATAACGAATCGGCCGTGTCCTTTTCAAACAATCCCATCCTCTGCCAGTAGGATCTGTTTCACTTCTAGTTTGCTGGATTCATTAGGAATGTTATAGCCATAGTAAGCCAATGCGATAATATACAATAGAATGGAAAAGAAAGCTGAGGATGTGTTTAGATTACGATCAGTTTGGCTTGAGGAAAGGCAAAGGCAATTCTGACGTTGCGCTTGATAATGGATGCCATGCTGAAGAAAAATAAAGACACAATCATAGGATCTGTCGGCCTGAAAGAGGCGTTCAACTAGGTCAAGTGACTCAAGATGTCCGAAATTCTGTGGAAAATACGGGTAAATTACAGGGAAAGACGAGTAATATACAGTACGTACAAGAGCCAATAAAAGTGGATTATCCACAACACCGTGCTCATATTAATAAAGTTTGTGAGATAGGCATGTACACTTTCGCTCCTACTGTTCAGTTTGTACATGGAAGAAGCAGTGACGGAAATAAAAGAAAGGTTCAAGAATGGAATTAAAATTCAACATGACACGACATCAATGATAAGATTCGCTGATAACATTACAGGATCTGCTGAATGGAATGAAAAGTCTAATGAGTGCAGAATAAGGACTGAGTGTAAATCGAAAAAAAGCGAAAGTAATGAGAAGCAGCAGAAATGACAACAGCGAGAAACTTATCATCAGGATCAGTGATCACGAAGTAGATGAAGTTAAGGAATTCTGCTGCCTAGGCACCACAATAACCCATGACGGACGGAGAGAGGGCCACACGTAAAGCAAACAAGCACTGGCAAGTATCAAACATAGGCCTTAACTTGAGGAAGTAATTTCTGAGATTACGTTTGGAGCGGAGTATTGTATGGTAGTGAATCGTGGACTGTGGGAAAACCGGTAACACGAGAATCAAAGATTTGAGATTCGGTGCTACAGAAGAATGTTGAAAATTAGGTGGACTGATAAGGTAAGCAATGAGGACGTTCTCCAAAGAACCGGCGAGGAAAGGAATATATGAAAAACCTTGACAAGAAAATGGGACAGGATGGTAGGTCATCTATTAAGACGTCAGTGAATAACTTCCATGATACTTAGAGGGAGCTGTAGAGGGTAAAACCTATAGAGAAAGACAAAGATTGGAGTATATCCAGCAAATCATTGAGGACGTAGGTTGCACTTGCTACTCTGAGATGAAAAGATGGGTGGAGTAGGAAAAAAAAGTCAACTTAATGCGTCTTGTATATTGGGTCCTTCACAATTAATAGCCAAATGTAACGTGAGGAAAACAATAATAGAAGAAAGAGGCCCTAGCATACGTGTGTAAACGAGCGGGGTGTCAGATAATCGCGAATGTTTGCGTAGTAGCTGCGACTGACTTCAGTATAGAATATTGTCCTAGTTAGTACAAACGTATTCGAAATGTAAATTTTTCGATTAAGTACCCGTCTAATTGGGCTCAAATTTCAGCAATGACATATCTAACAAGATTACTTCATATATGTTGAAAAGACTGTAAATTTCGCCGCTGAAATTCTTCAACCTTATCAACGGGGTGCTGCGCACTTTACTTTTGAGATGATCCCAGACAGTAAAATCCAGAGTATTGACATCAGCTGATGCGCTGTGTGTCGTCTTACATTAACAGCCAAATATGCCAATACCCCATCATACATCTATCACATTCTCCTACCATGGGCCGTTGCTGACATTCAAGACTAATTAGTTGTTGTTTTTGCGCTCTTCAGACCGAAGGCTTGTTTGATACAGCTCTCCTTGCTATTCTATTCTGTGCAAGTCTCTTCATCTCTGAATAACTACTGCAACCTACATCCTCCTGACTCTGCTTACTGTATTCATCTCATGGTGCCCTCTACCCTTTATACCTCTCTTCCCCACTACCCTCCAACACTAAATCGTTGATCCCTTGCTGTCTCAGGACGTGTCTTATCGACCGACCCCTTCTTGTAGTCAGGTTATGCCACAAATTTCTTGTCTCTCCAGTTCTATTCAGTACCTCCTGATTAGTTATGTGACCTACTCATCTAATGTTCTACATTTTTCTGTAGCACCACATTTAGAAAGCTTCTAATCTCCTTTTGTCTAAACTGTTTATCGTCCATGTTTCAATTCCATACATGCCTACACACCAGACAAACACTTGCAGAAAAGACTTCCTAACACTTGCATCTATATTCTACGTTAACAGATGTCTTTTCTTTAAATTCTTTTCTTGTCATTGTCAGTCTATATTTTATATCGTCTCTAGTTCGGCCATCATTAATTATTTTGCTGCTCAAATAGCAGAACTCATCTGCTGCTTTAAGTGTCTCGTTTCCTAATCTAATTCACTTAGCATCACTTGATTTAATTCGATTACATTCCATTAATCTTGTTTTGCTTTTGTTGATTTTCGTCTTATATCCTCCTTTCAAGACAATGTCCATTACGTTCAACTGCTCTTCCAACTCCTTTGCTGTCTCTGATAGACTTACAATGTCATAGGAAAACTTCAAAGTTTTTATTTCTTTTCCTACTCCAAAGTTTTCTTGGGTTCCTTTATTGTTGTTCAGTGTACAGATTGAATAATATCGGGATAGGCTACAACCGTGACTCACTCCCTTCTCAATCACTGCTTACCTTTCATGGCCCTCGAGTCTTATAAATGCCGTCTGCCTGGTTTCTGTATAAACTGTTAACAGCCCTTCGCTCCCCGTATTTTACCCCTTCTGCCTTCAGAATTTCAAAGAGAGTATTCTAGTCGACACTGTCAAAATTTTCTAGCTCTATCAACGCTATAAACGCAGGTGGCCTTTCCTTAACCTAATTAGATGGCAACTTAATTAGAAAGTTTACATTTCAAATTCGTTTGTATTACTTACCATAAAATTCATACTAAAGGCAGTGACGCTTCATCGCATTTGCTATTATCTCGTGAAAGGCTCGCTTTCAGGCCCGTGTTTACTGTAACATCTATGCTTGTATTGTTCTGTAGTTCCACCCATGTATATCTTCGACATTAACTACGGTACATCCTGTAAAGTAGGTGTCACCAGAGAAAACGAATTCAGTTCACTGCCTGTTAAAAAAAAGTAGAGCACGCGGAAGGAGCGGAGGAAATGAACTCCACCGACGGAGAGGATATGTGATAATATTTCAGTCACTACAAAATCGAGTCAAGTTATGTTGTTAGTGCACTAAACGAACAATCCTTGGATAAAGGTAACATGCTGTAGGAAGGTAAATATTTCATCATAAAAACAGATGAAACTAAAAATATTATTCAATCTGTATCTTCCAGGTAAAAAATAAACATGGAAATATTACAAAACACATGACTTCCCAACACTTTTATGAAAACACTTGACATAATCTTCTTTTAGTATAAAGCATCATATCGCAAATTTACTAAAGTAAAACAAATGGTACAGTACGATTAAATGAGAGTAATAAGTTCATAAGACATCATCACCTGCAGTATCATTGCCCACGTCAGTACTGAAAAAGGTTTCATAAAATCCTGCAGCACATATTCAACTATTTTCTTAACTTCTTCTACCTTTTTTTATTCACCAGACACTTTGTAATTGGCGTGATTTTTGGAGAGTGAATAAGTGATACACTAAACCATGAATTAACTGGTTGACACTTGGAAGTACCTTGTGTTGTGAATAGTACTGAAACTCCATCTATTTATATGGAGGAGGAGGGGAGGATATGTTTCTCTGTTAGGCAGCAACGGCACTGTCAATTGATTCCACGGCTAAATGTCTTAATAATCTTTTCGCCAGTTATCAAAATCCGAATCTGGGGGTTCGAACTCCGTCACTTGAAATTCAGGGAATTGTTGATTTTGTCTTCATATATGAAATATACACACTGAAATATTTCTAATGTTTTTTGTAAAGTGCAAAAGTGTGTGAAAATGAAAACTCACCTTGTCAAAGAGCCCACAATAAGCAAGACAAAATCGAATGACAGCGTGGTTGCCATTTCTCCTTGGACAATAAAGAAAGGTACGTAAACGTTTTTTTGGCTGTATTTGAACAACATGTTAGAAACTTCATCGACTTTTTTTTAATACAAGAAAATGCCATACGTCGATTGGAACAGAAAAACCACGAGACGCTGACTTTCGTTGTTTCTGCACTCCTTGCAGTCTATCTTTCGAGTCAATGCATCATACTAGCATGTGGACCCATACTAGCGTGTGGACCCAAGAAAAGTCTGTTAATTACATAATATTCCTGACTTATGATTTTCCTGCAATTACGATTGAGTTGTTCGCATCTTTCCTATTGTGAATTCTTCGTAATAGCCATCGTTATGTTGACGAAAGCTTGTTTACGGCAGTAGTAGTAGCATGTGGCACGTGGTGAAACAATTTCAGCTATCTGTTCGTCCCTCGCTGGAGGGTCGTTCGCTTTATTTAGCCTTCTTCTGCTGTTTTGCCCATGCTGTGACGTAAGACATAAATCTGCATTTATTTTTGTTCACAGCTACAACGAAAAAAACAATTAAAGGTGGCAGTATGTCATCATACAGAAAAGAAAGGGTGACCAGCCTAGAATGATTTATTATTAGTTCAGCATGTAAAATAAGGGAAATGCAACACTCACCTAGAGCATGTCAATGCGTGAAGTAAAGAAACACGTAACAGACAACAACATTCACATTAACTTTCGAGCTTTAGCTCTTTTTCTAGCAGAAGTACTCCTACTCACACACACATACGACACAGACAAAAGCACAGTGCCGTGGCCACAGCAAGACTGATTATTGATACCCAATTATTGCACTGACTATGAAATAATCACTAAACTAACAACAAGGAACTAAGGAGTAAAACCATTCTGAAGTTAACTGAAATCTCTGGACCTTGTGTCTAGTCGCTTAAAATATAACGCAAAAAACATTTGCCTACAGCCAACGCGCGCGGCTTGGAACACCGTCTTCTACCTGTCGGCTGCGGTGGCTACCGTGTCGTACGTCGTTTACGCTGTGTTCACTACCACCGAGGAGCAGCCCTGGAACGTGCCAGCCTCAGGTGAGTTGTACATTCATTACACAATGTTCTGGAATATTCTCTTAAAGTTCTAGACTGTAACTTGGAAATGGTTATATGGGAACGCAGGCTTTCTCGACAAATTTCGATGATAGTCTTCTCGGGTTATCAGCGTCATATCACGGCAAAGTTTCGACAGGTTTCCTACTCGTCATCTACAGGCGAAATGTCGGGTTCGTGTTCAGTTCATATCTTTATAGACGTTGGACTGAAGGCTCCTCTGTATCGTCTGCAACTGCTTGGTCAATCACGTGCCTCCGGAACTGGCGTCATGGACAAGGGGGGGGGGGGGGGGGTGAGAAGAGGAGGAGGGAGGGAATCGGGAATCGCTGGCGGTGGTGGGAGGGCGGGGATTTCCGACGTGTTGGAGGGTCATGCTGTCGCGTCCTGGTGACGCCTGTCTGTTCCATTAGCCGCTTTCAAATCAGAGCGCACTCAGCGTATTCTTGATAGCGCTACATCTCATGCAGAGCCCAGCTGGAAACTGCTATCCCGGTTGACATGATCATCATGGATCCCTGTCTCCACTGCCTCTTTGGTGATCGAGTCCCAGAACACGTTCACCCGGCGCAACATCTCTGTCTGTTCAACATCAAACATATGACCTTGTTGAGAGTGTGCTATGCCACTGCGGATTTGTCCATTTGGACGAAGCGAATGGCGGGGTAGCCGCGTTGTCTAGGCGTCATGTCTCGAACAGTGCGGCTCCCCCCGTCGGAGGTTGAGTCCTCCCTCGAACATGGGCGTGTGTGTTGTCCATAGTGTAAGCTAGTTTAAGTTACATTAAGTAGTGTATAGGCTTAGGGACGGATGACCTCTGCTGTTTACTCCCATAAGACCTTACCACAAAGTTCCAGTTTCCGAAGCGAACGCTTATCTCATGACGGCGCACGGCGTGACGTCAGGCCAATATACTGCTTGTCACATTCGCAACTGATGCTGTAGGCTCCAGGTATCCATAGTGCTATTTGCCTTTCATTGAGCCAGGCGTACTTTTTATTTTATCCGAAGAGCGGAAAATGGTTTTAATGTTGTTCTTCTCAAATATCCTGGCGATTTTGGTCGTGTGGGGCCCAGCATATGGAAGGAACGCTATACGTTTTATGTCTTCTTTCGGATGGCTTTTTTTTTTCCTTTTTCGGCTGGAGAGCTCCTCTTGTCTATGTACCCGAGTAGCCATTCTTGCGAATTTGCGTTGCGCTGGATGGTGGCAGCTATAGTCGGTTACGTACAGTTCTGCTTGTGTCTTTTTTCTATAGATAGAATGTCGCAGTGTGCGATCAGTTTTCTTCCTTATCAGGAATCAGGATATCGAGGAAAGGAAGCCATCCGTTTTCTTCTGCCTCCATGTTGAACTTTGCATTGTCGTGTATGCCATTAATGAGGTCAAGAATTTCCTGCAGGTTTTCTTCACCTTGTGGCCACACCAGGAATGTGTCGTCCACGTATCGGTAGAATGCCTTTGGTTTCAGACGCATGGTTTTGAGAGCCATTTCCTCGAAGTATTCCAGGTATAGGTTTGCGATGCCTGGCGCAAGGAGTGGGGATGGGGGTGGAGGGTTCCCATAGTAAACCTGTCTGACTGCTGGTGCAACTTTCCACCACACTAAAAGTAGGTGGTAGTGAGCGTATCGCGCAACAGTTCCACAGTGTCTTCGTCAAAGTGGCTCCCTAGAAAAGCCTAGCAGTCCTCTAGCAGTATCCATATGAAGAGAGAAGTGACTTCGAAACTGAGCACGAGATCACCCTTGACCAGATGTATCCTCTGAAGCAACTTCATAAACTCAGTTGAACTCTTGACATATGTGCTGTGACCCACGAGAATAGCTAAACACTTGGCCCAGTTGCTATAAAGTAACTGGGCCAAATGTTTAGCTATTCAGCATGGTGAATTTATCGTTTCCACTACTGGATGTAGTGGAACTTCCTTTTTGCGTATCTGTGGAAGGCCATATAACCGTAGTGGTATCAGTGCTCTAGGATAAAACCTTTTGACCGTATCCTTGTCCATTCCTGAGTTGTTTAGGAGTGATCTGGACTTCCTAGTCATAGATGGTATAGGATCCTTTCCTACTGGCTTGTAAGCTGGGTCTTGTAATAGCATGTCAACTGTCTTCTCGAAGGTCACATATCGCTCTGTGTTATGCCGAGAAGACGCTAGTTTTCGGCATGTTTGCCTTGTAAAGGGCCCTGCAGGTCTCTCTTCTCACTTCTTCGGCGGTATCAGAGAGCAGCCCCAGAATGGCTAGCTCGATGCTGCTGATGATCTCCCGTTTGCTTAATGTGTTTGGAACCTGTGCCAAATTTATTCCTTTTGACAGCCCGGATGTTGTCGCCTCGTAAAGCTGCTTTCCAGTCAAACTGATGATGGTCCTCGAGTCCTTGGTGTTGATTTTCTGTGTACTTCCGGAAGTCAAGGCAACTTGTTACTTTGTTTCAAAATAGCTTTGCGCTTGCGGAGTTCACAGGATGCGAAGGTTTTTCTATCCACCCACTCCCACGTACAGGACGAGAGTGGATAACAGTCGTTGGTGGAACGCGAGTAGAGTACGTCCAATTTTGTCAAGTTCAAGTCTCGCGATGCGAATGTGCTCCCATACCAGGGCCAAACTAGCACACTGTAAAATCCGTTAGTCCTTGTCGTGTGGGTAGCGTGCCGCAGGTGAGCAAACCGCGGCATAATGTCGTTGTCCCGACAATGCTGTACGAAAGCCAGTCTGTTAAGCACATTTGCTTTCTTAATTCGAAGTTTCTGCAGCATCTAGAAGATACGGTGGATCTCCTCCCCGTAGATGTCTGCTACATGCGAATGCAAGCTTTCACGGTGAATAAAGTTTTCAGTTGACTCGAGGATTTTGTAATTTTCTTTTTTAGACGCAAACAGGCTTTGGTAGGAAATAATGTAATTGATAAATTACCTATACATGTACTAATTTATTACATGCCATGAAAGAAAAGCACAGTCTGGCGCAAAGTGGTACATCTGAGCATCACAAATTACTTTTGTTCTCTTATCTTTAGATTTTATAATGCAGTACCTGCATTTCTCCCTAGTGTCACTGTCTTTCATGACATGTTTATCTGCTTTCACTAGCTGGACATCAGCTGGCAGACTAGAAAAGTGGGCACCGAACCGCTCTTTTTTCGGACAAATACATATGAATCAGTTGTGTTGTTAATCTAGACGAAAGGTCAGCTGTTTTCTCTTTTGCCGTTCTACCGGTATTTTATACAGGACGTATCAGTTGATAATATCCAAATCAACAACAAATAAAGTAATCCATGCTACAATTTTACAGATCGTCTGCTTATCATGTAACGTTCCCGTAGCATAGCGAACTTCACGGCTCCGCCCACTGTGTTGTTGTAATGGCATACTACTTCAGGACAAGATAGATTTATATTACAGCCGTCTTTAATTTTTATTTCAATAAATTTTACATATTTTGGGTCGTTGTAAGTAGACATCACACAGACTGCTTTTTTTTGTCCTACCTCTTCAAAGTAGTTATACCACACCGTACTGCAAACAGAAACTCTCGACGTTTGTAATCACCTTTTATCTATGCTAATATTTATGACAATCCTCTCCTCTCACACTTCCTCAACTGTAAAGAATTCAGTTTGTCAATCCTTTCATCTTCTATAATAAAAGAGTTATCGAATACAATGCTTCTGTCCGTGTAAAGCAAATGATTCACACAGCTCCAGCACTGTTCGCTTACACGTCTGGTAATTCTTGAAGTCTTATATTGGGTTGCTGGATTTACCGGTGTACACTGCAAAGCTTGAAAAGAAACTGCTTTTAGGATATGCAAGACACCAGGTTTTGTAACCCTTTTTATGGGCTTCGTATACTATCTAAAATGTGTGCCCCTTGAGTGTGTACAGTAATTCGTCCGTTGCCAGTATAGAAGATTGCTCATATTCTGCCAAACAGTTCTTGTTCAGTGACGCAATAAGTGGTCCAGTTTTACACATTTTATTACAATATGGATCAGTTTTTGGAGGAAAATTAACACTACTGCCATTGCAGTGCAGGTTCTGTACGTTTTATTGTACCTTGATAGTGTCATGATGATTGTAACTGAACTCACTTTCAGCATTGGGTCTGCACTACGGCAGTTATCAGTTACCAGTAAGTGAATGATTCAAGTTATTATGAGCATGACTATGAATTATGCAGTTTTACGTATACATATTGTTTGGAGCAGTATATAATTTTTTTGGCAAACGTATGTGCTCCATAATATTTTTGCAAAAAGGTTTCTCAAACAATTCATTATCTGACACAGTGAAATCCACTTTAGATTTTGGCTTCTTAGACAGAATCATACTGTTTTCGAAGAATGATTTATCATTATCACAATCACTATCAAAGCCACTAACATCTTGAGAGCTATGTTCAGCCTTTTCATCAGCATTCTCATCAACGAAAATTTGAGGATAGACAGTTGTAAGTCTACTGCCAATATTATTTGTTATTTGTAAAATTTGTGATCTGCCAGCTGCCGTTGACAATGTTGACCTGATACGTGGCATACATCTTCCAAATTTCTCTGAAGCTGTAGTATCGTCCTTTTCTAGATTATCAGCTTCAACTTCTGACTTCTCAAGTCTGCTAGTGAGGAAAGATAATCCAGGATCTCATTGTCTTTTAGTGTCTGGAAAATATACAAATTAACAATTTTCGGATTTTTTTTCTTTCCTTGCACTGTAGAAACTTACTTATTGTCAAATTTTGTGATTCTAGGTCAACTGGAAGGACCATATAGGATTTGGTGAATGCGTTTGCGAGTATCAAAGCATGTGACATAAATGGTAGTATCTTCTGATTGCTTTGACTTAGAAACTTAAATTTTTTACATTGTCAAGGGACCGTAGACTTCAGTATGTGAGATACATTTCATCTTCCTACCTCCACCCGTTTCTGAAATGAGTGTGTCGTTAACAGTCGGACAGAGAGTCAGGCAGTCTGAAAGACAGGTAGACGGACAACAAAGTGATATTATAAGGGTTCCATTTTTATCGACTGGAGTAAGGAACTGTAAAAATGATCCTTAAGTTAATAAGACGAAGACTTGCTTACTTCAAACATCTTTTGGAAAGTGTGAAACAATAAAAATTGGCATATGTCACGAAACAGTTAGGTCCAGCGTACACGTAAACACATCAAAAAAGTTTTGCATCATCTCGGTTCCGAGAGTTCCGGAACCTGTACAGAAAATTGAAATAGAGATAAACATTATTTCCGCCCTTTTTTCTGCTAACGAAAACCACACATTTCATGTTGTACCACCATACAGCGAGACCTTCAGAACTGGTGGTCCAGATTGCTGTACACACCGGTGCCTCTAATACCCATTAGCATGTAATCTTGCATTGATGCACGCCTATATTCATCGTGGCATACTGTCCAGAAATTCATCAAGGCACTGTTGGTCCTGATTGTCCCACTCCTCAATGGGGATTCGGCGTAGATCCCTAGTGGTTGGTGGGTCACGTCGTCCATAAACAGCCCTTTTCAGTCTATCCCAGGCAGTCTGAAAGACAGGTAGACAGGGTTCGTGTCGGGAGAACATGCAGCCACTCTAGTCGAGCGATGTCGCTATTCAGAAGGATGTCATTCAGAAGACGTGCACGATGGGGGCGCGAATTGTCCACACAGACGAATGCCTCGCCAATATGCTGCCGACATGGATGCACTATCCGTCAGAGGATGGCATTCACGTATCGTACAGCCTATCAGTGAAGAGAGCTTGATGCCAACCCTGAGCGGTCTATTCGGCATGTTGTTGGGCACATCTGTACCGCGCTGCATGGTGTCGTGGTTGCAAAAATGGACCTCGCCATGGACGTCGGGAGTGAAGCTGCGCATCATGTAGCCTATTGTACACAGTTTCAGTCGTAACACGGCGTCCTGTGGCTACACGAAAAAGACTATTCAACATGGTGGCGTTGCTGTTAGGGTTCCTCCGAGCTGTAATCTATAGGTAGCGGTCATCCACTGCAACAGTAGCCCTTGGGCGGCCTGAGTAAGGCAGTTCCTGTCTCTCTGTAATTTCTCCATGTCCGAACAACATCGCTTTGGTTCAGACGCCTGGCCACTTCCCTTGCTGACAGTCCTTGGCACAAAGTAACAGTGCGGACGCTATCGAACCGTGGTATTGACCGCCTAGGCATGGCTGAACTACAGACAACACGAGCCGCGTACCTCCTTCATGGTGGAATGACTGGAACTGATCGGCTGTCGGACCCCCTCCGTCTTATAGGCGCTGCTCATGCTTGGTTGTTTAAATCTTTGGGCTGGTTTAGTGACATCTCCGAAGAGCAAAGGGACTGTGTCTGTGGTACAATATACGCAGTTAACGTCTATCTTCAGGAGTTCTGGGAACCGGGATCATGCAAAACTATTTTTGATGTGTGTATACGCGCCAGTCAATATGATCAGTCACGGCCTTCTCTATTGTTAGTATAAAGTTGTCCCGAATTTTTCTCAGGTCCAGTACAGTCGTCCTCACATGGGAGCACCACCCGAAAGTCGAATAACATTACGTCCCAGGACTCAAATCGATGCTCAGAGTTAGTGGGACAATTTATGACCCATAACCCACGAAAGAGCTGAATCGCTTTAGCACAACCTCTAAGAAAGTACCGTTCAAAAACACAGTAACCTAATTGAAAAGCAGTCATCCGGTAATGTGACGAGTATGTTATGCCTTTTCAGTGATTTAAGATCAATAATAACAATAACTCTCAATCTCCAAGTCATAATTTACGTGATATGTGCAATCGCCTGAACCCATTAAAAAATAAAGTGTGCACTCACCGTTACATGCAGGCACGTAGCACTATGGTTGTGAACACAGGCCAGCGACGCCTACATCTGCAGGTCTACTCTGCAAGTCACACTTACGTGCTTGCTAGAGACTATGCGAGAGGGTAAAAGGAGGAAATGTTTTTTTTTTTTTCGGTCGTTCCCGACTACATTCGGGAAAGGCAGTATTTCCTGGAGGAAGACTCATGAATCGGATAATTTGTTGGTGGGAACAAGTACAGTCAATCTCTGAATTTGTGCATTTTCCTGATTGGAATGTTCTCTGCAGGCAGTGAGGTCGCAAGCCAATCCTCGTGACCTGATTCTCACGCCAGCGCTGAAAAGTATCCTGTTTTGAATTTAGCTTGTAATTTCTGGATTTCCTTGTCCGTTTCATGCTAATTTATTATCAAAAAATTAGCTGAAATTTTTGGAAACATACATAGAAAATTATAAACTACCTTCTAAAATGGTCCTTTGCCTTGGATCCTCATCTGAATTGACACCAAATAAATTGGGACAGTGGACTCTCTATTACGTGATAGCCGAGGAGAGAAATAGGGCATTAAACACATTATATTCCCCCCTGTCAGCAGCGGAAACACACAGTGCCCATCCTATGTGGTTATTTGCCGATTTGAGGTACAGGAGACCTCAAAGCATAATAACCCTTCTATCTACGGCCGATGTCCAGGTCGTCAAATTACTATTGAACTTTCTTGCTTCAGACAGTATGGAAATATTACAGTACATGACTCAGTCAAACAACGATATAAACGCACTGTGTTGACCTGTACATGAATGTGGAGTGCAAAATTGAGAGGTGCGATCTCCGTGTAAGAGAGAGATACTGTGTGTGTATGGTTGGGTTGGGACTATATACATGGAAATTCGTGTGGTCGTGGGATGAAAATTTACGAATATATATTCTAATCAATAATAAGCTGTGTGACTGTCAAATCAAAGTCGAATAAGAAGTGGACAATACAGTTTTCACAAATTTTTATACCTTATCTGTGGAAGCAAAATGTTGCACAGTGCTTCCACAACATTTAATAGTTGTTGAACGCATGAAAGTAGCTGACCACGGACTTATGTGTCATTAATGAGCTTCTTGAAAGCGTGATTACCACTCACGCACTCTTAGAATCCACAAAACCATTAAGCACCCTAATTTAACCAAAGATATTCTTGCCTCAATACAAATGTATCGGGTCACTGATGCCTTTGTCCTACTACTACACTATATGGGAAAGATGACGGAAATGTTTCAATTTGCGAATGACACTTTGTCTCTTAATCTCAGAAACAGCATAAAGCCTTTAAAATCGTCAGGACTATACCTTGTATCACTTCGTATTGGTCACGAATTTAAGTAACTCTGCCACACTAATAGTTTGATGCCATGTTTGGTTAATTAACTACGTTATTTTACTTATCAATGTCATACAATTAATTCCTACTTTTCCATTCTCACTACGTTACCATTATTAATGATTTTTCTGTAAGTTAATGTTCATATGATATCAACACCACACTGTACATCACTTCCACAAATTGTACTTTATTATAAATACATTATCAGGGTCAGCGATAGATACGTACTGAAATTTAAAAAACGTATACATTATACTTTCTTTTATCTCTCTTCGTTTCAGAAAGAGCACAGAAAGCAAACGTCAATGAGGGCATCGAGAACACAGCATTTGACGAAGGTGTAACGCAAATAGCGGACAGACAAACGACGCAAAAAGGTCACTGGAAAGCCATCGTACCTTAGGCTGCGTTAACCGGTCACTGAAACTCTACGGTACGTATATACACATTAATTCTAATTATAGCTTCTTAACCTAAGCACATCATTTGTATATACTATGTGATCAAAAGTATCCGGACACCCCCAGAAACATACTATTTGATAATAGGTGCATTGTGCTGCCACCTATTGCCCGGTACTCCATATCAGCGACACCAGTAATCATTAGACATCGTGAGAGAGCAGAATGGGGCGCTTCGCGGAACTCACGGACTTCGATCGTTGTCAGGTAATTGGGTGTCCCTTGTGTCACACGTCTGTACGCGAGATTTCCACACTTCTAAACATTCCTAGGTCCATTGTTCCCGATGTAGTAGTGAAGTGGAAACGTGAAGGGACATGCACAGCACAAAAGCGTACAGACCGACCTCTTCTGTTGACTGACAGAGACCGCGGACATTTGAAGAGGGTCGTAATGTGTAATAGGCAGACATCTATCCACACCATCACACAGGAATTCCAAACTTTTTTATTTATTTTATTTACACGTCAAGTTCCGTAGGACCAAATTGAAGAGTAAATCTTGGGAAAGTGGACTCTCCATTACGTGATAGCCGAGGAGAGAAATAGGGCATTAACCACATTATATTCCCCTGTCAGCAGCGGAAACACACAGTGCCCATGACAGTATTAAGTCTCTGAACAAGATCCTGAACGTGGGCTTTCCACAACAGCTTACTATCTATCTGAACACCTAGAAATTTGAACTATTCAGTTTCACTAATCATATGCCCATTCTGTGAAATGAAACTTGTCAGTACATGAACTTACAACATAAAAGTAACAACAGATAAAAATAAATGTTTATGAACCCGAAAAAAGTCAGTCCATAAGTTTAAGTAAACGCAATCAACAATACAATAAGAAACAGCTTACTTTTTCAAGGAACTCCTCGACAGAATAGAAGGAGGGACCCATGAGGAAACTCTTCAGTATCGATTTGAAAGCGCGTGGATTATTATTAAGATTTTTGAATTCGAGTGGTAGCTTATTGGCAATGGATGCAGCAGCATACTGCACACCTTTTTGCACAAGAGTGAAGGAAGTCCGATCCAAATGCAGGTTTGATTTCTGACTAGTATTAACCGAGTGAAAGCTGCTTATTCTTGGGGAGAAGCTAATATTGTTAACAAGAAATGACAGTAAGAAATATATATATTGAGAGGCCAATGACACCCAGACTCGTGAACAGGAGTCGACAAGAGGTTCGTGAACTTACACCACTTATTGCCCGAACCACCGTTTCTGAGCCAAAAATATCCTTTTAGAATGGGAAGAGTTACCGCAAAATGTAATACGATACGGCATAAGCGAATGAAAATAAGCAAAGTAGACTAATTTTCGTGTCCAACTATCACTCACTTCTGATACCGTTCGAATAGTAAAAATGACAGTATTAAGTGTCTGAACAAGATCCTGAACGTGGGCTTTCCACAACAGCTTACTATCTATCTGCACACCTAGAAATTTGAACTATTCAGTTTCACTAATCATATGCCCATTCTGTGAAATTAAAACGTCAGATTTTGTTGAACTGTGTGTTAGAAAGTGTAAAAACTAAGTCTTACTGTGATTTAGCGTTAGTTTATTTTCTACAAGCCATGAACTTATGTCACTTACTGCACTATTTGAAACTGAGCCAATGTTTCACACAACATCCTTTACTACCAAGATAGTGTCATCAGCAAACAGATATATTTTAGAGTTACCCATAATACTAGAGGGAATATCATTTGTATAAATAAGGAACAGGAGCGGCCCCGACACTGATCCCTGGGGCACCCCCCCACTTGACTGTACCCCACTCAAACCCCACATCACAGCCGTTATCGACATTGTGAATAATGACCTGTTTCTGCCTGTTGCTGAAGTAAAAGGTGAACCAATTGTAAGCTACTCCCCATATTCCGTAATGGTCCAACTTCTGGAGAAATATTTCGTAATCAACGCAATCAAATGCCTTGGTTAAATCAAAAAATATGCCAAGCGTTTGAAAACTTTGGTTTAGCCCATCCAATACCTCACAGAGAAAAGGGGATATAGTATTTTCAGTTGTTAAACGACTTATAAAGCCGAACTGTACATTTGATAGCAAATCGTGTGATATAAAATGATCAATTATCCTTACATACACAGCCTTTTCAATAACTTTTGCAAACACTTATGGCATAGAAATAGGTCTAAAATTACCTAAATTATCCCTTTCTCCCTTTTTATAAAGCGGCTTTACTACTGAGTGCTTTAATCGTTCAGGGAACTGACCATTCCTAAAGGAAAAATTACAAATATGGCTAAATACAGGGCTAACATGTGCAGCACAGTACTTTAATATTCTACTAGACACTTCATCATAACCATGAGAGTCCTTAGTCTTCAGTGATTTAATTATTGCCCCAATCTCCCTCTTGTCTGTGTCGCAGAGGAGTTTTTCAGACATAAACCTCAGAAAGGCATTTGCCAAGAAATTTGTACAATTTCCTGTAGAAACTAAATTTTTATTTAATTCACCAGCAATGCTCAGTAAATGGTTGTTAAATACTGTACATATATCTGATTTATCAGTAACAGAAATATTTTTACTGCGAACTGACTTTATATCGTCGACCTTGTGCTGCTGACCAGACACTTCCTTCAAAACTGACCATATGGTTTTCATTTTAACCTGTGAATTAGTTATTCTATTTTCACACCACATACTCTTTGCCTTCCTAATAACATTTTAAGCACCTTACGATACTGTTTGTAATGGGCTACTGTAGCTTGATTGTGACTACTTCTAACATTTTGATATAATTCCCACTTTGTTCTACAAGATTTACTTATCCGACTAGTCAGCCACCCGGGCTGCCTATTACTGCTAGAACCCCGTTTAGAACGTTCTAATGGAAAGCAACTGTCAAAGAGCATGAGAAATGTGTTAAGGAAAGCATTGTATTAATCATCTATGTTATCGGCACTATAAACATCCTGCCACTCTTGTTCCTTGACAAGGTTTAAAAAACTCTCTATTGTTGTTGGATTAACTTTCCTACATAGTTTGTAATTAAATGAAACACTGGTTTGAGTACAAAAGCCTTTTAGTGTTAAAATTTTTGTATCATGGTCTGAAAGGCCATTAACACTCTTACTAACAGAATGCCCATCTAGTAATGAAGAATGAGTAAAAATATTGTCTATGACTGTGCTACTGTTCCCCTGCACCCTAGTTGTAAAAAACACAGTCTGCCTCAGAGCATATGAATTTAGGAGATCTACCAACATACTTCTTCTCACACCATCATATAGAAAATTAATATTGAAGTCACCACACAAAACTAATTTCTGGCACTTCCTACAAAGTGAATCAAGAACCCTCTCTAGCTTGAGTAGAAATGCTCTTAAGTTGGAGTTAGAGGACCTATAAACAACAACAATTAGAAGTTTGGCTAGACTAAATTCTACTGCCCATTCACAACACGTCTATGGACTCAAATGGAATACTGTTTTTTATGTGCATAGCCACTCCCCCACCCCACAAGGAACTCCTTGAGAAACAGCCAGCTAATCTGTATCCTGGTAAAGGAAGCCTCTGAATTGTCAAATTATTTAAGTAGTGCTCTGATATACCAATAATTTCAGAGTCAACATCTATAAGCAGTTCACTAACTTTATCACTAATACCTCTTATATTTTGATGAAATATGCTAATTCCTTCTCTACTTGGAAACATTACATCCTCGAAAGGTGAGCCCTTAGTTAGAGGGACTTCGTTTAAGCAGGTACACCTATCAACTGACATCAGTCTAAAAAGGGTGCAGCTCCAACACTAACCACTACAGGAATTTTTGCATGAGTGACCCCACCACCACCACCACCACCACCCACTACACTGTCACCTATAAGCTTAGCCAGCCTCCCCTTCCCAAACCTACCGAGGTGCACGCCATGCCTAGTGAAACCTGATCTACTGATAGACCCAACTGGCACCACTGAGATGTGACCCGTGCCTCTGCCCTCTGCCCAGCCCCATTCTAACATGCCTGACAGCCGCATTAGAGTGAGGCCAATCATGACGCAGGAACAGTTGCACGAAATGCACATTAGCGCCACCAGTTTGAGTAGCTATCTTCACCAGGTCACTACCTACATCATATTCCCCGCGCCTATCAAGACTGTTCCCTGCTACACCCACTATCACTACCTGGTCGTGAAATTCCTACATAACTCCCCTATGCTGTCAGTCACTCGAGCCAACCCTGCCCTAGGCTTCACAATGCTGGTGACATGGTACTCACTCCCCAACACTTCCTGCAACTGCTGGACCACACCTCTACCTTGAGAACTACCTAGCAGCAGAACCTTCTTTTTTCTGTTAGATTGTGCAACTAACCTAGGCCTCCTAATTGTTGAGGACTGCTGCATGTTCCCTACATCTACAGCTACACGAGACTCCTCTCCACTGAACTCTGACAGCTGGTCAAATCTATTGCATATACGCAAAGTAAAACTGTCTGAATACCACCTCTTCCTAGCTGCCTTCTTGCCAACTGCCAGTTCCCGTTCCCCACCACCCTTCACGCTCCTCAACCTATGTAGTTCCACCTTTGCGCGTTGTAACTGCACCTGAAGGGCACAGATCTTACGCTCCTCATCCGCTATCGACTTGTTTCTACTACAGATTCTGCATTCCCAGGAGAGGAACTCACTAAAATGACCACTGGCTTCCCCACTGCATTTCCCCCAATGAATATACTTTGAACAAATCCCACACCCTAACCTGCTACTCACAAATCTGCTACAGAGCCCCCACTTCACACTCTTGGTAAAATTTTACAGTTAATGAGAAAACTATACGTTACCGAAGTTCAGCTACACCAATAGAACTATTTGTAGAACTAACAATAATGGTCTCGAAATTCTCTACGTACTAAGAAAGCAACTACTTGCATTAATACTACTACACCACAGCTAATACCAATACCAATACAAAACTTCACAAAATTATTAGCTAAAACCAAAAAATTTAACCTGCCACTGGAACACTAAACGAAGTTAAAACACTGAATGAAAGTTTTACTGAAGTAATTCACTAGAAACAATAATAAACGTCAGTTGAATACTAAAGCACGAAATTTATTAAACGACTTCAACGCACAGAAAACTCTAAAAAACACAGCGAGCGAACGTTTTCAAAAGTTTATTAAATCCTTATTTCGCCACAAACGGCAAGAAAGACCGCTGAAAACTATTAAATTTAATAACTATATAACAGTGCGCAAATAAGTTTGTCAGTACTTAACTTTATAAACGCTACAGCTGCAGTGCACGCCGCAAAATGTAAACACACTACTGCATCAGGATACACTGCATGTACTACGAAAGTTAGGCGGAAGGTGAGAAAATGGATTTCGTGGTCGAGCGGCTGCTCATAAGTCACACATCACACCGGTAAATGCCAAACTACGCCTCGCTTGGTGTAAGGAGCGAAAACATTGGACGATTGAAAAGTGGAAAAATGATGTATGGAGTGACGAATCACGGTACACTATGTGGCTATGCGATAGCAGGTTTTGGGTATGGCGACTGCCCGGTGAACGTCATCTGCCAGCGTGTGTAGTGCCAACAGTAAAACTCGGAGGCGGTGGTGTTATAGTGTGGTCGTGTTTTTAATGGAGGGCGCTTGCACCCCTTGTTGTTTTGCTTGACATTATCACAACACAGACCTACACTGATGTTTTAAGCACATTCTTGCTTCCCACTATTGAAGAGCAATTCGGGGATGGCGATTGCATCTTTCAACATGATCGAGCACCTGTTTATAATGCACGGTCTGTGGCGGTTACACGACAACAACATCCCTGTAATGGGCTGGCCTGCACAGAGTTCTGCTCTGAATCATATAAACACTTTTGGCATGTTTTGGAACGCCGACTTCGTGCCAGGCCTTATCGACCGGCATCGATACCTCTCCTCAGTGCAGCAGCAGCACTCCGTTAAGAATGGGCTGCCATTCCCTAAGACACCTTCCGGTACCTGATTGAACGTATGCCTGTGAGAGTGGAAGCTGTCATCAAGGCTAAGGGTGGGCCAACACCATACTGAATTCCAGCATTACCGATGCCACGAGCTTGTAAGTCAGTTTCAGCCAGGTGTCCGGATACTTTTGATGGCATAGTGTATGCCGTTCCCTAAATACCTATTCCCAGACCAGTTTGACAACATTTTTCTACACGAATGACTTTTCATTTGGCGCCCCTCTTTTTCCTTGTACACTTCCACCCGTGTCAGTTTTCGGTAATAATTGTAATACGAGACATTTGGCAGTTGAACACCCCTAGTGCCCCTCTCAGCACGGCATCCAATTGGCCGCTGCTAATTGTGACACGTCTTGTAGAGAAATCTTCTAGTTGTGGCACATCTGGCGCCTCTTATAGCTGTGGGTGTTAAACAGGACCTGCCTAATCTTGTCTTTCGTGCTGCAAACTGATCTAGTGGGATTTCTACTTCTGCTAATCTGTACCAAAGACAAGTTCAGCCACGTTACTCGCAAACAGCTGCACCCATTTGTACCTTAGCTTCGGTATTAATAACTGACGGTGCATGTTTTGTATCTCTACGTTTCGTCACCACCGCTCTTGCCGCGGTTCCTGAATCTTGTCACAGATGACACCACATGACTAACGACCAGTTTAAACTTCACGTATTTCAGTGTGTACCAGTCTAGTGGTTCTCATCGTGGCGTTTGAACTAAAAGGACGCAGTGAGTGGGAATCGAGTTGGGGGGGGGGGGGGGGGATGGGGGGAGGAGAGGGTGAGGAGCCGTGTGTTCAGCGTTTACTTTAGTTTCTAACAGACAAAATGGTACGTGAATTTAATTTCCTAAATACTGGTACAATAATACGTATCCAATATCATAGACTAAGCCGATATTTAGATTTCCCGTTAGTTTATGAATGAGGTCAGATCAAGGAAAGACACATAAATACGAAAACAGTTTTAGAAACAAATTTGTAAGGATTAATATTCCATCATCCATAAGCTGTTACGTGAGCAAACATTCTGTATGAAAGTCAGTAGCGGTCTCGAAGTGAATGATCTCAAACTCATTGTTCTGACTAGGGATTCCTCTAACCGGCTCGGCACGGACTACCCATGTGGCATTTGTTATGGTATCTGTGACTTACCTTCTAATTATTCAGCTGATTATAATACCTCTTTAATGATTTTTACAATGAATATTAGAAAAGTATGTTCATCACATGAAATATACGATTTTCTTTTAAAAATTAATTTTGAAAAATGTCAGTGATTAGTCAAAACATTTTTTTAACATTAGAATATTTAGCTACTTTATATAAAGTTGTTAAGTGTAAGGACCATCCCATGTTTTCACCAATGCTTACAGCAGCACTTTCAACACAATATGACCTGTGTAAATGATAAACTTTGAGTGCGCCGGTCATCTCTCCAAGGAAGAAAGGGAGCGTTGAGATGAAAAAGTTGAGAACCACTGGTCTGATCTACCGCTTAGTTTTTCACTCGTCGTATGAGGTAGGCTTAAACCGCGCTAACATGGCGTCGTTCTACACCTATGTCTATACTCCACAAGTGACCTGAGTGGTATAGCTATCGTTTCTCCCATTTCTTGTGCTGCTAATGAATGATGCTTTAACTGATCAAAAGTACAATGGCACCTTTTAGTGGAGATTAATATGGGTTGTGTTCACCTTTCGTCTTTATGACAGCTTGAACTGAACAGTGTGTCTGTGGAGGAAAGGTAGCCCATTCTTCTTCAGAATGCGAAACCAGAGAAGATAGTGATGTTGGGCAATGGAGCCAAAACGACATTCCAGCCTTTCCCAAAGGTGTTCCCTTAGTTTCAGGGTAGGACTACGGCCAGGCTAGTTATTTCAAGAAAGCTATTGCACACAAACGGTGAAAACAAGGAAAACTTCCCAAATGTATAATCAGTCTAGGCATCGACGTCTCACAGGCAAATACGCCTTACAATTTTTAACTTTTCGACCACTGTCAAGTTGTTTTTAAGGGCTTCGACGGCCCTAACAAGGCGTATGTTTCTCCACTGAATATCTAAACCGCACATACGCTCATCTGGCAATTTTCTTTGTTGCAGCACCAATGTGGTCGACGCAGCTATGCTACATCGTCGTTGTTGCAGACAACACGAACTCTGTGGTCGTCAATAATGGAAAGAAAATGCGTACAACAGCCGGTATACCGAGGGTCCCTTTCTGAGCACCATGCAATCACCTTGGCCAGGACAGCTGCAATTAGTATCAAGGCGAGCCATAACAACTATTCTCGTCCTCAACAAGGAACGAACAGCGTGGATGGAAAGATTCTGCAAACAACTTTCTTCATTAGTTGTCTGCAGAATTATGATCTGAGCATCACGAAGAACACGAGTTCATTCATTGTATTCACAAATTTAAATCTAAGTTCATTCTGAAATACATGACTTCTACATCATCAAAAGAATTGCTGTCTCAATTTTTTAGTTTCTGCCTTATTAAAATATGTCGCTATTCTTCGCTGCAGTCATTCTTCACTAAGAGTAGTAGTAATATAGATTTTTCCATTGCAAAGAGGCGACTTAAACTTAACAAGAAGCTGGCAATACTGGATATCCACTAACTGATTGTTGTGCGTTTACCATCTCTCGTACACAGAATTTTGGTTAAGTGCACCACAAGGTCCATGCATCCTAAGTTTCGCAGCATATTCGTATAATTTACTATATGTTCGAATATCTGGAATCTCTGCACATACGACTTTATCAATATCAAAAATGTCAACTATTTAATCGATTTCACATAAAGTGATTAAAATATGGGCACGTGGCAACCTTCTTTTTGAAATTCAGTTGTGTAAATTACTTTACCAAAAACATGTTTTGTTCTTTTAATTTAGCCTTGAATACCAGCACAATAATATATGGATCGAGATTTGCAGATTCATGTGATGTACGTTGTTAATAATTTCAGACCAGTTAGGATTTCAAACCGTTGTAACAAATAATGAATGATTCCTGAAATGTTGAGTAATGGACATCGTGTCTCAATAATTGCGATAAAATTTCCTGGGAGGCCATTAAATGAAGAAGACACTCGTAAAATAACTCTTCTTAAAGTATTTTCCAGCATCGTTTGGGTTTAGTGGTAAATTTTGTCACGTAAGTTAGTATGGATTTCTGAACTTAGAACAGACCTGCCTTATGAAATAGAGCATTTTATTTTCAGTACGTAGATACATAACAACAACCCACTGCAAAAATTATTTTTGTGAATGACGTAAAAGGCTGAAACTATCTCTATTTGAAAGTCGATGGCGTGCATTGCAACATTGTAACTTTATTTCTAGGCTGTCTTGCAGTGGTCTTATTTGGTGTATTATGGAACAAATCTGCATGCCACCCGGGATCTACGTTAGGAAATAACAATGTATATGGTAATGAGTCCAGTGAGGAATCTAAAACCGAGATGTTTTTGATTGTGTCAGTGTTTCTAAAAAGATTGCACCGTTTTCCTCTCTCGCCATCAACTGCGGTAAAAATAGTGGTCACATCTGTTTGAATTGCATCATTGTAACGGCAGAGATCTAAATTTTTATTATCAGCACCAATTATACAGTTTCTTTTTTTCCATTTTCCACTCTTGCACAATAATCTTTCATCGCAGTTAACCAACACACAAAAAATTAGTGCTCCCTAATTCAGTAGCAGTTTCATACATTACATTATCACTATAGCACAACACAACTGATCTGATCTGATAGTTCATCAGTCTATAGCAGACACACTGTCATTGTCATAAAAATAATAGTTGTGTATAGCATAGTAAACAATCATACATAGAAGTCGTTGGACCTGACCTATAATAAAAAACGTAGTGATCTTAAAGTGATACGTTCCACATATAACTGTGTCTGAAATTTTGGGCTCAGAACTGATCACAGCAAATGCTGCACTGTAGCGATGAATATCATTGCAATAAGTCTTTGATTTCTCTTGAATGCCTGGATCATTTGAAGTGCGTCCTTGATAAAGTGTGCTGAAAAATAAATTTTGTGTTAACGCCAGCAATTTAACTTTTCCCTTAAGGGAATACAATGTGAAAGCCATTGCATTACGTACAGTAACCTCTGATGTGAAATATTTTGCATTACAAAATCTGCACTGTAAATTCATTAGACAGAAGCTGCAACTGTCAAATTTGTATGGAATAACCTTCAGTGCACATTTAAATGCATCGTTCATAAAACAGGTGCATTGTCATTATGAATGACCACATTCCTATGATTTTCGCTACGTAGAAATTGTTTCTGTCTAGCTCTGAGTCCTTGACACTTTCAATCCGACCCGTTAGTTCTCCTTCTAGGCATAGCCTAAAACAAATATAGTGTCCGCCCTCTTTTAGGCCCCTTTCACACGGAGGCCGTGCATCCAGCTGCAGAGAGCTGAAGCGATTCGAGTTACATTGTACCTTATGCGTCTTTTCACACGAGAGACTCAGAGCTTCGACTTCGTCTCACTGAGCCACAGTGTAGCTTCTCAAGTGAATCGCCTGCTCGCTTTACACAGACCCTTAAGGGAGTTTTCACACGGGATACAGTGATGCGCTCGTCGCCGTCCGTGCCCAGTTTCGGGACACAGTGTTGACTCAGCGGCTCTATTGTTTCTGACCATTGACCAGAGAAGATCACTAGTAAAGGTCTGGGTGAGTGTATAAAATCATGGAGAAAACAGCGTGTTAGACGAAGAGAGTTTCATTGCTGAAGCGCAACGTAGGCCAGTGCTGTGGGTCTGTTCCACACCTGATTATTCAAACAAAGTTAAGGCCGAAGCTTGGAATGAGATCTGTAGGATGTATAACAAGGATTTTGACACCTAGCCACCACAGGAGAAAAAACCATAGGTAACTGTAAATATTTTTATTAATCTGTAATTAGGTATTTTCTGTACAAACATACGAAACTGATACATTGTATTGTAGTTCGTTTTGTGCTACGTGACAACACATCACAGTTATCTTCCTCAACGTCTACATAACGCTTATATTCGAGAATATTGCCATTCGAATTCTCCAGTACTGCTGACGAAGTAGTCTGCAAAATTATTGCGAATATTTTTCACTGCAATCGATCTACCGTTAGTAACTGAGCCGCATTCTGTATCTTTAAAACCATCACAGTCAAACTATCTTCAAATTTTATTCCTCTCTGTGCGGAAAGAAGTGTAAAGCACGGTGCAATACTTTATAATGTCTTCTGCAAAGTGGAAACTCGAGGGAGACATTCAATGGTCCCTCCCTCCCCCCCCCTCCCCACCCCACCCCCCCTCTTTTAATCCAACCAACCAACATTCAATGGTCGGTGTAAAATTCGCCTCTTATTCGACAATATTCCAAATGCTCATTCAATAAGACGTTTTGCTCTAGACAGATGGTAATTAAAGAAACTGTTTTTCACGAAGACAGAGACCTTCCAGCGAAAGGACGCTTAACATTAATGGACAATCGGAATGCTTCATCCGCAACAAAAACAAATGGCATATCTGGCTTTGTGATCACTGGCAATGGGCGTGGGCTAGCTAAATCAAATGTTTATTTATAATTTTGTTTCTGAAAGTCGAGTTCATGAAGAGTGAAGAATCAGAACTTTTTCCGTATCCTACAACGTCAACTGCAGTAAAGCAATAGTTATGATCGCAAACAGCTAGAAGTACGATCGAAAAACAATGCTTGTAATTATAAAACATTGAGCCACTCTCTTGTGGAAGAATAATCGTCACATGCTTTCCAGCTATTATGCCATCGCAGTTCGGGAAATCTGTTACTTTGAAAAATCCGTCTGTTAGGCATTGGAATAGTCATTTGTCTCATGTGATGCCATAACTTCTTGCATACATCCTATATTATTCCACACAAGGTTGAAATTCCAAATGTAACGCAAATCAGTAAGAAATGCACCAGATGCTAAGTAACTGTAAGAAGAATAGTTTTACATAAATATAACAATGACAAATATACTTTTAGGGAACGGTAAACAAAAGAAGTGGAAGAACCTGAGGTTATCATATGTGAAGGACAATAAAAGGTCTCGAGAAGTAAAGAAAGAGTGGTTCAGCAAGAACTGACAAAACTAAATATATTTATTCTGACCTCCTGTCATTTTTGCCACCTGTTATTCAACACAAGATGTAAGTAAACAAAATATATGCTTCTAGAATGAAATTTTCACTCTACAGTGGAGTGTGCGCTGATATGAAACTTCCTGGCGGATTAAAACTGTGGGCCGGACTGAGTCTCGAACTCGGGACCTTTGCCTTTCGCGGGCAAGTGCTCTGCCATCTTTTTTTTCTTTATTTTCTTTTTTTGCTATTTTTTATATATTTTTTCTTTTTTTTCTTTTTAAAGCCCCTTAAGAAAATGGAACTAAAAAAAACTAAGTGCCACCGCCACTTTTCATCCTATAACAAAAAAATCTGGTCCGCTTCAGGCGTTGGCTCCTGACTAAACCTACCCCAGAGAGCTGCCTATATACCAGGGGAAATATGGGAATTCAAGGTTAGGGCTATCCTTACAAACAAAACAAAATCTTCCTTTTTCTGAATTTTTTTTTGTTTATTTTTGTTGTGTAATTGATCAGAGGCCTTCTGCACTCCGCTGCAAATATGTTGAGTCATGTCTTCTCGAAACTGATGTGTTCCGTTCAATTGTTCAGAAATGTTCATTGGTTCAAACAGGAAACCTTCTTCGATCTTGGCTTAACACATTCCAGCTGCGAAGCGGGTCTTGGAAAGCACTCCCAAGGAAGTTCGAAAAAATCTTGTGTGGAAACCAACCGAGCTACCCAAGCACGACTCACGCCCCGTCCTCACAGCTTTAATTCCGCCAGCAATATATGCTACTCGTGTATTATATTATTCTGTATAATTGAACACATTAAAATTGCTTTATTTTTTAATGCTGTCACATACATAATTCTTTCCAGGACATTCTACAACTTTTGTGAAGAAGACGATACATTTAGAAACGACGAAGCTGAGGAAGATAGCGATGAATATCGGGCTAGTACTAGTGAATGAGAACGGATCCCTTCAAAAAGAAGAAGAATTACAAAGCAAGGTCCAAAATCCGATATAGACAAATTGTGTAATGTTTTATACTGAATCACTGAAAATAGAGAAGAGAAGAGGACAACATCGTCTGATGAGGATAAACTTTGTTTTATTATCTTTGGTAATGAAATTGGCAGCTATTCCAGAACACGGCAAGCTTCAGGCAAAATGTGAAATAATGCTAGTGATTTCTAAATATAAGCTACAGACTTTTACGACTATGCTTCAGCCAGGTTAGGCAAACTTTGCAGCACATATGGCACAACAATGTTATTTTCTCCCAATTGCTTTTTATCCAAGCCAGCAGTTTTCCTCAAATGCCTTTGAAATAAGTCACCCAATTCGCCCGTATCGATTCTCAATCAAGATAAATAGCACTTACAAACAGCATTCCTCTCAACCCACTACAGGAATCGAAAAATAATCTCATAATTCGTCAATTCTGAGCCTTTGAAGAAACATCTTACTTCGTTAACACATGCAGTACTTCCTTTGTCGTACAGTTCTGAAAAACTTCCATGACATTAGATTCTATTATGTTGATTGAAATATTTTTATCTATGACAAATAACTTATTAAAATTTTAATAAAATGTTCCATGTAGTTTCCGTTCATCGAATGATGTTAATGACATATGATGTAAATTGAAAAATTTCTCAGTATCTGCTCTAAGTGTCCTGTAAAGGCAATGCAAAACTTGCTTAATCGAGAACTAGTTATTGGGTGGCACCACTCTCTATTTTGCGTTTCTTTATAACAACTGCAGCAGCAGCAACAAATATTTCGTCTTCAGGAAACATTTTGTTACTGACTGGTTGTAGAAACAACACGTCAACAGGCAGCAGTTCTTTTTATGTGCGACGTGACAGCTGCAGTGGGTGGGACTTCGGCTCTGTGCGCCGACCGGCGGCGATTAAGTGCGGCTCACTGCATCCAGATGCACGGCCTCCCGTGTGAAAGGCACCTAGAGTACTACTGTGCGGTGTGGGATACTTACCAGGTATGATTTGACGGAGTACATCGAGAGAGTTCAAAAAGGGCAGCACATTCTGTATTATCGCGAAATAGGGGCAGAGTGTCACTGAAATGATACGAAATTGGGGTGGACATCATTAAAACAAAGGCGTTTTTCGTTGCGCCAGAATCTTCTCACAAAATTTCAATCACCAATTTTCTCCAACCTACATAGGGAGAAATGGTCATCATAATAAAATAATGGGAAACAGAGCTCGCACGGAAAGATATGAGTGTTCGGTTTTTCCTCGCGCTGTACGTGATTGAGAATGATAGAGAATTATTCTGAAGGTATTTCGGTGAACAATCTGCCAGGCACTTGAATGTGATTTGCAGAGTATCGATGTCGATGTAGATAATAAGGGAAGTCGGAAACTGTAGTATTTCAGAATGAAGAAATTAATAATTAGGAACTTACTTCAAACTTTCTATTAATGGCAACAGCGAAGTTACTCTTTTGAAGAGTACGAAAAATAACGACGTCAATATACATAGTTATTTACAGATATCTTTACTGCGATATTCTGATTTCCATTGTAGACAACATTACCGACCTAGAATTGTCACATTGTAAAGGTTTCTTTTTATGTTACTGCGTAGTCAATGACCACAAAGCAAAATTAGAGCAATAACAGCCCTCGGTCGTATAAAAGTCTTTTGACCTAGGTATCGGCACTACTGTGAGTGCATTCATCAGAAGTAAAACACTCAAACTGGCCTATAGCATAAGTACAAAATTACAGGAAAAAATTTTTTTTAAGTGGAAGTACTGACTAACTGTACAAGAAAGAAACAGTATTTACATGTCACGAATAAAATAATTATCTAGCGATAAAGCACAAAATTTTTTGAAATGAAATACATGGAAGGCAAGCTTCTACGGGCTGGTCGTATATGTCTAGCTCAGATACCATCAGACTGAGGCGCCGGCGTTAGCAATTGCGGGCAGGTGGATATTACACAGAGAGTGCCACCTAGTACCCGCAAATATAAACAAGCTACTTAACATTCAAATTATAGACAGATGATTATTATGGTGAACATTATTTAGTACAAGAAGTAAAAGGCAGTATTTTATCTGACAGCAGCAGACATGGTAACATTTTGTCTACATAAGAGTTTAGAAGTACAGTTTAAAGGATAAAAACGCCATTATAGAATTACAAATGGAGCTGAATAACCCAGCGAGTAGCAAACAGTATAAAATGGAATGCAGCCGATATAAACCATTTAATAAACAAAAAATTGCGAGTTGACTTGGATACAGTGGCGGATACAGAAAAACCTCAAGGAGGGGGCGCCAGAATGCGGCTGAGGATTGTCTTGAAGAAGAAACCGCACGACAGTTATGTATTGTTGGCTGCATATCTTCAGGTGAAATTTCTCACCAGGTCCTCGTACTTGGCGGGAGACACTATTGTTCTAGGTATCTTTATGTGCTCCCTGTGTGCTCGGAACTAAAAAGAACCACGTAACGCGATCGACGAGCATACTAGAGACACTGCCCAACACACCCGTGCGAACCTCATCGGACTTTTACTGTGGTTTCCATTTCACGACCGATAGTTCCTTACTGTCCGAATAACCCTCGTATAATATAAGGGCGAGTTTCCAATGATGACGTCATCTGGCAATTTATGTCAGTGTAACTTTTATAGTCGATTCCGTTCCTTTCTACTGCGTTCAATAGAGGGCCTATATAGTAATAATGCGTTTTTAGGAATCTTCTCGAAAGTCACTATCGGAGATATATCCATCAATAGTTTCCCGTACCTAACTCGTGTTACAAGTTAGGTATGGAAAACTATTGTTACGTTATTAGTAAAAATATTGTTACGAGTCTCGTAACAATATTTTTACTGATAAATTACTATGAATTACTATTATTAATACTTCACAATCAACTGATCACTCTCACTCTTGACTCATTTTGACACTTGCACTTACTACAACTAGGACCTTTTACTTATTCATTCTCCAATCTCAATATTTCTGCTCCTGAATGTAAACTAGCTTCCTATTCGGCGAATGGCCCATATTTATAGCGATACGTATCGAAGGTACTCTGTACAAGGAAACAGTATAATATTCGCGACTTTTCTCGAACAAATGCCAAACAGAATAACGTATCGAGATCACTAGAATGGCCGCAACTTTTCTCATAGGTATGTGTTAGCTAATTATGTGCCAGACAGAAACGTATAAAATACGATGACGCGGACGCGCGTGCTACGTGCGAAAGTACAACTATCGATAACTCGATTCAGTTGAGTCGGCTGAAGAAAGCAACGAACGAATAGCGTGCCGGCTGAATGGCGGAGTCGGCACAGGTGGCAATGAGGGCGGTCCCGCAAGGACCACTGCTTGGATACAAAAATGTATTTTGGTAAATGCACGAGGGAGCACGAAATCAACTATCAAGAAACGGCCTTGTACCGTTGAAGAAGCTTTTATTACGTAATTGTAGCTGATCACTAAGAATGAGGCCATCTTTTGGAGAAAGACGTTTGCAATTTCTAATTCTTCGAGAACATCTAATCTACGCCCTTTCTTCTCTCTGTGCAAAATGTTGATATCGTGAACAGTATTAGGCGCGTGACCTGTAATCAGAAGGTGGTCGGCAAAAGACGAATTTTGGGTGCTAGTGCCATTTCTTCTGAAAAGATGTTCCTTGTATCTGATTGTAATGGCACGTCCTGTTTTTCCTATGTAGATAGAAGAGCAGGTGTCACAAAAAATCTTGTAGAGGTCAGAGTTTTCCAAAAAGGAACGGGTCGATTTTTAATTATAGATACAAAATTTTTCACACTATTATTGCTTGAAAAGGCGACATTACAGTTATATTTATTACGAAGAAGGTGTTGAATCTAATAGGATATGGACCCCAAGAAAAGAATAGAAAAAAAATTCTTTAGGCTGGATTCAGCGACAGGTGCCGAGTGTAGTAACTCTTTCAATAGTTTTCTTTTCAAAGATGTCATCCACTATGTAAGGCTCGTATTAATTGCTATCGTTTTGATTAAATTAATTTCTTCCTAGAAGTTTTCTTTCGAGAGTGGAATAGAAGTAGCTCTATGAGGATTAGATTTTCAGAGCATTCACACAAGGCTGGCGCCGGTGGCGACACCTACAACGTGCTGATATGAGGAAAGTTTCCAACCGATTTCTCATACACAAACAGCAGTTGACCGGCGTTGCCTGGTGAAACGTTGTTGTGATGCCTCGTGTAAGGAGGAGAAATGCGTACCATCACGTTTCTGACATTGATAAAGGTCGGATTGTAGCCTATCGCGATTGCCGTTTATCGTATCGCGACATTGCTGCTCGTGATGGTCGAGATTCAATGAGTGTTAGCAGAATATGGAATCGGTGGATTCAGGAGGGTAATACGGAACGCCGTGCTGGATCCCAATGCCCTCGTATCACTAGCAGTCGAGATAACAGGCATCTTATCCGCATGGCTGTAACGGATCGTGCAGCCACGTCTCGATCCCTGAGTCAACAGATGGGGACGTTTGCAAGACAACAACCATCTGCACGAGCAGTTCGACGACGTTTGCAGCAGCATGTTCGGAGGCCACGGCATCACAGACAGGAGCGCCTGCGATGGTCTACTCAACGACGAACCTGGGTGCACGAATGGCAAAACGTCATTTTTTTCGAATGAATCCAGGTTCTGTTTACAACATCATGATGGTCGCATCCGTGTTTGGCGACATCTCGATGAACGCACATTGGAAGCGTGTATTCGTCATTGCCATACTGGCGTATCCCTGGTGTGATGGTATGGGGTGCCATTGGTTACACGTTTTGGTCACCTCTTGTTCGCATTGACGGCACTTTGAACAGTGGACGTTATATTTCAGATGTGTTACGACCCGTGGCTCTACCCTTCATTCGATCCCTGCGAAACCCTGCGCAAAGTTGAACGAGAAGATGGCATCGTGTGGAGAAACCTTAATTGCTAATCCGTCACGCCGTTTCAGATGGGGTACCACTGATTAGCAGCAGTTGCTAGTAACGTGAAACTTTCCGAATTCTCTCGACGAGTTGCGATCAGTAATAGGGGGCTGGGGCTCTAAATAAAGGTGTGGACGAGCGATTCTCGGCGCTTCAGTCTGGAAACGCGCGACCGCTACGGTCGCAGGTTCGAATCCTGCCTCGGGTATGAATGCGTCTGATGTCCTTCGGTTAGTTAGGTTTAAGTAGTTCTAAGGTCTAGGGAACTGATGACCTCAGACGTTAAGTCCCATAGTGCTCAGAGCTATTTGAACCATTTGAACCATCTAAATAAAGAGAGAAGCCGTTAATTTATATCACGAATTTATAACACAAAGTAATAACTACTTGTACAGTGCATCATGGAGTGAACTATTTTATTTTTATACTTATCGAATTTATAACAGAAGAAAGAGTAGATACCTTTTCCACACAGGTGAGTGAGTAAAAAAGCTTTCATGAACTTGATGAACACTGAAAAGAAAAGGTCATGCAGTAAAGTAACTTAACAAAACACGGTATAGTCTCTTTTTGAATGAAACATTTGTTGGTATCTGCATTCTCTGAAGATTACCTAAATCAAACATTTGTTGGTTATGCATAGGCAGATGCTTATCGCTTATTTAGTTGGTTCTGTAATCCTTGTTCTAAGCTTTTATAGTAGATTTAGCTGTCAGCAACGAGTTAATAAGTGTAGATTCTGTCTTATTTCGAGTTAAAATGGGTGATCCCGTCTTACTCGGTTTCCGCTTCTGCATTTGGAAGCAGAAGTGTTAACACAATCTTTGCAAGACTGCAGTTTTCAAAAACTGTTTGTCCTTCAATAATTTTGACTGACGACAGTTGACTCTAAAAGACTTCAGGGAGTTCTGTTTGTAAGAGCTCCTTGTTTGTTTCATCAAAATAGCAGTGTAATTACCTCCATTAGTTCTGTAATGAGACAGAAATTGGTAACAAATACTGATACTTTTCTGAAAGGATTTGCAAATTTGGTTATCTGTCCTCTTTTCATAGCTAAGAACAACATTTGACTCAACAATCTTAATCTCTTGGAATAACGACTCTGATACTAGTAATCTATGTATCACTTCGATTACAGCAGTTTGATACAACTACTGACACCGCAGTCTAAAGTTATGATTATCTGTTTTTCCGTTATCAGTGGAAGTATTTAACAACTTTTCACATTCAGTTCCGAAGTAGATCTGATCTAAAGTAAGTAACGTTTTAAGGCCGAAAGGATATAATTTATCCATTTCTTAAAGGAGAGGGGTTTCATAAAGTTCTGACAAAGAATTATGACTAATGTGTGGCTTTGCGGCTGAAGTTGCTCCATTAAACTGTGCTTACTTTGGAAAAGAGCATTTGCGATGTTAAAAAAGCCAAGAACATATTTAATAAATTCGAGAAAAGCTTCTGCATAAACGTTGCACGTTAAGTCATCATCACTCAGGGTGTATACGCCCCGGGACATCGGGAAAAACCGAAGAATTTTTTCATCCCGGAGAAAACCAGGAAAAAGCCGGGAAGTTTTCATTGTTTTAGTTTTTGGTTAAATTTTTGTAATTTTGACTGGTAAGAACTGATACACTAACAAAGAAATTTCTATTAACCCGCTACTGCAGAATAATACTGCAGCAATAAAATTTAAACGAGGGAAAGAAAACCAAAATAAACTGAAGTTGCAAAGGAAATGAGCCATTTCCAACAACATAACACAATGGGCACACAAGCATCTGCCAGCATCAAATACTTCGTAACAACAAACTGCTTCCAATGACTGTGACGTCACAACGGTTTATATTAGGTTTGTTTGAGCAGTTGTCATCGGGCTCGTGCGCATGCGTAATTGAGTCGGGTATGACTTGAAGCACAGCTGTTGGCTGTGTCAGCAGTAGCAACTAGCAGCCAGATACTAGCAGGAAAAATTCTTCGGGCGAGCCCAAGTTGCCAGATTCACGCAAGCGCAGAGCAATCTAAGTTGCAGTGGAGATGGCATTAGTCTCCACGTGACCTGTGTTTAGATTTAAGAGATTTTGCTGTTTCTTCTTCGGTATCAATTCTCACTTCAAATGAAAATAAAACGGATTTCTGTGACCGAGAGCTAGCAAGTGATTTAAAATACATTCACATACTTATGGAAGGCTAAAATATGTTATTAGTTTTAGTCTCCTGGTTTTATTTTATTTCCAGGTTATGGCAGTCAAGCATTAATTGCCTTGAACCACACTTAAGTACTTTTTGTCGACTTGCTAAAGAAATTTGGCTCTTATTAATCTTTTCCTCAGAGATAGTCAATTTATTTGAAACGAAGTGTTTCATTCCACAGTATTGGCTAGTGTCAACAGTTTGCTGAATTACAAGCGCCCGTTTCTATCTCTGTATAGCGTTATGCCGTATAGCGTTATGCCGTAATCAACACCCAAGCAAAAGATAATACAGTTCTGATACTCCAAGAAAATTTGCAGCCCGAAAAGCTTAATATCAGGTTGGTTCCTACTTCTTAGTGAATCTGAACATACGAATGCGCACTTTCAACAGAATTACAGATTTTAGTCTGGTTTACGAAATTCCGATGTTCTTGGAGTACCCTTTGATGTTCTGTTTCGTTTACGACATAATATAAGACCTCTATAGGTACGATATATGTAGGTACACCCATGCAGGTTTCCTGTCACCGAAGCCGCGCAGGTGCAGTAACGCCGTTTTCTGGCGCAACTGCTGAAGCGAATTCTAACAGGTCGCCGGAAAATATTGCGAATGGTGGTTGAAAAGCCTTACTTTCAACGTAAATTTCATTTTAAGCAACATGAATTATGTTACGTCTGCGAGTATGCTTTGAATTTCTTAAAACACAGAGCGTTTGTTTCTCATTTACAGCTTAACACGCTGAGGGCCAACAACTTAGAAGAATTTCGAGCCCAGATGTTTACGTATCATTTAAAATTTTACTGGCACATATGTGTTATGTATATTAAAGTGTAACACGTGCAAAAATACCGGTATTATATGTGAAAGCTTAGCTTTTCCGCCGGCCGGGGTGGCCGAGCGGTTCTAGGCGCTACAGTCTGGAACCGCGCGACCGCTACAGTCGCAGGTTCGAATCCTGCCTCGGGCATGGATGTGTGTGATGTCCTTAGGTTAGTTAGGTTTAAGTAGTTCTAAGTTCTAGGGGACTGATGACCTCAGAAGTTAAGTCCCATAGTGCTCAAAGCCATTTGAACCATTTAGCTTTTCCTGTAGTTACACCATGTATATTAATTTAAACCATAACTTTTCCCATTTGTGTGTTCACGCTACTGTTGGTTGCTATTGGAGGACTACGTCACATTTCCTATGCTCTGAATATCTGTTGTCATAGGCTGGCGAGATCACGTGAAGTTGGCTATGATTGGCTTACTAAAACGCATCGCAATCTCGATTTCAATGCTTCAGAAACTAACGTGCTGTGTTTGGTGGAATTCAATATATACTTTCGTAATACGCAAATACGCAGCGTACATGCTGCTGCACATCATAGATCTTTCCAAAACACGTGTTTCTTTTTTTTTGTGGGAGCTGGCAGTAGCTTGAGCAGCGAAGATTTTTGTGAGGTAAGTGATTTGTGAAAGGTATAGTTTAATGTTAGTCAGGGCCATTCTTTAGTAGGGAATTTTGAAAGTCAGATTGCGTTGCGCTAACAAAATATTGTGTGTCAGGTTAAGCACAGTCTTGCAGAATTGTTCAAAGGGGACGTTTCATATGTCGACCCTTAGCCTAGGATACCTCACTGGAATCTTCTGATTTTTTCTTGTAGTTTGTGTATTTAGTGTAGATTTTGTTTATTGCTAGCGCGTAATTGTAGAGAGAATCTCCTTTGTAGTTGTACAGTAAAACAGTTGTGGCATGCATATAGATTTGCACCAAGTATTTCGCAGCTACGCTTGCGATTAACTAGATATTATTTTCAGTGCTATGTTAATGTGTTCTCCTATTTTTGCACTTCAAATTGTGCTTTTCTGTGTTATCGTGTGAAATATTGTGACAATTATGGCGTGTGAAAAACGTAACACTAGGCTCCAAACTAAACTGAGAAATAATAGTGACGACGAGCGTAGCTTATCAGCGCCGCAGAGTAATGAATTTACTAATGTTCAAAGTAGTAATTTGGTAATCGTGCATAGGGAAATGGAGCGGGCGTCAAACAATGGCGTGGACAGTGAAACAATTAGTGAAGAGGGAAGCAGTATCGATCGATCGGTCGGCAATAGCTCGCCTCAGGAAGCCGAAATGACACGACACGATCTCGCAAATACTGTAGATTCAGGTTTTGCGTCCTCACCGTTTTCTCAAATGAGTCAAGACACATTTTCCGCTTGTCAAAATGTGAATGTTGCCGGTGCAAATTCACTGCCGAAAAGCACTGAGGAACATGTTTCAGACACCAGTGCATTGTTATTACAGTTAATGCAACAAATGGGACAAAAGCTACAAAAGTTAGACACAACGCTTGAACAAAATCAGAAACAAGTGGGACAAAATCTTCTAAAGTTAGACACGGTGGAACAAAATCTTAAAAAGTTAGACTCATTGGAACAAACTCTTGAACAAACACGTGAAGATTTAACTACTGAGTTACATAACATTGAATCGAAATGTCAAAAAGTCTGTAATGACGTAAAAACTCAAATTTGTGAGCATTTTCAACCTATTTTTTCGCGGCATGAAAATGCATTACGGAATCACGAAGCAGCCATAAAAGAACTGCAAACTATTGTTCATGAAAATCATGAGACCTTGCAAGCTAAATTTGACTCAGTTGCATCTACCGATTCGGTTACGCAACTTGCAAAAACTCAGGAAAACTTAAAGGACACAGTAGATACTCTGAAACTTGGTTCAGAAAAACACACTGAGGAAATAAGTACACTATCGGATAAAGTAGCCGAACTTTCAGATCAGTTCACTAACTTATCTACAAAGGTAGATGATGATCTGAATGACACTACACCTGTAGCCTTCACTGACACAGAAGAGTATGAACAAATTAGGAAATTCAAACAAAATCAGAATCAAATTAATACGCAACACCAAAGAGAAATCCGGGAAGTACAAGATCAGCTGACACAGGTAATACAAGAATTACGTATTTCAGAGGACACTCGCGCTCCAACACGGGAAGAGGGACTTAGAAATACGGAAAAGCCGCAAAATAATAACACAGGGCATTTCGGAAGTTATGAAAGAAATTGGCAATGTGCACCGAATTTTGAGATGGAACGGCCGACACGACCTAACAATGACCGATATGCGTCTCGCCGACATGATGATTTTGACTATAAGCTGTTCATTACTACACGTAAATTCAAAACATTTAAGAATTCTGGCAACGACATTCATCCACAAGCATGGCTCCATCAATTCTCTCATTGTTTTCCTCCCAACTGGTCGTTGGAACACAGATTAGAATTTATGTGTGGCTACTTAGAGAATGAACCAGCTGTAAGAATGCGATCGGTAATTCACGATTGCCACAGTGAAGGAGAGTTTTACCATGCCTTCCTCTCAGCATATTGGTCTCAAGCTACACAAGACCGTGTAAAACATAGCATCATGATGATGAAACACTTTGAACAATCTGAATTTTCCAGTCTTGTCAAATATTTTGAAGACATGTTGCATAAGAATCAATATCTTTCAAACCCATACAGCCCCTCAGAACTCATCCGCATTTGCTTACTCAAATTGCCTGAACATTTACGACATATTATTTTAGCAGGACGTTGCAAAGATGACATTGAAGCATTTCAGGGTCTGTTACAAGAATTGGAAATTGACACTGACAATCGGGGAACGCGGAAACAGGAGCACAACAATTACAGGTCACATCTGTCACAATTCCACGATGAAAGAAATAATAACTGGACACGACAAGGCTATTCTCACAACACATATCGTGACCAAAACAGACACCACCCATATGACAACCATTGGCAGAGTAATAGTTACAGAGGAAGATCGCATTTCCGTAGTAATGAATATGACAGAGATAACCATAGAAACAGACAATATGGTAATCAGAACTATTATTATCAAGGGAGACAGAATAATTTCAGACGCAACAGTTCAGCGCGCAGTTACGATTCAGGGAGAAATTCTCCACCACATGACCGACACGAAAGAAACTGTGTAAACTACCGACAAAACGACAGACCTGAATTCCATCAGAACTGGCAAGCTTTAAACAGAGCTGGGCCCTCTCGGCAAGGCGAATTTGTGGAAGTTAGGCCTCCTAATCCCAGTAACGACGCGCGGCAACAAAGAGACAGACAATGACTCGCACCGCAGGCATACACGTGCGCCGGCTGGCTCCGAGAAAAATAACATTATATCTGGTACTGCTAATGAGATTTTAATGCAACATTTTGGTTTACTTGAAAATACATTCTGGGTTTAAAGTACTTTCTGTGAGATACCAGACGACACAGTGGTTAGTTTATGTGACAACTACACGGTTTTATCACGACGCTACTAATGAGTGAAAATTTACAATGTTGCTTCTGCAGTGTTTCTGCATTATATCTGCACAGTTTTCTGAATTCTTCTGGAAAGAAAAACATGTTTTATTAGTAACTTTTGTGGTATAGCTACAATGAGACTGCCTTTTCCGTAGCACAACAATACGTTACAGCACAGTACTTTCTTCATCACGCCAATAAGCATAATAACTACGATATCTATACGCAAAGCATTTCACTTTTGTTTATCATGAGGTAAGTACATTGACTTCTGCAGAACTTAGCTTTCGGAGGACGATAATTACGACACTTCCACAGAATTATCTTACAGCAAGACGCACATTTAGCGCTACAGGACACGCATTTGAGTGATTAATTTTGTACTTAAAACATTTATTTTTAAAGATATTTGAAGTACAATGATACAAAGGTTTTCAGTGATACATTTCATTTCATTGCTGTAATCTGTAACACCTGAGGGTATAATTACATTAATCCTCAGGGGGGTACACGCCTACTTTGTGTACCATGTGTGTGGCAACCACAAGGAACCCTAGCTAATATGGTATTTGCTTATACAACTTTACACATCGGTACCATTTCTCTAACACACAAATTACACAGCTATCTGATCATTTAACTGAGAGAGACAAACATTTATTTTACTACATCAGTGACACATGTTTACGCAATTACACAGTTGGATAACTTCACACTTATGAAACTGTATTTTGTCTGTAATTTGTAAACTGTTCATATTTTTTCAGAATCATTGTGATACTATGAGAGCTTTGAATGATGTATTTGGTATGAGATCATGATTTTTAAAGTACGTTTGAGGCAGCTGACACTTTTGACATGAGCAGAGAATTTTTTTAGGCTTAGAAATTATTGGAGGACGTTACGACGATTTTGAGATTTGACTGAAGTGTTATGATGTTATTATTACGACGACGATGTGTATTATGTTGTTGAGGAATGTTTATTATGCTACGTATTTCTCATGATGAAATATTGAAGAAGTGTCGATGAATACGTATATGTGTAATAAGGTAAGGAGTAATGAATAATGATTAGGGACTCTGACTTATGGAAAAGGATGTTGGAAGCCAAGAATCATACTTTAGAATTATGAAATGTGTGTACATGTGTGAATCATGTGTGAATGTATCACAATGCCACTGAAAATTTTTTTGAACTCCGTTATATTTACAGGATTTTTTTCTACATATTTGTTACGCAAATTTTCGACCTGTGAAATGTTTATATGAGACTGTCACTGTAGCGGAAACTGCTGTCGTAAATATGTCGGTAAGAAAGGTAAGTGACCGTGACGTAATGCTTTGCGAGCGGCCAGGTGTGCCAGTTGCCTGGAGGAAAAGCCATTATTGCGAGCCCTTTTCAGCGGCACAGGTAGAAAAAAATAAAAAAATAAAAAAGGACGCCATTAACCTCGCTTCTGACATTCCTTTGTAGAAAGCATCGCAAAAACGACACGGTCGAACTTGAAAACATACGATTACACTGAAATGCCTAATGAAATGACGAGAAATATTTTTACATCTGCACACCTGATTATGACAAGCATCTTTCTACGAGAGTTGAGAGAGTTTTACTACTGACTTACGAAATGCCACATAGCTATTGAATGATGTTTTTATGCTTTGGTTTGCGTAATTGCTTATTTCATTTGATATCTGGTTTCCAGCTGTGTTGCAGCATTGCTGTTATAAAATAAAATGCATTTGCTAATGTGAACACTTTCTGTCAACAGATCTATTAAATAATTATTTTATGATCCACATTCTTCAAAAAAGGAGCACTTGGAAAGGAAAGAACAATAAGAAGGAACTAGTAACAGTAACACATAATTTTCTTTTCAAGTACTTGGTAATTTCTTTTGTAGAATAAATTGTGATGCATCACTCTAGTGTTAAGATGTGACATAGGTATTAGACATGGCCATTTTTAGTGTAATATTTTTTTCTGCTTGAGCTATGTCATGTTTTGATATAGGTTATTACAATTGCTGCTGCTAGCTTTGCCAATCTGTATTTTTTGTCATTGCTGCTTGTGTTAATTGTTTTATGTGCTGCTGCATTGCCTCGTCCCTTAGTTTAATATCTGAGCTCAGTAGATTTAAGTTAGCTTAAGAGGGGGTAGACTATAGAAGAGAATGAGTTGCGATGAATTGGAAGAAATGCATTGAGAATCTATACGAAAAACGTACAGAAAGCAGGTATAGGTAGGATTTTCTTGGAAAGAAATAATGAGGTAAGAAATATGTGAAATAAATACAGAAAGCATGCTTGGATAGGATTTTTTTGGTGGAAACAAAGGATGAAATAAGAGGAAAGATATATGAAGTTTTGGGTTGGACTGCATTACCACATGTTACACTGAAAACGAACCCTGTCCTTTCCTATTGGTGTTATCCCACTATATGTTTGTGTACCCTTGTGTATTTGTTTTCTTCCTGTCTCTGTGTAGTTTCATAGAATTTTTTCTTCTTTTAATATTATTCACTATGGTGAGGAATACTGTTATCCTCAAATATAATTTGCATTAATAATATGTTATTTACCTTGTAAATATGCTTAGACATTATTTATTCTGGTTTGTTGCTCACATGTGAAGGTGATGTTTCAAAAGTTTTTGTGATCTTTATGTATTTACTTATGTCATAATTCCTGTAACACTGACGTATATGTCTATTTCTATTCTTTTGTAACGCCTGTTTTACTACAAATGTTATCTGTATTGTTATGTTCTTTAATGATGTATTTTGTACCTTTGTAATTGTATTCTCATGTTATAATATTGTAATTGACACCAGTTCATCAAATTAAGTAACTTGTAAGCATTCCTTTCACTGCACACGTTTCTGTTGGTCATAGTATATGGACAATATGTGAGAAGTAGGGACTGTTCGTGTTTGCACGTGTGTTAATAATTCTGCAAGGGACTGGATAACAGCATTGCTGGTTCTAAGGACAATTCCAAAAACGTTGTGAGTGCACAAGTGGTGGTTTATGGACTTGCTATATTCTCTGCAAGACTCTTCGATGGTGATTGTGCACCTGCACAGTCGCAACAGATGGCTGCTGGCCGTCTCTACAAGGACTACAGTGGGTCTGCACCTTCGATGGCCCACCAATACCATTATCTCTACAAGGACTACAGTGGGTCTGCACCTCTGGTGGCCCACCAATACCATACTCTCTACCAGGACTACAGTGGGTCTGCTCTGTGATGACCTACCTACCAATATTCTTCCAAACTACGACTGACTCTGCTGTGGGTTTGCTCTGTTGTGGCCCATTATCTGTCAGCATGTTGCTATTCTACTGTTATGTACGATTAGGACTGTCTTTATGGACTGTGAGAAAATTTGAGCTTTTGACCAACGTTGTATCAATAAGTGTGTGCATTTTATATCTTTGTTACTGTAATTGTGAAAAATTTTTGTCAAATCTGTATTGGCCAGTGCCCAACACCATTTGTAAAAATTTTTGTGGGGAGCATGGGGGCTATGTAAGTAGGCTGTTTATGTTTTCTTTATGTAAGTAGGCTGTTTAGGTTCTTATATTGGTAACGCCACCTCTGTATGAAAATCACTGGCTGTGCTGTGTGCAGTCTGTGGCTGCTTTGCATTGTTGTAATACTCGCCATTGTAGTGTTAGGCAGCTGGCTGTGAACAGCGCGTAGCGTTGCGCAGTTGGAGGTGAGCCGCCAGCAGTGGTGGATGTGGGGAGAGAGATGGCGGAGGTTTGTAATTTGTCATGAACTGCTATATTTATACATGATGATATCAAGGTAAATACATTGTTCGTTCTCTATTAATATCTTTCATTTGCTAACTATCCCTATCAGTAGTTAGTGCCTTCCATAGTTTGAATCTTTTATGTAGCTGGCAGTAGTGGCGCTCGCTGTATTGCAGTAGCTTGAGCAGCGAAAGGTATAGTTTAATGTTAGTCAGGGCCATTCTTTAGTAGGGAATTTTGAAAGTCAGATTGCGTTGCGCTAACAAAATATTGTGTGTCAGGTTAAGCACAGTCTTGCAGAATTGTTCAAAGGGGACGTTTCAATACGCCTGGGCATTGAGTCGAACAGAGCTTGGATGGCGTGTACAGGTACAGCTGCCCATGCAGCTTCAACACGATAGCACAGTTCATCAAGAGTAGTGACTGGCGTTTTGTGACGAGTCAGTTGCTCGGCCACCACTGACCAGACGTTTGCTAAGAGATTTGGAGAATGTGCTGACCAGGGTAGCAGTCGAACATTTTCTGTATCCAGAGAGGCCCGTGCGGGACCTGCAACATGCGGTCGTGCATTATCCTTCTGAAATATAAGGTTTCGCAGGGATCGAATGAAGGGTAGAGCCACGGGTCGTAACACATCTGAAATGTAACGTCCACTGTTCAAAGTGCCGCCAATGTGAACAAGAGGTGACCGAGACGTGTAGTCAACGGCACCCCATACCATCACGCCGGGTGTAAGCCAATATGGCAATGACGAATACACGCTTCCAAAGTGCGTTCACCGCGATGTCGCCGAACACGGATGCGACCATCATGATGCTGTAAACAGAACCTGGATTCATCCGAAAAAATGACGTTTTGCCATTCCTGCACCCAGGTTCGTCGTTGAGTACCTCATCGCAGGCGTTCCTGTCTGTGATGCAGCGCCAGTGGTAACCGCAGCCATGGTCTCCGAGCTGATATTCCATGCTGCTGCAAACGTCGTCGAACTGTTCGGCAGATGGTTGTTGTCTTGCAAACGTCCCCATCTGTTGACTCAGAGATCGAGATGTGGCTGCACGATCCGTTACATCCATGCTGATAAGATTCCCGCCATCTCGACTGCTAGTGATACGAGGCCATTGGGATCCAGCACGGCGTTCCATATTACCCTCCTGAACCCACCGATTCCATATTCTGCTAACTGTCATTGGATCTCGGCCAACGCGAGCAGCAATGTCGCGATACGATAACGTTTGACCAGGCAACGCCGGTCAACTGCTGTTTGTGTATGAGAAGTCGGTTGGAAACTTTTCTCGTGTCAGCACGTTGTTGGTGTTGCCACCGGCGCCAGCCTTGTGTGAATGCTCTGAAAAGCTAATCATTTGCATATCACAGCATCTTCTTCCCGTCGGTTAAATTTCGCGGTTGTAGCACGTCATCTTCGTGGTTTAGCAATTTTAATGGCCAGTAGTGTACATTAGGGTGGAACAAAAATGTGAAGGAAATCCTTCGTCAAGACCAGCCAACGAGTTGATACATCCACTGCAGCAATCATTGTTTGAATCTTGCACTACATAAACTGTGATCCATTGTGCGATGTACAGGTAACTGTTCAAGACGCCTGAAATATAACTCTAGAATACGCAAAAAGGAAAAACGTGTACGCAGATAGAGACGAGGTATTGGCAGAAGTAAAGCTGTGAGGACGGGGCGTGAGTCGCGCTTGGGTAGCTCAGTTGGTAGAGCACTTGCCCGCGAAAGGCAAAGGTCCCAAGTTCGAGTCTCGGTCCGACACACAGTTTTAATCTGCCAGGAAGTTTCGTGTACGCAGATGTTGTGCTACCACCTGGTGTCGATGAGACGAATTCAAATCCAAAAGATCAATGACTGATTCCATTGTGTCCCATCCGATGGACTGTAAAAGTAAAATCTTTGACACGTTTCAGGGAAATCTATGAGAGGTTCAGAAAACGGTGACCGAAATATTTAATGTACCGAGCTCAGTTAGAGACGAAAGATGGCCAGTCCTGCAGAACTAAGCGAAGTGGCTCGAAAAGTTTGAAACTATTTTTTGTATAACAGTAGCAACTGAAGTGTTTGGACCATCTGAGGAACTGGCCAGATCTCTAGAGAATCCTTATTTTAGTGCAGCTGGAGTGAAACATTCTGTAGAGGTTCTGAAAGTAGCTCTTGCAAATCTTAGGCCTACAGAAACATTTGATTCGACGTTAAAGAATTTCAAAGATTATCCTAAAAACCTAAATACACTCCTGGAAATGGAAAAAAGAACACACCATACTTGCTCCAGACACTGCGAGAGGGCTGTACAAGCAATGATCACACGCACGGCACAGCGGACACACCAGGAACCGCGGTGTTGGCCGTCGAATGGCGCTAGCTGCGCAGCATTTGTGCACCACCGCCGTCAGTGTCAGCCAGTTTGCCGTGGCATACGGAGCTCCATCGCAGTCTTTAACACTGGTAGCATGCCGCGACAGCGTGGACGTGAACCGTATGTGCAGTTGACGGACTTTGAGCGAGGGCGTATAGTGGGCATGCGGGAGGCCGGGTGGACGTACCGCCGAATTGCTCAACACCGCACCGCCACTTCCCAGCAAATTAGGGACACTGTTGCTCCTGGGGTATCGGCGAGGACCATTCGCAACCGTCTCCATGAAGCTGGGCTACGGTCCCGCACACCGTTAGGCCGTCTTCCGCTCACGCCCCAACATCGTGCAGCCCGCCTCCAGTGGTGTCGCGACAGGCGTGAATGGAGGGACGAATGGAGACGTGTCGTCTTCAGCGATGAGAGTCGCTTCTGCCTTGGTGCCAATGATGGTCGTATGCATGTTTGGCGCCGTGCAGGTGAGCGCCACAATCAGGACTGCATACGACCGAGGCACACAGGGCCAACACCCGGCATCATGGTGTGGGGAGCGATCTCCTATACTGGCCGTACACCACTGGTGATCGTCGAGGGGACACTGAATAGTGCACGGTACATCCAAACCGTCATCGAACCCATCGTTCTACCATTCCTAGACCGGCAAGGGAACTTGCTGTTCCAACAGGACAATGCACGTCCGCATGTATCCCGTGCCACCCAACGTGCTGTAGAAGGTGTAAGTCAACTACCCTGGCCAGCAAGATCTCCGGATCTGTCCCCCATTGAGCATGTTTGGGACTGGATGAAGCGTCGTCTCACGCGGTCTGCACGTCCAGCACGAACGCTGGTCCAACTGAGGCGCCAGGTGGAAATGGCATGGCAAGCCGTTCCACAGGACTACATCCAGCATCTCTACGATCGTCTCCATGGGAGAATAGCAGCCTGCATTGCTGCGAAAGGTGGATATACACTGTACTAGTGCCGACATTGTGCATGCTCTGTTGCCTGTGTCTATGTGCCTGTGGTTCTGTCAGTGTGATCATGTGATGTATCTGACCCCAGGAATGTGTCAATAAAGTTTCCCCTTCCTGGGACAATGAATTCACGGTGTTCTTATTTCAATTTCCAGGAGTGTATGAAAGACCCAAATGTCTCACGACCAAGAAGAAAACCAGCGAAATTGCAACACACAGAAACACCGTCTGTTCCCAAAGAATAGTCCAAGGAACGAAAATTTAGCAAAGATTTTTTGACATTCTTGATCCCCTTCTGAATGAAATTGATCGAAGGTTCATTGAAGAGGATCTGAACTGACTATCTCAGCTTGAAGAGATACTTGTTACATGCTCCCAAACACAACCTACATCTACACGACATTTGGAAGAATTGCTTGGTGTACATACAACAGAATTTAACCTGGACAGGCTTCATGCACAGCTCGAAATGCTGCGGTCCGTTACGACTGGTATACAACCATGTAATGTATCCTCCGTTGGAAGGGTTAAAGAACTCTTTCAGGAAGTTATTCGTCTCATCATTCTGATTCTAACAGTTCCAGTATCGTCAGCATCCTCCGAGAGGTCATTCAGCGCCCTGAGACAACTTAAAACTTGCCTCAGATCAACAATGACTCAGTTGAGACTCACACATGTCCATGCGCATCAACACAGCGTTGGAAAAATTAATTTTATGGATCTCATGAAAGGATTTGCTTCCCGAACTGTCGGAAAGAAAGCTACATTTGGAAATTGTAGATAAAATTTTTAGTCTAAATAAAAACAAAATAAAAGTCTTCTTCTTTTTCAAACTAATTATGTTTTTCTTTTCTTTTTTCAATACATTGTGATGCACAATGTTTGTAAAATAATAATAGTAACAAAATGTTTCTTTCTGACTGATTGATATTCCAGTCTACAGTAAATATGAATTCCTTTTCGTAAATGGTCTAAAAACAAAGTAGATCCAGTGTCTCACCAGATAAATGATGTCTTTTTAAAAATTGAAGCAACGAAATTGTTTTCTAAATCACGACCTACAATATTGGGTCCATATTAGTATTAGTGAATTGTTTCTCCCTGTAGATTAACAAAGTGCTGATTACCTTCCCACAATATCGGTGTGCATGTATTCTTAACAATTTTGATGAAGGACGAAATCACTTAAAAATGGTTCAAATAGCTCGGAAAACTATGGGACTTAACTTCTGAAGTCATCAGTCCTCTAGAACTTAGAACTCTTTAAACCTAACGAACCTAAGGACATCACACACATCCATAACCCAGGCAGGATTCGAACCTGCGACCGTTGCAGTCGCGCGGTTCCAGATTGATGCGCCTAGACCCACTCGGCCACTTCGGCCGGCACGAAATCAGTAAATGGGGTTGCCTCCCTCTAAAGAAATATTTGACTCGCCACTGCCTCTTCAAGCTTAATATTTGCTGTGCTTGTAGTAGGTTGATGCACCCACTATGAAAGCACTGATTGTTAACTTATGACACTAAACTTCATTGCGAATCGCGATTTGCGTCTTTCAAAAGTTCGCTTCTTCCAGTACACAAAACAATATCACACAGACTGCATCGAGCACGATAAGTGTCCTTGGGGTCTCAGTTAAACACCCTTTAAACTGTTCTTTCTTTTGTCACACTTCCCTGAATTTCTGCTTTCAACTTTGACTGTCACTATTTTGTAACTCTCTTTTCTTTTCTTTTTCGGTGCTGAAGCCAATACTAATACTACCGTTACACCCAACGACTCAAAAACAAAAAACTTTAGAAGCTTATGGAAAGGCTAAAGGAACTGAACTGATCTACGAAAGCTGTCTATCCTTTACTTTCAACATGTGAACAAAGACAGAAACACAGTCGCCACTCCGGATGTTAAGAATGGAACTGTGTAAGTAACAATGGTGCAGAGATTACAGTAGACGCGCTAAAAGTTGCCTGATGGACCCCTGCTTTCGGTTGTCGGATGATTACCCCATTCGGTGCGCTTCGCATTAATTGTCTTCTATTCACGATTGGTACTAGCGTCAGGTTTTCCTCAACAGTGCCCATTTTCTTCTAATCATTGCGTTGCATTACAGCAACTTTAGTTTCAAAATTTTTTGGAGCATTGTTCCAGGAAAAACAGCGATCGATTAATATTATAACTTATTTCAGTACACAGAGTATTTAAGTCGTTTGTTTTTATTTTTAGATGCTGGAGCAGTGTTATCCACGTCTGCACAGATGGACCTGTTCCATGGCAACGGCTCCTACGGTCATCAAGGATTATAAGATTTAAAGATGATCTCTTAGAAGATAAAATCGGTCATCTGAAAAAGAATAAACAACTTAAATGGGATTACAAGTGTGTATTGAAATAAGCTAATTTTTGTTTAGTTTATGTTCTTTGCTACAAGTAAGTACCGCATTTGAAAATGATTGTCTCGTAATGCGCGTTCCAGAGTCTGTGTTGCTTCTGTGCAAAATTTGTACCTCAGCAAGCAGCAGCTCAACGGCACGAGTAGCGCTGAGCTACAAACACGTCAGTATATCCCCTGTCACGTGTCCCCTCCAGACAGTGACTAAAATACTTTCCTCTGCACCTCGTTTCATCCATGAGGTAGGTCCCAATAGCCAACTTCCTGCATATAATGGTGACAGACGTATACAATTTTTAAAACTTATACAGTTTGGTAACTTTTTCTTGTTTAATTTCTCATTTCGCAAATTTTTCTTTCTTGGGCAAAAACTCCCTGCGTTTTACAGAAGGGCCGAGAATTCCTTCCTTCGTCGCTAGATTTTGGAAAAAAGAGACAAAAGTTCCTACACGTAGAAATGTGACCCTATGGTTGGCAACTGTGCTACTGACTTGGGATGGGCTAGCTCGAGTTGCCAAACCGGGTTAACTCGAGTTCCGTTCACGCGGTGTTGGGCGGCCGCCGCTGTCGACGACAGTTTCGGTCAAGACTGGAGTTCACCGCCGTCGCGCCGACCGAACCCGAGTTGAACTGAATAGAGTCTATGCCTACTGAACGGGGTGTCATTCACTGTGGTCGATTCGAGGAACACATTCCCCCCTACATTAACCCCTATTGTTGCAGACGAGAGGGGCTCGCCGCCGTCTCAGCAGTGCCTGGGGGGGGGGGGGGGGGGGGGAGGGTGTTCCATAGTCCGATCCACGAACGATGGTGGTTCGCGCATGTCGAAGCAAGGACGGGTATTGCATTGTTGACGATTCCAAGAGAGAGTTGTGGTATGTGCATGCGTGTGCTTTCCTCTTGAAGACAGTGCATATCCTGCAAATTATGTCTCTCGCTTGTTTGTGCAGAATTTGTCACTTACCACGACAATTAGTGATGACAACTCACAACAAATGGAATCTAAATTCACTAAATAACTCGCTACGGTCACGTTTAATGCTCGCATTAGCTACATAATTCACAGCAGAGCGCTCAGAACACTACCGAACGCTCAATGACTGTCGAAGAATACGTGACGTAGGTGCGCAGGTCAAGTGTAAAGCAGACCATCGTCCTTCGTGACTCCAACCATATTGTACGGGCAAACAAAGTTGACACTCGGCGTTGGCTGATGGGAGCGACTGCAAAGGCACTTCCCATTTACAGCCGCTCCCATCATCTAGCGCGCCGGGTGTCACCTTTATTTGCGAGTGTAATAGTTGGCTCTGTGATACTGCAGGCGGAAGTGATCTAAACCGCTTTTCAGTCCGGTAAATCGTATTTCGTCCCGAAGTCACAGCGTCGATTCGACGAAGGTATAAGTGTACATGTAAATGTTGGCTCGTTGAAACGACTAACGTGTAGCAGTAACGAACAAAATGTAGTCGTCGATTGGACGAACCTTTAGTAATGAGCGAATGATTTGCTATAGGTACGTAACTGGATTTTGTTGAATATAATGCTTTGCTTCCATGTGGGTTGTCGTTTCCATAACTTTCCTTTTCTATTCAGGAGCTGGCGAATTATTCAAAACAGAGACTTATGGATTCAGTGGAATCAAATCTCGACCTACCCTCATCTGATGATTCTGACGAAGACTACAACGCCAAAGAAGATATCATTTTCGATGACACTATCGGCTCTGCATCACACTGGGATGAAGAAACACTCAACGCAACGGTGGCGCCAACTGAGGAGGAAGCATCTGTTGGGAAAAACAAGAAGGGGCAAAACAATCAACTACTTGCCCCGAGAAAACTGGCCGGAAAAATGTGCAGTACGCAAGTAACAAGTATGTTTTCAGGGAAAAAGAGTTCCTTGACAGCTTCACAATCGTCAGTCACAACATCATCCTCAGGAGACAACTTCCAATACGTCTTGGTGCCATCTGAAGGCGAGCTTATGTCTGAAATAGGAATCGCCTGGAAAACGATACGTCTGCGTGAAACCACTGGTAATGCACCAGCATCAAACATAGCCAATATTCGGCAAGGTCCGATTCAAATGGTTCAAATGGCTCTGAGCACTATGGTCATCAGTCCCCTAGAACTTAGAACTACTTAAACCTAACGAAGCTAAGGACGTCACACACATCCATGCCCGAGGCAGGATTCGAACCTGCGACCGTAGCGGACTGTAGCGCCTAAAACCGCTCGGCCACCTCGGCAGGCCAAGGTCCCATTGCTTCCACTGGATAGACGTGTGACGATCTACATTGTTTTGAGTTACTCTTCTCAGATGACATTGTTCTTCTATTGTTTGTATTCTTTGTATTCGATGCTCCTGGCTCTTGATCACTCAAATTATCGTGTAAGAATTGATGGCATTTTCTTTTCGGTACTTATTCCATAGTGTTCCCGGCGGGTGATATATGTATATATAGATGGTGGTCCATTGATAGTGACAGGTCCAAGTATCTCACGAAATAAGCATCAAACGAAAAAACTACAAAGAACGAAACTCGTCTACATTGAAGGGGGAAACCAGATGGCGCAATATTGGCCCGCTAGATGGCGCTGCAGAGATCAAACGGATATCAACTGCGTTTTTTAAAATAGGAACCCCCATTTTTATTACATATTCGTGTAGTACGTAAAAAACTATGAATGTTTTAGTTGGACCACTTATTCGCTTTGTGACAGATGGCGCTGTAATATTCACAAACCTGTAAGTACGTGGTATCACGTAACATTCCGCCAGTGCGGACGGTATTTGCTTCGTTATACATTATCCGTGTTAAAATGGACCGTTTACCAATTGCGGAAAAGGTATATCGTGTTGATGTATGGATTTTGTGATCAAAATGGCCAACGGGCGTGTGCTATGTATGCTGCTCGGTATCCTGGACGACATCATCCAAGTGTCTGGACCCTTCGCCGGATAGTTACGTTATTTAAGGAAACAGGAAGTCTTCAGCCATATGTGACACGCCAACCTCGACCTGCAACAAATGATGATGCCTAAGTAGGTATTTTAGCTGCTGTCGCGGCTAATCCGCACATCAGTAGCAGACAAATTGCGCGAGAATCGGGAATCTCAAAAACGTCGGTGTTCAGAATGCTACATCAACATCGATTACACCCGTACCATATTTCTACGCACCAGGAATTACATGGCGACGACTTTGAACATCGTGTACAGTTCTGCCACTGGGCATAAGATAAAATACGGGGTGATAACAGATTTTTTGCACGCATTCTGTTTAGCGTAGAAGCGTCATTCACCAACAACGGTAACGTAAACCGGCATAATATACACTGCTGGGCAACGGAAAATCCACGATGGCTGCGACAAGTGGAACATCAGCAACCTTGGCGGGTTAATGTAAAGGTGCGGCATTATGGAAGGAAGGATAATTGGCCACCATTTTATGGATGGCACTCTAAATGGTGCAATGTATGCTGATTTCCTCCGTAATGTTCTACCGATGTTACTACAAGATGTTTCACTGCATGACAGAATGGCGATGTACATCCAACATGATGGATGACCGGCACATAGTTCTCGTGCGGTTGAAGCGATATTGAATAGCATATTTCATGATAGGTGGATTGGTCGTCGAAGTACCATATCATGGCCCGCACGTTCACCGGACCTGACGTCCCCGGATTTGTTTCTGTGGGGAAGGTTGAAGGATATTTGCTATCGTGATCCACCGACAACGCCTGACAACATGCGTCAGCGCATTGTCAATGCATGTGCGAACGTTACGGAAGGCGAACTACTCGCTGTTGAGAGGAATGTCGTTACACGTATTGCCAAATGCATTGAGGTTGACGGACATCATTTCCAGCATTTATTGCATTAATGTGGTATTTGCAGGTAATCACGCTGTAACAGAATGCGTTCACAAAGGTACATATATCACTTTAGAACAACCGAAATAAAATGTTCAAACGTACCCACGTTCTGTATTTTAATTTAAAAGACCTACATGTTACCAACTGTTCGTCTATAATTGTGAGCCATATGTTTGTGACTATTACAGCGTCATCTATCACAAAGCGGAAAAAGTGGTCCAACTACAACATTCATATTTCTTTACGTTCTACACGAATATGTAATAAAAAATGGGGGTTCCTTTTTTAAAAAACGCAGTTGATATCCGTTTGACCTATGACAGCGCCATCTAGCGGGCCAACCATAGCGTCATCTTCTTTCCCCCTTCAAGCTAGACAAGTTTCGTTCTTTGTATTTTTTTCTTTTGACGCTTATTTCGTGAAATATTTGGCCCGGTCACGATCAATGGACCACCCTGTATATATATACGCTCTTTTGTTTGTGAACCTATGCATTGTGAGTCTTTGTGATTTATTGCACTGGAAAGACCGTGAAAAACCTGAGATATAGTTTTCTTTAACTTTCCTACAATAACGGGTTTATAATTCTACCGTTGTGTCTCTTTTAGTAATTTTCCTGGCCAAGCCTAGGCGTGGGACTCGAATCGACGGAGGTATAGGTATGGAAGGGCTCGAAATTATTGTGGTATCCTAGGACTAAAAGCTAAAAGTGATTGAGGGAAGCCGGCCGTTGTGGCCGAGCGGTTCTAGGCGCTTCAGTTCGGAGCCGCTCTGCTGCTACGGGCGCAGGTTCGAATCCTGCCTCGGGCATGGATGTATGTGATGTTCTTAGGTTAGTTAGGTTTAAGTAGTTCTAAGTCTAGGGGACTGATGACCTCAGATGTTAAGTCCCATAGTGCTCAAAGCCATTTGAATTTGATTGAGGGAAACAATGACGAAGCGGTAACTTTACACGAATTGTGCTCCAGCCGTGGTATTTGGCTACAACTCGACAACATTTATCCACATGACGAGGCAATTTGCTACCTTAAGATGGTCCGATCACCGTCCAAATCTTACAGCACATTCAAAATGGCTCATAAGTGTGTTCGCATTTCAGCGTGTAGTGTGGCAATACCAACACGTTTTCCGTAGCGCGCTTTGCGGGGGAAGGGCGGCGGGTGTGTGGACTGTTCTTTATGCCCACCTTAAAAAAGTTAAAAAATAAAATTCGTTAATTATTGTTTACTTATATTAATAACATACTGCTTAAAGAGGCAGTGTCGTTCAAGTAAAGTCCAGACCCTGTAACTATCTTTTAGAGCACTTTTAGCAATATTTGCGCATTTTTCAGTAACGTTTACTACCCAGATGAGGGTATTTTATGATCACCGAGAAAAATTTTAAAAATGCAGATTTCGCTATCTGCCGCTGACTTTTAATTACAACATAGGTTTTAAGGAGACACTGACGTGTAAGTAAGGTCTTGAACATGAAAGTACTTAATATTACATTTGTTGTGGAAAGGGAGGTCACTGTTATGACTTAAATTTTTGGCCTAAAGCGCGGTATCCACTCACGCTCGTGGCGAGTCATTTGGCTTCTTGGCTACAAAATCGCCGATTATGAACTTCCCTAAAAAAAAAAAATGTTAATAGGGTTATATAATAATGAGTATATAGCTTACAAGAAAAACTAGTAATAGGTGGAAAATATTGCTTTGACAACAGATATTTGGATGTCAGGCAAGAAAAAAGTGATTTCAAATTTGACTGCCGATTTCACATTTCACATAAGAACCAAAACTTAAATCAAGCAGGTACGCAAACCGCGCAGACGCTAACAAGAGAAATGAACGCTACAAGAATTATTCTGCCAACTTCGTTAGGGTATCGTATTTTAAGAGAAGCTACAATCCGAGCAGACTGAACATTGCAAGCGATATCGAACGTTAATTCAGGATTTCCTACTAACACGGTCTGAACGTGCGTAGGGTGAACTTGGTTTATGAAACGGGCCAATTTGGGTTGAGATTATTACTAACTCCACTTAAACGCGTTACACGGCTGATGGAGCTGCGTACGATTTGTTTCTCGCTTGTTCGTAGCTCACCGCCGCTTTCCCACCGAGCGAACCCGAATTTATCCGAATCAGATAACTATACCTTCAACGACCCACGTGAATTTAATATTTTCATAAGTCTATCTTTAAAATTTCAATCCGGAAGACCAAAAATTGCGCCCTATGTAGTACCCATTAAGCTCGTGAATCTAACCATCGATTGGTAAACCGCGAATCTCTGTTTGGTTAACTGTAATGAATCGTAATCTGCTCGGACGCGAAAGACATACCGGCAGTGAATCATTGAATGTTCTCTCTGTGTTTTTCTTTTTATTTTTTTGCCCAATCTCGCCTTAACTCCGTTTACGCAAACTTTCAACTCGGTTTGGCGTAAACCCGTGTTGACCCATCACTACTAACTAGCAACTCGAGGACATGAACAAATAAAGATCCTTATCTCCCAAAAAATTTCTTATCAGCTACTGAAGCATCTTTCTCTTCTGTGGGTTGCAGGGGTTACGACCCCTGGGGAGGTAGGTGGGTTTTATTTCATGGCTGTGTGACTTAGCCTTATGCACTGTACACTGTCTTGTACACTGGCAATCTGCTCCTTCTTCTATACATTCTTCTCCTGTACGGCATGGCTGTGTGCTCCGTGCGGCTGCCTCGAGTCGAATGAGCCTGCTGCTGCCTCAGAACAGGATGTACTTCCTTTGAGGCGTTTTGATTCTAATCGTTGGACATGGAGTCCGCATTCTTCAAGTGGATAGATGAATATAACTTTGTCCCCTGCGAGATATCGTAAAAAGCGATGCCACCCATAGCATATATTACTATTTCTTTTGTAACGTTCTATTATTTTTTTAAGTGAACGAACTAAATTCGAATGAAATGTGTGAAGTCTGTGTATAGTGACTATAAAAGCGATTTTAAGTATGACATACATGTCCTACGTAGACGTCCTCGCCTCAATCATAGGTGGTAGTAAACGATACATCAAGATATATTAGGAATCTGTAATTAAATGACCTTTCATACGCACTTCCAGAGAAGGCGAAGTTAATCTATGTCAGTAATTGCGATGAAAATCAACAAAATGTAAACTCTGAATTTTTGGATTGCTATTGACGGTAACAAACTTTGTCAGAACTCACATCTACTCTTTCATTACGAAGTCCGATTTCCACCGCGAACAAAATTTGTTGCGCATGTAATAATTAATATTTACGCCGTCGCGAATTAGAATTTAGGAGCCTGTTAACTCGGCAGTGGACAATGTGTGCACATACCCACAATTCAAATAATTTTCTTTACCAATGCAACTCTTCTTCTCCGCCGTAGAGGAAGAGTATGTAAACGAAAATTGGCTTTAAGTAAGCATGGAATTGTTTGTGTAAATCTAGTCTATGGAAGTGAAATTCGGTCGCAATGACTTTTATTACACATTTTGTTCTGCGTGAAGCTTGATTTTAAAGCGTAGGAGTAGCTATTCACGTGAACAATCGTCTTTGTCCCGATATTTTGCTTTCTGTGGGAGCTAAAACTGAGAGCTGCAAGTAGCGTTTCGCGGGTCCAGTTCATTGTGTGCTCCTCTCTTCATGCGGGTGAGCCGCCCAACACAAGAAGTTGTTTGCGCTGTGCTTAATAAGAATTAAGCTTCTCCTTCAGCAGGACAGGAGATTCATACGGCCTTGCAAGGCGTCAAGTGTCGTATGTAAAATGATGTCATGTGGCTGTTACGCAACACACGTTAGCAACAGTGGTTGTTGGATGATTTCTTGAGTACCTCGGCATCTGTTAAAATACACCTCGGCGCTTTCCCCTTCGGCACTCTTCGTATTTTCTGCTACAGCCGCCAGAGAGTATAAATAGAGGCGCACCAGCGCAGAACAGTGCAGTAGGTGGCGGCAGTGTAAGTCGCGAAAGAGATCTTCAGCAAGCAAGTGAATTATTTCAGGAACAGAATGTCGGCTGCTGTGACGACGGCGCCTCAGTACAGCGCAGGTGTGACATTATCTGCGTCTACGAATGTTTCTTATCCCTTTCTCGTTTGTTTCACGCATTTAAACATCAGATACAAACTTCTTACTTCGCCTGACTATTTTTACTCTCGTAGCATATCAGAATCTCTTCATTAATCCACTGAGTTGTTTCTTCCATTCATCTGGCCATTCCTGCGAGTGATCACTTTCAAGGCTTTTCCTCGAATTGTCACTTTGTTTATAATATTCCAAGATTACATAAGTCTTATCTTGTGTTTTGTGATTATTTGTTTGTGAATCAACAGTAGCCTTCGCTAGCCAGTGGATGTTACCTTCTTGGAATCGATAATGCTAAATAGCATTACGTTTTAATAATTTATAAAATTATCAAGTGACATAATTTAGATTTGGAAGGAGAATCAGCATTGGTCGTATTTTTTGTTTTATTATCCGAAAATCGATTTCGGTCACTTAATTACCATCCTCAGTGCTGTAATATACAATTAAAATTGGTAGGCACTGGTATCAACAAGCTTACAGCTTACAGCTTGTTGATACCAGTGCCTACCAATTTTAATTGTATATTACAGCACTGAGGATGGTCACTAAGTGACCGAAAATCGATTTTGCGGATAATAAAACAAAAAAATACGACCAATGCTGATTCTCCTTCCAGTTCTATCCACTATTTGGTCGTGGTGCACAGAACACTCCATGGAGTCGCCAATCAATAATTTAGACTTATTAGGCTGTAATTACTGAATCGAAGTCTGCACATCGAATACAGTCAGCTGATTTATGTCACCTGTCGCCATTTTCATGTTAATTGTACGGACAGATAATCAAGATTTGGTTCCTGATTTTGGAAACCAAAGATTTCCCGTTCCTTTTTTGTCGCTTCTGTTGTATTTTTACTAAAAATAAGTTAGCAACATTACTCACATATTTTATACAGTTAATAATAAGTTTTAGTTTAATTGAAGTGCGAATCTTTTTTTTTTCTCCAAGTCTTCACATAATAACTGAAGGTGCACCATGAAGTCCCGTAGAAGGCATGCGACAATAATGTAAACTACTGAAAACGTCGCTAAGATAACTAGATATTGACTTTGCTGATCAGAAGTGGTTTATTGACGTGTTTTTGGCTCTGTTCATCATCAGAAATATCTGACAAGGATGAATGCAAAGTCGTAGGCACAAATGTAATTAACAGCACATAAAGTACGGGAGAAGTCATACCAGAAATAAGAGCAAAGACTTCATACAGAATACGGGGTCATGTGTACCATCCATCGTATTGGAACTTAACTGATAGCATGACGTTATCGCAAAGCTTAACTGACATCACTAGTCGCCAGATGACATGAACGTATTAGTAGAGTGGCGCTGTATTGTACCCATAGAATTAGCGGAACAACCTTACATTAAAAATATAAATAATAAAAGAAATCTAACTTTAACCTAAATATATTATTAAAAAGGATATATACAACAGTACGCACAGTATACAGGTAAATAGGCACATTTCCTCCCTGTCTTCACACTGCAGCATGAGGTTTTGTAAATAAAGTTAATAATGCCCAGTGTTCACAGTTCTCTGTACGCTGTTTTCATCCGTGGTCTAGGGGTAGCGTCTTGGATTCATAATCAAAACGTCTTCGGTCCCGGGTTCGATCGCCGCTACTGCCTAAATTTAGATAAATAATCAGCATTGGCGGCCGAAGACTTCCGGCATAAGAAGTCAGCCTCATTCTGCCAACGGCCTTGTCAAAGAGGGCGGAGGAGCGGATGAAGGCTCAGGGCACTCTCTTGTCCTAGGGGTGGGAAATTGCCCCTAAAGGCGGAAGAATCAGCAATGATCAACGACATGAGGATGCAGAAGGCAATGGAAACCACTGCATTAAAGACACGTATCGTGTATCCACAGGAAATGTGTCCTGTAATTGAAGAAGTGTCATGATGATCTCTCCATTGGCACAAGATTCCGGAATAGTCCCCCATTCGGATCTCCGGGAGGGGACTGCCAAGCGGGAGGTTACCATGAGAAAAAGATTCAATAATCTACGAAAGGATAACGTTCTACGAGTCGGGGCGTGGAATGTCAGAAGCTTGAACGTGGTAGGGAAGCTAGAAAATCTGAAAAGGGAAATGCAAAGGCTCAATCTAGATATAGTAGGGGTCAGTGCAGTGAAGTGGAAGGAAGACAAGGATTTCTGGTCAGATGAGTATCGGATAGTATCAACAGTAGCAGAAAATGGTATAACAGGTGTAGGATTCGTTATGAATAGGAAGATTGGGCAGAGGGTGTGTTACTGTGAACAGTTCAAAAATGGTTCAAATGGCTCTGAGCACTATGGGACTCAACTGCTGAGGTCATTAGTCCCCTAGAACTTAGAACAAGTTAAACCTAACCAACCGAAGGACATCACAAACATCCATGCCCGAGGCAGGATTCGAACCTGCGACCGTAGCGGTCTTGCGGTTCCAGACTGCAGCGCCTTTAACCGCACGGCCACTTCGGCCGGCTGTGAACAGTTCAGTGACCGGGTTGTTCTAATCAGAATCGACAGCAGACCAACACCGACAACGATAGTTCAGGTATACGTGCCGACGTCGCAAGCTGAAGATGAACAGATAGAGAAAGTGTATGAGGATATTGAAAGGGTAATGCAGTATGTAAAGGGGAACGAAAATCTAATAGTCATGGGCGACTGGAATGCAGTTGTAGGGGAAGAAGTAGAAGAAAAGGTTACAGGAGAATATGGGTTTGGGACAAGGAGTGAAAGAGGAGAAAGACTAATTGAGTTCTGTAACAAGTTTCAGCTAGTAATAGCGAATACCCTGTTCAAGAATCACAAGAGGAGGAGGTATACTTGGAAAAGGCCGGGAGATACGGGAAGATTTCAATTAGATTACATTATGGTCAGACAGAGATTCCGAAATCAGATACTGGATTGTAAGGCTTACCCAGCAGCAGATATAGACTCAGATCACAATATAGTAGTGATGAAGAGTAGGCTGAAGTTCAAGACATTAGTCAGGAAGAATCAATACGCAAAGAAGTGAGATACGGAAGTACTAAGGAATGACGAGATACGTTTGAAGTTCTCTAACGCTATAGATACAGCAATAAGGAATAGCCCAGTAGGCAGTACAGTTGAAGAGGAATGGACATCTCTAAAAAGGGCCATCACAGAAGTTGGGAAGGAAAACATAGGTACAAAGAAGGTAGCTGCGAAGAAACCATGGGTAACAGAAAAAATACTTCAGTTGATTGATGAAAGGAGGAAGTACAAACATGTTCCGGGAAAATCAGGAATACAGAAATACAAGTCGCTGAGGAATGAAATAAATAGGAAGTGCAGGGAAGCTAAGACGAAATGGCTGCAGGAAAAATGTGAAGACATCGAAAAAGATATGATTGTCGGAAGGACAGACTCAGCATACAGGAAAGTCAAAACAACATTTGGTGATATTAAAAGCAACGGTGGTAACATTAAGAGTGCAACCGGAATTCCACTGTTAAATGCAGAGGAGAGAGCAGATAGGTGGAAAGAGTACATTGAAAGCCTCTATGAGGGTGAAGATTTGTCTGATGTGATAGAAGAAGAAACAGGAGTCGATTTAGAAGAGATAGGGGATCCAGTATTAGAATCGGAATTTAAAAGAGCTTTGGAGGACTTACGGTCAAATAAGGCAGAAGGGATAGATAACATTCGATCAGAATTTCTAAAATCATTGGGGGAAGTGACAACAAAACGACTATTCACGTTGGTGTGTAGAATATATGAGTCTGGCGACATACCATCTGACTTTCGGAAAAGCATCATCCACACAATTCCGAAGACGGCAAGAGCTGACAAGTGCGAGAATTATCGCACAATCAGCTTAACAGCTCATGCATCGAAGCTGCTTACAAGAATAGTATACAGATGAATGGAAAAGAAAATTGAGAAGGCGCTAGGTGCCGATCAGTTTGGCTTTAGGAAAAGTAAAGGGACGAGAGAGGCAATTCTGACGTTACCACTAATAATGGAAGCAAGACTAAAGAAAAATCAGGACACTTTCAAAGGATTTGTCGACCTAGAAAAAGCGTTCGACAATATAAAATGGTGCAAGCTGTTCGGGATTCTGAAAAAAGTACGGCTAAGCTATAGGAAGAGACGGGTCATATGCAATATGTACAACAAACAAGAGGGAATAATAAGTGTGCACGAGCAAGAACGAAGTGCTCGTATTAAGAAGGGTGTAAGACAAGGCTGTAGCCTTTCGCCCCTACTCTTCAATCTGTTCATCGGGGAAGTAATGATGGAAATAAAAGAAAGGTTCAGGAGTGGAATTAAAATACAAGGTGAAAGGATATCAATGATACGATTCGCTGATGACATTGCTGTCCTGAGTGAAAGTGAAGAAGAATTAAATGATCTGCTGAACGGAATGAACAGTCTAATGAGTACACAGTATGGTTTGAGAGTAAATCGGAGAAAGACGAAGGTAATGAGAAGTAGTAGAAATGAGAACAGCGAGAAACTTAACATCAGGATTGATGGTCACGAAGTCAATGAAGTTAAGGAATTCTGCTACCTAGGCAATAAAATAACAAATGACGGACGGAGCAAGGAGGACATCAAAAGCAGACTCGCTATGGCAAAAAAGGCATTTCTGGCCAAGAGAAGTCTACTAATATCAAATACCGGCCTTAATTTGAGGAAGAAATTTCTGAGGATGTACGTCTGGAGTACAGCATTGTATGGTAGTGAAACATGGACTGTGGGAAAACCGGAACGGAAGAGAATCGAAGCATTTGAGATGTGGTGCTATAGACGAATGTTGAAAATTAGGTGGACTGATAAGGTAAGGAATGAGGAGGTTCTACGCAGAATCGGAGAGGAAAGGAATATGTGGAAAACACTGATAAGGAGAAGGGACAGGATGATAGGACATCTGCTAAGACATGAGGGAATGACTTCCATGGTACTAGAGGGAGCTGTAGAGGGCAAAAACTGTAGAGGAAGACAGAGATTTGAATACGTCAAGCAAATAATTGAGGACGTAGGTTGCAAGTGCTACTCTAAGATGAAGAGGTTAGCACAGGAAAGGAATTCGTGGCGGGCCGCATCAAACCAGTCAGTAGACTGATGACCAAAAACAAACATATATATATATATATATATATATATATATATATATATATATATGTATATATATATATGTGAGTGTGTGTGTGTGTGTGTGTAAAACTTTAGCTCTATTTTATTGGAGTCGCATTTGTATATCTTGTTCTGTTGCCATATTGCTACATCTAACAACCACATGTTGGAGGATGATCCTCTTATGTCACACGTTTTTCTTAATATGGTATGTACTTTTTGTGGTTGAGTCGGCTTTTGGTTTAAGCACTACCTAGTTTATACACAGGGGCTTTTTCCTGGACAGTGTTTATATAAGAAAAGTTCACGTTTTGTCCTTTCCATTATAGTCTTATTCTCCTTAGAAAGATGTGTTTAGTTTTCTAAATAGATTGTAATTTATAAAGGGAAAAAACAAGAAATTCATCTTCGAAAAAGTTCGTTACTCATTATTCAGTTATGTTAGGCTAACTGTGCTAGTGTGCTATTACTTGTTGTCACACATGTCAACTGTGCCTGCGGATCCTCATAGTCCTAAACAGATTTAGACACTGTATTTCTGTGTACTCATTTCTATTCTTATGGTTAATTTTTTTCATGTATCCAATGGATATAACGTTTTGTTTTCGTGCCAGTAGGTCCTAATATTAGGTTCTCCTTAAGAATGTTTTAATTCTATTAGCTCACTGTCAACTTTTTGTCATTGATACTTGTTTTGTTAAGAAAAACTGCCTTTCCTGCTGCCACTTAATTTACTTATCCCAGACGCGTTTCCCCTTTTTCTTGTTCTAAGACATCATCAGTGGGATCGATAACGATACAATTTTGTAAGTTTTAGATCATCAAACAGTTCACGTCGCGAATTTTTTTTGTAAAAAAGTACTTAATTACGATTTGCTGATCTGCGTTTCCTCACACCTGGTCTGGAGGTCGCACTACCACTTTATTATTGACAGATAAGGACAACTTTGCGTTCTGACCTTCTTCACACTATTCACTATGTTTCTCCTTGTTTTTTGTAGCGTACTATTATTCTTTTGCCACTCAATATAATTATTTCGGTGGACACTGTTTTTCACAACGTAAATATTGCAACTCCATTACGTGTTTCCTCCTCTTTGGTATATTTACCTACTCGTTGCCAACCTAACGAAGTATATGTTCAAGACTAACTTCTAGTCATGATGTTTGTATAGTGTATGTGTATGTGAGAGAGAGAGAGAAGAAGAGTGTTTTGTTTTCCTTTTTGGGGGGTTGGGGCGGGGGGTGGAGGTTGGTGGTTTGAACTGTATGAAGACATGTACCAGAAAGCAGGTATATATCAACTATAGTGTAACACTTGTGAAAGCAGATACACAGGACAAACAGGTGGAACATGTGATGTCAGATATAAAGAACATATGGGAACCTGGAAAAAACCACTCCACATTTGCAGAACACCTAAGAGAACATGACCACAAACCAACCACTAGAGAAGATGACATGAAAATAATTAGAATCAACAGTAAAAAACACCTCTTACCGTGTACAGAAAACCAAAACAAAAACCCTGTTGAATAATCAAATACACATACTAAGTAATTCATTATTTACACCAATAGATAAAAATAATAGAATAACGCTCCCAAAGACGATTAATATAATAATACTATCCAATATAATAATAATACCACGCAACATCTTTACACTCACTTATGCATGAACCCCTCCACGGAATATTGAAACGAAAAGTCAAAATCAGCTGTCACCAAAGCTTTCAACCAATCGCTAACAGCTAGTACAACACCATACAATTCAAACCACGAATCTCCACAAAAAATAACTCTTGAGCGCGCTCTTTCTCTCTCTGTCTCTCTCTCTCATACACACACACACGGCATAAACATCATGAATTGAAATTAGACTTGAACATATACTTCTTTAGGTTGGCAATGAGTAGGTAAACATGCCAAAGAGGAGGAAACACGTAATAGAGTTGTAATATTTACGTTGTGAAAAACAGTGTCCGACGAAATAGTTATATTGAGTGGCAAAAGAATAATAGTACACCACAAAAAACAAGGAGAAACATGGTGAACAGTGTGAGGAAGGTCAGAACGCAAAGTTGTCCTAATATGTCAGTAATAAAGTAGTAGTGGGACCTCCAGACCAAATGTGAGGAAACGCAGATCAGCAAATCGTAAGTTACTATTTTTTTTTTACAAAACTGTATCGTTATAGATCCCACTGATGATGCCTTAGAACAAGAAAAAGGCGAAACGCGTATGAGATCAATAAATTAAGTGGCAGCAGGAAAGGCAGTTTCATTTACAAAAAAAGTATTTATATGCTTTCTGCGGAGGATGGCCACACAAACGAACTTGTTTTTCTCATTGCTTTATACATTGTACCTTATTTCTGCTCCGTATTGTAACGATACATTGAAATGATTGTAAATGCGCACACAGACTTCTGAGCCAATGATTTCTATAAATTTGCTCACGCACCTCATACGAGTATTTAGCCGAAGTGGCACCACCTACACAGAAACATCCCCTCATCCTAAATGTGCCCATCTACTGTCGTGCTTTGTGGTTTTATATCGTCAGTCATATTGGCTATTTTGTCTTATAATTTGGTTTTTGTATGCATAGTGCATTACGAGTGATTTGTTTTTTACCATTTACTACTAATGTGGCTTCGTTTTTTTCAACTCAGTCTCGCCGCCTGACTGTCGCTCCTATCCGTTATTTTTTGTAAAACTGTCCTGTTTACTGTTCATATTGTCTTTTCTTATATTTAGATTTTTCTTTTATTATTTATTTTAATGTAAGGTTGTTCCACTAATTCTATGGGTACAAATTCATTTCACCAGGTGGCAAGTGGAATCAGTTAAGTTTTGTAGCGTCGTCTTATTATCATTAAGTTCACATACTAAACGTGATACATATGACTCCATACTCTGAATGAAGATTTTGTTCCTATTTTTGATATGTCTACTACTGTACTTCATGTTACATCTTCAGTAAAATTTGCACTGAGTTACGTGTTGCTAATTAAATTTTTGGTTATTACCTTGTATTCTCCCTTGTAATTTCTGATGGTGGACAGTGCAAGAAACGCATCAATAAATCACTTGTGAACAGCAAAATGAATAGCTATTTTAGCGACCTGCCCAGCAATGGATAAAGATGCAAGTTTCCGTAATAAATGGCGATGTTTTGAATGAATTCATATTATTAAATTTCGGTAAAAGAAGATGTGCATTACTTAGTGGTGTTACAGTTCCTAGGCGTTTGCAAGCAGTCCCGTGATGTTCCTGAATTACTTTAACGAGCTAGTTCGCCACACATCGAGCGAGGTGGCGCAGTAGTTAGTACACTGGAGTCGCATTCGGGAGGCCGACGGTTCAATCCCGCATCCATCCATCTTGATTTAGGTTTTCCGTGATTTCCATAAATCGCTTCAGGCGAATGCCGGTATGGTTCCTTTGACAGTCACGGCTGACTTCCTTCCCCATACTTCCCTAATCCGACGAGACCGATGACCTCGCTGTTTGGTCTCTTCCCCCAAATCAAGCCAAGTCCGCCACAATCGTATACATATGAGAATTCGGAGCTCTGCGGTTCGGGGAAAAAATCCCTATCTTCCTCTCGCAGGACTGGCTTCCTATGCCCGTGATTTATGCATCTGTGAAGGCAGGAGTGATACATGATGAGAGCGATAGTTGATCCTTCTTGGTGTTATGGGAGTCGAGTCCCATCACGAGCAAGAAATATTCTATTGACTCATTTCAAAGAAGTTTTGTTCCTCCTACTTACCCACGTCGTACAATGACTGTTCCGTAATTATTTGGATAGTGAGGATTCTAACATAACAACTCTAACGTTTAGGGTGACGAATGTTATTTGTTAAACCATTTATCATCCGTTTCCCCATAAAGATTCACAATAAATTTGACTATAATACAGTATACTGTAGGTCACGAAGTGTAAAAAGATTTTTATACACATAAATTCTAGATTATTGATACGTGACTTCATTTTACTATCTTATTATCCCACTCTACTTAGATATTAATCCAATAATGAGGCCATTCTGCTGACACGATTTTTTCCACAATAATACAACAGCGTGGCGGTGAATGAAGATCTACGAATGCTGTCAGCTGTAACACTGGTGATATGGGGTCCGTTACCGGCAGTCAGCGCTGGGCTCATTTTTTGTTTGTTCAGTAGCTGGTCCTATCGTGTCATAGAGTCCATGTGCGTCATGTTCACCACTGAAGGGAACGCTGCTTCGCATAGGCAGGAAGTGGCGGATGACACTAATAATTTCTAAACTTCCATTGCTAGCTGTAGATATTCTTATTTTCTTATCATCCAGAAGGCGTCAATCTTTCTCGAAAAGTTCCATATTAAGCATGCAGCAAAAGTTGTAAGTATTCCTTCCGTCCTCTTATCAGATCAACCAGTGGTGCTGATATATCCAGAAATGATTTGGTATCCATCTATGCCCGTTGTCAGTTTCAGAATTCAGGTCTGGAAATTAACATAATAGTTTCTCTTCAAAATTGTGCGGGCTCTCTGTCACGCAAGGACTGTGAGAACTTACTACCACAGACTGGTCCGTTGCAAAGTCTTCGACAATGTTCTGAAAGCAAGGGAAAGACTCAGACATCATCTTTTATAAAAACGTTGATCACAGACGAAGTTTTGCGTGGAATCCTATGATTTTATCTTTGATCGTTACGTTTTGTCTCCCTTGGCGGCTCCTGTTCAAATATTTTGATGATTAAAGAGATCAGCGAGCAAGGTTAATTTTAATAGCTAAACAGGTTCACAAAAATAATTCGAAATTCAGATTTAGAATATTGTAAGAGCATTAACAATTTTGCTTTTAGTTCGAGAACCCTTGTCAATACCTTACGTTCGGAGTGCACCTGATCGCTGTGTGGTAAAGGAGATTTTGATAGAGCGAACCCATGTCTACAAAAATTATTCTAAACAGTCGAGTTTGCAAAGCTTTACTTTTAAAGTGTTCACAACTTTGATCGCCTCTTTGCATGCATCAAAATACACTCTAAGGCAAAGAAAAAAAGAAAAGAAAGACAGATGCACCATGAAGGAATTATCCGAATGGGACGAAAATCAGTAGATGTAATGTACAGTCGTGGACAAAACGGGAGAGACCCCTCGCCTTTTCGTTATGCTGATCCGCACAGCTTTAAAGTCTGCTACACAGCATAACAGGTAAGGCAACGAAGTGCTACGAACATTGTATGCAGAGGCATGAAATTGAAAAACTATCAGACTGTTTTCAATCATGTGTAAGACTATATGAATGCTCATTAGTATGTTAACCACAACACCTACATATAAGATATAAATGAAAGAAGAAACGCTAATTAGTATGAACTGTACTAATAAAAATGAATTTCAGCTTATCGAGATAACATAACTGTTTTAGTAAGACAAACTACCCCAGATCGTTACGAATTAGCAAAATATTATGCGCATTCGGCCGCGAAATGGTATTTGTCAACGTTCAGACCAGTAATACTGCATTACAGTTGCTGACCTACCATGAAAGTGTGCAAATTTAGCAATTCGTGAGGATTCATAACGAAATTCAGTTAAAAATCATTTAGTGCCACACTTAAGCCAATTCGGTTATTGACAGAAGCGGAAAAGGTAGGCGGTAACAAGTATGAAATTCTACAAGAGTTTCATATCGACATCCACAGGGCGCCGGTACAGAATAAAGGTAGCAATAAAACGTATTGGGGGCGCGAGAATTTCTTAAAATTCCTTTACTGATAGTCTATCTGCCTCTATCGAGGTTAGAACCGAAAACAAACCAGACCTCCCTTGCAGTAGCAAACACCTTGCACTACGCTAGCAGACAACCCAGGCAAACAGCCCTCTATTATTACCCCAGACATGAATAAGGCGGCAATTTCGCAATGAAAATTTCAAAATGATCTGCACTTTCTGTTGCATAGAGCTTTATGGACTCAAAAACATGAATTGTCTACCTTTATATCACCGCTTATGTGACAATCATTAGGGATGTTTATCGAAATAACAAAAAACTGTTATTAGCGAGTAAATTTAGTAGGATAGTTCTGCACCACCCCAGGAAATAAACGGTGACGTAGCTGCCAAACGTATTCTACAATGTTTCGAATTCTCCATTAGACGTGCCACAGCCAGAAAACGTTCTTTATCCGAAGTGTTTCTTAAGGTTGCTAGCAATGGGAATGCTCGCACATCTAAAACGCGGTAGCAATAATAGTGGGATCTGAATTACCACGTGTATAGCCAAATGGATTTTATTTGCATTCCTGTAAACGTGATTTGGATCGAAAGCGTAGCTACGATTAATATGTTGATGTATCGACTGCAACTGGAACATTTCGAATAAAGAGTAGGGGAAGTTATTATGCGGCCCTCATCTTCAGTAACTGTAGTAGCTATTTTCATCGTTAGGATTTCGTCACGTAAATCGGTGAAAATGGAACCCTACTAATCTCACTTTCTTGACCGTCCATCTGTCTACCCAACCCTTAAAACCCGTTTACCTCGAGTACGTGTGGACATCATAAGCGGAAATATATCGCACTTCCTGCGGCATACGCTCCCTTGGTGGTGTAAAAAAGTGAGCTATGTCAACGTAATCTAAAGATACGGCCGTTCATGCAAAGAAAATTTACGCGAAAGGTCAAAAAATAGCTCTAAGAACTATGCCACCAAACTGCTTAGGTCGTCAGTCCCCTAGATATAGAACTATTTAAACCTACCTAACCTAACACACATCCATGCCCGGGGAAGGATTCGAACTGACGGCGCAAGGAGCCGCGCGGTCCGCGATATGACGCCTTTGAGCGCACGGCTAACCCGCGCCACCAAGCTGTTAATATCATCTGGTGTTACTAAAAAGTTATTCACTTATGGTGAATGATTTTCTGCGCATTTCATTTAAGAAAGAATAACTAAAATATATTTGATGTTACCGAAGAGGAAGGACGCCTAATTCATTTCCCCTGGTCTTTACTCATGATCTCAGATTCGCAATCTGAGCATGCGTACTATCCATAACCACACTTTAGATCCAAGTCATAGTCACAGACATGCGAATGCAACACATTGGCTTATACTTGAGGTATTTCGTTTCCCACGAAGTGGTGGCAGACGATGCTGTGGCGTCTTCGAAGCGCGAGTTTCTCCAGTGCTAGCTATATCAGCACATCAGCTGAACGAACTTGCATAATATGTTGGTAGCACTTCGTCGCCTTGCCTGTTATGCTGTGTAGCAGACTTTAAATCTGTGCGGATCAGCATAATGAAAAGGCGAGGCGTCTCGCTCGTTTTGCCCACGACTGTACATGTGTAGACAAAAAAAGATTACATTTTCAGAAAATTTGGATGATTTATTCAAGGGAAAGAGCTTCACAAACGGAAAAAGACAATAACGCGTTGATCCACATCTCACCTTTATGAAAGGAATTATTCGGCTTGGAGTTGATTGTTAGAATTGTTGGATGTCCTCGTGAACGATAATATCGTGCCAAATTCTGTCCAGCTAGCGTGTTAGATCGTCAAAATCTCGAGCTGGTTGGGAAGAGATCCGGCGACATTTCTGGCCAAGGTAGGGCTTGGCAAGCTACTGGTTGCCTTCGTGCTTGCCGAACCCTACCTTGGCTAGCAATACCACCACCGGATCTCTCCTCAACTGAGCACGTTTGGAGCATTATGGCCAGGGCCCTTCAATCAGCTTGGAATTTAGACCATCTAACGCGCCAGTTGGGCATAATTTGACACGATATTCCTCAGGACATCCAGCAATTCTGTCAATCAATTTCAAGCCGAACAATTGCTTCCATAAGGACCAGACTGGTCCAACGTGTTATTAACTTGTTCATTTTGTGAATGGCTTCCTCTTGAATGAATCATCCAGTTTCTCTGAAATTGTAATCTTTTTTTGTCTGCACAACGTGGATAAGGATAATTCCTTCGTGATGTGCCGTTTTTTTTTGTTTTGTTTTTGTCTTAGAGTGTATAAAAGAGCGGAGTTGTGCACCTAGACTTTAATGATGTTTTTCGAAGAGTTGTGGTTCTCTGAAAGTGGATTCTTTCTAAATTTTGAGATAATACACCATTCACAGTTCTTCACAACTAAGAGAGCGATACAAACATCTGAACGGGAGTCAGTAAACAGGGTAGATGAGTACTTAATATGGGAGAAGCGTATTACTGAGCTCATTTACTAATTAAGTTGAGCTATTTTTGCTATTCGCATAACTGCTGCTCCAAGAATCATATAAATCAACCTCCAGACATGTTTTGCAAATATGCACTTAACAATGTCTTATGGAATAATTTTCTGGAGTAGCTTATCACTTAGAAAGAGGGTACTGATTGCATAAAAGCGACAAATAACAATAACACGTGGCATTCGTCTGTGGTGTGCACAAATCTAAGGGCTGTCAATTCGACTAAATACCTAGGAATTACAATTACGAGCAACTTAAATTGGAAAGACCACATAGATAATATTGTGGGGAAGGCGAAACAAAGACTGAGCTGTTGGCAGAACAGTTAGAAGATGCGACAAACCCACTAAAGGGAAAGCCTACATTACACTTGTCCGTCCTCTGTTGGAATATTGCTGCGCGGTGTGGGATCCTTATCAGGTAGGATTGACAGAGGACATGGAAAAAGTGCAAAGAAGGGCAGCTCTTTTCGTGTTATAGCCCAATAGGGGTGGGAATGTCACTGATATGATATGCGAGTTGGGGTGGCAGTCACTGAAACAAAGGCGGTTTCCTTTGCAGCGAGATGTATTTACGAAATTTCCATCACAAACTTTCTCTTCCGAATGCGAAAATTTTTTATTGGTACCCACCTACTTAGGGTGAAATGATCATCATAATAAAATAAGAGAAATCAGAGCTCGAACGGAAAGATTTACGTGTTCCTTTTCCCCATGTGCCATTCGAGAGTGGAATGGTAGAGAAGTAGTATGAAAATTGTTCGATGAACCCTCTGCCAGGCACTTAAGTGTGAATTGCAGAGTAACCATGTAGACGTAGATATAGATGTAGATCTATGATTTGGTTCAAGGGCTTATACATTTTAACTGCACCATCGCAAGATATATGTTCACTAATGAAATTCATCATAAATAGTCCATCACCATTTCAGAAGGATAGTGATGTCGATGACTACAACATTAGAGGAAAAGATAATGTTTATTACCCATTGCTGAAGCTGTCGTTAGTTTAGAAAAGAGTTCAATATGCAGCCACAAAAATGGTCACATGCCGAATAACATAATCTGTCTGACAGGAAGTCTTAAATCGAATCTAACAACCCTGGACAACGCCTACTATTCCATGCACGAAATGAGTGAATTTTTATTTAAAGACTGGTAACCTATAAAACAAACTAGTTTTAAAGTGTAGCAGCATGAGTAGGACTAAAAAATAATATGTTCATTAAAGTTAACATTAGTCATCTACACATATCCTGTAATCTGACTCATTTCACATCACATTAATAAAATAATCGTATAGATCACCTATGGAACATGTAGCTAACTCACTAACTAATAAACTAGCGAACTCAGATAAGACAAAGATGAAGAACTACTCGTTTTATGTCGCAGGCTTCTGGAAGACGCGCTACACCATGCTGATACTTAACACTCTGGGCCTGGCCATCAGCTACGCAACGCGCGTCAACATCTCGGTGGCCATCGTCGATATGGTCAACGGGACGGCGCTGCGGGAGAGAGATACTGCTGAAGGGATCCAGGTGGTCCGCGACAAATTGGAACAAGGGCGGAATACGAAAAACGTTGAGGCTCTTATTTAACAAAGATGACAATGAAGTCTGTAACAGCAATGTAATAGCTGAACAATAACATTTCTGCTTCAGTTAGTTCATTGCCTATTGGCCACACCACCCAACACTTTCTGGGTGCAAGTTACTATCGTAGGTGTAATTACGTAGCCATATATAAAGTATGATATTACAGCATAATCCACCATTGAAAAACATTTTGTACTTCTTGTGCATATTCCGTTGAGCATGTGTGGTTACGAAGCATTTTTATAACACCGTTTAATGGACAATGGGAAACGTTAATAAGGCATCCAAACCAGCGATATCTGAATTGTAGTACTCACTGTGAGGACAGGAAAATTAAAATTTTATTACAAAAACGAATGGAGATCGTGAAGAAGGTCGCTAGCTGCTGGATTAGGTGTCAATAGGCGATCGCTTAGTAGTTGTATTGTTGTTTGCGAATCAAGAATGCGTGTGGTATATTACTTGATATTCCCAAAATTCTAGCAATTTTGCCAGTTGTGGTACATTAAAAATAATTCTTTGGTGGTTCTGAGCATTTGCGATTCCCCCTCCCTTTCAGTACTTATCTGTTTCTGTGAAAACTGTTTTCTCAGTAACACGGATAATTCAATCACTTTGTTTCTAATAATGAAAACAGCCTTTGTCCACCAATAACCACGTCAGACTCCGAAGAGCATACTTATACTGGTGCAGTTGCCTGTGTGGTCTTGTGGTCAGTTCGGCCGACACGAAACGGAGAGGTCCCACGGTCGATTCCCAGTAATTCAAATTGTCTCGGATACAAGTGCGGAATGTGATTTCTTCAGCCTCATGAGGCCAAATGAAAAGGTGCTTGAAGAAAATGTCACAAACTGAAACTTTTATAGACTGGTAGGAATCATTTGACCTTTTTTTACTCAACCAAGCTCTAGTTACAGAATTCAAATACCCATTTCAACCCGTCTTCCAATAGAAAAATCATTCCATGACAAGATTTCATTTTTCTTTTCAGAATCAAGCCAATTCAACAACGTTATTTTTATCTTCATAAAGGTTTCTCCGTTTCTCTTGACACTATAGTTCCTAGCACAACAATGTCCTAAGTGAATCAGTTACTATTTCCTTTACTTGAAGTTTATCAGCGCTGCAGCCAATCATGAGAGAGTACACGATTCGCACTCTGTATATTGACCAGGCAGTAAAGGAAACTATGGAGAAATGGTCATCGCTTGTCATCAGGGCTCAGTTCGAAGTGCAACTCTTCACTGAAGACAGTTGCCGGCCGCTGTGGACGAGCGGTTCTAGGCGCTTCAGTCCGGAACCGCGCTGCTACTACGGTCGCAGTTTCGAATCCTACCTCGGTCATGAATCTGGTTCAAATGGGTCAAATGGCTCTAAGCATTTTGGGACTTAACATCTGAGGTCATCAGTCCCCTAGACTTAGAACTACTTGAACCTAACTAACCTAAGGACATCACACACACACCCACGCCCGGGGCAGGATTCGAACCTGCGACCTTAGCAGCAGCGCGGTTCCGGACTGAAGCGCCTAGAACCACTCAGCCACAACGTCCGGTGGGTATGGATGTGTGTGATGTCCTTAGGTTAGTTAGGTTTAAGTAGCTCTAAGTCTTGGGGACTGATGGTGTCAGATGTTAAGTACTATAGTGCTTAGAGCCATTTGGACCATTTTAAGACAGTTCTACTCAAGTCAATCAGAGTCCAGGCCGAAGACGTGTCTGGAGACGCGCTGGACAGCAGTAGGATGGCAACCTGACTGTCGTCCGTCACACGTCCCGACAACCAGGAGTGATGATCTGGGGTGCCATTTCGTTTCATAGCAGGACTCCCTTGGCTGTCATCTGCAGCGCAGTTATAGCACAGCGGTAAATCGTTGATGTACTGTGCCCTTCATGGCAAGCTATCCAGGGCTTACGTATCAGCAAGATAATGTCAGCCTTTACACGGTGAGAGCTCCTGCTGCTTGTCTTCGTGCTTGCCAAGCTCCACCTCGTCCAGCATGGCCGCCGGATCTCTTCCCACTTTTGAACGTTTAGAGCATTATGGGCAGGGCCCTTCAACCTTATCGATATTTTAATGATCTAACGCGGCCGTTGGACAAAATTTGGTACGACATCCCTCGAGAGGATATCTAACAAACCCAGCAATCAATGTCAAGCCGATTAATTGCTTGCATAAGGGGCAGAGGTGGACTAACTTGTTACTGACTTGCTCAATTTGTGAATCCCTTTCTCTTTTGATAGAATCACCCAATTTTTTCTGAAACTGTAATCATTTGTTTGTCCGTACATGTACATAATTTCTACATATTTCCGGCCTAGTCGACCAGTTCCTTCCTGGTGAGCCCTTTTTTTGCGTAAGAGTGTGTTCCATATGGGCAAAAACACATCTAAAAGTTCATTTGACTTACCATATTCTCAATTTAATGTGTGTGAAGTTACTGAGTGATCAGTCTATAAAACTAACTGTGTCCTAGATGCACAGTAATTGTTCAGAATGTTACCTCAGGTGTTTGGTTGGTTGGTTTGGGGAAGGAGACCAGACAGCGTGGTCATCGGTCTCATCGGATTAGGGAAGGATGGGGAAGGAAGTCGGCCGTGCCCTTTCAGAGGAACCATCCCGGCATTTGCCTGGAGTGATTTAGGGAAATCACGGAAAACCTAAATCAGGATGGCCGGACGCGGGATTGAACCGTCGTCCTCCCGAATGCGAGTCCAGTGTCGAACCACTGCGCCACCCCGCTCGGTCTTACCTCAGGTGTAATAGGATGTTGTCAGCGCCTCCTGCTTCGTCAGTGAGCAATAGCACACTTGAGTAATTTCATTACATCTCCTAGAGCTCGAGTAATTATCTGGGTATTTTCCGAAACAGTCGGTCCTCTAAATATTGCTCATTTACAGTTGGTCAGCACTCCACCGCACTTCCGTTCGTATTCGAAGTTAGACACCTCCCTGCTGCAGTCTGTCTGTCACGGAACAAACACTTATTTCTTAAAGGTTACAATGCCCTATTGACGACTCGCTAAATAAGTGTTGTTTACAAAGATTCTTCCATATAAAAGTTTTCATTGCATTACTATATTTTCGCGACAAATGATTCCACACGTATAAACAAAATCTTAATATGATAATTTACAAAAACTTAAACTTATGTATTTCAACTAGTTACGCAAACGACCACTAGACAGGACTACAGACTTGTCAAATACCGTAATATCCATGGGTAATACCGCAAATAAATTTCGGGAAAAAGAATCTAGGTCTGTAATCTTAGTACTACAGTTGTTCATGATAACTTGAGATAAGATAAGGGTGACAATAAATAACGACTCGGTGCTGGATAAAACACACTTTATTTCCGATACACATAAAACGTTACGCTGCTGGGCAGCCATAGAGCGAAATGAGTAATTTCTCCAAAGATCTGCTTAGCGAGGAAGCAGTTGATAATCAGAGAGGTTCCTCTGATATGACGTTCCCATAGAGCCCAGTCCAGTCCCCCACCCCCCTCTCCTTCCCACCCCATATCACGTGGGAGAAAGGCACCCGTGGTCCATTGTTGAGATGAAGCCTCCTCAGCGCCATAGTGGAAAGTGGTAGTCACAGGGGTAGGGTGGGGAGTGCCGAGGGCGGCCGTAACAAGAATGCCAATAGACGTCACATGCTGGACCAGACCTGGTTTGAGCCCCTTATGAAGTGTGGGGGTCCGTTGCAATAGAGGTGATCTGGTGTGATGTCCTAGGGCCCATTATAGTGAGGAACCCATTGGACGATAGGCGAGACATCTGGCGACCATATCTATGTCGTTATGCAGGTTATAATAGCGCGTGAATTGAGTCCATTCTCGGCGGTTTCTCGTTTGTCAGGTCGCCCCTCGACCGCCAGCAAGTTAAACACTTGTTTGAAGAGTAGATCATCTGGTAGAAAATGTTGGGCTTTCAGGCATGTGGGGTTGTTGGCACCTGTGACATCCGACTGTGTATCAGTGGTCACGGCTTAGTGGGTCAAAGCAGTTGGTGCATTGTCAATCAAAGTGTTGTCACGCAAGTTCCATTTTAGGCTTGCCATGAAGTAAAATGTCAAACGTGAGAGCTCCACATTCAAGAACCTTGTGAGGACCTGTGTACGATGGCTGGAGTGACAGCCGAATGGTATTTATCACGAGGCATGACAAAATACGGTCAGTCAACGCCTGTGGACGAAGGTTTCAGAGTGTTGTGCGGCTGTGGAAGTGGCACCCAGAGGTGTTCTATGTGCTGTCTGACACTTCCGACATGGATAGGCAGGTCCATAGTCGATGTTCATGGTGCCTGGGTCATGAAGTCTGCCAGTAGAGCGAGTTCTTCACTGCATAGGGTCTCTGCTAGTGACGCACCAAGGTCGTCCTTGTGCATGGAGCGAATGGCCCACAGTATAGAGGGATGGGCCTCAATCCACTGACCCCGAAAGCACATGAGGGCAACTTTCGAGATAAAATGGCTGCGTTCAACGAGAGCATTGCTTTGTGGGTGTTATGTGGAGTTGCGGTACCAACAAATGCTGCAATGGTTACAAATTTCGTTGCACAAAGTCGATTCAAACTGCTGATGTTGATTGCCTCCTACGGAGGCCAGACACCTGGGACAACAGATCTAAATATCAACAGAAGCCGTGGCAGTCGATTCTCCTTTGACCTCCGACTAGGGGAGCCGCGCGAACCGGTGAAATCCCGTATGTTCGATGTAGTATAACAGCGTCTGCGTGAGCGTAAGTCCTATAGTCTCTGCACAGTCTCACTGGCCCATGTTTCTTCAGCACCAACATAATGGGAGAAGCCCATCAACAATCAGCACGTCTCATGACCCCAACCTATAAAAGTTTATCGACTGCCATTTTGGCAGCACAAAGCTTGCCTAATGGTAATCTGTGTGGCCTGTGACGAGCAAGACGACGTGACAAGATGGTAATCTTATGGAACATGCTATTGTAAATAGCACATTGTGTAAATAACACCGTAAATAACACTCACAACTGTGGAGAGGTCGTTGGAACAATTGAAGATTCAGTGGGGACTGTGTGATGTATAGCGTCGTTTTTATCTTGTAGGCGTAATGACTCCAGTCTTGTGTCAAGACACTGCAGCAGCTGAAGTTGTTGCAGTTCAACGAGGAATGCAATGCATTCTCACAGGTCTTGTTGACGTTCATAGGTTGGGTTGCGACACTGAGATCCATTGGTCGGAGGGGGCCACTGTCTTGATGCGTCAGAGTTCCAAGGGTCAGATCTGGTAAATGTCGAAAATAATGAATGAAGTCAGTGCCAAGCACCAGATCACTGACATCTGCATTAAGGAAGTTTTAGGTAGACAGTTCCCCGAGACTGAGATACAACAAGTGACACTCTGCCCCACAGACAATAGTGAAAGAGTCATTCGTCAGATGGAGCCGTATAGCATAAAAGAGATTCGACGCTTAAAGTAGACTGGGAGGTGCGGTACTCATGTTAGAAACCATGATGAAGAGAAAATATTGTTGACTGATGCTGCTGAAGATGTAAAGCTTGAAAGGCTTTCACGACCCATTGCTCCTACTGCGGGCTGTGCCTCGCTTTTATGTATAAGCATGGCTGTCAATAGTTCCATGAAGTGTCGCTGTATTGAGTGTGGAACAAGGGAAACAGTTCCTGTAGCGACATGTCAGCTTTCAGGATGTGGCTGTCAGATGTGGAGATGTTTGGAGGAGTGTGGTGACGTGAAAGTCACCGTCCCCAGTGGCGGGAGTTGATGTCACGTTCAGCTGGGAGGGCTTGGTCCAGCTTAGATGTAGGAGGAGGCGGGTGTGTCACGGCTGCTGTGATCTACGTTTGGAGGCGTTGTTTACTACGTTTACTACAGTATTTGTACTTTTAGAGGCTATAAAATCGTAAAGATTCTGTTTGCTAACTTTAATTTGCATGACACTGATTCATGTTCATGCGAAATCATCGCAAGCTGGACTTGAGGTGGGAGTTTTACAATCCATTGTTTCACAGTGTGTGGTCTGGTATCGGACAGCCGTCAATTAATGTGCGTAACCAGCGCCAAAGCAATGAAGGCATTCTGACCGCGTTGGTCGTAAATAACTCTTATTGTATTTGTTGTACCGGAATCTGGGGGAGGCGCTTGGGAAGAGCAGATATTTATTGTGAACAGGGGACAATAGAATTACGTTATTGATAACAAGTGCGTGGTCACCAAGCTGCGTAAGTAACGTCAGGAATTTAGTACCGTCACTTGATGTACGTATGTAGCGAGCATGATCTCGACAACTGCGAACAAGATACTGGCTGAACAGCGGCAATTTAGGTTGAGCCCTATAATGGTTACTGGTATCGTTGGTTGATGGTCATGCCAATGACCAAGGCGAAATAGTGAACGGTACATCAGACCGTTGTTCGGGATCCGTATGCGGCGCGGTTGTAGGTGCGATAGGAATATCTGAAAATTGTCCGGCAAGCGGCTTGAACAAGCTATGTGCGGTGTGTCGTCATCAACGGCTGCGAAACTCGCGAATATGCCCATTCGAGCAGTTGATGCACATTATTTGTCTGGCCTGCATGTGGAGTAGAATCTGGAATGAATCGCCTAATAGACTGTCTGTAGGATTTCGTTGTTTATTTCCATAGTCCACCACTGTTGTAGTGCAGCGATGACAGTCATATTCGTTTTTGAGGAATGCGGTTTGCTATGAAGCCGGCCGTAAAACAATGTTCACTTCCGTACGGAGATCATTGTCCTGCCTTGAGAATTGCGACGTATGGCAGCTGCACAAGGGCTTCGACGTTGACGCGTAGAATCTGGATCCGGAGCCGAAGGAGAGCGAAAACTATCCTTACATGGTCGACACGGGTCACAAATGTAGAATCTCACCCTCATATAAGATAAGGGCGACAATTAATAACGACACGGTGCTGGCTATACCACACTTTATTGCCGATACGGCACTCATGCAAGACACTTCACACCGCTTAGCAGCCATATAGTGAACTGAGTCATTTATCCAAAGACATGCTTAGCGAGGACGCAGTCGATGGTCAGAGAGGTTCCTCTCTTGCGTTGTCCCCACAAATTCATATCCAAATATGTATACCGTGTGAAATTGATTGCTTACCATCTGCTATGCAACTGCTTGCCATTTCTCTCTCTCTCTCTCTCTCAGTCTTAATCTCTTTCCGCGGCTGCCGAAGTAACAGACTCAAAATTAAGTCGCGTTTCTTTTAAACTTTAGTGAAAACTGTGCATTTTTAACAGCAAATGTTGTTGTATGTTCACTATAATTCTTTTAGTGGATAACTATTACATAATAAAGCATTCCAACATCTTGCTAGACTTTTCTCATTAATTTATTTTTCAGTTTTTTCCTGATTGGTCAGATCGGACTTGAAGAATGTCTTTTTCGTTCGTAGGGTGGCATAATACCAGCTATACAGACAACTGTTTGCACTTGGGCACCAGACCACGAAAGGAGCTTATTTTCCATTATTTTTCTAGGTAAGTGTCAACAAATTGTGCTGCACCTTATATTTCATAAACATGTGGTTTTAAATCGTAGCTGATGATATGCGGTCGTCAATAGGACAATATCGTCAATAGGACAATATCACTAAGTACATTAGGATATCCTACTGAACGTCTTTCAAATTCACTAAAAGATTACAAAATTGTGACCAGCTTTTCGCCGACCACTGATGTGTAACGAAGTTGACGACAGAGCGCTGCTCAGCCAATGTATATGTAATTCTTCAGTTATTCTTATCACTTTCCTGAATTACTCCTCTTTGATGCGTCATTCATATTGGTGAAAACTCATACACAGTGGAATAGGTAGTGGATGACGGCGACACATACCATCTAAACAGACGACGATCTGCAACCATTCCCGTCGCCCTCACCGCCTGCACATTGATCATGGTCCAGTGCGCAGTAGATATCTTCCATCTACGTAGAGCATTTACTTCCACGCAAAGACTTCCCATAGTAAGTCAAACCACTTCTGTATTCACAATACTCTTTAAGGTTTATGTGATGTATTTGTGTATACTTGTAAAGCAGCTGCTATGATTTCGGATACGAATCTGGAAATGGAAAAGAAATAAGGTATCTACCAAATTTTGAAATAGATGTAAGTTGTTTGCATGCACACGAAGAAGTTTATTTCTCATTGTCAACTATAAAACATTAGCTGAGTTGATACTTGTTATACATTACTGGCCATTACAATTGCTACACCACGAAGATGGCGCGCTACAGATGCGAAATTTAACCGACAGGAAGAAGATGCTTTGATATGCAAATGATTAGCTTTTCAGAGCATTCACACAAGGTTGGCCCCGGTGGCGACACCTACAACGTCCTGACATGAGGAAAGTTTCCAACCGATTTCTCATACACAAACAGTAGTTGACCGGCGTTGCCTGGTGAAACGTTGTTGTGATGCCTCGTGTAAGGAGGAGAAATGCGTACCATCACGTTTCCGACTTTGATAAAGGTCGGATTGTAGCCTATCGCGATTGCCGTTTCTCGTATCGCGACATTGCTGCTCGCGTTGGTCGAGATCCAATGACTGTTAGCAGAATATGGAATCGGTGGGTTCAGGAGTGTAAAACGGAACGCCGTGCTGGATCCCAACGGCCTCGTATCACTAGCAGTCGAGATGACAGGCATCTTATCCGCATCGCTGTAACGGATCGTGCAGCCACGTCTCGATCCCTGACTCAACAGATGGGGACGTCTGCATGGCAACAACCATCTGCACGAACAGTTCGACGACATTTGCAGCAGCATGGACTATCAGCTCGGAGACCATGGCTGCGATTACCCTTGACGTTGCAGCAGGAGGTGTACTCAACGACGAACCTGGGTGCACGAATGGCAAAACGTCATTTTTTTCAGATGAATCCAGGTTCTGTTTACAGCATCATGATGGTCGCACCCGTGTTTGGCGACATTGTGGTGAACGCACATTGGAACCGTGTATTCGTCATCGCCATATTGGCGTATCACCCGGCGTGATGGTATGGGGTGCCATTGGTTACACGTCTCGGTCACCTCTTGTTCGCATTGGCGGCACTTTGAACAGTGGACGTTACATTTCAGATGTGTTACGACCCGTGGCTCTACCCTTCATTCGATCCCTGCGAAACCCTACATTTCATCAGGATAATGCACGACCGCATGTTGCAGGTCCTGTACGGGCCTTTCTGGATACAGAAAATGTTCGACTGCTGCCCTGGCCAGCACGTTCTCCAAATATCTCACCAATTGAAAACGTCTGGTCAATGGTGGTCGAGCAACTGGCTCATCACAATGCGCCAGTCACTGCTCTTGATGAACTGTGCTATCGTATTGAAGTTGCGTGGGCAGCTGTATCTGTACACGCCATCAAAGCTCTGTTTGACTCAATGCTCAGGCGTATCAAGGCCGTTATTACGGCCATAGGTGTTTGTTCTGGGTACTCATTTCTCAGGATCTATGCACCCAAATTGCGGAAAATGTAATCATATGTGAGTTCTAGTATAATATATTTGTCCAATGAATACCCGTTTATCATCCGTATTTCTTCATGGTGTAGCAATTTTAATGGCCAGTAGTGTATATAGTCCTCTGCAACTGTTGTGTTCGGGCTAGCGGCCTAAATGTAGTAGGTACGTTAACCAAAATAAATAACACGTTCTCGGAATTTCAGAAAAAGAACAGTATTTATTTTACTGCTTGCAACATTTGCACAACTTTAAATCGCGCATAGATCATGCAATGAATGCAGAGGTACCAGAGATTGGCTGAGTCTCCCGTGTGTTGCCAACAGGCATCCACTGCATCAAGCAGAGTACGCACTACACTGGAAGCCCTTGTCGAACTTCTACTCCCACATAGCCCCTTTGCTGCAGACTGGAGCTCCGCCGGGAACGTATGGCAACTGGTGTCGTACTCGACGTCTGGCCCTCGTATAAACTGGTGGCCATCGCTGTCATCCGCAAAGGGTGTCCTTAGTTGTCAGCGAGAGCTCATGGTGCGGTGGTGATGTAGGCCTCACTAGAAAGCTTACTTGACGATCCCACTTCGTACGAAATACTTCGGAATTCCTGGACATCAGTTGTATTAAGAAATTTTTTGTGATGGTAAGTTCCTATGGGACCAAACTGCTGAGGTAATCGGTCCATAGGCTTACACACTACTTAATGTAACTTAAACTAACTTACGCTAAGGACAACACACACTACACCCATACCCGAGGGAGGACTCGAACCTTCTGCGGGGGAAGCCGCGTGACCCGTGGCAAGCCGCGCGGCGGTTGTATTAGGCACAGATTTGCTACCCAGTAGTAACATGTGAAAATCCAGGTTCGAGTCCCAAACGGGCACAGATTTTCATATGTCGCTACTGCGTAATAGAGCATTAAATAATGTAGCTGATGCCAAGCCATTAGCAGTCGGCGAATTAATTTTGGTCGCTGAAATGGGTGGCTCGTCGACCTCGCTCGTCGCACCTGATGGAGGACAGAGGTGCTGAGCTGGTAGGTCGTTGCCGCGTAACGTGTAGTCTCGTTTAACCCTGTCCAATGACAGGGTCGTATGTTTACCATTGTACAATATATGCATAACATAGAGGCTGCTCATTATACTTTAAACCTTGGTAACGGCGAGTGTAAGGATGCAGTAGGAATGGAGGGGCAGTGTTTACCCTTAATATAACACGTGAGCACTTCTTCGGAACCTTGCAAATAAAAATTCTGGATTGAGAACAAAATCTTCCACGTCGGCACTGTCGTATAAAACATTCTCGGACTTCTTTTCACGTCAATTCAGATTAAAATCTTGAGATTTTGACGATTAACTCCATCGTCTTCGTCGGGAGCAACTGACTGTCAAAACTGCTGCGGTGGTGGCCTTATATAGCCTAAAGACAGCTTCTGATTGGCTAATAATTACATCGTGCTGTCGCAGCTGGTGTCAACGTCTGTGCTCGTGGTGCCACCGCTTCCGAAGTAGGGTAAACATTGCGACGAATATCTGTCGCTCTTCTCTGCATCGAGAGCTCGAGCGCATGCACCGCTAACATTACATCCGTCGACACTGTTGAAGATTTTCTCACACATTCTTATTTCTACAGGCTCTTTAATCACAGTATGTGGGAACCTGGGACAAAACTTTTCTTTCGTCAAACATTATTTTATGTCTGTTTGTGAGGCTGAGCTCAGCAGGTGGAGATTTCTCGCCGGCCGTGGTGGCCGAGCGGTTCTAGCCGCTACAGTCTGCCGCGCGACCGCTACGGTCGCAGGTTCGAATCCTGCCTAGGGCACGGATGTGTGTGATGTCCTTAGGTTAGTTAGGTTTAAGTAGTTCTAAGTTCTAGGGGACTGATGACCTCAGAAGTTAAGTCCCATAGTGCTTAGAGCCATTTGAACCATTTTTTTGATTTCTCCAGTCCTCGATTTTTAATATGCCGTTGATATTCTGCACAGTGGTCGCAATCGGCGCGGATGGACTGATCAATGTAATTGCTTCTCCACTCACACCGGATGTAGAAGTTTTTGTGACGGCTCGATAACCCAAGGTCCTCGACGGTACTTTTGGGGCAGCCACCACAAATTGTATATAGCGTGGGTAGTGACCAGGATGTAGCTATGTCTGTTAGCCGAAAAATAATTACAAGAATTACAAGAATTGCGCCCGCTAGAATGAAGAGATAACTTATCTTTGTTTCTGACGAGACGTGCACCAGCAATAGAAGTCCAAGTAATATCTAAGAGTAATCAGTGTACTGAGCCTAGTCGAATACAATAGCAAATATCACACTGCAATGGCTAGCAATAGACAATCGACAACAGACTGTCCGTCTCGGGGCCAGCGCTCCTCCTTATATGCAAAAGGCAGAGGGCGCTGCGGACCCCAGCTCCGCCATGGCGCGACCTCTTCCGTCGGCGGTAACGCCCTGAGACGCCGACGGCCGCGACAGGAACTGTGGCAAGCGATGTCACGGCCAGGGCGCGCGTGCGCGAGTTGGTTGGGTCCGTGGATACAACAGAAGTCGTCTTCGGGTTATACGTATAAGGACATCACAGCAGCAGTCAGTTCTTCTTGACGAAGACGACGGATGTAACTGTCGAAATCTCGAAATTTTGCCCTGACCTGACGTGGCAAGAAGTCCGAGAATGTTTTACACAAAATGGATTCTCTGTAACGAGATGCCTACGTATGTCAAAGCTTGGAGATTTCTTACCTTGTTGCAGCAGGAATGGCGGTTCGGATTTGGACAGGTACTGATGTGCTACAAAAAACTCTGATGAAGCTGTAGTGTCTCATCACAGCCCATTTGAGCCGTTGATGTGCCAATTTCTTGCTTCGGGCGATGAAGAGGCCAAGATGCTCTAGCGGTAATGCCGCTGTTTAAGTCGTGTAACGATACATAATCGCAGCTTTCAGCGTCCTGTTGCATCACTTTACCATCGTTGCTGGCTGGGACGATAAAAAGTGGCGTGACGGTGTTAGAATCCATGGTGTTAGAATCCACATAATTCAGCGAGTTCGAGCAACAGGGCTGACTCGAAATGCCGTCCTTGGTCTCTCGTGACAAGTGCCGGGCAGCCGAACCTGGCGATCCGTGTAGCGGCGAATGCCCTCACTGTAGTTTCTCCTGAAACGTCTGTCACAGGAGCAGCTTCGGCCTAACGGGTGAACCAGTAGATTGGCATGGAGATATATCTCAATCCTTCAGACGGAGACAGCAGATATATATATATATATATATATATATATATATATATATATATATATATATATATATATGTGAGAAGCCTATTTGTTTACGAATGTGCCGACCGACTTAGTCGCACGTGGACTAAACCGTGTTTGGCATACAAGAGAGCCAATCTGTTTTCGTACTCGGCCAGACGTACCTGTCCCTGATAAGTTTAAGTGTGCTGTTAGCTCCGGGTTGTGCGAGGTCGTGCACTGAGTGAAACCTTGCTTTCGCAAAGGAGCAGGTACGAATGGCCTAGGAGGATGCCCTGATGCAACATACCAGAGTGATTTGTCGGATCCTGCTAGAGGCACTTTTTAAACTGCATTACTGTATCTCCATTCGCCACGAGTTCTTGAAGCTGCACATTGGCTGCTTTTGCTGCAGTCAGTTTGTAGGATACAGTAGCCTTGTAGACTCGAAAAGTAGTCGGCAATTGTGTATTCTGACCCTTTAACGAGTCTGAAATCGGTGGTAAACTGACTAATTCTAATTGCCTTTTGAAGGCAAAAGTTATGGGTTCGTGGCCAGTGGATACTGCAAACGCCCGTGCTTCCACGTACAGACGTAAGTGCCAGATAGCGTCGTAAATCACGAACAACTCATAATCGTAAGCACTCTACCTGGTCCGAGCGTCAGTCATTTTCGAGGGAACGGGAGTTGCCACGCGCCATTAACTTTTTGCTGGAGCGCAACACCGATTCCCAGCTGAGTGACGTCCGCAACCACGGCAAGGGTAAACGCGTGTGCAACACGTGCTGAAAGGAAGGCTTCGTGTATTCTCGCCAATACTTGTTCGAAGGCGTGCTTCATTTCCGTGGTCCACGTCAATGGGCGACAACTAGTTGTGTTTTGGCCCTCCAGAGCTGTTGTCAAGGGCGCCTTCGTTGCAGCTGTTCACTGCAAGAGTCGTCGATAAAAACTGGCTATCCCTAAAAGTCTTCTTACCTGTTGAAAGTCGAAGAGGCGGGGCATGTTTTGGAGGGCATCGACTTTCTCTTTAAGGTGACAGTTGCATACTGCAGAAAATGTGTGACCTAAAAATTGTACTTGTTGTTTCCAGAGCACAAATTTGGCGTTATTTACTTTCAAATCGTTGAAAGGGAAAGGAAAGGAGGAAGGTTGTTATTTTTTTAGTATTATTTCCCATCATTAAAAATTAGAACTATTTAACACAACAAATAATTATGATGTAGGTAAGCATGCAACTGAGATGGACGTTTCGGGGATGCCCTAAAGGTAATTTATTTAATTATTCTTCAATTTGAAACCTGTCTCTTTTCAGTGCACGCATATCTCTTAATCACGCGTTGGCATTCTGATCTAGACACATTAGATTGTAAGGGGGATCGGGGTTATGAGACACAAAGGCAATATCTGATGAAAGAAATGGTTTTCGGATCTTAAATGGAGGGAATTTATTTCATAAACGCATTGTAGAAAATAGGACAAAAATACATGGAAATTATGTAATTAAAATGCATCTTGTGACTTGAATTAAATATAGGTCTTTTAACGTGTATCAGGTTAGGATATAGGGAAGGCGTTATACAGGTGGGAATGAAGCCAGTCTCGAGCTCAGCACGGTACAATAACGTAATGCATAGGATAAAATTCGTTGACATAAAAGTTTTCTGAGCGTGGTACCGCATCGTAACGTAAAAACCGTGCTAGAGAAACCATTAGCTCGGTTACGCTTATTGTTGGCTTCTTCTGGATTTACTGGTGTGTGTTAACTCTGCAGGGTCACGTAAGAGACCAATCATAATAACGAGATATTAAAATTGTGACGTAATGTCATGCTCACTGAGCATTAACGACACAACGTAGGCGACTTTGTACAGTTAAAACACACAAGTAGACCCAGAAGAAGGCCACTGTAACCATGACCGAAACGTTGGTTTCAGAAAACTCTTAGGTCAACTGAATCTGGCCGCAGAAGCCTGCACAGTTATACAGGATAAAAATCATTGAATCCACACGCATGCGTGCACAGGGGGCGGGTAATATCTACTTTGACCACGAAATATCATGGGAACGTTCAAATAGCAGACAGAGTGTGCAGGGAGCGAGCATGTACTAAGATTTAAGACTGCAAGAATTCCCTTATAATCGAGAAATTCGAGATCGAAAGAAAAGTGTCAGTATTCGTTAAGCACTAAATATTGCGACCTACAATCTGCACACCACTATTAAATGGTAACTACTATCACAAGAACACATGGATTAATCACGCTTCAAGTTTGCCTAATCCCGATAAACCAACTGCCAACTGTTCTTTAGCTAAATATTCATGTGCGATTTAAAAAACGCGAAAATGCAAATGACAACTGCTGAACGCATTTATACACCAAAAATAATCATTCTGTCGCGTGTAGTACCCCTGAAATACGTAATGATATGTTGAACAAATAGTGAGATATCTTACACAAAGACCGCACGGTCAAAGGAATGAGACTTCAGTACACGATTCAGTAGACTATATGTACCGTGAAATTAAATTAGTGAATAAGCGGTTCCTGGGAACCTCGCACCGCTTGAAAAATTCGGTCGTGGCGCTCGTCCAGAAGGAACAAAAGGAATCCAGTCAGACCACATTCAGAACGCTAAATTCAGAAAAATGTACTACACCTAGATATTGCAGATAACTTCCTAAAAAAATGTAACTGAAATGGATTGAATACTCTTAGAGACTACGTTATTTTAATTTGGTACCTTCATGTCCTGACCAGACTGCCCAGTAGATCATGTCTACATACTAACAACTTCGCTGCCGGAAAAACAGTGAACTCAAACGCGCATGCTCGAAAAGTCTTCCGCTCGCACAGGTGGTGGGGAGCTTCTCATTAAGCAGCCAACAGCCAACAACCCCCTGTACCAAAGGGGCCCACATGGGGAGGCAAGAGGTGGCACTTGCTCCCTTCTGGAATTCGAGTTATAGTCTTAAATTATTACAGAATTTTACGCATTTCTAGACATAATAACTGCTGTTTTACTAAACCGCAGATTTAGCATTGCCGAGCGATGCGGGAAATACTGTCAACACTACTTACAAGGGAACCTCCCCATCGCACCCCCCTCAGATTTAGTAATAAGTTGGCACAGTGGATAGGCCTTGAAAAACTGAACACAGATCAATTGATAAACCAGGAAGAAGTTGTGTGGAACTATGAAAAAATAAGCAAAATATACAAACTGAGTAGTCCATGTGTAAGATAGGCAGTATCAAGGAAAATCTGAGTTGAGGAGCGCTGTGGTCCCGTGGTTAGCGTGAGTAGCTGCGGAAAGAGAGGTTCTTGGTTCAAGCCTTCCCTCGAGTGAAAATTTTAATTTTTTATTTTCGGTTTACATGACAAACTCTTATGTTTTCATCACTTTTTTTGGGAGTGATTATCACATCCACAAGAAAACCTAAATCGGGCAAGGTAGAAGAATCTTTTTACCCATTCGCGAAGTGTATAAGTTAGGTGGGTCGACAACATATTCCTGTCATGTGACGCACATGCCGTCACCAGTGTCGTATAGAATATATCAGACGTTTTCCTGTGGAGGAATCGGTTGACCTATGACCTTGCGATCAAATGTTTTTGGTTCCCATTGGAGACGCACGTCCTTTCGTCTACTAATCGCACGGTTTTGCGGTGCGGTCGCAAAACACAGACACTAAACTTATTACAGTGAACAGAGACGTCAATGAACGAACGGACAGATCATAACTTTGCAAAAATAAAAAAGTAAACACTTCACTCTAGGGAAGACTTGAACCAAGGACCTTTTGTTCCGCAGCTGCTCACGCTACCCACGGGACCACGGCGCTCCTGAGTTCACACTATCCTTGATGTTGCCTATCTTGCGCATGGGCTATTCAGTTTGTATATTTTGCTTATTTTTTCATAGTTCCACACAAATTCTTCCTGTTTTCTCGGTTGATCTATATTCAGTTTTTCAAGGCCTAGCCACTGTGCCAACTTATAACTAAATCTGAGGGGGCTGCGATGGGGAGGTTCCCTTGTTAGGACTGCCTAACTATCAAGTTTTTCACGAGAATTTGCTTCATTTCTTCGGTACAATATCACTTCCGACACAATGTTGCAATAAAGACTATAGCGAACCTTCACAGAACAGTCCCGAAATAATGTTCCCCGTATTTTCGCTTTCATCTCTGCCTACAGTGCTTATCGAATTACAGAAAAGTACTTGTTCAACTTCCTCCGTGTGAAGTCCATTTGCGAATCATCAGGACAGTTATCTTCTTCCTCAATATCGCGACTAAAGCTTGGCAATAGGCCTATACATGACATTTTATTAGCGTTTATTTCTTGTTTCTCTATTTTAAAAAGTATTAATCAACGGAATTATTTACTGGTTATTTATATAGATATCCAGCAAGAATTTTCCCGCCATTGTAACTGCTTCATGTACATATGGACGATTACTACTCTGCAATTCATACTTAACCGTCTGGCAGAGGGTTCATCGAACCACTTACACACTATTTCTCTACTGTTCCATTCTTGAACTGCACGCCGCAAAAATGAACACTTAAATCTTTCCGTGCGAGTTCTGATTTCTCCTATTTTATTACAATGTTCTTTTTTCCCCATGTAGCTGAGTGTTACCAATATATTTTTAGCACTCGGAGGAGGACGTTGGAGATCGAAATTTAGTGAAAATATCTGGTCGCAATGAAAATTGCCTTTATTTTGATGGTTGCCACCCCAGCTCTCGTACATATCCATGACACCCTGTCCGCTAATTCATGATAACACAAAACGAGCTGCCCTTCTTTGAACTTTTTCGATGTTCTCCTTCAATCCTACCTTGTAAGGATTACACACTGCTCAGCAGTACTATAACAGAGGAAGGAGAAGCGTAATTTTGGCAGTCTCTTTAGTAGACCTGTTGCATCTTGTAAGTGTTCTGACAATGAATCATTGTCTTTGGGTAGCCTTCCCCACTACATTATTTATGTGTTCGTTCGAAATTAAGGTATTCGTTATTTTAATATATTTATTTAGTTCTATGGTCAATTATTGATTATTGATTTGTGTGATATATGATGTAACCGAAATTTAATGCATTCCTTTTAGTACTTATGTAGATGACCTCACACGTCTCTTTATTTACGGTCAGTCGCTACTTTTCATACTATACAGATACCTCGTCTAAGTCATTTTGCAATTGGCTTTGATCTTCTGATGACTTCACTAGACGATAGATGAACTGTAGTAATCAATATATATTATAAAAGTAAGTTTACAACAAGCGTGCCGCTAAAACTCAGAAACGAGTCCCGGTACGATCAAAGGAGTTACATGGTGTAGTAGTCCTCAGCCCCCATCCACGAAGAACGTTCAGGTTTTTTCCTGAAGGGCATGCTTTTGAAGATTTAAGGGCTGGGAAATTTCGCCCCCTAGAAATTTCTAGAACATTCCAGAAAATTTGAGAGTATTAGAGAGCATTCCACAACTTTCCAGAATGTTCCGGAATGTTCCACAATGATCCTTGATGTTCTGGAATGTTCGTCACTCGTCTGGAACATTAGGGAAGATTTCAGAATGTTCATGAACATCGCGGAACATCTCATATCATTGTGGAACATCGCAGAATACTTTCTATACTTTCTAGTATTGTGGAATGTCCTGGAACATTGTGGATAATTCTAAGCCTTTTTGGTACGTTATGGAAATCGCCGCTGGTAGGGCTATCCATTGGTAGGTAATTTCCAGGAATGATTGCCTGTCGAAGTCGCGGTGTGTTCGAAGGTCAGTTTCTTATGAGTGACGAAGGAAGGAAAAGTAGTGCGGTGAGTGAGTAAAAACGAACAGTGAAGTGTAGGTAGTCTCAGTAATACAGTCACTGAATAAAAATCTAAAGTATGAAAACTGTTCCCAGTGTATTTGTTACTAAAAGTTGGTTTTATTTATATTTTAGACAATGCCCGAACGTAAAAGAGAAGGAGATCTTACCAGCTCTGAAGCAAAACGGCGAAAACAAAAAGAACAGCGAATAAACGAAGCAGACGATAAGCGGGAAACACGTTTAAGTTCCCAGTGAACGAGAATGAGCATTGTGAGAAGCAGAGAAACCGAAGAACGACATAATGAACGGACTGAAGAATCAAGAATTGCGACTCAATCTTTGAATAAAACACTGCGACCTCAATCCAGCCATGACAATATTACCCTACGAGAAGCGCGGACGAGAACAGGTAAACAGTACAACATAACAAATGAGGCATTCCACTACGACCCGACTAAAGAATGTAAAAATCACCAACATGTCGTAATCGTAAAAATGGATAACATCTGCCGATTTAGCAACGCGAGAAAATTTATTAAAGAAATACCAGGATTCTGAAAGCGCAATTCTGGCAACTAAAAATAATTTTGTCGACTACATCAACTTCAATATTCCAAATAAAATTCCCGGTGAAGAGAGAATATACAAACCGATCAACACGATGATAAACAATGAATAATGTGTCAACTTACCCATAAAATTTCTAAACTCTTTGGAAATACCAGCAATGCCATCACACTGCCCTTGACTTAAAATTGCATCTCCGATCATACTACTCAGAAATCTCACCTGACCAAAACTGTACAATGGAACAAGGATAATCGTCAAACAGCTATCAAATAACCCCATCGAAGCAGAACCTATGACTGGAAAGTAAAAACGACACACGCTATTTAATGCCAGAACACCACTGATCTCTGCTGAACCGCCATTCCGACTTAAAAAACTGCAATTTCCAATCAAATTAGCCTACATTTCTAGAATTAAAAAAGTGCAGGGACAAACTTTAAAATATGGCGTCATCAACCTCAGAGACCCCCACTTCTCTCACGGTCAGCTATATGTAGCTTGCTCTCGAAAAGAAATTCCAAAAATTTTAACATACATACCCCGTATAACAAAATGAAAAATGTTGTTCAGCAACAAGTATTGTAAATACACTCCTGGAAATGGAAAAAAGAACACATTGACACCGGTGTGTCAGACCCACCATACTTGCTCCGGACACTGCGAGAGCGCTGTACAAGCAATGATCACACGCACGGCACAGCGGACACACCAGGAACCGCGGTATTGGCCGTCGAATGGCGCTAGCTTGGCTCTGAGCACTATGGGACTCAACTGCTGAGGTCATTAGTCCCCTAGAACTTAGAACTAGTTAAACCTAACTAACCTAAGGACATCACAAACATCCATGCCCGAGGCAGGATTCGAACCTGTGACCGTAGCGGTCTTGCGGTTCCAGACTGCAGCGCCTTTAACCGCACGGCCACTTCGGCCGGCAATGGCGCTAGCTGCGCAGCATTTGTGCACCGCCGCCGTCAGTGTCAGCCAGTTTGCCGTGGCATACGGAGCTCCATCGCAGTCTTTAACACTGGTAGCATGCCGCGACAGCGTGGACGTGAACCGTATGTGCAGTTGACGGACTTTGAGCGAGGGCGTATAGTGGGCATGTGGGAGGCCGGGTGGACGTACCGCCGAATTGCTCAACACGTGGGGCGTGAGGTCTCCGCAGTACATCGATGTTGTCGCCAGTGGTCGGCGGAAGGTGCACGTGCCCGTCGACCTGGGACCGGACCGCAGCGACGCACGGATGCACGCCAAGACCGTAGGATCCTACGCAGTGCCGTAGGGGACCGCACCGCCACTTCCCAGCAAATTAGGGACACTGTTGCTCCTGGGGTATCGGCGAGGACCATTCGCAACCGTCTCCATGAAGCTGAGCTACGGTCCCGCACACCGTTAGGCCGTCTTCCGCTCACGCCCCAACATCGTGCAGCCCGCCTCCAGTGGTGTCGCGACAGGCGTGAATGGAGGGACGAATGGAGACGTGTCGTCTTCAGCGATGAGAGTCGCTTCTGCCTTGGTGCCAATGATGGTCGTATGCGTGTTTGGCGCCGTGCAGGTGAGCGCCACAATCAGGACTGCATACGACCGAGGCACACAGGGCCAACACCCGGCATCATGGTGTGGGGAGCGATCTCCTACACTGGCCGTACACCACTGGTGATCGTCGAGGGGACACTGAATAGTGCACGGTACATCCAAACCGTCATCGAACCCATCTTTCTACCATTCCTAGACCGGCAAGGGAACTTGCTGTTCCAACAGGACAATGCACGTCCGCATGTATCCCGTGCCACCCGACGTGCTCTAGAAGGTGTAAGTCAACTACCCTGGCCAGCAAGATCTCCGGATCTGTCTCCCATTGAGCATGTTTGGGACTGGATTAAGCGTCGTCTCACACGGTCTGCACGTCCAGCACGAACGCTGGTCCAACTGAGGCGCCAGGTGGAAATGGCATGGCAAGCCGTTCCACAGGACTACATCCAGCATCTCTACGATCGTCTCCATGGGAGAATAGCAGCCTGCATTGCTGCGAAAGGTGGATATACACTGTACTAGTGCCGACATTGTGCATGCTCTGTTGCCTGTGTCTATGTGCCTGTGGTTCTGTCAGTGTGATCATGTGATGTATCTGACCCCAGGAATGTGTCAATAAAGTTTCCCCTTCCTGGGACAATGAATTCACGGTGTTCTTATTTCAATTTCCAGGAGTGTAGTTAGAATATGTTTTCAATAATAAATTTTACCTCTTATACTTTAACAAATTTTGCAAATAGTTAGAATATGCAAGTAGTTATTCCCACTACCACACAATCTCATATCAACTCCCTAAGCAAAACCGGTTACCCCAGCTAGTTTCGAATAAATGTGAGATCCCCTGTCAATAGCATTCACTACTTCGTGCTAATAAAGAATTAGCTGTCTTTTACAGGAAAGATATTTTCTGAATTCGAGGTAATTCATAATGTTCTATTACAGTATACTTTCTAGAACCCTACAGCAAATTGATTTTAATGATAAGGATCTGTAATCTAGCGGGTTACTCCTATTTCCTTGGTTGAGTATTGCTGTGATCTGTGCAGCTTACCAGTCTTTATGAATAAGTCGACCGATTTAACGACCATCTCGTGTCCATAATATCAACATGACGACTTTTTCTACATCTACATCTATACTCCACAAACCACCTTGCGATCTATGGCGGAGGGTATTTTTTATACTTCTGTCACTTGGACCCTATCCCATCCATGTCACGAAACGTTCGTGGGAAGAACGATTGCCGGTAACCCTATGTGTGGGCTCAAACTTTCGAATTTTATCTCCGTAGTCTTTTCACAAGGTATACGCGGGAGGAAGCAATATATTTCTTGACTCTTCTAGCAACGTACTCTCTCGGAAGCTTAACAACAATACACATGGTGATGCAGAACGCCTCTACCACTGAAGTTGGTTTATCATTTCCCTGACGCTATGGCGCTTACTAAATGAACCGGTAACGAAACGCACTGCTCTCCTTTGGATTTTCTCCATTGAATAATATGGTGACAACGGATCTTATACACGTGTTTCATGAGTCTGTGGAAACAAAGTGATAGGTTATGGAATGGATGTACGTGTCCTTGACTCAGAAAACCAGAGTTAGACTTGTTCTCACTTCACCTGAAGTCCAACGCTTCGTGTTGTATGCCAGATGGAATCTGCAGTGTGGTGCAATCATAAACACCACCACTTATCCCTACATTCTAGGGATAGCGCTTCGTACTATTCAAAGCAAATCACATGGCTAGGTGACACATGGGTGATGGTTTTATCCGCGGACATACTCGTCCACATACGGCGACCGTAGTGCTACGGCCCATCATAGTCTTTGGCTGTAAAACATATCCCCATGCTTTTCATCTTGCCATTTCATCTTTCCCTTGGTGCCAACCGATTTCTGGATAATAGTGCTGTCAATTAGCTGCTCCCGCTTAGTTACAACGTGTGATACGTACTACAATTTCCATGTCTCATCATGAATGATATTTAGGCCAAAACATTATCCTCGACGATTACTTCATTTTACAGACTGTGGAACTCTTCCCTGGATATTCCTTGTAGTTACCAAGGACTTTAATAAGTCTATCTAAGAGATAGTATGTGCAATGAATACTTCATGTTACTGAGTTGCTGTGTCATTTGTTTGCCTACAGGAATATGTGTTGGAACCCTCGTATCTATGGCGGTGACGGGTATTTTGTGCGAGACCATCGGCGGCTGGCCGCTTTCCTTTTACTTTTTCGGAGGAGTCGGACTGCTGTGGTGTGTGCCATGGTTCTTCCAGGCTGCAGATTCGCCGTCGCAGCATCCGTACATCGACCCAGCCGAACGTAACTACATCAAGGCCACAATACAGTCAGCTGCTAAGGTAACATCCGCATTCACTGTCTCTTCCTGTACCATGGCGCGGTAGTCTCCCAGTTGTGACGTTGGTGTGCTGGAAGTGTCCTATGCGACGATGGCTGACAGTAGTTATTTTCAAAAAATAATATTTCTGATTTACAAATAAATACTTCACAAACTTAAGTTTCCAGCCAATGTGCTGCGTATACTTGTGTTGCTGTCTCCGTTAATGATAAAGTTTAAAGGTGGTCAGAAGTACTCTACATTCTTTAACTTCACTGCTGTCCTTATGATTCTTGTTATATTCATAAGACACACTTTCATAGACTCTTGACAGCCTAGTTAACAGAAAATCGTCAAGAAGATCGTGTCCGTCATGTCTAAGCTGCCAATCACACGATGACTTACAAAGTAAATCTTCTCCTAGCACGCCGGCCGCGGTGGTCGAGCGGTTCTAGGCGCTTCAGTCTGGAACCGCACGACTCGCTGGGAATTGAAACTGAAAAATTCCATCGAAGTTTTTCAATAAAATGCACTCAAGCGGTTTTTTAAACCCCACTTTGACGACTCATCTTGACGCATAACAAATTTCTTACCCCCGAGACTGGAATGTTGGTAGCAGTAGACAGTGTCCCCAAAACATGAAATCTGGCGCGTAAAATGCAACCTATTGTAAAACCAAAGGAGTTCTTGCGTTCGATATGTCTCGCAGGAGCGGTATCGATAGCTTTCAAGGCATTATAATGTTGGTATGACTTCATCAATAAGGTGATTGAAAAGCATTTTGGTTTGTATATCTGATATGTGAATATCAGTTTCTGCCTAACATTTCTGCTTCCCTTAGTTTTTCCCTGAAACATATACCATATCTTCGAGTTCCCCTAGGTATTTTTCGAATTAATAGCTTAAATCAGGATGACAGTCTTGTAAGCGATTGGACATCATGCAACTGCTTGCCTCCTCTCAGACTGATTCATCTTACTATCGGTGAGGTACGTAACCAGGGGCAGTAACGGCGTACCCAGACAAGGGCAGGAGAGTACAGTGGCTCCCCACCCCCTTGAAAACACCCTAATTCATCGTGTAAACCAAAATTCATCCTCCCCTGACAGACAGATGTATCAATTCAGTATCAGTCTGAATAAAAGTAGAGCATTTAATTGTATTGATTACTTGTATGTGTGCATTTGTTGTAGCATGAAATCCAAAAGCGTTTCGTCATTCGCTGCGAAACTAGCGTGAGTCGTCGTTGTCGTCGTCGTCGTTGTCGTCGTCGTCCCCTCCCTCCACCACAGCTCAGACCTGAGATCCTAGATATGCTACTGGGCAGCATAACACAAAGGGTCAATAAATCAGCCACACGCAGCTTTACCTACCAAATGTTGTACATAAGAGGCCTGCTCAACCAGAAAGGAAAGGAGAGAGGAACACTAGAGTTTGGCGTCCCGTCGATAATGTGGTCTTTAGAGACTTGAGCATAAGCTCGGATTAGGCTAGGATGGGGAAGAAATTGCCGTGCCCTATTCAAAAGAAACACCCTGGCGTTTGCCATAAGAAATGTACGAAAATCACGGAAACTCTACATCTGAATGGCCAGACGGGCATCTGAACCATCGCCCAGCGAGTCCACTGTGCTAACCGTTGGGCCACCTCGTTCGATGTGTTAAGCCAGATTTCAGAAAACTGTTCACTTGCACTTTAATTGGGAATTACGTGAACATTACTGAAGAGTGTACAGTGGTGAGTGTTGCGTCTTTGGTGTTGCAGAAGAAGCTGCCTGTGCCGTGGAAGAGCATTATGTCAACGCCAGCTGTCTGGGCTCTCATCGCTATCATGATTACCTTCGACTGGATCTTCTATCTTCTCATCACATCGTTGCCGCAGTACATCGCCCAAGTCTTGCACTTCGATATACGTAGTGTGAGTGTCCTAGCAGTACATGTTCCACAACTTAAAAAGTAATTTACAGTAATACAGATTTCTGTGCGGTGCTGCCGCGCAGGATTAGCCGAGCGGTCTAAGGAGCTGCAGTCATGGACTGTGAGGCTGGTCCTGGCGGAGGTTCGAGTCCTCCCTCGGACATGGGTGTGTGTGTTTGTCCTTAGGATAATTTAGGTTACGTAGTGTATAAGCTTAGGGACTGATGACCTTAGCAGTTAAGACCCATAAGCTTTCACACACATTTGAACATTTTGTGCTGTGCTGAGTCATCTCCACAAGAAGGCAAGGGGTCTGGCGACTTCCGTAATTGCCGTTTTCGGTGTATTCTTATGCTGACAGCAAAGCGTAGTCAGGCTGTTTTGCTAATCAAGGTCCGCGCGATGTACGTTGTTATATCATACTACTGAATTGTATGAATGTATGATCTGTTCTTTCGGATATGTCTGAAAGAACAGACACCACGCATTTGTGTAACTGATTCGCCTCGATGGGCAATGAATCCACAACCTTCAGTGTGGAAGCTCATTTACGTTCGACCTATAGCGGGAATCTAAGTTCAGCGAGCAAGGAGGACATGGGTAGGTGGCGCTATGTGTGAGTGTGGGTCAGCCGGGGAGCGTGCCGAGACAGTCTGCGCATTTCCGATACAGACCGTGTGTCGGAGGTGCAGTGGTTAAAGCAACTGCCTAATAAGAGGAGATCCCGGTCCTGGTCGGGCACACATTTTTCACTCATCGCCGCTGATATCGTCTGTTCCTTTCCTTTCTCCCCCCCCCCCCCCCCTCCTCACCCCCCCCCCTCCCACACCATCAATTTACATAACACTACTGAATGTACTGTAGGCTACACGACCTACATGAATGTAATGTGTGGGTTGTTTTCTGTGTACTTATTATACGTCCTGTTGGACTGCAGAACAGTTTTATTGTACACCTTTAAATTTTTTAAAGTTCTACCAGGCAAACTCAGAACAGAAGCCTAGTGTGCCAAACAGAATGTCAACAACAAGTACTGCCATTGCAACAGATGTTGGGCACGCGGCGAGCATTGCCACACAACCCCCAACCTAGGACGGCAAAAATGCAAATGTTGCAGTACTGTATAACAAGGCACTGTGGAGTATAAGCAACTTCAATGCCAGAGCGCCACTGGGAAGTCAGACGTAGGGAGAATGACATAAGCCGTCGACTCAGAATAATAAGTAAATTAACACAAAGAGGCAAGTAGCGTTGACGGGATAGATACCCGAGGGAAAATGTGCTCTTATAACACGAGACACCGCGTCCCAGGCACAGACTCAGCCGTTTAAATAACGAAACTGTCAGGGCTCAAAAAGACACTTTTCGTCGTGCTGCTATTCTGTGCAGTTCTCTAGAACCAGAGAGAATGACAGTCTGTTGAGTTCCAGTGAAAACACAACAAGCTGAGCGATGATGGCCTCTCTGTCATCCAATTGCTAAGTTCAGCACCGAGATGCAGCCAACCTGATGCAAACCATGGATAGGTTAAAGTTAGATTTAGTGGGAACTAGTGAAGTTCGGTGGCAGGAGGAAGAAGACTTTTGGTCCGGTGAATACAGGGTTATAAATACAAAATCAAATAGGGGTAATGCAGGAGTAGGTTTAGTAATGAATAAAAAAAATAGGAGTGCGGGTAAGCTACTACAAACAGCATAGTGAACGCATTATTGTGGCCAAGATAGACACGAAGCCCATGCCTACTACAGTAGTACAAGTTTATATGCCAACTAGCTCTGCAGATAATTATGAAATTGGTGAAATGTATGATGAGATAAAAGAAATTATTCAGGTAGTGAAGGGAGACGAAAATGTAATAGTCATGGGTGACTGGAATTCGAGAGTAGGAAAAAGGTGAGAAGGAAAGAGGAAGCCGTCTGGTAGAATTTTGCACAGAGCACAACTTAATCATAGCTAACACTTGGTACAAGAATCATAAAATAAGGTTGTATACATGGAAGAATCCTGGAGATACTAGAAGGTATCAGATAGATTATATAATGGTAAGACAGAGATTTAGCAACCAGGTTTTAAATTGTAAGACATTTCCAGGGGCAGATGTGGACTCTGACCACAATCTATTGGTTATGAACTGTAGATTAAAACTGAAGAAACTGCAAAAAGGTGGGAATTTGAGGAGATGGGACCTGGATAAACTGACTAAACCAGAGGTTGTACAGAGTTTCAGGAAGAGCATAAGGGAACAATTGACAGGAATGGGGGAAAGAAACACAGTAGAAGAAGAATGGGGAGCTCTGAGGAATGAAGTAGTGAAGGCAGCAGACGATCAAGTAGGTAAAAAGACGAGGGCTAGTGGAAATCCTTGGGTAACAGAAGAAATATTTAATTTAATTGATAAAAGGAGAAAATATAAAAATGCTGTAAATGAAGGAGACAAAAAGGAATACAAACGTCTCAAAAATGAGATCGAAGGAAGTGCAAAATGGCTAAGCAGGCATGGCTAGAGGACAAATGTAAGGATGTAGAGGCTTATCTCACTAGGGCCAAGATAGATACTGCCTACAGGAAAATTAAAGAAACCTTTGGAGAAAAGAGATTCACTTGTATGAATATCAAGAGCTCAGATAAAAACCCAGTTCTAAGCAAAGAAGGGTAAGCAGAAACGTGGAAGGAGTACATAGAGGGTCTATACAAGGGCGATGTACTTGAGGACAATATTATGGAAATGGAAGAGGATGTTGATGAAGATGAAATGGGAGATACGATACTGCGTGAAGAGATTGACAGAGCACTGAAAGACCTGAGTCGAAATAAGGCCCCCGCAGTAGACAATATTCCATTGGAACTACTGACGGCCGTGGGAGAGCCAGTCCTGACAAAACTCTACCATCTGGTGAGCAAGATGTATGCGATAGGTGAAATACCCTCAGACTTCAAGAAGAATATAATAATTCCAATCCCAAAGAAAGCATGTGTTGACAGATTTGAAAATTACAGAACTATCAGTTTAATAAATCACAGCTGCAAAATACTAACGCGAATTCTTTACAGACGAATTGAAAAACTGGTAGAAGCCGACCTCGGGGAAGATCAGTTTGGATTCCGTAGAAATGTTGGAACACGTGAGGCAATACTGACTTTACGACTTATCTTAGAAGAAAGATTAATGAAAGGCAAACCTACGTTTCTAGCATTTGTAGACTTAGAGAAAGCTTTTGACAAAGTTGACTGGAATACTCTCTTTCAAAAATGGTTCAAATGGCTCCTAGCACTATGGGACTCAAAATCTGCGGTCATCAGTCCCCTAGAACTTAGAACTACTTAAACCTAACTAACCTAAGGACATCACACACATCCATGCCCGAGGCAGGATTCGAACCTGCGACCGTAGCGGTCACGCGGTTCCAGACTGAAGCGCCTAGAACCGCACGGCCACACCGGCCGGCACTCTCTTTCAAATTCTAAAGGTGGCAGGGGTAAAATACAGGGAGCGAAAGGCTATTTACAGTTTGTACAGAAACCAGATGCCAGTTACAAGAGTAGAGGGGCACGAAAGGGAAGCAGTGGTTGCGAAGGAAGTGAGACAGGGTTGTAGCCTCTCCCCGATGTTATTCGACGTGTATGTTGAGCAAGCAGTAAATGAAACAAAAGAAAAATTCGGAGTAGGTATTAAAATCCATGGAGAAGAAATAAAAACCTTGAGGTTTGCCGATGACATTGTAATTCTGTCAGAGACAGTAAAGGACTTAGAAGAGCAGTTGAACGGAATGGACATAAGGAAACGAGACACTTAAAGTAGTAAAGAAGGTTTGTTATTTGGGGATCAAAATAACTGATGATGGTCGAAGTAGAGAGGATATAAAATGTAGACTGGCAATGGCAAAGAAAGCGTTTCTGAAGGAGAGAAATTTGTTAACATCGAGTATAAATTTCAGTGTCAGGAAGTCGTTTCTGAAAGTATTTGTATGGAGTGTACCCATGTATGGAAGTGAAACATGGACGATAAATAGTTTGGACAAGAAGAGAATAGAAGCTTTCGAAATGTGGTGCTACAGAAGAATGCCGAAGATTATATGGGTAGATCACATAACTAATGAGGAGGTATTGAACAGAATTGGGGAGAAGAGGGGTTTGTGGCACAACTTGAGACGAAAAAGGGACTGGTTGGTAGGACATGTTCTAAGGCATCAGGGGATCACAAATTTAGCATTGGAGGGCAGCGTGGGGGGTAAAAATCGTAGAAGGAGACCAAGATATGAATAGACTAAGCAGATTCAGAAGGATGTAGGTTGCAGTAAGTACTGGTAGATGAAGAAGCTTGCACAGGATAGAATAGCATGGAGAGCTGCATCAAACCAATCTGAGTACTGAAGACCACAACAACAAAAAGACCCAGTGACCTGTGGGGCGAAGTCACGTCTCGCTGAAGAGGCACTAGTACTTCTTCGCGGCACAGGCTTACACCGGGCCTCCAACCGTCGCTCTACAATTCTGTAAACTCATCACGATAAATAAATGTTCTTGCAGATACCACTGTGTCACTGACAGTTCCGAGCATTCACTGAACCACTCACCCAAACTCCAATCCCAGACTCCTGCTCAAAGCGCAACCCCAGTTCTCCCGGTCGCAACAGTATGCTCTAAAAAGTCCTCTGCCAGATGGCACTACTTAAATCAATAGAAATCAAATGACACTGAGCGGAATTAAATTACTACTTACCGTTACTAGCGTAACTATCAGGCAACACTATTCAGTACACCTGCATCTACGAGAACAGTGATGAGATGCTAAGTTAACGATCGCTGAAATATTTTGTGTAGCCTAATTGTTACTGGAATTATCTCAGCTATTGACACGCTAGGCCCAATACAAACAAATAAAATTAACGAAGCTGTGGAGTATTTCTTGTAGCGAAGCCAGACGATGAACGTATCGCAGGGCCCGTCCTGTATCTCAGCGGCCCATTTAGGTGACCACGTGAATCATAAAAATCAACTGATCATTCTCGTGAAAAAAGCGAAAACCATCTAGATAGTAGTAATAAGCAATTCACAAGTTTTAAACGAATGATTTTTCTTAAAACCTAGAAAAATTAAAGCTTCCGTACAAAATCGATATGTCACCCATGTAATGGGCTATAAGGTAGATAAAAACTTGCGTATTTAATGTGTCAGAAACCATGTGTTACCTTTCAGACCATTAACGAGTTTTCACAAAGGCTTGGATGGGACTAGACAAGTACATCTAATGCGAACCTGAGCGCATTATTTGGAGCTAGTCCAACGACCTGCCACTTAAAACTAAATCGCCCGACTGTACCCAAAAATAGGGGGCGTGGTGAAGTGTCCTGTTTCAGCATTGTCCTGCATCTGCCTTGTATTCAAGTCAGCACAAAAATGCAACTGTACCGACGAAAACGGCGTAATTTCATGTGAACAGTGTGACAGCAAAAGAAACACGAGTTATGTATATGTCCGAGTGGGGTCTGTTATGTAAGACAAGTCCGGCAGAACAGACACTACTCAGACATATACATTTCTGCAAAAGAGAGTAACGGCGTTAATTTCTGTGCGAATGCACAAATATCATTTAAACTCCTATGGGAATTAGGATTTGCGAGTAGAGTGTTTAATGGAGTAGGGTCACTGCATTGCAGCGTGTGGTAAGTTGGGATTTCAGTCGGTTACGGACCGTGTTCAGATAGCCGAAGCGGTTAAGGCCACCGTTCATGAGATGCGGTAAATCTGGGTTCGATTAAGGCGATCATTTAAAATAAAAAATAAAAAAATCCGCTAAGGCCACCGTTCATTATATTCATTAAATCCATGTTCGTGTCCCAGTTCGGCACAAATTTTCAACTTTCGCCATTGCACTACCACAACACCCTCCGTGGCTAGGCATTAGGATTTCCCACCCAACCTTCCCCTTTCCTTCTCCTTCCTACATTTCGTATTTACAATCATAAGTTATGCCGAACTTCGTAAAGTCTTGGTATATCGCGATGGTCATCCAAGAAATGATAGCGTTTCCTAAAACTCGGCTGGTTCAAATGGCTCTGAGCACTATGGGACTTAACTGCTGTGGTCATCAGTCCCCTAGAACTAAGAACTACTTAAACCTAACTAACCTAAGGACATCACACACATCCACGCCCGAGGCAGGATTCGAACCTGCGACCGTAGCAGTCGCTCGGTTCCAGACTGTAGCGCCTAGAACCGCTCGGCCACTCCGGCCGGCTAAAACTCGGTTTAGAGGATTCACAGACAATCGTTGTTTTGAAATGTATGTCAATTCCGTCTGTGCTTCATATTCCAGGAATACGGGGAGGGCCTGAGCCTGAAATGCACCGAAAACTAGTTAATGGAAGTAAAGTAGGTGTAATATTACATGAGCGACTGGCTGTAGACGTAATTCATTTAACATACTGTCACAGTGTTCAACGATATTCTCATTAGACAACCTTTTATAGAAGGTCTGCTAAACTTCCTTGTTGTTAGTGGCATATGCGTATTTACTGTAAGCTGTGGTAAAGGTTGTATGGAGTCACGATACCATGGGTGATTATGTAAATTTTCTGAATACATGAAATTTGGCTTCTTAACCCTTCATTTTACACAATGAGCAATTCAAGAACTAATTATTCCATTAACAGCCTTTCTTACAGCTATAATATTATGAGACGTACATTCTTAGTTTAATAGGGAATTACGCCGTCATTAACACTCTGTATTCGTGCTTTTCGACAGAATGGGATCATATCAGCCATTCCTCACATCACTGGTGGTGCTGGCAATTTGGTATTTGTGTGGTTCACTGGTTTCCTGCTCCGGAAAGGACGCGTGTCCAAAACCTGCACGTTCCGCATTATAAATGGATTAGGTAAGTGCTGGCTGTCTAAAATTTCTTATCTTAGTAACAGCTTACATAGATACTTAGAACTGCAAAGATGTATGCACAAGACATTAAAATACCTGCTGTTCATTATGGAACACACTGCGTAGAGATATCTACAATGTAGAGGCCTAGCAACTGCTATTAAACACGCAAAAAAGGCACGTAAAGAGTTCAGGATATGAAATTAATTTAGTTAACACTGACTGATACCATTGATCACAAAGTGATGTCGCTGAATTTACCTACATCTACATCTACATCTATACTCCGCGAGCCACCTTACGGTGTGTGGCGGAGGGTACTTATTGTACCACTATCTGATCCCCCCTTCCCTGTTCCATTCACGAATTGTGCGTGGGAAGAACGACTGCTTGTAAGTCTCCGTATTTGCTCTAATTTCTCGGATCTTTTCGTTGTGATCATTACGCGAGATATATGTGGGCGGTAGTAATATGTTGCCCATCTCTTCCCGGAATGTGCTCTCTCGTAATTTCGATAATAAACCTCTCCGTATTGCGTAACGCCTTTCTTGAAGTGTCCGCCACTGGAGCTTGTTCAGCATCTCCGTAACGCTCTCGCGCTGACTAAATGTCCCCATGACGAATCGCGCTGCTTTTCGCTGGATCATGTCTATCTCTTCTATTAATCCAACCTGGTAAGGGTCCCATACTGATGAGCAATACTCAAGAATCGGACGAACAAGCGTTTTGTAAGCTACTTCTTTCGTCGATGAGTCACATTTTCTTAGAATTCTTCCTATGAATCTCAACCTGGCGCCTGCTTTTCCCACTATTTGTTTTATGTGATCATTCCACTTCAGATCGCTCCGGATAGTAACTCCTAAGTATTTTACGGTCGTTAACGCTTCCAATGATTTACCACCTATGGCGTAATCGTACTGGAATGGATTTCTGCCCCTATGTATGCGCATTATATTACATTTATCTACGTTTAGGGAAAGCTGCCAGCTGTCGCACCATGCATTAATCCTCTGCAGGTCCTCCTGGAGTACGTACGAGTCTTCTGATGTTGCTACTTTCTTGTAGACAACCGTGTCATCTGCAAATAGCCTCACGGAGCTACCGATGTTGTCAACTAAGTCATTTATGTATATTGTAAACAATAAAGGTCCTATCACGCTTCCCTGCGGTACTCCCGAAATTACCTCTACATCTGCAGATTTTGAACCGTTAAGAATGACGTGTTGTGTTCTTTCTTCTAGGAAATCCTGAATCCAATCACAAACCTGGTCCGATATTCCGTAAGCTCGTATTTTTTTCACTAAACGTAAGTGCGGAACCGTATCAAATGCCTTCCTGAAGTCCAGGAATACGGCATCAATCTGCTCGCCAGTGTGTACGGCACTGTGAATTTCTTGGGCAAATAGGGCGAGCTGAGTTTCACATGATCTCTGTTTGCGGAATCCATGTTGGTTATGATGAAGGAGATTTGTATTATCTAAGAACGTCATAATACGAGAACACAAAACATGTTCCATTATTCTACAACAGATTGACGTAAGCGAAATAGGCCTATAATTATTCGCATCTGATTTATGACCCTTCTTGAAAATGGGAACGACCTGCGCTTTCTTCCAGTCGCTAGGTACTTTACGTTCTTCCAGCGATCTACGATAAATTGCTGATAGAAAGGGGGCAAGTTCTTTAGCATAATCACTGTAGAATCTTAAGGGTATCTCGTCTGGTCCGGATGCTTTTCCGCTACTAAGTGATAGCAGTTGTTTTTCAATTCCGATATCGTTTATTTCAATATTTTCCATTTTGGCGTCCGTGCGACGGCTGAAGTCAGGGACCGTGTTACGATTTTCCGCAGTGAAACAGTTTCGGAACACTGAATTCAGTATTTCTGCCTTTCTTCGGTCGTCCTCTGTTTCGGTGCCATCGTGGTCAACGAGTGACTGAATAGGGGATTTAGATCCGCTTACCGATTTTACATATGACCAAAACTTTTTAGGGTTCTTGTTTAGATTGTTTGCCAATGTTTTATGTTCGAATTCGTTGAATGCTTCTCTCATTGCTCTCTTTACGCTCTTTTTCGCTTCGTTCAGCTTTTCCTTATCAGCTATGATTCGACTACTCTTAAACCTATGATGAAGCTTTCTTTGTTTCCGTAGTACCTTTCGTACATGATTGTTATACCACGGTGGATCTTTCCCCTCGCTTTGGACCTTAGTCGGTACGAACTTATCTAAGGCGTACTGGACGATGTTTCTGAATTTTTTCCATTTTTGTTCCACATCCTCTTCCTCAGAAATGAACGTTTGATGGTGGTCACTCAGATATTCTGCGATTTGTGCCCTATCACTCTTGTTAAGCAAATATATTTTCCTTCCTTTCTTGGCATTTCTTATTACACTTGTAGTCATTGATGCAACCACTAGTGCAAAGTGGAAAAGGGAAAAAGGATAAAATGGAGAGTCCGACATAATGAAGGGTTAAACTCCCGATTCAAGACGAGGTCATGTGGAAGAAGCACAAGCTCGAAATTTTTAAGAATATACAGAGAAATCGGTCGTGCCCTTTCAACGGAACCATCTTAGCGCTCACCTAAGCAGACTATAAAAATAACAGAAGTCCTAACTTCGTTAACTGAACGAGCGATTGAAACTGTAAGTGGGCTGTTCTGTGTCGGCAGCGCTGTGTAGCGCTTTACATTGGATCTCTGACTGCGCTTTCTTTGTAAGAGACTCTGTGGCTGGTCGGACACGTTGTTGGGAGTTAATCGCCAATACTGTTGGGCAGTTGGAAGTTAGTCGCCAGCAGTGACAGAAGTACTGTTGGGCAGTTGGAGGTGAGCAGCCAGGAGTGATGGATGTTAAATGGAAGAAGTTAGCATTGATGTAGGGTAGAGGTCTGAAGTGTTAGCGTAGGCTAACGATCTGTACATATCCAACATTGAAATTAAAATTAGTCATGATTATATATCTTAGTAGTGGATGACAATGATGATTTATATTCGTGTTTGATCTGGACGTCACTTTATTAAGGTAAAAAATACATTATTTGGTCTGCAACAAAATATTTCCTTTGCTAACCACATGCCTATTAGTAGTTAGTGGCTTTAGTACCTACAATCTTTTATTTAGCTGGCAGTATTGACGCTCGCCGTATTGTAGTAGTTCGCTTCCTGAAGATTTTTCTGAGGTAAGTGCTTAATGAAATGTATAGGTTATTGTCAGGATTGCTTCTTATTCAGGGCCATTCTTTTGTATTAATTATTTGAAGTCAGGTTGTAATTTTTTTTGAGCAGTCAGATTGCGTTGAGCTAGGATATTGTGGGTCAGTGTTGACATGATAAGAAAAAGTAAAGAGAAAGTAAGCTCAGTACGTTCAGTTTTACTCAGCTGTTTCAGGATCAAATAATGTAGAAGTTTCATCTTCTCAGTCATTCTGCAGTTTAAGTACAGACACACTCATTTAAACACCGGCCGGGGTGGCCGAGCGGTTCTAGGCGCTACAGTTGGAACCACGCGACCGCTACGGTCGCAAGTTCAAATCCTGCCTCGGGCATGGATGTGTGTGATGTCCTTAGGTTAGTTAGGTTTAAGTAATTCTAAGTTCTAGGGGACTGATGACCTTAGAAGTTAAGTCCCATAGTCTCAGAGCCATTTTTTGAACTCATTTAAATAAAGAAATTTCAGCCGGCCGAAGTGGCCGTGCGGTTAAAGGCGCTGCAGTCTGGAACCGCAAGACCGCTACGGTCGCAGGTTCGAATCCTGCCTCGGGCATGGATTTTTGTGATGTCCTTAGGTTAGTTAGGTTTAACTAGTTCTAAGTTCTAGGGGACTAATGACCTCAGCAGTTGAGTCCCATAGTGCTCAGAGCCATTTTGAAAGAAATTTCAAAACATCTTTCTTTCGAATGCGACGCCAATGTCTCACCACCGCGCCACTTCGCTCGCTCTGATGTGACGAGTTTTTGTGATGTTACTCACAAGTAACCCCTCGAGTGCGAGGTCGCAAAAGGCCAATGAGGATTATGCCAGTCGATGCCCGACATTTTGTCTACCATGCAACCACAATATTGGTTGCTAACGGCAACAGAGGGCGGAACTGGATGTATCCAATGGTGAGCACAGCACGAGGCTACGGAGCATAGTTCAACTGCTTAGTCGAAGAGTAACTCACAGCAGTGCTACAGTGCTAGTGGTGTTAATACAGGGGCAAATAAAAGTGGGCCAGACGAGTGGATACGACTGGACGTGATTGTATGCACATAAACATACACCTTGACCTACAGTTACTTCCAACAGGATCGAGTATCTGCCTAGACAGCAGGCCGAACCTTGGAGCACCTCACACAGTCTTCACGCTTGACAGAGTTGTTACCAGAGGCCAGTCTGGTCGCGGCCCTAGCTGCCCATGCAGATCGACTGACATGTCAGTGTGCGATTACACTGTGTATGAAGCCCTCAACTCTAAGGTGTATTACAACAACCCCCATAGTCTTCAGAACTGCAGCAGAACATTTCAGATGAGACTGCAGCAATTCCAGTACTCCTACTTCGATCCGCCTTCAGCAGCTTGCTGACCAGGGGCCAAGAGCGCAAAAAGATGCATGATGCCCACTTTCAACGTCTGCTTTAGTCAGGTTAGTATTGTATTTCCCTTCCTCTGCTGTTTTTGTTTGTATCCTGGAACTCTGTTCTCCGAGCCACTTTTATTTGCCCCACCCTGTACAAACCAGACCAATGACAACGGTAAACGAAGCAAGCATTGCATTACATCTACAACAAGAGCTGCCGAAGTTGGTATTTCGTCAGGAAGGAACACAAGGAATTTCATAGAGTGAGAAAGGAGCAGCAGATGAAATATTAACGTTTTTGCACGACGAGTCAGTGGAATGTATGGTGTCGTATACGCTCGACTGTGAGGGCAATGTACATGAGGAGTACAATGATGACGCTACGTCCTTAACAAGTGAAAGAGAGACAAAAACAGGTGTCGAATCATGTCGTTCATCATCCTCGTCGGACAGGGAGTCACAAATCCCGTGTAGAGCGTAACGTAGTAAAGGACAATCGTTCTCCAAAGAGCGGATACTAAACACAATTACGTACATGTAAGATCATCCGCAACATAGTATAAATCAATTACGAACAGATTTCGAATACGTCCGCAGCATAAGAAAAACTACGGATATTCAAGGGAGGACAAGAGGCACTTGTTACAAAAACTGGTGTTTCTGCGTTTCCATGACGCTAGATACAATTTACAGACAGCGCACAACAGTGATGTACTGCGTTTTCCACATCAAACCGCGCGCTACGTAGATTACAGTGATTTCAATGGAAGCAGTGGATGGTTGCATAACTTCAGACGGTGCTACAGCATTGGAAGACTTAAGACAACGAAATTTCAAACAAGCATCAACTTGATGATGCACAACAAACTGCGTAATCGGGCAGAAAATTTGTAGATGAGATAAACTAACTTTTCCCATCGTTTAGTAAGGAATTTGTTTTCAGTTCCGACCAATCAGAATATTAAGAGGAAATTCATATGAAAGGAACTCTAGAAATTAGATGTACTAAGAGAGTTGTATCAAGATCAACTAACATCAATGCCTTAACACATTTGTATGCAATTACGTCGAGTGTTAAGATGGATCGTAAATTGGATGGAAAATTATTTATTATGCTGTAAAAAGTCGGAGGTGACCTGCCCCTTACGATTCTTTCTCCTGTGCGTGATCTTGCAAAGGCTGTGGGGAATATTTATGTCACAGAAAGCAAGAGTGGGAAAAAGGGGCATAAGAAAACTACTACTATGGTATGAGCACTGCTTTTGGCCAATAGCTTGTCAAATAACTTGCTTTTTCTTGATTCCTGGTCTGCGTATAAAAATCATACTCCTTTAGAGCAAACTACCCCTCGATAAAAGTGTATGACAGTGTAATTCATACCGTCTGAAACCATGGACAAATTCAGCTCTGGATGTTTGTCTTTTCCGTGCCTATAAAAAATATTATCACACTATCTGCAGCTTTGCCTTAAAGCATAGCCAGTTTCACGATAAGCTCCACGACAAACTGTTTCGCAATCAGTTGCATGCCATCACCTTCCATCAGTTATCATCACCCCGTTACTCCAATATGATTCTACATGAACTCTTAAAAAGTGAATTTCTAGCTGAATGTCTGCACGGTCTGTAATTCCCACCTTTGCTCTTGATGGTGTGAACCTTTGTGATCACTGTGGTACGCCATTTTTCATTTGGTGTTCATGGTGTAAGTTAATGGTTTGTTTTGAACATTTCTTGAATATCGACGATGTCCATTTTCTGAAGTATAATACATATGTCCCATAGAAGATTTATCTCTGCACCTCCCTGACCCTCATTTTTCGTCGCCCTCCTGATGCACATGGTGAGTCATTAGCAGCTAACATTTCTGCTGTAATAATTGCTGACAAAACACTTTCAAATCAGCCTTATTACAGCTTCAACTTGCGACCTCCCGCTCATGGGGTTCAATGTGAGATAACGGGGTTTTTGCTGAACGAGATCTTCACACTGCAGTGGAATGTGCGCTGATATGAAACTTACTGGCAGATTAAAACTGTGTGACGGACCGAGACTCGAACTCGGGACATTCGCCTTTCGCGGGCAAATGCTCTACCACTTGGTCGATATAACGAGCCACCTAAATGATGTTAATACTCGACTCCAAGGAAATTATCGGTTAATTAATATCATGACTGAACTTATTTCCGCACTGCAAATGAAACTTGGGCTTTGGGAACAACAGTTACGAAGAAAAAAATTTCACACATTTTCCTACTTTATCAAAACAATCGATCGTCACATTGGCGGCAGCTATTAAATGCTTGATATCTGACTTGATATACGAATTCTAAAACCGATTTAAAGATTTTGAGAAATATCGTCTGCTTTGTTCTGTGTTTGCTACGGTATTCTCTGTAGTCATGACTTCACTACCGAGACATTTACAAATGAAATTCTGCGAAATACAATATTATGCACAGTTAAAAGGGAAATTTAATCAGGTTGATTTGGAAGAGTTCTATAAAACATACTTGGAGAAGAGGAACTATCCAGCGCCTTACAAACATGCTTTAAAAATTTCAGTATTTGGAAACACTTACTTGTGTGAACAGATCTGTAATCGGATGAATTACACACATCAAAAAAAGTTTTTCATCACTCCGGTTCCCAGAACTCCCGAAGATAAACGTTGACTGTGGATACTGTATCACAGGCACAGTCCCTTTCGCTGTTCAGAGATGTCACTAAACCTGCCCAAAGATGTAAACAACCATGCATGATCAGCGCTTATTAGACAGAGGCGGTCCGACAGCCGGTCATTTCCAGTCATTCCACCAGGAAGGAGATACAAGGCTCGTCTTGTCTGTAGTTGAACCATGCCTCGACGGTCAATACCGTGGTTCGATCGCGTCCGCATTGTTACTTTGTACCAGGAAGGAATCTCAACAAGGGAAGTGTCCAGGCGTCTCGGAGTGAACCAACAGAGAGACAGGAACTGACGATGACATGCCTCACTCAGGTCGCCCAAGGGCTACTACTGCAGTGATGACCGCTACCTACGGATTACGGCTCGGAGGAACCCTGACAGCAACGCCACCAAGTTGAATATTGCTTTTCGTGCAGCCAATGGGCGTCGTGTTACGACTCAAGCTGTGCACAACAGACTGCGTGATGTGCAACTTCACTCTCGACGTCCATGGCGAGGTCCGTCTTTGCAACAACGACACCTTGCAGCGCGGTACAGATGTGCCCAACAACATGCCGAATGGACCGCTCAGGGTTGGAAACAGGTTCTCTTCACCGATGAGTGTCGCATATGCCTTCAACCAGACTATCGTCAGAGACGTGTTTGGAGGCAACTTGGTTAGGGCGAAAACCTTAGACACACTGTCCAGCGAGTGCAGCAAGGTGGAGGCTCCCTTCTGTTTTGGTGTTGCATTGTGAGGGGCCGAAGTACGCCGCATTACAAATATCTGTATAATGTTTTAAACGCTAAAATAAAACGTCCCTAAACGTTTAAATAAATAAAACATCTCACCTGTGTGTTGATGGTGTTGAAAGCACACATCTGAAGTGTTAGCAGGTGGCTGGAAAACGCGTGATGTGCAAATGGCTCTGAGCACTATGGGACTTAACAGCTGTGGTCATCAGTCCCCTAGAACTTAGAACTACTTAAACCTAACTAATCTAAGGACATCACACACATCCATGCCCGAGGCAGGATTCGAACCTGCGACCGTAGCAGTCGCGCGGTTGCGGACTGCGCGCCTAGAACCGCGAGACAACCGCGGCCGGCGAGTGATGTCCCTCCACTGGCTGGAGACTATCTCTTGCGACCCAACATTTTTGTAAGGCACGGCATGACTTCCAGACGTTGTTTAAACATCAACCTCTGTACACAAAATGTTGCTGTTTCCACTTAAATTTTTAAGTAAGATACCAAATGCCCGTGCTCGATTTTAAAATCGCTAAACATCTATACTATAAGACTAAATAACAAAAACGTTCATTCTTAATGTTGAAAACACTACACACACGACTGGCGATGGTGGAGATTATAGTGAAACACAGTAGCCCAACTGTACCACATACACAACTGAGTCAACTTGGATGTCCAGCCATTTTATCAGAACAACGGAGTTATCTTCGACTGTAAAGTCATAGTAGAGTGGGGAGGAATGGGAGGCTTCCTTTGCTGTGCTAGAAATGGCAAATGTCCTGGGGGGGGGGGGGGGGTCGGGAAAATTCTTTTTCTCCGTTGTCATTGGTCTGGTTTGTACAGGGTGGGGCAAATAAAAGTGGCTCGGAGAACAGAGTTCCAGGATACAAACAAAAACAGCAGAGGAAGGGAAATACAATACTAACCTGACTTCAGCAGACGTTGGAAGTGAGCACCATCCATCTCCTCTTGGATGTGGGAGACGGATTGTGGCTGATCTTGACCTTAGGGGGAGGAAGGTAAGGGGTGATGAGGGGAAAATCCTTTATTTGCACTGAAAATGACAGAGGTCCTTTACTATTGTAATCGTGTATAATGATTTTCCTGGAGAACCGAATAAGTCCTACATAGGACCGATCTTAAAAACGCAGCTTTCTCTGTTAATTGATCATTTCCAGAAGGAACCAGATAGAGCTCACATTGATACCACAGTTTTTGTCTTCCATAAAACCTTCGATACAGTTCCAGGCCATCGCCTAATAACCAAAATACATACTTATGGGATATCTGAACAGATATGCGAAGGGACTGAAAACTTTCTATCGAACAGAACACAGTGTCGTTTTCTTAATGGAGAAGTATCTTCCAAAGCAAATATATTCTCTGGCGTACCTCAAGGTACTATGATATGGTCGCTGGTGTTCAGTATATACACTACGCCACACGTCTTTGAAACCCTACCACTTTCTTCCCCTGTGACACAGAAGTCAGAAATTTGGCTCGAAGATGCCTACGATCTTCTTCTGTATCGGTACAGAAGTCGGGCACCCTGCGACCTCATCCTTGAGATAGACGATGGTTCAAGGAGCAAGGTGTCGACACATGAGTAAAAGAAAGGCCGGAGCTCTGAAGCTCACGTGAGATGTAAGGTGGGAAAAGATGTCATAATTGCACCAAATTTCATCACCTGACCAACGCCATAATGCACGTTTCACACGATGGAAAGGTCGTTAACCACTTCCCTGTTAACCATATTTCACTCTTTCTCTCGACGCCTTCGCGCTGGAGATCAGAACAGCGACTCGCTGCCTTTAAAATGATGTTGGTTTCTGATGCCTGGCCGGCGAAAACATTTCAGACACACCGTCGCTCGGAATCGATACGAAAAGGACTCAGCAGGTAGTATACAGTGTGTCAATGAAACCACCCCTTCTCTTGGGGAGGCTCATTTACACACAACTGCCGGTCAAAAACTACAGTTTTCAGTGCGATGTGCCGCAGCGGAAAGTTCTTGAATAACTTAGGAATTGCTAACACTTGCCCCAGACGACTCAGCCCTTCTCTCAGGACTTCATGGGGTTGCAACCCCACGGAATGTGATCTGACCCCCTGGACTGTCACGCGACCCCACTTTTTGTTCTGGTATACATTGCGGGACCAGTAGGGAGCGTTTAAAATCAGTCGACAAAATTTGAATTTGGTCCAGAAACAGGAAAGGGTTTTTAGGCTTTTTCAAATCTCGTGTTTCACGCCCTCCTGTGACATGATTACGAGGGACCGTGATATTGACAAGAACATGAATAAAATAGCAAAGGGTCCGTTTAAGCCCCCAGTTTGGCAACGTCATCCATATATGCAATCACTGACGACCACATGCTGGATGGAGAGGTAACCCTATCGACACAGTCTCAACTGCGTGACGCTATAGCCCTACATTAGCACCTGCTGCCCACATGCGAAATCTGAGGTGTGTCGAAAGTGTTGTCTATCCTTCCAGTGCATAGGCGTTGGTGAACGCATGTTTCTGTACAGAGACATTATTGAAATGCTCAAGATAGATGTGCGGGTAGTACTGAGGGCGTTCCCAAACTGGGGTGGGGGTGTCGGGTCTTGAAGGGATCCTATGCCAGTTACTCGTATTCATGCCATTGTCAATGTTGTACTTCCCTGTGAAGATGCCACAGAAAGTCGTGAAACAGAAAGGATGAAGAAATATAAACACCCTTTTCTGCTTCATATCACATTCAAATTTCGTCGAATGCTTTTGAACGACGCCTCGTGGTTCCATCCTGTACATCGCAAAAAAACTTGTGCTCATGCTACACTCCAAAGTGGTCAAACCACGTTCATTGGAATTGTGCCCCACGCTGACCTCAGAGAAGGGTTGAGTCGGCTGAGGGTTGTCAGCAGTGTCCAAGGCTATCAAGAACGTCGTCCTGTGCGTTAACTGTGGTGCTGTGTTCCAGAAAGTCAATGAGCAGCGGGCCCTTGCAGTCAAAGGAAAAGGTCATCATGACTTTCCTGGAAATGATGTGCCTGTTGCTTCGAGTACTCTGCAGAATTTTCGCTGGGAAGCGCTTACATGTCCTTCATACAGTCCCCATTCCTCCCCTCGCAATATCCATATTTTTGAAACCTTGGTGAAAGAAACTGGTAGCTGTCGATTTGCTTCGGACGGAGATGTGCATGTCTCGGTACAATCACGGTTCCATAAACAACTGAAAACGTTTTTCCATGAAGGAATTGATCGTCTTGCCTCACAGTGGGATAAATGCAGTAACGTTTTTGACGATTCTTTTGAAACAATGAACAGTTTACTTACTTTTTACCCTCTGTCTCTTTTTCATTTCACTGCCCCTTCTATATTTCAGATACCAACTTCACGCTGGTAACAATTGTGGTAATAACTGATTTAATTTAAATATTGCTTCTTTCCTAAGTGTGACATAATAGTCTTAGAGCAGTAATTTTTACCTGACCTAAACCTTCAGCCGAACAGTTGCCCATTGAATTTGTTTGTAAATAGTTGGTCACCCACTTATTCGTCAAGGTCCTCCAACAACCGCTGGAGGTGCTTTGTCAAACACCATGCAAACTGAGTAGGGGGAAGCTCTCAAGCTACATATGCACCCTGTCTATAATTCCCTGCCATGATGCTTAGAATCTCTGCTCATAGCACTTGTTTAACAGTGTTTTGAATTTTCAGAATCAGTGATGACGTACAGCTCTGTAACGGCAACCGTTGATGCCTAGGCACCCTGGTGCCCGCAGCCGCACTGGTCGTGGTGGCACTGGTGGGCTGTGACAGCACCGTCATCATCGTGATGTTGGCGCTTAGTGGCTTCTTCATCGCCACAGACTGCACGGGCTCCTACCTCAACATGCAAGCCATCGCGCCCAACTACGCGGGCACCATCGTCGGGATCGTCAACATGTTCGCCAATCTAACGGGCATCGCCATCCCTTACATCGTTGGTGCATTCACCAACACCAATGTAAGTAGTTACGGTGTTACGTTGAACAATGTATACGGGGCATTTCGAAGCTTGTTCATTAGATTATAACTTCTACACTGGTGTGCAAAAGTTAAGGACATAAGTAACTTTCACATGATATTTCACAGCCAAGTAACATAGCTCGATTAAACGTGGACCAAGTTGAAAGAACTGCTACAGTATAGTCCAGAAAATACGCTGTGAGACGAACGATTCAAAGACAATTATTACAGTGACGTCACCACGATTCGTGATGCCCCCTGTACATTAAAAAAGACGGGACTTAGTTTTTAATAGGGTGTGTGATCACCACAGGTGGTAGTGCATGCCCTACAATGCTGTCCCGTGCTGGCCATAAGGTTGGTAAAGAGTCCTTCTTCTAGGGCGTTCCATTTCTCCACAGTGCGATTGACTCTGCTTTATGGTCGTTGCTGTACGTGGACGTGCTGCAATTATCTCCCGAAATACCACAAGTGCTCCATGGGAATTTATTCAGGCCAGGCCATTTGCTGAATATCATCTCGTTCCAAGAGCTCCTCCCCCTGAACTGTTCGATGCGGTGGCGCATTTTCGTCCATAAAAATGACATCAGGGCCCTAAAAAGACGCACATGCAGAAGGGGTACATTACCACAGTAACGTTGACCTGTGAGTGGACCGTGCCCGAAGATTTGGAAATCAGTACGCCCCTGTGACATGATGCCTCCCCACAACATATTACCTGGACCACCAAAATTTTCATATTCCACAATGTTTCGCCGTATGAGAATACGTCCAGCATTCTCTATCATTAAGATGATTCACGTTTTACGGTGTGGGAGGTTTAAACACGGCACACTCGCTACTCAACGTTATTGTGACTTTGTACTATTTACCTCTGTCCGTCTTTTTAGGGGTGCATTTGGCTCTGACATAATTTTCGTGGATGACAATGCGCAGCTGCATCGACCTGTGCAGACGGAGAAGCTCTTTGAACGAGAGGATTGACGTGCCCGTTCCCCCGTCTTAAACCTCGCAATACCAGAGGAGGAGGGGGGGGGGGGGGGGTACATTCTGTCCAGGTTTTAAAAAATATTGCAATCTAGTCAGCTTTTTATACTTTAAAATTCTGAAGAAATATTTATTGTTTTTAGTAAATTCTCTACTGGATTCTAGAAATGTAAATTTTTCAGTTAAACTTGATCCAGAATTTTAAGTCTTAGTAGTAACTGTCGCTTTTTCCAGTGAACATCATATTCAATTTTCTCAGGTGCATGTCCGCAGTTACCCATCAGTGCTTCTTTAAAAAGTATGTTTTGAGTAAAAAACAACAAGTAATAAATTTTCCTTTCAAAATATTTTGGTTCTTCACATTCTTCTGTCCATAGACAGGCATGGGATTGGCCGTGTCATAATAAAAGTTAAGTGAAAACCAAAGGAATCAAACATGACTCTCGATTATTTCTTATGCTTAGGACTGGGGAACATTTCAAAATCTCCTAATTAGGTTCTTCTGGCCTAATACCGAGCTCACTAATAATGTTACTTAATTTTAATGCTTTCTTGATAGATTCTGTCTTAATCAGTTTTAATCTCATTCCTCCTTTTACCATGGCAAGAAGTACTTCCCTTCATAACTGGTAATACTCTTCCCAAGTCGGAGTGGCTTCAAGAATATCGTCGACATTAACAGCCAGTCGTTCCATCATGTCTCGATCTTAAAAATTGATTCATGAGCTTTACAAATTAACATACAACCATGTTAAGCACAAACGCTACTATATAAAACTGATACACACAAGGTGTCCCAGGAGGACTGGTCAATATTTGAGAACATCACAATAACTAACACACGAAACAAAAGAGTCTAGTAAACGTGGGTTCTTAAACGCATACCTTAAGAGCTATGAATACTTTTTCATTTTCGATGCTGTAAAACAAATCTCTTCTATTGTAAGCTCTTTGCTTTCCATACTTCGGGAGGACCAGTATGGATTATTTTTCTCTTGTTTCAGTGCATACTACCACATCCCAGAATATGGAAAGCAAAAATCCTGCAATAGAAAAGATTTGTTTCGCTGCATCGAAGGCGAGGAAGTGCTCATAGCTCTTAAGGTATGCGTTTTAGAGCCCATCTTTGCTATACCTTTTTGTTTCGAACAACTGTTCCTTTCATATCCTTGAATACTGACCATTCCTCTTGGGACTATCTGTATACTGCCTTGCAGAAATGCAGTTTATTCCTCCATTCAGGGATCAATCTCAGATTCCAATACCCACGAATGACATCCAACAAAGCCTTACAAAGGCCCTGCTTGCCAACGGCGCTCTGCAGACCCGGACTGGCACCCATCCAAATGCTAGCCCAGCCCGACTGCGCTTAATTTTGGTGATCTGAAGGAAACCGGTATTACCACTGAGGCAAGGCCGGTGCCTCCCTCAAATCCACTTTTTGTTTATTAGACAAGTTTCAACTGAGGTGAATTTCATGTCATGTGCTCTGACTGGAGTATCCTGAGCGACTTGATTACCACCTCCACCTCCAGCAGTTTATGAGTTGCCATGGCATACTAGGTTAGACTGTATCAGCAACCCAAGTCTCAGTCTACAAACCAAGTGTCATTTGATCTATTCTTCCCCATGGTTTGTTGACCACATCAATTTCGGCTAATGTTACTGCAGTATCTTCTGCTTCATATAAGTTCTTTGGTAATTCCACGACTATCCTATGTGACATTTGCGGTGGCAGACCCCACAAAAATGTATCAAGTGCTCTCTGTCCGGCTTCCTGTAATACGGCCTTGCTGGCGTTATCATCTTCAGTCAGTACATATGTGTTAATGAAACTTCCCACAGATTTCTCGTGTTTCTGAAGTACTCCGAAAAGTGATTACAGTAGCACCTTGACGTATTTTTTCCTTCTATGTCTTTACACTAACCCTTGTGAAAAGGCATAAAATGACTGCCTGTCCCTTAATTTCTCATGGCACACTGCGAAAACCCTAGCGCCCCTGCTATCCTCATAATTGTTCATCGCTCCAATTTCCCAGCCTGCCAGCTGTACCCAAATTGTAATGAAGCACAAAGATTTTAACACTAAATTTACCGGAAACTTATGTTACAAACAAAACAGTGTTAGTATTAAGAACAGGTACATTACGGTGTGACTGTTCTCTCTCTCAGACTTTTCTTTTCACTGCGCAGTTCTAAGTTATCCACTTGTACCAAAACTACTTTTTCCAGAAGACGCTGAATAGCATCCTGAGCTCTCTAGACATTTTTCTCACATACTACCACCAAAAGTACATAGTATACCCAAAATAATAAAGAAGAAGAATGGACAGGAAAAATAACCACATCGCCCAAGTAAATTCTTAAGTTGGCACTCACTCATTTTATTGGGTAGAACATCCCTGTTGCAGAACCGTGGAGCAGTTGCTGCCTTCCGTTCGTTGTCCAACTTCATCTTCAGTAGCTTCTTGTGACATCAAATTATTGGGTGTGGGAATAGCTTGGTGTGGGCGAGAGACTGTAAACCAGAAATGGATGTGGATACAGCAAAGCCATCCCATGGATACAGATACCCCTTGTAGTTCCTTACTTACTTTCATTCAATCTTCAATGCTATCAGTATTGATGCCTGGTGAGTGTGGCTCGCAGTATGCTGACCTCACATCGCTGGCCTCATCAGTGGTAGCGCTTACACAATATCACTGCAGAAGTGTCAGGTCCCTGGTGATACCAAAGGAGCCAACTGGCACGACGTCCACGGCTGCTGCAGAGAAGGTGTCTCGGTAGGCTCTATCAGGCCCTAGCAGCACAAGCTTGGACGGGTCGTCAGTGCATGTCCTAGGATCTGCGAGGGCTGCTGCTTCTCAGTGGCGCTGACCCACACTGGCAGTAGAGCATAGGGCTGCCAAGTGCCTGAATGGTCAGACAGCTGTCGAGGGTTCGGGGTCTGGTGACGGTGGTGGCAGCTGCAGGACGGCGTTGTCTGGCACAGAGTGGACATCATAAAATAGCCCAGTTGTTCGATTCCAGCTGGCTGGCTTCGAGGGGTATAAATACAGCAGTCTGGTGGCTGACCATGTGGAACGAGTACCACTGTCACACTGCTCCGTGTCATCGATGACTCTGTTCCTAGTACTGAGTCTTCCTGAAGAGTGATCAGTATCGGAGGTATGGTCATTCCCTCGCAGAAGTAGATCGAAGCACAGAAGCGGCCACCGATCTGCGGTGTCAGGTGCCCAAAACTTGGCGCTCTGCTATTAGGTGCTCAACAGTACGGTTAAATGGTATTTTTTTCTTCATTCTTTAAACAATAAGCCGAGATGAATCAGAATAAAACGCGAATTATCCCTAGTTATGTATAACACCATGCAGCTTTCTGGAAGTTTTCCTCTGCAGACTCTGAGGTAAAAAGAAAGGACGCACCACAAAGAAGCTACGCAAATTTGTCACAAATTGATTTTCACACAGGTATCGACGGAAAATGCAAAATCGTAAACTTTGTCGCCCAATGGATGAATGTGTAAAGCTGCAGCGGAGTTTCACCATCTAACTGGCAAGGATGGTAAGGGGGGGGATATGTCAATACCTGGGCATTAAGTCTTTGCAAGCTTCAATCCATATACTCCGTTGGACAGTAAGTATGCCTCGCAGACAGGCACATGAAGAACATATGCAGGTGTCAGCATTTGAGAGAGAACTTGTGGTTGGGCTCAAAGAAGCCGGCTGAAGTAATCGGCGAATCGGTCGAAGTTTCAGTAGGAACGATGTCACTATTCGACGATGTTGGCAGGAATGGGCAACCATGGCCGAACACAGCGTCAACAAGGTAGCGGTCGACCTAGAGAGACGACAGAGTGTGAGGGCTGATCATTCCTCCAAGAGACACTCAAGAGTCCGGGATTCGTCATTACCATCGATCCGACGTGCAGCTGGTGCTTTTGTGACCACAAGAACCATTGATAGGCGGCTTACAGAAAGGCGGATGAGCTCATCGCAGGCTTTGCGCTGACTCTCATTGACATCTGTACGCCAACAAGCCCGTTTGAGGTGATGTCGAGCACATTCCGCCTGCAGTCTCTTTGACTGGATTATAATTGTCTTCACTGATGAGTCCCTCCATGAACTCAACCCCGATTATCAGCAAAGACTTGTCTGCACAGAGGTGGGATACCAACCTGACCGTCACCCACCATATAGCCCGACTACCAGGAATGCTGGTATCCGATGCCATATCAATTCATAGCAAGACCCCTTTGGTCTTTATCCACGGCAACGTTACAGTAGAGCGGTATATCGACGATATTCTACGCCTCGTTTTGTTCCCTTGAGGCAAGCCATCCTGGGCTTACATTTGAGCAGCATAATGCCTGCCCACACAGGGCGAGAGTTTCTGCTGGATGTTCCATAACATCACGCCTTCCATTTTACTGTGTAAGTGAGCTTGCCTTGATCACTACTACGAGCATTATCATAATAGAAAGGTTACACAGAATTAATTCGTTTACCTCCCTGAGCAGAGAACGGCAAAAGGTGATGATTTAAGCCTCCAGTCAAAAGGCGCTTTGCTACATACTGGAGGCTGGAGAAGGGTACCAAAGAAACTCCGACGCTCTTCATACGTCCACATGCTGCTGTCATTAGTATCTTTCCAAGGTGTATGATAGCTATTAAACTGGTAATTGACTTCAAGCCTGGTAATGAATTTCAAGCAATGAACGTCGATTCTCTTAGATGCTTCGTCCAAAATCTAGACACTGGTGTGCTGACAACTCTATAAAGCGGAATAACTGAAAGAAGGAAAGGAAAAAACCTGCCATCCTCGCATTTGGATGCAATACAACATTTTTCTGCGTCTACACCTACATCTACATTCTGGACACCACCGAGAAATTCATGGCAGAGGGTAGTCTCATTGTACTCCTTATTCCATTCACGTGTGAAGCGCGAGAAGGATCATGGTTTGAATGCGTCTGTGCGTGCAGTAATTATTCTAATCTTATCCTCACGATCCCTATGTGAGGGATAAATAGAGGGTTATATGCTGGAGTCATCATTTAAGGCCACATCTTGAAATTTTGTTAGGAGACTTTCTCCAGTTCAGTTCCTTCAGCATATCCGTGATACTCTCCCACGGGTCAAACAGACCTTTAACCATTCGTGCTGCCTTTCTCTGTACACGTTCAATATCTCCTGTTAGTCATATTTGGTACTGGTCTCGTACACTTGACCAGCATTGTAGACTGGATCCCACAACTGAGTTGTAAGCAATATCTTTTGTACACTAATTGCATTTCACCCATATTGTATCACTAAACCTAACTCTACCACCTGCTTCACCCATGACTGAACCTGTGTAGCGGATTATGAATTCTTTCAAACGCCTACAGATCATCTCATAATTCCATAAGGCTGTGCAATCCGCAGATCCAGTTTTTCAATTTTTTCAGCAGGTGTGCTCTAAAATTGAGTTGATCTCAGACAGCAAAACCCGGAGGGTTGAGGTCAGGTGATACTGGAGGCCAAAGGACAGGCCCTGTTCGACCTAGCACACGAAGATCGCAAGTCGACTGAACACAGACACATCGTCCAATTTAGTGTACACAAAGTAAACAAAAACAATTCACGTTTACTCACATAGTAGTTACACTCACAAACGAGCTCCATTACGGTAACTAGCCTTTAGTGTGAATTTTCATAATTTTCTGTTCAAGCTTCTGTTGCCTACACACGACACCATGTTGTGATGTCACGCACAACGTGCACAGGCTTTGTTTTTTTTTAGGACGTGCCTTTTCGATCTGTCCATCTTGGACCATTTTGGAGCATTATGTGCCGTCTTACAAGAGAAGCAAAATGTGGTGGAGTCCCATCACGTGTGTACCACCAACCAAAGATCATAGGTGAAATTCGAGCTCTATTAGATGAGATTAACCGAAAAGTTTACTTTTCAAATACATTTACGCTGACTAGGACTATATTTCATTCTAAGGTGGCGGTGGTTAGCGTGCACATCTTCGCAATTATCTTGTAGAAGGCTCGTTTGTGGTTCCATGTTTACTGGCATGGTTTTGGTTCCATTATGCTAGACTTTCACCTGTGTCGGTGTACGCTAACAATTATGATACACCCTATATATTGCAGTATGATTAGTGTTCTGTTGGCTTCATAGTTATCGATTGTGATGTCAAATATAGCTGTGGTGTCATACCAAAAACGGTCCGTCTAAAGGAGGTAAACGGAGCATAAACCCTTCCCGTACCTGAAATTGCCAACGGACCTTATATTACGATGCTCAGCCGCTTATAATCTTTATGGTGTATTAAACTTTCTTCATCAGCTTTTGAACGGCGACAGGACGTAGCGTGAAGTTCCTTATCAGCGGCCTATACGCAAATTCCAGATTTAAATGATAGACTTATTTGGTACGTCCCACTGAGTGGTGGTGATAATCTGTCAGTTGGATGAAAACTTTAAATTCATAGGCAACTTGGCTCTGTCAGAGAAGCGGCGGGTTTCATCCTATACCTTTTCTCCCTTGTGACGTCAACGATGGGTGGTGTAGGAGTCATTCTTCTGGTTTGCCAGGATGGTATTCGGTTCCCCAGCTGGCAGTTGTATGTTCCATCAGTTGGCGAGAGCTGCAATAACCCCTCTGGCTGGACTGACGGCGTTCCGGAAAACACTATTTTATTCCAACAAGCTGGGACAGATGTAGGTGCACCGGCCGCTGTGGCCGAGCGGTTCTGGGAGCTTCAGTCCGGAACCTCGCGACTGCTACGGTCGCAGGTTCAAATTTTGCCTCGGGCTTGGATGTGTGTGATGTACTTAGGTTAGTTAGGTTTAAGTAGTTCTGAGTTCTAGGGGACTGATGACCCCAGATATTAAATCCCATAGTGCTCAGAGCCATTTGAACCATTTTGAGACGCAGGTGTGTGCAGCGTGGCGTCGACCCACGTGCCTTCGTGTCAGAGAACGGCCCTGAAGGTCATACAAGTTGCTAGGAGCCAACGCCCTGACTGGTTCCTAAGTGCAATGGCGGCCAGCTGAAGCTAGGCCATAGCGGATACGACTGACACAGCGGCGGTGCGAAGGTGAAGATGACGACGTGGAGGAGGGGTGATATGACGAACCGAGCTTTGAAGGAAGGAAAGAGGATTAGAGTTTAATGTTCTGCCGACAGCTCAGTCATTGGAGACGGAGCACAAGTTCGGCGGACATCGAAAGGATGGGAAAGGAAATCGGCAGTGCCCGATTCGGAGAAACCATTCCAGCATTTGCCTAGAGCGGGTCAGTGAAATCGTGGAAAACTTAAATCCAGGTCGTCCTAGCGAATCATAGTGAGCGTACTAACCACTGCTATGCCCCCTCGCTCAGTACCTGAATTCCAGACAATGTCTGCGTGCCTTCAGGACAATAATTGCAAGACCGTAGCCCGAATTTCCTTACTACGTCCGTACCGTAACACCCTTATTCATCATTCCACACACTTGTCATCTGAATAAAACATTTGTGACGAAGCTTACGGTTTCAGAATTTAGGTTTTATTCACATCCGGGTGCAAGGTTTTCAAATGTACGATATTTGGATTGCTTGAGGGAGCTAACATCCCAAAGATGTTCGGGCTCACACGCGGTTCCTCGTCGTCGAAAAGTCTTGGCTCAAACTCGTGTAAGGGTTGAACCGCACGTATCGCATTACATGCCCTAAATTAGACACTTGTGACGCTTTGGTTAAGTTGTCTGGCTGATGGCAAGTTTGCGAAATACGAAGTTAATATAACATATAATAACAGTAATAATAATACCGGGATCTAAAATTAACGACCAATAAATGATGTAGGCAACACAGTTGAGATTTCGTTAGAGTAATGTTTTTTCAGAATGCAAACTAATAGCGAAAGTGGTCGTATTTAGAGTTACTATTACACTCGAGCGCATACCCATTTGACATAGTTCGATTATTCATAATCTCATCGCGAAATACAAGTTACGCGAAAAGTTAGAGTTCACACCAGGCGCGCGGCTGCTCACTGCTCAGAGACTAAGTCCCGCGACACCACACAACGCGAAATTTTCAAAGTCGTTTCACATCCTAGCTGCCTAAAGACCGACCGTCCGCTTTCGCGTCTGCATCTGAACTGTACCCTTTAGTGTCTACAGCCGAACTGTGCGTTTTCGCGTCTCTATCGGAACTGTCCCCTTTAGTGTCTCGACCAAAACTGCCCTCTGCCCATCACCGACGGCGTTTACCGCGCGCCAAACATCTCCACTCAACTGACTAGCGCAGTTCCCTTTCCTGAAGCCATCCATCTGATTGGCTAAGCTTATTCTACAGTACTTTACATTTTAACATATTTAAATAATCAAAGCTTGACCACTTTCACGATCTAAAAAAAGTAACAATAATATCCATTACATAATAAACGTTAAATTCATTTACATAAAACCAATCCATTTCCTTTGATAAATAAATGATGACCAAAAGAAACTATTATGCACTAAACTTTACAACAAATATTCTGTTGTTTTGTAGGGCGGGCAAACTTCGACATTTTTCCAAAGAAACTTTCGCAATGGCTGTATCAATGATTTTTATTAAATCTGCGACCGGTTTCGCACCACTTATTGGTGCATTCTCAGGCAATATGTACAAAAAATAATGTAATATGAGCTGATATAAATTATTCGATCCCCCAATTCTGAGGTATAAACTGAACTTTTAAACAACCAGTTTTTTGAATGAGACAAGAAAATACTCACATACGCTATTTATAACATGGTAACGTTGACCATTGCCCTGTAGCCACTCCCCACTATTCACGTCCAACATACCGTCATCTGGTCAAAGCGGTAGTTAAAATATAAAAATCTTTTTTAAAACTTTTAAAATGATAGGAGCGGCAAAAACCTAGAAAATAAAATACGATGCTGCTAAAACTCCCCTAAACATGAACGACGAAGAGCGCAAACATTAGCATGAACAAACAGCGGAATTAGGTCCATGTAAACATATCAGAACTTACCGTGCAAGCTGAGGGGAGCCGTGCGGCAGTGGACACGGCCTGACTGACTGGCCGAAACCCGGAAAAAGCTGACGCAGCGGCGCGAGAATCGCCAGAGGCCGGAAGACCTGTACAAGGTGTGAAGAGTGGGGGTTGCTGAACATTTGATAAACAGTTTCTTTTGTCTATTTTTTTAAAAAGTCTAATACCATGCTGGTGGCCAATATAAAACATGGCAGTTAGTTAAAACTATAAGAGTAATAAATGTGGTGGTTCTGAATCCGTAAGGCCCGGAGTACGCATAAAAATATATAAGACAGAACCTACTAACAAGTAAGCTATACGGGTTAAGGCTGCCTGTTTAAGTAATCAGAATTCTGTAAAAGACCCTTGTGCCTCAGATCGGTCTGGGCATTAAGTGAGGAGTAAGGCGACTTCTTCAAACTCTGAAGATGTCAACCTCTTCCAAAACATTAAGGGTGTTGCACTTATTTTCCAAGTGTAACATCCGCATGTTGTTCTGGACACCGGTGATAATGGTGACCCGTTTCCCGCAAATGCGCACCTACGGCTGATTTTGAGCCTGGGTCGCTGATGTGCTCCTTAAAGTGGGTCTCAAAAGTTCTTCCTGTGTGGCCTATGTACTCCGCATCACAATCATCACAGGCGATACTATATACCCCCGACGACTTGAAACTACTCCATGTTGCAGTCACCTTGTGCCTGAACTTCTGTCCAATGTTTTTAGGAATATAAAAAGTCGGATTTATTGGCTTGGAACTTAAGCATTTGCCGATTCTGCTTGAAATGTTACCATAAAAAAGTATAATGTGGAATTTACGCCAATAGCTAATCCGCTACTTGCTGGCTGTAGGGAAGTGAATGTTCCGGGCGTGATTGGGGTGCGAGCAGTGTTGTGCTTCATGTTTATCTTCCGTAATACATCCCTGTTTATGTTTCCAACAAAATCCGCGTCGTATCCATTCGAAAGGTTTTAACTATTTTAAATTTGGGGATAGTACATACCGGGTGATCAAAAAGTCAGTATAAATGTGAAAACTGAATAAATCACGGAATAATGTAGATAGAGAGGTACAAATTGACACACATGCTTGGAACGACGTGGGGTTTTATTAGAACAAAAAAAATACAAAAGCTCAAAAAATGTCAGACAGATGGCGCTTCAACTGATCAGAATAGCAATAATTAGCATAACAAAGTAAGACAAAGCAAAGATGTTGTTCTTTACAGGAAATGCTCAATATGTCCACCATCATTCCTCAACAATAGCTGTAGTCGCGGAGTAATGTTGTGAGCCGTACTGTAAAGCACGTCCGGAGTTATGGCGAAGCATTGGCGTCGGATGTTGTCTTTCAGCATCTCTAGAGATGTCGGTCGATCACGATACACCTGCGACTTCAGGTAACCCAAAGCCAATAATCGCACGGACTGAGGTCTGGGGACCTGGGAGGCCAAGCATGACGAAAGTGGCGGCTGAGCACACGATCATCACCAAAGGACGCACGCAAGAGATTTTTCACGCGTCTAGCAATATGGGGTGGAGCGCCATCCTGCATAAACATCGTACGTTCCAGCAGGTGTTTATAAGCCAGGCTGGTCTGGTATGGTTTTTTTTTTTTAGTAATTTAATTGAAAGCTTTATTGCTTTGGTAAAAATAAAATTGGTTCTTTTTGTCGTGACAGAATAAATTACTATTAATCACACCAGATTTGTCGGAGAACAGCAGCAACATGCGTAATTGATCCAGCTTTAAGAAATTCTATTACCTTTTAGAGGAAAATTCGTGCGGTACTCTCCGACGTTAGAAAAGTCGTGGTGTTCCGTTCGGAGCAGGAGGCGGCTGTCTCTTCTCATTCGCGATATCGAAAATTACTAAAAAAATGAACAGAAATTTTTTTCGGAGGAAGATCGCGCGGAGAAAACAGACGGAAGTTACATGAAAGAAACCTAAGGGACCAACTAATTGGATTTGTACTAACATATAAACGGAACTGAAAGAACTTGGAATAAATACTATAACGATGTCGTCACGACAGCCTCCTGTTCCGACAGAACACAGGCTGGATCATAAGCTGCATAAATCTTTTAAACAGGAAAGATTATCATAAGTATAATTAATGAAAATAAGGTTGAGAGATTTTCTTTGAACTTAAATAAACTTCAAGGCTTCAAGTATTATATTATGAAACGGAAACTTACATTAACATGGCCACCCATTGTGGCGGTGGAGCGAATTTTCATGATATACATTCTCGCTTGTTTGTGGCTACCTATATTTTTTAATCACTTAAACTCTTAAAGTTACAATAAAACGATTATATCAGTATGGAGCACAATACTTTTGCGTCCGACTCGCAACACATTCACAGAACAGCTAGAGAGCGGCGCGGCTCCCTTCAGAAGTAAAAATTGGCAATTGTTATTTTGAAACATAGGTGCACCGTTTTTTTTTTTCTTACTGATCGATAGCAGCGTATAACAGTTTATAGCTGTCGTGATATTCTGCGCTTTTCAGGAGCACGGCAAAGATATCTGGTTACAACATTCATTGGTATATGTTAAAAGTTCGCACATACTGACGCGAATACAGAAAAAAAAACTTTTACATGTTAAAAATCGCAGTGATAAAGGCTGTAATGTCACAATGCCTCCCATGTGAGACATGATGATTCCGGAAGGATCATCAGGACTCACATGTAGTTTCAAGACATTACTGAGTTTTATCATCTGTTTACTTTCGTTCTAACATAAAATTGGAATGAGTTTGTCATCTAGTTATTTTATGCTTCTAGTACAGTTATGAAAACAAATAGTCTTTCAGTGTCTTTTGTGCACTTTGGCACTTCTCTCAGTTCATTGTAAGGTGTCCTTGCACTGTCATCTTAATTGCTGTTACTGTGAAACAAAATATGACAAAAAACAATCTTAAGTCTAACACACACAAAGATAAATGAATAATACTCTATATAGAAAACAAAACATGTCAGTAGACAAACATACACAGATACATTGAAATAATTACTTAAACAGTCCTCTAAAATTGTCTGTGACCTGTTTGGTCTCGTAATGTTTTTTATCCGTTTCATTAGATTCTTTTAGAATGTCGTTGTTAATCAGGACGTTTCACTTGACACTACACTGTACACTTTTATTTGTCACGCGCTCACTTAACCGGAGTCTGCAACGTCTATTCTCGTTCGGTGAGCGGCGTCGTCCGAGAGGTCACGACCCTGGGTAGCGTCTTTTTTGTGTTCGCTCGTGTTGCCTCTAGTGTCTCGCATCAAGCGTCATGTCGTTTACACGCAAATAAACAGAAAGAAACCTGTGTTAGGTTCGTGCTATAATGTAGACTTACAGGTAAAGGTTTTATAGGATTTTGGACAGGATTGATAACCTTCCCTTCCAGTTAACGTTTCAGTGCTCAGTAATGCCTTGTCTTTATTTAACTATCTATCGCAAAATATCCGACGTGACTGATTAAATGGAAATTAATTTGAAGCTAAGACTTCTCTTTTTACAGAATAGATAAAGTTCATAATTAAGTTTCACTGTGATAGCTTTAGCAATGTCTCTTGCGTAGTTGTGAGACGGAAAACATTCTAAGGTCAATGACACGCCTCCACAGCGCGCGCGTCGGTTGTTTCAAATGTTAATTGTTGAGTCCAATTGCAAGCAGCTCCGCGCTGTTGCCGGTTACTAGTCCAGTGTAACACGCGCTCGTGTATGCTCGTATGAAGTTTAACGTGTGTCACTCGCGCTCTGCTAAAATGAGAACACCCGGAAAACACACGTCTAGTGTCCTTTCTTCATCGTCGATCGGCGTATCGAAAACTTGGGTGGAAAATACCACCGTCTGTTTCGAGGATTCCACACGACAGTCCCTGCGACCTGCCATGCTGCTTACACACAGGTAAGTGAAGCCAACGTTTTACATATAGTTTGCAAAATGCTTTGCTGTGATCGCTGTCACTACCTGCACTTGCGTGTACACATGTCACTGCACACGTATTTTGTACACTTTATCACTCGCATTTTGTTTAGAACGTCTTAGAGTGTCTGCAAATTCACATCTCCCATCTCACATTGTGATTTCAAAGTTCACAGTTCAAGTTACTCACAGGTAAATACATTACAAGATTAAACAATGTCCATAAATTACATACATACATACATACATTTCTTAAGTTTGCTTACAGTCACAAAATTCTGTTAACCTTTTCAGTCACGCCACGCCGGATTAGCGTATTGAATACCACTACTTGTGCATCAAGGCACGATTAGTTTGGGTTATTCTCTCTCCCTTTTACAAAGGTAAAATTTTTTTTAAAACAAATCTTTTAAGCAGCTTGTTATTTCGTTTCTCTTCAAAATTTAGTGTCACTGTTTATGTAGAGCACAGATTGAACAAATTCTGTCTCTACTGGTCGAGCATACTCATGCATTTCTCTCCGGAAGATTCATGCTTCATAAAGTTACTGGCTGCAAGTACTACTCGCGGAATGTGTTATAATCTCTCAACATTGCTACTCGCGATACGCGATTAGAACAAAACTTTCGCTAACGGATCTCTCCCACAAATTTCGTTTCCACTTCAACCGTCTAAAGAGCACTCAGATGAGCCTGTCAAATTCTAATCCTCACTTTTTTTTAATGGGATAGGATGGGGAAGTGGAAGAGGAGAGGATCAAATATAAACATAAATACACTATATACATATACAAATTCTAGCACAACTACACTAGGATATTTTTGTGACCTTAGATGCATGACATGCGTCACGTGTGCCTTCAAGTGGCTATACTTTAATCTAATATCAGATCTTAGTTTTATTATTATAATGTGAGTCATATCTGCTGACAGCTTTCTAGTTACTCACGCTTCCATCTGGGCGATTGTCGGGCTTGGCTGTGAAATGGCTAATTACTTTAGTGCATCTTACATGTTTAAAGAAGAAACGTTTACCATCAGGAATACTTCAGACTTGTCAGTACGACGTATATGTTTCCATGTAGTGGCACTCTCGACTACATGACCTAACAGCTGTTGTAAAACAGAATAAAGGAAATGCTTTGTTGCTTAGCTATTAAATCTTGATGAGGCTTACTGTTCGTAGATGATACTTTGAATCTGAGATTGAATCTCCTGAAAACTATCAAATACTACGTGATACTCTCTCTCTCTGTTATTTACTGCTTTTGACAGTTCAAACACTTGGCTACACAAATCTGTTTAATTCTGAAGATCGCGCTAACAAAAGGTATAGTTCATGGCGGTGTTACAATAACGCACAGTTTACACGCAATAGGCTGTACTCTGTACACTTAAAGACTAACATTCAATCTTGAGGGCTGAAAAAGAAATTGCTTAACCTAATATTTCACATACATATATATTCATTGGAGTTGGAAGGTGGCAATCTGCTACTTCCTTCCGTATCTCCTTTCACCAAAACGGCATTTCTCAATGCCAACAGCCAACTTGGACTGTTTACACCTATGACTAACTTAAAACTAACTGAGAATCTGCCCTCTCAAATGGAATGTGCTTTCTTTTTCGTACGCCATAATAAATCAAATCTTCAATTACCTCCATAGTTTTTCGCCAAAGTGTGAGTACTCGTATTGGTGTGTTTGAATACCGAAGTGTTTCACAGGTTAAACCTTAGGCTAATGTTCCTTTGCTTGTTACTTTGCCTCGTTATACTTCTTGAGATCCTGGTGGTGATACAATCCTTTAATTCTGTCAGATGCTGGATCCGCTATTAGATAACATCCTGTATGTGGTTTTCTAATTACTACAAATGGTCTGTCGTACAATAGCCTGCATTTCCGATTTCTTTTCAACAACTTCGATGGCTTAAAATGTGTCCGTAAAAGCACCTTTTCATTAATATCATATGTAAGAGCCTTAGATACTTTCTTGTCATAAGACTTCTTGCGTAGATTCGCCTGTACAGCTAAGGATACCAATGCTTGCCTAAGTTTTGCATCTAAATCTAATTCTGGTTCTACAATTTTAGGTAAGTGATCTAACCATTCATTTCTTTCCCGATGACTCGTCATTAATTCCGCAGGTGTAAATCCAGTTGAGAAGTGTGGAAGATTGTTGAGAATTTGCTCGAATGAAGATACAAAGTCAATCCAACGGGTTTGTCGATTAGGTATGCAGGTTCGAATGAATCTATTGAACTCTTTGAAGATACGTTCGGTGGGATTAGATTGCGGTCTGAAACGAGATATAAGTATTTGTTTGATGCCATGTCTGGCAAGAAAATTGCGCCATTGTCTGCCAGTGAAATTCGATGCATTATCTGATAGAATGGCCTCCGGCTTGCCAAATCGAGGAAAATAGTCTTGTTCGATTCGACGGATGATCGGAAGTGCACTGGATGATTTCACTGCATAAAGTCTCACATGTTTTGTGAAAAGATCCATCAATGCGACTAGGTATTTCACCCCTCCCCTCCCTTGCGGCAGGGGGCCGGCGAGATCAAGGGCCAGAACTTGATTTGGTCTCTCAGTAATAATTGGATTCAGAGGAATTAGGTTCGAATGGTTGAAGGGTTTTGCCTTCTGGCAGATAAGACATGTACTTAACAACTTGTGGATTCGATGGTGCAAGTTGGGTACATAGCAATACGCAGAAATCTTTAGTTTGCATTTTTCAGGTCCATAATGACCCCAGGAAAGATGTGTGTACCAGATAAGGTGTTCAACGTATGCGTGTGGTATACACACACACCATCTACCAAAGAGGAGAGAAGTTCGATGGAATAAAACATCGTTGTGTAGTTATAAAATTTGGACAAGTGGTGATCGGGTTTTGTTAGAAGAAGTTGTTTTGTATACTATTTCGAAATCATACTCTTGCAAGAAGAGACTCCATCGTGTAAGACGAGGATGAAGAAGTTTACACGAGAGCAAGAAACTAAGAGCTTGGTGATCAGAAAAGACCTTAATTTTCCGACCATGGATGTAGTAATTGAACCTTTTAAAGGACCATACAATGGCCAGAGCCTCCAACTCTGTCACCGAGTATGACCTCTCACATTCTGTGAGAACCCTACTTGCAAAGCTGATAACTCTTATCTCTTCTTTTCCATCAATTACTTCTATTTGAAACAAACAAGAACCAAGCGCCTGAAATGAAGCATCTGACGAAATACAGAATTCTTTATCCATGTCTGGATGGAACAAAATATTGCTGTTAAGAAGTGCTTGTTTAATGCGATCAAAATCTGCCTGACACTCTGGCGTCCAATGCCAGTGAGTATTTTTCTTTAGAAGATCATGCAATGCTTGACTGTTCATCGACTGGTCCGAAATAAACTTTCTGAAAAAGGAAGTCATTCCGAGGAAGCCTTTCAACTGGCGTTTAGAAGAGGGCACAGGAAAGTTTTTAATAGCTGCTAGTTTGTCTGGATCTGGGGTAATTCCCTGTGATGATACAAGATGTCCTAAAAATTTAATGTCGCTTTTACCAAATTTAGACTTATGTAGATTAGCTGTGACTCCATAGTCAACAAACCTCTGGAAAACTTTGCTTATTATGTCTAAATGTTCTTCCCAAGATTTCGTAGCAATCAGTAAGTCATCAACATACACTGTTACTCGATCCAACAGTTCAGGTCCTAATACATGATCAAGTGCAGCTATGAATACACCTGAACTCACATTCAAACCAAATGTAACTACTTTGAATTGGTGTGATCTACGTGCAAATATAAACGCTGTATATTTTCGAGACCGTGATGTCATCTTGACCTGCCAGTAGCTCGATCTCAAGTCTACCGATGTGAGGAATTTTACTCCATGAAACCTTTGTAATTGTTCATCCATAGCCTCAGGTCGAGTTCTTACTGGAATAATTATTTTATTTATGTTCTTGCATCCAAAACTATACGTACACTACCATCCTGCTTCAAAACTGGCAATAACGGACTACTGTAAGGTGAGTCTGACGGTTCAATGATCTCCCACTTAAGCATTTTACGTATTTCATTTTTCACAGCCTCGCGCCTTGCATACGGGACAGAGTACGTTGTCTTGCAAAAAGTAGAATGGGGAGCGACCTTCATGTCATATTCGTAGTCACGTATTACTCCAGGTTTCGAAGAAAAGACATGAAGATACCTCATAAGTAAGTGCAGTAAATCTTGCCTTTGTATGTAATCAAGTTCACTTGATTCGCTTACTTTATTCAAAATCTCTTCTCTAGTCGGAAGTCCGTCATCAGTATCAAAATCCGTCCAACTGTTACCTTGTCTTGTCATGTGTGCTTGGTTCAAAAACATTCGCTGTACCAGTCTGTGTACCTTAACTTTGTGCTCAGTGTTGACTCTTTTGACCTTGCCGCGCAACAATTGCAGCGTTACCTCCTGTTCACCTACTCGGATTGTACAGATACCCTTTTCTATATCAATCACTGCCTTATTCTTCCTCAGGAACTCCATTCCTAATAAGCATGACACTGACAAACTGTTAACTACTAGAAATGCACACATGAAAGAAGTAGAATTAATCCTTATCGGTACCTGAGCTTGCAAATTGACTCGCTGTGATAAAGATCCTACCGCTCCTGTTACTGAACAACCTTGTACTGGTAACGTTAAAATTTTCATCCCTGCAGAAACTTTCTTAAACATACATAGTGATAAAGCATTTACGTTTGCACCAGTATCAATAATAGCATCTATTGGTGTATTGGCTATGTAAATTTTAGTCATTACTTGTACTTCGTCTTCCCATACGTCATTCAAGTCTGTCTCAATATTTTCCTGCAACAAATCGTCTCTCAAGTCAGTGTCGCGATCATAACGTATTACGTTAAGTCGTTCAAGGTCGAGTTTGCCCCCATTATGTCCCGCAGCATCCCCAAGGAGGCGAAAAGGTGCTGCCTTTAGTTTTCCGCTTTCTTGTGATGCGACTGATTTGATTCTTCTGTCACATCACTTGACCATTCTCGCTGGTTTTTTACCCATTGTGTGTGTTGATTTGTATCAAACCCTTGTTGGTACTGCACTTGGTTACCAGGCTGAAAAATCGGTACATTACTTGCCTGCGTAAAATATACCGGTGGATTGTATTGTTTTCTTGGTTTGTTGTTATTGTATCTAAAGTCCTGTTGTGGTGGCGTGTACTGTTGTTGTTGCATGAATGGTTGTTGCTGAGGCGTGTATTGCTGTTGTTGCTGGCGTTGTGGCTGCCCATAGGGTTGTGGTGGAGGTAACTGACCTCCGCAATTTTGATTGTTGCAACGTTTACCCTTGTATTTGTTCCCATTCTGGTAGAAGTTACTGCCGTTATTGTTCGATTGGTATGGGGCATTCCCGTAATACTGTTGTTGCGTGTTGTATATTGGATTGTACCGTTGGTTGCCGTAATGCTTGTTTTTGTGTTTACCATTGCGGTTATTGTACTGTTTGTTTCCGTATTGTGTTTAGTGTGAACCATTTCCATTACCTCCGTTTCCATTCGAATACGTGCCTGCGTTGTTGTTCTTACGGTTAGCATTCGCACGCGCGTCTTCGTGTATAAGATCGAGTGAATCAAGGACGGATAAAAATGCGTCCTGATCTTCCTCTGACACGTTCACTAATTTTTCGCGTATGGAAATGGGTAGTTTTGACTTAAGAATCATAATAACATCTTTTGTTGTTATGGGAGTGTCCCAATATTGTATCTTTCTCAAGTACTTTTCAAAGTACCGGCGAAGTCCGCCACTGTTCGAATGGAAAGGTTCGGCGTTGTAGACCTCTTTGCGTAGGCGTTGCTGAACACCTGCGCTCCAAAATTTGCTTAAAAAGTTCTTCTCAAACTCGCTAAATGTTTTGCACTGATCAACCATCTCGGTTCCCCATATAGCACTTTCTCCTTGTATGTATCCGGTAATGAATTGTATTCTCTGTTTGTCATTCCAGGCAGCTGGAAAGACTCCTGAAAAGTTCTTAAGGAAAACGACTGGATGAATATTTCGCTTTTCCGGTTGGAATGGTTGAAAAACTCTGTGTTTCAATACAGTGAGTGTCAATTGTTCAGTGTTGTTGTTGTGTGAATCGTTAAATTCATTTTTCGGTCGCGGAATGTACTGTGGTGTGTTGTGTTGTTGTGTTGTCTGGTATTGATGTTCATCTGGCTCAGAAGGTAGTGAGTGTTTCCCGTCACTCTGGTTATCATACTGTAGTGTTTGAATTTGCTGTTTCAGGTCGGATATCTCATCTGTTACTTGCTTCCGCCATTCCGGCAAATCCCGGGTAAACACTCGCCTAATTTGGCCTAGTTCAGTACAAACAGTGTCTCCTGAACTGCCGGGTGCAAATAAGATGTCTAAGGTTGCGGATTTAACAACATCTTTCAAGTCACATGTAACCTTCTCCTCAACAAGCTTCTCTTGTACATCAATCCATTCTTTGTAATGTTCGGTAAGTGCTTTAGTGTGCGAAGCAACACTACTGTTAACTCTTTCCTCAATAGTTCGGTCCGAAATGTCATTCGCCATTGCACTTACTTTTGATTCTACAGTGGCTACCGCTGTCGCTAACTCGTCTACCTGTCGTGCAACTGTTTTATACGCAAGTTTTACCGAATCGGTTTCTTTGCGACACGCTTCGATTTGAGTTGTGAGATTCTGACCAATGTTATCAATTTTGTTATTCAGAGTGCTTATCTGTGTTGTCAAAGTGGTTACTTGCGCCGTGACGTCACCCTTAACCGAATCTATCTGTGCTGTGAGAGAGCCTACTTGCGTAGTGAGGGTACCTACTTTCGCATCAATGGTGGTATTTACGTCATTCCTAACTGAGTCAATCTGTGTTGTCATATCCGTTTTCAACTCTGATAAAAACTTGTCTCTGTCTTTCTCACGTTGTTCGCGATCACGTTCGCGCTGTTCCCTCTCCTGTCTGTCTAGTATCAATTCCTGTAACATTTTGACAATGTCAATTGATACCGTTATCGGGGAGGTGGGTGTTTCCTGCTGAGTGTCGTCCACGTTAACTACCTCTTGTCTGTCGTCTGTCCCGGCCGTCGTTCCGCGTGAGCGGAGTCGGTAATGTTTGTTAACAGTGCCGTCGCTTTCGTCTGCAGAGTTCGCGCTCGATTGTCCGTCCGCCATAATGAAATTCAACTATTGCCAACTTAAAATGGGTACTGCCAACTGAAATTCTGATTGTCAATTATTCTTGCCGCGCAAGTTAAAGTCGCGGCGCGTTCGTCAAATGTCTAATGTTACGTGGGTAATAACTGACACACGTCTGTAGCAAAAAGACAAGATGGAGTCAACGCCGTTGAAACAATTGATTGCCAACGCTGTTACACAGAAAAGACTGAAATGGCATCCATCTTGAACTTACACGAGAATACTAACTACAGTATAAAACTAATAGTCAAGCAAAAGGTTACAGAAAATGTTCAAATATTTACGTCGAAAAAAAAGTGGTTTTTTTACGTTAAGCTACAGAAAGGATAGAGTGAGGTCGAATTTGAAGGTCAAATGAGCTACTCTTTGCACAGAACTATGGCAAACGAAAATTTGGTACTCACTCGGCGTTGTCTTCAAAACTGCAAATCTGCGTCTCATTAAATCCCAAGATATTTGTGTAAATACCGCGTCCATCAATATTGCGTATATTTATTGCTCATCCGTAATTTTATGCAGCATTGGGTTCCAAAGAGCGATACATGAAATAACACAATCATATATTAGTACCGTGACACTTTCAATATTTTAGTCATGTCCCTGTTCGGGCGCCAGATCTGGTATGATTTTTTTTTTTTTTTTTTTTGTAGTTTAATTGAAAGCTTTGTTGCTTTGGTAAAAATAAAATTGGTTCTTTTTGTCGTGACAGAATAAATTACTATTAATCACACCAGATTTGCCGGAGAACAGCAGCAACATGCGTAATTGATTCAGCTTTAAGAAATTCTATTACCTTTTAGCGGAAAATTCGTGCGGTACTCTCCGACGTTAGAAAAGTCGTGGTGTTCCGTTCGGAGCAGGAGGCGGCTGTCTCTTCTCATTCGCGATATCGAAAATTACTAAAAAAATGAACAGAAATTTTTTTCGGAGGAAGATCGCGCGGAGAAAACAGACGGAAGTTACATGAAAGAAACCTAAGGGACCAACTAATTGGATTTGTACTAACATATAAACGGAACTGAAAGAACTTGGAATAAATACTATAACGATGTCGTCACGACAGCCTCCTGTTCCGACAGAACACAGGCTGGATCATAAGCTGCATAAATCTTTTAAACAGGAAAGATTATCATAAGTATAATTAATGAAAATAAGGTTGAGAGATTTTCTTTGAACTTAAATAAACTTCAAGGCTTCAAGTATTATATTATGAAACGGAAACTTACATTAACATGGCCACCCATTGTGGCGGTGGAGCGAATTTTCATGATATACATTCTCGCTTGTTTGTGGCTACCTATATTTTTTAATCACTTAAACTCTTAAAGTTACAATAAAACGATTATATCAGTATGGAGCACAATACTTTTGCGTCCGACTCGCAACACATTCACAGAACAGCTAGAGAGCGGCGCGGCTCCCTTCAGAAGTAAAAATTGGCAATTGTTATTTTGAAACATAGGTGCATCGTTTTTTTTTTTTTTTCTTACTGATCGATAGCAGCGTATAACAGTTTATAGCTATCGTGATATTCTGCGCTTTTCAGGAGCACGGCAAAGATATCTGGTTACAACATTCATTGGTATATGTTAAAAGTTCGCACATACTGACGCGAATACAGAAAAAAAAACTTTTACATGTTAAAAATCGCAGTGATAAAGGCTGTAATGTCACACTGGGGATGATGCGATTCTGTAACATATCGGCGTACCTGTCACCCGTCACGGTAGCAGTTTTGCTATCCAGCGCCATCCGTCGGACATTTTGTGTACTTTGTTTTTTTTTTTTTGTTCTAATAAAACCCCTTGTCATTCCAAGCATGTGTGTCAATTTTTACCTCTCTGTCTACATCATTCCGTGGTTAATAAGTTTTCAAATTTATACTGACTTTTTGATCACCCGGTATATGCAAAAACAGGGCTTAGCAATGGGATCTCCACTGTCTTACAGCCTTGCCAACATTTTCACGACGTTCTTTTGAGCGTAATATGATGGTCAACTTAAGCAAGTACTCTGAAAGGATAATTTTTTGGGCAAGATATGTGGATGACATAATTTTGCTGTATAACGGTTCTTCCCAGGATTGTAACGCTTTCCTAGGTGAACTAAACAAAATACATGAGAGGATCCAATTTACATTGGAACAGAGCATTAATGGTGTCCTTCCCTTCTTAAATCTGTTGGTCAAAATCAGTGGGAACTCGGTTAATTTTGATATTTTCAGAAAGCCCACCACTTCTGACGTCGCGATACATAGATCGTTTAATCATCCTTTGCAATTCAATAAGCCCGCATTCAGGGCTTTACTAAAATGGCTCTGAGCACTATGGGACATAACATCTGTGGTCACCAGTCCCCTAGAACTTAGAAGTACTTAAACCTAACTAACCTAAGGACATCACACACATCAATGCCCGAGACAGGATTCGAACCTGCGACCGTAGTGGTCTCGCGGTTCCAAACTGAAGCGCCTAGAACCGCACGGCCACACCGGCCGGCAGGGCTTTACTAAACAGGATGCATACGTTCCCATTATGTCAAGAAGCCAGGGATCGGGTTTTTAAATTAATACAGTTTTTTAGGCTTTTCGAATGGGTAAGACGCGGATTTTGTTGGAAACATAAACAGGGATGTATTACGGAAGATAAATATGAAGCATAACACTGCTCGCACCCCAATCACGCCCGGAACATTCACTTCCCTACAGCCAGCAAGTAGCGGATTAGCTATTGGCGTAAATTCCATAGCATACCTTTTTATGGTAACATTTCAAGCAGAATCGGCAAATGCTTAAGTTCCAAGCCAATAAATCCGACTTTTTATATTCCTAAAAACATTGGACTGCAACATGGAATAGTTTCAAGTCGTCGGGGGTATATACACTCCTGGAAATTGAAATAAGAACACCGTGAATTCATTGTCCCAGGAAGGGGAAACTTTATTGACACATCCCTGGGGTCAGATACATCACATGATCACACTGACAGAACCACAGGCACATAGACACAGGCAACAGAGCATGCACAATGTCGGCACTAGTACAGTGTATATCCACCTTTCGCAGCAATGCAGGCTGCTATTCTCCCATGGAGACGATCGTAGAGACGCCTCAGTTGGATCAGCGTTCGTGCTGGACGTGCAGACCGCGTGAGACGACGCTTCATCCAGTCCCAAACATGCTCAATGGGGGACAGATCCGGAGATCTTGCTGGCCAGGGTAGTTGACTTACACCTTCTAGAGCACGTTGGGTGGCACGGGATACATGCGGACGTGCATTGTCCTGTTGGAACAGCAAGTTCCCTTGCCGGTCTAGGAATGGTAGAACGATGGGTTCGATGACGGTTTGGATGTACCGTGCACTATTCAGTGTCCCCTCGACGATCACCAGTGGTGTACGGCCAGTGTAGGAGATCGCTCCCCACACCATGATGCCGGGTGTTGGCCCTGTGTGCCTCGGTCGTATGCAGTCCTGATTGTGGCGCTCACCTGCACGGCGCCAAACACGCATACGACCATCATTGGCACCAAGGCAGAAGCGACTCTCATCACTGAAGACGACACGTCTCCATTCGTCCCTCCATTCACGCCTGTCGCGACACCACTGGAGGCGGGCTGCACGATGTTGGGGCATGAGCGGAAGACGGCCTAACGGTGTGCGGGACCGTAGCCCAGCTTCATGGAGACGGTTGCGAATGGTCCTCGCCGATACCCCAGGAGCAACAGTGTCCCTAATTTGCTGGGAGGTGGCGGTGCGGTCCCCTACGGCACTGCGTAGGATCCTACGGTCTTGGCGTGCATCCGTGCGTCGCTGCGGTCCGGTCCCAGGTCGACGGGCACGTGCACTTTTTGCCGACCACTGGCGACAACATCGATGTACTGTGAGAAACCTCACGCCCCACGTGTTGAGCAATTCGGCGGTACGTCCACCCGGCCTCCCGCATGCCCACTATACGCCCTCGCTCAAAGTCCGTCAACTGCACATACGGTTCACGTCCACGCTGTCGCGGCATGCTACCAGTGTTAAAGACTGCGATGGAGCTCCGTATGCCACGGCAAACTGGCTGACACTGACGGCGGCGGTGCACAAATGCTGCGCAGCTAGCGCCATTCGACGGCCAACACCGCGGTTCCTGGTGTGTCCGCTGTGCCGTGCGTGTGATCATTGCTTGTACAGCCCTCTCGCAGTGTCCGGAGCAAGTATGGTGGGTCTGACACACCGGTGTCAATGTGTTCTTTTTTCCATTTCCAGGAGTGTAGTATCGCCTGTGATGATTGTGATGCGGAGTACATAGGCCACACAGGAGGAAGTTCAGAGACCCGCTTTAAGGAGCACATCAGCGACCCAGGCTCAAAATCTGCCATAGGTGCGCATTAGAGGGAAACGGGTCACCGTATCACTCGTGTCCAGAACAACATGCGAGTGTTACACTTGGAAAATAAGTGCAACACCCTTAATGTTTTGGATGAAGTTGACATCTTCAGAGTTTGAAGAAATCGCCGTACTCCTCACTTAATGCCCAGACCGATCTGGGGCACAAGGGTCTTTTACAGAATTCTGATTACTTAAACAGGTAGCTTACTTGTTAGTAGGTTCTGTCCTACATATTTTTATGCGTACTCCGGACCTTACGGATTCAGAACCACCACATTTATTATTCTTATGGTTTTAACTAACTGTCATGTTTTATATTGGCCACCAGCATGGTATTAGACTTTTTAAAAAAATAGACATAAGGAACTGTTTATCAAATGTTCAGCACCCCCCACTCGTCACACCGTCATCCCGCCTCTGGCGATCCTCGCGCCACTGCGTGAGCGGTTTCCGGGTTTCGGCCAGTCAGTCAGGCCGTGTCCGCTGTCGCACGGCTCCTCTCAACTTGCACGGTAAGTTCCGATATGTTTACATGGCCCTAATTCCGCGCCGGCCGGGGTGGCCGAGCGGTTCTAGGCGCTACAGTCTGGAACCGCTCGGCCGCTACTGTCGCAGGTTCGAATCCTGCCTCGGGCATGGGTGTGTGTGATGTACTTAGGTTAGTCAGGTTTAAGTAGTTCTAAGTTCTAGGGGACTGATGACCTCAGAAATTAAGTTCCACAGTGCTCAGAGCCATTTGAACCTAATTCCGCTGTTTGTTCATGCTAATGTTTGCGCTCTTCGCCGTTCGCGTTTAGGGGAGTTTTTTCAGCATCGTATTTTATTTTCTTTGTCTTTGCCGCTCCCATCATTTAAAAATGTTAGAAAAAGGTTTTTAAATTTTAACTAGCGCTTTCACCAGATGACGGTATATTGGACGTGAATGGTGCGGATTGGCTACAGGGCAATGTTCAACGTTACCATGTTATAAATAGCGTATGTGAGTATTTTCTTGTCTCATTAAAAAAAACTGGTTGTTTAAAAGTTTAGTTTATACCTCAGAATTGGGGGATCGAATAGTTTATATGAGCTCTTACTATATTATTTTTTCTACAGATTGCCTGAGGTAGCACCGATAAGTGGTGCGAAACCGGTCGCAGATTTAATAAAAATCATTGACATAGCCAGTGCGGTAGTTTCTTTGGAAAAATATTCCATTACCTAATGATTCAATAAGGTGTTATGCTGCCATGGTTCTATGTGTTTTTTGTGGAGAAAATAATGATCTGACGCTCATCTGTAAATACTGACAGTTTAAATTTACTATATCTTTGAAACAAATAAAGTTACAGAATTGATATTTGCAACGTTTGTCATTTTAATGATGCGTTTCTATATGAAATGTCTATCGTTAAGATCGATCAAAGAGTTAAGATTTTAGCATTCAGATCTCTGTTACAAAGCTTGTTAATTTCACTTTAACACTAAATCCTAAACTATTACAGAAATGATCAATATTCAAGTCTTATTGGGACCACCATGAAAATTTATGGAGCATGGCAGATTAAAATTACTGTGGCTTAATTTCCTGCATTACTATAGATTTTAATATGGTTCAAATGGCTCTGAGCACTATGGGACTTAACATCTGAGGTCATCAGTCCCCTAGAACTTAGAACTACTTAAACCTAACTAACCTAAGGACTTCACACACATCCATGCCCGAGGCAGGATTCGAACCTGCGACCGTAGCAGTCGCGCGGTTCCGGACTGAGCGCCTAGAACCGCTAGACCACCGCGGCCGGCTAGAATTTAATAGTTTTCATAAATGTTTCCCTTTATAGCCGATCTTAGGTCCGCCATATCAAACACTGCTATGTCTCCTTGGCCAAAAAAGGCTTCTACTGGGTTTCACTATGATGTAGGTTCTCGTCTGTCCGACTCGCACACTACAGTGCTTAGGCCTCAATAGACAATAGACGCCTGTGAGTTTCCCCATCTCGTGGTGACTCTGTCCTTTTTGTGGCATGCGGTCCTGGACCACACGGTTTATTTCACAATTCCTATAGGCTGACTCCTTCGGCCATATACTTAAATGACAGCGAAATACTCGTTAAATCACACTTGCATGTTCCATATAACAGATGTGTTACTTGTCACTGGCTGTGATGAATGCGTTTGGAATATAGTACCGTGTTAGTAAAAAAATTTATATGTGCGGCTTATATTTTATTAATTTATGAATATTGGGAGAGTCACCATGGCAGCACCACTAAAACCAGATAAAAACAAGAACCAGCTAGATATTGACATTTTGGCGTTACTTGATATCTTTAGATCCCATGTTCACATGCTAAAACATAACACAGAAAATAAACACAATCTTTTTTACGTGTACCTACAGCCAACGCGTTCCGCTTGGAATGCCGTCTTCTACCTGTCGTCTGCGGTGGCCGCCGTGTCGTACTTAATATACGCTGTGTTCACTACCGCTGACGAGCAGCCATGGAACGTGCCACCCTCAGGTGAGTGCTGAAAAGCAGAGGTGATGATACATCCTACACATAGTACTTGGCGCTATAAGTAAACATTATTGAGAAGTTACAACACCACTAGCATTTTGCTGTAGTACAGTATCTCGCATGTCGATTTAAGCAAGGGCACTTGCAAATTGTTTTGATGTCGCACCAATCACATCACTGATCACCAGTGCCACTTAAAACGAAACTGAAAGCCGAATAAAAGTCATCAGAAGAGGATATAAGTTCATATTGCTGCCATCGCGTGTTTGTGAAGTCGGAGTGTGTTAGGCGTCCCTAGAAGGTCATACTGTATTCTGCAGAATTTGTTTGTTAGGAACTGTGTAGAAGACATGCAACGAACTAGTTTCAGTAAGCAAAGAGTAATGTGTCATAGTGATCGTAGGCGGACCACTTTGCAACATACATTAACAAAGGCCTTACGTCACATGAGCATTCTTCTGAAATCCATCGTGGACTGCAGAAAGTAGAGATGGACACACTAGACGATATACTGCAACCTATCAGCGAGAGAGTCACAAATTCTGCATTCGGCAAAGCCAGTATCAGCTTGACAGGTAAGGACCACATCGGCCCTTAGCCGTGCGGTCTAACGTACTGCTTTTCAGGTGGGAATGCGTGCCGGCCCGGTACGAATCCGCCCGGCGGATTAGTGTCGAGGTCCTGTGTGCCGGCCAGTCTGTGGTTCTTACGGCGGTTTTCCATCTGCCTCGTCGAATGCGGGCTGGTCCCTCTTATTCCGCCTCAGTTACACATGTCAGCGATTATTGCGGAAACACTTTCTCCACGTACACGTACACCATAATTACTCTACCACGCAAACATTGGGGTTACATTCGTCTGGTGTGAGACCTTTCCGCGGCGGGGCGAGGGGGGGGGGGGGGGGGGGGGGAGCGGTGGTGAGAGTGGACTGCTGTGGGGTTGTGTACCACTGCGGGCTACGGCGCGGACAAAGCCTCTCCGTCGTTTCTAGGTCCCCAGTTCCATACAATACAATACAAGGACCACATCTTCATGCAAATCGTTTCTTGCCTAGAAGAATAGTCATTTGAATGTATCAACTAGCTTCTGTTCCTTATGACTTTCGCTAGTGAATAATGTCCTGTTCTGTGATACCACACCTTCGAATATCTCATATTGTCGTTCTTTACTGTTGCGAATTTTAATCCAAATATTGGTTCGATGCAGCGTTTCACACAGGTCTATCCTCTCCATACTTGCAAAACTACTGCAACATGAATCCGTTTGAACCTGCTTACTGTAGTCAAACAGCTTACCCCCACACTTCTATCCATCAGCCAATTGACGATACCTCAGCATGTGTCCCACCATGCTGTAATTATTCATAGCTCTATTTCGAATAGTGAGAAGTGATTTCAGCATATTTTCCGCTGTGAAAATTAGTTTTTCTGGAAAATTTGATACAGACATTTACTCAGTTTACTGAAAATATTGAAGTTAGATCCATAAACAAGACTGAACAGTATATCCTGTACCGTATATTTGGTGTTCTGCAGCTTGTAAGTATTTGTTAAGACGTATCTCGCTGTACACCATGAACAGCATGTGAAATACGTGATTGACACATTATTATTCAGGCATAGTACCGGTCTTGAGTGGCACCTGATACAGAGGACAAACAATGAGAGGTATACTTGTCGTTATCTATAACATAAAAATATTTGTGTTCACTGATGAGTCAAGACATTATGACCACCTAGTTAAAAGCGTGTTGGTTCACTTCTAGAACGCAATTCACATTAGTTCTGCGTGCCATGGATTCGACAGGTATTTCATAGGTTTCGAGAAGTTTGCTGGCTCCAGATGCCTTCGCACGGGTCATACATACACTTCTCGTAATTTACGGGTGACTGGTTTGTGGGCGTGGTGCTGGTGCCCGTAAGCGTACCAGCTGGGTTTTATCGGATTCAGATAATCCGAATTTGATGGCTAACCACTGCAGCACGATACTAGTCTTGTTACGGAGACAGTTATCCTGTTGAAAGATGCTGTCGCTGGAAAACAGCAAGCATAAGGGGTTATAAGTGGTCCCTGATAATGTTCACGTAGTCCTGAGCAGCCATGTGCTTTCGATTTTTACCGCAGGTCCCGTGGAACCCCAGGTGAATGTCCCCCATAACATAATACTGCTCCCACCGGCCTGCTCCTGTGGCACTGCATGTTTCGAACAGCCGTTCGTCTGAATGACGGCGTACCTGGACACGAACATCCAACTAGTTTAAAAATAAATGGGATTCACCCGACCAGGTGACACGATTCCACTGACCTCTGTCCAAACTGGATGATGAGGTGCCCAGTATAATCATAGTGGACGATGTTTTTGGGTCAACATGTGAACATGTAGAGGTCTTCTGCTGCGGAAAACCATGCTCAACACTGTACGCTGATTGGTGTGCTCCAAAACACTCGTGCCTGCTCCAGTACTGTACTCTGTCGTCAGATCTGCCACAGATCGCCGCCTGTCCTGCTTTAGAGAGCGGGTAAGCCTCCGATCCGTATGTTCTGTGATGAAGTATGGAAGTCCAACTTCTTGCCGCCTATTCGTGGTTTCAGCATAATTTAACAACTTTCCACAGATGGTCACGACAGTAGTATACCAACAGCCGACCACCATCGCGTTTCCGAGATGTTCGCTCCCAGGCAATGGACCCAACAGTCTGGCTTTTGTTAAAATCGCGTAAGTCGACGCATTTCCGAATTTTGCGCTACTTATCGTCGCTAGAATGATTCCCCATTCGTCTCTGCTCCGCTCATACACTTCTCTTACCGCGTCACGTGACCTCAGCGCCACCAGGCAGCAGACAACCTCGCGGCGGTCAGTGGTCACAAGGTTAGGCTCATCAGTGTGCACAACACAAGAAATATCAGGTTACTTACATATTATGGGTTTCCCTATGAAACGTGTTCTGTGTTAATTATAAAATCTGCTATCAAAATTGCTGTCGACCTGGAAAACACAGACCCATGGATATTTAGTCTAATTATAGATACATTTGCGATGGCACTCACTTCTGTTTTAGTACCACGCTTGGACAATTAGTACATATGCGTATAAGAGTAGAATATATATTAAGAGATAAAACAGCTGTTAACTGTCAAAGCAGTAGACCGATCAGGATTGAGGTAATTCATCTGTGTCTACTATGTAAAGAGGTTGTCAAATCGAATTTGGATCTAAGGATGAACCAACTTGTCAAATTTAAAAGGTGAAACTGTCTATAGATACGTAGTATCTTAGCTCTGTCTGTTCATCAAGGAAGTTTCAGGTGTTTCAGCACGTGAATGTATATCTCCGTTTATTTTGGGATGTTCAGTAATTTACCTATTCCTGCCTTGTGAAGAATGATGATGTTTTTAGTGTTGTCCTTAACAGAATGATTGAAGTTTCTTAAATGAGCACTAAATACTAAGCGATTGGATTCACTAATGTTAACGTATTGTCTAAACCTCGTTTTGAAGTTTCTCGCGCTTAGCCCAATATGCCTGACTCTTGTCTACGCTATGTATAATGCCTAAGCCTACAACGTTTGAATTAAATGTTCGAGTCAATTTATGCTAATAAAATCGTCCATTTTACTATATACAACATTTTAAAAGTACGTAAAAAAAACTTTAATGAAAATATGCGACGTCAGCAGTGCCTCAGGAAATATGAAAGTTATTCACCAAATAGGCCAAATATGCACTTGTATCCATTGAAAAATCAAACTAAAAAATTACGGAAAAAAGAAGTTTGCATATGTTTCTCAACTACACTATGTTTCGACTATAGAGGGATAATTACTTTTGCAATGAAATTTGGTAAATAGTTATTAGGCTGAAAAGAATTAAGTCTTATTTTCTAATTGTGCTAAAAGTTTTCACTTCATGTTACAGCATATAGAAATCAGTTTTAAAAATCAATAGTCTTCTTCATTACCGAAATCTCTGAATGGAGGAGTAGTTTTTGGTTCCCTGAAGATTATGGTGAAAGTTGTTGTAATGATTCCAAATTCCCTTTAAATTTATTACCTTTAGAATATAAAAGGTGAAAGTCTGTAAACACTAGGTCAGAATATTACGCGAAATATGGAACCACGTCGCCTTAAAAGCCAGTGAATGGAATCTTAGGTCATATTATCAAATGGCTCTGAGCACTATGGGACTTAACATCTGTGGTCTTCAGTCCCCTAGACCTTAGAACTACTTAATCCTAACTAATCTAAGGACATCACACACATCCATGCCTGAGGCAGGATTCGAACCTGCGACCGTAGCGATCCGGCGGTTCCAGAATGAAGCGCCTAGAACCGCTCGGCCACTACTGCCGGCGGTCATATTATCGTCGTGTGGGCATGAGTACTCTTGTGTTGTAGCACCAGATTATACCTTCTAGTCTCCTTTTCTACATTTGCAGCTACAAGAATTACAGCACAAACGTGAGAAGCTCTGGTTAAATTCCAGGGAACAGTTCGTGTGTAGTCAACAAACATTTGCTTCAGCAATCAGACTCGAAGACCTGAATATGTGATATCGCATCCTGGTCAGACTCAGAGAGGTGTCGATCAGGCTATACAAGGAAAGAAAGATTGAGATGTTTGGCATTGCTGAATTTGAGACCCCAAGGAGTAGGTCAGTCACTTAATCGGAAAGTGATTTCTTCTCCTCTGTCAAATTTAACGATCAAATGCTGCTGTGTGCTTCAGTAGGGGTTCCGGTTCCGGTCTGGTGTGCCTGTCTCTGCGCGCTGACAATCTATTTTCCGTTTAGTGCGTTTTCGATTCCGGCAGGACGCCTGGAACCGACCGTGTAAGGGGAGCGATTTCGGTACAAATACTCAAATACTCGGCCTATTCCGAATGCCAACTGAGGTTGGAGCGTCGTCCACTCGACAAGCAATCTGAGGTAGCACCTGATGAAGGAAATGAATCATGTCAAAATATTGTACACCTACGACGCTAATGCCGGCCGCAGTGGTCTAGCGGTTCTAGGCGCTCAGTCCGGAACCGCGCGACTGCTACGGTCGCAGGTTCGAATCCTGCCTCGGGCATGGATGTGTGTGATGTCCTTAGGTTAGTTAGGTTTAAGTAGTTCTAAGTTCTAGGGGACTGATGACCACAGATGTTAAATCCCATAGTGCTCAGAGCCATTTGAACCATTTTTACGACGCTAATATCTGGCACAATACCCGAAAGATCACAGGAACAAATGTTGATTTGATGATCAATTTTCTGTGCTGCATTCAGGTTATTTGTGCTAGAATATATTTTGAAGAAGTTCCTGGCTAGTTAACGCCTTCATCTACGAAAAGAAGCCGACTGTACACTGTTTCGTCAACAAAAAAGAAAAGGTTTATTTTATATCAGAAAACGAGTCATAGTCATTGAATAAAGAAGGAACAATAAAAATAGCAGACCAAGAGCTAAGTGCCTGGCTAAAATTATGTGATACAAGAGGGGCAGTGTTTCTTTATTTTTAAACTTGTATATCGAAGAATACGAAGGGATGAAAAGAAATATGCAGATTTAATATTAAAATTCCGATTCACTAACGACGTTCCTGACCTCAGTGAAAGTGATGAAGAATTACTGGAAATGTTGAATGGAATGAAAAGTTTACTTAATTCATTCGCCTAACGAAACATCAAAATTGGTGACTGTGTAGTAGCCGAAGTGAAGAAATTCTGGTACTTCAGAAGCAAAATAACGCAAGTATGACAAAACAAGAAAGATATAAGAAACTAACTACCACAGTAAAGCTAACAATCCTCAGCAAAATAAATACAGTAATATCAAAAATAGGTCTCTACCTGAGATAGAAATTTCTGTGAATATACCTCTGAAGCACAGCATTATTCGAGAGTTTGTCATGGTCTGTTGGAAAATTTGGAAAAAGAAGAAATAAATAGGTTCTCCACAGAATCGAAGAGAAGAAAAATAGCAATGCTGTGCACGTTTTGGATATAAATTGACCTTTGGTCTTTGGGCTGCCCACATGTAGGAGTGGGGTCTATCACCATCGACCCTCGACCCTTGACCTAGACCTTGACGTTGACCTTGACTGACTTGTGACTCTTACGTGATCATGAAGGTCATGCATGATAGCCAGCCGGTGTGGCCGTGCGGTTCTAGGCACTTCAGTTTGGAACCGCGTGACCACTACGGTCGCAGGTTCGAATCCTGCCTCGGGCATGGATGTGTGTGATGTCCTTAGGTTAGTTAGGTTTAAGTAGTTGTAAGTTCTAGGGGACTGATGACCACAGATGTTAAGTCCCATAGTGCTCAGAGCCATTTGAACCTTTTGAAACATGCATGATATCATTGATGACTTTGAACTCATAATGTCATCAATCAATCAATCAATAACTGTAATTAAAAATCCTCTCTCCTTCTTACATACAGCCAATCAAAATGCAATATTAAAAATGAAAAATCCAAGTTGTCAGGAATAGGCGAACTATTTTAGCTGAAAATTAAAATCCCCTTTTGAAGCCATTTTGACTATTTTTCGACTGTGACTGTCTCAAAAAACCTTTATGTATTAAAATTTCCTACCCCTCCCTTGGCTATCACCACAGTGCAATACTCTTTTATCTCCAGCCAATCATACACAGTATTAAAAGAAATCCACGGTGGTGGAAATAGTCAATTGAGCTAGTACCAAATTTAAAACTCCAACCAACCAGAGCATAGTATTAGAATGACATGAAAAAATTTTCAAATTAAATTATTTCCAATGTACACATCAAGGCATTTCTCTTCCCACTCCACTCTTGTCTCCAGCTCATCAGGGCGCAATATTAAACATACGAGATGATGTAAAGAGACCGGTTGTGCTTTAAACCACAGCCCCTTCACTTTCTAACCAACCAGAGAATAGTAACATTACCTTGTATTGCATTACATTAATACTTATTCCATCGATCATTAATACAACATTTCATAACGATGTGGAACGTGTCAATTTAACATAATGTTTCTTTACACAATATAATTAATGTCTTCTTTCTCGATTACTACTTCATATCTAAAAATTCATCTATTGAGTAGTAGGAGCTGTCATTCACAAACCCTTTCAATTTGTTTTTAAATACTGGTGAGCCTTCTGTCAGACTTTTAATACTATTTGGTAAATGACCAAAGATTTTTGTGGCAGTATAATGCACCCCTTTTTGCGCCAAAGTCAGATTTAATCCAGAAAAGTGAAGCTCATCGTTTCTTCTACTGCTGTAGCTATGCACTTTGCTGTTATTTTTGAACTGGCATGTGTTATTAATAGCAAATTTCGTAAGTGAATATACAAAGTAAGTATTGTGAAGGTACTCTGAATATCCCAAGTTCGTTAAATAAATGTCTGCAAGGTGATCTTGGCTGGGCTCCAGTTATTATTCAGATTAAACTCTTCTGTATAATGAATACTTTTCCTCTTAGTAATGAATTACCTCAAAATATGAAACCATATGAAAGCAGTGAAGGAAAATAGGCATAGTAGGCTTATTTAATGATATGTTTATCACCAAAATTTCCAATAATCTTAATAGCATAAGTAGCTGAATTACAAAGTTTCAGTAGATCAGCAATATATTTCTTTCAATTCAATTTCTCATCAATGCACAGACCCAGAAATTCTGAATATTCTACCATAGCAACAGACTTCTGTTCAAAGTCTGTATTTATCAATGATATTATCCATTTACTGTACAAAACTGTAGATACTGTGCTATTTTCTAATTAATGTGAGTCAGTTTGCAGAGAGCCAACGGCCTTGCCGCAGGGGTTACATCGGTTCCCGTCAGATCACAGAAGTTAAGCGCTGTCGGGATGGGCTAGCACTTGGATGGATGACCATCCGGTCTGCCGAGCTCTGTTGGCAAGCGGAGTGCACTAAGCCCTTGTGAGGCAAACTGAGGAGCTACTTGACTGAGAAGTAGCGACTCCGGTCTCGGAAACTAACATACGGAATTTTTTTTTTTTTTTTGTAGTTTTAGGGCGCACAGTAGTGGTGTGCTGACCACATGCCCCTCCATATCCGCATCCTTGACGCCTGTGGGCTGAGGATGACACGGCGGCCAGTCGATACCTTTGGGCCTTCTTGGCCTGTGCAGGAGGAGTTTGCAGAGAACCACTTGCTAATTTTCTGGAAGACATTATTTACAATTTCCTCAGCTAATTCTTGTTTGCTGGGTGTGATTATTATAATTGTATCATCAGCGAAAATAACTAGCTTTCCATCTTCATGACTATAGAGTGGCAGGTCGTTAATATATATTAAGAACAATAAGGGATTGAGAACAATAGGGACTCAAGACTGAAAGCTGTGGGACACCATTCTTGATACCTCCACAGTTAGAGAACTCTGCTGATTTTTGCAGACTATCTGCACTATTAATGTCTACCTTCTTCATTGTTCCAGTTAAATGTGAATTAAACCATGTGTGCACTGTCCCACAGATAGCACTCATAAATAATTCCAGTGGTGGATGTTCAGTTATTCAGAGTATTTAATATTTGATCAGTAATAGCATATATAACATTTTCTGCTGGCATTTTCTGCTGAAAAGCCTTTTGAAAACCAAATTGACATTTTGTTGGCACTTTATTTTTACAAATGTGTGAACCTACTGTTGAATATATTACTTTTTAAAGAGTTTTGGGTAAAGCTGTCAGAAGTGAGACTGAGCAGTAGTTGTTAGCATCACACCTATTCCCCATTTTATGCAATGGTTCAATGATAGCATATTTCAGTCTATCCTGAAAAATGCCCTATTTTGGTGAGCTGCTACATGTGTGACTGAGAAACCTACTTATCTGTTTGGACGAAGCTTTTAGTACTCTGTTGGAAATGTCATCAATTCCATGTGAGCTTTTACTTTTGAATGAATTTATTATTTTCGTGATTTCAGTAGAAGACGTGGGTTTAATATCAGTGTTATCAAATTGTATAGGTATTGCCTCGTCCATGTACAGCCTTGCATTTTCTAATCAGTAGCCACATCAAATTTTCTCTACAACACCTAAAAATGATTGTTAACAATATTTTCTACTTCTAACTTTTGTTAACAAACTTTTCAGTGAGTTTGGTAGTAATAAAATCTTCCTGTGGTCTCAATTGCATTGTTTCCATTTTAATAATACTTCAAATTGTTTTAGTTTTATCATAAGAGGCTGTTAATCTCAGACATTCTACTGGATTTTTTAATATTTTTTTTTAATGCCGTAAGTAGTTTTTATAATGTTTGACTTTTTCTGGATCATTACACATTCTGGCTGTAAGTTACATTTCACTTTTATGTTTACAAGATATTTTTATCCCTTTAGTAAGCCATGGCTTTTTGGCTGGTTTCATACACTTATGTTTCACTGTTTTCTTAGGGAAACTATTTTCAAATATACTCACGAAGGTACTGTGTAATAGACTAAATTATAAATTAGCATCAAGTGCCCTGCACACTTCGTCCAGTCTTACTGTTACAAGCTTTCCTTAAAATTTGCAGTTGTTAATTCGTTAATTGAATACACTCTTTTGGAGGATTGTTTTGCAATACTGTGTGGATCTATGTCATATACTGTAATTAGTTATTCCTCATGATCAGAAAGACCATTCTTAACACTAAAAGTTATTATTTGATTAAATGTATCTTGACCTTTAAAAACATTATCTACCAGTGTGCTGCTTTCCTGTACTATACGAGTAGGAAAATGAGTAACTGATGCCAAATTGAAAGTAATGCTTAATGATGACAGATATTCTCTAAAATATTATGTAAGCTCAACTTGATCAGATAAATGAAAGATATGCATTATTTATGTAAAGTATCATACGTACGTTGCATAGCATTCCATCTCCTTCACTCCTCCTCCAGTCAGAGCCTCATACTACTATTACAATGTAGCCCCCATCGGGGCTGTGCTCAGAAGTATCCACAATATTTATCAGAAATATAAGCAGCTATATTCTCATAAGTGAGTTCCAAAATATCGATTACCAACAGGCACACCAGCCACAATGACAAATTTAATTTGAAGCTATGTATCATCCGCTTTAGAATACTGGAGTGAGTCTATAACACACTCCCTATAAATAACTAAAAACCAACAATTGCTTATTAAGTGTAATTAACGAATTAGTAATACTTAGCTATCGAACATGAATTTTACTTTAAATACTATTCCAGAAGCACTGAAAAAGAAGAAATAAAATCAACTGTTTACTGTCATCAACAGATGGCTACACTGTTAAAAGTGTCAGCTGTTCGATCTTTGTACCACAAGTTTCTTGTTGTCACTAGCAGATGTTTGCACTAGTAAAAACATTAAGTGTTCGTTCTTTGTACCGCCAGTTTCTTACTGTCATAAACAGATGTCTGCCCTGCAGAAAATAAATGTTAGAAGTTCTGTCCATGTACAACACTTGGTGTAAAGCACACTAGAAGCTTAATTAATTACTTTCCACATCTGTGATGCTTTTCAAATGTCACAATATTCTTCCCAAGTCTAAAATAGCAGCAAAAATACGTCTGACACGCAAAGAAAGTACAGTGCTTACGTCAAGCATCGTAATACAAATTTCACATATACCCGTAGTTGTCAGATTAGTGCCTAAAACACAATTGTCCACTCTAAAGCAAGTACTGTAATGCTATTTGGATTCCTAAATAGCTACCAATAACAATTTGCAACAGACGTTAGGCCCTGGAAATCGATGTCCAAAAATAACCTAATCAGGCTTATAACTGCAGAAAATAAATGTTACCTAAAATACAACGCTAAGCACGCGAACACAGGCAAACTCACAGTCCGAAAGTAATTAACTAGGCCTACTCCTGATGTAAATCACAATACAACCTCAAATTAAATATTTCCGCACTTACGTTGTTCTCAGTTCCCAATCTGGGGAGGACAAAGATAATGCACTATTAGAAACATATAGTAGATGGCAGTTATTGCTATTATTACTAATGTCTCCACCAGACGTTATGTACAACAACTTGTGACAAAATTTTCGTCCATAAATATGTCGCGAAGGCATGCTAAAAGGCTTATAGACTTATTCCTATAATCAACTATTAAATGACAGTACCATCTAATCAGTTAACGACACACACAACATAGCCAAAAGACAAACATACATCATATTAGGAAGGAAGGAAATACGCGTTCGATTTTAGGAAGGAAGAAGATGTTCAGTTTTAGAAAGCAATTAATGTTTATGTTATAAAGATACAGAATGACATGCTCTGTTTAAACATACTCATAAGACACTCACGAGATGATCAAAGCCAACAAGAGAGAGGTGTGGCATTTCAAAAAGCAATGTTAGGGTCTGTATTCAGAAAAGAAATAAAATTATTTATCATTTATTGTATTAGACGTAAGGTAACCACTTGCAAGATCTATGTAGCGTCAAATTAAATATATACAGTAGGAAATTTACTGTATAACGTATTAAACGACACCCTGCTTACATGCTTATCGTAATGTGTGAGATCTCTACGAAAATTAAAGCAAAATAAAATTATGTTAGATGTAAGATTTCTCACACTTTGCAACCACAATGAAGCTTCAAACTGAATATTGTACACCTAGAGTCTTGATTACTTATTAAATTAAACATAATGTTAAATTCATCTAGGGCACTGCTGTAGATCTAATGTACAGAATTTAAGATCCAGAAGTCGACATTCTTACCTTGTTGGAATACTATTTACGGCTCTATAGCGTCATACTCTTTATACAAAACACAGTTACTTTAAGAGACGTCCACCATTCCCTAGGTGTCCCCCATTCCTCTCCTAGGTGCTCGTCATTCGCCTCATAACCTCCTAGGTTTCCACCACACAGTAACACCTCACATCTAACGTATTTAGGGACTGATGACCTCAGCAATTTGGTCCCTTAGAAACTTGCCACCACCACCTAACGCATAACGCCTCACGTCTTAAATATTCCCTCAACTAAAATGGTCTATTCTATTTCTTAAAATACACACAACATTACATTCATGTAGACTAACACTGCAGATCTACACTGACGGAAAAAAATCGCAATATCAAAAAATTATTAATGTGAGTAGTGAAATTTTGGGAGTACATTTGACTAGCTAACGTATTTAAGTGTTTAACATTGCAAGATCACATGTTAATGAAAGCGCGAGATAAGCCATTGCAAATGTGAAATGTTAGTACATTAATAACTGGCGCCCCCATAGTGCACATCTTGTGAATGACTTCCTTCAGGATAACGACATCGCTCGACTAGAGTGGCCAGCATGTTCTCCATACATGAACCCTTTCGAACATGCCTGGGATAGATTGAAAAGGGCTGTTTATGGAGGACGTGGCCCGCCAACCACTCTGAGGGCTCTACGCCTAATCGCCATTGAGGAGTGGGACAATCTGGACCAACAGTAACTTGATGAACTTGCGGATAGTACGCCATGACGATTACAGGCATGCATCAATGCAAGAGGACGTGCTACTGGGTATTAGAGATACCGGTGTTTACAGCAATCTGGACCACCACCTCTGAAGGTTTCAATGTACAACATGCAATGTGTGGTTTTCATGAGCAATAAAAAGTGCGGAAATGATGTTTGTATTGATCTATATTCCAATTTTTTGTACAGGTTCCGGAACTCTCGGAACAGAAGTGGTTGCAAAACTTTTTTCGATGTGTGTATTTATATAGAGTATTTACATATTCGTTCCAATACTCCACATGTAATGATATTAACATCGATTTAAATTTACTGATGTGACTGGTGAGCCAGTCCGTAAATGATTTCTTAGGATGTTAATAATGAAAATATAATTGTCATTTTTTTACAGTTCCGAAAGTTTTATGTATTTCTTGATACATATTTCAAACACATTTCCAAGTGTGACTACGTTGTGTTACCTGTAGTAATACTAGGCTCTGATTGGAGGACAGGAGAGAAACGTTTGCAATGTACTTTTTGATAAATATTTCAGATCGTGCCAATACTTTTGAGCGTAGTTCAGATGGATCTACATTGAGAGTGGCTCTTTCATTTTAATACTAGGCTCTAATCAGAGGAGAGGAAATGGAGGTGCATTGTGCACGTTACCTGTGTGTGTGTGTGTGTGTGTGTGTGTGTGTGTGTGTAATTTAAAAATAAATAATGTAATGCATGTCTCTCACTTTTAAGTTGAAGTTACATAAATTTTTGACCTCATATCAGGCGCTGTTTTATAACAGTACACTCTGACAAGCTGGAAAAAGGAGGTGGGGTATAAAGCAAAACTGGTCTGTTTCCATCAGCTTGCTACACTATGACTGGTTGCAAATAAGAGGAAGAGAGGGGCCAAGGACTGTGACTTCATGTGTATGTTGGAAATTTGACATCAAGCTTATGTATCATTTTAATAATTTCCTCTGACTGGTTAGGGCTTTAAATTTATGACTAACGCAATTGGACATGCCCATCAACTTGGATTAATAGTGCACTATGACTGACTGGAGATAAGGAAGAGGATCAGGGAAAATAATTCTTAATTTCCTTTTTACACACTAGGGTTAGTTTCATTATCTTGGGTTTTAATACTGTGCTATGATTGGCTAGAGATGTGGTTACACCGTGGTTTGTTGGAGTTAGGAAGGAGTTTTCTTTTCAACTTTTCATTAACATAGTTGGGACATTTCCATCATCTTGGCTCTTTCCTTTTTAATACTATACTTTGACTGGCTAGAGATAAGGAGGGGAGAGGATTTTTAATTTATAATTGTTGATTGATAGATTGGTTTTATTGAGTGATGATGTTATGAGTTTGAGGTCATCAGTGATGTCATACATGACCCTGATGACCACATGACAGACACTTGTGAGTCAAGGTCAAGGTCAGCGTTCAGAGGTTATTGATTCCTGCCGCTGAATGTAAAATCACAATCAAATGTCAATTTGTATCCATAACATACCCAGCATTCTGAGGGCAAGGAATATATGGCGAACACTAAAAGATGACAGGACATATGTTAAAACAGCAGGAAATAACAGCCATGTTATTACTATGAGATGAAGAGGTTGCCATGGGAGAGGGTGTCTTTGCAGGCTGCATCACAGAAATCAAAGCGTTGATGGAAAAAGAATATTGGATATAATGCAAAAAGGTTAAGAGTGATAAGAGTGATCAGAGTGGCCCTCACCTTAGTCTACATGTTGGGCAGAACATCTACGTGACGGGTACAACACACTTCATCCACTCTGCACATGCGCTTCTTTACTAGTAGTTAAGAAAATGCTTTGTTGCATGTCACTATATAGACTATGTCTTTATTCTGCAAGATTCGTTATATCTTCTACTGTAAATGGACGAAAACGATAATAATGGATATTGCCTGCCCTAGTGTTCAGCCTTTTATTTTTTCTACAATGACAAAAAAGCCATCATTTGTTTTAACTAGCAGACATCTCGGCTGGAAATAGCTGATGTATCTGAGATAATGTTTAGGACTAAGAGGAAATTCACGAATTAACTGGAAACTAATACGACAGATACAGGTGTTTGTGGTATGCCATGATATTTCAAACATGCAAATAGAACGTTAGATACAGTATTATAAGCCCAAGTAGCAACCACCAAAATACTTATACCAAACCGTCATCTACAGGGTAGCAATTACAAGATAACAGGCCAAATATAACGGACCAGACTGCGTTTTCACATTTGAGAGTTCAGAACTGAACAAGAGCGTGTTCAAATTATGAGCAAAGGAATACTCATGGTCATTCGTCACTAAGCCCACCGTCAGTGCCAAGCCGCAAAGACCCAACACAAATATGAAGGCATCTCGCAGTTCATGGCTCTCTTGGAATGAACATAAGATACACAAAGAATAAAAATGCCTAAATGCCGATGCTTAAAATCAGGTCGAATTCAGAATTTTCTAATGAGAAAATGTGAAACCTTCTTCTTCACACACAGAGAGACAGGTATATATTTGCTTTTCTGAATTAAGCTGATGACACCTCCAAAACCATCTGCCACCAGTTACTAATTTTTGTGTCTGATGCTACCCTTGGTGGTCGCAGTCATATTGTAGTGTTCATAGGACATCTTCTGTCTCTTTTACATCAATGTATTTTTCTTCAATTTATTTTTCAAGCGAAAACACTCTAGGCTGTTCTATTACGTTCGCAAACTTTGGCGAATATTCTCGAATGTTAACGAATGTTCTACGATAGCTGCAAATATTATTGAACATAATTTGGAAATGTCACATATCACATTCATCGGCCCTTCGGCGAAATCATATTACAGATACAGGAACAACTTAATGGAAATATGTATCTGCTTCTACAGAGAAACTATGTAAACAAGAAAATGTTTGTGTCCTAAGAGTTTCAGCAACAGAAAATTGCGTTGTACAACAAACGTCTTCTCTGGCCTTTTTCCTGTCCTGCTGGTCTCGATTTGGCAGTGTTAGTGGTAGAGGGCAGCCGGATGTCTTTCCTGTTTTTGCAGACACTATGTAGGCATGTCAGTGGGCGGCTCAATCAAACATCAAGAGAAAACCCACTATGATAATCTATACATAACAACTGCAACATTAAAAAATCTGACGAGTGACATGGAGACAGACTGTGTGTGTGTGTGTGTGTGTGTGTGTGTGTGTGTTTCTGTGCGTGTGCGCTTGTAAGTGAGTATTTTGGAGGGGAGAATGTATGTGTGGGCATTTGACGAAAATTTGACAAATATATACTATAATGAAATAGTGATAACTGTATAATATATGATATGGCTGTACGAGTGACCTGAATAAGAAATGAACAATAGACTTTTAACAAATTTTCGTACATTGTGAGTGAAAGGCAAATGTTTCATGACATTTAATAATTATTGGACGTTTGAAAATAGCTGCATGGATTTAAGTGTCGTTATTGATCTTTTTAAGAGTGTAGTTATCACACACACAGTCTTCGAAACCACAACAAGGTTCCCTGCCATACTTTAAATGAAGATATTTTTGCCACATTATAAATGTGTCGTGTCACCTTCGATGCCTTTGTCCTATTACTAAACTAAACAGAAACACAGATCGGAAGTATGTTTACTCTGCAAATGGCACTCTCCTCTCAGACCTCACAAATAGTATTAAGCTTGTTAAAATCTGAAATGTCAGAACATATTTGCTATCACAAAATTCAAAAAGTCAAATGACATTCCAAAAGTTTAAAAAGTTCTAACGAGGCAATGTTGTGCTAATGAAGTCACTTTACATATATAAACTGTATACTAGTTGGAAACAAAGTACTCTGACAAACCTGTAGTTTGATACCAAGTATGATTATTTTATTTATTTATGAAAAATAATTAATTATATTTTTCCACTCTCAATAAGAGTTTGGTACCAAATATGATTAATTAACTTCACTATTTTATTTATTTATTAAAAATAATTAATTAGTATTTTTCCACTCTCAGTACATTACTTATCGTTATAATGGATTCTCCTGCCAGTTAATGTTCATATGATATCAACACCGCCACACTGTATTTCGCCTTCAAAATTATGCATCTTCATAGAAGCATTATCACTATCAGCAACAGATACGCAATGAAATTTAAGAAATGTAGTCATACTACTTTCTTTTACCTCTCTTCGTTTCAGAAAGAGCACAGAAAGCAACCGCCAATGAAGGTATCGAGAACAGAGCGTTTGACAAAGGCGTAACACCGATGGCTGATGGAGACAGGACGCAGAAAGGTCGTTGGAAAGCCAACGTACCTTAGAATCCGTCCCTTGGACACTGGAACTCTGTGGTAAATACATTCGCATTACATGCTAGTTATAGTTTCTTAAACTAAGCAATTGTCACTTGTATGTACGTTCGTACCATTTATCACATCCCTATTCTTGTCTCTGCGGCAGGTACATAGATTTCTACTTCCGCTAATCTTTATAAAAGCCATATCCAGTCATGTCACTGACAGATAGCTAAAAACGTTTGTACCTGTCGCTGCAGTAGCTGAGCTTCAGTATTAATAACTGATGGCGCATCGTATGTATTTCTACGTTAGCCACCACCTGTGTAGTCGAGGCTGCCGAAAATGCTTCACTCAGGTGTGCTGAAATCTAGTAGTTCCGCACCTGGGACATTACAGCTCCCTGGGCCGACCTCCTTTCTAGGGGCGGCTGTGCAACGAAAAGGGAGCCTTGGGTTGGAGGCTGAGGAGAGAGCGGTCGTGCATTCTGTGTTTAGTTTACTTACTAACAGACGAAATGGTACGAGAACTTAATTTCCTAGTTACTAGTATTATAGATTAAAACCATGTTTTGGTTACCAGTTAGTTTAGTAAAGAGTCAAGATCAGCCGAAGTAAGAAATATAAATACGAAAATATTTTAATTACAAATTTATAATTATTAATACTTCAACATGCACAAGCCATTATGTCAGCAGGTTTTCTGTCTTGGCGTCAGGAGCGCTCCCGTAGTGGATGAACTCAGCCTCACAGCTCTGACAAGAGATTCCTCAAGCCGGTTCGGCGCAAGCTATCCGTTCAGCATTTTTTTATTGTACCCGCAACTTACCTTTAAATGGTGCTTTGTTGATTGTCACAAAGAATGAGAATGTGATATAATATAAATTCCTAGAAAAATAAGATCACACTAGTCAATGACTTCGTGTTAAAACTAAACTTTGAAAAATTTCAATGAAATAATTAAAAATACTTTTTTTATTATCAGAACGTAAGATAATTATGTGTAAGAACTATCCCATTTTTCCAGCAATGATTGCAGAAGTATATTGAATAAAGCAGAGTTTGTACATATGGTGAACTTCGAGTGTGTTGGTCATTGTTGCAAGACAGAAAGAGAGCGCTGAGGTGAAGAGGTTGAGAATCACTGGTCTGATCTATCACTTAGCTTTTCGCTCCTCGTGCAATAAGGCCTCAACGCACGCTAACATGGCGTCACTCTACACCTAAGTCTATACTCCACATGTGACCTGAGTGGGCGTACTGGAGGGTTCTTCAGGTCTTTGTAATCGAAAGTATCCTGGCACCTACGGACCTTAACAAAAGGTGTGTCTACCCCTCGCCTTTGTTACGGATTACACTTTATTGAGGTCACATTTTCAACGAGTTGCCTCAATGCCTGTGCAGGAATAGTAGCCCATTCTTCCTAAGGAGCCGAAACCAGAGAAACTAGTGATGTTGGATGTTGCAGTCTGCAGCGAAGTACACGCTCTAACTCATACCAAAGGTGTTACATTAGGTTCAGGTCGGAACCTTGGCCAGACCAGTCTGTTTCAGGAATGCTGTTGTCCACAAACCATTTCGAATTGTTCCCCTACCGTCGGCAGCAAGCAAAGCAGTAAAATATGTTCATATCTTTTCGTATATCGCGTCTTCTTAAGGGCAATAAGTGAAACACCATCTACCCACAAACAAACCCCGCCATACTGTAAAACCATCTGCTCTGCACATCATTGTTGCCTTTACATGAAAGTTGGTAATGTTCTGCGGGCATTCGCGAAACCTTAACCCATCCACCAGATTGCAACAGGGTATAGTGATTCGTAACCCCAAATAAATCGTTATCGGTTACCCACTGTTCCTTGGTGTCGCTCTTTACACCTCTTCAAGGGTTGCTTAGCGTTCATTACTGACATGTGTGACTTATGAGGAGCTGCTCCACCATTGCAACCCATTCTTTTTTAATTCCCTATGCGCAGTAAGAGTGCTATCTGGACTGGCGGCAGCACGTTGGAACTTACGAGCGATTCCTCCCTCAGATTTAAGGCGTTTTTTTTTCGTTTATTTGTTTTTTCAGCCAACCCCCCTCCCCCCCCCCCCCCTCCCAGTGTTCAGTGGTCCCTGTCTGGCCTGCTGGTTTTGTTCCTTCACGCTTCCACTTCACAAGCATATTACAAACAGTCGACTTGGCAGCTTCAGAACGATTGTTAAGTCCCTGACTTGTCCACGTTCGATGTCACTAAACTCTCCTGATCGACACATTCTGCTGTTATTACTTCTCTGCTGACGCGTACTCCTCGCCTCTTTTTATACCGGCAGGTTCGCCTCTCGTGGCATCTAGTGGCGAATTCCGTATTGCATAATGGTGTCCAAATAGTTTTTTTTTTTTTTTTTTAGATGTTGTTGTTGTGGTCCTCAGTCCAGAGACTGGTTTGATGCAGCTCTCCATGCTACTCTATCCTGTGCAAGCTTCTTCATCTCCCAGTACCTACTGCAACCTACATCCTTCTGAATCTGTTTAGTGTATTCATCTCTTGGTCTCCCTCTTCGATTTTTACCCTTCACGCTGCCCTCCGATACTAAATTAGTGATCCCGTGATGCCTCAGAACATGTCCTACCAAACGATCCCTTCTTCTAGTCAAGTTGTGCCACAAATTTCTCTTCTCCCCAATTCTGTTCAATACCTCCTCATTAGTTACGTGCCAGCTGCGGTGGCCGAGAGGTTCTAAGCGGTTCAATCTGGAACCACGCGGCTGCTGCGGTCGCAGGTTCGAATCCTGCCTCGGGCATGGATGTGTGTGATGTCCTTAGGTTAGTTAGGTTTAAGTAGTTCTAAGTCTAGGAGACTGATGATCTCAGATGTTAAGTCCCGTAGTGCTCAGAGCCATTTGAACCATTTTTGAACCCATAGTGCTTAGAGCCATTAGTTATGTGATCTACCCATCTAATCTTCAGCATTATTCTGTAGCACCACATTTCGAAAGCTTCTATTGTCTTCTTGTCTAAACTATTTTTTCAGATACCGTATCGATTTTTGCTAAGTCTTCGTATGACCTTTACTTTCAATTTTCCCTTCGAGATCGTTTCGCGAGATGTGTATGGGGCCAAGTAATATGCTGCCTGACTCTGTTTGGAGCGCACGGTCTCTGGATTTTTAGTGATATTTAGCACCTCTCTTCTCGTGTCTTCTGCTTGCGTTAGAAGACAATTCCCGCCCTTTGCTTAACCCATGACAAAATGCGCCGCTGTCTTTTATGTCTCTTTTGCGTCCTCTGTTAATAGTATGACGAACAATACTATGTATCGTTCGAAAGGCTGTTTTCTGAGTCGCTTCATTCGTGGTTGAATTACATTTACTCACATTACCGAGAGAGGTGGCGCAGTGGTTAGCACACTGGACTCGCATTTGGGAGGACGACGGTTCAATCCCGCGTCCGGCCATGCTGACTTGGGTTTTCCGCGATTTCCCTAAATCGCTTCAGGCAAATGCCGGGATGGTTCCTTTGAAAGGGCACGGCCGACTTCCTTCCCCATCCGTCCTTAATCCGATAGGACCGATGACCTCGCCGCTTGGTCCCTCCCCCGAATAAGCCAACCAACCTTCTGATTCTTCCAGTCAACCTCAGCCTAGCATGTGCTTTTCCTACGACTAGTTTTATGTGTCCGTACCCCATTTCGTAGTTGTCTTGCTATTCTTAATGTTTTCAGTGATTCTTCGCAAGTTGTGTAATCGAACATTAATGGCTTATTCTTCCTGGTATCTTGCATGTGTTTTCTTTAAGAATCAGGTGAAAGTCCTTGCAAAAATCGTCTTCTTTCATTTCGCTACAGTTTTCTAACGTTTCGACTTTGCTACATACAACAGCGTCAACTGTGAACGGACTAACGGAGATTCCAACGTTACCCACTAAGATCATTTACATACGTTGTGGACAGTAACGGTCCTGTGACAATTCCTTGGGGTACTCCTAAAGTTGCATCGAACGATTTCACCCTGTTAAGAAAGACGTGTTGCCTTCTGTCTCTTAGAAAGTCATGAATCTAGTTACACAGCTGGTCTTATATTTCTTCACTAAGCGGCAACGTGCTGTTGTATCGAAAGCCTTCTGGAAATTAAAGGACACATCATCAACCCGCATGCCGTTGTTTCTGACCGCTTGGATCTCTACACATACATCCACACCTACATGATTACCCTGCAAGTCACTATTAAGTGCCTGTCACAGCATTCAAAATGTTCAAATGTGTGTGAAATCTTATGGGACTTAACTGCTTAGGTCATCAGTCCCTAAGCTTACACACTACTTAACCTAAATTATCCTAAGGACAAGTACGCACATCCATGCCCGAGGGAGGACTCGAACCTCTGTCGGGACGTCACAGCATTCACCGAACCACCTTTAAGCCACATCTCTACCATTCCAAAGCGCGCGAGTAAAACGAACACGCAATTGTTTCCGCGCGGGCTCTAAATTTTCTTATCAATGATGAACATTTCTCCTTATGTAGGTGCGCTCCAACAAAATGTTTTCACACTCTAACGATAAAGTTACTAAATGAAATTTGATGAGACGGTCCTGCCGCAGTGAAAAGGCGTTTTAGTGACTGCCATCCCAATTCGTGTATCATATCCGTGGCACTCTCTCCTCCATTTCGCATTACTACAAAAGGAGATGCCCTTCTTTGAACTTTTTCGATGTCCTCCGTCAATCCCGTCAAATGCGGATCCCACACCGCACAGCAATATTCCAGAAGAGGGCGGGCAAGCGTAGTGTAAGCAGTCTGTTTAGCAGACTTGTCACATTTTCTAAGAGATATGCCAATAGATCGCAGTCTTTGGTTTGCGTTCCCCAGATCGTTATCTATGCCATCGATACAACTGAAGTTATCCGTAACTGTAGTCCCTAAGTATTTTGTTGAGTTTACAACCTTTAGATTTGAGTGATTTTTCGTATAACTGAAATTTAGCGGAATCCTTTTAGTTTTCGTGTGGATAACTTGAAATTTTTCATTATTTAGAATCAATTGCCCCTCTTCGCACTGTACAGATACCTTCTCTAAATCATTTAGAAATTCGTTTTGGTCATCTGATGACGTACAGGATGGTAAATAACAGCGCCATCTGCAAAAAATCTAAGAGGGCTGTATCTCGGACAAGAAATCACGAATCCAGTCACACAACTAAGACGATACTCCGTAGGCAAGCATTTTGTCTCCTAAATCATTTATATAGATCATGTACAACAGAGGGCCTATAATGCTTTTTTGGGGAACGCCAGAGATTACTTCTGTTTTACTTGATGGCTTTCCGTCAGTTATTACGAAATGTGGCCTTCCGGACAGGAAACCACGAATCAGTCACACAACTGGGACGATACTGCATAGGCATGCATTTTAATTAGAAATTGTTGTGAGAAACGGTGTCAAAAGCTTTCTGGATATCTAAAAAGTGGAATCAATTTGACATCCCCTGTCGATAGCACTCATTACTTCATGAGAATATAGTGCTAATTATGTTTCACAAGAACGATGTTTCTGAATCAATGTTGGCTAATTGTCAAGAAGTTTTCTCGAGGGGATACATAATACGTTCCACAATCCTACTGCAAATCGACTTTAGTGACAAAGTTCTGTAATTCAGCGGATTACTATTTCCTTTCTTGGGTAATGGGGCGAATTGTGCAACTGTCCTGTCCTTGGATGCGGAACGAGCGATTGTGTATGGTTGCTAAGTATGGAGCCATTGTATCAGCATTCACTGATAAGAACCTGACAATCGTGACCTTAGGTCTTGTCTATCTTCAGTGTTTTAAACTGTTTCGCTACATCGAGGATATATGCTTCTCAGTTACTCAAGCCGGCCGGGTTGGCCGAGCGGTTCTAGGCGCTACAGTCTGGAACCGCGCGACCGCTGCGGTCGCAGGTTCGAATCCTGCCTCGGGCATGGATGTGTGTGATGTCCTTAGGTTAGTTAGGTTTAAGTAGTTCTAAGTTCTAGGGGACTGATGACCTCAGCACTTAACTCCCATAGTGCTCAGAGCCATTTGAACCATTTGTCAGTTACTCAAGTTCGCAGTTGTTCTTGATTGGAATTCTGGAATATTTACTTCGTTTTCTTTTGTGCAGGAATTTCGCAAAGCCTTGTTTAGTAACTCTGCTTTAGTGACACTGTTATCAATAACATTACCATTGTTACCGCTCATTGAAGATACTGATTGCGTCTTGCCACTTCTATGCTTTACATATGACCAGAATCTCTTTAGGTGTTCTACCACATTTATAGACAGAGTTTTGTTGTGATAACTATTGAAGGCATCTTGGATTGATGTTCACGCCAAATTTTAAGCTTCTGTAAAACTTGGACAATTGTGGGTTGCTTTCTGTTAAATTTTGCATGCTTTTTTCGCTGCCTCTGCAACAGTGTTCTGACATGTTTTGTGTACCAAGGGGGCTCGGTACCATCTCCTACTAATTTAATCGGTATATATCTCTCAAGTGGCGTCGATACTATTTCTTTGTATTTAAACCACATCCTGTCTACGCTTACATAGACTGGATGGAGTAAAGACTGTCTCTTAGGAAGGCATAAAGCGAATTTTTATTTGCTTTTCTTCCTAAATCGATGTATTTTGTGTTTATTTTTGGTAGGTTCGGATATTACTGTATATATCTAGCTACAACGATCTTCTGGTCACTCATCTGTCATGATGCTCCCTATATGGGCAAGATTATTTATTGCTAAGAGATCAAGCATGTTTTCGCCACCATTTACACTTCGAGTGGGCTCCTGAACTAGTTGCTCAAAACAATTTACTGAGAAGGCATTCAGTACGATTTCGGACAACCTTTTATGCCTATCACCGACTTTAAACGTGTATTTTCGTTAACATAATGAGGGTAGATTGAAGTCACCTCTAACTATAATTGCATACGTGGGATACCTGTTTGAAATGACACTAAATTTTTCTTTGACCTGTTCAGCAACTGCATCATCTGATTCGGAGGGTCGGTAAAAAGAACTAGTTATTAATCTTATTGTCAGGGATAACCACTACCCACACTAACTAACAGGAGCTGTCTACTTCAGTTTCACTACAAAGTAAACTACTTCTGACTGCAATAAACGCTCCATCACCAACTGTACATAGTCTGTCATTTCCTATCACGGTTAGGTCCTTTGCAAAAATTTCGGCTGAACTTATTTCCATCTTCAACCACGTTTCCGTACGTATAACGATTTGAGATTCAGAGCATTCTACTAGTACTTGGACCTCAGATTCTTTTCCAACACATTTACAACAGTTTACAACTACAATATTGATTATTGCTATGTCTACCCTCTTCCTGTATTCGTCCCACACCCTTTGAAACTGAAGCCCTTTCTTCACTTTCCAGAGACCCTCTAACCTAACAAACCGCCCAGTGCCTTCCACCCAGCCTCTGTTACCCATGCAGCCGCTACCTGTGGACTCCTGACCAACTCAGCCCAACCCGGAAACCCAGCAGCTTATGGAGCAAGTAGAGGAATCTGCAACTTATAGATTCAGAAAACCGTCTGAGCTTCTGATTCAGACCCTCCACTCTGCTCTGTACCAAGGACCACAGTCGGTTCCGTACACGATGCTACACATGTTGAACTCCGCCTTTATTTCGCAAGCAAGACTGACAGTCTTCACTACTTCAGCTAACCGCGCGAAACCAGGGAACATCTCTTCCGATCCAAAGCGATACGCGTCGTTAGTACGAACATGAGCCACCATCTGCAGTTAGCTGCCCCTATGCCCTTCATGGTACCCGGAAGCACCCATTCCACATCTGGCATGAACCCTCCCAGAATGCACACTTGAGTATACACCGGATTCTTCCCCTCCTTTGTAGCCGTATCACTAAGGGGCCCTATCTTGCGCCTAACGTTGGAGCTCCAAACTACCAGTAACCCCACCCTTCGTCAATGCCCAGACCTTGAACCGAGAGGATGCCTCTGAAACAGGACTAGCGTCTTCGTCTGGCTCAGAGACTTCGTCAGCCACAAACAGAAGGAGCTGAATTCCACATCAGCTCTTTTCGTGAAATCCGTGGTTATTTCTGTAGAAGAAATTGAAGTTCTCCAAAAAGGTCATAACGCAAGCGTTTAAGAATGTCCATAATTCTACAACCAATCGGCAGTACTGACACGGGTATACCTATTCTAATTTAGACAGTACGAAATGTTTTCATTGCCAGTGTATGCCCGGTAGAGGAACCCAAAGTGATGGCTTACGTCTCATCACTAGAGTGTGCCCCACTGTCAAGGATGATAACACAAACTTCTCCATCTGCCAAGTAATTAAACGTCACGCTGCCAGTGGTTATGGGCCAAATGATGTCAATAGTCACACATCTACACTAAACATTCAGACTTAAGACTCAATATTTACGCTCCATGAAAAATCATAGAAGGTCCTAAAGAGATAATCACTCTAGGCATCGGCTTCTCACAGTCAACTATTCCCTATAATTTTACCTTTTTGGCGTACTGTTATTCCAAGGGCTTTGACAGTCCGAGCAAGACTTAGGCTTCTACACTGAATCAATACGACACATATGCTAATCTGTTAATGTTATTTGTTGCAGCGTCACTGTGGTCGATGCAGCTACGCAACATCGTCGTTGGTGCAGACAACACGAACTCTGTGGTCATCAGTAAGGAGAGAAAATGCTTACAGCACCGTGCGTACTGAGGATCTCTTTCTGCCGCGCCACGCCATCACCGTGACCAAGAGAGCATCAGTTACCATCACGACCAGCTATAACCATTGTGGTCGCCCTCGGCAAGGAACCACCATCGAAATTCTGCTAACAATTTTTCTAAACTAATTGTGTGCAGAATTGTGAGTCGAGTGTCAGGAAGAGCACGAGCTCATTTCTTCGCAAATTTAAATCCAAGTTCATTCTCAAATACATGATTTATACCTTCACTAAATGAACTTGTCGTCTTATGTTTTTTAGTTTCTACCACATAATTTCCTCATTAATACATCTTACTTTTCATCCTTGAAGTCATTCCTGACTGAAAGTAAAATTATTCATGATTGTTTCCAATGCAAAGAGACAATGTATACGTAAGAAAAAGCTGCATTAATTATCAACTATCGTAAAAATACTGTCCACTATTTATGCATGCTAATCGCTAAAATTGAAATCGTAAAGTTAGCGAGAAGACCGTTACTTTGGTAGACTGAGTTGCTATCTCAGTTATATTAAATAGCTGCATTTAACTTTTATTGCACACTACTGTGCATCATAGAATAACAGTTTTGGGAATCGTGAGTAGAGATTTTTATTCATTGAATATTGCTATTTCTTGTGCCGTCATCGTGAATTTTCAATCCCTGAATCTAAATAGTCAGATAATTACTCAGATAGTTACTGAAAAGAATGCTCAATAAAGAATTCTATTAATTTACTTCTTTCATATATGTATAGACCCCGAATATTTTGATCTATATGGACGGGATCTCATTGAATATCTTTATACTAAAATACACTCTGGCGATGTGATACTTGAATACTGTTCGACAGCCTACTGGATACATTGTGGTCTGGTGTGCCAGTAAATCTTATACTACCTCAACCCATCATTTCTGGTACAATGGATCATATCTGACTAGAGTTATTGTAAACCCAGTAAAGGGTGTATTACTTGCCTCTCTTCTGACGGGTCTGCGTTTTGATACAATCTCACTATTTGTGTAGGCTTGTATAAAAATCGCATTTGCCTGCTCATAAAATGAATATCCTATTACGCTTAAAGGGAACATTAACTAGGCAGCTCACTACTACTATGTATGTGATACATGCAGTGCAAATGCAAATGGAAATGTCAAATGTAAACGTGTTTCACTATCAGTACCCTGTCATCAAGGATACGATGAGCGCAGGAGTGGATTGACTTCAGTCGATAATGTAATGAAATGAATTTTAATTATTGCTTACCTACTTCAGTTGTTGACCCTATCAATGAAAATATTAATATCAAACTTCCAGTAAAGCCTTAAAATAGAGTAATTTTGGACGAATCTTTATCTGACTTTCATTCTAGTCTGGTGTGATGAATCTCCCTCAAAATTTTGTATACATACTTATGAAACACACAGAGGGTGGCATTAAAGTTTAACTTTATTTCGTTATTGTCCACTTTTGAGGAGTATTAGACAAATGCACTTTATGACTGGTTATAATAATTATTATTGAGGTCCACCAGGGTTATCACAGTTGATCTCATTACCTTCTAGCTCGGATTTTTAATTTTCGCTGTCAACCTAGCTTTATTAATATATTTATAAATAAATTATCGTTGGTGAATATTTTATACCTATATCTCGCAACGTATTGATAATTTTGTTTGAAGCTTTCTGGATTGAGTAGAGTAAAAAGTCGGAGGAGAATACAATTTCAAAAATTAAGTGAAAAGGATAGTCCTACTAGTTTTAATGTTAATTCTTAACAATATTAACAATGAATCAATTAATATTGTTACAAAATTATGTTTTTAGGAATGATTCATATCCTCCTTGCAATATCATGGTATTCTACGTACAATAAATGGAAATTTTAATACCCTGGAACGTTTGCATAAATTTTTGTGGACGTCTATGTGGTAAGCTGCACTAAAATCAATTGTGTTAATCAGACACAACACTAAACCTTAAAATCTGTCATATTCATTTAATTGCCAGCTGCTTTTATGACATTCAAATTCGATTAAACTATGGTTTACTGTAATTTGTATGTCACAAGCACTGAACACTGATGGTTTCACTCTACAGAGAAAAGAGCGAAGCACCTTGCCAAATATGGGGGAGTGTAAGAGGCACTTCTTCGCACGTCTGTTATAAAACAGGTTTCTTTCACAGTACTGTCTCTCTCTTTACTATTCCAGGAGAACCAAAATAACGTTATGCTAGAGTAGCCGTTGCCTCCACTCGTAGCTAATATTAGTATTTGGTCCACATCAAATGCTACTAGATCAACTTTCATGTCGATCCCGAATGGCCTTGTCGTTCGCCAGTGAGTAGAAAATATCGTATAAATATAGATGATAACAATGAAGTAAGGCAGTGTAGGTGAACAATATACGGGTTTTTAGCCCACAAACTCTTTTCATAGGAAGTTGGAAAAGAAATCGAATTACTGGTGACTGTTGGTTAGACCAGAACCTAACTCCTTGTAGCACCACGACAAGTAATCCAATAAACATGACATTGAAGACATACAAAACAGTAGTCGCACTCTGTCAGCTCCCCAGACCCTGCGGTAACCAGGTGTCCACGTCAGTTTATGATCGAATAAGACGCCGAGGAACGTCGCTGGCTTTTACACTCATGGAACACCGATGCACATCCATAAAACGGATGAATGTAAAAGATATGGTGAAATGTAATGAAAATGAATTGTTGCTGGGCAGGAGATACATCCAGATGAATGAGTGGTAGGTAGACCAAATAGTTTCTTTGCAGATTTCCAAAAGTTAAGAAAAGACAGATACAATGAGACAAACAAAAGGCCAGTAACATACTTTTGCTGAAGACCACAATACGTGAAAATGCGTAGATGGCTGTTTATGATATTATTTTATCCAGTATGCTGAGGATGCAGAAACAATTTTATTTTCAAATGGTTCAAATGGCTCTGAGCACTATGGGGCTTAACATCTGAGGTCATAAGTCCCCTAGAACTTAGAACTACTTAAACCTAACTAACCTAAGGACATCACACACATCCTTGCCCCAGGCAGTATTCGAACCTGTAACCGTAGCGGTCGCGCGGTTCCAAACTGAAGCGCCTAGAACCGCTCGGTCTCAGCGGGCGGCTCAATTTTATTTTCACGGTGAATGATATAGGTTTGTAGTAGTAGACTACAATGGATTTTCGTTTCAGTAAGCCATATAGCTGTTCATAAAATTCAGTATTATGCCTGAAAAAAAAAGTGAGACATCCATGAAGACATGGTCGGATGTCAATTTTACTTACTAAACCTACATACTTTGGAGGATAGGTAAATGATTAGACTTGCAGTTGTATGTGACAGATGTATCGGTCATTAGAGTGCAATAGTGTTATTCATGTTTAGTTTTGTTATCAGGACTGTAGGTTATACAACGGGCTTGAACAGTCAGATATTGAGCAACCACTGTGAGGGAAACAGAGAGGTCCCGTACTCTTGTAAGGAAGTGTTATCGGCAACAGTCGGTTTGAAAGGGGCTCCATTTGGCCGGCTGGTCGAATCGTGCAATATTCAGATGTGTCCAATGTTTTGAAGAGGCACAGGCATGTTATTCCTGGTGTCGTAATGTGGGAGCTATTGGGTAGACTTCAGGTCGCAGCTGGTTGTGTTTGAAGGAACTCTAACGACAGAACGGTATGTCACGGAAATCCTGCGTCCTCAAGCGTTACCTTTTATACGAAAGTACCATGGTGCCATTTTCAATTGGAGAATGCTCTTCCACACATGTTTCAGTGAACTCTGTGTGTCGTTGTTGTACTGCTGTGGCCAGCAAAATCCCCAGACCTGTCCCCAATGGAGCTCGTGGGGGAATAGCTCCAACGTCAGTTCCACCCCAGTGCCAATATCTGATACGGAGTATTTTCAACAGCTGTAGGCAAGCTTTCCCCCGGAAGAGATGCAACAGATTTTCCAAACAGAATGAGAGCATGGTATGCCAGAAAGTATGCTTCGTCATATTGCTAAGTGGGGTCATAGATACTGCCTAGTTCTTTCTAAACTTGACTCTATATTGTAATCGCTGAAATAACATCACGTTCCTTCTCAATCAGCGAAGTTTCATTCCGTTTCCTTCCCCACTTCCGGGTTCTTTACTTTTTTGTCAAGTAGGGTACCTAAAGAAGCCGTGTCTTCGTGACGTGTCTAGAGGGTGCGAAGGTACCCAACGGTTACTGCGCGGTCGCAGAGGGTGGGCTTACTGGTAATTTGGAGCTCCAACGTCATGCGCGTAATGGGGCTCCTTAGGGATATGGCAGCAAGAGAGGAGAAGAAAACCATTGTGCACTCCGTGTGCAGACCGGGGGGAGTCATTGCAGATGTGGAAAAGGTCCTTCCGGATGCCATGAAGCGTACAGGGTGCACCCATCTGCAGGTGGTCGCTCATGTCGGAACCAATGATGTGTGTCGCTATGGATCGGAGGAAATCCTCTCTGGCTTCCGGCGGCTCTCTGATTTGGTGAAAACTGCCAGTGTCGCTAGCGGGATGAAAGCAGAGCTCACCATCTGCAGCATCGTCGACAGGACTGACTGCGGACCTTTGGTACAGAGCCGAGTGGAGGGTCTGAATCAGAGGCTGAGACGGTTCTGCGACTGTGTGTGCTGCAGATTCCTGGACTTGCGCCATAGGGTGGTGGGGTTTCGGGTTCCGCTGGATAGGTCAGGAGTCCACTACACACAGCAGGCGGCTACACGGGTAGCAAGGGTTGTGTGGCGTGGACTGGGTGGCTTTTTAGGTTAGATGGCTTTGGGCAAGGACAGAAAGGGCAACAGCCTCAAAGGGTGCAGGGACCAAGCATCAATCGGTATTGTAATTGTAATCTGTCGAAGTTGCGTTGGTAAAGTACCGGAACTTCAAGCGCTGATAGAAAGCACCGAAGATCAAAAAGTTACAGGTACGGAAGCTGACTGAAGCCAGAGATAAATTCTGCCGAAATTTTTACAAAGGCACAGACGGTGTTTAAAAAGGATAGATTGCCATCAACCGTTGGTGGCGTGTTTTTCGCTGTTACTAGTAGTTTATCCTGTAGTGAAGTAGAAGTGGATAGTTCTTGTGAATTATTATTGGTGAAGGTTACACTCAACACCCGAGCTAGGTTAATAATTGGCTCTTTTTACCGACCTCCCGACTCAGCAGCGTTAGTGGCAGAACAACTGAGAGAAAATCTGGAATACATTTCACATAAATTTTCTCAGCATGTTATAGCCTTAGGTGGAGATTTCAATTTACCAGATATAGACTGGGACACTCAGATGTTTAGGACGGGTGGTAGGGACAGAGCATCGAGTGACATTATACTGAGTGCACTATCCGATAATTACCTTGAGCAATTAAACAGAGAACCGACTCGTGGAGATAACACCTTGGACCTACTGATAACAAACAGACCCGAACTTTTCGACTCTGTAAGCGCAGAACAGGGAATCAGTGATCATAAGGCCGTTGTAGCATCCCTGAATATGGAAGTAAACAGGAATATAAAAAAAGGGAGGAAGGTCTATCTGTTTAGCAGGAGTAACAGGAGGCAGCTTTCAGACTATTTTACAGATCAAAACGAAAATTTCTGTTCCGAGATTGACAATGTTGAGTGTTTATGGAAAAAGTTCAAGGCAATCGTAAAATGCGTTTTATTCAGCTACGTGCCGAGTACAACTGTGAGAGACGAGAAAAACCCACCGTGGTTCAACAACAAAGTTAGGAAAGTACTTCGAAAGCAAAGAGAGCTTCACTGCAAATTTCAACGCAGCCAAAACCTCTCAGACAAACAGAAGCTTAGCAGTGTCAGAGTTAGCGTAAGGAGGGCTATGCTTGAAGCGTTCAGTGAATTCGAAAGTAAAATTCTATGTACCGACTTGACAGAAAGTCCTAGGAAGTTCTGGTCTTGCGTTAAATCAGTAAGTGTCTCGAAACAGCATATCCAGACAGTCTGGGATGATGATGGCATTGAAACAGAGGATGACACGCGTAAAACTGAAATACTAAACACCTTTTTCCAAAGCTGTTTCACATAGGAAGACCGCACTGCAGTTCCTTCTCTAAATCCTCGCACAAACGAAAAAATGGCTGACATCGAAATAAGTGTCCAAGGAATAGAAAAGCAACTGAAATCACTCAACAGATACTAATTCGATTCTACACAGAGTAAGCGAAAGAACTTGCCCCCCTTCTAACAGCCGTGTACCGCAAGTCTCTAGGGGAATGGAAGGTTCCAAGTGATTGGAAAAGAGCACAGGTAGTCACAGTCTTCAAGAAGGGTCATCGAGCAGATGCGCATCGATCTGTTGTAGAATTTTAGAACATGTGTTTTGCTCGCGTATCATGTCATTTCTGGAAACCCAGAATCTACTCTGTAGGAATCAACATGGATTCCGGAAACAGCGATCGTTTGAGACCCAACTCGCTTTATTTGTTCATGAGACCCAGAAAATATTAGATACAGGCTCCCAAGTAGGTGCCATTTTCCTTGACTTACGGAAGGCGTTCGATACAGTTCCGCACTGTCGCCTGATAAACAAAGTAAGAGCCTACGGAATATCAGACCAGCTGTGTGGCTGGATTGAAGAGTTTTTAGTAAACAGAACACAGCATGTTGTTCTCAATGAAGAGACGTCTACAGACGTTAAAGTAACCTCTGGCGTGCCGCAGGGGAGTGTTATGGGACCATTGCTTTTCACAATATATATAAATGACCTAGTAGATTGTGTCCGAAGTTCCATGCGGCTATCCACGGACACTGCTCGTCTTCGTACCTGTACTCGCCCCCGCCTAGCCACACCTACCGACACGCACTCTGAGTCCTGGGGTGGCTAGTGTTCAGCCGTACAACAATCTCATCTCGTGCGTCTCCAGGCAGCCAATACATTCGTATAACGGGTAATCTGTTCTTTCATTCCTTCAGCTCCGTTGGACTTACCACCATTTATGTTTCTGCGCATAGCGTGCGAAATTAGCTACAATAGTACGTTTCAGCTCAGGAGGACTTCTCAGTATTTAACTTTCTGATAATAATGTATAAAATTAGCAACAATAGTACGTTCCCTATACATGTGCAACGATGCACAATACTATTTTTGCTTTGCTAACGTATTCCTTGTAGCTTGTGTGAATTACTTGCTGTTCTTGATGCTTCTACTGTGTTCGTATGGGTACACTTTTTTCGGGATTTGAAACAGTTACTCTCTGAGGCAGAGTTCTGCATTGTATTGAGAACTCATAACGCAGATAGCTGAACCGCCTCCATTGTGGGCTTATGTTTCTGCTCTCAAAAAGAGTACTTGAATGTTAACATAATTACAACTCTAGTTTTCTTATTCGTAAATATTAAGGTACTATTTTTATAGCTTATTTTACTTGTCTCTGAGAACACTTGTTGAGGCATACATAAATTCTTTGCTGCTTTTATGAAAGACGTCTTCTGGTTTTTTTTTTGTTTTTTTCCACTGTAATATTACGTGACAGCTGGGGATATACATCCCTTCTCTCGGCTGTTCAAGTCTATATGTAGCTTCTGTTATAGAATATTATAATCTTTTCATCATGGTATTAATTTCACAGTAGCAATTGGAAATTTGTGATAAGTTCTATGGGACCAAACTGCTTAGGTCATCAGTCCCTAGGCTTACACACTACTTAATCTAACTTAAACTAACCTACACTAAGGACAACACACACACCCATGCCCAAGGGAGGACTTGAACCTCTGACGGGGTGAGCCGCGCGAACCGTGGCAAGGTGCCCCGCGCGGCTTCACAGTAGAACTTCAACCTTTATAAACCTGTAGAGACAACATTTTGTATATCTCTGTTGCATGTCTTTGCATGAATATGGAATTATATACATATTTGCTACCTGGTACGTTGATTATCACCACCATGCCGTAAGAAGTTCCTTATAAGTTCTAAATATCAATGTAAAATACAAAGACACATAGAAAATATAGAAATATCTAATGTGGAATAAGGAAGCTCGCCAAGAGCTAGAAATAAAGCAGGAATATATGGAATTTCCTTTGGTTGTGGGTAACAGTAGTGGATACTGCGCTGAGTTCGCTGGAGAAGGGAATAGAGTAAAATAAAGGCAAACGTCGAAGGGGGAAACCCAATTAGAAGACAGTAAGATAACTGTGGTGGAAATGACTTTGCATTCAGAGAAACAACAATCTTACGATTCTATCTGAAAGGAAAGGGGTCCTATCAGACATGAACGAGTATGATGATGGTGTGTGCCGAGAAGCGGTGAAGATATAAGTTGAGACCATGAATGTCAACTGTAAATAGAATGTTGCAAATTTTAACTGTAACTGATCCCCGATGTTGAAATGCAGAAATAGTCCACGTTGGCCCTATAGCAACAGAAGCGGCAACAACCGACAACGTTCGAATTGAGCTCGAATTCCATAACCGTATAGCTTCACACTTCTGCGAAGCAATATGCAGCAATTAAAATTCAAAATTTACTTTATTTAGTAGGGAAATAAGGTGCACAACGGTCAGCTTCACAGAGAGAAAACAGTGAAAGAGGGCTTGCCATGGAACCGCCATCACGCGGGTTTCGCCGTGCGTTAGAATGAAGTAAATCATTATTATTTTAATAATATCCAGGCCCGACCAATGAAATCACTTGCTGTACAAACATCATGAAAGCTCCAAACCACCCTACACTACCCAATAATCTTTGAAAGAGATGTCATTTTTCGTTCACACACGTCGTCAATGGAATCGATGTGTATCCTGCTTAAAACAATCTTATAAGGCAGTGTTAAGTGCTTTCGCAGCTTTCAAATTCAGCTTTCTCTGTCGAGAATGGTGACTGCCGGCGTCACGCCCGTATTCACGTCGAAACTTATTTGTACTGCCTTTGCGTTGTCACCGTTGTTGTTTCGGTTGGACCACACGACACTGAAGCCATTACCGACCAGAGAAGTGATGTTAAGTGGGGTTAAGTGGCGTGTTGGCACTATGAAGTCATATTTTACTCGCTGGACAGCTGCCTGTCCGTACTGCAGAGAGCAGTAACCATTTTGTCGTTGTTTCGTCATTCTGAGGTATCCTTACGGAATTTTCGTCGATGGGGTGTGGGCCAAGATTGCATAGCTCCTGATGTACCTACACTACCAACATTTATATAAAAATCACAATCAGCAAGATAAGAAACATGCAATCCACTAACTTTACAAGACATTCAAGACATTCTGGTGCTTGTATCATCTGGAACGTATTTGGAGGAATGACATAGACTTCATCAGATTTCCATTGATACTAAACTATACACTAAGAAACGAAATTCTCAAATGACAATCGAGGTAATCATTGTCCCCATGAACACAATCCTATGTTACATGTATCACTAAAGTTTCAGCAAGCTATATACAGTCGAAAGTTCAAGAGCCCTCGGAAAAATTCCTAATGACTGGTAGATCTATTTTACGACAGTTTGGCTAATCAAAGTGGAATCGAAAAAAGCACAAATATGGTTAGTACCTGCAAAATTTAAGTCAATAAAGTGTTGTAATCTCTATAACGTTCTTATTTCTATTCAAGGGAAAGCAGAAAGTAACAACTGGACCTCAAATTCAAATTAAATTAATTTTTCCCTTACTCTTTATTCGGTTCAACATTTCAAACTAAAGGCACATACACATTTCCGGAAAATATAAGAACATTCCAAATTCGCAAGTAAATCAGTGACCTTTTTCTGCCTCCGTGACCTGCAGTGAGATTAGTCAAGCGCATTTTCTCTTGTGAGCAAAGCCGGAAACGCCTCACCGTCTACTTGCTTGGTAAGGACGCGCATGTGCAATGATGCCAATGATGACTTTGTCTCATTTATAAAGTCACTTATGGAATCGACTCTGTTTCTTATGCTCGATCATCATCTTAGGTTTTCTCATCGAAAACAGTCAACATTTTAACGTCATTCAGGGCACTCCACACTTCCATACAATCGTCTTATTGTCAGAAACCATCAAATGAAACAGTTTCTCCTAACTCAGAAATAAGACCCCAGGTATCGTATAAACGTGAGTGCATTTCTGTGCTTTCCAGTTGTTTCACTTGATTCGGTGGCTCTTTGATGAATGGGCACTGAAGCGGTTCGCTGTCATCGTCAGAATGACATTTTTCACGCTTTCACAAGAATGGTCATCACTGCGAATACTAATGTATTGGACCATGGCCATAATTGGTACTGTCCAACACTATTGCCCAACGTCTTCGTAATACGAAGTTTCAGATTCTAAATTACTTCCCGGCCAATCGCTTGTTATATCAAAGTGACGCTCACAAGGAAAAAATAGAGTTTCACATTACCCAGAGCTGGTCGGTTACTGAAAACTTCGGAACTGTTTGGCAACAGCCTAACTTTCCACTTCTGTGTTTTCCTGTCTTTGTTCATGTAGCCACTCATCGAGAAATTCTGCTGCCATCCACGCCTTTTTGTTGGAGCAGTAAGCAGTAATAATTTGATATAATAAGAAATTCAGCCTTCAGTTGCTAGGTAAAATTTTTTTAATTTACCTAGGTTTCGAAGCCAATAATGGTATCTTCTTCAGAACCTATAAATTAACCCATACAGACATATATTAAACATTGAAACACATCATCAATCTAATGATTTCGTAATAAGGAAAATCGTGATACTTACAAAAAATAAAATATTTTGAGGGCCAAACGTTGGCCACGTCACAGAATAAAACTAATACAGAATAAAGACGCATAATCATAAGATTATGTCTGTCGATACTAAAAACAATAAGAAAAACGTAGACGTAGCTACGCCGGGCCAGGGATAAGAGTCACACGTAAGCAACAAGGAAACTAGGCGTCGCGAGCAGTTCCGCGGCGAGGCTCGGCCAGCTACCAAGCGCATGCGCAAGTGCTAGAGGCAAGCTGTCTCAAAATTACTTAGCGCAACGCAAATTGTAAACAGAATGTGACAGGAAACAGTCCTGCAAATGGACAAATGTCTACCTATGGTACAGTACATTAAACAATTTTCGTAAGAACAAGCTACTAAGTCCGAACTGTATTAGTTTTATTCTGTGACATGGCCAACATTTGGTCCTCAAAATAATTTAATTTTTGTAAGTATCAAGATTTTCATTAGTATGAAATCATTAGAATGATGATGTATTTCAATGTTTAATATATGTCTGTACGGGTTATTTATAGTTTCTGAAGAAATACCGTTATTGTCATCGAAACCTAGGTAAACTAAAAAAAATTTTTACCTTGCATCTGAACAAGTCACGGTTGCTGAAGCGCTTCATTATGTTAAAGATCTGATAATTTGATATCCCTGAAACGTCTATGTCTAGAAGTTTTCACTATCAAAGGAGGTTTTAGTTTCTGAGAACCGCCCATGTTCACTGCAAGCAATTGCGTGAAGCTTTCTTAGTTTTCCTCTCATCCATAACGTTTTTGTCTTTAAAAGTCAGTGTTTGGTCGAAGTGAAATAATATACAGTTTTGTCAGTATCAAACATATGGAGAAGATCGTAATTTGACGGCAGGCTTCCTACTTCATTTTTCCATACTGAACAAGTAAAGTCAGTGAGTCAGTCCTCACTAGCGGAGAAGTCTACGATGCCCAGACCAAACACGAATGACAAGTTCTCCTTAAGGAATACGACTGCCGAAAAGTATGTCCGGTCCTCGACATTGTCTAAGCTTCACGACACAGGAACTCAGCGAGGTCCATTTCCTCACTCTGTATGATGCGTTTGCAGCATCGGACATTTCTGCTTCAGAATCATTAATCGAGAGAGTGACTGTGTCTTGAAAAATTCTGTATATCCCTTTTTCCATCCCACGTTCCGTGGCTCCAATAATCTATTTCTTTTCTGCGGGAGTCTAACACTATTACTTCTTTTACAACTGATGTACCGGTAGCTATAATAGAAGTGCAGCTATTTACGGAGGTCCACTGTGGGTTGTAATTACCGTATGGCAGCGACGCTTGGTAGATATGCCAACGCGTTAATACGGTACCGATGTAGGCTGGACAACAGATTAGTTCCAGTTGTGGCCACTAGGTCCAAACGTAAAGCTGTGCATTGTCTGTCATTTGCCAAGTCGTAACGTTGAATGAACAGTATGACTGCCGAGAAAAGAGACCGTGTGCTGTTAGCTGTTTCATGTGAACGGCAGCTATTACAGTGCTGCATCGGGAGAGTACCGCCGACTGAAAATTCTGAAAAGAGGTTCGATGTCATTAAATGTTTCAAAGAAGATGATAATGAAATTCGAAAACGGGTGAGCTTTGTGTGGCACCTGGAAGAGGACAGCGTCCTATCCCAGTAGACGTCGATGTTGGGGTTGATTTTGCTCTGACTGACTATGCAGCACGTTCCCCGTGTAGTGCTAGTGCTCGTACAGTGTTACAAGAATTGTCCATCCCATGGTCAACAGTACGGAACGTTATGTGGTTGATTTTACAGTGGTATTCGTGCAAGATCCAGACGGTGGAGCTACCCTAACATGATGATCCGAAGCAACGTTCTCAATTTGCTGTTCGGTTTCTGGCACGGGTCGAAGTTGAGGACACGTGGTCGGCCAATATTCTATGGAGCGACGATGCACATTTTTCACTATAGGATGCAGTGAATACACAGAACTGCCGAATTTGTGCTGCTATTAAACCAAGTGTTGTGCACTAAGAGGCATTGCACTCGCTGTATGTGACTGTGTGGTGTGGTTTAACAAACGCCTATACTCTCGGTCTGTTCTTCTTTGAAGAGATTATATCGAGAGGGCGCATGATGTGTATCGTGACGCCTTCACATTATCGAAACCTCCCTGTACAGCATATGATTCGTGCTTTAGAAGAGCGCAACTGTGTGGAAACCACGGTTTACATGCAAGACGGTGTAACATCACATGTCACTCGTCCAGTGAAAGATCTGCTTAATGTGACCTTCCACGTGTTATTTCCAGATGTATAGCCTGAATCCATGTGACTTTTTGCTCTGTGGATATCTAAAAAGACACGTTTACCAATGAAGCGTTCGGTCTCTATCTCATCTGAAGGCCAGTATACAGGAACACGTTGCTCGGATTGCACCGGAATTTTTGCGAGCAACTGTTGGTGGTCTTTTTATGGATGCATCATATCGTCTACGTCTCCGGTACTCATATTGAACAAATTGTGTGAGAGGCGATTACTAAAAACAATCAACATTATTTATTGCATTCATAGCACAAAATTTGCATCTGATGCCAAAACTGGGATATTTTTTTCCAGCGTAATTCGGTTCCGCTATCTACCAAGTGTTGCTGCCATACGATGATTACAGCCCACGCTTCACCTCTGTGAGTAGCTGCATTATAACTGTAACCACACAGTATGTACTGAGGTACGTTACTCAATCTGTGGTGAAGAGCTGAATCGCGAAATAATTACTAACACAATTTACGAACCATACGTAATAAAGAGAGTTAGGTACTCAATGATCTTGAATTACACAGCGTTTTTCGGTGGTCTCCCATGACAAATGCTTCGATGTACTGGAAGTACCAAAACACACGGGATTTCTTCGATTTATAACGATGTTTTCAAGAGACCCGACAACTTGTTCTACACTGCGGGAAAAAGAATGCAACACCTTCAAGAAATGTGTTCACTGGCACTACAGTATGATATGTGCATTTGACGAATTGTAGTGTTAGTGATTCATTTGTCGCGGTCATTCGTCATCGGATGGCGCTCTGGAGGCCTCTCCGTTCGCCCTCTGTTTTGACTCTGTGGGCAGTAACTGTGCTGAGTTTAGAGGTGAATAGTGCGAACAACATTCATTCTAGGATACAATCAAGCCCCGCTAACAGTTACATATGTAGAACCACTTCAGCAATTTGAACAGAGTCGCATTGTTGGCCTGCGGGAAGCTAAATTTACGTATGGACAAGTTGCTGCACATGTTGTGCACAATGTATTGATTAAGTGTCACTACTTTCAGCAGTGGTCCGTGGAACGTTCTCACACCTGTAGACAGATTCTGAACGTTCGCGTAGTACAGACACACATCAAGGTTGACACTTTCCAAGAGCCAAAAGTAGCTGACAGAACATCATTCAGGAAAGAAATTTGGGCACATATCGAACCTGATGTGACACAAAGGATTGGAAACCGTCTGCTTGCAGTTTGCCTCTGATCAGGTTACCATTGACAGAGCAAGACCACCAAGCACAGGTACTCTGGTGCCGTGAAAGAGTCGATTGGAGACTGTAATGGGTCTCTGTTGTCTCCAGTGATGAGAGTAGGCTCAGTCTGTATATAAGTGATGGACGGACCCGTGTCGGTGTGGACCTCATGAGCGGCTTATTCAGAAGTGCATTCGACCACAGGATTCACCCCAAGTTTCGTGGTGCAAGGGGCTAGCAGTACAACCCGCAGTAACATTTGGTTCCTGCAAGGTAAAGTAGCCAGTGCCCGTTACAGTACGTAGGTTGGTATCCCTCAGCTACTACAGTTTTGGTGACTGGAAAATGCCCTTGCAGTGTAGGACAATGATCACCCATGCACGGCCGTTACGTCGCAAGGCACCCTTATGACGCGCAATTGTCCTGGCCGTTAAGATCAACATATCCTTCGCCAACAGAACACGCATGGGATATGACTAAAAGGGAACTTATTTGTTCTCCAAACGCTGCAGGAACCATCTTCGAAGTGGAACAATAGGCGGAAGGCGCCTGGGACACTCCGTCACTGAATGCCATTCTGCTCCTTTACGATTTTCTGCATACGAGAATGCACAGTGCTTTGCCGCCATGGCGGGTTACACTTTGCACTGATACGACTGATATGGCACCTTTACTGTGACATTTGTGCTTCATTTGGTCGGAATTCGTCAAAACTGAGGTGCTCTTTCAGCAGGAAATGCACAGTCACAAACGGCTACTGCACCGCAACGCGCTCCTCTTGGTGTACAGTTGTCTTATCCAGCAACATCACCAGATCTTTCTCCAATTGAACACGTGTGGGACGTCATGAAGTGGGAATTTGCTCGTTCTCCAAAGGCTCCAGGAACCGTTGCCTAATTGGAACGGTAAGTACAAGGTGCTTGGGACCGTCCATCGCTGAATGCCATTGCGTACCTTTACGATCGTTTGCATGCGAGAATACACAGTGCGTTGCCGCCAGAGGGGGATATTCTCTGTACTGATGTGACTGTACTGTGACATGCGTGCTTCATTTGGTCTGAATTTGTTATCATGTACTCCTACAGTGACGAATTACCTTTTATATCGCTTTTCAGTAAAATGACCTTGTCCTTGAGCGTGCTGCGTTTTTTTCCTGGCAGTGTATTTATCGAGAAATTCCATTTATCGAGGATCGAATTAGCAAGAGTTGGCGCTGCAAATGTAATGGCAACGAACAGCTATTCTTCAGCTACATACACATATTAATATGGATCCAAAGGAGTCATGGTGGCAGCGTCTCCAACGCATAATGACTTATCATTATTGAATATCACCTATCTACATACAGGAATCTGAAACGCTCTAATGACACAATCATTTCACATTGTCTTTTAAGATCGACATTCATATATACGCTATCTTGCATGCTTTTACAATTACTCTCTTTCTTTCTTTTTTGTATCAGATGAACTACACTGCCATTTAGTAAACGCTTTTCAGTTTCATCAACCACTTATTTTCTAATTTAACTTTCATTTTCCCATCAGAAACGCAATTTTCTTCATGAGGACTTGATGTCAAGGTCTAAAAGTTTGACATCATGCAACAACATATTTCTCATTCATTTGTTACATAACAGTTATTGCATTAGAAATGAATCTTTGAAGGATGACTTGCTGACCTCTGGAAAATTAATTAACATCAAGATAAAATTTGAGAATAAGGCATAATTCAGTAAGTAAAATAATACAGATTAAATCCCTTTTGTGTAGGAGCTAAGCAACAAATACTTCATATAAGTATTGCATACTGAAAGAGGAATGCTACCCCACTAACTTTCTGCCTATACTTCTTACATGTTCAAAGAAGGTACTGATTATTGCTTTCACTTTTTACACACCTTAATGTTTTCAGTGAATACCAAAGGATTACCATACCTTAGAAGAACGCATATAAAAAGTATCATTTTTCTTCAATGCGAAACAAATATTTTCATTAGTATATTTAATGATACTGAAAAGAGTTCAAATGATTACCATGAATATAAAAATGGAATGGATACCACACGGTACTAATAAATGTCTGTAAGAAACAATTGTAAAAATAAATATGATGGTAAAGTACTTCATGAATGCTGACATTATATAGAGCTAATAGCTACTGCGATCACAGTCCTCGTAAGAAAAATTGATTCACACAAGTTTCTTATTTAGGAAGTTTAACAAAGCAACATCTTTCTAAGATCAAAATTCTCTCTTTTTTTCAGACGGTTGAAACAACAAGAGGTAAATATCAAGGTAATAATGTGACAATTATAAAAACAAATGAAATGAAAGTTGTGAAAACACCAAATATAAATGAAAAAAGAAAAATCTTTGAGGAGGGATGAGTGCTATGTTAGATGCCCACAGTTCAAAAGGGAATGTAGCATTTTTATTTCCAGTAACTTAGCTATAACATGCGAAGTCGGTTTTGATCTTGAATGCAGTCTATGACCTACACCGCTTGATGTCACATGCAGGTTGCCCGAATGTAGAGGCAATGATGTTACAATTCAAAATGATGGAGATATGGCTGTGGCAGGAAATTTAAAACTGCACAATGGCGCAACTAGCACAATCATCCCTAGTTTAATGTGCCAGGAAATTAAAAAAAGTACTAGATGCTGGAATTAGCCCAGTTTTGCTTTGCAGCCCATTTATCACAATCTATGTTGGCACCCTTTTCAAGGACATAACCTTCGTCAGCAACTCACACAAAATGTTTATGTCAATGTTATTTCCACATCTAAGATGTAAGTGAAGAATTTCTAAAGATATTGACGATAATAGTGCAACTTACAACATTTCCATATCAAGAACATCTTGTATTATTTAGCAAAATACAAGTGACACTGTTAACCTAACTTCCAGAAAAGACTTAGATCTTTATGCTACACTTGATCCAAGGCACAGTGGGGCCCAAAATTAAATATTTCGAAATCCAAATTGTTTGTATTATTGTTCCACAACTGCACAAAACACAGGATAGCTAAAGTAATATGTCAGCCCCTGGAAAAATGCAATTCTTGTGTAACTTAAGATACACTTCATCACCCGAAAAAGCAACATTGTAATGGGAGAAGAGGACAATACTGCGAGAGAAATATAGCTAACGTTATTGACTGGCTAATATTGATATTTTTAATACTTTTGATCTTCAAACTACCTGTGATTATGTTCTGCTGGTGTACAAAACCAAACTTATGAGGGAAGTTGTGTAATTTACTGATGTCAACTATGGCACTAAGGCTACTCAGAGAAGTTTACAGATTGTATCTTCATAACCAGCTACCAAATAATACCAACATCTATAGGATGTTTATACACTGACATCACATTTACTGGCATTTTATTACAAGAAGGCTTTCGAAGACTGGTGCATTTTTCTGAGATAATAAATGCATTGTTTCACTTAAACTCCATAATTTTGTAACACAAGCATAAAATAAAAAACCAGCAAATACAATATGTTATGTTCGCAAATATTGTTCTGTCAAAGATGATGATGTACAAGTTTTCGCATAGATCTCTGACAGTCAACGAAAATCGATTTTAGGGTCAAATTAAAATTTTCAGAATTATTTAACAAAATACGTGAAAATTTCTTCTGTAACAATACAGAATGCACACGTGACTGTACTGCTATAACCTAATGGTTCTATAACTGAAACAACACATTGCTCATTTATTGTCACTAGTGATGTAACTTAGAGGACAAGCTGCACTTGGAAGGAACCAAAAATCGTCTTCCTTGTTTATCAACATACATACAGATTTAGTCTATAATTTTACAAAACACTCATGGAAATACAGATCCAACTTGCATATTAAAGGCGCTTGCTGGCAAGAACAGTTCAATCTTTATACCACACTATACAGAAACCAAAAACTGTTTATACCATTATTTGTACTATAACACTTCAAAATACACATGGTAATACTGATCTGACTAATATAATTGTTCTGTAATGGTGAAAAACGGATATGGTTCACATATTGACACTTCTGATCTAACTTACAGGTGAAGCTGCTCTTGGCAAGAGCTAGGTTCCATCATTGAACCACGCATTAAAGGGATCAAAACTTGTCTGTATGATTTATCGAAGTATGTAAAGATTTGTTCTACAACATTATAAAACATTCATGGTATGACTGGTCTATCTGACACATTAAGCTGCACTTGAGGAAAAAAATTTGATTTCCATGCCACACTTTAAAGAAACTTAAAATTGTCTGCATGGTTTATCAAAGTAAATGAAGATTTATTCAACGTTAAAAAATACACATGGCTTACTTTTTAGCACTATTGGTCTAGGTTACAGGTTAAGATATACTTAGTGGGGACTGACTCATATTGTCACACAATGGAAACTACATGAGACTTCTTCGAAATAGCATACAGATGAGTAGTTTTCACATTTGAATTTTATACACGTTTGGTAACATGGGCCTGGGTGTTACTCCGCAACAAAAACGTAGCAAATAGCCACCATGTATCATTAATCCTCCACAAGGACTGCAACCTTAATGTGATGAGGAGGTTTGCATGTCCCGTTATGCACTGAGAGCTATACTGGTGGGAGTTTAAGCTCCTGGCAGAGACACCCAAGCCAGACAAGGTTGAAGTGTTGGGACCAGATGAAGCGACCAGTCCACAACGAGCCCCCTAAAGGTTTCATATTGGATGGCATCTGGGAAGGCTCAGTCGAGAGGCAGGAAGGGCTCTTAGATGTAGTGAAGTCAGCCTTACTAAGGGAAATAACCCCGAAGAAAAATTCAGCAGTTGCTGCCTTACAGTTAGGTGATGGTTTACCAAAGGCTAAAAGAAGTATACCTTGATCAAAAAGTACTGACAAGTTATGATGCCCTACTATGGCAGCCTTACCATATGTCTAGCTTGGCTATGTGGTGGCATCCCATACCGGACACTTTAATTTACTCATAATCTTCAAAGAAACCTGTCTGATGGATTAAATAGAAGACGACCCAAGCAAGATAAGGACAAACAATTTGGAATAGTTGAAAAGATCAACATTGTGACTTGGAATATGAGAATCCTGCACGTAAAAGAACAGAGCTATGTAAAGAACTGAAACAAAGAAACATTAACATTGCAACACTTACAGAAACGAAGAAAACTCTGAGAGGAACTACAAATTTAGATGGATACCTAACGATCTACAGCGGTGTAGGAAGTAACAAAAGAGTAAGTTATGGAGTATCTACACTAGTGGATAATAAATTGGATAATTATGATTCGAAGATTGTACTTACATAAATGACAGAATCATAACATAGGGATTCAGAACAGATCAAAGGCATATAACAATGACTCCGTTGTAAGCTCTTGAAGATGGAAGAAAAGAAGAGACTGAGGCTCTTTGTGAAACCGTACAAAGAGAAGTAAATAAATACAACAAAATGGACCACCTATTAATCTGCTAAGATTTAAATGCCAGTGTAGGAAATAATCCAGTGCCATTACCGCATTTTACAAACTATAAGAAGCACTTTTTCCTCCGAAAAATTGCCTTCAATATTCAGGTGCGTCTTATACTCGAAATTAATAAAGAAATGTCTATTGTTTGATTTAAAAATCCCACCAGTCTTAAAAACGGCCACAAATTTGATGCCACGGAAAACCTATTTCTATTTGGCGACGTTGGATTCAACTGGCAGCAGCAATGCACCGATGCGACAAACACGCGTTCTAGGGATTCACAAGATTGCTAACGTCGTCTTCCACCCGCCCCTCCATCACAAACCCAGAACACTGTCTAGTCTATGATGGGTGATTGCGGTCTACTGTGCCAGTGAACTTCATTTGAAAGTGATTTGTGTTGTCGGTAACAGTACAATATTTTTGTTAGGTAGCTACATTAGCAGCGGGAACTTTTGGCGAGCAATACATAAATGACAATGGACTTTCTCTCATACATTTTGTCTCAAGTAATGGACTGTAAATAATTAAATCATCTTTTAGGAAAAGAAACACACATAAATACACTTGGTGCGGGAGGGGACAGAGATCAATAATAGTTTGCGTGATCGCCAACAGTAAAATACGCGCGATGTTCGTTTTTCAGAAGTAATGACATTTATTCGGATCACTATCCAGTAGTAGCAACAATAGATATTGTCGCTAGGTGGAAGATGACAAGAAGTGTTGACACAAGAAGGAAGGAAAATTTTAAGGTCTGCCTATTACAGGATGAGAGTATGAAACAGAAACAGAAAACAAACACCGTCCGAACAAGCCCTGAAGGCCCAACGGTAACGACCGACCGCCATGTCATCCTCAACCCTTAGGCGTCGCGCATGCGGAAGAAATCATGAAACATCTGTATCAAAACAAACTGAATCTTTGCATAAACCAGACAGATGCTTATGATAATTTAGAAACCGAATGCAGAAATATGAATTAATGTATTGAACAGGCGAAAACCGAGACACTAGGAAAAAAGAATAACAAAAGAAGTAAATAGGGACTTAAGAGTATGGAATGAAGACGTCGAAAAGCAATTTAGGAAAAGAAACGAGGAGTATCAGATATATTTACAGTCGAAAACAGAACAAACGAAACAGGATTATAAAGAGACAAGAAATATAGTAAAGCCATCGCCAGGAAAACAAATGAAGGATCGTGGAATAACTTTGTGAGTAGAATTGAACATAACATCCATGAGAGACAGTTTTTAGCTTACGAGATGATAGCGGATTTTAATAAAATTGAAAAAGGGACAGCACACCTAAATAATATACCAGAACAGAGATAAATTGCGCTTTATAAACAGCTTTAGAGGAATACCGCCTGAAATGGGTGAACCATACGACGGCGATCTCATACTGAGCCAAGAACCAAACGACGCCTTGAATAAAACAAAAAATCGGAAAGCAACAGGCCCCAGTGGCATAAACGCTGAGTTACTTAAATACGGGGTGTTATTTGTAGAAATTAGATTCCTTATTTTATATAATATGTGTTGGCAAAGACGTCAGCTTGCAAAACCATGGACGATTACAGATGTCATTTCTGTCTTTAAAGCAGAAAAACGAAATAAATGCAATAATTATCTTGGTATAACATTAGGAAACATGGCGTATGAGATTCACGCCAAGATAGTAAAGCAACGTCTACCATTTATAGTCGAAAATCTGTTATCTGAGGAACAAAATGGATTTAGAAAAGAAAAATACTGTACTTATAATGTTTTCACACTTAAAGAAATTATAGAAAAACTAAGACAGTTTAATAATGAAGCACGTCTCGTTTTTATACTTATGGAACATATTGCACATGAATGGATATCCTCAGCAAATAATAAAGGTGACAGAAAGCGTATATAAAGGTACAAAAATAAGAATAGAAACTGACCATGCTATATCGGAAGACATACTGATAAACCATAGGATTCGACAAGGATGAAGCTCGTCCCCCACGCTTTGCAATCCAGGGTGGGCCCATTTAATACATAAATAGGAATAACTAGGGACAGAGATGAGATACAGGAAAATGTTTCAGATAAAAGTTATAGGTAGCAAAGAGGGTCACGTAGTGCTACCAATGGCCGTGACCTTGAACGTGATTTTTCTAGGTGGTTTGGAGGTTAAAGTAATTTTTTTAAAGGAGTTTCCAATATTTGATTTAAGGCTTGAAAAGAGGGGCAAATTTTACGCATAAAATTTTACGGTCATGACATGGTTCAATGAAGGTCAAATAAGCAAATATGTTTTTAATTCTAGTAAGGATTAGCACAAAACGGAGGAGGGATACAGCAAAATAGAATTTTAGACACAAATTGAAAGGGGCATGCCGAGGAATGAGAGGTGAGGGGACTCACTCAGAGACTTGTAAAGCAATGATCTATGTTTTAATTATGTTTGGTCTGCCTTGGAAATGTCAAAATAACATTGATACATTGTGCTGTAACAATTTTTGGTAATAAATACCTTAATTAAAACTTAAAGTTCAAATCTCTCTTCGCTCTTTCCAAATCCGATGTCGCAAACAGAGGTTTCAATGAAACAAAACTCAACCGTCGAATAACCTTCGATAATTACTTTTAAGATTATGGTTGTTGGCAGTGATACGTGATCCCTTATGCTCCTTCAAGTTTGTGTCTAACATGTATGAAAGGGAAACGGGACAGCAGAAATATCTTCAGACTTCAAGAGCAACGCAGTAATTTGAATTCTAAGGCCATCAGTTTAATTCTGCAAAATAAATACATGAATTATTTATGGACCAGATGTTACCCCGGCTGCGCTCGCATATCAGTATCTTTGTTATGATGAGTGATGATGAATAAGTAAGCCAGTAATTTATGAATATTTGTGTGTATAGTCAGGTAAAGATGTATGTATAAAATTTATGCTGTACTGGTATGTAGATATATAATGCTTGTGTTTCTGTTATTTTGGAGTATGTCGAATCTGAAGACATGCATTGTATTTCCTGATTATATTTAAGATATACCTCGATTAATTACATTAGTACAGAACTAGTAGATCTTTAGGGATTCCACTGACACACATGGGGCAGATTTTGCAGGCAGTGTAACAGATACTAACCGTTTCTTCCTTCCACTTAATGCATTATAGTGCCTACATTTTTTATCCATCACCATAAGATTATTACGATTAATATAGTCAATTAATACATCAGAACCAAATGCATCCTCACCAACAGCTTCCCACGTTCCGTAAGTAAAGAAGGTACGACTTCTTTCTGTTTGTCGTACAGACATTAAGCGACGCTGTCGCTGTGAGTCTTCAAACGTCTCGGAAGCTGTAAGAGACGCGTGACGTTTAGTGTCTAAAATGTGACGTGCTTGTGACTGTCTATTGTCTCCGTACCTCTTACGGCTGCCTGACGTTCTGCATCCAATTTCGGCGGAACTGAGATTGCTCCGAGATTTGTTACGTTCCAGTAACTATAGCAACTCGAGCCCTCTTCGATCCATGCGCCAAATCAAACTCGTTTCCTACGTATCGTATTAGTTTTAAATATGATCTCGGGCTTACCGTCGGCCGGCTGTGGTGGCCGAGCGGTTCTACGCGCTGCAGTCTGGAACCACGCGACCGCTACGGTCGCAGGCTCGAATCCTGCCTCGGGAATGGATGTGTGTGATGTCCTTAGGTTAGTTAGGTTTAAGTAGTTCTAAGTTCTAGGGGACTGATGACAAATGGTTCAAATGGCTCTGAGCACTATGAGACTGTGGTCATCAGTCCCCTAGAACTTAGAACTCCTTAAACCTAACTAAGGACATCACACACATCCATGCCCGACGCAGGATTCGAACCTGCGACCGTAGCGGTCGCGCAGTTCCAGACTGAAGCGCCTAGAACCGCTCGGCCACCACGGCCGGCGGACTGAAGACCTCAGAAGTTAAGTCCCATAGTGCTCAGAGCCACTTGCATTTTCTTACCGTCGTATTTTGCTCTTATATCCCAAAAAAAACTCGACAGCTATGCCAGGTGGTGTAGCAACTGACTCATAAAACGCACGCATAATAATATTGGTTTTACACTATCACGGAATAATCTATAAACACTACGAGACACCGATCATCGCTCCTGAGTCGTCTGCTTTCCACTCGTGTATACCATATTTAAGAATATTAATAATACTCAGAAAAATAATACACATTTCTAAAGTAACTTGTGATCTTCCTCAGGGTTCAGCAGCAGAGGAGAAAAAACGTGATAGAGTTATTTTCGCATTTAATAATACACTCCTGGAAATTGAAATAAGAACACCGTGAATTCATTGTCCCAGGAAGGGGAAACTTTATTGACACATTCCTGGGGTCAGATACATCACATGATCACACTGACAGAACCACAGGCACATAGACACAGGCAACAGAGCATACACAATGTCGGCACTAGTACAGTGTATATCCACCTTTCGCAGCAATGCAGGCTGCTATTCTCCCATGGAGACGATCGTAGAGATGCTGGATGTAGTCCTGTGGAACGGCTTGCCATGCCATTTCCACCTGGTGCCTCAGTTGGACCAGCGTTCGTGCTGGACGTGCAGACCGCGTGAGACGACGCTTCATCCAGTCCCAAACATGCTCAATGGGGGACAGATCCGGAGATCTTGCTGGCCAGGGTAGTTGACTTACACCTTCTAGAGCACGTTGGGTGGCACGGGATACATGCGGACGTGCATTGTCCTGTTGGAACAGCAAGTTCCCTTGCCGGTCTAGGAATGGTAGAACGATGGGTTCGATGACGGTTTGGATGTACCGTGCAATATTCAGTGTCCCCTCGACGATCACCAGTGGTGTACGGCCAGTGTAGGAGATCGCTCCCCACACCATGATGCCGGGTGTTGGCCCTGTGTGCCTCGGTCGTATGCAGTCCTGATTGTGGCGCTCACCTGCACGGCGCCAAACACGCATACGACCATCATTGGCACCAAGGCAGAAGCGACTCTCATCGCTGAAGACGACATGTCTCCATTCGTCCCTCCATTCACGCCTGTCGCGACACTACTGGAGGCGGGCTGCACGATGTTGGGGCGTGAGCGGAAGACGGCCTAACGGTGTGCGGGACCGTAGCCCAGCTTCATGGAGACGGTTGCGAATGGTCCTCGCTGATACCCCAGGAGCAACAGTGTCCCTAATTTGATGGGAAGTGGCGGTGCGGTCCCCTACGGCACTGCGTAGGATCCTACGGTCTTGGCGTGCATCCGTGCGTCGCTGCGGTCCGGTCCCAGGTCGACGGGCACGTGCACCTTCCGCCGACCACTGGCGACAACATCGATGTACTGTGGAGACCTCACGCCCCACGTGTTGAGCAATTCGGCGGTACGTCCACCCGGCCTCCCGCATGCCCACTATACGCCCTCGCTCAAAGTCCATCAACTGCACATACGGTTCACGTCCACGCTGTCGCGGCATGCTACCAGTGTTAAAGACTGCGATGGAGCTCCGTATGCCACGGCAAACTGGCTGACACTGACGGCGGCGGTGCACAAATGGTGCGCAGCTAGCGCCATTCGACGGCCAACACCGCGGTTCCTGGTGTGTCCGCTGTGCCGTGCGTGTGATCATTGCTTGTACAGCCCTCTCGCAGTGTCCGGAGCAAGCATGGTGGGTCTGACACACCGGTGTCAATGTGTTCTTTTTTCCATTTCCAGGAGTGTATTAGTATTAGTACGGAAGTATGGGTGAAACTCGTTGAGAATTACATAAACGTTCAAGCTATCTCCATGCCAGATTTCATCAAAATCGGTTCAGCGGTTTAGTCGTGAAAGTGTACAAACAGAGTTACTTTCACATTTATAATTTTAGTATGGATGGCTGGAAGAAACGGTAGAAGCCGACAGTTGGAGAAAATCAGTTTGGGTTTCTGGAACACCCCTGAAAAAAGGCAAACCTACGCTTATAGCATTTGTAGATTCTGAGAAAGCCTTTGCACAATATTGGCCAGAATACCCTCTTTAAAATTCTGTATGTAGCGGGAATAAAACAAGGGAGCGAAAGCCTTTCTACAGTATGTACGGAAACCAGACTGCAGTTATAACAGTGGAAAGACATGAAAGAGAAGCAGCAATTGAGAAGGGAGTGAGCCAGGCTTGTAACTTATCCCTGATGTTATTCAGTTTGCTCAGCGAGAAAGCTGTGGATGAAAGCAAGGACAAACATGAAAGGTAAGAAACGTTCAGGAAGAAGAAATAAAAACTTTGAGGGTTGTCGATGACATCGTAACACTGTTATGGTCACAAAGAACTTCGAAGGTCGCTTAAACCAAATGAATGGTGTCTCAAAAGGAGATTATAAGATGCATTTTTTTTTTTTTTTTTTTTTTTTTTGAGTCAACAGTCTTCTGACTGGTCTGAAGCCTCCCGCCAAAAGTTCCTCTCCTGTCCCAACCTCTTCATCTCAGAGCAGCACTTGCAACCTACGTTCTCAGTTATTTGGTGCTACACGTATAGCAATCTCTGCCTTCCTCTACAGTTTTTACCCTCTACAGCTCCCTCTAGTACCACGGAAGTTATTCCTTGATGTCTTAACAGATGTCTTGTCATCCGGTCCCTTTTCTTGTCAGTGTTTTCCATATATTACTTTCCTACCGATTCTGCGCAGAACCTCGTCATTCTTTACCGTATCAGTCCACCTAATTTTCAATATTCTTCTGTAACACCCCATCTCAAATGCTTTCATTCTCTTTTCTCTTCTTTTCCGGTTTTCCAACGATCCATGTTTCACTATCATACAATGCTGTGTTCCAGACATACATGCTAAAGAATTTCTTCCTCAAATTACGGCCTACAAAGGATATTACTACACTTTTTTGCCCAGGAATGCCCTTTTTACCAGAGCTAGCCTGCTTTTCATGTCCTTGCTCCGTCCGTCATTTGTTATTTTGCTGCCTAAGTAGCAGAATGCCTTAACTTCATCTACTTCTTGACCATCAATCCTGATGTTGAGTTTTCCGATGTTCTCATTTCTCATACTTATCATTACTTTCGTCTTTCTTCGATTTACTCTCATCCATATTCTGCACTCATTACACTGTTCATTCCGTTCAACAGATCCCGTAATTCTTCTTCACTTTCGCTTAGGATAGCAATGCCATCGGCGAATCTTATCATTGATATATTTTCAAGTTTAATTTTAATCCCAGTCTTGAACACTACTTTTATTTCCATCATCGCTTCTTCGATGCACAGATTGAACAGTAGGACGAGAGAATACATCCCTGTCTTACATTCTCTTTAATCCGAGCACTTCACTCTTCGAAAGCTTTTCCATGTCGTCAAATCCAGTAAGCGTGTCTTGATTTTTCTTTAGTCTTGATTCCATTATCAATGGCAACGTCGGGGGAGGGGGGGGGGGGGTCGGGTCTAAATCAGAGAGACAAATGCTTCACTACTGGAACTATGATACAGCCTGCAAGGCTGCAGTAGTTGTAAGTGGATGAAGAGGCTTACACAAGATACGTTAGTGTGGTGAGCTCCATCAAACCAGACTTCGGACCGAAAATCACAACAGCTACAACAGCCTCCAATATAACTTCAGAATCGATACCTCTCAGTCCATTTGTCTGAACGACACTATATCGATACCTCAGAAAATTTGCCTTTTCTACACACATGACACTTAGATAAACCATTCCAGATGCACCAGCTTCAGTTGTCTAGCCAATGGACTGATGTTATTCGACTGTTAGCAAGGCGAAGTCAAAATATTGTAATTACTGGGGCACTGTAACTGCTAGTCCCTTGCGAAGTAGGGGAGCAGGGTTGAGGACTTATGAGAACTAACGATGAGATTAGTGAAACGTAAAAATTTATAATTTCCCGATAATGTCAAGAAAGGCCTGCGATAAGCCAAGTAATCCGAATTAGCGCTGCCGGCGCCAAGCGAATAAATTTGTACCAGACGTGCGGACGGCAAAGTGTTAATTACAATTTTGCATTTAATCTTTTGAATATCATTGTGGTCTGTTAAAATTTGGACTATCTTTACAGAATCTCTCTTTGTTGTGGGCTTCTGATTGCTGCTGAACCACAACTTCTTTCAGTTAATTGCAATGCTCAGCAGTATTTTAATTAAATTTTATATTCCATCATATTACTACTTGTGATCAGAATACACAGCTTTACATTTACGTTCATGTTTGACAAACAATCTAATGAGTGCTTAGTGCCTTACCTGTACTCTGGGATACGCACTTACTGGGTTAGCTCTGTTGTGCTCAGGAAATACTGTGAGTCAGAATTGTTTTTCACATCTGGTTTAAAAAGTGAATACATGCTATTTGTGATCATTTATTTAAAGAAAAATAGTGCAGAAAAGTAGTAACATTTCGTGGCACTGGTTAGTAAATGAAGTTTTGTTCGCATTTAAAAATACTGGAAACTTGTCTCCTATTTTGAAAAATACTTCAAAATACAGTGTTCAATGTGTGAGAGATTGTTATTTCAAGTTTACAGATGAAATTGTGTTATTTCTAACGGAATTCCTTTTACTGACAGGATAATGATTTTATGGCTTGTAGAAACATTAGTTCTTGTACCTTGAATATAGTATTTCTTTCTGAAGGGTACATTTTTTCTTTTCCTTTAAAGGGCCTGACAGGCTGTTATGTCTATTATCACACATGGATGCTGGTGCATTATAAACATTGTCTACTCCTGACTGAGGAACGTTTTGAAATTGTTGTCTATTTTCTCCTGTTCATGAATCAGGGTTGAACGAAGGGAAGCAAGTGTGGAACCCGTTGGGATTTCTGTAGACATTTATAGTATTGTGAGTAAATTTGGAGTGAAGTCCAATCAATTTTTGTGACTTGAAGCATAGGGTTGAGAAAATTAAGATGAAGGAGTTGAGATACAGAGCTGATTGAGGAGCCATTTCTGTATGATTAAAATGTGCTAAAAGTATTGAGCAACGTGCAGTTCATCTTGGTCTTTTGGGACAGGGTCTAAAGGTAGTGTTGTGTGTACTGTTGAAGTCCAAGGCTGTTTGCACTTTCGTGGAAATCTAAATAGTGTTACTTTGTAGTTCATTTTCTAATATTACTTTTATACAGCGGTACTATGTTCAGTTTTGTGTGTTTTTGCTGTCATGTATTTTTTGTTGATTTTCTGATGTTGATGCCAAGTCTGTGGTGCTGAGAAGTAAATTTGAACAGTAACATTCTTGAAACTTCCTGGCAAATTAAAACTGTGTGCCCGACCGAGACTCGAACTCGGGACCTTTGCCTTTCGCGGGCAAGTGCTCTACCAACTGAGCTACCGAAGCACGACTCACGCCCGGTACTCACAGCTTTACTTCTGCCAGTACCTCGTCTCCTACCTTCCAAACTTTACAGAAGCTCTCCTTCGGTAGCTCAGTTGGTAGAGCACTTGCCCGCGAAAGGCAAAGGTCCCGAGTTCGAGTCTCGGTCGGGCACACAGTTTTAATCTGCCAGGAAGTTTCATATCAGCGCACACTCCGCTGCAGAGTGAAAATCTCATTCTAGTAACATTCTTGTCTTGACAAGGAGCTTTCAAGGAACTGCTGAAGATTTAGTCGAAGCTTTTTCATGTTTTGGACAGATGTGGAACTGATGACATTTTTTGTTGGATTTGGATGTTGATGTAAGCAGGGAAGGCTGTTTTGTTGCCACTGGTGATTACCTTGTTCAGTAGAGGATGAACAAGCTTACATTTGGTCAGCAGGAGACGAAATGGAGCACATTTTGGAAAAAAGGGAGAGAAGTGACAAAGTTAGAGTGATGCGACATTCAGACTCTGGTGTTTTACGTAGCGCTGCTTCTTAGAGAGAGGAAAATGTATTTCATAGTGATTCTGTTGATATGTCTCCTAGTCAGTTGGAAAGTTTTGGGATGAGAGTATTGTAAATCAGGTCAGTGATGTTGTTTTGAATGAGTTATCTGTTTTTCTGATGTTGTTCAGCTACTGAGGTCCACCAGTAATTGTGATGCATCAGCAGATGGTTCTGCAGCTTATTCTGTTCTGGCTGAAGTATTTCAGTTCCGAGACTTTTTCAATGGACCGATGGCATCTATAAATGGAGATGATTGTGCTAACACAAAAGAACTTAGAGAGAAGTTAGAGAATAAACTGGAGGCTAGTAATAAAGATTTGAGTAAAGATCTGTCAGAGAAAACAGGAACTAGTTTGAAGGGAATTTGTGAGAAATTGAGAGAAACAAAGCGAGGACAGTGCCAGGCAGTTAAATGACCAATTAGCGCTAATGATATTACTTTGTAGGGTAGATACACAGTTTGGAAAAACGGTGTGAATACGTTAGTGGATATGTTGTGGGAAAATGTAAGGGGAGACAATGGGAGAAATCATGAGAAAAAACACATGCTTTTTTATTTGCTTATTTGAAAGTAAATGTAATTGATATTATTAACCCTACGTTTTTCTTTAAAATTCAAACTACAAATGGTATAAAAAAATTAAAACCATAAACAGTGTAATGCACCATACCCACTTTTCAAGGTACCCAGTAGAGGAAAAATCTTTTTGCTCAGTTTTGCCTGTGAATCTGGAAAACATAGCTTAGAAGGCTCTGACGTTTTGTATACAACACAGCAGTGTATAGAAGGCTGTGGAGCCATTTTGTAGTCCAAGCAGTGTGGTATAGAGGGCCATGGAGGGCTGTAAGCACGTTTTAACCTGTTTAGTGGAATTTGAATGAAGCCGGATTTATTGTGTCATTCTTCAAGCAAGATTGAATATATTGATAGTTTTTACAATGCCTATGCCTGATAAAGTATTTTAAAAATATAGGGAGTCCCATATTTCCAATACAAAGCAAAAAGCTGATGTCGAGGTTAGGGTTGGACCTGAAGATACAAACACTGACTTGTCACCAAGTACATCTAAACTAAAACTTGGGAAAGGGGTTATGTGAGAAGAAACAAATCGTGACAGAAATACAGATTTCAGCATTGTGGATCTGGAATTGGTGTCAGAGGCACTTAGAAAAGCCTGCAAGTGCTCTTTTTGTGGAGGAAATGTGAATCTGATGGAGATGGAAAGAGAAAAGGTTTGTTTTGCACACTGTACATTTTATGTCAAAACTATGACATTTTTCAAGGCATTGAAGGCCAGTAATAGAATTTATGAAGACAATATGAGATCTGCTTGTGGACTAAGAAGGGCAAGGATTGGCAGAGATGGTGGAAACTTTTTACACAGTATTATGAACATACCTGGTCCTCCGCTAAAACTTACTGCAATGAACACTACTCTCCTCAATACAGTTGCAGAAGGAAGTGCAGGGAGCATGAAAACGGTAGTTCAGGGGGGAATTCAAGAAAACTGTGATGCAACTAATATGAAAGATATGGCAGTTTCCTGTGACAGTTCCTGGATGAAGAGGGAGGAAGGGGGATACTTCAGTGCATAGAATTTCAACAGCCATTAGTGTCGACACAGGAAAAGTAGTAGACTTACATATGTTGTCTAAATATTGTGCTGCATGTTCTTTGCACAAGAAATTTAATGATGCAGCTAAAGAAACAGAATGGCAAGAATCTCACATAGCTGTTTGTAACAGGAATTATGTAGGCTCCAGTGGTGGAATGGAAGCTACTGGTATTGAACTCATTTTCCATAGGTCTTTGCGAAAGTAAGGAGTAAGATACATACAGTGTTTAGGAGATGGACTCCCTAGTGCTTTCGAGAATGTAGTTGAAGGTTGGCCCTATGGGAAATACCATGTTATTGAAAAACTGCAGTGCTCAGGCCATACTCAGAAGAGGATGGGTGGACGACTCAGACGACTTGTTAGACAGTAAAGGCAAGCTACAAGAGGATGGAAACCACTGGGAGGTAAAAACAGACTAACAAAGAAGGAAATTAATAGTTTGCAAGTATATTATGGTGTGCAATTAGAAATAAGCTCACAGATTTGGATAGTGTGAGGAAGGCAGTATGGGCTATTTGGTTTCATTATTTGTTGACACCACACCTTAACGTGGTCCATGTTCCAATGAATGGTGCAAATTTCTGAAAAGCAAGGAAAGTGCAGAAGCTTACAGTTTCAGTGTGTGAATTCCTAAGGGACCAAACTGCTGAGCTCATCAGTCACTAGACTTACACACTACTTAAATTAATTTATGCTAAGAACACCACACACACACCGATGCCTGAGGGAGGACTCAAACCTCTGGCAGGAGGGGCCACGCAATCTGTGACATGCGCCTCAAACTGCATGGCCACTCTACATGGCAGGAAGCTTACAGCCATAAAAATAATCTTCCTTAGAAGGTTGCAATGGCCTTTAAACCACCTTTTCGAGCTCTGGCATCACCAGAACTGCTAGAAAAATGTCTGCATGGCAAAATATGGAACCCAAAGGAAAGTTTCAATGCTCTTATTTGGAAGAGATGTCTAATGACTGCGTTTGTTTCCAGTTTAATAGTGAAGATTTCTGCTTTGGAAGGTGCAGAAGTGTTTAATGATTTCACATCCTCAGCAAGTTGGGCTTAACATCTGGAGTCTTCATTGAGTAGATACTGCAGATCATCGATGAGCAACGAATCGCAAATGTGGAAACTCCAGTACAGAATATAGGAAAATTGCTAGGCAAAGGAGCAGAGCTAAAAGAGCTGTTGAGGATGATGACAAAGAACTGGAATATGGATATGGTCAGTTTTAGCCAAGGTATGATTATAATACTTTTAACACATTTCATCCAAACTTTAAAACGATTTTTCTGCAACTTCAGGTTTTCTCTTTTCAGGAACAAATATATCAGAAACTATGGCAAGGATATCGAAGAAATTTGGCGCACTTATTCTTTTACGCGGAGGCAATACTTAAGTAGAAAAAAAATTTAATCTAGACATTATAAATAGTTTTATGATTGATAATATATGGAATATTTGTCTGTAAAAAATGTTCAAATCCAAAATGTCATGGGAAATAAAAGAAATAATTTACCAAAAAGTTAGTGCATTTAATTGTACATTTATTAGTGTAGATTACTTTACCACAGAAAAAATTTGCCAAATTTTCCTGGAAGTAATGAAAAAGTGTATCTTAAAATAATAATGTAAAAAATCAAAATTCTGTCACAGAATTAAAATTTTACTAAAAATTCTGTAAAAATTATTTAAAGCATGTTGGATCCCAATACATAAGTGTTTACATAAGTGAGATTAAACAAAAAATTACATACATATGGATTTACAAAAATTCAGTGCAAGTCTGTCACTATCTCTCCCCAATGTACTTAGTAATACAGTTAAGGGAAGAGTTGATTATATGGATTCTGGCATGAAGAAGTGCCAGATCCTGCATCTCACAGTGGAAGGCAGGGAATTAATTGGAATGGTCATTTTAATTGTGAAAATGTAAATCTTGGTGGCATGTCTAGCTCTGACTGCAATCATATCTTGTCTGTTAAAAAGTTTCAAGTGCTCAGAAAAACATCAAATGGTATTCATTCTCGCACTAGGTTCGATTAATTTGATGTTACACTGCCACCAACTTGGCCTCTTGGTCATAAGATAGATTTAGTGTGTGGCTGCTTGGAAGGTGAGCTTTTTGTGTCCATGTCTGCCTTGCTTAGGAATTATCAATCTTATGAGGAGTTGACGCTATTGTTCTTTTCTTCATATGATTCTGAGGTAGTAAGGCAGCACAAGACAGAGTCAAACATTGTATTCTGATGAGGGAAAATTTTAATCATTCTGATTTAGCAACCCTGTGCGATTTTTTGAACAAGTGTTGTTAAAACTCCGGTTTCTGTAGAGTCCTTCTGAGTTGATTCACATTTGTCTCATACTCACGTAAAATTATAGTTGCTGGTTGTGTTAAAGGTGAATTAGAAGGTTTTCAAAGATTATTTAGAATGTTTGCAAAGTTTGCTACGAGACCTAGACTATGAAAGTAGCGGAAAGAATGACTGGGGTCAGAAAGAGAATCAGTTCTCATATTCTGATCTAAGGCCACAGAGGAGTAAGAACTACAATCGTGGGCAGTTTAATTCGCATCGTAATAGATATGGAAATTGCAGAATGAGGCATCAGGATGAAGTATCGGAACACAATGGAAGTAACAGTTTCAGAAGAGACAGAGTAGGTTGTAGTGGTAGGCGCTTTGGTCATAATACAGAAATTAAAGAAGTGGTCAGTGGAATGATAGAGATTTGTGTCTACATACTGTGAAGGTGAAATCATTTGATCCATGGAATAATGCGTTAGCAGAGAGACCACAAACATTTGACTGACAATTGCTGTCTACAGCCAATTTTTGTCTGTAAATGTGACAGACAAATGCTATGGACAGGTGATTACGTTTCATTTTGAAGATGTGATGGAACTATTGCTCAATGAGAGGTAGAAAAATTCAAATTTTTGTTGATTCCAGCGCTTTGGATAGATGTTAATCCATTGATTTTTTGACTTGTTTACTCGATAATTGTATCTAGGTGCCCGTGTTGAGTGAGTTGACATTCAGAGATGTAAAGGTGTAGATTCACAACCTATTTTTTCCTTTACAGTGAATTGAGGCGAAAGGACAATCATTGGAAGAGTGTAGAGGTGAAAGGAGACGTATTGAATTTCTGTGTCTAGGTAATAAGGCTTTTGCGAATTTTATGGTTGTGCCAAGGCTGGCGATGGAAGCTATTTTAGAGATTGATTTTTTGTCTATGTCCTAAGCAGTGATGTTTGCAGTGAGGTGACACTGAGGCATATTGAGCCTATGTTGAAGCTGATCTCTCGATGAGTACGCGGTTAGCGAGAAGAATTCAAACTGTTCTTTTAAATTTCTCCCCAAATCTGAGCTACCTTCTGAATCGAAGATCGTTGTGAGTTACTGTTAGTGTAATTCTATCGTTGGATTGTCAATGAATTGTTTCTACTATGCAAGAAATATGAAACTGAGTTGACAGTGATGAGGAGACAGATAATGTAGTGAGAGGAAATTTTTTTGGTGTACTGTAATGTGATTCTTCAGTGTTTTCCGAAGACCTTGGTGCCACTAAGGAATTTTCATGCCAGTTTAAAGTTAATGGTCATAAGAAGTTCTGTGTCAGGCCGTTTCCTACACCAGTGATTTATAAGGAGAGAACTAATGCAGAAATGGAGAAGATGTTGCAGAAAGCTGTGATTGAACCTCCTGCTGATTCATACAATAATCTGTTCTAAATGATGTCAAAGAAAGTAGATTCTACTGGGATCCAAACAGATTAATAATGTTATTGGACCAGGAACTGATAAACCATTGACATTATATGTACCTTTACAAAAAAATTCATGGTGTTGAGGTCTGATCTTCCATTGACTTAAACCCAAGTTTCCATGTCGGAAATTCACAACATTCTTAAGTTATGGCTTTTACTAAAATTGTCATGAGTTACCCCTCAAGTTGAATGTGAATTTGGCTGCATTTATCAAACGTTTTAACGGTAATCTTCCAGCAAATTTTAGAAAAATTCTAACTGTGCCTTCTTTTTGTCAGTGTTTTCCATATACTCCTTTCCACACTAAATCTGTGGAGCACCTAATTCCGCCTAATGTTCAACATTCCTCAGTAGTATCACATCTCAAACTGCTTCAATTATCTTCTGTTCCAGTTTTCCTACACTCTGGCCGGCCGCGGTGGTCTCGCGGTTCTAGGCGCTCAGTTCGGAACCGCGCGACTGCTACGGTCGCAGGTTCGAATCCTGCCTCGGGCATGGATGTGTGTGGTGTCCTTAGGTTAGTTAGATTTAAGTAGTTCTAAGTTCTAGGGGACTGAAGACCATAGATGTTAAGTCCCATAGTGCTCAGAGCCATTTGAACCATTTTTTTCCTACACTCTATTTTCACTACCATACAATTCTGTGCTCCGAACACATATTCCCAGAAATTTTTTCTTCAAAATAAGGCTTATTTTCGATGCTACTAGACTTCTCTAAGCCAGGAACGCAATTTTTGCCAGTGCTAATCTGCGTTTTACGTCGTTCTAACTCCGTTTGTCTATCGTGTAGCCAAGATAGGCACGAAGCCCACATCCACTATAGTAAAACAAGTTTATATGCGATCTAGCTCTACAGATGAGGAGGAGATTGAGGAAATGTATGATGAGATATAAGAAATTATTCTGGTAGTTAAGGGAACCGAAAATTTAATAGTCATGGGGACTGGAATAGTAGGAAAAGGAAGAGAAGGAAAAGTAGTAAGTGAATATGGACTTGGGGAAAGGAATGAAAGAGGAAGCCACCTGGTAGAATTTTGAAAAGAGCTTAATTTAGTCATCGCTAACATTTGGTTTAAGAACCATGAGAGAAGGCTGTATACGTGGAAGAGACGTGGAGACACAGGAAGGTTTCAGATTGACTATGTAGTGGTGAGACAGAGATTTAGGAACCAGATTTTAAATGGTAAGACATTTACATGGGCAGATGCGGACTCTCACCACAATTTATTGGTTATGAATTGCAGATTAAAACTAGAGAAGAAACTGCAAAAAGGCAGGAATTTAAGGAGATGGGACCTGGATAAACTGAAAATACCAGAGGCTGTAGAGGGTTTTAGAGAGTGTGTTGTAGAAAGATTGACAAGAACAGGAGGAAGGAATACAGTAGAAGAAAAATGGGTAGCTTTGAGAGACGAAATAGAGAAGGCAGCAGATGACCAAGCAGGTAAAAAGTTGAGGGCTAGTAGAAATCCTTTGGAAACGCAAGAGGTATTGAATTTAATCGATGAAAAGAGAAAATATAAAAAAAAATGCGGTAAATGAAGCAGGCGAATAGGAATACAAACGTCTAAAAATGAAATTGACAGGAAGTGCAAATTGACTAAGCAGGAATGACTAGAGGATAAATGTAGGGATGTATATGCATATGTCACTTGGGGTAAGATAGGTACTGCCTACAGGAAAATTGAAAAGACCTTTGAAGAAAAGAGAACCACCTGTGTGAATATCAAGGGCTGAGATGGAAAACCAGTCCTAAGAGTCGAGGTGCACGAAACGGAAGCCATGGTCGAGAAGGGAGTGAGACAGGACTGTAGCCTATCCCCAGTGTTATTCACTCTGTATAAGCAAGCAGCAAAGGAAACAAAAGAAAAATTTTGAGCAGGAATTAAAGTTCAGGAGAAAGAAATAAAAACTTTGAGGTTTTCCGATGACATTGCAATTCTGTCAGAGACAGTAAAGTACTTGGAAGAGCAGTTGAACGAAATGGACAGTATCTTGAAAGATGAACATCAACAAAAGCAAAACGGAGATAATGGGAATATAGTCGAATTAAATCAGGTGATGGTGAGGGAATTAGATTAGTAAATCAGATTTGCTATTTGGGAAGCAAAATAACTGATGATGGTCGAAGTAGAGAGGATATAAAATGTAAACAGGCAATGGCAAGAAAAGCGTTTCTGAAGAAGTGAAATTTGTTAATATCCAGTTTAGATGTACGCGTCAGGAAGCCCTTTCTAAAAGTATTTATCTGGAGTGTAGCCACGTATGGAAGTGAAACTTCGACTATAAACAGTTTAGACAAGAAAAGAATAGAAGCTATTGAAATGTGGTGCTACAGAAGAATACTGAAAACTAAAAGGGTGGATCACGTAACTAATGAGGAGGTACTGAATAGAATTGAGGAGAAGAGAAATTTGTAGTGAAACCTAATTAAATGAAGGGGTTGGTTGGTAGGACACATTCTGAGGCATCAAGGGATCACCACTTAGTACTGGAGGGAAGCATGGAGGCTAAAAATCGTAGAGGGAGACCAAGAGATGAATGCACTAAGCGGATTCAGAGGGATGTAGGATGCATTAGTTACTCAGAGATTAAGAGGTTTGCACAGGATAGAGTTTCATGGAGAGCTGCATCAAACCAGCCTTTGGACTGAAGACCACAACAACAACAACAGCCCGTTCGTCATGGATTATTTTGCTGCCTAGGTAGCAGACTTCCTTAACTTGGTCTACTTCGTCGTCACCAATTCTGATGTTAAGTTTCTCGCTATTCTAATTTCCACTACTTCTCATTACTTTCGGCTTTCTTCGATTTACTCTCAGTCTATATTCAACAGATCCTGTAATTCCTCTTCACTATCACTGAGGATAGCTATGCTATTGTGAATCTTGTCATTGATATTACTAATATCTTTTCACCTTGAATTTTAAACCCAGTCTTGAAATTTTCTTTTCTTTACATCATTGCTCCCTCGATGTATAGATTGAACAATAGAGGCAAAAGACTGTATCTCTGTATTAAAACTTTTTCAATTCAAGTAATTTATTCTCAGTCTTCTATTCTTATTGTCTCGTGTTGGTTCTTGCACATACTTTATATTACCCGTCTTTCCCGATAGATTGCACTTATTTTTCTCACAATTTCGAACATCTTGTAGCTTTTTCACTGTCGAATGCTTTTTCCAGTTCGACGGAGCCTATGAGCGTGTCTTGATATGTTTTCAGTCTTGCTTCCATTATCAACGGCAACGCCAGAGCTGCCTCTCTGGTTCTTTAAATTTCTTAAGGCCAAATGATCGTCTTTTAACGCATTCTCAATTTTATTTCATTCTTCTGTATATTATTCTTATCAGCAACTTGGCTGCGTGAGCTGTTTAGCTGATTGTGGGCTAATTTTCGCACTTCGTGGCTCTTGCAAACTGCGGAATTGGGTGAATGTTGATTTTCTGAAAGTCTGATGGTTTGTCACCAGTCTCATACATTCTATACACCACCCACCGTAAATGGCCGTTTTAATGCCACTTCGCCAAATAATTTAAGAAATTCCGATGTAATGTCGTCTGTCCCTTCTGTCTCCTTTGATCTCACATTATATGATTGAAAGTATCCGGACACATGGTGGAATTCAGTATGGTGTTGGCCCACCCTTAGCCTTGATGACAGCTTCCACTCTCGCAGGCATATGGTCATTCAGGTGATGGAGTGTTTCTTGGGGAATGGCAGCCCATTCTTCACGGAGTGTTGCACTGAGGAGAGGTATCGATGTCGGTCGGTGAGGCCTGGCACGAATTCGACGTGACAAAACATCCCAAAGGTGTTCTATAGGATTCGGGTCAGTACTCCGTGCAGGCCAGTCCATTACAGGGACGATATTGTCGTGTAACCACTCCGCCACAGGCCGTGCATTATGAACAGGTGCTCGATCGTGTTGAACGATGCGATCAACATCCCCAAATTGCTCTTCAACAGTGGGAAGCAAGAAGGTGCTTAAAACTTCAATGTAGGTCTGTGCTGTGATAGTGCCACGCAAAACAACAGGGGGTGCATGCCCCCTACAAGAAAAACACGACCACACCATAACACCACCGCCTCCGAATTCTACTGTTGGCACTATACACGCTGGCAGATGACGTTCACCGGGCATTCACCATAATCATACCCTGCCATTGCGTCGCCACATTGTGTACCGTGATTCGTCACTCCACACAATGTTTTTCCACTGTTCAATCGTCCGATGTTTACGCTCCTTACACTAAGAGAGGCGTCGTTTGGCACTTATCGGCGTGATGTGTGGCTTATGAGCAATCACTCGACCATGAAATCTAAGTTTTCTCACCTCCCGCCTAACTGTCATAGTACTTGTAGTGGATCCTGATGCAATTTGGAATTCCCTGTGTGATGGTTTGGACAGATGTCGCCTATTACACATTACGACCCTCTCCAATTGTCGGTGGTCTCAGTCAGTCAAAAGATGAGGTCGGCCTTGTGAGTTTAAATATTTTGGTTGTGCCATGACTGTGTGCATTGATGGGTAAGAAAACTCCTTGAAATTGGGATGTCAAAACACAGTCAGAATTTGAGGACGTGAAAAAGGTTGTTTTTTTTTTTTTTTTTTTTTTTTTTTTTGGAAGCTCCTCTCTCGTGACATCTAAGATGGACCTTGGTGCAGAGCTATTCCAAGGATTTGAGGTAGATGACGTGATGAAGCGTCATGCTGTTGCTTTTGCGAGACAGGTGCTCACGAAGTGTAAACACAACTATTTGGTCACTAGCTTGAAGCTCTAGCTCTTATGTGGGGTTTTATGAAATTTAGGTGTTATTTGTTAGGTCAGACAATCAAAGCGTATACTAATCACAGATTATTAGAATTTTCAGTGAGTGTGAAGCCGACTGGCGGTCGCTTAGCCAGGTGTGCACTTTGTGTATAAGAGATCAACTATATGATAGTTTACAGCCCTGGAAAAGATAACATCGATGGTGAGGCTCTTTCGAGATCTCCTCTAGGGCTGAATTATGGGACCAAGGGTAATCTTAAGGAAAACACTTTCAGTCTCGTGTACATGCAGAACGTAGCATTTAATCATTTCATTACGAATTCAGTTGAGAATATTGAGACAGGGATCTATCATGGAAGGAAGTGAAGGGGAAGTGGAGAGATCCAAGCAAGATTGCAGTTAGGAAGTTTTACGAAGACATAGATGATATTTTGTTTAAGAAAAGAAATGGAGACAATTTACAGTGGGTTGTTTGCATTTCTGAAGAATTACTCTACAAAGTGAGTTGTCACATTCATTTGAGCTATTCCTTGTTGGTGCAATGAACTATTTTCAAGAACTTCGTGAATTATACTTTTTTCAGTTGCAGAAGTGCATTTGCAAACTCTTGGCTGTATGCAAGCCTTGTCAAAGGGTAAACCCGTCGACAGTGTCTCATCATACACCTTTTATTTCTGATCATTACACCGAGAGTAACAGAGCTTGCAACGTGATGATTTTTAGATTCTTGATTTATCAAACTCTGTTGGGTAAATTTATACAACCTATTGTCGAAGAAGATTCTGCGACCGGTAAGCTGCTCTGAATGTATATATCGTCTAGGAATCATGTGAGGAGATAACACAACTAGGACACATATACTTGCATACGGGCTATTACTTCTCGTAATATTGGCATTTAATACCCTCTGCCATGCACTGTACAGTGACTTGTGGAGTATGTAAATACACGTAAATTATCCTTAAATAAGCATGGTAGTACAAGTTCGGAAGCAGCAACGGGTATGAGACACGTGTTTCTCACATTATGCTTTATTTTGATGTGTACAAGTAGCTGTCGACGTGAAGCAAAATCTCCGCTCCGATGTTTCGCTTTCTGTGGTAACGATAAGTGAAACGTGCGAGCAGGGTTTAGCAGGTGTAGCTGCGCGCTCCTCTCCTATGGCACGTGAGCCACCAGACGTGAAAAGTTGTTTGCGCTGTGCTTAGTACGCATTAAGCTTCGCCTCCAGCAGGACAGGAGATTCATACGGCCTAGCAAGCAGTCAAGTTCACATGTAAAATGATGTAATGTGGCTGTTACATAACACAAGTTTGTGACAGAGGAATCTGGGTGATTTCTTGAGCGTCTCAGCTTCTGTTACAATACGTCTCTCCTCATTCTTCTTCACCACTCTTCGCATTTTCTTGTGGAAGCTCCGGAGTGAATAAAAACTGGCACACTAGCGCAGAACCGTGGAGTCGGTGGCGAAAGCGCGAGTCGCGAACAGGCCTCCAGCAGTCGGGTGGTATACTTCAGAAACAGAATGACAACAGCTGTGACGGCGGCGCCGCAGGACAGTGCGGGTGAGCCATTGTTTACATCGTGTTTATGTCACAGGTTTTTTTATAATCTCCTTCTTTTCTTCTCACGTTTAAACAGTACGTTTAGGCTCGTTACTTGCCCTGACTGTTTTTGCTTTCTTAACATCTCCAAATCTCTTCATTAATCAATTGCGTTCTTTCTTGCAATTTCCTGATCGTTTCCATGAAATCATCATGAAGTTTACAAAACTAACAACGAGACGGCTAACATTTGCCGCCAGAAGGTCGCTATTGATAATGCACAAGCGCACAAGGCACTTCCTTCTTACCCTGCCCTCGACACTCTGACCGTGGGCAGTGGACATCTCGTGGGGCGGACCATAGTAACATGATTCGCCCCCCTACCCCAATCATACCTCAGATCCTGCATACATTCTTGGTTCACATCGTTGTCTGACACGTGTCCAACTTGTCATCATGTCTGTGGCTCTCGCACGATCGTTGACAGTCTTGTACAGGTGATGATAATGATGATGATTATGATGGAAGTAGAAAGTGAAAGAGTGTGAAATCCTGCAGTGCCACATGATCTACGCTACCAAAAAACAGAAAGATACGAATGGGGCCCAAATACTGTTACGGATGCCATATTGTGAGCGTTTTTACATTGTTGTATCATATTATAATGACCTCCACGTAAATGTGTCTGAACTCATAATCGTCGGCGTGCGTCACGAGATGTACACTGGCAAGCAGGTGTTGAAGGTTTGTATTTATCTTACTGTTGTCGTAAGTAAACAAAGAAATTTATCTGAGACGCAAAAGGGGATGTCGATTGGTTAACTAATCTCGAAAAGATAAGATTTTTTTCTGAAAAACTGAAGTTTGTACTCTGTTTTCATGTCTTTACCATGAATATCGTACGTATTTATCTCAGACTAATTCATTTAACCTCCGCCGACAAACCTGCACGTCTGTATATCCTAACGGAATAATTCTGTACAATAGTAAAACGTGGCGTTATTATAATACGAGCCTGTAGATAGTGCCATCAATTGCCCTGTTTTCGCTGTTGACGCCTGTCAGTATCACATTTACATCTACATCTATGTCTACATCTAATTCATTAATTACTTGCATGTTCTGTGGATCATAACTGCGTCCTCTCACTGCGATATGGAACACATCAGCTTTGCGGATATAGCACACCATCTCAGCATAAAATATTGTAACATGGTGACCGTTTACATGATTACTTAAGTGTTTTTTCCATGCATACAGTGGCTTATAGTTAACTCTGTTTAGTCTCTCTCTCTCTCTCTCTCTCTCTCTGTATCTCCCTCCCTCTCTCTCTCTCTCTCTCTCTCTCTCTCCTTCTCCATAAAATGCGCGCACACACACACCCACACCCACCCACACACACACACACACACGATCTAACTACTACGTTTTTAGAAATTTGTCCGAATTCTACTTCGAATTATACTTCGAATGAAAATTTTTTGTGGCTGAGTATCTCACGCGTTCCGGTGCCACACTAAGGATCTAAGGATGAATGATGCATAGTGTAAATTATTTCTCCTTTTAGCCTTATGTTTATGAATGTTACTGTTGTTTTCAAACTAAAAATCACTATTCACAACAAACTTCATGAGGAAGTAACTGTAATTTTAGTCGGCTGTCAATATTCGCAACTGGTTAAAGAGACGTCAACAAAAAGCTGTAGAGTTGATATTAAGTATTATTCTGATTGCACGCTTCAGTGCAACAAACACTTTTCTCCTCCATGACGAGTTACCCCAGAATATCGTGCCATAATTAGTGAATAAAAATGGGAACACCAGTTCAACATTTTCGTCTCCAAACTTTGCTATCCGTAACGCAAAAGTTGCAGACATTTACGAATATCTGTAACAAGTGACTTCCAGTTCACATTTTCATCAATTTTATCACCTAAAAATTTAGAATAGTCTGTTTCGTTTACTGCATGCATTATTTCTGAAGGCATGGTCAGGATTTTTGGAGTCCTGTGTATTTTGTTTTATCAAAAACTAGTGACAGTACATTTACACTGAACCAGTTATTAATTTTCAAGCAAACAGTATTTATATTTCATGTTTTTAAGTTACTGATTTAGGCTTGATTACAAAATGTATATCGTAAACAACGAGAATAGTATCTGCTTTGTGGGTATGTGCTCGAAGATATTTTACACAGAGTGAATCACCTAAAACTTGCACCACAAAGACTGCAGAAATGGAAAGTGCTATTGATGTGTGGTTTTCATAGAATGGATTGGTAGTCAGGGATTCGTACTGTCAGCCAATGAAAAGATTGCAATAAAACTTAAAAAATATTTTTTGTGGAAATATACACTTTTGAAATGGAACCATCACTAATAACATTAACGCACTAAAAGTAGGGCAAATTACAATGTCAGTGGTATCTGTTTCAGGAGTCTAATGCAAATCATTTACGAGTTATTATATTTTGAAAAGTTTTCACACCGACACTTGTTTGTGTCATTCAATCTGCGTATTTGCTAGGTATGATGTTGTTATATTTGCTTACAATATGGTTGTGTGTTCCTTTAGCGCACCGCTACTTACTAGTCAGTTAGTGTGTGACAGTCCAGCGGCAGGATTCACCAGCGCAGAAAAAACCGACATGCCCAAGGTGCATGGAGTGTGTTGAAATAATGCAGTTCGATCCTGTACGGCATATGCGGCAACATATGCCAACAGACGTCAAACATATAGTGCATCATTTATCAACTTCCTCAGCCAGTTACGTGAAGCTGCTAGTGCAACATCTAGGCAACATAGCAGAAGGAAACAAGTAACGACAGAACAGGGGGAAATTAATTTTCAAGCTTCTGTAGCAGTTGATACGCACGTTAGCTCCCGCGCAATCTCAAGAGGAAGTTGCATGTCACGCAAATGTCCTACGCATCCTCCATCGACCTAGGTTCCAGTCCTGTCACATTTCTCCCATCAGGAGCTGCATGGAAATGATTATGAGAACTGTGTTTGCTTTTGTACATGGGCATTAAGACAGGTTACTCCAGATGTATCATGTACCCATATTCTTGTTTACTGATGAAGCCCCATTTACCAATCATGGCCAGGTAAACTGCTGAAACAAACTCTATTGGTCTGTTGACGGTCCCCGTTGGTTTCTTCAGGTGGAAGGTCAGTGTCCATGGAGTGAAAACATGTGGTGTGGGATAGTGAACCATCAGCTCATTGGTCCGTGTTTCATAGGCGGAACACAGAAGGCGCACAAGCACCGCAGCGTCCTAAAAGACCATCTTTGATGGATGGTAGAAGACGTTCCTCTGCAGACTAGGAGGAACCTGTGATACTGAAACGTCCCCTTAGAAAAATTTATACAAGACTGTGCTTAACCTGACACACAATATTTTGTTGGCGCAACGCAATCTGACTTTCAAAATTCCCTACAAAAGAATGGCCCTGACTAACATTAAACTATACCTTTCACAAATCACTTACCTCACAAAAATCTTCGCTGCTCAAGCTACTGCAATACAGCGAGCGCCACTACTGCCAGCTAAATAAAAGATTCAAACTATGGAAGGCACTAACTACTGATAGGGATAGTTAGCAAATGAAAGATATTAATAGAGAACAAACAATGTATTTACCTTGATATCATCATATATAAATATAGCAGTTCATGACAAATTTCAAAACTCCGCCATCTCTCTCCCCACATCCACCACTGCTGGCGGCTCACCTCCAACTGCGCAACGCTACGCGCTGTTCACATCCAGCTGCCGCTGCCCAACACTACAATGGCGAGTATTACAACAATGCAAAGCAGCCACAGACTGCACACAGCACAGCCAGTGATTTTCATACAGAGGTGGCGTTACCAATAAAAAAAGCTAAACAGCCTACTTACAATACCAACACGATGGCTGTCCAGTCCATAGTGCACGAAGTACTACTGCATGTCTTCAACTTTTGTAGTCCTGTCTTCCTCAGTTGCGTGTAATATTACGGTATATTGATAATTTTTACTTACGGACCGTCTGACAGCAACTGAATAAAACACAATTTTAGTGCCATAGGCGTTTCGCCTTTATTTTTTGCAAGGCATCATCAGTGGCCTGGAATATGTACATATGTTAGCTATTTTATTTACATTTTTGTCACTATGCCCATAGGCTATAAACAGTTCTGGTGGTTGGTATTTCCTATTAAGTAGTAATGTTTTGAACTGTACTTACAGGTTGCGTGGACAATTTCTTACATATTACGCTCCTGTTGCATTTTTGGTGTTGTTCTTCTTCTTATGAACGCCAATTTGCGGTTTTTTCCTCATTCCACAGCACTATGCACTGAACGCTTGTTTTAATGCAATTTTTGGTTTCTGTTGCCGACTGTCAAATGCTTTTGCCAAAGATCGGATGTTATTCTGTGTCTAGAGCCCCACGAAATAGAAAGCACACAACAAAAGTGAAGAAAGACTTAAAAACATTAAAAAGGACCCTTGCAATGGACTCAGAATATTCATCAGATATTAGCATCGAGGAGGTTACCAATGCCCTGAAGAAGGTTAAATCAGGCAAAGCTCCGGGTTTCGATGGTATCCACCCTGAGTTCCTCATACATGTCGAAGCCTACACAAAACAATGGTTGGCTAAGTTCTTTACGGACATTCTCCAAGTGGGTAACATTCCTCCCTCACTTAAACGAGCAAAGGTCATCGCAGTCCTGAAACCTGGTAAACCAGGCGATAGACCAGAGAGTTACTGCCCCATTGCCCTTCTCAATATGGTCTATAAATTACTAGAAAGACTGCTCCTCAACAGAATAGGATAGACTATACTCAAAAAAATCCCTATCGAACAAGCAGGATTCCGTCCATATCGCTGCTGTACAGATCAAGTCCTATCACTGACAACATATATAGAGGCGGGGTTCCAGAAGAAACATAAAGTAGCTGCAGCACTCATAGACCTAACAGCAGCCTATGATACAGTTTGGAAACAGGGGCTCATGTACAAATTAATCTGTGCCGTCCCCTGCAAGAAGATAACCAACCTCATTGATGATATGTTGTCAAATAGAACCTTCCAAGTAATAATGGGGAACGAGAGAAGTAAACAGATGAAACTCAATAATGGACTCCCACAAGGCTCTGTCCTTGCGCCCCTTCTTTTTAGCCTTTACATCGCTGACATGCCTGCAACCAGATCGCGCAAATTCGGTTATGCTGACGACTGGGCTCTAGCAACAGCCCACAGAAATATAGACACTGCCGAAGATATCCTTGCGAGTGACCTAGAGATTCTCAGCGAGTACTTTAGAAAATGGAGGCTACAACCTAGTGCTACAAAGACGGAAGTATCTGCCTTCCATTTGAACAACAAAATGGCCAACAGAGAACTACAAGTCTATCAAGACGGGAAATTACTAAATCACAACAAACACCCAAAGTATCTTGGGGTTACCCTAGATAGGACACTAACATTCAAAGAACACCTGACGAAAACTGCACCGAAACTTAAAACACGCAACAACATATTGCAGAAGCTCTGTGGCACCACTTGGGGCTCCACAGCATCTACCTTAAGAACATCCTCACTTGGTGTATCCAGTGGCAGAATACTGTGCCCCAGTGTGGCTCAACAGCAAACACACACACATGGTAGATAGCCAACTTAATGCAACAATGCGTATTACATCAGGCACAATCAGGCCAACTCCTACAGTGTGGCTGCCCGTTCTCGGTAACATAGCCTCTCCTAATCTGCGCCGTAAACATGCTCTGGTTAGTGAATTTCAAAAAATCATGACCAACCCTCAATTAAAAATCCATGAAGATACTCACGACATCCAAGGAAACCGACTCTGGTCTACGCATCCTCCACTAAAGACCGCACAGGCTCTGCACCAAACCAACTTTAAAATAAATGATCGATGGAAAGAGGAATGGGAGAGCAGAACAGCAGTAAACTGCCACAGTATGCCATGCATCTTTAGTAAACCAAAAGGATTTGATTGCCCTCGCAAAGTTTGGTCAACTCTTAATCGCATCAGAACCAACTGTGGGAGATGCGCCGACTCCTTACACAGATGGGGTAAACTTCCTTCGGCCGCTTGCGACTGTGGCGCTGAGAGACAGACGGTCAAACACATCGTGCAGGAATGCCCACTAAGGGCATACGAGGGTGACCCACGGGATTTCCTAATGGCGACCCAAGAGGCAATCGACTATTTATTATCTAAGCTGGACGTCTGCTTATGATTGCTCTTCTGTGAGTGTAAATTTACAATTGGCGGTGTTCTTATACACAAACTGTTATTTATTGCTCTGTTTTATACATATGTGATTTTTTCTTAAATCGTGTTGTTTCTGTGATTTTTACTGTGATGTTATGAGCCATACGCTAAATAAATAAATAAATTGTCAAACTTATGTGTGTAACTATTGAAGTATCTGTGGTCTGTTCGTGTATGCATTTGTGTGTGCGTTTGTGTATGTGTGTGTGTGTGTGTGTGTGTGTGTGTGTGTGTGTGTGCGTGTGTGTGAGTGAGTGTTTTTTGGTGTGATATTAATTTTTTTTGTGCTGTGTGTGTGTGTGTGTGTGTGTGTGTGTGTGTGTTTTGGTGTGATATATAATTTTTGTGGTGTGTGTGTGTGTGTGTGTGTGTGTGTATGTGTGTCTGTCTGTATTTTGGTGTTATATAAATTTTTTTATTATTTTTTGGCTGTGTATGTGTGTGTGTGTGTGTGTGTGTGTGTGTGTGTGTGTGTGTGTCCAGATGGTGTGGGGAAGAGTTTTTTTGTTTTATGTTATCATTTCCTTTATTAAGTGTAGTAGGGAGCCTGTGCTGATGTGTGTTTGTTCATTTATCACATGTTTGTTTTCTGCTTTGGCTTTCTGGATGTGGAAGTTTTCTTGCATTTGTATAAGATGTTTGTCATGGTTGCTTATTCTCATTATTTTCATTTCTTATTCCATGCTTGTAGGATGATGGTTGTAGTGTTTTAAATGCTCTGCAAATGTGGAATGGTTTGTTTCATACTTCCAACATCTGATATGTTCTTTGTATCTTGTTTCAAAATTCCTGCATGCCATGCCTATGTATACTGCATCACAACTTTGACATTCAAGTTTATATATTCCTGATTGTTGGAATTTGTCCCTCTTGGTAGCTGGCTTGCTTAGGTGTGATTGAAGGGTTTGCCCAGGCTTATATGCTATTTTGAAGCCCTGTCTCCTTAGGATGTTTGCAACTCTGTGTGTTAGTTTATGTGTGTAGGTCATGGTGTACCATCTGGTTCTTTTCTGTGTGGTGTTGTCATTGTGTGTGTTCGTTGAGTGTTTTTGTAAGTTTTCAGCTTGTGAGTTCTTTTGTATTGTGGAAATGTTGTGTTTACTTTTTTATTTGTGTTTTTACTTTTTGATTGAGCCTGTGTACCACATAGGAAATACCAACCACCAGAACTGTTTATAACCTATAGCCACAGTGGCAAAAATGTAAATAAAATAGCTAACATATGTACATATTCCAGGCCACTGATGATGCCTTGCAGAAAATAAAGGCGAAACACGTATGGCACTAAAATTGTGTTTTATTCCGTTGCTGTCAGACGGTCCATAAGTAAAAATTAATATACTGTAATACTACTGCATGTCCTCATAAACTGTTTACAAATCGTTGGACTGGACGCAGAGGACTTATAACTTGGTCTGTCAGTTGCCCTGATTTGACGCCCGTAGACTTTTTTCTGTGGGTTAAGCTTGATGACGCTGTCTACAAGAACATACCAACTGCACCCAACGATACGCAACGACCTATTACTGCAGCCTGCTCGGACATCTCCACTGAAATGCTGGCACGTGTGCAGCAGTCGTTCCATACCAGATTGGAAGCGAGTATTGCCGCTGTCGTTGGTCGTTTTGAACACAAACTGTGATGGCTAATTATCTCGTTACTGATCAGAATCCACTTAACTAGGTTGTGCACTTGTATTGTTCTCTAGTTTGTGCTACCATAGATACTGTACTAGTTTCGTCGTGGGAACTTTTCAAAATACGATATCTCGTAAATGACTTGCACTACAATCCTGCAACAAACACCATTGACATTCCAATTTATCCCACTTTTAGTCTGTTAATGTGAATAATGCTGATGATTAGATGGGTAGATCACATAACAAATGAGGAGGTGTTGAATAGGATTGGGGAGAAGAGAAGTTTGTGGCACAACTTGACTAGAATAAGGGATCGGATGGTAGGACATGTTCTGAGGCATCAAGGGATCACCAATTTAGTATTGGAGGGCAGCGTGGAGGGTAAAAATCGTAGAGGGAGACCAAGAGATGAATACACCAAGCAGATTAAGAAGGATGTAGGTTGCAGTAGGTACTGGGAGATGAAGAAGCTTGCACAGGATAGAGTAGCAGGGAGAGCTGCATCAAACCAGTCTCAGGACTGAAGACCACAATAACAACAGCAATGTCAATAAGTGTTGTTCCACTGAAAACAGTGTGTGTTTGCACAAAAAATACGGTTTCTAAGTATTATTACAATCTGTTTATCGCCGAACAGTACGAACCTCTGACTAACAATCCATTCCGTGAAAACCGCACAGCAATACCACTTTCCATTTACACATTATTTGCTGTGCAAGTTTTAGGCGATTCACCGGGTATATAACAAGAACATCATCAACCCAATATCGATCCTTGTGATACGCCTGTCGTGATTACTACCCATTCTTAAGGGGCTTTTTCATTGTTTAGATTCCAGGAGTTTCTTAATGCAACATTCTGCAGTTGTTTAGATAGACTGGATGAAAACCAGTTACCAGCACGATCTCTGATACCGTAATACTTGAGCTTATCTAGCAGAATTCCATGAATTGCAACTCCCAAATCCTCTACAAATAAAGGAAAAACATACGTATTCAAAGAAGCAGATAAACACTCGCTTGGCGCCTTCCTGAAAGAGAATATTCACTCCTTCCAAATTAACAATGTAATGTAACGGTAACTCTGCATAAGCAACACTACAAATTGACATAAAAATATTGATACAGATACAAAAATGGTCGAAAATAGGTGTTACAGCAAGTGTAGACCAGATGTGACTTGAATTCAGATAAATAGTATCGACAGACGTTGAGAGATTTATACCAAATAAATTAACAAACGACAGAGCTGATCCCCCATGGCGCACAAAGCATGTCAAAATACTATTGCAACAACAGCAGGAAAAGCATACCAAATTTAAACAAAAGCAAAATCCCCAAGATTGAGGATCTTTTACAGAAGCTCAAAATTTAGCTTGGTCTTCAATGCGAGATGTTTATCATAGTTTCCACAACGAAACTTTGTCCCTAAACTTGGCAGAAAATCCAAAGAGATCCTGGCCGTATGAAAAGTATGCTAGCGGCAAGACAGAATCAATGCCTCCTCTGCGCGATTGCAATGGAAATACTATCGATAATAGTGTTACTAAAGCAGAGTTATCATAGAGTAAATATCTCTGGAGTGAGCATTCACATGCGCAGAACAGATTTTGTGATGTCAGCATACATTGCCAGCCGGGTCACGTGATCTCGGGACGTCGTGTGTTTGTCCTTATGGCGCCCTGTATATTTAGTGTGTCCTGTACAGACGGATTCTTTTCGTACGTGTCGTGGATTATTTATAAATGTTGCACAGACATTTTAACAGTACCTATTTGATACCGGGAATAAACCAGCTACGTAACTTTTAAGGACAAGTGATATTACATCCCGCTTCTTTGCGATAGGTGTCACAGTTCAGATGCACTCGATTTTTGATAGTTTTCGATATGATACGGCACTTTATAGTATTACAGAGCCTGACGTACATTTTTGCAGTGATAGTCTTGCAAAACGACTTGACAGTACGCTAGTACTTTTGCAAGTGTCCGAAAAACACCGAATTTGCCACACATTAGCGATTATATCCGTGCTAATTCGTCCTTCTTTCTGCTATTTCTGCGTATTTATTTCTCGTTTTTGCGACCTAAAGCACAATTTTTCTTACTGGTAATACTTTGAAGTATTTATTTAACGCATTTTACGTACTTGCTCCCAGTTTATTAAATAAAGAGTAGACTGAGTAATCTATATACATAATCGACAAGTCACTGATAAATGCATGGAGGATAGTATTTGCTGAAACAACTAACCATTCCCTTTCCTGTTCCACTAGCAAATTTACGAGAGGAAGCGATTGTTTGTAAGCTTTTGTGCGAGTCGTAATATCTATTATATAGTCATAAAATCGAAGAAAAATAGGTCTACAGAATCAAGCCTTAATTATAATGCGTCTCGAAATTTTGAAACATGTACAGCGTCTCTTACTAATATGATAACTATAATTAAAGCTACATGGTATGTACCCATGAAAAGTTACTATCCCTCCATTCACATATTTTTCTTTGCATCCGTAGCAACAACAGTAATTCACCATCGCTATTACACTACCAACAAACGGTGAAACACAACAAAAACTCTTGATATTATAAACTTCAAACGCTGCAGAAAGCACATACGCACAGCGAAGTCCCTAAGACACGTGACAGTCCCGGTTTAATGTTGACAACATGCGCAGAACACAATGCTCACTCCAGAGATATTTACTCTATGAGAGTTACGAAAGACAGCCTTCCTAAATTTCTTCACCAAAGAAGACGAAATAAATATTCCAGACTTCGAATCAAGAATAGCTGCCAACATTAGTAGTGAAACAATTTAATCACTTAATAAAAGCAACTCTTTCGGTGTAGACTGTATACCAATGAGGTTCCTTTCAAAGTAATCAAGAACATCTACCAACTTGAGAAGTGAAACAACTTAATCACTTAATAAAAGCAATTCTTCCGGTCCAGACTGTATACCAATTAGGCTCGTTTCAAACTATGTTGATGTAATAGTTCCATATACAACAATTATATACAACCGATCGCTCGACGAAAGATCCGTATCCAAAGACTGGAATGTTGCACAGGTCACACCAATATTCAAGAAACGCAATAGGAGTAATCCACTAAATTACAGCCCCATATCACTAACTTCGAAAAGCAGCAGGATTTTGGAAGATATATTGTGTTCGAAGGTTATGAATTACCTCGAAGAGGACGGCCTACCGGTACAAAGCACGGATTTGGAAAACATTTGTGATACACTGTTAGCTCTTTGCACATGAACCGTTGAGTGCTATCGACAAGGGATTTCATGTTGATTTCGTATTTCTAGATTTCCAGAATGCTTTTGACACCGTACCCCACAAGCGGTCTGTAATCAAATTGCGTGCTTATGGAATATCGTCTTAGTTATGCGACTAGATTCGTGATTTTCTGTCAGAGAGGCCACAGTTCGTAGTAAATGACGGAAAGTCATCGAGTGAAACAGAAGTGCATTCTGTCGTTCCCCATGGCAGCGTTATAGGTCCTCTGCGGCTTCTTATCTACATAAATGATTTAGGAGACAATCTAAGCAGCCATCTTATGATGTTTGCAGATGATGTTGTCGTTTACGTCTAATAAAGTCATCAGAAGATCAAAACCAATTGCAAAACTATTTAGGTAAGATATCTGTACGGTGTGGAAATTGGCAACTGACACCAAATAAAGAAAAATGTGAGGTTATCCAAGTGAGTGCTAAAAGTAATCCGTTAAAATTCGGTTACACGGTAAATCAATCAAACCTAAACGCCGTACATTCATATAAATTCGCAGGAATTACAATTACGAACAACTTAAACTGAAAATAACACACAGAAAATGTTGTGGGGAAGGCGAACCAAAGACTGGTTCTATTGGTAGAACACTTAGAAGGTGCAACACATCTACTAAACAGGCTGCCTACACTACATTTGCCCGTCCTCGTTTGGAGTACTGCTGCGCAGTGTGGGATCCTTACCAGATAGTGCTAACGGAGTTCATCGAGAGATAGTGTCACGGACGTGATACAGGATTTGGGGTGGAAATCATCAAAACAAAGGCCGTTCTGCAGGATCTTCTCACGAAATTTCAATCACCAACTTTCTCCTCCTAATGCGAAAACATTTTGTTGACGCCGAGCTACTTAGGGAGAAAAGATCATCATAATAAACTAAGCGAAACTAGAGTTCGCACTGAAAGATATATATGTTCCTTTTTTCCACACGCTGTTCGAGATTGGAATAGTAGAGAATTAGTGTGAAGATCGTGCGACGAACTCTCTGGAAGATGTGATTTGCAGAGTAGCCATGTAGGTGTGGATGTAGATGTAGAGCTTCCCATTGAAGAGCGCTTAACACAAGGTGACTCCGTATCTCCAAAACTATTTTTGTCAGTCCTAGAAGAAGCAGTATCTAAATTTAATTGAAAAACAAAGGGCATCCAAGTTCTGGGAAATATTTAAAAACCTGATATTTGCTGAAGATATTGTTCTGTTTGTATGCAGTATAGCGAATACTAGTTAGCGAACTTGCAGTAGTCTGCTCTGAATTTGGTGTCAAAATGAACTATGACAAAACCAAGAACATATGAGCGAATGGACAACCGAGAAAAATAAATGTGTTGGCAGTAACAATTGAAAAGGGTCACAGAATATGTCTGTTTCCGTCAGCTTGTAAACATGAAAGGAATCTTAAAACCAGAACTATTTCGATATTGGCTGGCAAACTCACGGGAGCTCTTTAGGTCTAAGATGTCGGCTGAGCTGAAGCAAAGGGTTTTTCATCCATGTATGTTACCAGTAAGAGCTTACGACTGTGAGACATGGATATTGAATGAGTTCAGTGCCAGAAAAGTCATACCAGCTCAAAGAGGCATGGAAGGACATATGTTGGGTTACACATGGAAAGACAGAAAGGAATTAGTAAACATTAGACGCACAACCAAAGTCAGTGACATAATGGAAAGAGCAGATTCCTTGAAATGGCGCTGGGCTGGCCATTTTCTCCAATTTACCAAAAAGAAAGACTGGAATATCTCTGGACAAATGGGCAGAGACTTATGAAGGGCAGCTGGATTCAGCTGGCAACTGTAAGCTCAAAATCGACAGAAATGGAAGAACCTGGCGCCATCCTATGTTACACCCCGGCTCGAAGAGGCCGTATCAGCAAGTGACTGAACTAGCTGACGATGATGACTATATAAAGAACAAGATTTTAGTACTTTACACGAGATAATATCAACTCCGTAACGATTTTTTATTTTGAGGGAGTTCATTACATTCCGTATTTCTTTGGAAGAGCCTGGAGTTATTGTAGCTTGCCTGTATTTACGTACATTGTTCCTTGCGTTTTGTATCATTGCCCAAGCCCCTAGTGTCATTGGCAAGATTCTAAGCCACTTCAAGGAAGGAATTGTTAAATGTATTGGCTACCTGACTGCTGTCGTTTATTATTTGGCTGTTATGTTTAATAACAAAATTCTCTTTTAATAATTGCACATATATATTTAATTTTGTTACATAAATTATTCATTTCAGATATTATAGAAAGATGTTTTAAACACTTTCCTTAAGATAAAACAGTATTTCTTGTAATTTGTAAGCAGTCCAATTTCTCTGTTTGTCTTAACCAAACAGTTTATTTCTTGCACATAATATTTTGTTTTCATTTGTAATCTAGAGCTTTCTTATGTTTTATTACTACCATACTTTATTCTTTATTGTGAAAGCAGCTGTTAAAGACTGAGCGAAAAATATACACTAAATTTAGAACTGACAACTTCCACATTATACCAGGTGAAGAAGTATGAAACCGGAATTTCCCTGTAGATGGTGCTAGCAGGTATTGTAGAGCCCATAAGGCCGCGCCTGCAGCGCCATCTCCTTCCTGTAACGGCTGACGACGAATGTCAACACACAGCAACATCGGTACCTGTTTCAAACCCGTAAACATGTCGAGTTTCATGCCTACGAACTACGGTTAGCGGACAGCGTTGGCTTTCTGTTATCATTTCAAGAAAACTGCTGCGGAATAGCATCGAATGCTTGTCGAAGCTTTCGACCGACATGCTCTTGGGAAAACACGGTGTTTCGAGTGATTAAAAAAATTCAAAAGTGTTGATTTTGATGCGAGAAACTACGAGCGTTGGAAACCACCGAAAAAGTTCGAAGACAACGAGTTTCAGGCGTTATAGGATGAAGATGATACTCAAACCCAACAGGAACTCGCGAAACAATTGAATGTGACGTAGAAAGCCGTTTCTCTTAGGTTAAAAGCTATGTGAGAGGTGCAGAAAGTTGGAAAACAGGTTCCGCATGAACTGAATAAAAGACAACAAGCAGACCGAAAGACCACTTGTGAAATGCTGCTCGCCAGAAACAAAAGAAAGTTGTTTCTCCAACAAATAGTGACAGGTGACGATTTTGAGAATCCTAAGCGTCGTATATTATGGGTCAATCCAGACAAACCATCGACATCCACTGGGAAGACCAAATCGCTTTGGAAAGAAGACAATGTTCTGTGATTGGTGGGATCACAAGGGTGTCATCTATTCTGAGCTGCTAAAACCTGGTGAAACCGTTAACACCGATCGCTACCAACAGCAAATGATCGATTTAAATCGAGCATTACGTGAAAAACGACCGGAATATGGAAGGCGACACAAAGTCATATTGCTCCATGATAACGCTCCATCACATACAACAAAACGGGTTGGGAAGCGATCGAGGCGTTCAGTTGGGAAATACTAGGAAATGCGGGTTATTCTCCGTCCGATTACCGTCTGTTTGCATCACTGGGACACGCTGTCGCTGAACAATGCTTCAATTCGTATGAAAATGTACGAGAATGGCTCGCTTACTGGTGCGCTTCGAAAGAACTATTTTTTTTTTTTTTTTTTTTTTTTTTTTTTTTTTTTTTTTTTTTTTTTTTTGCCTTGGCCACTCATAGCCTGTCGGAGATGTGGGAGAAATGTATAAATAGTAACGGAGATTAATTTGTATAAAATGTTGTTTATTAGTTTCTAACAACAGACGTGTAATTATTGCAACCAAATTCCGGTTTCATACTTCTACATCTGGTTCACATCCCTCCAGTCTGTTTCCTGTATTTCTACCTTAAAGCTGTGTGTTGTCTGTATATTAATTGCTCTAACTGTGATCAGGTAAGTTGTTTGGCATTGCTACTTGTGCATATGGTCACAGAGGTCATTCACTGCTGGATAAACATTCATATCACCTTTACATGTTCCCAAACAAAAATTTTGTTTGTTAGAGTAATCTCATGGTAATATTAACATTACTTGCTGAAAGTATTAAGTAACATTTCCAAACTCTAATTTTATTTGAATATTTCATAAAATTAATATTAAAATCTCCACACACTGTCATTTGCTCTCTTTTTATGTTATGTTGTGTGTAATTATTCTGATTTGTAAGAATGTTCGAACGTTTCTTATTGCGGATACGTATACACTGTAACAATTATAAATGATTTTTCTGAGAGCAGTACTTCACACACGAGGAAATACGCAAACAAATGAAGCACACCGGTTGTTTCATCTAACGCTGAATAACCTTATATAAACTATTTCTGTGTATAAACGCAAAGTACTTCGCACTTAGAATTTTTCACGTAATAGAAATATAAACAAAAAACATCAAGACGAAAGTTGCCCCGTTTTTATCGTAAACAAATTAAAACCTGAATGTGTGATTTATCTTGTTACTAAATTTTCACATTTAAGTAGTAATCCGACTGGAATCGTGAAATTTCTGTATTCTGAAGCGGAATGCATTTATTTATTATGTAATATAGATCCGATTAATAGCTTTACCGTAGCGCGAAATGACAGCGTCTCGTCTGCAACCAAAGATATGACAGAGTCCGCAAACCAATGATAAGTACATGGCAAAGAGTAATTCCCATCGAAACACGTGTTAGTTTTCCTTCTTACCCCATTCGGATATGGGAAACTTGATGCATGGTTGCTTAAATGCCTCTGTGTCTACTTCATCTATCGATGACTTCCCACCACAAAATCGTCATTCCAGACACAAATTGATACCTCATATGCTGGTACCTTCGTTAATAATCGTTGGTGTAGTGCAGAGTCCAATGCTTTTCAGCAATCAGTAAGTACTACACCCCTCCTGAATGCCGTTTGAATGGCTTTCATGATGTCTTACGCGAAAAGCGTGATTTAGTTTTCACGTGATCGCTGTTTACGGAATTCATAATTAATGCCGTCGGTAAGGTTATACTATTATCGATATTTCATTACGTTTGAGCTCGGAATATGTTCTAAGAGTCTGAAACAGGCGCATGTTAATGATATTGAACGAAGATGGGTGTGAGCTGTGCCTTTGTTGTAGTGACTACGATGTATTATGGTTAAGGGAGGAGAAGAAATAAAAACTTTGAGGTTCGCCGATGACATTGTAATTCTGTCAGAGACAGCAAAAGACTTGGAAGAGCAGTTGAATGGAACGGACAGTGTCTTGAAAGGAGGATATAAGATGAACATCAACAAAAGCAAAACAAGGATAATGGAATGTAGTCTAATTAAGTCGGGTATGCTGAGGGAATTAGATTAGGAAATGAGGCACTTAAAGTAGTAAAGGAGTTTTGCTATTTGGGGAGCAAAATAACTGATGATGGTCGAAGTAGAGAGGATATAAAATGTAGGCTGGCAATGGCAAGGAAAGCGTTTCTGAAGAAGAGAAATTTGTTAACATCCAGTATTGATTTAAGTGTCAGGAAGTCATTTCTGAAAGTATTCGTATGGAGTGTAGCCATGTATGGAAGTGAAACATGGACGATAAATAGTTTGGACAAGAAGAGAATAGAAGCTTTCGAAATGTGGTGCTACAGAAGAATGCTGAAGATTAGATGGGTAGATCACATAACTAATGAGGAAGTATTGAATAGGATTGAGGAGAAGGGGAGTTTGTGGCACAACATGACCAGAAGAAGGGATCGGTTGGTAGGACATGTTCTGAGGCATCAAGGGATCACCAATTTAGTATTGGAGGGCAGCGTGGAGGGTAAAAATCGTAGAGGGAGACCAAGAGTTGAATACACTAAGCAGATTCAGAAGGATGTAGGTTGCAATAGGTACTGGGAGATGAAAAACCTTGCACAGGATAGAGTAGCATGGAGAGCTGCATCAAACCAGTCTCAGGACTGAAGACCACAACAACAAGGGAGGGGCTAGGTCGGCTGCAACCTCTGAACACAATCTGACAGGGACTCCATCACGCCCTGAGACCTCACCAGTTTTAGTGATGTCAGCTGTTTCCAGACACCACAGACATTAACATTCTTATCACTCGTTTCTGAAGTGGTGTAAGAATTAAGCGAGAGCTGTACATTTAGATCCTCCTTTCTACAAGAATATATGAAAATGGAGTTCCGCGTTTTATTTATTTATTTTTTCTTTTGCTTCGCTACAGTCATATCAGTTTCTGTGTCATCAATGAGTGTCTGGACACTAACTTTTTTGCCATTCGCAGGTTCTACTTACTGCGTGCCCCAGTAGGAATCTTCATTATTCAGGGATATGACAGGAACGATCATTCGAGGAAAGAAAGTCTATTAAACAAGGGCTCTGAAATGCGTATCTTAAGAACTATGTGCACTTCTTAATCTTTGGCACTGTGAAAAAATATCTTCTACGGCGAGCTCTTAGGTTTCTATTTGTTGGGAGGAGGTAGTATGGACCAAAACAAGATGTGAAATGAGCGTATGGCATTACTGGCCGGGAGGCCCCATCTGGGGAGGTTCGGCCGCCGAGTGCGAACCTTACTGCAGTCGACGTCACATTGGGCGATCCACGTTCCGATGACAAGGATGAAATGATTATGAGGATAGCACAACGCTCAGTCCAAGAGCGGAGAAAATCTCCAATTCGGCTGGGAATCGAACCCGGGCGCACTGCATGGGAGGCAAGCACGTTACCATCCGGCTAGGCAGGCGGACGCCAAAACAAAACAAAAAATTGTCTAGTAAACATGTGGTCCAATGATTCAAATTCCTTACCTTAAGAACTGTGAGCAGTTGTTGAGTAGAAGAGATGTGTTTCTCAGGGGCGAAGATCTAGAGGTACTCATAGCCCGTAAGGTATACACTTTAGAGCCGCTGTTTATCGGACAATTTTTTTTCTTCTTTTGGTTCATACTACCACTTTTCAAACTATGAACAGCAAATACCTTTACTTTTAATAAATGGTTCAGAACCGTTGCCTTATAAAATGTGTTTCAACATCGGACTCAACGAAATTAACAGTAAATATCAAAATGGTAAGCGTGGAGTACCAACTCCCCAGTATATAACCTTTGAACCTTTTACGAAAAATGAAATACTCTAAATCGAATAAACTTAAAGTGACATACAAAACCTATTTGACTACACCATGAATTATACAAAGAAAGGCAGGAGACCCGTGGATAAGTATGGCAGAGGAAAGGTATATTTTGGTCAAAAAGTACCGTGTAGTTTGTAGCCAATCCTCACTTTTACTTTTTACACTATGATTCCATTTGCTAACAGTCTCCTAAAGCTCTAAGAAGGAGCTTATATCATTTACGTGACTGCCGCCTGTGTGGGTAACGTTTCTGGTGCAGCTATAGTGTGTGCTGCACAAAATTAACCGTAAGAGGCAGCTGCATCACCCTGTACATTCCATAATGACGTTGCTCTTAAATTATTCATCACAATTTGAAAAGAATGGCGATGACCATACTGCAACACTACAGGAAAAAATTACCTTTACTACTAATTACTGAAGCTGGCAGTGGTTCAAACAGAAATTCAGTACACAGCAGCAAAAATTTTAGATTTGCCCATTAACATAAAATGTCTAACAGGTAACAATGCCAGATTTAAATCTAACCTAAAATATTTCATCATGAGCAACTCCTTCATGGACGATTTTTTATTTTAAAAAACGTCCTAGTTGCTAAGTACTGTATAGTTGAACGAGCGGGCCATAAAATAATACGTTCATTAATGTTAACAACAATCATGTATAAATATCCTGTGAACTATCTCGTTCCTCATTATATCGATAGGAGAATTGTACAGATGCTCCATGGAACATGTTACTAACTAACTAATATACTAGCTAACTCAGCTGAGACAATGATGAACACAATTTGGTTCCCGTCGCAGGCTTCTGGAAGACGCGCTACACCATCCTGCTGCTGAACTTGTCGGGTCTGGCCATCAGCTACGCAACGCGCGTCAACATCTCGGTGGCCATCGTCAACATGGTCAATGGGACGGCGTTGCTGGAGAGAGACGCCACTGGAGGTACGCAGCTGATCCGTGACCCAGACTCCTGCCCAGGCGAGCTGGTGCTCAATGGTCCGGACGGACACAAGGTGAGTTGCGGCAGGCGTAAAGTGTGCCATGGGACAGGCAGCCGGATGAATCTACGCGTAGCATAGAATTCATAAAATTAGCTAGTAAGAGTCTAATGTTGTGGGTCGTATATTTTACAAATCAAGCCGTTGCTGATACGCCAATGCTATACCAACCCACGTCCTTCCTGCTGTAGTTACAGAGAGTATGAAGTGCGACAATAAAGTAATGAGACTGATGTGAAAAAAATGTTGCTTATCGTTTTAGTCGAGATTAGTTGCCTCCTTCAAAGTAGTTCCCTTCTGAATGCACACACTTTTTCTAGCGCTTCTGCCATTGATGGTAACATTTCTGGAAATCGACTTCTGTAATATCCTCCAAGACCCGCGTCACAGTTTTTTGGACATCTTGTGTTGTTTGAAAATGGTGTCTCTTGACCGCCGTTTTGACTCTTGGAAATAGCAAAAAATCGCATGGAGCGATATCTGGTGAATAAGGTGGCTGTGGTAGTACTGAATTTTGTTTTGAGGTTAAAAATTGCTGTACTGACAGAGCAGTATGGGATGGCGCATTATCGTAATGCAGAATCTAATTATCAGCAATGCTGGCACGGACCCGAAGAACTCTTTTGCGAAGTCTTTCTAAAATTTCTTTGTACTAATATTGGTTAACTGTTTCTCCAGGAGGCACCCACTCTTTATGAACAATTCTCTAGGAATCAAAGAAGCACACAAGCATGTATTTCACTTTTGACTTTGACATGCGAGCTTTTTTTGGTCTGGGTGATCCCTTTGAGCACAATTGCGAACTTTGGCGTTTTGTCTCTGGATCGTGCTGAAAAAACCAACTTTCATCACCGGTGATAACACGACTCAACATTCTAGTTTGATTTCGGTTTGCTCTAACAGATCAGCTGCCACATTTTTCCGTGTTTCTCGCTGTTGTGGTGTGGGATTTTTGGGGACCATTTTTGCACAAATCTTTCTCACACCAAGATCTTCAGTTATTATTAGACGAACCATTTCTCGATTGATGTTCAGTTCTTCTGCAATCATTTTCACGGATAATCTTCGATCAAATCGTACGAGTTCACGCACCCTGGCCAAGTTGACATCTGTCCGTGAGGTTGATGGTCGTCCACTGTGGTCTTCATCTTCATCATTCGTTCTGCCTTCACTAAAAATTTTATGCCAACGAAAAACTTGAGATCTTGACACTCTCCAAAAGCCTTCTGAAGCTTACAGTAAGTTGTCGTCGCGTTTTCAACCAATTTAACGCAAAAAGAAATGGCATACTGTTGCACAATATTATGCGAATCCATTTCCATGACGAGAGACACAAACATGTATTAACATGTATTAGCACAACTCACGACTGAGCAGTTGCATCGATGTGCCGCTTGAGTAGAAGCAACTTATAGACCAAAGTCAAATATATTGTGCCTACACAAGCCTGCAGGGTTGGCACATCTTGCAAAGAAAATCAGTCTCATTATTTTATTGTCGCACCATGTATGACGATCTGAAAACACTGACATCTGGGCGCTTCCTACATGTCAACTCATACGCTCTTACTGAAGCATGCAGGAGAGTAAGGATAGCTGCGAATTAGTATGGAAGCTGAGTGCATGACCATGCTGTTGTAAAGTAGCATTGACAAGATGAAATGATCGATTGTCGTAATCAGGCGACCTTTGGAAAGCTGTATTTCGTGAGACTGTGGAGGGTGTAAAACGAAAATTAATTATTCCAATGTACCCGTTTGCAAACGTGTTTCCTTAGAGGAAGAGTCGTGTCTGGAATAAGTTCTATGCTGTAGTCCACACCTCAGACGAAAAACACAAATTTCGTCGATTGCAAACTAACTGGTTATACTCTTATTTATTCCACCTCCACTATAAGAAAACATTTGTGCTGTGTCAAACGAAACCCAGCAAGAGCAACTTCACTGTTACGTCACTGCAACCAAAAAGCTTGTTTTTTCTGCATCTTTTGATCATGACACTTGCATTTATAGGTTAATACAATTTCTGCACTTTGTCGAATACTCTTGTAAATTTATTCTAATAATAATTCACCATTTATAGGATGTATTTCATCCTGATGTCGTCTTTCTGCTTGTATCGTCATCACAGATTCGATACCATGTCAAAAATGCAAGTCAAGGTAACTACATGGCATGAATAGTAGACATTAGATATTAAAATAAATTCACAGCAGTCTTTGAAATGTTTTATACACATATATAAGTATATCCATACACATGGATTCATACATACACCACACAAACACACACACACACACACACACACACACACACACACACACACATATATATATATATATATATATATATATATATATATATATATATATATATATATATATATATATACAGGGTGATTCGCTAAGGTATGCAAATATTTTAATATGTTATTCTACAAGTAAAACTAAAGAAAAAAGTTCGCATAAACATAGGTCCGCAAATATTTAGTTACGGAGTTCCGGATGATAAAAGATTTTGCTTGAAATTTAGCAACTTCGCTAATATGAAGCCATAGCAAAACTGTACGAGGTTAGAGTAAAGCACGATTTCCGTTTATTTTGTTGTTATTGATCTGATGAATCTAATAAAACATGTCCCAGACACTTATCTGCAGTAGTTCTCCAGAGTATCCAGAGAAGCAAAGAAGTAATTTCGTAAAATTTATAATGTATTAACTACTTGACCCAATTTGTTTTTTAAATTCCAGACAACTGCACAAAGCTTTCAACAGAAGTTGTAGAGAAATAAATTTTGGAAAAATGATGGTAATAACGTTAACTGAAACTGTATGAATATGTCAGATAATCTGCCTTTATTAATACCGTAGCACATGTGAATTCAGGTTAAACCGGAGAAAACAAAGCTCAGTGTTAAGGAAGTTGTGCAGTGGACATACAATTTCACAATACATTCACAATAAATTTTCAAAAATATCTCCACTGAGTTCAGTGCATTTAGCTGCACGTGTATGAACAGATTTTGTTGCTCGTTTCAGTTTCACAGAGTTGTTCTTAATTTCGTCTCTTACATTCATAATGCGAGCAAGTAATTCCTCATGTGTATTGGCTTTGTGCTCATAAACTATGTCTTTCATCCATGCCCATACACAAAAATCCATTGGCATTAAATGGGGCGATCTGGGTGGCCACAGATGTGTAGCACCACGACCAATCCATTTCTGTGGAAAATGTTCATTTAAATGAGTAGTAACGGCGTCGGTGAAACGTGGAGGCGCGCCGTGATGTTGAAAATACATTTGCAACCGCGGAGCAAGTGGAACATCTTCGAGCAAGCGGGGCATTTCTACTTGAAGAAACTGTAAGTACGTCTCGACAGTTAGACGTCCTGGGAAAATGAATGGTCCAATAAAGTGTGTGTTGATTATACCATACCATACATTTATGCTAAATCGCTGCTGAAAATTGCGTTGCCCTGTTGCATGTTTGCTTCAGATCATACGTGCTCGTTATGGAAATTATTTATACCATCTGGAGTAAACAGTGCCTGATCAGTATATAAAATGTGTTTGCGTAACTGCCAATTAGTATTTAACCAATTGCACAACTCCAAACGAAGAGCAGGATCTCCTGGATGTAAATGATGCACTTTTTGGTCCTGGTGAGGGTACAGATTATTGTACTTCAGTGTACGCCATACTCTAGATTATGAAATGCCTAATCGTTGAAAGATAAGTCGTGTACTGGTACTCGGGCTACGTTGAACAGCATCGATAATATTTTCATCATCATCTTCACGTATCTAGCGCTCATACTGATTATGAACGCTAGGTGGAGAATCTGTTTCCCGTAACATTCGAAATACTCGACAAATGGTTCGTGCATTCGGAATCCGAGTTGGATAACGTACGCGATATTCGTTAACTGCAGCCGTAGCATTACCATCACATTTGCCACAAATAAACACCATATCGGCTTATTCCTACGTCGCAAATTCGAAAGACATCCCTATTTCGTAAATACTCTACAAACTACAACAGTTACTATGTGGTTTCACTTAAATATTTCACTTAAATGTACTGTTGTTGTTATGTTCTTTCACTGAACAATACCGAAAACTAGCTCGTTTCAAGGTTAGGAAACGACTGAAACAACTCACTAACGGTTGCCAACAATGATATAAACATTTCTACATTCTTAATGGAAAGTAAACAAATTTACTTGTATAATAATCTTTGCTTCTCTGTATGTTCTGGAAAACTACTACAGAGTCACGTCTGGGACATGTTTTATTAGATTTACCAGACCAATAACAACAAAATAAAAGGAAATAGTTCTTTACTTTAACCTCGTACAGTTTTGCGATGGCTTCACATTAGCGAAGTTGCTAAATTTCAGGCAAAATCTTTTACTAGCCGTAACTGCATAACTAAACATTTGCGGACCTATGTTTGTATGGACGTTTTTTCTTTAGTTTTACTTGTAGAATAACATGTTAAAATATTTGCATATCTTCGTGAATCACCCTATATATGTATACAGTATACTGTAGGTACGTACATGAATGTACATAAACATACTTCCAAGTATACATCTATATCAATAAATGTACAAACAGAACAATATTCACTGCTAACCGTTCAGTCATTCTATTAGTATACAATAATTGCCGTGCATAGTGGCTGCGTGTGTAGCGGCAACGGCGTGAGTACGTTGTTGTACTTGGGAACTCACGAGTTCGTTCTCAAGCAACGAGCTTTCAAATAAATGGACAGCGGCAGAAAATCGCAAGCTGAGTCTCTGAGCATACGGGGCGGTAGAGATAATTTCTGATGTCTGATTTAGCAGTGGGTTCTGAAGTTCAATAAATTTCTTGCGACTTAACCATCCGGTTCTTTCCTTGTGATTTCGAGACCTATCACCACTATTGCCATCAGGAACAAACTTTTGACTGTATGGCTGACAGAGTGGGCAGTAATTTCCGGTTGTTTGCTTATGATGCCGTGGTGTACGGTAAGATGTCGATGCTGAGTGACTGTAGGAAGAGACAAGATGATTTAGACAAAGTTTCCGGTCGGTATTATGAACGGCAGCTAGCCCTAAATCTAGAAAAATGTAAGTTAATGCGGAAGAGTAGGAAGGTCAAACCTGTAATGTTCGGATAAAGTATTACTAGTAACCTGCTTGACGCAGTTAAGAGTTTTGAATATCTGAGCATAAAGTTGCAAAGCGATATGAGGTGGAACGAGCATGTAAGGGTTGTAGTAGGGAAGGTGAATGATCGACTTCGATTTATTGGCAGAAATATAGGAAAGAGTGGTTCGCCTACAAAGGAAACCGCATACTGGACGCTGTTACGACCTATTCTTGAGTATTACTCGAGTGTTTGTGATCCGTAACAGGTCTGATTGTAGGAAGACATCGAAGCAACTCATAGGCTGGCTTCTAGATTTGTTACCGGTAGGTTCGAATAACAAGTGTTATGGAGACGCTTCGGTAACACAAATTGAGAAAATTTAGAGAACTAGCATTTGAAACTGACTGCCGAACGATTCAACCGCCGTCGACATACATTGCACGTAAGGACCACGAAGATAAAATACGAGAAATTAGGGCTCATACGGAGGCATAGAGACAGGCTGTTTTCCCTCGCTCCATTTGCGAGTGTAACAGAGAAGGAAATGACAAGCAATGGTACACGGTGCCTTCCTCCACGCAACGTACGGTGGCTTGCGGATTATGTATGTAGATGTAAATCTAGATGTAGATAATGGCCGTTTCTGACCCTTTGAGATTAGGGCCTTTCACCTTATATTTTCTTTAAGAGAGTAGTTAAATAAAGTGCAGAGAGATAAGAGAATAAATTACTGAAAGTTCTGTGTGAGAGTGAACAGCAATTATGCATGAGGAAACGTAAACTGTAACACTTTTTGATCAAGGCGGAGATGCATAATGGAAATGGGCGACGATGATATGATCCTAGCAAACGTCTGTTTGAGATTGCGTCTAATAAAGTCTTGGTTAAGTGGAAAGTTATTAAAAGCGTGGACACATTTACGTATAAATTTCTGAAACAAGAAGCGGAGATCGCTAATGGGTCTTTGATAGTTGTGGTATTCAGCTGAACTACCATCATGATGACTCTTACAGACGCCCAATGACGACAGCCTTTTGCTTTCCGTTTGTTACGTCAGTCTGTGACAACAGTACAATTGGAAGTATGTGTATACTGTATCTTGTGTCATGACATCATTTAGAACCCACAATTCATCAATATTTTTGATTACTAGAAACAATCTTGAAAGGAAAACTAAACTTACTCACGCGAATAGAAGGATGTCAACGAAATTTGTTGCCTGTTATTAAGAGAACCTAATAACGGAAGTTAGTACTGACTTGAATGTAATTATAGGACACAATGTCAACGAAAATAGTGCGACCAGATCTGCCTAGACAAAATTTTGTAATAGAGCTGCAACTTCAAAAACTTCTCTGGGCCATGTGATTGCGAGGAGTAGTTTTCAGTGGTGTAAGATGGGTAAAGTTGGACTGCTGACCGATGAAAACATTGATTGTTTCTGACTATCCTACTTTTACATTGTTTCCTACCAAAGGATATATTTAGATCTGTAGCACGCATTCCTAGCTGTCTCTAATATTTCAGGCGAGCATACCATTTACCGTTTTGTGGTAGTAATCATTATACGCTTGTGTGCAAAAATTAGGTCGAAATTAACTTTCGCTTGCTGTGTCACAGGTCGATCAAACTTGGACCATGCATATAAAAGACTACTACAGTATAACAAATAACTGAAAGTAATACGCAATGGCACATACAGAAATCACACTTTTACTTGATTGCATTAATCATCGCTATTCATGATCGCTCCCTGGACATTACAAACGGCGTGATGAAATTCCTAATAGAGTCTGTAATTACCACGGAAGGCAATACACACTCGGCAATGTTCTACCACTCTGAACAAAAGGCCGGTAAGGAGTCCTCAAGGTAAGGCGTTCCATTCTTCAAAAAATGGTTCAAATGGCTCTGAGCACTATGGGAGTCAACTGCTGAGGTCATTAGTCCCCTAGAACTTAGAACTAGTTAAATCTATCTAACCTAAGGACATCACAAACATCCATGCCCGAGGCAGGATTCGAACCAGCGACCGTAGCGGTCTTGCGGTTCCAGACTGCAGCGCCTTTAACCGCACGGCCACTTCGGCCGGCGTTCCATTCTTCCACCAGCGCGGTTGACAGCTTCTGGACATGCTGCAATACGTCTCTTCAATGCAACACACACATGTTCGATGATATTGTTTGGGTTAACGGAAACGCTGCTTCATTCGCCGAATATCCTTTCGTTCCCAGAGCTCTTCCGTATGCGCCGTTTGATAGGTCGCGCATTGTCATCCACGAGAGTGAAGTCAGGGCCGAATGCACACCTGCAAAGACGCGCATGGGGAAGGGGTACAGCGTCACAAGAACGTTTACGTGTGAGGGACCCCATTCAAAGATTTGCTGGTCAGTAAGCCAATGTAACATTTTACTTTCCGATGCAGTTACACCTAGACCATCAAAATATTTATGTTCGACAACATTCCTTGGTGCATTACGTATACCAACGACTAGGCATATAAGGCTACATCCAGCATCGCCGAATTTGATCGTTGTTGGGAGGTATCTACATATAGACTCCGTTAGCCATCAAGCGGTGTGTGGCGGAGGGCACAATTCGCGCCAAATATATTTCCCACCGTCTGTTCCACTCGCGGATCGCGCGAGGGAAAAACTATCTGAACGCCTCAGTACGAGCTCTAATATCCCTTATCTATGAATGGTGATCATTGTGCGATTTGAAAGTTGGTGGTAATAATGCGTGCTCTACATCCTCGGCTAAGATCGGATTTCGGAATTTAGTGAGCAGGCCCTTCCGCTTAGCGCGCCATCTATCTGCAAGTGTGTCCCACTTCAAACTTTCTATGAGATTTGCAACGCTCTCGCGATGGCCAAATGTACCAGCAAAGAATCTTGCCGCTCTTCTTTGGACCTTCTCAGTCTCTTGAATCAGACCCAACTGGTAAGGGTCCCATACAGACGACCAATACTCTAAGACTGGACGAACCAACGTCTTGTAAGCTAATTCCTTTGTTGAAGGACTGCATCGCTTCAGGATTCTACCAATAAACCGCAATCTAGAGTTCGCCTAGCCCGTTACTTGTGTAATCTGATCATTCCATTTGAGATCCTTTCGAATAGTCACACCCAGATACTTGACGGATGTTACCGCTTCCAAAGACTGGGCATTTATTTTATCCTCGTACATTAATGAAGATTTTCGCCTTGTTGTACTCAGTAGGTTACACTTACTAATATTGAGAGATAGCTGCCAGTCATTACACCACGCATTTATTTTCTACAAATCCTTATTGATTTGTTCACAACTTTCGTGTGATTCTACTTTCTAGCAGCCTACAGCATTATCGGCAAACAGTCTAATGCCTCTGTCAAAACCATCAACTAGATCGTTTATGTAATTCGTAAAAAGCAGCGGACCTATTACACTGCCCTAGGGCACACCTGAAGTTACGCTTGTTTCTGTTGAAGTCACCCCGTTCAGGACGACATACTGCTCCCTGTCTGTTAGAAAAATATCTATCCAACCGCATTTGTCATTGGATAGACCGTAAGCACGCACTTTTTGCAGCAAGTGACAGTGCGGAACTGAGATCAACCTGGAGTCGGTATCTAGAGCCTGTTGTATATCATGCACAAAGAGGTCCAACTGTGTCTCGCATGACCACTGTTTCCTAGAACCGTGCTGGTTTCTGCAGATGAGCTTCTCAGAGCCTAGACATGTCATTATGTCTGAACACAGAATATGTTCCATGATTCTACAACAAATCGATGTCAGTGAAATTGGCCGGTAATTTTGTGCATCCGATTTTCTTTGAGTAAAAGTGTCAAGTCTGTTCGTGTCATTGCGTATTTCTTTTAGTTACCTTCTGTACTGTACTGTACTGTAGCAGTTCTTTCCATATATGGTCCAAGATTCATCGAACTATATTACTTGACAATGACACATCATGCGAAATTGCTTTCGTCTTTACGTTTTCATCCCGGGGTACAATGAAGCTGTGTTCTCTAAAGAGGATGTCGTTCAAAGATGAGGATTTACCCATTCACACGTTTGTAAAGTCTGATGATTTCGTTAGGATGCATGTGATGTAACACCTCTTCTTCGTTTCCATAATTGGCAGAATTCAGTATTATAGGTTATTTTGTGTTGGAGAAACAACTGACGGCTCATTACACTCCTTCTGCATTCCTCAAGATACTGGCGACATTTTTTTGCGATGGGCAGTAAGTTGAGTTAAACTGTTACGGTATCTTAGACTCGACCACATTATACTAGATGGATCTCATATTTGGTCTTGTAACTGTAGAGTTTTAATACACATTACGAAATGAACATTTCACAAAAAAAACTTTTAACTTGTATCCACATTGCAGGATGGGGAATTTATGTGGGACAAGCAGATGCAAGGAGAGATCCTCGCAGGATTCTACTACGGTTTTACGGTTGGCCACATACCGGGAGGCGTACTCGCCGATCGACTCGGTGGTAAGGCCGTCATGTTGTTCGGCATGCTCGTCTCATCCCTCCTGACAGCCCTGACACCGCTGTCTGCGTGGGCTGGCTACTACGTACTGTTCACGAACAGGGTCCTCCAGGGACTGGCTCAGGTATCTGCACTTCTTTCCTTCTTCCTTTACTTCATAAATGCCTATTGCTTGAATAATAGTGATCCAGGTAAGTGCTTTGGACAGCCATAATACAACAATAAATAAGTTAAATAAAATACTAACAAACGTATCTTGGGAGAAAAATATTTTAGGATTACCTTGGCTCTCGCTACCGTCTTATCAAATAATCGCAAATAGCTATTGACTCCGTAATATCTCTTCGTTCTATTTTACTCAGACTCTCTCCTAGTACTCTGTGTTACCTTTCTGACACCTACAAAACGCCGCTCGTATCGTCGTCACATCTACTGAATCAATAACAACATGTACTGATAAGCAGAACATCCCCGACCCTACTCTATACCACCCTCTTCACCTTTTTGAGAACGACAGTATGGTTACACACGTTAATATGCTCGTACTACACAACAAAAACATAAATACAGAACAATGATTTACAATAATGTTAAGTCTGCGATGGACTTGCCTGAGGTAGACGACAGTTTCTGGTAGCAGAATGATGGACGATGTGATTTCCGGGTACTTTCGCCGCTGCTGACCAGAGACGGCTGCAAGATGGTTTGATTTTACTAAGTGCACTGAAAGCTACAATGGCTTTGAGAGTCATGAAAAATAGAAAAGCTACTGGAATACATGGAATAAATGCAGAACTAATTAAAATGGAGGGTTATAACTAGATAGAAGCCTTTTACAATTACTAAATAAATATTGGACGAACTGCAAGAATCGATACGCTTGGTATACAGCAGGAGTTCTTTATTTTTTCAAGAAAAGGAAACATAATGACTGTACAAATTATTGTACCATCAGTCGTCTAAAGACTGGCTACAAACTATACTCAGAGATAATCAATAACCGCATGAGGAACAACGTCACATAAGCTGTTACTTCAGAAGAACAAACTGGCTTTAAATCAGGTCATTCGTGCACAGAAAATATCTTTGTAATTAAAAACATTATAGAAAAAGAGAGGGAGTTTAATATAGAAACCCATATAGACTTAATCGAACTTGAGAATTGTTTTCACCATGTGAGCCGTGATAGTTCATGGAAGATTATGTCTGAATGTGGATATTCTTGTCACCTAATAGAGGTAATGAAAAGCCTTTACAAACATACAAGCATTGCAATAAACACAGGTAGGAATCGATTAGAAGAAATAATTCTTAGCCAAATTGTTGGACAAGGGTGTGGACTATCACCTATCCATTTTAATATTTACATTGACTTCATTCTTTGTAAATGGAAATGTATAGTAAATGAAGTCATTAAGCTAAAGAATGCGCAAAATCTGAATGTACTTTTGTTTCCAGATGATATCGTTATTATTCTAAAGAATGAAGATGACCCCCAAAGATCAGTATACAGTTGAACGAAATATGGAAGAAATACAACTCTAAATTTCTAGTAATAGAACGGAAATTATGGCATTCCGAGGAAAATATCCTGTCAGATCAAAAATTGTTTTGAATAATTCGGTTTTAGAATAAGTCTCTCAAATCTCTTATTTAGGCAATGCTGTAACTTTTGGTTTTGACTCATACTTAAAATAAAATACATAAATTCTAAGCTGTCTGCGGCACAATTAGCAGAACATTGGGCCATGGAGTACAAAGGGAGGCCATAATATGAAACTGTATAAAGTGATGGCAGTTCCTGTGTTATTCAATGAAAGTGACAGCTGAGTTCCCAGAAAAAAACCTAGAAAACAAAATTCAGAAAGTAGAGATGAGATTCCTAAGGAAGACGAAGGACTGCACAAGAAGGGACATGACTGGAAATGAAAATATTAGAAAAGATTTAAATATTTTCAACATGAATGAAGACTTGGAACAACATCTCAAGGAACTGCCAGGTAACGGAATTCCACAAAAATCCTGGACTACAAGCTGAATGGGAAGATAGGGATGATTTGTTTGTAAGTTCGGAACAAGCAATAGCCTACTCGTTGAAAGGAAGATGATGATGGTGACACTGAAAATCATGTCCACTAAAATTGAATTTCCAGAAATAATCCAAACGGCAAGAAATGTTGTACATTCTCGAGGGAAAACCCCTGCACGGGATTCATTCGAAATGTGTTAGTTTAAACACGAACGTTAGCGGCGAGTCCACCAGACGTGGCACAAAGCACTGTCATCAGACAGTAACAGAGTGGTTCCTAACATATAGTATCGACAGTCGCATCCTGGAGGGAGCACATACGAGGAACTATTTTGTGCCTCCGCTACAAGTCTTTCAAATAGGCCATTCATCAGTCAATACTTACGTCTACCACCACAGAGATTACTGGAACCCTATGCTACTTGATGTATCCGCTAAATAGTTCACATGATGACGTTCGCATACTGAGCACAAAAATTAAGCTACCGCACGCCGACACTCGGCACATTTCAGTTCCCGTTCCAGCAGTTGTCGGACAGTCATGACTCGGCATCCACCCAGCAGACAATGCTGCAGTTCTCTACAGTTGCCTACAGTGTATGCCGAGTATCTTAACATTACCCAAGTTGTAGTTAAGGTGTTTGCTTACTGAGAGACTGAACTTGTACTCTCTGAATTCTATTAGACAGATGTCCCTACTGTGTTAGGTTAGATTGAGTTTGTGACGACCCTGCATCCTCCCTTATCGATATACTTGTCACTCTTTGTGAACTTAGGTCGTAAAGCTATTAATGTGCTTTACCGCAGATACTTTGCTACTTTGGTTCCCACCCTGGGGTAATTACCAAATGCGGAGTAAAATGAAATTTCCTGAGGGGTATACACAAGAAGGCCACGAAACAAATGACCTTTCTAGACCCTGAGAAACTCATCTGCAGAAACCAGCACGGTTTTAGGAAACAGCGGTCATGTGAGACACAGCTGGCCCTCTTTGTGCATGATATACAACAGGCTCTAGATACAGGCTCCCAGGCTGATGCCATATTTCTCGATTTTCGAAAGGCGTTCGACTCAGTTCCGCACGGTCGCTTGCTACAAAAGATGTGCGCTTACGGTCTATCCGATTATATATGCGGTTGGATAGAAAGTTTTCTAACAGACAGGGAGCAGTATGTCGTCCTGAACGGGGTGACTTCAACAGGAACAAGCGTAACATCAGGTGTGCCCCAGGGCAGCGTAATAGGTCCTCTGCATTTTACGATTTACATAAACGATATCTGGTTGATGGTATTGACAGCGGTCTTAGACTGTTTGCCGCTGATGCTGTAGTCTACAGAAAAGTAGTATCACACGAAAGTAATGAACAAACCAATTAAGATTTGCAGAAAATAAATGCGTGGTGTAATGACTGGCAGTTATCTCTCAATATTAGTAAGCGTGACATACTGCGTTTAACAAGCCGTAAATCCCCATTAATGTACGAGTACAAAGTAAATGCCCAGTCTTTGAAAGCGGTAACGTCCGTCAAGTATCTGGGTGTGACTATATGAAATGATCTTAAATGGAATGATCAGATTAAACAAGTAATGGGTAAGGCGAACTCTAGATTGCGGTTTATTGGTAGAATCCTGAAGCGATGCAGTCCTTGGAGTATTGTTCGTCTGTATGGGACCTTTACCAGTTGGGTCTGATTCAAGAGATTGAGAAGGTCCAAGGAAGAGCGGTAAGATTACTGACTTAGCCATCGCGAGAGCGTTACAAATCTCATTGAAAGTTTGAAGTGGGACACACTTGCAGATAGACGGCGCGCTAAACAGAAGGGGCTGCTCACTAAATTCCGAAATCCGATCTTCACCGAGAACGTAGAGCATATATTATTACCACCAACTTTCAAATCGCGCAATGATCACGATTCAAAGATAAGGGAAATAAGAGCTCGTACAGAGGTGTTGAGACAGTGGAACAGGGGGGGGCATATGACTTGGGAGCTATTGGAGAATATATGTAGATGTAGAAAAGCATTTTTTTAAAATAATTACTATAGTCAATACTTCGTAAACCTGAAGTACTGATTACTAATGTTGCTAATAAGCAGTTTACCTGCAAACGATAGAATTAATGTGTCACAAAATGTAGTGGATGTTACAGCTTGTCAAATAAATGTATAAACGCCTTCCTCACATAGTCACTCGCTACACACATACATAGTATGGAAAAAAACTTTGTGTTCTGCCTTACGGCAGGTCTTGACATGGGGGAAGCCTCGTCAGAGTGGTCCACCGCATGAGCGTCTAGGGAAGTGATCCCAGAGGTGGTTTCCCGTTGCCTTCCACTGATGATGATGAAATGATAATGAGGACAACACAACACCCAGTCCCTGAGCGGAGAACATCTCCGACCCAGCCGGGAATCGAACCCAGGCCCCTTGCCGTGACAGACTGCCCTGCTGACCACTCAGCTATGGGTGCGGACTACATTGTATGCTACTATTATTAGTCACAGTGATCGGACACAAAGAATTCTGAATTATTCTAGTTTCAATAGTTGAGAAATAAGTTGTCCAGTCAGTGTATATGCTCCGTGTGGATAGTAAGCTTTGCTTTCTGAGAAGGAATTGCAGGCAGTGCTCTTGATACGTTGACAGTTGCTTCATTATTCTAAATGGAAAAAGACTTGTTATAAATAAGTAGTATTAATTGTTTCGTTGACTCAAGTTAGTTGTTTAGTAAAACATCTGCAAAAAGTAACTAGCATTTATCTTTCACCATTTTAAAAATAAAAGTGTTCAAAGAAAATTCATTTTCAACTTAAAGTTTAGTTCTGTTGGTGATGAAGAGAGGGGGCGGGGGCGTAGAGGTACTAGTTAATATCTGAATTCACTAACGGGTAATGGTGTCGGAAAGTGTGGGAACCACTGTGTTAATCCAACTACCGTTGGATTAGCCGAGTCCAGCATTGCAGAGTAATCGTTGCCGACTGAAAATGCTGTCAGCAGTAGTGATTATTGTTGCTTGGCACTAGTGCTCAGCCCGCCGCTCAAGTCAGTGCCAGGCGGGAGGTGGTGTTCAGACGAAGTGAGCACCGGCATTGTTCGGATGTACTTCCGAATTTGCTTTAGGTATAATTATTCCTGCCGCGTTATGTTCACTTTAAGGTTTAAATGTGAAATCATTCATGTCGTATGTTAGTATGTGGAATGTTGCTAAAACCGAGAATATTTAAAAGTGTCTGAAATCAGTAATGAGTTCGGCAATAAACCGTACAATTTGTGATCCGAACGCAGCTACTGTTCTTAATCGAATCCACAATTATTCGCTTCCTCAAACTATCAGTAAATGAAATAAATATATTGTTAACTTATTGGATCGAAGAGAGGCAACGTCGTCGTAACATAGCACATCTAGCAGTCGTGTTAAAAGGTCATCAGTGACATGCTACCCCACAAAGCAAAAGCTGAGTATCCACTTTCGTATGTACTGTCAACTGGGGCAACATTGGCTCATCTTTTCATTTTCTTTGACATGTAAAGCTCTGATTAGTGGATGGGATGCTCGTACACTGCAATGTAACATTTTTTCAAGAATCTGTATCTCATGCAGTATTCTCATATTTTCGAAACTGTTTCTGCCTGAAATATTTTTTTCCAAAAAAATTGGGGAAATATTACTTTTACTTGTGATAACTTTGATCTACATGTTGAAATCTGTTCACAGCAACCTAAAAAAATACACTGCACCAATGTTCGGTGAAATAAGAATGATCGTATGTTTAGCCAGTTGATATCTAAGTTCAATGAATTGTTTGTTTCCAAAAGCTGAGTTACATAACTAAAATTTGAGATAAAATGATCAAGGAAAACACTATTTGCTTTATTTTTATTAAATCAATCGTTTCAAAAGCACAACGCAATTTGAATGTTAATAAAACTGATTACGCTAAGCAGTCTACTGCTGCAACAGAAAATACGTTCATTTTAGACCCGTTTTTCGTTTCGTGTATTTTGCGAAACATTCTCCCAGTAATACACCTTCTTAGCATCAACTGAGAATGTTAAAAAAACACCTCTTTTTTCTTTGGTTCTTCTAAGAATGCCTCTCCTACCATGTCGCTTCAGTTTTGTTCATTGGCAAACACCTGCTGCCTGTTTAGTGAAACACTTTCACACTTTTTGTACCCAGAAATTTTGTGATGGGTAATGGCCTTTTTTAGACCCTTCAACAGATCATTTAGTAGGACAGTGAACATATGTCAGCTTAACAGGAAACAATTCAATTTAAAATAGTAAAAAACTTTTAAGGTAAATGACAGTAGGTGACAAAATAAACAAAGCTTCAGGCTAAATTATTTGGGCCAAAGTTATCCCAAAACGTGAAACAGTTTACCCCATTACCAAATATTGTGTTTATTTCATAATAAAACGAAGCATTAGAAGTTTCATCTTTACACCAAAATTTAAAATGAAATCCATGACAAACAGATGAAAGTTGGAACACTGCTATTCTACCTCGACTGGCAGACCTGTCACGTAACAAGTGCTGCTGCAGCAGCAGATACGTGAATTACAGTAACAGTGCAGTAGGAACAGAATACATGTTGATGTATGTATGAGCTGCATGGCACAGAAACATTTTTTTTTCTCTGGGACAGTGATACCAACAAAGTGCCAATGTTACCCCAGCTGACGGTATATGCTTTTAATAAATTATTGTTTTTGTACTCATGTATTACTGCTGACGATTCTCTTTTACAGCGTACCAGCAGGGCACATCCATTCAGATACATGTATCTGTGGCAGGTCTTAGCTTAATGCTACCTTTATGTTGGACACTTACCTTACGTGTACACAGCACTTACTATGCTCTCAGAGTTAACTAAGCTGAGCTGAATTCTCTCACATGGAATCCAAATAACATTCATCTTTTCATGAACACATTTCATTAGTTTCCTGTAACTTGTCTACATTGCACAGGCGGAAAATGCCTTTCATAAGGCATAGCCGCACGCTTTTTAAAACACAGTTCACTTACCTCGCCTGCTCAACAGATTTAAATGACTGTCCAGTTAGATATTCCAATCTTTGAAAATAATCTAGCTGTCATTGACCATTTAACTATTCAAAATTACTAAGAAAGGTGTTTAAAAAGTCAAGGAACATGCCCATAATGCCGAAATCAGTGCTTCCAACAGCAGACTTAAAGCTATATGGAATGTAGTGAAACGACAGAAAGCATACCAGCCACAGAAAAAGACAACATCAGTACCAAACTGAATGGAAGGGCTATAAATGATTGGGTGGCAAATGCATTTAATAATCATCTCTTAAATATAGTAGAAAGCATAGGAACAAACAGTTCAAGAACAAAATCACAGCAGTATGTCGAATATGTAACTTTCATAGAATTTAATCTAATGAATATGTCACGAATCTCACCTTCTGAAAATAGGAAAATTATACAGTCTCTCAAAAATGAAAGCTCATCTGGTTTTGATGGTGTTTCCAATAGAGTACTAAGAATTTATTCCCATGTAATAAACCTAGTCTTCTTTTAAATGTGTAGTGCATTACTAATTAAAGGCATTTTTCCAGAGAGACTGAAAGATGCCATTGTTAAACTCCTCTTTAAGAAAGGTGATAAAAGAAATGTCAATAATCACCAATGTGTTTCACTGTTGACATCATTCTCCAAAATGTTTGAGAAGCTGGTGTATTATAGAATAGTATCTCTCCATGGCAACAACAACAGTGTTTTTAGCAAATCACAATCTGAGTTTCAAATGGGTTGCTCTACTGAGAATGTAATTTATATGTTCACTCATCAGATTTTACATGCATTAAATAGTAAAATGGCACCAGTTTGTATTTTCTGCGAACTCTCTAAGGCACACAACTGTGTGAATCACAGTATTCTAATAGATAAATTGATGTTTTATGGGATCGATGGTGTAGCTAACCAAAGGATAATGTCGTATCTAACTAAAACAATTCAGAAAGTTGTAACTAGTAATTCAAGTAATGTAGTTCAGGGACATAATTCTGACTGTGGAGAAAGCACATAAGGAGTTCCCCAAGGTTCAATCTTCATGTATGTAAAGGCTCTTCCATATAGTACACAACAAGTAGAACTAGTTCTTTTTGCAGATGACACTAGTATTGTAATCAATCCAAGCATACGTACAGAAACTGAAGAAATGGTAAACAAAGTTCTTAAAAGTGTCACTGACTAGTTTTCTGCAAACTTGATTGATGGTCTCACCATCAATTTTAAAAAAGATACAACATATTTAGTTCTGCACGTCTAGAGGTATTACATTAATGATAAGTGTAACACAAGGCGAGGAAATAATAAATAAGGTCGAAATTTCTAAATTCTTAGCAGTCCATATTGATTAGAATTTAAACTGAAGAAGAAACACAGTTTGAAACTCCTAAAACAATTTAGCACTGCCACATTTACCATTGCAAATTTTGGGGAGGGGCAAATCAGTAAGCTTACGTATTTTGTGTATGAAACTTCCTGGCAGGTTAAAACTGTGTGCCGAACCAAGACTCGAACTCGGTACCTTTGCCTTTCACGGACAAGTGCTCTCACAACTGAGAGGTGTGCCCCAGGCTAGCGTAATAGGTCCTCTGCATTTTACGATTTACATAAAACTCACAACCCGTCCTCACAGCTTCCATTCTGCCAGTACCTCATCTGTTATCTTCCAAACTTCACAGAAGCTCTTCTGCGAACTCCTGGAAGAAAAGATATTGCGGAGACGTGGCTTAGCCACAGCCTGGGGGATGTTTCCAGAATGAGATATTCACACTGAAATGGAGTGTGTGCTAATGCGAAACTCCCTGGAAGATTAAAACTGTATGCTTTGGTAGCTCAGTTGGTAGATCACCTGTCTGCGAAAGGTAAAGGTCTCGAATTTGAGTCTCGGTCTGGCACATAGTTTTAATCTCCCACGAAGTTTCATATCACCACACACTCCGCTGTAAAGCGAAAATCTCATTCTAGAAATATCATGCATAATTTCATACAGTAATGGTTTATGTAATAATGTTCTTGGATAACTCATCTTTAAGGAAAAAAAGTCTTCATTGCCCAAAATAAGTGCTGTAGGAATAATATTTGGTGCTCACCCATGATCATCTTGTAGGCATCGGTTTAACGTGTTGGGCATTCAGACTATTGCTTCACAGTATATTTAAACCTCATGAAGTTTGTTGTAAATAACCCACTACAATTCATAAGGGACGCTAAGCTACATAATTATATTATCAGAAAGTAAAATGACAGTCATTACTCCATATTAAGATTATCTTTAGCACAAAGAGGGGTGCACAATGCTGCACCAAAAATCTTTTATCACTTATCCAGTGATATAAAATGTCTAACAGACAGAAAAGTAAAATTTGATAACAAACTGCGAAAGTTTCTCCTTGACAAAACCTTATGATCTGTATAAGAATTTTTATTACTGTAGTGTGAAAAGATGGTGGGTAGGAATTACTAACTGGTATATCTTCTTACTTTTGGAAAAAAGAGAAAGCTTAGAATGGTCAGAACGTAACTATGTACGAATTAATTCGTGATGTGAATGTATAATGACTCATTGCACATCATTATGATCTATTGTGCAAAATGGTCCATGGAACATGTAATCCACTAACTAACAGTTGTTATATCCTCTACTTCTCTTGAAATATCAAATTAACTCAGTCTCTTCTTCAGTCCTCCTATAGGCTTTTCTTCATTCTGGAAACATCTCCACTCACTTCAAGTAATTTTTATATATGTGTAATGTTCAACTAAAAGCTCACCAACACGTTCCACCATGACGCCATTACTCAGTCTCCAAAACAGTCCTTGATTACGTCTGCAATTACCCCAAAACCACTTCACTTTAACTTCTTCTCATTACACTGCTCCCTCTTCTCCACGCATCACACTACAGACTTTGTCTCAAGAAACTTCTCCTTTCCTCCTTACTCTTCCTACCTTAGAGTACTTTCATCTCTCTCACATTCTTGTTGCTCTAGACTGTCTTCTCTTTCACTGCAAACATAGATGATAGTTATAACGTTCTGGGCATAGTGGTTCAAATCACAAAATTTACATGAATATTACACAAACCTCAACAAAAGTAATGTATTTCCAAATAAGGTGTCATACATGCAAATATACAGACTTTGCACTTGGCATTAATAAAACTCAGTTATAGAACATGAAATGACATAAAATTGAGAACACAAACAATTAACAAAATATTATTGAACTGAAACATATTATTTACATTGGACAGAAATCTCTGTCACATCTGTCCCTGAAACTTTCGTAAAGTTCAAATAGCTTTATGAAAGTTTCTGGCAGTTACTGTCATTAATTAGATTAGTATTATATATTTGACAATTTAAAACAACTTCAATTATTCTTAATTCATATCCCCACTCATACCTCGTTCATTTATAAGCAAGGTGTGACATTGTCTCGCTTCGCCTGTTAGCATCAGCTGGTGACAAGCACATGGCTGACACTACGTCTTTCATTCATTCACACCTTGTCACTGCACTTGATACTTTCTCACAATGGACAAACCACTCCTTTAGGCAACAAAGGTACTGTCTGGCACATTCTACCATCTGTAGTGGATTGTAAATTAGCAGTGCCAGCTCCAATCTGTCTGAACACATCTCTCTTTGTGATTTTGAATCATTTCACGAACATACATAGAATAAACAAAGAAAATACTATTGCAAATAATGTCTTCTAAGCTTGCTTTGTTAATAAATCTCCTGTAAATGCACCCACTTATTGGCCTCTTTCACTTATTAGTATCACCTGTTTAATAAGTACCTTCATAAATCGTTGCTTCGTTAGAAATACTAGTATTTTGTCTTGACAGGAAGCATTTTCTCAGTACCTTCACCTTCTTCTTCTTCTTCTTCCATCTTGTCAGTAACACTCCTTTCCGCATTATGAAATAAATCCGGCTGCAGTCACTGACTAACTCAGACTGCTCTACTTGCGTGATGTCTTGCCTCTTCAGATGCATATACTTGCTAACTAAATTTTCTGCTGTTGCTAATCTCTTCAGTTTCTCATCGCTTGCTTCCCTCGGCTCTCATTGCACCTTCTCCTCTTCGTCTTCTTTCTTTTCTTCAGACCCTTCATTTTCTTTCTTCTCTTCTTTCTCTTTAGTGCTATCTTCCTCTACCTCAAGACTATCTCCTCCTCTTCCACGTTCTTCATCCTCTAATTTATGTGTAGTCACATAGCCTACTTACTATCTACTGCATCCTCTTCGTTTTTCGTACTGACATTTCTGCTTTCAACCAACAACAACAGCAATATTACTATCACCTCACCTTCTACCTTCTACAACACTATTTTCCTCTTCTCTGTTACAGATTCCTCTTTCTCCTCTCCTGCACTTCTGCTTTTCATGATTTACTTCTGTCTTCAGCCTCTGTCTTCTGCACTGTCTTTTAGCCTGTTTGCATTGCCAATATGCGCTCTGTTATCGGAAGAAATGGTCCATATAATTTAGCTCTTATCTTTTCTTTGTCTCTTCTTCAATTGTTATTCTACTTCCACCAGTTACGAAGACAGTTCCTTAAGTACGTGAGTTCTTTCTTCTTCTCTTGTTTCTTCTCTTCTCTTTCCATCATTACATTCTATTCCTTCCCCAAAAATCTTTTTCTTCCTATTACCTATATGTCTCTCTCTTGTTTTTCCACCTCTGGGGTTTTCTAAACAACTGGTATTTAATGATTCCCCATTTCCCCGGTTGACAAGTGTTTCTGCAGCAGATAACTTCTATTCAACTTATCTCCCGCCCTACATTACCGCTTGTGACGTCACTCCTGTCAGTGTATCTTCCAAGTTACTAAGAGTTCGCTTGACACACTTAATCACTGCGTGTAACGTCACTTGTGTTTTTATTTTTAATGCTCATCCTGCTGCGCTGATTGGTGTATATGATTCCTTGAAACTTGCCAAGCAACTTTCACAGTAGTATCTAATGTTGATTTCTTGCTAACTAGCAGTTACTGCCTCATCTTCTCAGCATGTTTAGAGCTCCTGGTCCTGACTATTGTCTCGCATTTGTGTAGATATGCTGATAATTCCATCTCCTGTTATCGTCCTCTTCCAATCTTCTGTTATTCCTCTTCTTGTTTGGTCTTGTATCATCACCAACTATAAATCATGCATGTCCATCGTAGTTTGCACATAGTCCAAAATCTTTACTTCATTGCTTAAAAACAAATCCATGCTCACTAACTTGTTAAGCATCCTCTGACACTAGGCTGATATACTGCCCCCCCCCCCCACCCCGCAAAAAAAATAAAAATAATAACTGAAGCTCCAGATAAAGCCTCTCGCTACATTTTCCTGGATTTCACGTGATCAAACTTTCCGAGTAAACTTGTGGATAAACTCCCTGAATATTTCACATTGATCCTGTGCTTTCTATGCCCAATGCTGGTTGTCTTTCTTCATGAGACTACAGGCTGCCTGTATTTGACTTACTTCACTCCAATGTACCAGTATGTTCTTTCATAGGCCCTGCATGAAATCCGTAGAATGGACAGATCCTATTTTTAAATTCCAGATAACTGAATTTTGCCTTTTCACAACGCCAATCGTATTTTTCGTGCGGTACCGTCAACAATATGCAACCTTCTTGTGTTTGTGGAATCATCACATTTATTTCTTGTTCCACTGCCATGGTACATTCTAGTAGAGTTTCTACTTTGTTTCTCCCTACCTGCTTAAGCTGTTCAGATATCTTTGAATCCACTTGATTGCTGACGCTTGAGCTTTTTCTTTCAGCAACCTGTTCAGATTCTTCTTTTGTAGCTCTGATGTTACCTTCTGCTTCCCGCCACCGATTTTTCAGCTCATGTTTCGGTCTTACTGCAACTTCAGCAATAGTTAACTCCAAATTAGCCAAACCTGATATGATTTTACTATCGAGTTTGCTTTGGTCTGTTCGCATTTAATTTGGCTTCAGTCACTTCTATTTTCTTTTCTAATTTGCTTTACATAGTTTTTCTAATTTTCTTTGACCATTTTCCATTTTTCACTTCGATTTCTAATCGATCTAAAGCATTAAGTACCAGTCACCTAGACATACTATTGGTGTTCATTTCTCCCAGAGGCCCCACTGCTATTGCCGCATTTGTTTTCTGATTCAGTTCTTCCACTTGGCCCTGTTTCTCCTTGAACAACTGTACCTCTAGTCAGATTGTTGAATTGACGTGAACTACCGTGTCTACACAAGACACAATGTGAGTGGACATAACTTTTGCAACATGTGTGTGAAGTGTACATGTTCATCAGCAATGTCTACCCGTAACATCAGACTGTTACAACCGGTTCACATCATCACGTTTTAGGAAGTAATGTCGAATGGAGGTGCTGCATGTTGGACTATTGTTTATATCGTTGTAGACGACGTCACACTGTGGATTACGACATATTCTACTCGAATTATGTACATCACCACTTCAGATTACAAAACTAAGTGATGTGGTATTGAAAAAAGTCTCGTCAGTCTCCACTCAGATAAATTCAGATCCAACTATGTACACAGTGTATAACTGCTTATTGTCCACAACGAACATGCTTACCATTTCTCTGTCTTTTGCTACCTTTTCCTCCTCCTCTTCTATTCTTATTCCCTTCTCACGACTGCCAAAGTATCAAAATCTAAGTTCAACGGTGTTTCTTTCAAATTTGAGTGCCATGTGGCCGTTTGTAAGAGCAAATTTTGAGATTTACGTTCATTGTACCTCCTTTAACGTATAGATATTACATAATAAAGCATTTCAATATCTTGTAAGATCTTTCTCATAAATTTATTTTTCATTTTCATCTGATTGTTCAGATCAGACTTGAAGAATGTCTTTTTCGTTTACAGGGTGGCATAATACCAGCTATACAGACGATGGTTTGCAGATGGGCACCAGATCACGAAAGGAGCTTGTTTTCCATTATTTTTCTCGGTAAGCGTCAACAAAATGTAATTCTCTGCAAACATGTGACTAGTGTGTCTACAGGCCTTTGGACCACAGTTTATAAGCGTAGTGCCATAATATCCTAAGCAGCGTTTGCGTGACATCACACACACCGGTTGCCTACAGGCAGAGGCGAGCGTGGCATTAGGGATGGGAATAGGCGCCTGAACGCGCGCGCACACACATATATAAATATATAGCAATTTGTAACTCCTTCTTAAGCGTTGCCTCTTTCTCGGAAGTGGGAAATTAGAAAGCTCCTGAGCTAAAACACATGCACACAAACACACTTTTTCCCCTCCCAATCACAGTCGCACAATTTTACGTATGATGAACCCCAGTTTTAGTCATCGTGTTCTCTGTAGCCCTCATTTGGTGACAAAACTCGACTGAAGATCGTCTTTGTACCCATTCCGTACAAGGTACAATGCGCTCTCAAATTAAATGCCACAATGTTATTTCCATATCTAAACAGTCTATATTATTTATAAATATGAAAATTACTTCTGGTTATTTATTAGCACTACTGGTGTAACAATAGTTATGCTCACATGATGGAAGACAAAATGTATCCTCAAATAATGTGCGACAATGATTTTCCCATATCTAAATTTCCTGTATTATTGTTTTACAAAAGAATATGTGATTCACTTTATTCTTACTACTGGTGTTACTTACGGGTTGAGTTACATCTGAAGCCTAAAACCTGAATTCCGTTCTTTATACCCAGTTGATACAAGGCACAATGGAACCTCAAATTAAGTGTCACATTGTTCTTTCCATATCACACACACAGAGACACACTGCCACTCATAATCGCCAAGACAGATTATAGGGGAAAGGATTGGGTCAACAGGTGAAAGCCTTTCTTCTACTGTGAGTCTCAGGAGTAGTTGTATCTTTGGACAAGGTTCCACACAGAGGAAAGTTTGATATCTGACTATAGATGAAAATTCTATTTTTACATCATAGGTAAAATAGCACTATAAAATAAACAAAAGTTGTTTGTATTACTTATCACAATATCTAAAGATATGTTTTATATTGGTACAAAATTAATGCTCACTTTATTTGCACTACTGGCGTGATTTACACGTTAATCTACACTTGGCACCAAAAACTTGGCCGTGATTCGAACCTTGTACCAACATGGTGCAAAGTGCAAAGGCTTGCTGTACTACACGGCTATGAACCTCAGAAGCAGTAATATCTTTAGAGAAGTATAATATTACTGATATTGACAAAAAATATTATAAAACTTTTTAATCACTGCTGCTGATGGAAAAGCTCCTAAAATGGTAGAATGGAGCATAGAAAATTTTCACTTGTTAATAATGAAGTTAACACAGAGCATAGATTTAAGTTTCAGGAAGTCGTTTCTTAAAGTATATGTATGGACTGTAGCCATGTATGGAAGTGAAACGGGGAAGATAAATAGTTTGGACAAGAAGAGAATATAAGCTTTCGAAATGTGGTGTTACAGAATAATGCTGAAGATTAGATGGGTAGATCACATAACTAATGAGGAGGTATTGAACACAATTGGGGAGAAGAGGAATTTGTGGCACAACTTGACTAGAAGAAGGGATCGGTTGGTAGGACATGTTCTGAGGCATCAGGGGATCTCCAATTTAGTATTGGAGGACAGCGTGTAGGGTAAAAACCGTAGAGCGAGGCCAAGAGATTAATACACTGAGCAGATTGCGGTAGGTACTGGAAGATGAAGAGGCGGCTTGCACAGGATAGAGTAGCATGGAGAGCTGCACCAAACCAGTCTCAGGACTGAGGACCACAACAACAACAACAATAATGAAGTTGCATTCCGCTATCCAGCATCAGATTCCCACAGACCGACGAGAACGTTGACCGACGGCATTGTTTAGACTTTAGAGGCCAGTGACAGATCTCAGAATTATGCAGTTTGCGTAATTACGTTGCCCGGATACTGATACAAAAGATCGGTAAAAGAGATCTCGGGGACGCTGAATAAAAGTTTGATAAAGTAATTGCCAACTGAACACAAGTGGTGTTCAATTGTGGCCACCATACAATTCGTCGGCGACTCTCCATCGCTGCAGCTTGAAAAAGTTCTAAAATACAACATAATAAATTGAGATGCGACATTAATGGAAGTGGAAAGTCGGTTTCTTGATTCAAACGTGGCACTTATAATTATTTAACCAAAAGTTGCAGACACGGGAGCGACACATACATTTTATGATACAGCTGTCGAAAACAAACGAGAGAGAGAGAGATCACAGCTCCTACTTTTATTAGTCCAAAACAAATTGCTGCGACAGCCTTCGACTTGCTTTATAGAGCATTCTTTTTAAATTAAGTTTCAATGTACAAACATTTCTCTGTAACATTCTTTATCAGAACAGCACAAAAATACATCCCCTATATTAAATCATGACCTTTTCTCCTCACTTTACAGATTTCTTTACACAGGAAAAAATTATTCTTAATGTCATTTAGCATTACTAAAAGGTTTGGAGCACATTTTATTAATTATTCACAAAGTATCATTTCAGAAGATTCTCTACTGAGGAATATTCAATCTCTGGCCGTGAACGAAAACTGGATCCTTGCACCAAAAGTAAAATAGAGTTTAAAAGAAAGGAAGAATTGTTTGCATTGCCTATCAAAACACTTAAAGATATGTTGTTTAACTAACACGTTTCGTATTGTTTACTAGTTAGATAGACGATATCTAGGCTTAAATTTTCCTACTTATCAAGCTTAAAAATCTGATCAAACACACTTGATAACGTAAATTCTCTGAAAGCAAAGTAGTTACTAATTCATTCTCCTGTCATTGTATCTCCAAATCGGTACAGAAACAACAACAACCGCACATAAGACCCTTGTGTCGTTTTTGTTTACATACAGCCAATCTCGCGTCCTTGTCAAATTTAAATCATTCTTTATACTTAATTATTCTTTACAAACTGACCTTGAGTGAGAAATGTGGGAGCTGTTATGGGTAGCGAGTAGAGGGATTTGTTGCCAGTCTTGTAGGAAATATTTTCACTGGGGGAAGGGGGGGATGCAGTGGGGAGAATGTTGGGAGAACAGAAGAGGTTCTCTCCTGAAACTGCAGAATATGCAGTAGGAATATTTTGATTAGGGAACAGGAAAGAAAAATCTGTGCCCTTCAGGCACAGTTGGAGGAAGCAAGGAAGGAACTGATAATGATCAAGGGAGATAGGGGGAGTAGGGTGGTTGGGAACTGGCAGCTGGTAGGATGATAGGAAGAAAGAGAACCTGATCTGACAGTTTTATCATCAACATCAGAAACAGTTATCTACCACTACCAGAGTTAAGTGGAGAAGAGCCTAGGGTAGAATGATGAGCAGGAAATGTGCAACACACTTCAACTGAGGCCAAGAAGCCGAGGAATGTACAAAGTGTTAGGAAGAAGAAAGTTCTGCTGCTAGGTAGTAGCCATGTAGCCATGGGTGAGGTGTGGGCCATCAGTTACAGGAAAGTTTAGGGGCAGCGTACCAGGCCACCAGTATCTTCAAGCCAAATGCAGGGCTAAGTCATGTGATAGAGGACTTAGGGTCTTTATGTAAGGATTTTACAAAAGAGGTCCATGTAGTGATAGTGGGTGGGATGGGAAACGATTTGGACAGGGATGGGGCATATGACATAGGTGGTGACCTGGACAAAATAGCTTCCCTGACTCATGGCACCAACGTAGACTTTGTTGAGCTGTTCCAGCATCATAATCGACCACACCTTGACGGAGCTGTGAGGCGAATCAATGTGGAGTTAGGGATGGCTCTGAGGATAGCCAGCTTTCTCATGTTTCTCTGGTGCCCATCAGGACTATCAACACAGGGGGTTTCACTAGGCATGGCCTACACCTAAACAGGACTCAGAAGGGAAGATTCACGAAAATATAGGGGGGGGGGGGAGGGAATCTCGGGCCCACATGGTCAAATACCTGTTGTCATGGGTAGGAAAAGTAAGTCTTTTTAGGATATATCGAGACAACAGGTTCCCCTGCCTAAAGGATATCTCCAGCAGTTTAAAAAATATTGAAACAATCACTCACAAGACAGATTTTAACACTCCAAATATCATGCATACCAGATATCACAAATAAAAACAAACCTCTGGAAAGAGTAACATGGGGCATTTCAGAGACTTAACAATCCTTCACAAAAAAATGCAATCAATAAGAAATAAAATACAGCTACTGGAAGTTGAGCTCCAATCGTTGAAGTGGACAGTAGTTTGTGTTGCTGAGTGCTAGTGTAGAGAGACAGAAATTCAATACATAGTATTATCATTGTATGAAAGGGCAAACTCTAACTGCAGAACTGCTTCAACAGGTGGAGGATCATGCGTTTATATCAGAAAAGTAACACAGTTCAGATCAAGACATGACCTCAGTACAGAAATTGAAGACAAACGCTTTGAAATATCAGCCATTGAATTAAGAGGGCTTGATATCACCAAGAAAATAATCATTTTGTGTTTGTATGGATCTCCCAGTGGTAGTATGGACACTTTTTTCAATAAATTAACAGAAGTTCTGGATAAAGTCTCAAGCACAAAGGTCAACATAATTTTGTGTGGGGACATAAACATCAACTCTAATATCATACATGAATCCAGCAGCACCCTCATAAATACCCTTCAAAGTTTTGGCAAGACCCTATTGGTCAATAGTGCAACAAGGGTTACTACAATGACTGCATCAGTAATTGACGATGTGACCACAAATATGGACATGGAAAAATGTGATGCAGACTATCAGACCATCTCTGTCAAATAACAACAGTAAAATCAGGCATCGAATCATTTTCAAAACTACAAGCCTAAAAAGACACATATCAGAAATAAAAAAAAAGATTCTTCAAAAGACCTAGTAAAACAAAGCTAGGATGTAGTGTATAAGGAAACCAAGGTGAATATGAAGTTCTCCACATTATTTAAATTGAAATTTGAAAAGGCATTTCCAAAAGTATACATGTCTGTATCAACTTCTCACAAAAACAGACGGATAACAGCAGGTATTAAGAAGTCCTCCCAAACACTTAAATATCTGAGTTCCATGAAAAAGAATCGCAATGATCCATAATTCTTAAATTTCTATCACAGATACAAAAAGATCTATAGAAAAGTCATTTAATGACAAAATAACATATAATGCAGAGAATAAAAGTGAAGCAATCTGGGACATTATAAAAAAGGAAATGGGGAGAGGCAAACAACTGCAGAATAACATGCTGCTAATGTAGGGGGATAATGTAATAAATGATCCACAACACTTAGCAAACTATTTAAACGAGCATTTTTCAACCATTGCAGAGAAGATACAGCAAAAATTCCCCAAAACAATTACAACACCTGTAAATAATGTTGCACTAAATACAATGTTGTTACTTCCAACCACAGAGAATGAAGTCAATAAAACTATTCCAAAACTAAAACATAAGAAGTCAGTAGTCGTAGATGAAGTACCAATGTGCTCACTGATACAATGCATAGAGATTATACAAGGCCCAATAACAAATATAATAAATGAATCCTTCACATCAGGGACATTTCCAGAGCAGTTAAAACAGGCAAGAGTTGTATCTTTGCTTAAGAAAGGTAATGCAGAAGACATAGATAATTACTGGCCCATGCCCATGCTGTCACCATTCTCAAAAATAATAGAAGCAATTATGAAAGATTAATGAATTACCTGAATACATACAATCTTTGAAGCGAATCAGTTTGATTTCCAAAGTGGCAAAAATACGTAGTCAGCCATAGTAGAATACACAAAAGGTGTACTTGATGCTCTTGACAAAGATGAGTGTGGCACAGGCATATTTTTGGATCCTTCTAAGGCCTCTGATACAGTCGACCACAAGATTCTATTAAATAAATTAGAAGCATTGGGGATAAGAGGGGTCGCTGATGACTGGTTTCGATCATACCTAGCAGATAGGGTACAAAGAGTAGAGATACATATACTTCAAATAGATCCAAATGTTTAGTAAAACACTTATCAGAACCAAAATACATAAACACTCTGCCGTCCGGCGACACCACAGTGATACTGTGCGCGAAATAGCAGTCAACAGCCGCCGACACCACATTGGTGTCGTGAACATAGTATCGAGCAGTGGCCGGCGACTGTACTTTAGTATCTTTTGCATTCTGTTGGTGTTTTATTTAGGTAACAATAAGTTACACATGTCGACAAGTTTTTTTATTTTTATAAGTACTTGTGCCCTTTCATCATGGCAGATGAAAGAGACAATACGATTATTTATGATGAAGGTGCAGAGCAAAACTTGGAGGTTGCCACTACATCATATATGTCTCATCGTGATCCGGTTCACAGACTTTCTAGTCACGTAAACAGCACCAAGTAATAGGACTACGTATTTCCTAAACGAATAAATGAAAACGAAGAAACTGCTATGTATGTTCCAAAATCAAAATCAAAAATCTTGTGGAGTTGAGTTACATCTTGGAGTCTGTTTTGCTGCATATCATATGAAAGAGAAATACTAAGTACCAAAGACAACGGAAATAAACAAATATATGAAACAAACAAATTTTGTATTTATTTACATACGTAAATCTTCGAAATTTCATGAAAGTGGGGGAACAGGGGTGAGAACTTATGAGAACTAACGATGAGATTAGTAAAACGTTACAATTTATAATCTCCCGATGATGTCAAGAACAGTCAGAGACAAGCCAAGTAATCCGAATTAGCGCTGCCGGCGCCAAGCGGATAAATTTTTACGTGACGTGCAGAAGGCAAAAATCTTAATGTAGGGGTTCTACAAGGTAGCATATTAGGACCAATACTATTCCTGATGTACATCAATGACTTTCCTGGTAGCGTTACTCATGGTGAACAATTTCTCTTCGCTGATGACAGCAATATTATAGTCACCGAGAAAAGCAGAGAACTCCTTGCAGAGAAAGCAAATGAAGCTCTCAAGGAAGTGACATTGAACATAAAGAAAACTAATGCCATGAATTTTAGTTTGAAGAGGGAAAATGACAATGTTAAATTAAATGTAGATGGCACCTCTATATACTGTGTAACAAATTCAAAATTTCTAGGAATGAATATTGAGTCTCAGTTGAAGTGATGTGAACACCCAGCGAACATACAGTTTTCAAAGTCCAGGAAGGAGCCATAAAAATAATAACCAAAAATAGCAGTTGAGACCATTATAAATACCTGTTCTGAACACTGGGATTTTAACTGCTTCATATGAATACATTTACCACTAAGCTGTACACATCAAAAATAACATTGGTAATTACAGCACAAACGGCTCTGTCCATGACCATGGAGCAAGAGCTGTCTCAACTTACATTTACCAAGAAAAATAGACCTAAAACTCAAAACAGATTTTCTACCAAGGAATAAAATTGTACAATAAATTACCAAAAGAGATTAATCAAATTGCAAAAATACACTTATTTAACAAGGCAGCTAAAATACCTGTAATGTAATATATTTTATACATCGAAGGATTACTTAGACAAAACAGAATAGGGGTTTGGTTAAGAGAGATATACAAATAAATAATAATAATAATGATTACAAAACATTCAACATTCCACATAACACTTTCACAATTTTTCCTTCTTTTTTCCTTTTCTTGAAAAACGTACCCCTCAAGCTACACATAGCACAATACTAACACCTCTTCCTCTTTCTGAGCTCAACATCCCACTCATTATAGAGGGATGCTGACTCAGTTTTTCAGGATAGCAAATAGGAAGTTGCGGTGCAGAAAATGGCCCAGAGATCACAGTGTGTGTGTTTGTGTGAAGTGTTATGAAATACTGCATATATAGTGTGTGCAGTGACTGGTAGTGAGATATGGGTAAACAGTGTGGCATTAAATTATTTATTATGTTTTTTGTAAAAAAAAGTATTGTATACTGGGAGCAAATGTTCAAAAGTTCAAAAAATGTTTGAATGTGTGTGAATTCCTATGGGACCAAACTGTTGAGGTCATCGGTCCCTAGACTTACACACAACTTAAACTAACTGATGATGCTAAGAAAAACACACACACCCATGCCCAAGGGAGAACTCGAACCTCCGGCAGGAGGGACCGAGCAATCAGTGACATGGTGCCTCTAACAGCGCATCCACTCCGTGCGGCCTGGAGCAAATCTAATGATTGTCTCTAACTAGAAGACTGTAAATGCATGTGTATACGAATAAGCTTATTTTAAATTGGTCTAAACTTGTAAATACTTTGACATGTCCTATATCCTTGTAAAAAGAGATCTATGGATGAATAAAACTGCTACTACTACTACTACTACTACTACTACCACTACTTCTATAATGGTACATAAAACACACAGCTCATTTTTTTTGGAACTACTAGTTTAACTTACAGATTAAGTGACCCTTGACTCCAAAAACTGGCTGTGGTTCTATCTTCCTATAAAAAGGAAAACAGTACTTTGAAAATAGAAAAATTATCTGCATTATTTGTCAAAATACGCAAATACTGGTTCTATATCAGTACAAAACACATGAGGCTCACTTTATTGGCACTACTCGTCTAATGTAAAGGTTAAGATACACTCAGGAGCCAAAACAAGATTGTGGCTCGGTTTTTGTATCCACATGGTGCAAGAAACAGTGTTACAATGTTATTTCCACAACTCACATGCAAACACACCGTCAGTCATAACCTCCAAGACGGGATAGAAATTTAATGTGGTGCATCATTTAATCTGCACACTTGCGTAATATGCAAGGATAACGACAAAAACAGTAATACTTTACCTCACCAAGCACCTTTTACAGGGAAGAAGATAATGCATCATGTATTACACAGAAATAATGTAATATATATTACTGACTGTTTAATGCAATTTTATTACGTTCGATCTTGGGCCTGCTTCATGCTATGTTACTGGTGCTAAGGGATAAAATCTTCATAATCTAACATTTTAGAATTTTAAAGCAGATGTTCTTTGTAAGCAAAGTTTAGGTACCAGTGTTTTTATGAGGAGGAGAACACGCTTTTTAAGGACCAGCCATGAAAACCTCTCATCCCCAACTGTATGCATTAAATCATCAACATAACATCAAGAACGATGAAGGTGCGCAGCTCACAGTGGAAGAGGCGAATGCTTCTTGCTCGTGCATTTAGTGAAATATGATGTGCTTGGAGATTACAATAACAATTCCTTGATGCACATGTGCAGACAACACATCTCCTCTTGTCTGAGATCTTGCTAAGTCGGTTCGGTGAAATAAGACACTCTCGGAAGCCTCTCAACAATTCCTTGACTGTTCTTGTGTGGACTTCAACAAGTCTTGCAAGAGAGTTTAGTTCTCACATACAAAGTCATTGGTTTTGGTGGTGATCTGAACACCTTTACAGAAGTAAACGTGAAAATAATACAGTTGTTCAAGAAAAGCTGATTTACAGATTTTGCCCTCAAAACACAGTACAGAATCAATTTGATTTTGTTAACACAGGTACATCTGTTAAAACTTAGTTAGATTTCACATATGCACTCAAATTGTAATAACTTTTTGCATGCATGAGATGAGCTCACAAGAAGTGTTGAAGGTGAATAATGGGTGAACATCCTCCGAAGTGACTTAATGGAAGTCAGGAACAGCGAGAAACTAGTAATCTTGACTAGGTTTCTGCTGATTACGCTATTAAGGCTTGAATGTGCTCAACTGTAATAGATAATGAGATATGCTTCAAGGAGCCTAGACACTTTTTGAAATCCTATTTTCTAATTTTTGAGAACAGATCAAAGAAAATCAATCAATTGCTTACAATATATCTTTCACTTGGTTGCGAATTTCTTCTGCCTGTATCAGACGAATCAAAAGAAATGTATATCATTTTCTTAATACTTTTCGATATTACTGGATGTTCGTGTACTGCGTATCATAAGCCTATTGTAGGGTGTTGACACTATCTTTGTTATTTTCATTCAAAAAACAGATAGCTGACCAATGGACTGTTCACAGTTCTCACTGCTTAACAGTGCAATATCCAGCAGGAAGAATGAACGTGTAAAATTTGTCAGTATCAGAAACAAGCAAAAGGTGCCTTTTGTAACGTATGCAGGCACTGAGTGCATGCTGAAACCAATTGTGTCACAAGAAATCATAGCTGAAATTGTGGTTCATATTCTGTGAAAGTTCAATTATGTACGCCATTCATTGTAGCCTGTTATTTTCATTGTAGATGCAATAATGAATATTCAGATTTCAAATTACACAGAGGTAGTGTTCCTATGAAGTAGTTCACAAATAAGCTAAATTTCATTGCCAAGGCTCTGAATGAAGTCTTCAGCAACGCAAAATAGAAAGAATGGGTATAAGTTGCAAAGAAGAACAAGGTTTTCAGTCAGCGAAGCTTTGTTGTATTTCCTATGAAGAATTTCAGGAAGATGAAATAAAAGATAGAGATCACTGTATCTTTACTGCTGCGTGTAAAGGAACTTCACGTGCTGGTTACAATTTGAACTATAGACCTAGTTATACAATACCCATTTCATTTCACAAATTGAGCAATTATGATGTTCCATTTTTTAATACAAACATAGATGAAGATGTGATGATAATCAGTGACATAGAAATAAAAGTATTCTGGGATATGCTAATTGTTATCATCGAACATGAAGGAGTATAAATCAGCTTTGAGAAACATTGTAATTCACCAAAAAAGATATTGTGATGTAAGATTCAAGGATATAGACTCGTTTACTTTTTAGCGTGTTCTTTAGAAAAGAAAGGATCATATTTAAAAACAGAAGATCTTAGTGCAATAAGAAAAATTTTTTTCCAAATGAAACAGAGTTTCATCATGAGATTTTATATATCTCTGGTCCCTTTAGATCTAAGTTCTCTTTAATGGAATCCAGCATCGTTTGCACTCACGCTGGAGGCGGGCAGACATATTTTATTTGCTGTTTCTTGCCTGGCTATCTCAATGGACACGCGAGCCACCACCATAAGGAAGAAAAACCAGTCCTTCATCGCACATGTGAAGAGTGTAGCACCTTTCTTCAGTAGAGGGCTATGGATGTCAGTGTCTCTGATCCATCTACAGTGATGTTGTAGCGCCATCCTTTGGTACCTGTGTTGTTCTAGCGAGGAATATATTGGCGTGTCACTGCATCAAATGTCAGTAAGCACCTGAAGATAACGAGCAGCCATCTTGAAATATTATGCAACTGTCACAACATTATGTGACGTCATACTCATCAACCATTGAAGCAGTTACTATGTCAGGAAATTCTCAGACAGCAAAAACTATATTATTTGCGGAGGTATGTTCCATCTATGCATCTAATTGAAGGCAGTTCATATAACGCCATACACGTTTCGCTTCTTTTATTTGTGAACCATCTTCAGTGGCCTGTAATATACATATAATAAATTAATGTGTTATGTGGTAGTTACAATATGTTACTATGTTATATGTTCTCATGTTTTTTTCTTGTTTGTCAGGTTGGAATCAGCCTTTGTAGCACCAATTTCGTGATGTGAAATCATCGTTCGGTGTTATGATTTTCAGTTCTCTTAGCCCATGTGTACGATCCTGAAGATGTGTTCATTAGTCTCCATGCTCCAGTTGGCTGATCTCTGGCGGTCTTTCACCCATATTTGTTTCAATACATCACATACATCACTTTGACTTTACACTTTGTGTTGAACATGTGCATGTTTACAGTGTGTAGCATTGCCAAGTGGCATTGTGTGTTTTTATTTTGTTTGTGTTGTGTGTGTGTGTGTGTGTGTGTGTGTGTGTGTGTTTGTTGTGTATTTTGTTGTGTGTAAATGTGTCGTTCTTTGTGGGAGCATTATATTTTTAAATGTATATTAGTATGTATGTGTGTTTGTGTGTGTGTGTGTGAGAGAGAGAGAGAGAGAGAGAGAGAGAGAGAGGAAGGAGGGAGGAGAGAGAGAAAGAGAGAGAGAGAGAGAAAAAGGATAGACAGGAAGGTTCTGTAATCTCTGATTATATTTCAGCTCTCTGTTTGTTATTGTTTTACTGGCTAATATGATCAGGGAGTTAATGCTTGTATGGGTTTAGTCATTAAGTACAATCTTTTTCATAACAAGGGCTCTTTGTATGTGAAAATTTTCTTGATATGTCACGAGCTTTTTGTTGACATTACTCACTCTGTGTTCCATGTTGAATTGTTCACATTTGAATTGTTCACATTCATGTTTTATCAACTGTTTTACGAAGATCGTATAATGGTTCTTTTCATATTTCCAACTTCTTATATGTCCTCTATATCTAGTTTTGAAGTTCCTACTTGTGAACCCCAGATATAGTGATTCATATTCTTGGCACTCTGACTGGTGTATACCTGTTCCTTGATATTTATCTGGTCTCTCTGTTGTTTTTAAATGTGATTGGAGTGTGTTTCTTGTTCTGTAAGCAATGTGTAATTCCAGTTTGTTTAATATATTTGCTATCTTGTATGTTGCTTTGTCTTTGTAGGTTAAATTGTTCCTTTTTTCTGTTAGCTGTGTCATTGTGTTTCTGTTTTGTGTTTCTGTGTGTGCTGCAGTGTCTTTAGTGTTGTGTTCTCTGCTTGTTTTCATTTTTCTTTGCTTCTATTTTAATATTTTGGTTTGACTTTTTTTTACTATGAGGGTGCTGTAACCATTGTTTGTGGCATTGAGTGGAATATTATTTAGTCTGTGTAACATCTGTTTTGGGGCCACTAACTTCTGATTTTGCAGGTGGTTGGATGAAGGATGTATAATTGTGTTTGTGGCAGTTGGCTTTCTGAAGATGCCAAATGTGTGTTTATTGTGGTCTCTTGTTATATCCAAAAAAATCTATTTGCTTTATATTTCTTTTGCCATGGTGAATTGAATATTTGCATATATATTGTTTATGCCTGTATTAAGTTTGCCAGTTTTCTCTGTTGGTTCATCAACCATACAGATTATGTCATCCACATATCAGTACCAGTAAATAATTTTCTATCCTTTCTTTGGGGTGACTGTATCAAAGAGTGTGTTTTCTACATCTACATCTACATTTATACTCCGCAAGCCACCCAACGGTGTGTAGCGGAGGTCACTTTACGTGCCACTGTCATTACCTCCCTTTTCTGTTCCAGTCGCGTATGGTTCGCGGGAAGAACGACTGTCTGAAAGCCTCCGTGCGCGCTCGAATCTCTCTAATTTTACATTCGTGATCTCCTCGGGAGGTATAAGTATGGGGAAGTAATATATTCGATACCTCATCCAGAAACGCACCCTCTCGAAACCTGGCGAGCAAGCTACACCACGATGCAGAGCGCCTCTCTTGCAGAGTGTGCCACTTGAGTTTGCTAAACATCTTCATAACGCTATCACAGTTACCAAATAACCCTGTGACGAAACGCGCCGCTCTTCTTTGGATCTTCTCTATCTCCTTCGTCAACCCAATCTGCTATGGATCGCACACTGATGAGCAATACTCAAGTATAAGTCGAACAAGTGTTTTGAAAGCCACCTCCTTTGTTGATGGACTACATTTTCTAAGGACTCACCCAATGAATCTCAACCTGGTACCCGCCTTACCAACAATTAATTTTATATGATCACTCCACTTCAAATCGTTCCGCACGCATACTCCCAGATATTTTACAGAAGTAACTGCTACCAGTGTTTGTTCCGCTATCATATAATCATACAATAAAGGATCCTTCTTTCTATGTATTCGCAATACATTACATTTGTCTATGTTAAGGGTCAGTTGCCACTCCCTGCACCAAGTGTCTATCCGCTGCAGATCTTCCTGAATTTCGCTACAATTTTCTGTGTGGTTGATGAATATGTTTGCCAATGTTCCTGATATTGGGAATCCCATTGGAAGCCCATCTACATATAAGTAAAGTTCTTTTTCAAATTAGAAGTAATTTTAGGGTGCATTGCTTTGATGGTTTTAGTTATGTTGGCTGCAGGTAGTGTTTTGTATGCCAGTAAGTATTCTTCAATTAGTTTTATTGTGTCTGCAGTGGATGTTGAGGTGTACATGTTCTCTACATCAAAAGAGATGAATGATGCTGTTTGTGTCTTTTATTTGTTTTATAAGTTCATTTGTGTCTTTCACTGTTCTGCTGTTCTTCATGTTAAAATGTTGCATTATGATTTTGTTCATGTGTTTTGCCACATGGTTAGATGGTGCATTCATGAAATTAATAATAGGCCTGAACAGATTAAGGTGTTTGTGGACCTTGGGTTGGCTTCTGAGTGATGGTGCTTTTTGGTTCTTCTCTGTCATGTATTGTTTTTATTTATACTTTAGTATATGTCTAATGTCATTGAGGCTGTTTATTTTGTATGTCTGGGAAAGTACTGTTGGATCAGATTTGAGTTTTGTGATATTGTTAGAGGAGATGAAATCTCTAGTTTTTTTCCATATACTGTTCTGTGTAATGCTGTTCCCTTTATCAGCTCTTGTGAGTGTGATGTTGTTCGCTTCTACTTTTCCTTTCTTTTTGGTGCTGTTTTCTGTTTTGCTCTTTCTTTGAGATGGTGATGATGTTGCTTATTTCTTTCTTCACAAGTTCTTGTGTAAGCCCCATATTTGCAGTGTTATTTTCTTGTTTCTCTTCGTCTGTCAGCATGATTTCTGTTTCTATAATCAGATTTTCTATGTAGTGGTTATCTATTTTTGTACTGATGCTTCTCTAATAGCTGTGTTTCTTTCTCCATTAATTCTGTATCTGTGAGATTTATTAGTTTTGGGTGAAATTTTGATGGTGGGTGTGTTGTACTTTGTTGGGATTTTGTTTCTGGTTATTTTTGCTAGTGAGTGTTCTGATTTTTCGTTTGTATTTGTTCTGTGTGTATTGCAGTGTTCTTGCTGCAATGTGTTCAATACGCACACACACACACACACACACACACACACACAAATATCGATTAAAAAAATCAGGCTCCCACAAAGAACGACACACATATTCACACACACATATACAAATACCCACACACAGACACATACACAAAACAAATGGAAAAAAATCAAACCACACACACAACACAAACAAAAGTCAAAAGGTAAACATACAGCTACAGTTGGCAATACTACACACTGTAAACCGACACATGTTCAACACAAAATGTAAAGTCAAGTAATGCATGTGGTGTGTTGAAACATATATACGTTGAAAAACTCTGGAAATTGGCCAACTGGAACATGGAGAATAATGAATACATCCCCAGGATCACACACATGGGCTAACAGTGTTGATAATCGTAAGTAACACCGAACGATGATTTCAGATCACTAAATTTGTGTTACAAAAGTTGATTCTAACTTGCCAAACAAGAGAAAAATATGACAGAATGTAACATAATAACATATTGTAACTACCACATAATAAATTTATTATGTGTATATAAAGAAACATGTGTTACAGGCCACTGAAGATGCTTCACAACTAAAGGAAGCGAAAATTGTACAGCAATAAATAAACTGCCTTCAATTAGTTGCATAGATGGCACATTCCTCCACGAATTTTGAAAGAACTAAGGAATGATGGAAAACAGAAAAAGACTATATTACTCACTAAAGAAATTTAAAACAATGGTTGCATCATAAATTGGAATTTAAAAAAAGGTTTATAAAATTTTATCATTTAACAACCTCCCTAGGTGAAACTATACATTGAGGTAAATGCACAGAAAAGGGCGAATACAATTATGATTTCAAAAAATGGCTCTGAGCACTATGCAACTTAACGTCTAAGGTCATCAGTCACCTAGAACTTAGAACTAATTAAACCTAACCAACCTAAGGACGTCACACACATCCATGCCCGAGGCAGGATTCGAACCTGCGAGCATAGCGGTAGCTCGGCTCCAGACTGTAGCGCCTAGAATCGCACGGTCACTCCAGCCGGCAATGATTTCAGGAAGAATTTTTGAAACATATGAATAACTGCATATTTGGTAAAATGATGAAGAAAAGTGTATACTTAAGGAAAATCTTATTGCTATTTCATTGAATAAACTTGATGTTGTGTTTGATTAACTAACAGAAATTGGAATAATTATTTTAGACAATTCAAGGATTCATCCTGTTGACATTCCCTATGGCTAGATATTCAAAAATTTTCCATAACATATGTTAAACTGTGTTATACTGAACCTAATAGTTTATTTTATCATATTAACCTCCAAATATTCATGATGATACCAATAATGACATCCCTACCCGGTCTGATACCTCAGGTTTCCTAGAAGACATCAAACAGAACATCTCACTTCTAAACAAAAAGAAAACAGTATTAGTGAAAGACGAGTTAAATAGGGAACCTCTGGTCGAATTTACTGGGCTGAAAGCTAAACACGAGGACCCACATTGCTGGGAAACAGCGGGCCTCCCCCTCAAAAGTCGACTCGTATCCCTGATGGCTTTGACGCTGTTTTACGTCCAGAAAACAGGTACTGCCAAAGCCCGCCTCTAATCAAGCTGCACGTGCGACTTTCTTCTCTCAATCGACTGCTCGTAGCAAGTGAGTCTACTGCAGCGCCCCTGGCTGATTATTTCTGTACTGAGACTCCCTTATCAAATGCATTCAGTTTAGTGTGGACGTCGGAGCAAAAATTACGTGTGTTGCCAGTGTTGCGTGTTGTGAAAGTGAGGTTATGATGGAACATCCTTCTTAAAACAGTTGGGTTATTGTAACGGCATTAACTGGATGGGAAATGAATCGTAACTTTATCTACGGCCTGTACTTCAGTTTATAGCCTATGGAACTTACATGCTAGATGCTCATAGTTGTTACACAGAAACTTCAAAAGTAACTTTAAGAAATCATACGTCTGACTGTAATGTGCAGTGAGTATTTCTTGTTGTTACAGAGCTGCTGTGTCGTTTGTTTGCCGACAGGGATATTTATTGGAACCCTCGTATCCATGGCGGTGACGGGCGTTCTGTGCGAGACCGTCGGTGGCTGGCCGCTTCCCTTCTACGTTTTCGGAGGCGTCGGACTACTGTGGTGCGTGCCTTGGTTCTTCCAGGCTGCAGATTCGCCGTCGCAGCACCCGTACATCGACCCAGCCGAACGCAACTACATCAAGGCTACAATACGGTCAGCTGCTAAGGTAACATACCCATTCACTAGCTCTTCCTGTGCCACAAAATAATGACCTTGTAAATTTACTGTAATTTCCCTGTTGTGACGGTCTGCAGGTGTCCCATACGGCCTCTGCTAGCTGAAAGTTGTGAGAGGTTTACCATACTATTTTTTTAAATCACATTTGCGATTTCGCATAAAAATACCTCAAACTTGTCAGCCGCTTTACTACAGTTGTGGTGCTGTCTCTACCAAAGACAAAGTTTAAAGTTGATCAGACATGCTCCTCATTTTTGAATTTTACTATTATTTGTATTTTTCTTGTTATAATCGTCAGACACATTGTCATAGAGTCGTCATAACCTAGTAAGCTGAACACCGTCAACAAGATAGTGCTTGCCATGTATAAGCTACCACTCCAACGCTGACTTGAAAATGTAAATGTTCGTAGCAACCTAAGAGACATTTTATTACGCCATCGCTTTTTCAGTAACAGACACTGACCACCGAGAAACAGAGAGAATTGTCACTGAACTCACTGCCAGGAGACGTGGTGTTCAAGTCGTCATCTGTGTTTTGTGCGTTGGGTAAATAAGAGGCAAAATCCTTAATGGTACCACTGAGAATGTTACAATCGATTTCCTTCCTTGTCCCTAAAAAATCCGAACTTGGGCTCTTTACCTAACCACCCCGTCGTCAACAGTACCTCAAAAATCAATCTCTATCCTGTGCATCTTAAAAATATATATCACTAAATGAGTAATTTATATAAGTTTTAATTGTTAGGCTTTTTCATGATGGTAGGAAATTTCACCTGCTGGTTTTAAAAATCAATGGTTATAAAATGTTAATTTAAATTAGCTTCTAAATGGGACCAATATGGAGAAACATGAAGATAATATTTTTAATTTTTCCAGAATACAATTTTGAGCATTATGCCGTCATTTTCATAGAGTACAGTTTGTATTATGCTCCTGCTATTTAAATCTATAAATCTATTTAACCTATTTTTATACAAAACATTTTAATATTAAAGTTGATATTTAAATTGATATAAATTATTTTTATGCATGTGTTTGTTTTTGATTCTTTTAACTGCGTTCTGTGGTATTTTTCCTGCTGAAACTGTTTTGGCAGTTGAACATAAATTAGAATTTTTTATGATACAGTATGGGATTATTGCAGATTTTTGCGTTAATCAATTACCATTCAATCCATCATTTCTACTGGGTCATTATTTCATTTTATTTCACGATAAATCTTAATCAGACAAGAACTAGGACTTAAAAGCGTAAATAAACAGATTAAGGAGGTTAAAAATAAATGTTGAGATCATGTCAGAAGTATGAATAAAAATAGAATGCCTACGACAATAATTAGATATCCACCAACAGGAAAAGGTCAGTGGACAGACCAAAAAACCTTGGAGAGATGGAACAGAAACAAAGCAGAGATAATATAGGAACTCAACAAGAGGTTGTAACAGACAAATGTCTAACTTTTAAAGAATGTAGATGTTTTATATTAGAAATGTTTTAAGTATAAAAAAGAGATTACTTGAAGAAAAGAGTTTTAAATGACGTCTTTCCAGTTGGCCAATAGCGCATTTCTTGATGTGGTCTGATTAGGAACGTAGGAAGTTTCACGTGTATGCTTCTTCAGTATGACAGCGAAAAGTAACCTGGAAGCACTAGTAAAGTGGTCTATTAACATACGATCAGCAACAAGTCATACACTGGCAGTTTAATTGGAGTGCCCTCCGCCACACACCGCTGGGTGGCTCCTCCTCCTCCCCCCCCCCCCCCCCCCCCAGCTCAGGCAATATGGCATAGGATATTGTGTCTTCGCGATGTGTGCTACGTTCATTTCGACGGCAACGTAAAACCTTTCTTATAGGATTGGTCTTATATTCAAGAAAACTGTGGCTCAAATCGCCTTCCAGTCATCGATATTTATATTTTCCGTGGTTAACCTGAATCGATTGCGGTCAAGGGTGAGAAGGTCCGTTTGAAAATGACCCATTCTTCCCCATTGTCCACATCGAGCTTGTGTTCTTTCTTTAGTGGCCTCGTCGTCGATGGGGCATTGAACCCAACTCTTTCATCGAACCCTTACCATACACTGCTCTACCCCAGCTCCAAACACAGATCCTAGATGAGCTGTCCGGCTGCGCTATCATAATGCGTCAGCAAATCAGCCACAGGGAACTGTCCTTGTCAAATATTGTAATATTGTACATAATCGGTAATTACGCAATTGAACCAGAAAACATATGGAAATGGAATATTTGAGTTTAACTTCCCGTCGGCAAAGTGGTCATTAGAGATGAACAGGAGCTTGATTAGGGAAGGATGAGGAAGGAAATCAGCCGTGTCCCTTGACAATCACAGCTTCTGGGTTAGCCAGGGGCGATTTAGGGAAACCACGGGAAACCTAACTCTGGTTGGGCAGATGGGGATCAGAACCGCCATCTTCCCGAATGCGACTCCAGTGTGCTAACCACTGCCTCAGATAGCTCGGTGCATTAATCCAGATTTCATAAAATTGTTCAGTTACCCTTCAACTTTGGGAACTACGTGAACATTACTGAAGAGTATCAAGTTGACGGCGTTGCGTCTTTGGTGTTACAGAAGAACCTGCCTGTGCCATGGAAGAGCATTATGTCATCGCCGGCTGTCTGGGCTCTCGTCGCAATCATGGTTACTTTCGACTGGATCTTCTATCTGCTCATCACGTCGCTGCCGCAGTACATCGCTCAAGTCTTGCACTTCGATATCCGCAGCGTGAGTCACATAACAGTGCTTCTTCCATAACTGAAAGAGTAATCTACAGTAATACAGATTTTTTTGCTGTAGTGTTTCATTTCCGCAAGATGATCGCTGTTTGTTATGAATAATGCTAATATACTGTGCATGTGCGTACACAGAAATTTACCCATGCGGACTCTAGAATGGTGTTTCTTGTGTAACACATTTGGTGAGTTTCGGTGTATGTCACTGGTACCACACAGTCTATTTTCGAAAGTACTATCATATGGCATATCGAGTGAGATTTGTGACTGGGCTGAGGATTTTCTGGTGAGGAGGACGCTGCTTACTCTTTCTATAGAGATTCATCGACAGATTTTGAAGTTAAATCGGTTGTGCCCCAGGAAATGTATTAGAATACTTGCTGTTCATTTGGTATATTAATGATCTTGCAGATAATATTAATAATAAGCTCAAACTTTTTGCAGATAATGCAGTTATCTATAATGAAGTAGGCGAGAATGTTGTACCTGAAGATTAGTGTACCTAGGAACACACGATGTTTTGTGCTCGGTGTTTCAATCTAGTGACTAATTTTAGAATCACACGAAGGAATGCGTTCTAGAAACCGCCATAAGCAGTTTCCAGCAATTTCTTCTGTTTTGTTGTAGTGAGATGTGAGATTGCGTCTTGTGCAGCGATTGTAAATAATACGAGTTCTACATATTTAAGTGTTGTATAAAATATTAAAGCTACTCGGAGGAAACTTAATTGTTCAGTTACAACGCTTTAGGGTGTGGAAAATTCTGTATATTTTTAAAACTAGTTACATAATGTGTGGACGGTTAAACTATACTTCGTCGGTCGTACACCAACTTGTACCTTAAAAAGACAGAAGATTTTCTACCGTGGGACACGTTAAATTCCAAAATGAACTAAGTATCATTGCACTCTTAACAATTTTACGCGCCTCGAAAATGGAATTTGTGTTGGTTCCTAATAGCTACTTTTTCAAAATTTCTTAACTTAAACTGGTTTTTGATAATATTTCTCCTTAATTTGGTTTCGCTTCCTGATTATTGGTGTGTTGCGGAGCAGCAATGTAATATGGAGATAACCAAATACATTATTGACAAGATCTTCTCGAGTGCAACGCACAGACACAAAGTACCTCAAAGTGAATGCTATCATTTCAGTAAAATCACTTGTGCACCTACGTAGTTCCCAGTATTAATCACCATATTATCGATGGCTTTATACACTGTAGGGCAAGTACGCTTTCTCCTTCTACTACAACGTGCCATCTTATGTGAGAACGGTCCAATGCTGTTGCACGAGCGGCTGCACGAAGACTGACTCCGTCCTACCAAAATCATTATTTATATACGAAATACTGTTGCATCCTTGAACCCCAGGTTCTATATACGTCTATTACATGGCTTGCTAGAGGCAAAAGTCTGCAAACAGTTCCAAGATATAGCAATCTCCCCTACTGTTGAAAATAGCTGCACAAATACTGTCAAAGTGATGTAATGACTGGCAACTCACTTAAAATATTCAGAAATGTAAGGCATACGGGTGGCGCAAAACAGGTCTTAGAAAGTTCTTGCCTACTACGACGTAATATCGGATGATATATTCTAGTTATAATATTTATGCTACAGCAGACAACCTCAGATTTAATACAAAATGTTGTCAAAGTGGTTCCCTTCTGCAGAAATAAGTGTTTAGAACCCCGAACTTAATTCTGTGACGACTTTCTGAAGAATATATAGACATACATTACTGAACTGGCAAAAACTCATCTTTCATTGAAACCTGGCGCTTGGTGAGCTAACATGGCGGCGTCAGGAGGTTTCTGCGTGGTACTACTACGATTTTCTGAAACGAAATGTTGTAAGCTTTACGAGGCGGTCCACACTAGTTCAGCAACTGAGCAAATATTTGTGTACTAGTTGAATTCTACATCTACATACATACTCTGCAATCCACCATACGGTACGTGGCGGAGGGTAATATAACACTTACACTGTAGAATCCTCTTATAAGAAGGACATCAAGGTACATACACACGCGTTTAAAGCATATTGTAGATTTCGTAAGAATGCTCAAATGAATAAAGACGTACTTGTAATCAACGACAATCAGCACCTTTCGTAACAAGCATACTATTTGAAAGAAAGCCTAAGTTGATCAGAATTGGTGAAAAACACATGATTAAGCTACGTCTCTTAACACTAAATTTACTAAACATAAACTATTTAAACACTGCCGATATTTCAAATAATGCAAACTGTAATGTAATTTTTAAGCTTATATACAGTACAAATGCAAAAGTACGTAAGATGTTTCTGGTTATGCTTGCACTGGTACGTCTACCTTTCCTTGTGTCTTCCGTCTGCTGTCCGAAAAATTACAGCCAAACACAACGGATGTATTGACCACTATGTCAAAACTCTGTATGGTAACGTAGTTATACCAGTTTATTCCCATTTCTTACTCTATTTTGTCAGTAAACAAACAACTTGGCTCTCGCCGCCATATTGCGATCAGTTATACTGTATACGGTATTGCCCATGAAGGTAAAAAAAAGAAGGGAGTTGTCATTACGTCACAAATTTGAAGCCGATGTCCGCCTACTTTTATATTCCAAAACATTAGGTTCATCGCATTTATTACTTCCATGGTTCACCACGATGATACTTCCCTGTGACGTTACCCTGACTTGCTTGTGCTCAGTTTCGAATGTTCGGGATATTTATTGATTTCATTATAGTATCCCAAATAGCATCTGGTGCTCTGATTGTGTAGAGACGTAGTTTTTACATCGAAAGTGTCAGCTTGCGTCGTTTGCGGGTGTGGTAATCGATCCGATCGTAACTTAAGTTTAAACGATGATTATGATGATATTCATCCCCCCCATGAACCATGGACCTTGGCGTTGGTGGGGAGGCTTGCGTGCCTCAACGATACAGGTAGCCGTACCGTAGGTGCAACCACAACGGAGGGGTATCTGTGGAGGGGCCAGACAAACGTATGGTTTCTGAATAGGGGCAGCAGTCTTTTCAGTAGTTGCAGGGGCAACAGTCTGGATGATTGACTGATCTGGCCTTGTAACATTAACCAAAACGGCCTTGCTGTTGTTGTGCTGCGAACGGCTGAAAGCAAGGGGAAACTACAGCCGTAATTTTTCCCGAGGGCATGCAGCTTTACTGTATGGTTAAATGATGATGGCGTCCTCTTGGGTAAAATATTCCGGAGGTAAAATAGTCCCCCATTCGGATCTCCGGGCGGGGACTACTCAGGAGGACGTCGTTATCAGGAGAAAGAAAACTGCCATTCTACGGATCGGAGCGTGGAATGTCAGATCCCTTAATCGGGCAGGTAGGTTAGAAAATTTAAAAAGGGAAATGGATAGGTTAAAGTTAGATATAGTGGGAATTAGTGAAGTTCGATGGCAGGAGGAACAAGACTTCTGGACAAGTGAATACAGGGTTATAAATACACAATGAAATAGGGCTAATGCAGGAGTAGGTTTAATAATGAATAAAAAATAGGAGTGCGGCTAAGCTACTACAAACAGCATAGTGAACGTATTATAGTGGCCAAGATAGACACGAAGCCCATGCCTACTACAGTAGTACAAGTTTATATGCCAACTAGCTCTGCAGATGACGAAGAAATTGAAGAAATGTATGATGAGATAAAAGAAATTAATCAGGTAGTGAAGGGAGACGAAAATTTAATAGTCATGGGTGACTGGAATTCGACAGTAGGAAAAGAGAGAGAAGGAAACATAGTAGGTGAATATGGATTGGGGCTAAGAAATGAAAGAGGAAGCCGTCTGTTAGAATTTTGCACAGAGCATAACTTAATCATAGCTAACACTTGGTACAAGAATCATAAAAGAAGGTTGTATACATGGAAGAATCCTGGAGATACTAAAAGGTATCAGATAGACTATATAATGGTAAGACAGAGATTTAGGAACCAGGTTTTAAACTGTAGGACATTTCCAGGGGCAGATGTGGACTCTGACCACAATCTATTGGTTATGAACTGTAGATTAAAACTGAAGAAATTGCAAAAAGGTGGGAATTTAAGGAGATTTGACCTGGATAAACTGACTAAGCCAGAGGTTGTACAGAGTTTCAAGGACAGCATAAGGGAACAATTGACAGGAATGGTTGAAAGAAATACAGTAGAAGAAGAACGGGTAGCTCTAAGGGATGAAGTAGTGAAGGCAGCAGAGGATCAAGTAGGTAAAAAGACGAAGGGTAGTATAAATCCTTGGGTAACAGAAGAAATATTGAATTTAGTGGATGAAAGGAGAAAATATAAAAATACAATAAATGAAGCAGGCAAAAAGGAATACAAACGTCTCAAGAATGAGATGGACAGGAAGTGCAAAATGGCTAAGCAGGGATGGCTAGAGGACAAATCTAAGGATGTAGAGGCTTATCTCACCAGGGGTAAGATAGATACAGCCTACAGGAAAATTAAAGAGACCTTTGGAGAAAAGAGAGCCACTTGTATGAGTATCAAGAGCTCAGATGGAAACCCAGTTCTAAGCAAAGAGGGGAAAGCAGAAAGGTGGAAGGAGTATATAGAGGGTCTACACAAGGGCGATGTACTTGAGGACAATATGATGGAAATGGAAGAGGATGTAGATGAAGACGAAATGGGAGATACGATACTGCGTGAAGAGTTTGACAGAGCACTGAAATACCTGAGTCGAAACAAGGCCCTGGGAGTAGACAACATTCCATTAGAACTACTGACGGCCTTGGGAGAGCCAGCCCTGACAAAACTCTACCATCTGGTGAGCATGATGTACGAGACAGGCGAAATACCCTCAGACTTCAAGAAGAATATAATAATTCCAATCCCAAAGAAAGCAGGTGTTGACAGATGTGAAAATTATCGAACTATCAGTTTAATAAGTCACAGCTGCAAAATACTAACGCGAATTATTTTAGACGAATGGACAAACTGGTAGAAGCCGACCTCGGGGAAGATCAGTTTGGATTCCGTAGAAAAGTTGGAACACGTGAGGCAATACTGTCCTTACGACTTATCTTAGAAGAAACATTAAGGAAAGGCAAACCTACGTTTCTAGCATTTGTAGACTTAGAGAAAGCTTTTGACAATGTTGACTGGAATACTCTCTTTCAAATTCTAAAGGTGGCAGGGGTAAAATACAGGGAGCGAAAGGCTATTTACAATTTGTACAGAAATCAGATGACAGTTATAAGATTCGAGGGGCATGAAAGGGAAGCAGTGGTTGGGAATGGAGTGAGACAGGGTTGTAGCCTCTCCCCGATGTTATTCAATCTGTATATTGAGCAAGCAGTAAAGGAAACAAAAGAAAAATTTGGAGTAGGTATTAAAATCCATGGAGAAGAAATAAAAACTTTGAGGTTCGCTGATGACATTGTAATTCTGTCAGAGACAGCAAAGGATTTGGAAGAGCAGTTGAACGCAATGGACAGTGTCTTGAAAGGAGGATATAAGATGAACATCAACAAAAGCAAAACGAGGATAATGGAATACAGTCGAATTGAGTCGGGTGATGCTGAGGGAATTAGATTAGGAAATGAGATACTTAAAGTAGTAAAGGAGTTTTGCTATTTGGGGAGCAAAATAACTGATGATGGTCGAAGTAGAGAGGATATAAAATGTAGACTGGCAATGGCAAGGAAAGCGTTTCTTAAGAAGAGAAATTTGTTAACATCGAGTATAGATTTAAGTGTCAGGAAGTCGTTTCTGAAAGTATTTGTATGGGGTGTAGCCATGTATGGAAGTGAAACATGGACAATAAATAGTTTGTACAAGAAGAGAATAGAAGCTTTCGAAATGTGGTGCTACAAAAGAATGTTGAAGATTAGGTGGGTAGATCACGTAACTAATGAGGAGGTATTGAATAGGATTGGGGAGAAGAGAAGTTTGTGGCACAACTTGACTAGAAGGAAGGATCGGTTGGTAGGACATGTCCTGAGGCATCAAGGGATCACAAATTTAGCATTGGAGGGCAGCGTGGAGGGTAAAAATCGTAGTGGGAGACCAAGAGATGAATACACTAAGCAGATTCAGAAGGATGTAGGTTGCAGTAGGTACTGGGAGATGAAGGAGCGTGCACAGGAGAGAGTAGCATCGAGAGCTGCATCAAACCAGTCTCAGGACTGAAGACCACAACAACATGATGATATTTGGAGCTTATGGGCGCTCAACAGTGAGGTCGTCAGCGCCCTAACACTTCTTAAGACAAACGAATGTGGTTAAAAATCTCGAACATCGTTCCACACTCATGCACTCGAATCGAGCACCCAATCACTCTACCTTACATGCTCTAAAACAAATGAGAAAGGGTGAAAATAGCTATACATAAGATTAAAACAAAAGTAAACGACAAAGGAGCTAAAAGAAAGGCCCAGGCAAAAGTAACTTGCTGAACAATTACAAAAATATGGGTGAGCCAGTCACCCTGTCAACACATTAAAACTATCGCCCTAAAATCTTGGGAAAATGTTCGTCAATTCCCAAAACTTTACAACTCTAATCATGTTCGTTTGAACATTACTAAAAAGAGAGGGGAGATATTCGGTAAATCGGCTACGGCCTGCTGGTCGGAAAATAAAACTCACGCACAGGTATCTGTAAGCCATAAGCATCACACATTGCACGGTTCTCTGGCCGGAGCAAGAAGCCAAGTTTCATACGGCTGCTAGGGTTTAAGGGATTCAGATTTAATTCGTAGTTGGAGCCTTTCAAGCTATTTTTTCTTCTGTATACACAAATTTTGCTTGCGTTGTTTACTTTTATTGTAGTGCACTTACTGTATTTCTGTCATTTAACGTTAGATTTCTTATCGACCAAATACGCAGTTCTGTTTCATTGACATTTCAATAATCGTTCTCGTTGTTGACATACACAAGATACGATAGCATGCCTTGCTTCTTTCTCATTGCACACTTTTATGGGCTAACAAAGAAGGCGTACGGAAGTCTTTTTTACAAACTTGGGCATTAAAATGTTGAGCCTACGAGTTAAAAGCTGAAAATGTGACAAACAAGAAGCAGCACCAGTAAGTTCGGTGTTGAGCTTCACGGATTACGAAAGCATCCTTTTCGCATCACATCCGTCTCTTCTTGGTTATCCAAAATTTGTCAACGAAAAACAAGTTACATTAATGAGGCCAAAAGTGTCGTATTACTAGAGCAAAAACGCATTCGAGAATAGAAAAAAATTCGAAATTGCCTTAGTGACACTACGTTGTTCTCGTAAGCACTGTAATTTTTAGTGTTTAAACCAGCTGTTGTGTGCACATGACAGAAATAATGAACAAGAAGCAACTGTAAACAGTAGTCTGCTAATGTTTTGGATTGTTTAAAATGGCGGCAGGCCCCGCCCACTCTGGCTTGAAAACAACATACAGCTTAAGTCTATAGTGCCATCTCCTTTCTTTTCTTACCTCCATGGCGCCATCTCCTTTGTTGTTTAACGTCCGTGGTATAGCAAGTCTAAAGCAATGTATGTCTACGGAAGAATATCATTTTCTGCTGCACGAATATCTCTAAAAATTGCAGTACGAAGATCCTGGAATGTTGCAGGGAATCTTTGAGATTCTGTCTTTTCGAGAGCCACATAATAAATTATCTTACGGGTTAAGATCGAGACTATGGGGGCGCAGTTCAACACCATTTCCAAGGAATGGTAAGGTGTCTAGGTCGTCGATCTGGTATCTAAACGTCGCTTGAAGAAAAGGAAGACGTCTGCAGTACGGCGTGGACGTGAGTCATTCTGTATGAACCAGCAGTTCCACTGCATTCGGCGGCCTCGTGCAGCCAGTACTAATTCATGATGCAAGACTTGCTTGTATTTTTCTTCTGTGCAGATTTCTCAACAAATTTGGGCCTAATAATGCATTGTGCACAAATTTCTCACCAAACAGTGACTTTTTGTGGATAAAGTGGAGCATTGGCGTGAACGTGTGGGTTCGAGGTACCGCTGTTCCAATGGTGCAAATGGCTCTGAGGACTATGGGACTTAACTTCTGAGGTCATCAGTCCCCTAGAACTTAGAACTACTTAAACCTAACTAAACTAAGGACATCACACACAACCATGCCCGAGGCAGGATTCAAACCTGCGACCGTAGCGGTCGCGCGGTTCCAGACTGTAGCGTCTATAACCGCTCGGCCACTTCGGTCGGCTGTTGTTCCAATGTTAGTGCTTCCATTCTGGAATGTGATTTGAGAAATTAGTGTGTGAGCTATAGCATTTTCAAAGGTACAGTACAACAATATCACAAGGAGAATCATTTATGGCATGTAATTAAACTACTGTAGACAGTACTTTCTACCACATATTTCGCGCCACTCTATGGTATACTATGACTACTATAAAATAGGTGCCAGACTGCGGTTCATTGGTAGAATACAAGGGAAATGCAATAAGTCTACAATGGAGATGGCATACAAATGATTTGTACGATCCATCCTAGAATATTGTTCCAGTTTGTGGCACCCGGTCCAAATATGATTGACAGGGGATGTTGAAGCGATACAAAGTAGGGCAGCACGGATTGTCATAGATTTGTTTGATCCGTGGGAGAGCATCAGTAAGATCCTGCTAGAACTTAACTGGTAGACGCTTGAAGATAGACGCCAACTATCCCCTGAAAGCTTACTTCGTAAGTTTCTAGAAACGCTATAAGTGATGAATCCAGGAATATACTACAACGCCTTACAATTGAACACCATCTGCCATGCAATTCACTGTGGTTTTCAGAGTATAGCTCTAAATGTAGATGTACTTGTGGGTATATGGTGTGAGGTGTGACAAAACTGCTGTAGAATGACGATATTGTGGATGATTATTTTTCTGAATAAATGACGCTTGGAGTCTTAATCCTTCATATTACACAATGACGAATTCGGAAACAAGTTATTTTACTTGACTTTTGAAACTACAATGAAGATGACATTACAGTCTCAACACTTCGGCGTGCTGGTCACAGCATGTGCGACACGAACTGCTATTTGATGATCAGACTTTCTTATTACTACAATAATATGACGCATAGACTCTTAGTTTAGTCGAGAAGTACGTTGTCAATAACACTCTGTATTCCTGCTTTTCCGCAGAATGGGATCATATCAGCCATTCCTCACATCACTGGTGGCGTTGGCAGTTTGGCATTTGTGTGGCTTACTGACTTCCTGCTCCGGAAAGAATGCATGTCCAAAATGTGCAGTTTCCGCCTAGTAAATGGGTTCGGTAAGTGCTGGCTGACTAAAATTTCAAATCTTACATTAGTAACAACTTACATCGATATTCGGAACTGCGCAGATGTATGCATAAGACAGTAAATTTTCTATTGTAACTAACATTTTACTTTCTCTATTACTCCTGCTGCGTAGAGTTAATTATATTTCAGATGGCTAGCAGCCACTATTACAAACAAGAAGACAGCCTAAGGAGGGCGGGATAAGAAATACATTTAGTTAACGCTGACAGGTGGCACTGCCTGACAAAGTTGTGCTGCTGAACTTACTACCGCGAGGTGGCAAAAACAACTCCATAATTATTTTTTCCTTGGAAAACAGGTAAAGTAGTGAGTTCGACAAAACGAGGGTGAAAAGTAAATTTGGGTTTAAGGCCTTGTCGAAGATAAGGTAATTAACGACGGAGCATAAGCTCGACGAGATTAAGGATGGGGAAGAAAATCGGCCGTGACCATTGAACGCAACAATATGGGCAGCTAGAGCAATCTAGAGACATAAAAGAAGACCTAAGTTTGGATGTCCACACGGAGAATTGAAACGCCGTCTTCTCGAATGCGATGCCAGTGTCTCACAACTGCACCACTTCGCTCACTTTGGCTTTACGACAGTCTCTGTGACGTTACCGAGATAATAGGTTTTTTGCTCTTTAGTGTAGATAGTTCTACCCCATCATTACGAGACTCTGTGGAGTATGGAAAATCAGAAGAGGAACCAGTGATAGATAGAAGCTTTAAGTTAGTACGCAATGACTGCCAGGAGGATACAGAGGAAGACATCCATGTTCGAGTCCCGGTCTGGCACTTCGCTTTTACTTGGCTGTTTTCAACTCAGCGATGGTTTAGGGGTTATTGCTGTACACCTTGTCTTTAATATAGCCCCACAAAAAGGAGTCGCATGTGTTCAGATCTGGAGAATATGGTGGTCAATCGCAGCCCATGCCAGTGGCCTCTGGGTACCCCAGAGCCAGAATACTGTCCCCAGAGTGCTTCTCCAGGACATCAAACACTCTCCTGCTTCGATGGGGTCGAGCTCCGTCTTGCATGTACCACATCCTGTCGAAACCAGGGTCACTTTGGATAATGGGGATGAAATGATCTTCCAAAACCTTCACTTACCGTTCGGTAGCCACCGTGCCATCAAGGAATGATGATGATGAGGTCCCATACTCCGAGCAGCATAGGGGACGAGGCGGGAGATCCGCACCGCCGTCTAGGTAAGGTCCTAGCGGAAGTGGTTTGCTATTGCTTTCCTCCGACCGTCAATTTGGTTACTCAATCTCTAAAGAAGGAGTGTTGCAAAAGATCTTTTCGAATATAAAATATCAGCCTAATTTTTTTAGTAAGTGCTGCTTATCAATTAATCTTTAAAATGAACAAATGCTTGGGCATTTATGAATGTTGGGCATTTTCTCAGCCATTTATCCTTAGAATCTGCCCACACTTATAAATGCCCAGGCATTTTACACCACTACCTGTTATTATTGTTCCATCCTCCTTCCCAGCCCTGTGTCAGCTGTTTCGTTCTGCCAACGAGTATTTGTGTCACACCGTACACACTAACCACACCTCCTTCATCAATATCATAAGCTAACTTTATTATTGATCAATCGTCTGCTGACCAGTCAATATCTCCACATCTGATCCTATTTGTGCTGCTGCCATACATTTCTTCTTCCTCAAATATTTCTACTTGTGCAGGTTATTCATGAAGCCTCTTCAATTGTTCTCTTTTTTCTCACAGTCTACCATTCAGCATTTCCTCCCATTCTAGTACTCTCAGATTCACATCATCCGTCACTTGGCCTCTCCATCTTGTTTGAGGTCTTCTCCCAGGTCCCATCCATTCCAGGGTTCTTCTTGGTAGTCTTTCTTTTCCCTTTTTGTTAAATCAGATAAACCATTTCACCCAGTTCCTCTCCACACTTCCTTTTAGGGGGATCGATCTGAGGTGCATTTAGTGTCATTTCACTTTTTATACCGTCCTTTCTCATCCCACACAGAATCCCTTGTAGAAAGAACACCTTTGTCACTTGTATTCAGTTCAGATATTTGTTTGTCCAGATACAACATTCTGGTCCATGGGTCAAAATTAGTAGATGATTTGTATATCAAGATCTTTGCTTTGCCAGGAATTTTGCAGTTCCTAATTGTGCCTGATATACAATAATAAAATTCTGGGCAGTTTTCTATCCTTTCCGAAATTTGTTCTGTGATGTTTCCTTTCTTGATTAAATTACTTCCTTTATATTTGAAGGCATCTACTTCCCTAATAAGTTTTCCATTACAACTTACAACGTTAATATTTTTTATTTCCCCTGCTAGTTTTCATTACCTCACTTTTTGTGAAATTTACTTTTATGCCTGTTTTCTCCATTACCCTCAGACAGGTATTTAACAGTTCTTACAGTTTCTGCTCATTGTCTTCACATATAATCATATCATACATATACGCTAAGATTTCCATATCCTCTGGTGTTGACCTGTGGCAAACTTTCCTTATGATGTTATCTGTGACTATATTGAAGAATGTTGGTGAGGGGACACTTCCTTATCAAATCCCTCAGTTTGCTCTAAGAACGTACAAAGGAAATTGCTTAACACACTATTATAAAGACTGACATTTATGAAATATGTTATATTCATTCGTGTAACTATTATCATCACTTCTTCCCTCGAACCGATTATTCCGTGACAGGACATTATACACCACACAGTCACCCAGTGAAGGTGAGGAGACTTCCCGATTGCGAAATGCGGATTCTCAGTACCTCAAATGCCCCAATTTTGCTTATTGACGAACCAATCCAAATGAAAGTGTGCTTCGTCGCTAAACCAAACCATACAGCGCATACCAATTCGCATCATGCTGCCAACCGTACGGTTTGAACATCCTAACACAAACCATTCAGAAGTTATGACGATTTTATTTCACATATTTCAATAAATATCACCCTGTATTTCTGTTATATGTGTGGTGTCTGTCCTTTCGGACATATCAGAAAGAAGACACCACACATACAACAGTAATGTAGACAAACCATCTTCTCTGCACTGTCATATAGAATTAGTTCGCGCCCGCAGATCAACAATCCACTTAACAGATTTCCAAATCAGGCTGCTGCTGTGTCAGCGACTTCAATTAGAAGAAACAAATTCGCAATTACGAATACGATTAGATTTCATTAGCACAATTGATTAGTGACATATGAAAAATTGTACTGGACTGAGAAACGAACCCATATTTCCCGCATTATGCTAGCAGACGCCTTGACAACTTTGAGTATCTGAGCTCGTATCCTGGACCGACCCAAATCCCTATTTTTTGCAGTGTGTCCACGACCTGCAGTAGTACAGTTGCTGTGATTCGCGCACAGGGAGAGACTTATTTAGTATTGCCGCAGCCTGTCGTGGCATTCTGAGTTTTTAAAATTTACTATGCAGTGTCCTTCAGAAAGGCTTGTTTGGGCCAACCTGTGACCTGAACGTCTACATGTAACGTAATGCATGTAGATACATGAAGATGTCCAGTACCATTCGACTATGCAGTGCCGTCCAAACATGGATGCATGTCTAAAGGACATTGCACAGTACACCGTAAAAATACAGTACCACTTCAATGGATTGCATTCATATATTGAAGTCTGCCGTGTCATAAATGGCTGTCTATATTGAGCACCTGTCATGTGACTTACAAACATGGAGAGATGCCTTATCCACCGATGTGCATGCATTCTATATCTAGTTGTTCTCCCACAGTAATTTTCTGAAACGCCAGAGATACTTACGAATAATACTATATAAGTAAAGTATCCTCCAGGCGACGTTTATGGCTCTTTGAAGCATTTGGTAGACAGGGAAGCTCCGTTACTAGAAACCTATTATCACCTGTAAGATATCCATCGGAGGGACGCTTGGTGAAAACTCTGTGACCTGGACGTCTACATGTATTGCAATGCGTGGAAATACAAGAAAATGTCCATTGCCATTTGACTCTGTGAACTGTCTCAATCGTCAGGTTACTAGAAATGCGCGTTAGGATTTATCTGAGATGAAATAGCCACATAAATTAATCGTCGGAAAGAGGAGTCTTGGACTAATATTTATCGACAGAATCCGCTTTCAGAACCCTCCTGCGACCAATTCTTGAGTGGTGTTTGTTCATCTGTCAAAATTTTGGCTTGAGCAATGGTGCACCAACTATTCTTCATCCTACGCAACGTCTACGAATGAAATATGAAGGTGTGAAATTGATTTTGGTATAATCTGTTCCTCCCCCTCCTGAATACCAGTGTGCATGTACTGTATTTGAAGGGTCTCCTCTTCATATGCCTCGCAGAATTGCCTGTCTTAATCACGAATTTGACCTAGAAAAATTGCCCTTCCCTTTTCACACTTTCTTCATGAACTCTGCTAATCTTTTCTGCCCCCCCAGTAATCAGGTACAAACTGTCATTATTGTATTTCCAACTATCTCTTACAACAAAAAGTGCAACGCAAATTTGCGTCTTTGTTGTATTCAACATAACTTTTATTTCTTATTTCATTATTTCCCTGACGGGCGTCTGCTCCACAGTCTGCTGGTTAATAAGACAAAGTTGAAGTTGAGAAAAAAAGCTAATTTTTTGATATAAAAGGGTAATGTGATGTGACGATGATTGACTGTGGTGGTAACGGTGATGGAGATGGCGTTGTGGTGTCCTTAAGTCTTTTGACGTTGTAGCTGCTGTGGCTCTACACTCTAAACGGAACGCTAATACCTGTGCCATCCAGAAGTTGATGATGCTACTGCAAATTCTGGATACGTTGATTAGGTCTGCACGGACTGTCCTCGTGTATCATGATTTTTCAGGAATACTGAACAACTAAACTGGAACCAAAATAGCTTCTGTAAGCACAGATCGTATGAACTCACTTTGCTTCGTTATAGGCCGTAAATGGAGCTCACTTGATACCATACGTCTAGGCGTCCATAAAAGCTTCGACACAATTCCAGACCATCGCCTAATAAACAAAATACTTACGGAACATACGAAGAGATATTCAATTAGACTGAAACAGTCATAATGATGACCTGCCTAATAAATTTTGTAGAAGTGTGGCGCTATTCGTAGGGAGGCAACAGCCTCGAACACTTATTACGAAATGGAGAGAGATTTGCAGACGATCAGTGTTTGATGGAAATTTATTTCCATATTCAGTGGTATTCCGAGCTATCTGTTCTAGAACCCACACACAAGAAAAAATGTTGGACTTTTTTCAGTCATCAGTCTTATGACTGACCGTTGCTCGCCACGAATTAATCTTCTGTGCCAACCTTTCCATTACAGAGTAGCAGTTGAAGCCCATGTCCTCAATTACTTGCTGGATGTATTCCAGTTTCTGTCTTCCTTTATAGTTTCTACCCTCTACGGCTCCCTCTGGTACCATGGAAGTTATTCTCTGATGTCTTAACAGACGTTCTATCTTCTTGTCACTATTTCTTCTCGATGTTTTCCATACATTCCTTTCCTTGCCGATTCTGCGGATGACCTCCTCATTCCTTACCTTACCAGTCCACCTCATTTGCAATATTATTCTGTAGCACCACACCTCAACTGATTCGATTCTCTTCTTTTCCGGTTTTCGCACAATCCTTGCTTCACTACCATACAATGCTGTGTTCCAAACGTACATTCTCAGAAATTTCTTTCCCAAGTTAAGACCAATGATTGATACCAGTAGACTTCTCTTGGACAGGAATGCCCGTTTTGCCAGTGAAAATCTGCTCTTTCTGTCCTCATTGCTTCGTCCGTCATGGTTTATTTTGCTGCCTAGGTAGCAGAATTCCTCAACTTCATCTATTTCGTGATCCAATTCTGATGTTAAGTTTCTCGCTGTTTCGTTTCTCCACTTCTCATTACCTACGTCTTTTCTCGATTTACTCTCAGTCAATATTAGATTGTTCATTCCATTCAACAGATTGTGTAATTGTTCTTCACTTTCACTGAGGACAGCCATATCATCAGCAAATCTTGAATTTTAAACCCACTCTTGAACCTATCTTTTATTTCCGTCATTGGTTCTTCGATGTGCAGATTGAACAGTAGGGGCGAAAGAATACATGCCTGCCTTACATCCTTTTTAATCCGAGCACTTCATTTTTGGTCTTCCAGTCTTACTGTTCCCTCTTGGTTCATATTCATGTTGTACATTACGCGTGTTTCCCTATGGGTGACCCCTATTTTTCTTAGAATTTTGAAAATCTCATACCGTTTTACTTCGTCGAACGCTTTTTCCATGTCGACAAATCTTATAAAACTGTCTTGATTTTTCTTCAGTCTTGCAGACCACGGATGCACCTGGGACGCTTAACAGGTTATATTAACAGAAAAGATAGAAAGCATTCAGAGAAGCCTTGCAAAATTAGTCGTGGCTTTATTTAGTCAACAAAAGAGTGTCACAGAAACGATAGAAACCACTGTGGCAGACTTCACAGGAAAGACCGACCGTATCGAGAAGATCCTTACCGACTACATTTCAGCAGACTGTGTTACAAAATGAATAAACATACATATTACTTGTTCAACATTTGTTTCACAGAATGACTACAAAGTTAAATTTCTTTAAAGTCAGTACCGCCATTGGACTGTTGTTTATTTATTGTGTTACATTTACACTTACACAATCATTATTTCGGCTTCAAAGTGCCATTATCAAGTGTTTTCTGAAAGCAAGTTAGACAATAACAGTGAAATACATAACAAGTGATATAACCGTATTACAATCCATATTTGTAATGCTTACTTTAAAGTGTTACAAATTGCCTAAGATGGCATACTGTCGTATTAAAATACACTATTAGACACATTGTCTAAGAGTCGATATTTCTGACAGAGCCTACTGCTTTGTTTCATTATGAGTACACCATCTTGACTGAATGACTGTTGGCTAAGTGTCAAATTGTCTTGGTCAAAGAAATTCCTGTTACAAGAGGAATAATTTATTTTCTTTGGTAGTACATCTTTGCAGTACCTGTTTATCTTAGTATACAATGAAGTTGCCTGCTCATAAACATAAACAGTAACAAATCTCTCGATAATATTCGCTGCATCCATAAATATAAAAGTCCAGCTAGTCATTGACGTTGTTTAAAGTACATTTTAGTAGGTAAATGTACAGCTTTGTACATGAAATTAATACATGGCCATCTATAAGTTGTGTAATTTTGCCTCAGTTCCGAATTAATACAACACAGTGCAATTACTTATTCTACTCACTCATTAATTAACCAGTGAGGTTTGAAGCGATATTTATGATGTACGTATGATATGGCATGTAAATCCTGCAATATGTGATGGAAAATTACTTAGGAATAAGTGCAAATAACACAGGTATGTGAAACATGTCATGTACATAAAAGCATTTAAGCAAATAAAAGAATCAAAAGATTTAAATTTAACATAATATAAAAAGTAGGGATATCCTAGTGTTTGTTAATGGTTGATGAGATACAATTACAAACGTGAGTGCACCGTGGTATTGACAAATATGGCTGCAATCTTGGTGCTGTAAATCTTACTTACATCTTATAGTAGTGACATCTTATTTATATGACGTAAAGATGACATTGTAAGTTTAACAACTTGAACAGTTACTACATATGAAAGCTCTAAGTAGGTTAATTCCTATTTCTTAACAACAAAGATAAGTGTACCTTAGAAAGGTAATAAACAACAGAGAAGAAACTCATTCATTGAAGATTGTAGGCATGTAGAGTGTAAGTGTAAGGGGGGGGGGGGGATATAGAAGAATGAATGGGGGTCTATAAAATGAGAAATGAAATGAAGAAGAAGCTATTATAGTGGGATGTGGGCGTGGTGGGGGACAAAAGAGTAACTAACGAAGGAATAAGAAGAATAAAAATGTGAAGTGAATGAGTTTTTAGGCAATTTATAACACTTGTAAGTAAGCATTATAATGTAATACGGTTACATCACTAGCTATGGATTTCACTGTTATTGTCTAACCGGCTTTCAGGAAACACTTGATAATGGCACTTTGAAGCCGAAGTCATGATTGAGTAAGTGTAAATATAACACCATAAATAAACAGCACTCTAATGGCGGAACTGACTTTAAAGAAATATATTATGACTGTGGCCCCGCATTGTGAAAAAATTACAAAGTTAAAGTTTGAGAGATTCAAGATACCGACTTTCTTTCTTCCCACATAGCGTCCTCGAATGGTACAGATGAATGGGGAAATTACACTTGTAGTCTATAAACCCTCCGCCCTCCGCCATCCGCCATAATGTGTCTTGTGGGCTGCAAATGTATAGTATATGCACTATAGAAGTATGCGTTCACACTTTTCTGAGCGGAGAATATTATTTTTGAATTCAGACTCGACCGAAAAACTAACAGTACGTAGGAGATAGCAGAGTGATATTTTAAATTTCGGTGACTGTAAATTATACATATACTAAAGATTCACTACTGAACAAAGTCACTGGTGTAATATGCCCAAGACAGTTGTTGATCTAACTTCAATTCTAAGAATTTGTAACATTAGTCTTCACTGGTCCTTTGCTCAATCTATGATAGCCCATTTCTCTCTCACACTATTCAGAAGTTGTGTATACTGTATTATGTTGCAGTTAAGCACAATCTATTCTCTTACCCGTTACAATATCTGTTAAATCATTTACATTACATCGCGTTCTTTCACAATAACAATAGTCCTCAACATATCTTTACAAACAACAATAAACTGCATTTTCCGTGACTGCTCCCTTTATGTATTCCAGCTAAGAGTCTCAAAACAAATTTTGTGTCGTGAGATGTATCATTGCCCTCTTATACCATATGTTTTCAGAACTCTTGGGAATCAGCGATAGCAAACAAATGTACCATTTTCTCCCTTTCTTTAAGACGAGGTTGTAGTAACGATCATTTGATTTGTCTGAGAGTTAATTAAGGTGGAACGACCACATAAAACTAATCACAGGAAAGGCAGATAGATGCCAGAATGAGATTCGTTGGAAGAATCCTCAGGTAGTGTAGTGAACCCATGAAGGAGGCAGCTGAGAAGACCTTCGTTTGAATGATCCTTGAGTAGTGCTCGACCACCTGGCATCCTTACCAGTTAGGATTGATAGAGGAAGCAGAAAAGATCCAAAACAAAGCAGAGAGTTTGCTTACACGTTCGTTTAGTACAGGGCTGGCCAAACGCTGCACAGAGTGCAGACGTGCGGAAGTGCTGCACATGTGCGCACGTCTGCGACGGCGAGCGACAGCGACATCCGTTATTAAATGAACGGCGGCGGCTCGACTTTCCCGTTTATGTGGTGCAAGCAAGAGCGCAACATACCCAGTCTCGTTTACCCCTGGTAACCGTAACCTTAACAGAGAAGTACTGAGAAATGCCAGGTACTGTGAAAAAGCAAAGGACGGGAGATCAATGTTCTCAGTCGTTTAAAAATGACTGGGAACTGCAATTCTTTTTTGTATCCGTTGGTGAAAACTCACAATGTTTGCTGTGCCGCCGAATAATAGGCGGCCAGCGTAAGTTTTCAATTGAAAGACACTACAATAAATATCACAAAGACGAATGTAGTGTACTCAACAGTGAAGAACGGCAAGCAAAATTAAATGTCCTTAAGAAAATGGATGAGACACATCAACTCGATTATCAATTCTCATGACCAGTGATAAACGTGTTTGGATTTATTCCTTTCATATTTAAAAATTATTGTTTACTAACTGTGCATTATTCCCTCATTCTGCTCCATGTTACATTATTATCAGGAAAGTTGGTCATTAAATCGATTGTTCCAATGTATACTTACATTTAGGGATTTTTTTTAATGTGTGAAGGGCTACGCTCAGGTGGAGTCGATGAAACATAACATTCATCTAATTGTCGGTTATTATGCAGATTTCAGACGGAGCTGATGAAAGATACAGCAATAATGGTATTGAAATAACAGGTGATCATCGAGAGGTCTGCGGTTATCATTCTGTTCAGAGGTCAGTGAGACAGAAATTATGTGGGTGTAACTGAGGGCACCGAGAATTTGTTATAGGAAACCTTGCATTAGTTTAATGTTATTTGAAATCATGAATAAGGTTCGTTGGAAGTCGGTAAGTGCTCTCTTTCTTAAATAGTAGATCAAAAACATTACGCGTATTTATGTGCCGTCAGTCAAGCTGCCATAATAAAAACCTACGGTTGTTAACTGTATTACTTGTCTTACTAGGTTAAACTGTTAACATAAAAGTAAACTTCTCAATGAGTAGACTGTGACAGTATTTTAAATGTTTAATACACAAAATACCTTCCCATGGTTGGCTTGCAAGCTGTGGAAAGAGCACTAGAATGCGCCGGTACAGGGTATCCCAGCAGGTGGATAAAGCGACATCTGTGCGTAGAAACATACACTACATGAACGTTGACGGCTGCGGCGTGCACTCTGTGACCCGGAAGTTGCACATGTGCAGCAGCTCCGCACGCGTGCAGAATTTATGGCCGGCCCTCGTTTAGTACGTGCAAAACCGTCTGAGATGTTCTGTCAACTTCATTGCTCCTGCAGTGATCACTCCTTTTCCGCCGTCAGGGCACCCAGGGAGGAGGGGGGGGGGGGGGAGATATGAGGCGGTCAGTGGTTGACAGTTCCAGCATTAGATGCATCGTGACTATTTCAAGGCAAATAGCGCCACGGGACGGAAAAGAACCATATGTGCAGTCGATATGTATCCCGAGAGGAATCGCCAACCAAATGGAAGAGGTCGTCCTGGCAACAATTGAGAGCACGGGTTGCAGTCAGTTATAGATCGTCGCTCAGCTCGAGACCAATGAGGTTTGCCGCCTGGGTTCTGAGACCATTCTCAGCTCTTCCCGGAGACTGGCCAGTGTGGTAAAGGAAGCTAGCCTTACTCGTGGGGACTCGCCACAGTTGTCGATTTGCAGCATCATTCCAATCAATGGTCTGGAGCCGACTGGAGGCTCTAAGCAAAATGCGTCACCAGCTCTGTGGCGAGATAGGCTGCAGATTTTCCGACCTACAATATACGGCAGAGACTTTTACGGTCACTTGGATACGTTAGGTGAGCACTATACACCGGAAACGGCCACAATGGTAGCAGAGTATGTGTGGAACGCACATAGCTTTTCTCTTTTTTTTTAATTATAGAAACTCCAAGACCCCAGTATAAAAGTCAACATTAGATAAGCCAGTTATTTCAGCAGGCCGTATGGCAAAAGCAAAGAGTGAGAATCTCAATACATTAGTTGTTACCTGCCAGCGTATTCGCAGTAAAGACCCAACGCTCACGGCTCTCGTAAAAAGTAGTCGCCTGACGTCATACTAGAACGCGAGAGTTGGTTAAAACCCAAAACAGTGAGCGGGGAAACTTTCCACACACGTGAAACGTTCATCGGACTGATAGACTCTTCAAGAGGAGGATGTAATAACGACAAGAAGAAGTATTAGATCTAATGAGGTCTAAAACGAATCCGATTGCGAACTAATATTGACAAGAGTAACCTGGATCGGTGGATTGAGATTAATAATTCAGATATATTGGTCAAAAAAGTTATACAATAATAGCCTAAACTCGATAGTACGCAAACGTCGTGAGCATACGGTAGCAGTAGGTGGTGACTATAACGTGACCAGCCTGACAGCCACATGTTAAAGGAAACTCTAGACCTCCTAGTTCCAAACAGAGAGTGTCGCCAATAAGAGATGGATTAACGATCAAGTTGTTATTACAAGAATAATCGTTACCAAAAGCAAAAACGTCGGCAAGAAAGCTAGAAGTGTATTCGTTTTTGACCAAACTGATAGTCTTATCAACTTATTTAAAAGATGAACTGGGATCATTTATTTCTGAAGTGGCAAACGCCGAACAACTGTGGTTAACGTCGAATGGAGTTATAAATGACAGTCGTGACATGTTTTGCACATTTCTACTTATTGATTTATAGAATAATCTTCTGTGATATCTCACCACTTAGAAAGAAAGTATCGTTTGCACAAAAGTGAGCAGTAAGAATAATATGTGATGTTCACCCACGGACGTCATGTAGGTACCTCTTCCAGAAGCTAGACATTTTAACTGCGTCCGCCCCCGGTTGCTGAGTGGTCATCGCGACAGAATGTCAATCCTAAGGGCCCAGGTTCGATTCCCGGCTGTGTCAGAGATTTTCTCCGCTCATGGACTGGGTGTTGTGTTGCCCTAATCATCATCATTTCATCCCCATCGACGCGGAAGTCGCCGAAGTGGCGTCAAATCGACAGACTTGCACCCAGCGAACGGTCTACCCGACGGGACGTCCTAGTCACACGACATTTACATTTAACTGCGCGATTATAACATACAGGGCTATTACAAATGATTGAAGCGATTTCATAAATTCACTGTAGCTCCATTCATTGACATATGGTCACGACACACTACAGATACGTAGAAAAACTCATAAAGTTTTGTTCGTCTGAAGCCGCACTTCAGGTTTCTGCCGCCAGAGCGCTCGAGAGCGCAGTGAGACAAAATGGCGACAGAAGCCGAGAAAGCGTATGTCGTGCATGAAATGCACTCACATCAGTCAGTCATAACAGTGCAACGACACTTCAGGACGAAATTCAACAAAGATCCACCAACTGCTAACTCCATTCGGCGATGGCATGCGCAGTTTAAAGCTTCTGGATGCCTCTGTAAGGGGAAATCAACGGGTCGGCCTGCAGTGAGCGAAGAAACGGTTGAACGCGTGCGGGCAAGTTTCACGCGCAGCCCGCGGAAGTCGACGAATAAAGCAAGCAGGGAGCTAAACGTACCACAGCCGACGGTTTGGAAAATCTTACGGAAAAGGCTAAAGCACAAGCCTTACCGTTTACAATTGCTACAAGCCCTGACACCCGATGACAAAGTCAAACGCTTTGAATTTTCGGCGCGGTTGCAACAGCTGATGGAAGTGGATGCGTTCAATGCGAAACTTGTTTTCAGTGATGAAGCAACATTTTTTCTTAATGGTGAAGTGAACAGACACAATGTGCGAATCTGGACGGTAGACAATCCTCACGAATTCGTGCAGCAAATTCGCAACTCACCAAAAGTTAACGTGTTTTGTGCAATCTTACGGTTTAAAGTTTACGGCCCCTTTCTCTCCTGCGAAAAAAAGTTACAGGACACGTGTATCTGGACATGCTGGAAAATTGGCTCATGCCACAACTGGAGACCGACAGCGCCGACTTCATCTTTCAACAGGATGGTGCTCCACCGCACTTCCATCATGATGTTCGGCATTTCTTAGACAGGAGACTGGAAAACCGATGGATCGGTCGTGGTAGAGATCATGATCAGCAATTCATGTCATGGCCTCCGCGCTCTCCCGATTTAACCCCATGCGATTTCTTTCTGTGGGTTTATGTGAAAGATTCAGTGTTTAAACCTCCTCTACCAAGAAACGTGCCAGAACTGCGAGCTCGCATCAACGATGCTTTCGAGCTCATTGATGGGGACATGCTGCGCCGAGTGTGGGAGGAACTTGATTATTGGCTTGATGTCTGCCGAATCACTAAAGGGGCACATATCGAACATTTGTGAATGCCTAAAAAAACTTTTTGAGTTTTTGTATGTGTGTGTAAAGCGTTGTGAAAATATCTCAAATAATAAAGTTATTGAAGAGCTGTGAAATCGCTTCAATCATTTGTAATAACCCTGTATATCTATATATATAAAACAAAGTCGGGTTTGTTGCAACACTTATAACTCGAGATCTGCTGGACCAATTTTCATGGTTTTTGATTTGTTGGATTTGTCTCCGCCCCGAATAGCAGAATACATCTTAAAAATAATGAAAAATTGATGAATACTTGAAAAATGCGTTATTTTCCCTAAAAGTTCTTTAGTTTCGGAGCTGTCAAATTTTTTTGTCAAAATCTGTAAATAATGATTGACATTTATGCATGCGTTCATAAACTATTTAAAATGGATGAATAAACTATTATGTGTATTTTTTTAAAAAAAAAGATTGAAAAATATTACGCGTGCGTTCAGAAATGTGTAATGAATACTTAATCTATATATATAAAAGAAAGTCGTGTTAGTTACACTATTTATAACTGAAGAACGGCTGGACCGATTTGGCTGAAAATTGGTGGAGAGGTAGCTTAGAACCAGGAGACGGGCATAGGATACTTTTTATCCCGTTCGACCGCTATAAAACGTAGTATAACAAAAACGCATCTGGCGTGGAATAACAAAACGCAAATTGGATTTAGTAGTTCAAACGAATGTACCCCTGTTGAACCCCCAACAAAAGGAAGTTTATGATACATTAATGAAGGCAATTGATGATGGAAATAGTGGTTTATATTTCCTGGATGCCCCTGGTGGAACTGGCAAGACATTCCTCATGTCAGTAGTTTTAGCCACTGTTCGTGCGAGATCCAACATTGCGGTTGCAGTTGGTTCTTCCGGAATAGCAGACACATTGTTAGAAAGATGCCGTACGGCTCAGTCAGCATTAAAATTACCGTTAAATCTTCAAGCTATTGAATAACCAACATGTAATATTACAAAAAACTCAGCAGTGGCCGAAGTTTTATCAGCATCCAAGATCTGGGACGAATGCACAACGGCTCATAAACGTGCATTAGAGGCACTTAACCGAACACTGAAAGATCTACGCAATGACTCGAGATGTTTTGAAGGAGCAATGATTTTACTGTCTGGCGAATTCCGCCAAACACTGCCAGTAGTTCCAAGATCAATGGCTGCAGATGAAATAAATACTTGCCTCAAATCATCGAATCTATGGCGCTTTGTGAAGAAACTGTAACTGACAACAAACATGAGAGTTGCATTGCTTAATGATACATCTGCTGAAGATTTCTTTGAGCAGTTGCTGACTATCGGTAATGGTCGAGTACCTGTCGAAGAATCGAGCGGATTGATTTCATTTCCTCATAATTTCTGTAACTTTGTCTCATCGAAAGACGAACTTTTCAACAAAGTATTCCCAAACATCATTACTAACTACAAAAGTAATGAATGGTTGAGTGAGCGAGCAATTTTAGCGGCTAAGAATAAAGATGTAGATGACCTAAACTACATAATTCAGAATGAGATCATTGGTAAAATGCATTCATTCAAATCTATTGACTGTGTAACAAATGAAGATGAAGCCACCAACTATCCAATTGAATTTTTAAACTCTTAGGATGTGCCTGGCATACCACCGCACAATTTACGCCTAAAAGTTGGCTCCGTAGTAATCATGTTTCGAAACATAAACCAACCAAAACTGTGCAACGGTAAACGTTTTGAGGTAAGTAAATTGATGACCAATCTTATTTACGCGACGATACTCAAAGGAAAATTCGAGGGTGAGGAAGTTCTCATTCAGAGGATCCCGATGGTCCCAACCGATGTGCCGTTTGAGTTTAAAAGACTACAGTTTCCGATGCGTCTTGCATTCGCCATGACCATTAACAAATCACAAGGCCAATCCTTGAAAGTTTGTGGTTTAAATGTGTAATATCCATATTTTTCAAATGGTCAACTACACTCCTGGAAATTGAAATAAGAACACCGTGAATTCATTGTCCCAGGAAGGGGAAACTTTATTGACACATTCCTGGGGTCAGATACATCACATGATCACACTGACAGAACCACAGGCACATAGACACAGGCAACAGAGCATGTACAATGTCTGCACTAGTACAGTGTATATCCACCTTTCGCAGCAATGCAGGCTGCTATTCTCCCATGGAGACGATCGTAGAGATGCTGGATGTACTCCTGTGGAACGGCTTGCCATGCCATTTCCACCTGGCGCCTCAGTTGGACCAGCGTTCGTGCTGGACGTGCAGACCGCGTGAGACGACGCTTCATCCAGTCCCAAACATGCTCAATGGGGGACAGATCCGGAGATCTTGCTGGCCAGGGTAGTTGACGTACACCTTCTAGAGCACGTTGGGTGGCACGGGATACATGCGGACGTGCATTGTCCTGTTGGAACAGCAAGTTCCCTTGCCGGTCTAGGAATGGTATAACGATGGGTTCGATGACGGTTTGGATGTACCGTGCACTATTCAGTGTCCCCTCGAGGATCACCAGTGGTGTACGGCCAGTGTAGGAGATCGCTCCCCACACCATGATGCCGGGTGTTGGCCCTGTGTGCCTCGGTCGTATGCAGTCCTGATTGTGGCGCTCACCTGCACGGCGCCAAACACGCATACGACCATCATTGGCACCAAGGCAGAAGCGACTCTCATCGCTGAAGACGACACGTCTCCATTCGTCCCTTCATTCACGCCTGTCGCGACACCACTGGAGGCGGGCTGCACGATGTTGGGGCGTGAGCGGAAGACGGCCTAACGGTGTGCGGGACCGTAGCCCAGCTTCATGGAGACGGTTGCGAATGGTCCTCGCCGATACCCCAGGAGCAACAGTGTCCCTAATTTGCTGGGAAGTGGCGGTGCGGTCCCCTACGGCACTGCGTAGGATCCTACGGTCTTGGCGTGCATCCGTGCGTCGCTGCGGTCCGGTCCCAGGTCGACGGGCACGTGCACCTTCCGCCGACCACTGGCGACAACATCGATGTACTGTGGAGACCTCACGCCCCACGTGTTGAGCATTTCGGCGGTACGCCCACCCAGCCTCCCGCATCCCCACTATACGCCCTCGCTCAAAGTCCGTCAACTGCACATATGGTTCACGTCCACGCTGTCGCGGCATGCTACCAGTGTTAAAGACTGCGATGGAGCTCCGTATGCCACGGCAAACTGGCTGACACTGACGGCGGCGGTGCACAAATGCTGCGCAGCTAGCGCCATTCGACGGCCACCACCGCGGTTCCTGGTGTGTCCGCTGTGCCGTGCGTGTGATCATTGCTTGTACAGCCCTCTCGCTGTGTCCGGAGCAAGTATGGTGGGTCTGACACACCGGTGTCAATGTGTTTTTTTTCCATTTCCAGGAGTGTATATGTGGCATGTTCACGGGTCGGAAGACCATATGCGTTGTTTGTTCTTGCGCCTGATAATAAAACAAAGAATGTCGTGTATCACAAGGTACTGAATTGAAGAGTGGAAGCTATGCACCAAAAAACATAAAGAATCATTAAAATACTTAATTTTTATTTGTCCTAATAAAAAATTGAACTTAACATCCAAAATCCGGTTATTTATTGGCTTTAAGGCGGAACAGAGTTCGCCGGGTCAGCTAGTTCATTAATAAAATTCATCATAAACTGTCCATCACACTTTGACAAAAACCTACAACACTGGAGGGAAAAATGACCTTTATTACACAGTATTAAAGCTGGAAGTTGCTGCGAAAGGATTTTAGTATGATGCAACAAAAATTTTTGATTATTTGTCTGATACCATAAAATGCATGACAGGTATCAAAGGCATCTAACATTGAATCATTTTTCCTGGACAACTCCTATTCAGCTGTCGAATTTTGTTTAAAAACTGGTAGCCAATGAAAAACTTATTCTACATCTACATCTACATTGACACTCCGCAAGCCACCCAACGGTGTGTGGCGGAGGGCACTTTACGTGCCACTGTCATTACCTCCCTTTCCTGTTCCAGTCGCGTATGGTTCGCGGGAAGAACGACTGTCTGAAAGCCTCCGTGCGCGCTCGAATCTCTCTAATTTTACATTCGTGATCTCCTCGGGAGGTATAAGTAGGGGGAAGCAATATATTCGATACCTCATCCAGAAACGCACCCTCTCGAAACCTGGCGAGCAAGCTACACCGCGATGCAGAGCGCCTCTCTTGCAGAGTCTGCCACTTGAGTTTATTAAACATCTCCGTAACGCTATCACGGTTACCAAATAACCCTGTGACGAAACGCGCCGCTCTTCTTCGGATCTTCTCTATCTCCTCCGTCTGCATGAGCAGGACTAAAAAAATAAAGTGTTGATTAATATCAATCCGAATCATGTATGTCCTGTAAACTAACCCGTTCCACATCATTTCGATAAAAGAATCGTTCAAATGATCTATGGAACATGTAACTAACTAACTAAGCTGCAAGTAAAGTAGTAAAAGACGGCGAAGATCTGCCCTGGCTTAATGCCAACAGTCGTAGAATGGATTGCAAGGACGGTAACAGACAAACGTTAACGGCAACTCGTGCATTTGTAACTAGAGTCATGCGTGAAGCCTGTTACAGCGAGCGGGTTGTGAAGCAACTGATATTAAGTGGCGGAAGTCGACTTGGTGTTTGTCAGGAGACGTTTGTCTCCCACCTAGACCTTTCTCGTCCGTATGATGGCAAGGGAGACAGAATGTGACGGTTCTTCTGGCGTCGTGTGATTCTTCAAGGAAGACAGGAGTGATCCCAGAACGTAGCGGCATCTGGTTGCAGACTACCAGTTCTTTACTTCCAAACGTAAATAAACGTAGAGCAGTGAGTCCGCAGCAGGTGAAAGGCAGGGGTCAAAAAGAAGGGGCAGCGGCACGCTTATTGTGAAAATTTCAAGCTTCTTAGTCAATTCAGTCAAACGATACTGCCATTTACGACACATACTACGATACTCTCGAAAACTCACTCATCAAAACCTGTAGGGTGCTTTCAGTTAACCCAGAATCGTGAAATTTGGCTAAAAAAACAATAAGAAAACGAAGTTTCACAGTACAAGTAAAGGGAAAAATCCGAAATTGTTAATTTGTAATTATACTACACGAAAAAACTATTTCTTATGCCATTTGTTATCAGACTTAAAACTTGAAATTAAAACATTCACGAAAGTTATGGAATTCCTGGGCCCATATCTTGCCGTATCGATGTCGACAACAGGCAAAAATCTGCAGTATCCTCGATTCCTGGGATGCGCAAACTGTCTATATGCACTAAGGAGCCAAAACATTATGACCACCTGCGTAATAGCTTGTTTGACCGTTTTTGGAACGAAATACATCACTGATTCTGCGTAACTAGGATCCAACAGTTTGTTGGTAGGTATTTGGAAGTATATGGTATTAAATGTCTACGCGCAGGTCATTTAGTTCGCGTAAATCACGGGCCGCTGATTTTCGTACGCGCTGATGCCGCCCAACAGCGATCCAGATGAGTTCCGCAGGATTTACATCAGGCGAATTTGGTCGCCGAGATATCAACGTGAGTTCACTATAAAGCTACTCAACCACGGTAGCACGATTTTGGATTCGAGACACGGACAATTATACTGCTGAAATATGACATCGCCGTCGAGGAAGACATGAGACACGAAGGGATGCAGGTGGTTCGCAGCTGTGAGCGTGTCTTCGATTACTACAAAGATCCCATGTAAGCGCAGGAGAATGTTTCCCGTAGGATAATGCTGCTCCCACCTGTCTGTGTTCGTAGCGCGCTGCATGTGTCGAGCCACCGTTCACCTCGATGACGGCGTTTGTGCAGACGACCATCGACCTAGTGTAGCAAAAAAGTGATTTCCATTGATCGACGGTCGAATCCCGATGGTTCCGTGCCGCTACAATCGTAATTGACGATGTCGTTGGTCAACATGTGAACACGAAGGTGTGCTCTGCTGCGGAGCTCCATATTCAACAATGTACGATGAACGGTGTGCTCGGAAACACTTGTGCGAGCACCAGCGTTGTGACCTTTGGTACAGAGATGCCACAGATCACTATCTATCCTAATTTACACAGCATGAAAGCCTCCGAACGCCACGTTCTGTGAAGTTGTGGAGTCCAACCATTTAGCACCTATTGGTAGTTTCATTGACCTTCTACCTTTTTCTGTAGTACGTGAACATTCGATCAGCTTCGCCATTTTCGAAAAACTCGTTCAGAGGCTCTGCTTAACAATAATCTGTTGCTTATCAATGGATTTTCCCATGTGAAGCCCACGTCTTCACTCGCGTGAGACACCCCGTGCACGTCTGCTCTACTTACATAATTTTGTTACTGCGTCACGTGTCCTCAACGCCACCGGGCGGCATCCAAAGTCGCGGTGGGCAGTGGTCATAATGTTTTGGCTGAACAGTGTATATAACTAAGTTTGTACTACATAACCCTCAGTGCGCGAGTCCTACTCACACATCCCCAGTTTTTATTTTTCCTCTCTACACTAGCCTCGTAGTTTCACTAACACATTCTCTAGCTCCTTATTTTTTCTTCAACTCTCACTTCTTTAGCCTGCTTAGCAGAGGTGTCGTTTCACGTCGCAGGAAGTGAATGGGGATCAAGAAGGCATCCTATCAGTTTAGACTCGCTAGTCTTCTCAGTTAATAAGAGAGTGTACTGAAAAGTAATGCCTCTCACTTCTTTAGCCTGCTTAGCAGAGGTGTCGTTTCACGCCGCAGGAAGTGAATGGGGATCAAGAAGGCATCCTATCAGTTTAGACTCGCTAGTCTTCTCAGTTAATAAGAGAGTGTACTGAAAAGTAATGCCTCTAAACATTTTCATATGAAAAATCTTTCATATGAAAAATCTAGGGCTGTGGCCAGACCGAGCTGTGCTAGCAACTCTGTCAGGTGTGATGATTGTGTCAATCTGCTCCAAGATTCGCCCGGGCGTATGGGCAGTTGCTCCATCCTGTTGGAAGTAATTGTAATTTTTTCCCTTCTCCGTTAATGTTGCCACAAATGGTCGACCAATCGTAACACATTGCCCCCAGCGAGGCCAGTTTGTTGACACCGTCGTTGCTGAATATGTGACTTTGTTGATGGAGTCATAACCTCACCTCTACTTGCACAGCTCCATCACTATCAAAGTGAAGACCTCTAAGGCATTCTTTAAGCTTTGGAAACAGATCAAAACCGGATGTGGCCAAGTAGGAACTGTATGTAGGATGTTCGATGACAGTGAACTCAAGGCGTCGGCTTGTTGCAGACGTGGCAGCGCTCCTGTGTGGTCTGGCATTGTCACGCTGAAGGAGAGGGTTCTCCATGAGTGGGAAAACTCTTCGAATTCGTGCTTTCAGATTTTCTGAGTTTTCAGTTCTCGCAGCGACGTAGTTAGAGGCCACACTGCCACGTTACACGCTACAATTCGGAGCCCTCCTGCGACAGAGGGTTGCGACATGCGTCAGAGAAGCGGGAAAGTCGATCGAGTAATACGATTGACATGTAATAGCTCAACCGCTATTGAGAATAGGATAAAAAATTCGGAGGCACTCCTTTACAGCACACCCTAGTATTTTCTCGCTAACGCTACCAACATTTATCTCTAGAATCATCAGAAGTGATGAACCCAAAGCCTCTTCGTAACTGTATCTCACGCTAAAATTCGTTTCTCAAAACCTTATAATATATACACTACATACCTCTAGTAACGGATATGAAGAATTCAAACAAAAATTCTCATATAAAGTCAAGCGATTCGTTAAGCTGTTTCGTAGAGCTCCGGTACTCAAAACCAAAAACCAGTCACTTCTTGACCACTGAGAATTCGTTAACGTTTATCTGTATGCACACTGTAGTACCCTTAACACTGTTATATAACAGCTAATGGAAACTAGTTACAAAATAAAATAGTTATTCTTAGTGTTGCTATGGTCGCATTCTCAGACACTTTGACTGCTAAAAACACCGTTGTTCTATGACTCAATGGGCACAATCCATTACGTCTTCAAGATAATACTCCTAACACAAAATTCGCCTTCACTGTGCCACAGTAATGCACATAATACTTCATTATCTCCCATAATACAACATAATCCTTACCCTAACTCATCGTCATAATAGTATCACATGACATGAAATCGTCAGTTCATCATAAGAAATCGTAATACCTCAATTCACAGGCACCTCGCAGCCATTTCGTAGAGCTCTGGGATACGACGGACTTAATTCCTGGGACGCAATCTCATTTTAGCTATCCCTCCTGTGCTCTCCGTACATCTTTGATACTTCATAATATTTCTTAACATCTGATCCGTTCTTCTGTAATGTCAAATCTCCAGCCTGGACAGACAGCGTATGAAGATTTTCATACGAAATGTTCTGCTGCAGTTCTTGAATACTATGAGGCTTGTTGTGATACAAGTTAGATTTGAGGACTTGCCACACAAAGAAATCGCACGCTCACAGATCAGGTGACCTGTGGGCTAGAGCCTAGGGCTGTGGCCAGACCGAGCTGTGCTAGCAACTCTGTCAGGTGTGAAGATTGTGTCAATCTGCTCCAAGATTCGCCCGGGCAGTTGCTCCATCCTGTTGGAAGTAATTGTAATTTTTTCCTTCTCCGTTAATGTTGCCACAAATGGTCGACCAATCGTATCATTATTTGGTCCATCCTGTAGACATGTACTAGAGAGGCGTTCTGCATCACTCTGTGGGGGCCGGCCGAAGTGGCCGTGCGGTTAAAGGCGCTGCAGTCTGGAACCGCAAGACCGCTACGGTCGCAGGTTCGAATCCTGCCTCGGGCATGGATGTGTGTGATGTCCTTAGGTTAGTTAGATTTAAGTAGTTCTAAGTTCTAGGGGACTGATGACCACAGAAGTTAAGTTCCATAGTGCTCAGAGCCATTTGAACCATTTTTTGTGGATTACGAAATACAGATGTGGATTTAGATCTGGAATCTGACTGGACCTGAAAAGCACAAAGCCCAGGTGAATCAGTATATCACTGGTAAGTGGTGCACTGGTCTTTAGAAGTCTACTTGATATCTCATCGTATCCATGTGATTCTTTACTCTACAGTGGTTTGGTGATTACTTAAATTTCTATGTTTATTCTTTCCTGGAGCTGCATGTGACATAATTGTCTTAGAACAACACTTTTTATAATTCCTTCCTTGGCCTAAAACATCCCCATCGTATACGTTGAGATATGTTTGGTCACCAATTTATTCGCCACTGGCCTCCAGTAACTGCAGGTGGTTCTTTGTGGAATAGCGTGCAAGTTGCGTGGGGGGAAACTCACAATTACAAATCCGTCCTGTCTTTGATTTCATGTCATTACGCTCAGAATCTATGCTGACAATACGTGTTTCATTTCATTCTCAGTTTTCAAAGCCAGAGTCACTTGCAGCTGTGTAACCAAAACAATTCGTGTGCAGGTACTCTGGTGCCAGCCGCTACAATGATCATCGTAGCGCTGGTGGGCTGCGACAGCACCGTCATCATTGCGATGTTGGCGCTCAGTGGCTTCTGCACCGCCACCGACTTCACGAGCTCCTACCTCAACATGCAGGCCATCGCCCCCAACTACGCAGGCACCATCGTCGGCATCGTCAACATGTACGGCAATCTGACGGGCATCGCAGTCCCTTACATCGTTGGTGTATTCACCAGCACAAACGTAAGTCGTTACAGCTCTTCTGGGGACAATACACGCTGCATTTCAAAATGATTCATCAGGCTATATGCAAAGGTCACTCAACAAAAGGACGGAAATGTGTTCCAGTCTCTTAACAGATTCTTTAAAAAAACGACATTTATTTTTCAACTTAATTATCCTCTAGTTCAATACACTTAAGCCAGCGCTGGGCAAGCTTCTTAATTCCAAGTGCAGAGTTCTTGTGGTCGTATGATTAACCGTTACGCCCTGCTGCCTGGACTTCACCTCGATCCACTAAGAATTTTTTTCGATGTGTTAAAAATGCATCCAGCTTCCATCTCCAGTTACAATGCGGTGAAGCTCCCCTTCAGCCTCATACTGCCGCGAAAGCACCCCGCACACATCCAAGCGCCTTTCTTTCATTTCTGGTGTCACCCACCCACCACTCACACACTTTGTTGAACGTCAGTACGTCCTGAGCAATATGATGGCTGATCCAAGATTAATTGTTGCTGCAATATCACTGACCGCAATACGCCTATTTTCCCGTATCGACTGCCGGCCGCGGTGGTCTCGCGGTTCTAGGCGCGCAGTCCGGAACCGTGAGACTGCTACGGTCGCAGGTTCGAATCCTGCCTCGGGCATGGATGTGTGTGATGTCCTTAGGTTATTTAGGCTTAAGTAGTTCTAAGTTCTAGGGGACTGATGACCTCAGAAGTTAAGTCCCATAGTGCTCAGAGCCATTTGAACCATTTTTTCCCGTATCGACTCATCAATTTTCGCAATGTTGTTCTCCGTGACTGCGCAGACAGAGTGTCCTGGGCGTGACGAATCTTCAGTACTTGTTACACTCCATTTGAATTTATCAGCCCGCTCGAACACTTGTGTTTGACTCATACAACTTTCACCATTTTGCGCTGCCATCAGACGATGAGTTGCGATTGGTTTCAACCCTTCTAACAGAAATCTAATGACAATCTGGTGCTCCATGTTAGTGAAAACCTGCAAAGGTGCCGACACTTTGTTTTACTGATTCCCATCATACTGTTCGCGAGACAGGCTTGCAGGCCTATCTGATAATACACTGATCTTCAGAAAAAACGAAACACCTTGAACAACTAGAGAGAGGACGTTCATATTCACAGGCCATGTACATTAACATGTTCAGCAGGAATGATTAGCATTTCAGTCAACTCGGTTCATTACGTGCCCTGCTGCCTAGTTCACACACAGTCCGCCGTGGGCCCGCATGACTTGTTCCATGAATGATGGCATCGAAGCGTATAAGGCGCTAATGGTGTCCTGTGTTATATACAAACAAACTTCTTTCACCTGTTTCCAAAGTTCATCTGTGGTAGTTGGTATTGGGTCACAGCACTGCACCCGTCGTTTCACCATATGCCACACAGTTTAGATTGGCGACAGGTCTGGTGGTCTGACGGGCCAGGGCAAAAGGCTGACATCCTGTAACACCGAAAACGCACGTTTTCGTGCAGCACCATGTGGTCATGCATTGTCTTGCTGAAAAATGGGGTCTCGAGTGTCGTGCTACGGGTTGCAAGATGTCATTCACGTATCAGACTGGCCTCATTGCCCTGGACGCATTCAAACTGTGATTTGTAGTTGCGCCCAATTGCATCCCAAAACATAAGGCCTTGAGCTGGCGCCCTATGTCTTGTGCGAATGTGACAAGTGATGTCATTCGACACAGCATTACCAGCTAGCATATTTCTGCACATTCGTCAAAGTGGCGGAGAAGTGTACGACGCGCACATGACCCATGCCATAGCAAACAGCGACGGATTTACAGCCCTGATAGTGTACAATGTGTTGCACTGTTCCGTTGTTGCACCAGATCTGAGGAGGACGCACATCTGTCCTGCAATGCCATTCCGATGAGGTGTCGATCTTCTCGGGGAGGGGGGGTCTGGGTGATGCGACGTAACCCATCTCGTCGTGGTCTATGACTTTCCATTCTGCATACCCCCGTTGCACTGCCGGAACACTTCGCCCTACACGAGCAGCAATTTCCTGGATGGATGCATCACATTCTCTCATGCCATAATGCGCCCTCTTTCAAACTCACTGATTTGACAGGTTCGCGCATACGTCTGGGAGGCATCCTGCACATCTGCTCAAGTCACACTGATCTGTTACCTTAGGTTTATAGAGATACGGAGAGCCGCAGGCATATTTTACCGGTAGGCGGCGTTGCGCCGTTATATCGATGTTGATCTGGAACCCGCAGACAGTAATGTACATGTCTGTGAAAATGAACGTCCGTTCCCTAGTCGTTCAGGGTGTTCTGTTTTTTATAAACATGAGTTTAGTTCTAGAACACCAGCGTAAAAAAAGCAAAGAAAGATAAACTTTACAGAAGTATTATATTTTTTATACAGCTTTTTCAGTTATTTATTGAATGAACCTTGTATTCTAGATAAAGAAGAGAGAAACCCGGGATGGGCTTTAAGTGACGTTCAGGACTGCAGAGTTTTTGTTTCCGAATGTACTATCCGATTTTACAAGGGTATACGTTTTACACGCAAGCAAATGCATCCGCGGAATACTTTTTACAGTTACATCTAGGAGCAAACGTTTCATGTAGGGGAAAGTCGGGTAGTGTCGGACACAAAAAATTTTTGAGAATTACAAGGTGTGTCCGAAAAGTTTGGTAAATGGTCTCAGAAGACAAAAAAAATTCAAATAAAATAACTTTACTATCCTTCAAATACATCATCATTGGAGGACACAGCACACTTCCGACATCACTCCTAAAGCTGTTTGAAACTACCAGCAAACGGCTCTTGTGGAATCGCTCGATGGACCGTGGCCAGGTGCAATCTGTGAAGCGTAAGTCTTTCAGGGCTAATTTACGATGGGAAACCAAAAAGAAGTCTGCCAGTGCCAAGTATGGAAAATAAGGAGGAAACTGAAAAATAGTCACGTTGCGTCGAGCGAGAAAGTGGAGCACGCAGACGTTGCGGATTTCCAACAGTGCGTGACCAAGGTGCTTCGAGGCATTCCGCAAGACGTTTTGCTGACAGTTTCCAACCAATGTGAGAAATGTGTTGTAGCTAATGGTGATTACTTTGAAGGACAGTAAAGGTGTTTTGTTTGTATCTCTTGATTCTTTTATTTTCTGGAATCACTCACGGAACTTTTCAGATCCAGCTTGTACTGAAACATTCTTCACACTAAACAATGCCCTAATACGTTACTAAATACAGTTATAAGACTCAGTGGCATTATGTATGTACGTTGACTTTTTAATATCTTGTTGCCCTTTTGCATTGTGACCGTTTAAATTTTTGGCTTATTTTATTGGATATGAAACTGTTATGTATAAAAAAGTAATTTTTGTTGCAAATATTATTCAAATAGATAGTAAATGATTGTAAATTTGAACAGGTTCATTAGCTCTTCTAGTTTGTTTAAGACTCTGTCAACGTGTTCCTTGCTAAAACTTGCTATTAGCTGCAAATTCGGCGTCTCAGCAGTCCTCAGCCTGAAGTCATGATTTCTTTTGCTAAAATCGTAGTAAAATTCGTTACCGACTTTCATTTTTGTTTTATTGAACTTATGCTTTATTTTCAACTACCCTGTATGTTTATACGCTAGATTTAATAACTCATATTTACTCAAAGGCGTAAGCTGACTATCTAAGAGTGTACTGTGATCGTACAATACAGTTTTCTTTTCATCACTGAATATTCTCGGGTAAAACTTATTTTCCTAAAAGGGGTCCATGGCCACTTCTTTGTTTTCCGTTGAAGCCTTACAGAGGTTGCCCTCTCTGAACTCTTGAAACATACGTGACTTTCGTGATTTTTTCAAGTAAAATAAAAAGTAATGCTAAATCTACAGTCCCTAACACTTCTCTCTTAAAGGAATCATTTTTGTGTCCACATCGGACGCTTCCTGTCACCAGTGCAGCCAGGTAGGTTGGAGGACCCTTTCTAGCCGAAACATTGGTCATCGTCAGGAATTCCCGAAGCCTTCCTACTGGACCTGTAACGAAACAATTTTCTATAAGTAATTTTCAATGTATTTTCTTTCTGCGTACGAAGGATAATTGGAAAATATAAAGTTCTAACAAAATGCTCACATGTTGAAACAAATGTCATTTCCATCCTCCACAACATCGAGACAAAAGACTTTCGAAGGTATCGCAAAACGGCCACGTACGCTGATAGAGAATTCAATTTAGAATTTCGGCATCAAATTCTGATCGAAATGTAGTGCACCCTTTTATTGTTGTAGCAGTTCATATGGTGTACATGAAATGATTACATTTACAGATCAATAGCACACGCAGTTCTGAGGTACTAGGTATCGACCCATGCATTCATATTAGTAAGTGGTGTAGCGTCCACAGGCGGCAGTCCAGGCGCCGTCTCTGGTATCCAGCCTACCTTACAGTAGCGAATACTGTACTGGGATACGCAGTGCCAGCCTGCTCGACTTGCTCACGTAGTTCTGTAGGAGTTGTTGGTTGACGAGTCGTACGGGTCTAACAACATCTGCACATACCGAGCTCTACTTAGCGTCCCATCCAGAGATACTGAAGGCGAACAAGAGGTGTAGGTTATCGCACCCCAAACCACAAATGGTTCAAATGGCTCTGAGCACTATGGAACTTAACTGCTGAGGTCATCAGTCCCCTAGAACTTAGAACTACTTAAACCTCACTAACCTAAGGACATCACACACATCCATGCCCGAGGCAGGATTCGAACCTGCGACCGTAGCAGTCGCGCAGTTCCGGAATGAAGCGCCTAGAACCGTTCGGCCGCCCCTAGACCACAAGGTCTTGGAGGAATGCAGTCTACGAGACAACGTTCATCAGGTCTACGTCATACTCGCAAACGACCCTCAATTGCGTGCAGACAAAATCTGCTTTCGTCCCTGAAGACCACGTCACGCCATTCCATCTTCGAAGTGAACCTCTGAGGCACGAGTTGACCCGTGCACGTACATGCTGTGGCGTGAGTAGATGATGGGCGAGAGTTGTACTAGTCAGTAGTCCCATTGCTAGTAACCAGTTCACAACAGTTCATATTGACACTTCTGGACTCACAAGCCCTTGTATTTGTGCTGTGGCAACTGTACACTCTACCACTGCTGCCCTTCGAATATGGCAATCCATGGGGGGTGGGGGTCCTTGTTGCGTGGGCTTGTAGAACATCTTTGGGTGCGAAATGTTCACGTGACCACCGATACCAACATCATTGCACAATTGACGCAGCACTTCAACTCGTGTGGCAATTCTCCGAAAATACTATCCCAGCACTCGGAGGGTCACAGTTTGACCCCTTTCAAATTCTCTCAGTTAGTTGTAAGAACCACAAGCGCATCTTCGTGGCATGGTTGCCTGCTTGCCTCACACGTTTGCCCCACACTGAGCCTGTTGTGAGCATTTCCACTCTCAACTTATATTTGTCGCCAATTTGAAAAATACGATTTCGAGGGAAATTTGTTTAAACTTTTGAGTTATATTTTTTGTAGTTAACATACCTCTGGCCAGCGATCCCTGGAACATACAGCAATCCTTCAGGATCCAAAAGGAGGTCCGCCTCCATCTTCTTCAAGGCCACGGTGGTCCTGAGGGCCTCTTTGGCCGCTTCTGTCACCCGCTGCTCTGCTCGCTCGATAGGCTTTTCTTCCGCTTTTGAGCAGAAGCTGTGACAGGTTAGTCTGATCTTAAGCTCGAGCACGTTCATAATTTCCATGATGACTGTTAGGCCGCCGTTGAAATAGCATGTCGACTATTTTGCTCCCGCTGTGAATGATTTTCGGACACAAGTTTTGACAAATTGCCTTGTAACTCGATAACTGGGGATGGCTGATCCATCGCTCATGCAGCCCACTGCTAAAAATGCTCTTACATTCAGGTTGTTAGCTGCTTGTTCTTTCATATTCAGGTTGTATGTACATACACATTCTGCAATATGCCCTAACTAAAATATCCTTTTACATGCGTAACTTAGACGCATGAAATAATGTGATAATGCTGTCTGACTGCACCCTTAAAGACACATGACAAAATGACAGAGTAACTTATTTCGCGCAACATACACACACTACGCTTAAATATTTGACTGAATATCATGAACGTACTAAGCTGCAGTAAATATATAAATTCATCGGAATAATGTGTAAATAATAGTTTTAGTGGCCAAATTGGTGCACTGGACGTGCTTGGCCCTGTCTCTCGCCCTAGCCTTTCCATTTAGGAATCTGAAAATCACGTTTTATACAAAGTGATGATCTGTCAGCTCCTTTCGTAACTGCAACAGTTGACTTGCTCCTGTTCTGTGAAAGCCTCCAGGGAAAAATGTCGGTGGGGTCCACTCACTGTAGCCTTTAAATATAAAAGTTATTTGTAATAAAATTTCTGTTGAACTGTGTTTCTACCGAAGGCAAAAAGAACTTTGTTAGAGATAGTTACCGCTGATTGCCAAGTACAATTCGGTCGAAAAGATGTCAGGATTTTAAAATTTCGGCAAGTAAGCATGAATAAACTTTGGGAAGAAACGGCACGATCGTATTTAAAGCATGATTAAGTCGACCACGGCCCACTTAACAGCCGTGTGTAAAACACGTTGTACAATGACCACCAAAAAGAACTTTCTAAGACTCGGAAAATACATAAAAAAATTCACTGAAAGAAAGCGAGAAAGATTAGGAACGACATCGAGGTCATTAGAGAGAAAGCATAAGCACGTAATGTTTTAAAGATGGGGTAAGTAAATCGACCGTGCCCATTCAAAGGAACCATCTCGCCATTTGCCTGGTGCGATTTTGGGAAATCACGAAAACCTAAATCTGGATGGCAAGATGCGAATTTGAGACGTCGTCCTTCCGAATGAGTCCAGTATGGTAACTACTACACCACCTCGCTCGATGGAGAAGCTCGTTGAGTGGGAGTGTGATGAATTCAAACGCCCTAGTATTATTAATACTGTGGTAACGTAACCGTACTCAAGACCACAACCGAAAGCAGACTCGTCAGTGAAAAGAACATTTAGCATAGAAGGTACGTTCATTTCGATCACCAACGTTCAGCCAGAGCAGAATTGACATCCTTCACGGAGCGTGCAGCTATTTCTACAAAAATCGAATTTTCCAGAATTCTGGTATTTATAGCAAACTCGAAAATCCCAGAATATACAACTATTACAAACATAAGATAATTCGGTAACCTTCCAGAAATGATAAACAGTAAATAAGAAATAACTGGTTGCTGAGAGGTTTGAACTGGCGAGCTGCAGAACGTCCGACAATCCTGCTAAGCACTAGGCCACACTGCAAAAGTTCTCTGAAATGTTAACCGTTAACCATTTCACCATACAACATACGCACCAACTTCACATAGATTCTGCCTAAATATAACTCTATTACGTGGCGTCTTACTGTACGTTCGTGTCCAATACTATATCCTTTGTGTGTTTTCAAAATGAAAGTTCCCGCTACAAACAATGTAGTCTCGTCGCTTCTTATTGGTAAGTCACAACCGGCATTTCAGAGAGTTTCTTATAAGCATACTACCGAGTGTGTCAAAGACAGTCATGCTTTCAGAAATCGGTTGCTCGGTACAAAGTACATCTTGCAGAATATCTGCGATTTCAAATGCGTGAAAGAATATCTGTGCTCAAGTTTGTGATTTTGATAGACGACTTTCAAGGTGACAATACAGTGCCACACTTCTTCTAGAAAATCTACATTTTCGACATGTTACCGCAGTTGTGCAAAAAATAGAAACAGAGATTACTGCATAATAGGTGTAAAACAAATCATAGGGCTGTAGATAGAGAGATGCTGAATGAAAAGAGTTTTGCTGTCAAGGGATCAACGCGTGAAGCCTTCAGAGGCTATGTAGCATAACATTGTCAAATGATCTGTCACAAAACCCAAAGCATTTCTGGTCGTATGTAAAGGCTGTTGGTGGCATCAAAGTTAGCGTCTGGTCACCCGCGAATGGGGCAGAAACTGAAGCTGAGAGTAGCAAAGCAAAAGCAGAAATGCTTAACGCTGTTTTCAAATGTTACTTTACAAAGAAAAACACTAGAATAATGCTACAACCTAATGCTCGAATAACTGCAAAGATTACAAAACAGATACTAATATCAGTGGCGTTGAGTAACAGCTCCAGAGGCTCCAGAGGCTCCAGAGGCTCCAGAGGCTCCAGAGCCTGATGGAACCCCTATACCGAATTTGCTCTAGAATTAGGTCCTCTTTTAAGAATAATATACTAAATATTCCTCGAACAAAAAACTGTGTCCAGTGGTAGGAAGAAAGCACAGGTCACGGACTTTTACAACAAGGGCAGTAGAAGTGATACACGAAACTACCTCCAGTATCCTTGACATCCATTTCTTGTAGAATCTTAGAACATACCCTGAGCTCAAATGTCTTGAGGTATCTCTAAAAGAATTACATCCTCGAAGTCCTTGTCTCTTAGTCCCTCGGATTTACTTGTGAGCTTTGATGTCGTGTCACTTTTTACCCGGGTTCCTCTGGAAGAATCCTTGCAATTAATTGGTGAGAAACTGGATGAGGAAACAACCAGGCTTTGTCGCCACGTGCTGACGTCGACGTACTTTTTATTTAATGACAAATATTTTGAACAGACTGACGGAGTGGCTATGGGGAGCCCATTGTCCCCAATAGTCGCCAACCTTTTTATGGAAGATTTTGAGGACATGGCGCTGAAGACGGCGTCTTTAAAACCAACTTGTTTTTGGAGGTAGGTTGACGATACGTTTATGGTGTGGCCTCATGGGAGAGAAGCTCTTGACCGCCTCCTAGATCATTTTAATTCCCTGCATCCTAGCATCAAGTTTACCATGGAGGTGGAAAGTGATGGGAAGCTTCCGTTTCTGGATGTTCTGGTGTACAGAAAGGATGATGGGACACTGGGACACAGTGTTTATCGAAAGCCCACGCACACGGACCGTTACCTGCATGCTTCTAGCTGTCATCCATCGTTCCAGCGTACGGGGGTCCTGCGGACGTTGGCGAGAAGAGCTTATGCCATTTCAGATGGAGAAAGCTTGACACAAGAATTGGACCATCTTAAGGTTGTGTTCAAGCAGAATGGCTATACAGATAAACAGATCCGTCGTGCTTTCCAGTATGGACCTTCGCCTGAACCACCAGAAGATACCTGCAAATCGGTGGCCTTTCTGCCTTTTGCTGGGAGCATTTCCTCGAAGATAGGAAGAATTCTGAAAAGATACCATATCAAAAGTATTTTTCGTCCGCCAGCCAAGATTAGAGCGCTCCTTGGCTCTGTAAAGGATGACTTGGGTTTGAGGAAGCCCGGTGTGTACAAGATCCCTTGCCACTGTGGGATGGCTTATACTGGGCAGACAATCCGGACCATTCAGGACCGATGTGTTGAGCATCAGCGACACACACGGCTGCTTCAACCTGAGATGTCTGCAGTGGCGGAGCACTGTCTCACCGAAGGACACAGAATGCTCTATGACAAGACACAAAGGGTTGCCCCTGCATCTCGCTATTGGGACTGTGTTTTAAAAGAATCCATAGAGATTCGTTTATCTGACAATCTTCTTAATAGAGGCAAGGGCTATCTTTTAAGTAAGACTTGGGACCCGCTGTTATCTGACATCAAAAAACAACGGTCTGTGTTTCGATCGTCGGAATAAAAATTTTTTTAATTTTTGACAGCGATGTCTCGATTTCGCCTATTTCCACCGCTGGCGGCGCGGTATGTTTACTGCGCTAGAGGGCAGTCACGGCACCTTCTCGAGCACGCGTTGTGGTTCTTCTGCTGGCCTATATAGGGACCACAGCTCGCGCTAGGAAGTCAGTTCCGGCGAGTTCGTGCACCAGCACTCTCACCTGAAGATGGCGGCCAGATGGACCGCGGAAATATTGTGTCATGAAGACGTTGTGATCCGGCTGCATACCCGAGAAGAATTTTATGCTGCCGATATGGTTGCACTATCGGTTGGAGGATGTCAATCATGTATCATACAGCCATTACGGCGCCTTCCATGACAACCAGCGGCATACATCGACCTCACCTAATGCCACCCCAAAACAGCAGGGAACCTCCACCTTGCTGCACTCGCTGGGCAGCGTGTCTAAGGCACTCAGCCTGACCAGTTAGCCTCCAAAAACGTCTCCGAAGATTGTCTGGTTGAAGGCATATGCGACACTCATCGGTGAAGAGAACGTGATGACAAACCTGAGTAGTCCATTCGGCATGTTGTTGGGCCTATCAGTACCGCGCTCATGGGGTCGTGTTTGCAAAAATGGACCTTGCCATGGACGTCGAGAGTGAAGTTGCGTATCTTGCAGCCTATTGCGCACAGTCTGAGTCGTAACACGACGTCCTGTGGCTGCACGAAAAGCATTATTCAACATGGTGGCGTTGCTGTCAGGGTTCCTCCGAGCTATAATCCGTAGGTAGCGGTCATCCCCTGCAGTAGTAGCCCTTGGGCGGCCTGAGCGAGGCATGTCATCGACAGTTCCTGTCTCTCTGTATCTCTTCCATGTCCGAACAACATCACTTGTATAAGAACGTAGGCTTCCGCGGCCGGTGTCATAATGATTAAAATTCTTCTCGGTATTATGCCGCGTCACTGGTAAAAACTAACAACACTAATAAACTAAAACCGACGTTTCGGCCGAATTGCCACGGCCTTCCTCAGGGCACGACTGGTTTTGCATGGGGCTAGGTGTTTCTATTTATTACAGACTATCCATGTCTGACGTCACTGTTGTAAAACTTTTAATTGGCCCGCTAATATGATTGGCTAGTCATGACGTAAGGGAAGATGGAAAGAAAGAGGCTATTCGTGGATGTCCATCTCGTCAACGATTGGTAGCTGTCCGCCAGTCAGCGTTCGGCTTCTGTTCGACAAGTTTTCCTCCTGGTGTGCGCGGAAGTGGACTGACAGTTTCTCTACAGCTGTTTGCGCAGATACGTCCGCGTCCCGTGTAGCTTCTGCACAGCGACCGCTCGCGGCCCGTTGGACTGGGATGGCCGGCAACCAGGCTGCCGAAGGTAAACTGGGACACAAAATGTACCGGAAACCAAAGCACACTAATCGGTACCTGCACGCGGAGAGCCACCACCACCCAGCTCAAAAGTACCGAATAGTGTGCGTTGGTTTCCGGTACATTTTGTGTCCCAGTTTACCTTCGGCAGCCTGGTTGCCGGCCACCCCAGTCCAACGGGCCGCGAGCGGTCGCGGGCAGAAGCTACACGGGACATGGACGTATCTGCACAAACAGCTGTAGAGAAACTGTCAGTCCACTTCCGCGCTCATCAGGAGGAAAACTTGCCGACCAGAAGCCGAACGCTGATTGGCGGACAGCTACCAATCCTTGACGACATGGACATCCACGAATAGCCTCTTTCTTTCCATCTTCCCTTACGTCATGACTAGCCAATCATATTAGAGGGCCAATTAAAAGTTTTACAACAGCGACGTCAGACATCGATAGTATGTAATAAATAAAAGCACCTATACCCATGCAAAACCAGTCGTGCCCCGAGGAAGGCCGTGGCAATTCGGCCGAAACGGCGGTTTTAGTTTATTATTGTTGCTAGTTTTTAGCAATGACGCGTCATAATATCCAGAAGAATTTTAATCACTATCAACATCACTTTGGTTCACTCCGAGGCGCGTTGCGTGATGTCCTTAGGTTAGTTAAGTTTAGGTAGTTCTAAGTTCTAGGGGACTGATGACCATAGATGTTAAGTCCCATAGTGCTCAGAGCCAACTCCGAGGCGCCTGGACACTTCCCTCGTTGAGAGCCCTTCCTGGCAGAAAGTAACAATGCGGAGGCAATCGATCCACGATACTGATCGTCTAGGCATGGTTGAACTACGGACAACACGAACCGTGTACCTCCTTCCTGGTGGAATGACGAACTGATCGGCAGTCGGACCCCGTCCGTCTAATAGGCGCTGCTCATGCATGCTTGTTTACATCAATGGGCGGGCTTAGTGACGTCTCTGAACAGTCAAAGAGACTATGTCTGTGAAACAATATCCACAGTCAACGTCTATCTTCGTGAGTTCTGGGAACCAGAGTGATGCAAAACGTTTCTTGATGTATGTAAATACCAGAGTGTAACACTTTATAGGGATATGAAATGGAATGATGAAATAGGGTGCGGCGTGGGTTAAGCAGATGGTAGACTTCGATTTCTTGGTAGAATACTGCGGGAATGCTATCAGTCTAAAATAAGATTGCATACAAATCACTCGTGCGACCCATTCCACAATATTGCTAAAGTGTGTGAGACCACTAAGAGGGGATATTCAATTAGATATTGAACGTGTGCAGAGAAGGACAGCACGAATGGTCACAGGTTTGTTTGACCCGTTGGAGAGTGTCACGGGGATCCTGAAGAAGCCGGCCGATGTGGCCGTGCGGTTCTAGGCGCTTCAGTCTGGAACCACGTGATCGCTACTGTCGCAGGTTCGAATCCTGCCTCGGGCATGGATGTGTGTGATGTTCTTAGGTTAGTTAGGTTTAAGTAGTTCTAAGTTCTAGGGGACTTATGACCACAGATGTTAAGTCCCATAGTGCTCAGAGCCATTTCAACCATTTTTTTGATCCTGAAGAAACTGAACTGGCAGGTATAGATGTTAACTCTTCCGATAAAGCCTACTTGCAAAGTTTCAGGAACCGGTTTTAAATGATGACTCTAGGAATATACTGCAACCCCTAAGTATCGCTCATTTATGGATCGTGAGGATAAGATTAATTACTGTACGGAGAGAGTCATTCAAACAATCATTCATCTCACGCACCATACGTGAATGGGACGGGAAGTAACCCTAATAACTGGTACAATGGGACGTACCCTCTGCCTTGCACTTCACGGTGGTTTGCCGAGTATGGATGCAGATGTAGAAAGCCAGATCTCGAACACGTCCGAGTGCCCGATACCTGTAACTGTTTTTTCCGCTATAAAAGAATGGACTCAAAATATTTCCTCGGGAAACGCAGAAAAATGCAAGCAGAGAAATAACGATATTTACGTCACGTTACACTGCAGACTAGAAGGAACATGTGCTATCAGCAGTTGTGGTTATCTAGCGCATAGTGCACGACACATTATGGCTTGTCTTCACCGACAGCTGTGAAAATGTTAGATTGGACTCAGGAGACCTGTACGTTGGCTGACCAGTTTACGGGATTTGACTTTCTTAGATTTATTTATTTGTGCAAGTTGAAAGATACGGGACAGCAGGAAAAATATCAGTTAGAAGTAAAAAAAAGACGTGAATAGAGGGTGAAGAGCGATAAAAACATCCAGGTCTGAAAGAAAATCCACAGACCAATTACTAGAAGAAATTAGCGACAAAAGAACATTAAAATTTTGCAGAGAAGAAAAAGTAATTAACTGACGCCTAATTACATATATCAGCTTCATATAACACACATTACAGTAAAACGTGATCAAAGCGGAACGTATTTAATTCGGTAATTTGCACAAAATTGTACAAGTACCGTATTTCAGTCCCGACGCATTCAATACAATTTTATACGCCAAGTTTATGTATAAAGCGGAACGTGCCCGATGCATAAACGGAATGAAAATGTTATGCGTGAATCAGTAGTTCATTGTATAATGTGGAAAAGAGTTTATACAGTACTGCTTTATTACAGCATACATTAGTTACTCACGACTCTACAAGAATGTCGTGCTGTTAGCAGAAGCACTCGCGGTCGTTTGCTGCCATAGCCCATTGACGCCAAATTTCGCCGCACTGTCCTAATGGATACGTTCGTCGTACATCGCAAATTAATTTCTGCGGTTATTTCGCGCAGTGTTGCTTGTCTGTTAGCACTCACAATACTACACAAACGCCGCTGCTCTCGGTCGTTAAGTGAAGACCGTTGGCCACTGCGTTGCCGATGGTGAAACGTTATGCCTGAAATGTGGTATTCTCGGCACATTTTTGACACTGAGGATCTCGGAATACTGAATTCGCCAACGATTTCCGAAAAGGGGAGTGTGCCGTGCGTCTAGCTCCAACTATCATTCCGCGTTCAAAGTCTGTTAATTCCCGTCATGCGGTGAGAATCATTTCGGATATCATTTCACAAGAATCACCTGAGTATAAATGACAGCTACGCCAATGCATTGCCTTTTATACCTTGTGTACGCTATACTGCCGCTATGTGTATATGTGCAAATCGCTGTTCCGTGACTTTTGTCAGCTCATTGTGGAACCGATATCAATTTTTAAGCGTAGGCAATGAATTCTTGAGATTCGTGTGACTGGCAGAGCTCAGAGTGTATATAACATAAAAAGCTCTAACTTCAGGTGACACAGACTTCACACTATGATGCTGTCAACAACATGTGGTTCAAAAAATCTTGAACTGTTTCAAATGGTTCAGACGGCTCTAAGCACTATGGAACTTAACATCTGAAGTCATCAGTCCCCTAGACTTCAGAAATACTTAAGCCTAACTAACCTAAGGACATCACACACATCCATGCCCGATGCAGGGTTCGAACCTGCAACTGTAGCAGCAGCACGGTGCCGGACTGAAGCACCTAGAACCGCTCGGCCACAGCGGCCGGGTCTTGAACAGTTTCTCGAACCCTATGCTGAGTTAAGTTATTGCACATATACGCCAAGCACTGGAGATACAAGTCAGAATGTTGGTTCCATATGTATACCATATATGAGACCATAACGTTTCTAACTCACAAGTTTCATCAGTGTACAGTTAAATTATAACTTTTCTTTATTTTATAACCAATAATCCCAGATGGAGGAAAATGAAACCAGCTATCGACTCGTTCTCTTAAGCTGCGCGCAGCACTCTGAAATTTTTTCATTATTTATGAATTGCTCAATCACTTCTATTATTTCGTAAGTGCTATTAAATATTTCGTATGTAATGTGTATTGCAAGTTATGAAAGAGTATTGCTAGCAATTGCTTCTAAAACTTAAAATCTTTCATGGTGTCAGTCGACAGCTGAGCGATCCACCTTCAGTGTCAGTGTGATGTTTCAAATCTGTATTTACACCAAAGAGCAGTCATAATATCATTTTATGGAAATGAGTCCGCCTTGGTCATTGCAACGAACCTTTTCCTGTACGCAGTAGAAAGCATACATAAAATTCTTTCGACTCCCTGAGCAGAGAATGGTACAAAGTGCTGATTTAAGCCAGCAAACAAAACGCACCTTCCGAATTCCTGTAGGCTGAAAGGGTATCACAGAAACTGTGAGGCTCTTCAGATGTCCATATCCTGCTGCCATTAGTATCTCTCCACAGTGAATCGACGACTGTTAAGCTGATAACGGACTTTCACTGTTGCGGCAAAAATACAGGATCATTCTCCTGCTTCCACTACGTTGCTTCAATCACACAGCGTGCAACACACGAGAAACACAAGGCACCTGATCAGAGGAACTGTCATTCATCAACGCCATCTACCATGGCAAAAATGCTTCCCGACACGTATTCGTAGGACCTTTTTTACTCCATTTGGAGTCAGGAATCCGTCCCCGCAGTTTATCTGTTTTGTTAATGTTCACGCTGTTTTTTCTCCGCAGTGAATTACGAATTCTTTCAAAGAACAACGCGTCGCCCCCCCCCCCCCCCCAACCCCTGCCACTATCATCTCAAAATTCTTGACAAGATCTTAAAATTCGCTGATCCAATTCTTCAGTTCTTTAAACGGGAGTGCTGTACCCTTCACTTTTGTAGTTGATCGCAGCCAAAAGCCTGTGGTACTGTGGTCAGTTGATCTTGGAGGCCAAGGCACAGGTCCCGCTCGACCTATAAATCTTGAAGAATTTTGGTACGTTATATGTCGTCTTACATTAGCAGCAAAATATGTCAGTGCTCCATTGCACATGTATCACATTCCCCAGCCATGGGACATGACTCACATTTGAGTTCATTTAGATGCGGTTCACCGAAAAGTGTACATTTCAAATACATGTGTACTAACTACGACAGTATTTCATAGTAAAGTCGGTGGACGCTCGTAACTACACATACGCATACGGCTCGTTAGCGACCCATGTTCACTGGAACGATTTTGCTTCTATCATTGCATACTTTCACCCCTGTCAGTGATCACCCTAAATACGAGGGCTATCCACAAAGTACATTACGTTTTGGAATTAAAAATAAATAAAGTATTGGAAATTTATTTTATTATACACAGATGAAAGCCACACTTAAATACTACTTTTCTACATAGTTGCCATTTAAATTAAGGCGCTTATCGTAGCGATGGACGAGCTTGGAAATTCCTTCGTCGTAAAATTCGTCCGCCTGCGCCTTCAACCACGTGGCGCCTGTTTTTTGGGGCAGAGAAAGTGTGATTTTTGTGGATTTCCTGGAAAGAGGCACTACAATAAACTCTCAAAGATATTGCCATACTCTGCACAACCTCAGAAGAGCAATACAAAACAAGCGCAGGGGAATGTTTGGCTCAAAGATCTTGCTGATTCACGACAACGCCCGGGCCCACACGGCAAATGCCACTTGTGAAGTTCTCGAATCTTTTCAAGTGGGAGTTGTTTCCTCATCCGCCGTACAGTTCCAACCTGGCACCGAGCGACTTCCACTTATTCCCAGCAATGAAGAAGTGGTTGGCTATGCAGCGTTTTGATGACGACGCACAGCTTCAAGAGGTAACCACGTGGTGGAAGGCGCAGGCGGCCGAATTTTACGACGAAGGAATTTCCAAGCTAGTCCATCGCTACGATAAATGCCTTAATTTAAATGGCAACTATGTAGAAAAGTTGTATTTAAGTGTGGCTTTCATCTGGATATAATAAAAAAAAATTCCAATGCTTTATTTATTTTTAATTCCAAAACGTAATGTACTTTGTGGATAGCCCTCGTAGCGCAATATGGTTAGTGTTCTGTTGGTTTCATATTCAGCTACCGATTGTTATATCGCACATAGCTGGGAACTCACACTAAAAACGTTTCATCTCAATGTGGTAAATGAGGCATAAACTCGCCTTCGTAACTGAGATTGCTAACACTCTCTAGAATGATGATGCTCAGCTGCTTAGAATCCTCTTGGCGCATGAAATTGTCTGCATTAGAGTTTGACTCGAATCAGGTAGGAGCATTTCTGGTCAGCAGGTTGTATGCAGATATCCAGAGCTAGATGATAAATTCATCTGCTGTAGCTCATGGAATTGTGATGGCGGGTCATCCATTGGTTAAAAATTTTGTATTCGTAGCCAATGTCGTTCTATCAGAGAAGCAGAGGGTTTCATCCTATCTCTTCTCTCCTTTGTAGGGTCCTGGGAAGCGTCGACCTTTACAGTGAGTGATAGATCAGTCATTCTTCCTATTTGTCAGGATGGCGTTCGGTTCTCCCACATGGGCATTGTGGTTTCGGCGGGTTGCGAGAGCAACAGGAATCTTTTGGAGGTGAAGGTGGCTGCAGTAAGACAGACGGCGTTTATTGTTCCAGCGAGCTATGCCTGATACACGTGCGAGCCCTTGTCCAGTGGCGCAACATGCCTTTGGCCCACGTGTCTACGTATCAGCGTAGCAGATGCCCCTGAAGGTACACGTGACGCTGGGAGTCAGCACGCTGGCTAGATCCTGAGTAGCACCAGAGGCCAGCTGAGACTAGAGCGGCCTAGGTGAGGGCCATAGCGACTATGCTTGGAACAGTCGTCTGTGTTCAAGCAAAGATTGCGGCATGGAGGGAGGCTGACACATCGACTCGAACTCAAGACCTGGGCTGCGTGCCTTTAGGGCAGCAATTGGAACACAGCGTCCAGAATGTCCTTACTTCGTCTGTACCGCAACACCCTCATAGTCATTAGCTGACGTACTTAAGACCTTCGCAGAATGATGATGATGATGATGATGACGATGATGATGTCCTCCTCGCTGTGTCCGGCGACAGCGACTCCGTCAGTCGTTTAATCTGTATTGTGGCGGGCTCGGATGTGGCTTGCAAAGCCGAGCTTTGCTTTGAAGATCCGGTCGCACGAAGAGCATTACAGTTGCCCGGTAGAGTTATACATATAGATGTAATTAGGCTTAGGTTTGCGGAGCTTTCGTTTATAGTCCAGGTTCTTTATGCGGATATGCTCGAATTGTTCCTCACTCTTGTGTACAGTTGAGCGCCACTCTGATCGGTGAAATGCAAGCTCCTCCCAGTGTTTGCTCGGAATGCCACAGGCTGTGACGTGGCGTTTGATGGTGTCTTTATATCGCAGGTGTTGGCCACCTTGCCGCCGCTTTCCACACGAGAGCTCCGAGTAGAACATCGCTTTGGGAAGTCTGCTGTCATCCATTCGTATGATACGGCCACTCCATCTCAGTTGGTGTTTCATTAAGAGAGCTTCAATGCCAGGCAGTTTCATGCGACACAAAATCACCGTGTTTGGAACACGGTCTTCCCATTTCATGCGGAGAATTGACCTCGGACAGCGAAGATGAAAGGTGTCTAGCCTCCTAATGTCAGCTTTATAACAGCACCAGGTTTCCGAGGCGTAGAGTAAAGTTGGTAATATTATTGCTTTGTAGACCGCAATTTTAGTTTGTAGTCTGAGATCATGTGGTTTCCATACTCGGTGATTCACTTTGCCGAAAACTGAGGCTGCATTGGCTATACGAGCTGCAATTTCTGTTGTCAGGCTGTTGTCGCTTCTAATTTGGCTACCTAGATATTTGAAGAGTGACAAATGTGATATTCGCAGAATACTCAAGTCATAAAGCTGATCCTTCAGCGAGAGCCTCAGAAATTTAGGTATGATTTACTTCCTGGTGCAAGTTTTTCAACTGGACCCCGTTTTGGTTACTTGCATGTTCCGATTTTAGATGTATTACTTGTCAGTAATTGTGATAAATGCATTTTATAACATTTTGAATTATTGAGGGACACGAAACAACAGAGGTCCTAGCACCCTGTTTCCCACATTAAAACTGAGTTTATTGTGCGGCATGCGTGATCTTGTTTTTAATCTACAGCAAACGCGGGCGGGTTGGAACGCCGTCTTCTACCTGTCAGCTGCGGTGTCCACCGTATCGTACTTAATCTACGCTGTGTTTAGCACCGACGAAGAGCAGCCGTGGAATGAACCACCACCCGGTAAGTAATGAAACAGGAAGATCAGTGTCTTTAATTTAAAGTAACTTAATTTATTTAACCTGTGGGATTATGGTCTTCCATTCCACTCTTACACTGAGCCAGAACTTTACACATACCATAATTTTTACGTGAAAGTTGTTTAAAGAATATATCATTTTCAGATCACATATTAGCATATTTGATATACGATTTCAATTTATTAATCCCATTTGTAATAATAGGATTGTCTGAGAAATAGATAACAATAATATTAATGATGACAATAGTTACAGTAGAAGACGCAAAACGCATTTACTGGTATACAAAAGAGTTTTTTGACAGTGAGGTCTGAAAGAGAGGAAATCAGATAGGCTGCACCAGAATGAAGGTCTGGAGAGAAAGAACGGTAATGGGATAAAAGTTGTGTACAGAAGAACGGCTGTCATTATTGTTGTTTTACTGTATATGAAATTAGATATGCGGCTGCTAGTGGTACAGATACAGATGTTTTGATCATTGGTACCTTCATATGCATCCACTTGCAAGTCAGTTGTTTTTTTCTCCGTGTGTAAGAGTCTTTCCGCAACACATCACGCAGCTTAGTACCTGATTTTTACGTACGCTCGTAACTCGGTCGCCAAGTGTTGAGTGCATGTCAGTATAGTATAGACACTTCAACAGGTGGCCTGCTGCGCAGGGGAAAATAAACATTAAAATCTTTCTTATACCTCGTGTACTTGGAGATACTAACCAACCTAAAAAAACACTCCTCGTAATAGCCATAATTTTTAGTTGTTCAAAAATGTGTGTGAACTCTAATGGGACTTAACTGCTAAGGTCATCAGTCCCTAAGCTTACACACTACTTAACCTAAATTATCCGAAGCACAAACACACACACAGACCCATGACCGAGGGCGGACTCGAACCTCCGCCGAGACCAGCCGCACAGTCCATGACTGCAGCGCCCGAGACCGCTCGGCTAATCCCGCGCGGCAATTTTTAGTCTGCAAATGAAGTAAATACAGGATGTCCAGAAATTAAAGACCTTTTTTGTAGAAATAGTGATGCTACTTGCAGTGTTTGCTGTTGTATCGGTTTATGAGTGATTACTTTCAACATGTTCACCATCAATATCACGACACACTTCCCATTTTTCAGCAGTGGCGCAATACAAATTCTGAAGCATTACTTGTGTTATGGCAGCAGTTCCTGAGCTCCTGAGCTCCTGGTAATGCGTCGGGCCAACACACGTTCTTTGATAAATCCCCACACAGAAAACTCCAACCGCCTGACGTCAGGGGAACATGCTGCCCACGGCAAGGGGCCTGCGCGTCCAACCTATCTCCCGGGGCACTGTGAATTCAGGAACGTGCGAACATCTAAGGCACAATGACATGGAGTACCACCTTGCTGAAACTAAACAGTATCCCGACGCCCATCTTGGATAAGCGGTTGCAACAGAAAATTTGTGTGCTTCTCTAGATACAGTGCTCCACTTATACGTTTTTCAGCAAAGAAAAACAACCCGTAAACCTTGTCGCCCGTGATGCCCATCCAAACATTAACCTTAGGAGAGTCTCCAATGACTTCAACATGTTCCACCGGTGATACGTTAGCCCAGATAACGTAGTTATGCCTGTTAACCTTTCCACAGATGAGGAAGGTCGCTTCATCGGTGAATAAGATATGATTCAGGAGGTTGCGCTCTTCAAGTGCAACGAGCAAGTCCGTGCACATGGCTAAATGCTCTGCAAAATCTTCTTCATGTAGATGATGGAGAACCTGCAGGTGGTACGGCTTCTTCTTTAGGGTAAACCGGAATGTTCAATTCCACTGACAGGCATCGCAAAGATTTTGAACTCCTTTCGTGGGACGTCGTGATGGCTTCAATCCTTTCGCTGGAGATTGACGCACGTCCTTGTCTAGGCTCTTTTGTCAGCGATCCAGTGCGTCTAAACTTGTTTACCAATGTGCGGATTATTTTATCAGTGGGACCATCGTGATGGAATTTCCGGTGAAACCTCGTCCGAATGTCGTCGTATGACGACCTCCGTAGCCTCCAAAGCACAATAGCCACCGCCGGCCGGGGTGGCCGAGCGGTTCTAGGCGCTACAGTCTGGAACGCGCGACGGCTACGGTCGCAGATTCGAATCCTGCCTCGGGCATGGATGTGTGCGATGTCCTTAAGTTGGTTAAAGTAGTTCTAAGTTCTAGGGGACTGATGACCTCAGAAGTTAAGTCCCATAGTGCTCAGAGCCATTTCAACCACAATAGCCACCTTCTCTTCTACAATAAACATGATTCATATTCACCCTGTAAACAACGAAACACTGTTAGCATGAGATTAATGCATGGCATTAGGCAACGAAGTACATAAAATATGTTAAATGTACCAGCAATGATCTACCACATACACACATAAAGTATGTATATGTTCGAAATAGAAGCGACTCAACTTGAAGATGGCTGTAAAATGTTCGGAGATAAGTGAACACTCAGATTTGCAGACACCGGAGATTTGTGGACACAGCCTCCCCTCCTATGCCCTGCCATGCACTGAATGGGTACTTTGTCCCGTCCCCAGGCCCTGGTTCGCTGCACTTTGCTCCTCCTTCGGCTGTAAACGAGCGGATTTTCTCAACGGAATAAGGAAATTTCCGTCGGATTCTGGGACTCTCGTAGGTCCCACGTTTTCATTAATGGAGACACGATCTTCAGGCCGTCAGTTGCAGTTCTCACGACCAGCGATCCCAAATCGGGTGGTGTCCGCAAATGACCGACAAACTCGGCTGTCCGCATATCTCCCTATCCGCATGACGAAAGAAGAAATAATTATGTCCCGAATGCATGCCCGAAAGAGATGGAATGTTCCGAATGTTGGTTCCTGTTACTGAAAACTACATACAAAGGCTGGCTGAGTGACTGAGGGCGACAGATAGCATTATACTCTCATGAGGACGCGTTTTTCTGCTGTGTAGTTCTGGCAAGAGACTTAGGGTCGAGGAATTATGTAATATCTTTTTTTCTTTATACCATATCTGCATGGGGCCGGCATGTTCATAATCGGAATTTGCAGTGTTGATGATAGAGGGTAGTCTGATGCCCTTCCTGTCGCCACCCCTTTACCCCCAGGGACGGAATTTGTGTATCACAACTGTTCGCATCTAGTGTTATCCACATGAAAGTTTGCGAACATTTTCTAAATGTTTGCGAATCGTGTAACTTAGGTGAGGCGTGAGTACTAGCACGGTATTCACCTAGATGGATGTGGAAAACCGTCTAGAAACTACATCCATATTGGCCAGCACAAGGGCCCTTGTCGTTAATCCGCCAGGCGGATTCAATTCCGAGCCACACCAATTCTTGTTTCCCAGACGTGGCGTGCTAACACGCAAGGCTATCCAGGTGGGTCATATGACTATAACTTACATATTTATAATACAGTAAAGAAGTCGATGTGGGAATCTTTGATGATGACAAAGTACAAATGAACAAATGCTCAACCGGCGACTTTTTTCGTTTTCACGCCGATAGAGATGGACTCATACCTCGACTTTTTAAGCGTTTACCAAATATTGCAAATGTAGGACTGTGGTTAGATGATCACAATTAATAAAATAGGTCCTCATAGTTAACACGTTCGGGTCTTTCTTAACATGACTACTCGTTTATTTGAATGAGACTATCTTTTGGTCTGACAAACCGTTTATGTCATTCTTCCACCAAACCCGTTCTCCCAATGAACGGCAGAAACGCTTCAGGCATCCTGCGTCGTCGTTGTTCTGTTACTATACTAAAATGAAGAATATACATAAGTGATTTTATTTCCCACTCGACACATTCTTGTGCTACTCACAAGTAAAATAAACTTTGTTCAAAACTGAAAATTTCGGATAAATGTAAATGTCGTGTGACTAGGGCCTCTATAATTTTTACTATCATAACACTACTAATGTCGAATGTCAAATGAAAACCATAAATACATATATCCTAGAAATGTTTTGATGGTAAGAAGCAAATATAATGAGCAGTTTGTAGACGCTGGAGTTTCTACTAGGTTCACCAAACATGTACACTAAAAGCGTACTTCATTAACTAATTCCCAATTCGTCTCTTTCGGTATGGTACCTAATATTATCGTTGATTTTCATCTCAGCCAAAGTTGATAATGCATCAGAACTACGAGGGCGTGAACAAAAGTAATAACTCCGAATTTTTTACACGAAACCTCTTAAAGCTTCTTAAATAAAACAAATATTATTAACACTCTACATCTTTATTCTTCATGCCTTCATATTTATTTCTAAATATAATCACCATGGTACTAGCACATTTCTCCCGAGGGGAGACGAGTTTGTTGATACCGTCACTGTTGAATGTTGGACTTTATTCACAGAGCCACAACGTCACGTCTGCTTCAAACGCTTTATCACTCTCAAAATGAAGCTTTCCAAGGTTTTCTTTAAGTTTTATAAACAGACGAAAATTAGATGGAGCCAACTCGGAATCGTCTGAGGGATGTTCGGTAACAGTGAACCCAGTGTGTCAGATTGTTGCAGTGAGTGATCTGGCATTGCCGTCCTGAAGGAGAGGCTGCTCCACATGTGGACGAAGTCTTCGAATTCCTATTTTCAGTTTCTCACATATCGATATACACTCCTGGAAATGGAAAAAAGAACACATTGACACCGGTGTGTCAGAATCACCATACTTGCTCCGGACACTGCGAGAGGGCTGTACAAGCAATGATCACACGCACGGCACAGCGGACACACCAGGAACCGCGGTGATGGCCGTCGAATGGCGCTAGCTGCGCAGCATTTGTGCACCGCCGCCGTCAGTGTCAGCCAGTTTGCCGTGGCATACGGAGCTCCATCGCAGTCTTTAACACTGGTAGCATGCCGCGACAACGTGGACGTGAACCGTATGTGCAGTTGACGGACTTTGAGCGAGGGCGTATAGTGGGCATGCGGGAGGCCGGGTGGACGTACCGCCGAATTGCTCAACACGTGGGGCGTGAGGTCTCCACAGTACATCGATGTTGTCGCCAGTGGTCGGCGGAAGGTGCACATGCCCGTCGACCTGGGACCGGACCGCAGCGACGCACGGATGCACGCCAAGACCGTAGGATCCCACGCAGTGCCGTAGGGGACCGCACCGCCACTTCCCAGCAAATTAGGGACACTGTTGCTCCTGGGGTATCGGCGAGGACCATTCGCAACCGTCTCCATGAAGCTGGGCTACGGTCCCGCACACCGTTAGGCCGTCTTCCGCTCACGCCCCAACATCGTGCAGCCCGCCTCCAGTGGTGTCGCGACAGGCGTGAATGGAGGGACGAATGGAGACGTGTCGTCTTCAGCGATGAGAGTCGCTTCTGCCTTGGTGCCAATGATGGTCGTATGCGTGTTTGGCGCCGTGCAGGTGAGCGCCACAATCAGGGCTGCATACGACCGAGGCACGCAGGGCCAACACCCGGCATCATGGTGTGGGGAGCGATCTCCTACACTGGCCGTACACCACTGGTGATCGTCGAGGGGACACTGAATAGTGCACGGTACATCCAAACCGTCATCGAACCCATCGTTCTACCATTCCTAGACCGGCAAGGGAACTTGCTGTTCCAACAGGAAAATGCACGTCCGCATGTATCCCGTGCCACCCAACGTGCTCTAGAAGGTGTAAGTCAACTACCCTGGCCAGCAAAATCTCCGGATCTGTCCCCCATTGAGCATGTTTGGGACTGGATGAAGCGTCGTCTCACGCGGTCTGCACGTCCAGCACGAACGCTGGTCCAACTGAGGCGCCAGGTGGAAATGGCATGGCAAGCCGTTCCACAGGACTACATCCAGCATCTCTACGATCGTCTCCATGGGAGAATAGCAGCCTGCATTGCTGCGAAAGGTGGATATACACTGTACTAGTGCCGACATTGTGCATGCTCTGTTGCCTGTGTCTATGACCCTGTGGTTCTGTCAGTGTGATCATGTGATGTATCTGACCCCAGGAATGTGTCAATAAAGTTTCCCCTTCCTGGGACAATGAATTCACGGTGTTCTTATTTCAATTTCCAGGAGTGTAGATACGTTAAACACCGTCATGTTATTAGCTACAAGAAGAGGGTTGCAACTTTCATTAGGGAAGTGAGAATAGTTGACCGAGTAATACACATGACATGTAATACACTACTGGCCATTAGAATTCCTACACCAAGAAGAAATGCAGATGATAAACGGGTATTCATTTTACAAAAATATTTTACTAGAACTGACATGTGATTACATTTTCACGCAATTGGGGTGCATAGATCCTGAGATATCAGTACCCAGAAAAACCACCTCTGGCCGTAATAACGACCTTGATACGCCTGGGCATTGAGTCAAACAGAGCCTGGATGGCGTGTACAGGTACAGCTGCCCATGCAGCTTCAAGACGATCAAGAGTAGTGACTGGCGTATTGTGACGAGCCAGTTGCTCGGCCACCATTGTCAGACGTTTTCAATTGGTGAGAGATCTGGAGAATTTGCTGGCAGGGCGGCAGTCGAACATTTTCTGTATCCAGATAGACCCGTACAGGACCTGCAACATGCGGTCGTGCATTACCCTGCTGAAATGTAGGGTTTCGCAGGGATCGAATGAAGGGTAGTGGCACGGGTCGTAACACATCTGAAACGTAACGTCCACTGTTCAAAGTGCCGTCAATGAGAACAAGAGGTGACTGAGACGTGTAACCAGTGGCAACCCATACCATTACACCGGGTGATACGCCAGTACAGCGCTGACGAATACACGCTTCCAACGTGCGTTCACCGCGATGTCGCCAAACACTGATGTGACCATCATGATGCTGAAAACAGAACCTGGATTCTTCCGAAAAAATGACGTTTTGCCATTCGTGGACCCAGGTTCGTCATTGAGTACACCATCGCAGGCACTCCTGTCTTTGATGCAGCGTCAAGTGTAACCGCGGCCATGGTCTCCGAGCTAATGGTCCATGCTGCTACAAACGTCGTCGAACTGTTCGTGCTGATGGATGTTGTCTTGCAAACGTCCCCATCTCTTGACGCAGGGATCGAGACGTGGCTGCACGATCCGTAATAGCCATGTGGATAAGATGCCTGTAATCTCGACTGCTAGTGATACGAGGCCGTTGGGATCCAGCACGGCGTTCCGTATTACCCACCTGAACCCACCGATTCCGTATTCTGCTAACAGTCATCGGATCTCGACCAACGCGAGTAGAAATGTCGCGATACGATAAACCGCAATTGCGATATGCTACAATCCGACCTTTATCAAAGTCGGAAACGTGATAGTACGCCTTTCTCCTCCTTACACGAGGCATCACAACAACGTTTCACCAGGCAACGGCGGTCTACTGCTGTTTGTGTATGAGAAATCGGTTGGAAACTTTCCTCATGTCAGCGCGTTGTAGGTGTCGCCACCGGGACAACCTCTTGTGAATGCTCTGAAAAGCTAATCATTTGCATATCACAGCATCTTCTTCCTGTCGGTTAAATTTCGCGTCTGTAGGACGTCATCTTCGTGGTGTAGCAATTTTAATGGCCAGTAGTGTACCTTTATCGATGTTGAGAATACAGGTGAAAATACTGAGGCATTATTTTGCAGCTGGCCCTCTTATATTATCCGCCACACGACTAAATTATACGTCATTATTAAAAAAACTGGAGCGATTAGCAATAAATGTGTTATGTTACTTTTGTCATTTCTTTGTTTCAGAAACAGCACGCAGAGCGAACACCACTGAAGGAATCGAGAACGCAGCATTCGATGAAGGCGCAACGCAAGTGGTTACCGAAGAAATAACGCAGAGAGGTCATCGGAGAAATGTAATACCTTAGGGGCCATTCACTGGACAATGAATCTCCAAAAAAAGGCTGATGAACAAATATGAGTTGTTTATTACACAAATCGTCATCATCAACAACTACTTGACATCCACTGTATAGGCTTCCTTCATTTACTTCCGTGTTCTGTATCAACATCTATACTTCGCAAACTACATTGTACTTGTGTACCACTACCATTTCTCCTCTCTCCTGTTCCATTTGTGAATGGTGACCGGGAAGTGTGGCTATAGAGAAGCCACCGATGAGCTGGAATCTTTTCTCATCATGGTCATTTCCTGGGATGTATGTGAAAGATGTTGCCTGACACATGTTGAAATTTTAGCAGTAAACCTCTCCATAGTGCACAATGCCTATCTTGTAGTGTCAGCGACTGGAGCCTGATGAACACTTTGTTGCTCTCTTGGTCTAGGTAAACGAGTCCGCGACGAAACACAGTTCTTATCGTCTTTGAATCTTCTCCGTCTCCTTTATTAAGAGCCTCAGACTGTCGATTGTTCTATGAGCTACCTGCTTCTTGAGAAAATTACATTCCGTAAGGATTCTTCCAATAAACTGGACTTGCATATGCTTTCCCTACAATCGCTGCCGTCAGCTACTCCCTGATATTTTATGGTTCTTAGTTTTTACAGTGCTTTATCCCTAATAAAGTAATCGTACAACAGAACAGGTCATAGAAAAAATATTTTTGATTTATTTCGTTAGAAGACAGCTCGACGTTACAGTTTTTTGGGCATTGAAGGCGTTTCTGAATTCGTTTTTTTCTATAATGTATAGTCTTGCGTCGCACTGTGAGTCTGTTATATATTGATAAACAAGCAAAACAATTTGAATGAAAAATAATTGTAATTTTTCAGTGTGAACAAAAGTTTCTTACTGAAGCATAAACATTAAAACGCTTCTTCAACAACTAGGAACCAAGTGTCCATTGGCTTATATTTCATTTCTCTCTTCTCATATAATACCGTTTTTGCTCACATTAATTGCCTGTCCCATGTGTTGGTGAAGTGACTAACAACGGTCTCCAGTCGTATTGCTATTTCAGCCGTCCTGATACTGTCTTTTTACCAACTGTTGATATCTTGTTCCCATTGAGAGTACCCAAATTTTAAGGAGAAAATTAAAGGTGAGTGTTAGAAAAATGGCTCATCAAATAGGCTTAACTTTATTTCATGATGCATATACTTTTCTTCTCTGCACAGTAGAGTCCTTTCACATACACTCTCTGAAAGCTATTACGTAATGTATCTATGCAATGCAAGAGGGAGATGAATTATTCTGTAGTGGAGGTTCAAACAGGCAAAGCAGAATCACCGGACTTGATAATTGCTTGGTTTCGGTTAGGAAATCAGTCCACAAGGTTGTGTGGCGCGTCACATCCAGGTTAAACAACTCGGTAAGGCTTTGATAGTGCAATTCCACATAATTTTGTGGATGCTGATGATGACTTCTACCCTCTGTTCCAACACTGCGCCAACTGTTAAAGCTTAACGATTCATCTAATTATTTCTCCGGCGAGCTTAGGTCTAGATCACAACAAAAAACTGAGATACGTAGCTCAATATACTATGGAACACCAGTAGTTTTCAATCACATGTTCATAATACATACAGAACATACAGCTTAGTTTCAGTTTCGTAATAAAATTACAAAATGTAGCTTACATTCTCAGTTTATCTCTCTTCCACTTCCACAACATTTAGCTTGTATTCACAGTTTACATCTTTTCTTTACATGCAACATATTCGAGCAACACGTTACGTTAACATAAGATACATCTGTAACATTGATTACAATTTCAGTCTTTCCTCTTCTATTTATTAAACAGAAATATAGCTATCAAAATTAATATGACAAAGTCCATTATTTAAATCATCATCTTTACCCATTACTAGAAAATTGTACACATTTTTACTCCAAGCTCATTTACACATTTCGAGGAACGGATGAAAAGTCGTATCATGGTTAACATGATCGGTAAATGTAAGCCTAATTAAGATTTTTTTTTAAAGAATACTCACATTAGCATCATATCTAATTAACAGTTTTTGAATTTTGCTACACATTTGATGTTGATAAAAATCTGTCTACACATTAATAACAACTCATAGAAAAGTATGCCTTCATATGATTTTCCTTATTATAAGCAATGTCATAAAAAAATAAAAATTGAAACGATAGTGCTTCTTTGGTTGGCCTTATATCCTTCTTTCTTGAAAATGTGAAACAACCAATAGCATTCAAATTCTCAGATACCTGTGCTAGACGCTTGTATGTGTATTGCTGAAGAGATTTGCAGTAAATACATAAGATAATCAGTCTGAGATCACTTTCAAGAATGAGAAGAAAAACATTCGTTTTTCCACAATTGGAAGGAACATGTATAATTCATCTAATTGTATCTGGAAAGAGACTGCCATGATTTCAATTTAATCGCTGTAATCCGTTTTCGTAAGTAATAGAATTAATGGGAAGTTGATGGGCATTCTGGATCGCATCTTCAAACACACTGTACCATCATGTGTTTTGACATGGTAAGCCAGAGCTTCTTTGTATGCAGGAGGAAAGTCATATTTCCTTATTGAGCTTGGGTCCAATTCAGATCCTCTCTTTAACCAGATCTGCAGCATGATAAAGGTTATTTTAAAATTTTCAGCAGCATTTCTAATCGATAAACTTCAACAGCACCTTGTTTTGCTTTTTTTCAGATCTTCTTCAGTCCATTTATTTATTTATTTATTATTTAACCTGATCTGATTAGGGTCGTCAGACCGTATCTTACATCATACCAGGATTTCACCAATACAATACCATTTTTACACCATCGTTTCCTGAGAAACAACAGTTTAAATATGACAAATAGTATTAAAGATATTTGAATGTCGGAAGAGGCAATATGAGTAAATAAGGCTGACTATTAAGTAACGAAATTAATTCTGACAGTATTTGCACTACTGCAGCTGCTGCCACTAGTAGTGATAATATTGATCAGCAATAATAATAATAATAATAACGACAATAATAAAAATAACGATAGTGGCAGGTATGAAAAGAATTTATAGGCATACAAGACAGATGTTTTCTGATATAACGAGTTCTTGGGAAAGGGAATTTGAGAAGGCTGCACTAGCTAAAAATGCTGGGAAAAGAGGAAGATCTGGTTGGGAAGAAGGATGTAAAAGAGTAACAAGTGTGAACAGGGGCAATGGTAATCATTATCGTTGCTTTAATAGATATGCCATTAACTGTCTTCTGAAGCTGGAGATTGTTTCCAACATCCAAACGAAAACTGCAAAAATGGCTGCACTATGCCTCTTTAATTAAGAAGGCTGATGTGCTGTGCATGAAAAATGCAAATATTATGGGAATGGAAGGAGTAGGAATCGAGAACTAACATGATACTAAGAAGTGTTCCATGTTTACCTTGAACAGTAGTATGTCTACTCCTATGTACACTCATGAGTTTATTAAAATCGTAACATCATACTGACCCACAGTGCAGATACTTGATTGCTCCAATGGGTTGTCAATGCCAGCAAGTCAGAAATTGTTCCAACACGCAAAATAAGTAGTCAGCAAGTTCAGACTTGATGATGTCATTTAAGGAATTGTTATAGTTCACTGAACCAACTTAAATGAATTGTCAAGAATCAGAGCTAACTAACAAATACGTTGTGATGAAATTCCAAAATAATTTATAGAAACATCGAGCAATTTTTTAAAATATTTCGTCAACCATTAGTTATATCAATAACCTACATCCATAATGTAAGTAATGGTTGATTGTGGTAAATAATGTGGGTCTCATTAAAACACTCAACAACTATTGGAACTGTCCAATAAAAATTATCCACTTGAATATGTTAATCAGAATTATTTTAAGTCTCAACTCCATGTAATTGCACTTCATCAAGAATCAGTCATTTGCTTTCATTTTTATTAAAATTCATCCATAGTATAAGTAGTATGGTTATGCATTATTGTTAATTATGACCAATAATGTAGCAATACTGAATCATCCAACGCCGATGGTCGTTACTGTCCAACGGTAATTTCCACTTGACTACGTCTATCGGAATTATTCAAGGTCTCGACTGAAAGTAATTGTAGGTCATTAAGTACCACTCATATCATTAACCTACAGCTGCAATGTAAGTAGTGTGATTGTTGCTTATCATAAATAATGTGGCGTTATCGAAACATCCAACACCAAAAATCGTAACTGTTTCACAAAAATGATCGACTTCAATATGTCTATAAAATTATTTAAAAAATCGACTCAACATAATGTTAGTTCATCAGGCATTAGTCATTCGCATTCATATCATTGTCCATCATCCATGATGTAAGTAAAGTGATTCTGAAGAGTTGCTGGTAGTGATAAATAATATAGCAGTATTAGAACATACAACACAGTGATACTCAATAAGGCCAAAATCAACTATTCAGAATAGTGTTCTTCAATTTCATTGTAGTAGCTTGTTGGCTCGTCTTTAACAGTGACTATAGAGATAGCAGTCTCTGCATGTTCGAGTGTGTCTCTTGAGCTACAATTCATAAGTCTCAATGTCTTTCGGCTCTACTTGAGGCAGTCGGCCACATCTCTAATGCATTCTTTCAAATGCAACATGAGTGCTATTGACGTCTTTAGATTTTAAAAAAATTTCTTGAGGCTGCCTTATAAAATCGATTCACTCCTGAATATAAATCTTTATTGCAACTCATTCATATCAAACAGTCTATAATACAAATGTAGAAATACTATAATGTCAATATCTTTACGCAATTTGACAGATGTTTTAGACATCGAACACTGAATTATTGATAATATCTTTACATACAGACATTTTAGATTTAATGCATCATTTCAGATAACACTGATGTAAAAATGGATTTGAGAAGTATGTGCCCTTTTACATGTTAACATCAGTTTATCGTCAATGTTGGTAAAGGTACTCTAACTTATGAAATTGAAAGTAATGAAAGTGTAAAGCATAAAGGATCGTCAGAGATTAAATTTACTGGTGGGTCAAAATTTTAGATACGGTGTTTCGATAAATAATACAAAAGAGGAAATACTGTAAGTTGCACCACTACTGTCTCAGACTGTCGTTATAATCAACGAGCAAGAAATTAAGGAACTGGAAAAATAATTGGCTATTGCAAACTGTATGAATGCTTTAATGATGCAAAAAATTGAAGCTATGAAGAAAATTAGAGAACAGGGCATAGCTTTCATAACATCTGTTCTTTAAAATAAACATGAAAGCATAAAGACGTAAAACTGTCTCAGGGTTATTCACAAGAACGTGTTTGGTGTCTATAAAAAAAATTACACTTGGAACTCAGACAACATAGAAAACACCCTCAATTTGAGACTTTTGTCATCAAAATCATGTGCTGATCAGAGGGGAAAGATCTTCAAAATCGAATGATTGTTTGGGGAGAAGATCTTTTGCCCTGCCGATTAACACTCCAGAAAGCGACAAAACAGTTTAAATGTCAACCTACAGGGTGTTTCAAAAATGACCGGTATATTTGAAACGGCAATAAAAACTAAACGAGCAGCGATAGAAATACACCGTTTGTTGCAATATGCTTGGGACAACAGTACATTTTGAGGCAGACAAACTTTCGAAATTACAGTAGTTACAATTTTCAACAACAGATGGCGCTGCGGTCTCGGAAACTCTATAGTACGATATTTTCCACATATCCACCATGTGTAGCAATAATATGGCGTAGTCTCTGAATGAAATTACCCGAAACCTTTGACAACGTGTCTGGCGGAATGGCTTCACATGCAGATGAGATGTACTGCTTCAGCTGTTCAATTGTTTCTGGATTCTGGCGGTACACCTGGTCTTTCAAGTGTCCCCACAGAAAGAAGTCACAGGGGTTCATGTCTAGCGAATAGGGAGGCCAATCCACGCCGCCTCCTGTATGTTTCGGATAGCCCAAAGCAATCACACGATCATCGAAATATTCATTCAGGAAATTAAAGACGTCGGCTGTGCGATGTGGCCAGGCACCATCTTGCATAAACCACGAGGTGTTCGCAGTGTCGTCTAAGGCAGTTTGTACCGCCACAAATTCACGAAGAATGTTCAGATAGCGTGATGCAGTAATCGTTTCGGATCTGAAAAATGGGCCAATGATTCCTTTGGAAGAAATGGCGGCCCAGACCAGTACTTTTTGAGGATGCAGGGACGATGGGACTGCAACATGGGGCTTTTCGGTTCCCCATATGCGCCAGTTCTGTTTATTGACGAAGCCGTCCAGGTAAAAATAAGCTTCGTCAGCAAACCAAATGCTGCCCACATGCATATCGCCATCATCAATCCTGTGCACTATATCGTTAGCGAATGTCTCTCGTGCAGCAATGGTAGCGGCGCTGAGGGGTTGCCGCGTTTGAATTTTGTATGGATAGAGGTGTAAACTCTGGCGCATGAGACGATACGTGGACGTTGGCGTCATTTGGACCGCAGCTGCAACACGGCGAACGGAAACCCAAGGCCACTGTTGGATCACCTGCTGCACTAGCTGCGCGTTGCCCTCTGTGGTTGCCGTATGCAGTCGCCCTACCTTTCCAGCACGTTCATCCGTCACGTTCCCAGTCCGTTGAAATTTTTCAAACAGATCCTTTATTGTATCGCTTTTCGGTCCTTTGGTTACATTAAACCTCCGTTGAAAACTTCGTCTTGTTGCAACAACACTGTGTTCTAGGCGGTGGAATTCCAACACCAGAAAAATCCTTTGTTCTAAGGAATAAACCATGTTGTCTACAGCACACTTGCACGTTGTGAACAGCACATGCTTACAGCAGAAAGACGACGTACAGAATGGCGCACCCACAGACTGCGTTGTCTTCTATATCTTTCACATCACTTGCAGCGCCATCTGTTATTGAAAATTGTAACTACTGTAATTTCGAAAGTTTGTCTGCCTGAAAATGTACTGTTGTCCCAAGCAAATTGCAACAAACGGTGTATTTCTATCGCTGCTCGTTTAGTTTTTATTGCCGTTTCAAATATACCGGTCATTTTTGAAACACCCTGCATATTTTAAAGGTGTTAGGTTTAGTTAAAGCTAGTTCAGCAATATTTCACCAAAATAAAGCAATCGCTGTCCTAAGCTTTGACGAAAAGAACATCAACAGTTGTGTGAACCGCAACTCATCCTACAATATGATGCCTTGGGCACACAACAATGTTCAAGTATCCATGATCTTGAAGTTTATATTTAACAGGAGTGCAGCTAATACATTTTACTTTTGAGGTCACAAAGGCAAGCACTGAATTGCAGGCAATTATAACAAAATTTGAAGCATTTGAGGTTCCATGTTTTATTTATTAAATGTAATACGAGAGCGAAAATTTCCAAAGTGTGGAAACCGTTTATCTTCAGCTACTGCGTATTTTTCTAGTCCTGTGGGCAATAAAAGGGAAAAAAAGCTATGTCTTTTGTTCAGTGTTCTGCATTTACTGATACTATTTTGCAATCATTCTCTTGACAAGAGGAGCGCCCTGCCTGATGGTACCAGGTTTATGAAAACTGTAACAGATCTTCTGGAGCACCAAACATATAATCTGTCAGCTATCCACCGAATACCAAAAGCTCACCTCGGTGTCAGTGGATGTGCGTGTCACAATGGTTCTCCAGAAAGCTAGTGAGGGAAGCTCCATCGAATTTGTGAGCAACGTTTTCAATACGTTGAACTGAGCTACACCCAAAATTAGAAATCACCACTAAGAAGTGGGTGAGCCTCAACCTCAGAAGTTAGGAAAGTTCTCTGAAGAGATTAGAGGAAATTTATCCAAATATGAGAGTAGCGAAAGAAACAGTCTCTTAGCGTTTCAGTCAGGATTTCTCAATTCAATTAATTAACTACGAGGGTTGGAACTTAAACAGTGGCAACTAATTATTCACAACCGATACAAAAGATTTACATGATTGCATCTGTTACTGTACTTCTAAGTAGTCACCAGCGTTGTGTGGAACCCGTTGCCAGTGATGTAGAAGGCGTAGTATACCGTTAGCAGATCCTGTTCTGTTGATGGTGTGAATGGAGCGGTCTACTGCCTGTCGAATCTCTGGAACAGTTCTGAAGCGAATGCCACGAAGTGGTTCCTTCATCTTCGGAATCAAATCAAAGTCACAAGGACTTAAGTCCGAGGAGTATGATGGATGGTACAGTACTTCCCAGTCCCTGCGACCGAACAGAGCAGCCACAGCTTGCGTTGTATTCGCCCACGCATTGTTGTGCAAAATGATGGGTGCGTTGCTCAGAAGGTGTCGCCGCTTCTTTCGCAAAGCCGGTCGTAGGTGATGCTCCAAAAACGAACAGTAATACTGTGCATTGACGGTCTGTAGTGGAACATAATGCGTTAGGATAACACCATCACAGTCGTACTCGAGAATCACCATAACTTTCACCATACGGGGGCTCTGACGCACTTTCGACTTTTGTGGCGACCCGTAATGACGCCATTCGTTGGATTGGCGTTTCAGTTTTGGCTCGTACGATGTGGCCCATCTCTCATCCAGTGTTACGATTGGGCGTAAGAAAGCCTCTCCTTCGCGCTCACAGCGCTCCAAGTGCGTCTAAGCAGCATCGTAATGCAAGCATTTGGCTAAAAATGGCTCTGAGCACTATGGGACTCAACATCTTAGGTCATAAGTCCCCTAGAACTTAGAACTACTTAAACCTAACTAACCTAAGGACATCACACACACCCATGCCCGAGGCAGGATTCGAACCTGCGACTGTAGCAGTCCCGCGGTTCCGGACTGCAGCGCCAGAACCGCACGGCCACCGCGGCCGGCTAATCGGCTAATGCATGCATTTCTGCATTTCCTTCAAGTCATGAGGAACCCATCGTGATGCAATTTTTCGCGTGCCCAGGCGTTCCTTCGGGATGCGAAGCACAGTCGTATGTGCTAATCCGGTTTGGTGGACGAGCTCACGAATCAAATGCGTTCAAATGGCTCTGAGCACTATGCGACTTAACTTCTGAGTTCATCAGTCGCAAAGAACTTAGAACTAATCAAACCTAACTAACCTAAGGACATCACACACATCCATGCCCGAGGCAGAATTCGAACCTGCGACCGTAGCGGTCGCTCGGTTCCAGACTGTAGTGCCTAGAACCGCACTCTCACGAATCGTATGGCGTCGATCACTGTTCGCTAACGCGGCAACAGCATGCACTACTTCTTCAGAGACGCTAGGACGACCTGCCCGACGCATGTCTACCACAGTTAGCCGACCTTCGTTCAAGGCATTTACCCAACGTGCCACTGTTCTGTACGGCAATGCCGATTCCTCGCAAGCCTCTTGAAGACCTTGATGACACTGTCGTGCTGCACGGCCTCTATCACATTCAATCTTGATGCAGCTCCGTTGTTCCAGTTTCTAAAACATAGTGACACCGTTACGCTAGACCGCTCGTTCACAAGTGACTGTGTTTCCCTCAGCTATGCGCACGCCGGTGACGTGGAACGGGCGAGTCCATTTACTTGTAGGTAAGGTAGGTATGTAAACAACGTGTGCTATCAGCGGCAATAGTAGATTCCATTGCATAGTGTCTCCACAGCAGTGTTGCCACTATTTAAGTTCCAACCTACGTATTTCGTATTTTCACGTATGTGAAAATTGGCGAGGCAACGTGCATACTGACTGAATTAAAAATTTGTTTTCCAGTATTCATTGTCTTGGTGTGTTTTATAATACCGTCCTCCTTTAGATGTGAAAAACAGAATTAATCAATCATACAGACTCAAAAAGCGAGAAATGTACTCTTGTGTGAAAAAAAACGAGGAAGGATGAGAATTTTATGTCAATTGAATTGCACGTCAAAAATACTGGTAACTTGTATGGCAAAACTAAAGATGAAGATGACTTACTAGACTGGGGACTTGGTGATTCAGTAAGCTCGGCAATGACGTTATTCAAAATGCCTTAAAATATCAAGCAGGATACATCATATTATAGCGCGAAAATAATGACAGTTCATCAGACAATACCACTGCAAAATGTCATTTCAGCACAAAGTTAACAGAAAAACAAGACTGTATAACGTCCCTATAACAGTACGTAATAATAATACACTGAAGCGCCAAAGGAACTGGTATATGCCTGCGTTTTCAAATACAGAGAGATATGTAAACAGGTAGAATACCGCGCTGCGGTCAGCAACGGCTATATAAGACAAGTGTTCGGTGCAGTTGTTATATTGGTTATTGCTGCTATAATGGCAGGTAATCCAGATTTAAGTTTGAACGTGATGTTATAATCGGTGCACGAACGATGGGACACAGCATCACCGAGGTAGCGGTGAAGTGGGGATTTTCCCATACGACCATTTCACGAGTGTACCGTGAATACCAGGAAACTAGTAAAACATCAGCTCTCCGACATCGCTGTGACCAGAAAAAGATCCTGCAGGAACGGGACCAACGACGACTGAAGAGAATCGTTCAACGTGACAGAAGTGCAGCCCTTCCGCAAACTGCTGCATATTTCAGTGCTGGGCCATCAACAGTGTTAGCGTGCGAACCGTTCAACGAAACATCATCGATATGGACATCGGAACCGCTTGCCCGCTCGTGTAGCCTTGATGGTTGCACGACACAAAGCTTTACGCCTGGTCTGGGCCCGTCAACATCTACATTGGACTGGTGATGATTGGAAACATGTTGTCTGGTCGGATGAGCCTCGTTTCAAATTGTATCGAGCGGATGAACGTGTACGGGTATGGAGACAGCCTCATGAATCCATGGACCCTGCATGTCAGCAGGGCACTGTTCTAGCTGGTGGAAGCTGTGTAAGCCAAGCGCAAATTGAGGCGCGTATAGCACGTGTGACGTGACGCGACACTACAGAGCAACACTCACGTTCCGCTCATGTCGCGCTGGTCTGGCGCATATTGCGACGCGTACACACACTTCGCACGCGCCGATTGGCCACGCTCTGCGCTGACAGAACCGAAGCCCGCGTACCCTATTATCTTACTCAAAAGATTTTACAGAAACTACTCACTGAAAATATTTGTTTCTTGCCTTACTTGTAGCGTTATATGTCAGCTTCGTGGCAAAGCGCCCATCATCTTGCTAATGGTCATGATTATTGTGATATACACATTTCAGTAAGACACTACGCAAAACTCAAAAAGTTTGCAATGAAAAATAGGGGTCGCTATGATTTTGCGTTTGGTGCGATTTAAACCATATGTTTCTGCGTATGAAATTTAACTAACATGTTGAATTTTTGTTTATACTTGGGAGGAGATCTCTATCTGTCTCCGATCTCGAGAAAATGGATCCTATGTAGCGCATTCACTCCCGATCTCACGCCCACGGGAATGAAATAGTCTTACATCCCTCACATTTCCTAAACCGAACGAGACATTTAAATGAGATTTTGGCGAAACATGCCACACAAGGACGAGAGTACTTCGTCAATTCGTAATCACACTGAACTTTCTTATCTATGACGATATGTCAGAAGGTGTATTTTCTATTTTATTTTTCTCATTCCAGTGACTGTAATTCTTGGAGTTATCGACAGCTAGTGAGACGCGAGTTTATTAGTATGAAAATAAATATGTAATTTCCTCTCTTATGTAACCACAGACTGACACAATGAAGTTATTCGTAAGCTATTGAGATCTGTGGTCGCCAATTACTTGTTTACTGATACACTCTGTTTCCGAATTCTATCACAATAGCTGCTGCAAAAATGACTTTGTGCACCTTATATTGTGTTTTAGGAAAAGAAGTACTATAAAAACTGTCAACAAGACAAATGTAACCATTACTCGTAAATGGTAATGCTTCTTCCAATGAGAAAATGATAACAATTCACACAAAAATAAATCGCCAATTCTCTTGGAATTATGGTTGAATTTCCATTGCATTTTTAACACTGAGCGACTGGAATGGAAAATTACTAAAGAATTTTATTACTGTTCTTCATCTGAGCAGTATCAAAGTATGAAACTTCCTGGCAGATTAAAACTGTGTGCCCGACCGAGACTCGAACTCGGTACCTTTGCCTTACGCGGGCAAGTGTTCTACCAACTGAGCTACCAAAGCATGACTCACGCCCGGTACTCACAGCTTTACTTCTGCCAGTACCTCGTCTCCTACCTTCCAAACTTTACAGAAGCTCTCCTGCGAACCTTGCAGAACTAGCACTCCTGAAAGAAAGGATATTGCGGAGACAGGAAGTTTCATATCAGCGCACTCTCCGCTGCAGAGTGGAAATCTCATTCTGGAGTATCAAAGTAATGATGAGCATACCCTTCAGGCAGAATGACATGAACATGCCTGATGCTGGTTACTCACCTATGCCTTGCCAAACTGTCAGTAGGGGGACAAGGGCGACACCACTCCATATTACATTGTTGCAAAATTTATTCAAGATGGCGGATCCAAGATGGCGGCGATAGATGTGGCCATGTTGCAATGTCATTATTGTGGGAAGTTCAAATTTAGGTGGGAAAATAGGTCGATTGAGCTACCTCCACAAACCTATCCCCTCCTCCCATCCCCTCCCAGAAAATGGTGGGAAATTAAAATTTTTGTGAGGAAAAGGTAAATTGGGAATTGAGGGGAAAAGGAATCAGCATGTGTTGAGTTGCTGGATAGCATGGACATAAATATTTTGCTAGCAGTGTTTATTTAAAAAATTTGAGTTGTCGTAGGCAGTAGCTCCATCCAGTGTGTCCACCATGAGGTCCAGAGTCCCACTGACCTAGTACACAGTACTATCACCAGAGGGAGCTGCCCTCCCATAGTGGTCTGGGGAAAATGTTGAGAAAAGGACTCAGAGTGCAGCTGCTGAGGAGAGGAAGGAGTATACTTGTATTTATTTTTTCAGTGGGAAGTTGGACAACTTATTTAGGGATGGATTTCACATAACATATTTATTACACTGATACAAAACGCTCACCCTGATGTGCTTGGCGTCACAGCAAATAGCCTAAAGACCTTCAAACTACGCATAAATAACCGACATAATGCAGTACACTGATGTATAGACAAAAAACAAGTTGTAAATTCTCAAAATAATGCTTGTAGAATGCTATGCAAACATGCTCACTAATTACAAACCATCGAAATAATGCCATGCACAACCAACAGACCTATTCACAAAATAATGCAACATCCATGTCTACTACTAGCTAAACCGTCAAAAAATAATGCATCAATAAAGCTATGTAAAAAACATGCTCACAACGCTTAAAAAGCCAAAAATAGCACAGGACAGAAACACTCATTGCACATAAAAAACGTTTTCGAACTATCATTAAGAAATTCAATCACAAGATATCAGCAAACTGTCAACTAGAGAGGCCCCAAGGCCCTCACACTGGGCACAAGCATGTCTGTCCAGCCTAAGAGATACCTCTGGGCTGCGCACATGTGTTTACCATTGCTGGTGCGATGATGCATAGCCTTTGTACCTGTGGTCCACCAAAAACCTAATTGCTGTGCGACTCACCACTGCAAGTGCAGCTAAAAGGTTCTCAATGTGATACTGATGTCAGATGTCTATTTAAATAAGAGCCAAGTCTTCCTCTGGACATGCTATAGAAATCTTTTGCAGTGCTTCCCAGAATTGCACAGGATGCATTGTTCCTAGAAAAATTTGAGAAGTTGTATATGGACATGTTTTTGCGCTGGACCACTATTCCCTCCAATTTAAATTGTCTGCTTCTGCACACATCCTGTCTTTATATGGTTGAGAGAACATCAATTGTTGTGTGCGCATCTAGCAGGTGAAAGGCATGTTTGCTGTTTCTCTAGACATAAGAAACACCTTAATTGACTTTGTAAATTATAAGATGATTTGGAATCTGTCATATCACCAACATCGATATTCGCAAGTGGAAATATCAGTTTTCTCTATTTGTTTCGAGTTTTCATGGTTCAAATGGCTCTGAGCACTATGCAACTTAACTGCTGAGGTCATCAGTCGCCTAGAACTTAGAACTAATTAAACCTAACTAACCTAAGGACATCACACACATCCATGCCCGAGGCAGGATTCGAACCTGCGACCGTAGCGGTCGCTCGGTTCCAGACTGTAGCGCCCAGAACCGCACAGCCACGTCGGCCGGCTCGAGTTTTCATGTAAAGATCTTCGCAGACGGGTAAGTTTCTAGTTACTCAGTGGTTTACAGCATACTGCGCCTTGATAAAGTTTTGAGTTTTTAGAGAAATAATTTCCAGTCTATATCTTCGGAATTATACTGTGCAAGCAACTGGTAGCATACTGCTATGTGCTTGACACGGAAAAGTATCGCGAAAATGTTGTGGTAATCAGGTAAACCCAAGTGAAAATATGTGGAGATCGGTTTCACACTGAAATAGTCAAGCTTCTGTCATCAGTGGCAAAGCAGTGTAATTGAGCAAGTGTCTTTCTATATTTGACGATCTGTAGACCAGTGCAATAAGGTGATCTGTACAAAATAGTTTTGCTGCTGAAAGTCTCATCTGCAGAAACAAAAGGCAGACAGTGCTCCCTCAGTGGCAGCAGCAGTAGTTTGGCGGGTAAATTCAGTAAGAGCCAGTCAGAAAAATCCATTCATTCACAAGACATTCTTTGTGCTGGGACGTCAGAGCATCTACATAGCTGTGTGAACGTTTACCATTTCAGAGATGTTTGTTGAAAGCAGGACGTCACGATTTCCAGGAAGGGTAGCATGGAATGTCTCATTAGTAGCATCAGGAAGAATGCATTCGGTGTTATTCTGAGCCATTTTCTTAAACAGGTCCTGTTAGGGCAAGAATTTCGATGCAGACAAGCAGAGACATCACAAAGCTCCTACATGCAGACAAGCAGAGACATCACAAAGCTCCTACAACAACAACAAAAGCTATCACTAACATTTCTGTCACACTTTACGATTTCTGTGAGGGGCTGATATGAGATGGACGAGGTCTGACGTTAGGAGCATCAGGAAGAATGCATTCGGTGCTATTCTGGACTATTTTCGTTAACAGTTTCTGAAAGCACTGCAAAAGATTTCTATAGCACATCCAGAGGGAGACTTGGCTGTTATTTACATAGACATGAGCCACCAGTATAACACTGACAGACTTTCAGCTGCACCTGTGCGAGTGAGTTGCTACACCAAACATCTCTCACTTGGCAATTAGGACTCCACTGGACCCACAGCTCTGAAAGCTATGCGTCAGCCACAGTAAACATGTACATGGCTAGATGCGTCTCACGTGTCCCATAAGGATTGCTAGCAACAATGCGTCTTGTGTTATTCAGGGAAGCATATGCAAAAGATTTCGATAGTGAGTCCAGAGGTAGACTTGGCTCTTATTTACATAGACATGTGATGTCACTATAAGATTGAGAACATTATGGCCGCACTTGTGATGGTGAGTCTCTCAGTAATTAGGTCTTTGCTGGACCACAGGTACAAAGGCCAGCAATGGTAAACATGCGTGCGCAGCCCAGAGGTGTCTCACAGACTGGACTGACATGCTTGTGCCCAGCATGAGAGACTTGGTGCCTCTGTAGCAGGCAGTTTGCTGATACAGTATGGTTGAATTTGTTAACAATAGTTCGAAAGCGTTTTTTACTTGCAATGAGTGTTTGTGCCCTGTTTATTTACGGCAGTTTAAGCATTTGACCATTATGCATGCATTATTTTTGACGATTTCATGAGTTGTGGTTGTGTCTGTTGCATTGTTTTGTGAACAGGTCTGTAGGCTACGCAATGCATTATTTCGACAGCTTATAATTAGTGAGTGTGTTTGCATAGTGTTTTACAAGCATTATTTTGATAATTTACAAGTTGTTTTTGTGTCTTTACATCAGCATACTGCATTATTTTCGTGATTGAGAGTAGTTTGCAGATCTGTAGGCTATTTACTGTGACCCCAAGCACATCAGGACGAGTGTTTTGTATCAGTGTAATAAAAATACTATGTGAACTCCATCCCTAAATAAATTTTACCAACATCTCACTGAAAAAATAAATAAAAGTACACTCTTCCCTCTCCCAGCAGCTGGACGCAGACTAAGTCCTTTTCCCGCCATTTTTCCCCAGACTGCAATGGGAAGACAGTGCCCTCTGGTGGCAGTACTGTGTACTAGGTCAGTAGGACTCTGGACCTCATGGTGAACATCTGGATAGAGCTACTGCCTATGTCAACTCAAATTGTTTAAATAAACACTGTATGCAAAATAAAGAGTTACATCCATACTATCCAGCAGTGTAGCACAAGCTGTGCCCTTTTTCTGTCAATTCCAAGGAAGAGGTGGTGGTCAGACAACTTATGTTAGTGGAGGTAGCCCAATTGACCTTTTTCCTGCCAAAATTTGGACGTCCCTCCATTTTCTTCGTGAGGGGTGGAAGGAGGAGGACGGAGGAGGTTAGATTAGTGGCGGTAGCCCAATTGACCCGTTTTCCCACCAAAATTTGAACTTCCTGCCATGACGTCATTGCGACGTTCCCACATATAATGCTGTCGTCTTGGATCCGCCATCTTGAATAAATTTGGCAACAATGCAACATGGGGTGGTGCCACTGTTGTCTCCCTACTTCTGACACTATGTAATTCACGAATAAAATAATTGTTACTGATAAAAATAAACAATTGATACATGGCGCAACACAATGGTCAGTGTATCGTCAGCAGCTGAGAATAATGCATGTGACAGGAATGCAGAAGCTAGCCAAGTGTGCTTTGTGAGAGGAAGAGTTCACGTCATTCGAAAAACATTGTCATGAAAGCAGATCTCCCTTTGTCAACAATACATTTCAACAAAATAAATATATCAAATCACCACACTCTTTCAGGATACTCATACTTTCGGAATAATACCGACCACTGCTTCATTTGTCTAGCCTGTTGTGTAATTAGTTTATTAATGCTGACAGTGTGTATGCAACCACTGAAATGCTTTTTCTCGTCACGACGAGCCGATTAAAACATCGTTATTCGTGATGGCTTCTCGACTGTTTCAAGCTTGAAGTGGAAATAGGATGTCCACATGTACGTAGTATAATGTCTCTTATTACACCCATATCCAAATAATGATAGTTAAACTTGTGTACTTCATATCTCTGGCGCTTTTTGCCAGGGTCACGAAGGTTAGTAGTAACATAAAAGAAGAAATTTCATGTTTATTTTCATACTAGTAAGCTCTTGTTTCGCTAGCTGTCGATAACTCTTAAAAATTACAGTCACTGGAGTGAAATAAATAAAAAGCGAAGTACTGATATATACATAAGTGCTGATATATAGATAAGAAAGTTCCATGTGTTTAAGAATTGGCAAAACACTCTCCTCCTTGTGTGCTATCATTCGATGTCTCGAGCGGTTTACGAGATATGAAAGATGTTGCGAGCGTTTCATACCCGCGGCGTGAGATCAGAAGTGAGCGCGCTACATGGGATCCATTTTCTCGAGATCAGAGGCAGATAGAGACCTCCTCCCAAGTCTAAAGAAAATTTCATCATGTTAGCTAAATTTCATATGCAGCAACATATGGTGTAATACGCACCAAACGCAAAATCATAGCGACCCCTAATTTTCGTTGCAAACTATTTGAGTTTCGCGTAGTGTCTTACTAAAACGTGTACATCACGATAAAAATGGTCATTAGCGAGATCATGGGCACTTGCGAAGCTGACATATAATGCTACAAGTAAAGCAAATATCATATATTTTCAGTGAATAGTTTCTGTAAAATCGTTTGAGGAAGATAATAGGTTGCGCGCGCTTCGGTTCTGTCAGCGCAGAGCGTCGCCAGTCGGCGCGTGCGAAGTTTGGTGTACGCGTCCCAATATGCGCTGCACCCGCGCGACTCGTGCGGCACGTGCGTGTCGCGCTGAAGTGTCGTGTCACGTCACACCTGCTATATGCGTCTCAATTTGCGCCTAGCCTAAGCTAGGCGCAAATTGAGACGCGTATAGCGCGCGTGGCGCGGCGCGGCAAAGCACAGCGCGCATTTTTGTAACATCACTGGTTCAAATGGGATCTGTGCGATAACGCCACGCGACCTGGCCAAGTCGCGTGTCGCGTCGCAGTCGCGTCGCCGCGCAATTTGCGCCGTCCCAAATTTGAACCTGTGAAGTTACAAAAATGCGCGCTGCGCTGCGCCACGTCACACGAGCTATACGCGTCTCATTTTGCGCCTAGCGTAAGGCTAGGCACAAATTGAGACCCCCTTACAGCACGTGTGACGTGAAACGACACTACAGCGCGACACGCACGTGCCGCACGAGTCGCGCGGGTGCAGCGCATATTGGGACGCGTACACCATACTTCGCACGCGCCGACTGGCGACGCTCTGCGCTGACAGAACCGAAGCTAGCGCAACCTGTTATATTTCTCAAACGATTTTGCAGACACTATTCACTGAAAATATATGATTTTTGCCTTACTTGTAGCCTTATATGTCAGCTTCGTGGCGAAGTGCCTATCACTTCGCTAATGGTCATTCTTATTGTGATGTACACATTTTGGTAAGGCACTATGCAAAACTCAAAAAGTTTGCAATGAAAATTAGGGGTCGCTATGATTTTGCATTTGGTGAGTATTACACCATATGTTGCTGCGTATGAAATTTAGCTAACATGAGGATTTTTTGTTTAGACTTGGAAGGAGGTCTATATCTGCCGATCTCGAGAAAATGGCTCCCACGCCCGCGAGAATGAAATACTCGCAACATCTCTCATATCTCCTAAACAGCTCGAGACATCGAAACGAAAGTTTGGCGAATGATAGCACACAAGGAGGAGAGCGTTTTGCCAATTCTTAAACACACGGAACTTTCTTATCTATATATCACTACTTATACTTCCCTTTTTATTTATTTCACTCCAGTGACTGCAATTTTTTAAGAGTTACGGACAGCTAGCGAAACAAGAGCTTCCTAGTACGAAAATAAATACGAAATTTCTTCTTTTATGTTACTGCAACCGACACCATGAGGTTTTTCGTAAGCTTTGGAGCTCTGTGATTGCCATTTACTTGTTTAATGAGGCACTCCGTTTCGGAATTCTGTCTCAATAGCTGCTGTGAGATGAGACTGACAAATTACACTGTGACAAACGAAGTGCAATTAAACCAGTGACCAAGAGAAATGTGGCCGTTACTCACAAACGGTGATGCTTCTTCAAAAGGGAAAAGTTTAACAACTCACACAAAAATAGATTGCCAATTCTGTTGGAATTTTGGTGGAATCCCCGTAACCCATCGTATTTTTAACACTGAGCGACTGGAATGGAAACTGACCAACGGATTTTATTCCTTCTCTTGATCTGAGCAGTATTAAAATAATGACGAGCGTTCCTTCAGGCGGAATGATAGGCACGTGCCAGATACTGGTTACTCACCTACGGCTTGCCAAGCTGACAATATGTGATCGCGAATAAAATAGTAATTTACAAAAAATTCCACTGATCTGTCTCACAACACAATGGTAAGTGTATTGTCAGCAGCGGAGGATAATGCGCGCGACAGGAATTCAGAAGCTATCCATGTGTGCCTTGTGAGTTGGAGTTCGAAAAATATTGTCATGAAAGTAGATCTGCCTTCGTCATCTGTACATTTCAACAAATTAAATATATCTAATCACAACACTCTTTTAGGATATTTCTACTTTCGTAATAATACCGATCATTTTCTTCATTTGTGTAACCTGTACAATTAGTTTATTAATGCTGATAATGTGCATGCAACAACTGAAATGCTTTTTCTCATCACAGCGAGCCAATTAAAACATTGTTATTTGTGACTGCTTTTCGACTGTTTATAGCTTGCAGTGGAAATGTGATCTCCACATGCATGTAATACAGTGTGTCGTATTACATTATTACATCCACTTCAGAGTAATTACAGTGAGACTTCTATACTTCTTGGACACCTTTTTACCAGGAGCACAAAGGGATCACAACTGTGGAGATTATCCCTTTCTAAGTTTTTGTAACAGATCGTACAGATACGCCAGCATACAAGGCAGCGAGAAGATAACCTTGTTTTACTTTCCTGCCTTGATTCTTAATCACACGATTTTATAATATTCCTTGGTTCCTTATTCACGACCCACTGTCCGTTCTTGCGATCTGAAAACATCGCGGAGGCATTTGATTCAATTCCAGCGGCCAATGGCTCATCAGTTACTGAAGTCTGCATTTTTCTTGACAGAAGAAAAGCAAAACAAAACAAAACTATACAGATATAAATAACAGAAAAGTATAATGTACTAACGAAGAAAGCTGGAGCGTTTAAATAGCGAAAAACGAAACACTACCCTTCCGATGTGAGCATATGGCCGGGCTACTCTTCCGCTCCCCGCCTCAAATTTCCCACGGTGCTAGCGAGGCACGCGCGACGCGCGGCGCGGGAAACTGTGCCTCAACCACAACGCCGCGCGACCTGGCGCAGGCGCGTGTCGCGTCCCAGTCGTGTCGCGTCGGAATTTCCGCGTTCCCATTCGAACCTGTGATGTTACAAAACACGCGCTGCGCTGCGTCGCGCCACATGCGCTATACGCGTCTCAATTTGTGCCTACCTATGTGGAGCATGTGCAGTTGGAGTGATATAGGACCTCTGATATGTCTAGATACGACTTTGACAGGTAACACGTGCTAAAGATTCTATCTAATCACCTGCATCTATTCATGTCTATTGTGTATTCCGACTGACTTGGGCAATTCCCATAGAATAGAAAGGAGTCTGTTACTAAAGAAATAAGAGAAATGATAGAATAGGGAATTATGAACCTGCCCCTTTCACCTTACAGCAGTTCGTAGTTGCAGTGGTAAAAGCTGGAGGAAAAATCAGATTAGTTCTAGAAGCTGGGATATCAATAAAACCATAGTACTAGTACGTACCATATCAGAGAATCTGGAGGAAAAATCGAAAAAATTTTCGATGTAAAGTATTTAACATCGAGCGATTTAAAATCTTCGTACTGGACGATCCTATTTTCTGAATCCTCAAAGACATACTCAGCTTTCATTTTTACGGAAGTAGTATGAGGTTTGAGCGCTTCCCTTTGAGCTCAGTGTGAGCGCAGGTGTATTCATTACTGCATTAGACGCACTATAAGGCCCAGAATTCTTGGACAGAGTCACTATGTATGTGGTGCGGGTACCCTCCGTCATGCACCGTAAGGAGCTTGTGGAGTGTCCATGCAGGTATAGATGTACACGTAGACTACTTCCTAATAGCAGCCCAGTCACGGGAAGAGCACATCGACATACTAGAGAGAGTTCTGCGAAATTCACAGAAGCAGGCGTGACTGCCAACTTAGAGAAATCGAAGCTTGTCAGAGAACAATAAAATTCCTGTTGTTAAGAGCACATTAATTTCGCCCTTAGAAATAGTGTCTGATCCAAAAACGGATGTAAGCAATTGAGGAATTCCTATAGCAAAGAACTAAAAAAACTGACAAAGCCTTTTATAAAATTAGAATCATTCTTCCGGTGTTTCATGCCATACGCAAGATTGTGCCTTGGGTTTGGTCAGCGAAATCCCAACATCCGAATATGCAAACGATTAGTTCCAAGGTGCAACATGCATTCGTAACTATTAAATAGACATTGTTGAAATCAAACATACTGTACCATCCGAATAGGTCAAACGATTGTTGTTTGGCAACGAATGCGTCCTCGTACGGTTTGAGATCGTGTTTATTCCAAATAGAGGAAAAAGGTGATACTACAGAGATAAGAGTGATAGGTTTTGCAAGTCGTGTGCTTCAGAGTTTTGAACTATCTTATTCTCTTGCCAAGCTGGATGCTTTGACATCATGAGCTGTTAAGAAGTTCGATTTTTATATTTACGGTAAACAAGTTAAAATCTTCTGCGACCACCAGGCCCTGAGTTTCTTGCTCACCTGTAAACTGCTACATGACAGGTTGGCCTGGCGCGCATTGACCTTACGGGAATATCGGTTGCAGATAATGTACATCAAAGGAAATGACAACGTGATTGCCGACGCATTATCACGTCTTTCACAGGGTTTATCTGAATTCACAGGGTTGATTGAGCAAGCCTCCGAGTATAAAATATTGTTGGTAAAAGACCAAGTATACAAACGTTTTTGCTTGTGTGCAACAACATAGTTGGGTTGCAAAAACCTAGACCCTACTTTGAGTGATGTTAAGAAATTTATATCACAATATCAAACCAGTGGGTTGAGGGATAAGTACAATGTAGAATATAATGTCTTATTTTAAAGGTAGAGTGTAGACTCTGAGGTGTTGTGTGTGTGTATTCTGCAGTCGTGTGTAGAAAATTATATCTGGTATACACACCTCACTTGGGGGCATGCAGCCATTGGAAATCGTGTGCAGTCATAAAATGATATTGTCATGTCCCTAATTTAAGACGCCGAGTACAACAAATCGTGAGAATCTGTGATATTTGTCAAAAGACAAAGCATGTAAATAGGTCCTGCAGAACTGATCTACATGCTGTAGTCCCCACAGGTCCACTACGGCTAGTTCTGTAGATGTAACTGGATGTTTACCCAATGCAAGTCGCAGGTAAAGTATCTGTTAGCTGTGTGTGACACGTACTCTACGTATTTAAAACTCTACCCCATTAAAATCTTTACAGCGGTTCCTATTGTCAACAATTTCTTGAAAGAATGTGTATCTAAGGTAGGTAAGCCAAAAGGCATTGTCTCAGACAATGCGACATACTTCACTTTTATCACGCTGCCACCCGGAATCGAGACCAGTGGAACGAATACTTAAAGAGTTCAGTAGATTCATTAGATCCTGTATTCCTAACCACCACAGTAAATGGTTAGCTTATGTAACTGTTTTCGAAAGAATACTCTATAACCTAACTCGTGCTTCGATTGACTACACACGAGCAGAAGTAATGTTAGACAGAGGGGAAAGAAACGAGTGTCTTATTCCTTTACCTCAATTGCCATGACCGGCCAGAACCAAACAATAGACATTGGAAGATATTTTTTGGGAATTTAATGAAGTGTGCTCAGATTAGGAAATAAAATATGACAGGTGTGTGAGTAATGAACAACAATTTCAAATCAACGACTTAATAATACTTCAGATCTATCCCAAATCGTCAACCTCAACTACGAAAAATAAGAATTAGTAATCTCTAGATACCGAATTATATCCATCAAAAAACCTTAAAATATGCATGCAATTATACGTGAAAAACGATTAAAATTGCAGGAAAAGTGTCGAAGTATGCAAGATTAAATAACAGAAAAATAGAAAAATATGGTAGTTACTGCGTGCATTATATCTCAGGGTCGAACCTGTGCATATCAATTCGAGGAAGAACGCCGGCCAAGCGAAAAATCGATACATTTCGAACGCTGATATCATTTTCTGAATACTTTCTGACAGAGGTTAGGAAGGGGGCTCTCCTGGGATTATTTTCTAAAAATTTGCAAAATGGGGACGCCTACCGTGTTTCAAGAATTGTTCCTTCTTTGCTATTCTTGTCGGTAACGAGCAGATACGATGCGAATGAGACGCAGCGAAACAGACCATATTTACAGGGCCAACTTTAAGATATATCGCACGCAGAGAGGCACATTCAAAAAATTCGGCAATATTTTATTTAAAAAACAACATACAATCATGAATTTTTTTGAACAGCATTAACTTTTAATTAATGCTATTGGACCAAAGCATCATTTACAATTTATTTTACATTTTTCTACTATTGCAGACATAAACGACCATATACGGTTCCAACTGTTCGGGCCGCACAGGATTAGCAGTGCGGTCTAAGGCGCTGCAGTCATGGACTGTGAGGCTAGTCCCGGCGGAGGTTCGAGTCCTCCCTCGGGCATGGGTGTGTGTGTTTGTCCTTCGGATAATTTAGGTTAAGTAGTGTGTAAGCTTAGGGACTGATGACCTTAGCAGTTAAGTCCCATAAGATTTCACACACATTTGAACATTTTGAACAACTGTTCGGTACTAAGATTGTGTCTTCCATCACTCAAAACATTTTTATAAGCAGAAAAGGACCGTTATACATCAACTAAGGTAACTGGGCAGTATTTGAATTTGGGTGCTATGTTGGCAGTTATTGTTTCTGGTAAAAGTTCACCCATCCTATTAACAAAACTATCAATTTGGCACAAGGGTAAAAAGCTTGGGTTATTGTTCAAAGTGTTTACAAATTTTTCTTTAAGTTTTCTTGGGAATACCTCCTCCGGCAATGAGGAGTTCACTAGAATAATTTTATTCATTAACTGAATACACTCATTCAACGCCAAGCCTTGCGTTTCAAGCTTATTAATGCTTTCAGGTATATGGGAAAAATGAGTGCTAATCACAGCAATATCTTTTTAATTCCGGAATCATTAAAAGCTTCCTTGCACTGATAAACTGCCAAAGCCTCTGCACTACCGAAGCCGTTTGCTACTCCTCTAATGGCCTCTAAATATTCATTGTAAAACAACACATCTTCGACCCACGTACCCCAGCGAGTTACCACTGGTTCAAGAGGTAAAGGCACATTGGGTAGTTTTCCTTTGTAGGTCTTGATGCGAGCAGGATCCTTTAGAAACACACTCTTTGTGGATGAAATCAGTTTATTTACATTCACAAACGGGGAACGTACTTCTTCAGCACGACGATGTACCCCACGAACAAAGCATGTCACATGAATCAAATTGTGATCAAATACTCGGAGGACTTTTCCTGCTTTGATGAAATAGGAAGCATCAAATGAAATAAACACAAACACCCTTTCATTTGAAGAAGACTCTGGAATTATTTTTCTAATACCCTCATTCACAAATCTTTTCAAGTTCTTTGCAGGCCGCTAAACAGGAAGAAGAATGCTCTTTTTTTAAAGCACCAAGAATTAAATTTGCAATGTAACGGCCACAAACGTCTGTAATTCCGTCAACTGAAATCCAGATAATTCTGTCATTGAGTTCATTGTGTATTTCTTCCAGAACATTTGCGTAAGTTGTCGGTGTGTAATTTTTACGCAATGTTGATTCACCTGGTACATTTTGATTTAAGCAGTATTTGCGCAGGAAGCCTTTTAGGATGGTGTTGGTAAGTTTGAGAAGAGGAATATTGCTTGCAATGAATACTTCACATCGATCCACGTTAAACCGACTTGTTTGGTTACCTTTGGATGAAACCCTGCCACTGCACCTTACTGTTGGCAGAAGTTGTTGTCGTGGTCCTTTGTGTGTGTGTGTGTGTGTGTGTGTGTGTGTGTGAATTCCTAAGGGGCCGAACTGCTAAGTTCATCGGTCCCTAGACTTAGACACTACTTAAACTAACTTATGCTAAGAACAACACACACACCCATGCCCGAAGGAGGACTCGAACCTCTGGCGGGAGGAGCCACGCAATCCGTGACATAGTGCCTCAAACCCCGCGGTCACTCCGTGCGGCCGTTGGTCTTTCTTCTACATTCCTGCGATATGAAGATTTGTCTTGACATGCTAGTCTATTTGTAACTTTTTTTGTACGAAACGTTTTTCTCGCAAACCCGACAAAATATAAAACAATTCCATCATTTGTAAATGTTTCAGGATGATCTGCTATCCACGAAATGACGTTTCTTTTTTCGGATGCCAAGGCGCACAACACGTTACACACTACACGTTGTAAATACGTTCAACTGTGTGCAAGTAAATAGAAAGCTAAACTGAAACAATGAACGTGCGACTGCAAGCTTGCGTAGTTTAATTTAATTGTTGCCGACGCGTACGGTATGATAACAGAGGGGATTAACCGGGGGCGCGGGGGCAGGAGCATTACTCTGTCTGTCTGTTCCTGTTCCTCTTCTACAATGATTTCGCTAAGCAGTGGCCTCTCGCTTAGCGATTGCACGCAGTTCTAGGTGGTGGGCAATCTTTGAGACACGAAAACTAGATCGAGCTGGAGACAGCACGTCAAAATTTTAAAAATGTTGTAAACATAGAGGGGAAATATGAATCGTCACTAGTTTTAGTTAAAATATGCAATAACTGGTGAAAAATAGCCAAATATGCATATGCAACATGCAAATGCATATAACCGATCTCTAGCAATCTCTATATGCAGGGCCTTACGAGATAATCAGTACTCCACAGGGAAATAATTATTTACTAGCTGGTGTAGAAGGTAACAAACTCAAGGGTTTACACCTGTACAAGGATTTGAAGAAGTATTCACACTGATGGCATATATATAGTAAGACTAAGTTTGAAGTATAGTACTTGCAAGTAACGTTATTATGCTCAAACCTGATTTTGTGTAAGAATATAATTATGTTGCTGTCAATATGTTTTAATAACATGTATTGATTATGCAGACAAGTTTGCACTGCATTCTGCAGTATACTACTGAATATTCAATTGAACATACTATACAATTTGGAGATACATAACTAAATAAGCTTTAAATAGAGTAATTTTCTTAAAAATCAAATAACTTCAGTAATTAGATGTATTGCTATTATAATTTTTTTGTGTTTCTATAATGAATATTTATGAGTTTTTTGTATTTTATGTAATAATAGTAGAGATGGAGACGACTAAAGATAATAACTTATCAGAACAAACTTGATGGGAAGAATTAGTACAGAATGCACCATCAGTGGTCTCTGTACTCTCACTTGAAATTGAAACCGTATAGGTGTTCTCTACATATACAGCTGCCTTGTTGAAGTCCTGTTTACAGAAACTTGTTCTGTAACTCAGAATCGGGAAGCTTGTTTTAACTTACCTACATGAAAATGCACTGCCGTCCTCGAAAATGTAATCTCAAATTAGAACAAGTAACCATTTTCTTTCGATAAACTACAAATGAAAGTCAAACGCTATTACAAAGTCAGGCCAGGATCTGCAAGCCAGATCCAGTGATCGATTACTTGAAATGACGTGACATAAAAGAACTAAACAATGTATACTACTGTTTCATATGGCATTGAAACAGAGGATGACACGCGTAAAGCTGAAATACTAAACACCTTTTTCCAAAGCTGTTTCACAGAGGAAGACCGCACTGCAGTTCCTTCTCTAAATCCTCGCACAAACGAAAAAATGGCTGACATCGAAATAAGTGTCCAAGGAATAGAAAAGCAACTGGAATCACTCAATAGAGGAAAGTCCACTGGACCTGACGGGATACCAATTCGATTCTACACAGAGTACGCGAAAGAACTTGCCCCCCTTCTAACAGCCGTGTACCGCAAGTCTCTAAAGGAACGGAGGGTTCCAAATGATTGGAAAAGAGCACAGATAGTCCCAGTCTTCAAGAAGGGTCGTCGAGCAGATGCGCAAAACTATAGACCTATATCTCTTACGTCGATCTCTTGTAGAATTTTAGAACATGTTTTTTGCTCGCGTATCATGTCATTTCTGGAAACCCAGAATCTACTATGTAGGAATCAACATGGATTCCGGAAACAGCGATCGTGTGAGACCCAACTCGCCTTATTTGTTCATGAGACCCAGAAAATATTAGATACAGGCTCCCAGGTAGATGCTATTTTTCTTGACTTCCGGAAGGCGTTCGATACAGTTCCGCACTGTCGCCTGATAAACAAAGTAAGAGCCTACGGAATATCAGACCAGCTGTGTGGCTGGATTGAAGAGTTTTTAGCAAACAGAACACAGCATGTTGTTATCAATGGAGAGACGTCTACAGACGTTAAAGTAACCTCTGGCGTGCCACAGGGGAGTGTTATGGGACCATTGCTTTTCACAATATATATAAATGACCTAGTAGATAGTGTCGGAAGTTCCATGCGGCTTTTCGCGGATGATGCTGTAGTATACAGAGAAGTTGCTGCATTAGAAAATTGTAGCGAAATACAGGAAGATCTGCAGCGGATAGGCACTTGGTGCAGGGAGTGGCAACTGACCCTTAACATAGACAAATGTAATGTATTGCGAATACATAGAAAGAAGGATCCTTTATTGTATGATTATATGATAGCGGAACAAACACTGGTAGCAGTTACTTCCGTAAAATATCTGGGAGTATGCGTACGGAACGATTTGAAGTGGAATGATCATATAAAACTAATTGTTGGTAAGGCGGGTACCAGGTTGAGATTCATTGGGAGAGTGCTTAGAAAATGTAGTCCATCAACAAAGGAGGTGGCTTACAAAACACTCGTTCGACCTATACTTGAGTATTGCTCATCAGTGTGGGATCCGTACCAGGTGGGGTTGACGGAGGAGATAGAGAAGATCCAAAGAAGAGCGGCGCGTTTCGTCACTGGGTTATTTGGTAACCGTGATAGCGTTACGGAGATGTTTAATAAACTCAAGTGGCTGACTCTGCAAGAGAGGCGCTCTGCATCGCGGTGTAGCTTGCTCGCCAGGTTTCGAGAGGGTGCGTTTCTGGATGAGGTATCGAATATATTGCTTCCCCCTACTTATACTTCCCGAGGAGATCACGAATGTAAAATTAGAGAGATTAGAGCGCGCACGGAGGCTTTCAGACAGTCGTTCTTCCCGCGAACCATACGCGACTGGAACAGGAAAGGGAGGTAATGACAGTGGCACGTAAAGTGCCCTCCGCCACACACCGTTGGGTGGCTTGCGGAGTATCAATGTAGATGTAGATGTAGATATACACACCTGCATGCAGAAACGTGTTATGCACTCTCTTGAGTGAGAGTCTTGTGAAGTGCACTTTCTTCTAAATTTGTGAATATATGAACTTTGTAAGGAAATGTGTTTGTGTCTCAAAACCGCGTCAAAAGGATGCTAACCAAGACTCCACAAACAGTGTTTAGTGAACATGGTGCGATATTGGACGTTTTCTGGGACACCGTAATATGAGCACAATGAAAATGACAACCCTGGTTTCAAAGTTGAAGTATGCGAAACTACTGTGAAGTAACATTACGAAATGTATGGACAGTGGTTTGATGCAGGAAGTCCGCGGTCATTTCTTTTGGAACTGTTTCGAGTTTGGTGCAGTCAACAATTAGCACTCCTCGCCAGCAGAAGACGGGACGGCGAGAACAGTCGAAGGCGCCGCGCTGTATGTTTTTCAAATAGAGAATACAAACGAACGCTCACTAGTAGACGGACGCCAAATGAGTGCCTAATTTGCGTAAACGGTTCGTGCGTTTGTTTGTTTATAAGCGAAGTGCAAAAACGCTATCAAAAATGAGAGATAAACTTAATACAGAATGTCGTTATGAACCCGTGACATTCAGGCCAAATAAAAACTTTCAGACAATAATAAATAACCACCACGCGTTTTTCCACAGCGTTAATGTCAGAGCCAGCAGAGAGTGTAATGCCGTATCCTGCGATTATTTCCTGCACGCGTCTAACGGAGCACTCCAACATAACCAGTGTACCACCAGGCCATCTACGCCAGCAGCTAGGCAGACAAACAGCTGAGTGTCCTGGATTCGATGTCGTGCTCCAGCCAGGCGTACTCCACACCACCTGCAGCACACTCTCAACGATGCGACGAGACAACAACAGCCACCTCGGGGACCAACTACATGCGGCGGAGAAGACTTTCACAAGAGACAAAGTTTATAATAAATTTTCTGATCCGAACAATGAGGAATCATTTGTATATAACGGAAACTACAAAGACTATTCAAACATAACCATAAAACTTGTAGAACTTTGCAACAAGACTATTTCTTCATGCAGTACTTATGTAAACACTTTACCAACACGTTTTGAATGCTTACTCCATGAAACTACGTATTTCTTAAATTTTCTACATAGTTCAAAGTAAAACCTAGAAGAGAAAGTAGTACGGGTACAGGTTTTCTTGGGGTTCCCATTGACCTTCGCCCGAATGGGGAAGCCATACAACAATATACTGTCCCAGGCAAGTGAATAAAAATCTGTATCCATAATCTAGCACGTAAGAAAAAGCAGCAATAAATCTGCCGTCCACCAACAATAATCATAATGTAAATCTTTCTAAAGCATGATATTAAATGAATGTAACAAATGAACTTATATGAATTTAAGCTGATAACTTGAAAACTGAAGCATAACTACGGACACTAGTGGAACAATGACGAGAGTACCGTAGTGCAGGAACTCTCGTGGAATGCCAGTAACAAACACTAAAAATTTGTGCTCTTAGCATTCAAGGAGGCCAAATAGCGTCTTTATATCAATATGTAACAACAATGTTTTTTGCAAGTGAAATGAGACGTAGAAAAACTACGAGATAAAGTCGTGTGACTACAAAATGCTTAAGGACAGTGTTTTATAACTAAAAAAATAATAGTTTTAAAATCTAAGACAATAATGATATATCTGAAAAATAAACGATATAATTGTAATGATAACAGGGGTCTTCAACCGATTTATATATGCAAAGATTCTCTCTCGCGCGCGCTCCCTCTATGGTTGTCTTCCGAAGCGTTGTTACGTACGCTGCAAAATTATCCAGGTCTGGAATGTAATGTAACTTTCTTTACTGTGCTGATATCAAATAGATAATATGTTAAAGTGTGAGTTGAGTTTTATCTGTGGAAGTTAATCCCAGTTTTCACAATGATAGCATTGTCTGTAGCGGAGAGAAAACAACATCGCTGGAGCTGTCCATTCCGCCGCCATTACGCGTCACATTTATGTAATTTTCATTGTTGTTTTAAAGGTTTGTTACTATCAGCACCGATTATTTAATAATTTTTCTTCTAGCAAAGCTAGAGACCTGGATCAGGCAGTTTAATGACGAATTTCCCAGTCATTTTAAGATATTGTGTGGAATTAGGCCGCAGGCTGAGCTACGTATAAAGGAGGACGAGATTCATTACAAAAAGTGAACAGTATACTTGACCCGCACGTTGAAATGCAGAGTGGCAGCTAAAAGCTTATTTATTTTCACGAATGATTATCAATGTGCATTTGGTTGTATTTTAATTTGTTCGTGAGATATTGATCGTATGTGGCTTAGAATCCACATAGCATTGCTAGATAGTTTTTACTGTTTTACCAATTGTAGCAGTATTACGCCACATGTAGACAACTTCTCTGAAATATTAATAACAGTCTTTAATTAGCATAATAATGCCAAATTGAAATAACATATTTCCAAAGAATATACTAAACATAATTTAATGTGAGCACAGGCTCATTAAAACTGGATCAGCATGGGCTTACTTCCCTATCACCCGAGAGGTCTGCTACAATATCTGAGCTCTAAATTATTTGTACTTCTTTTCGTGGAACCAATATTCCCCATTGTAGACACATATGAGTCGTTATCAGCTCTCTAATGTATTTAAAGTTTGTGAATTGGAAAAGAAAATCATTGATTTATATGTCAGAACAAGAATTTTTAATCGTCATAGCATATCTCAACAAAAGAGGTAAGTGGGATGGGATGCGATGAAGTGGGCTTCGACAAAAACAAGGCTTCTGCGGACTGCATTGTCTTCTGCATCATCAAGTTAATTTTTTTGTGTCAACACTACAATGTACATCTTGTCACCAGTCTCATTACATTCTCGGAATATTTATCAGCTCAAGCACAACACAAAATTTTAAAATTTCAATCTCAGTTACGTGCTAAAGTTGTACGCGTGAGTTATTATCATCGACAGCTATGTCTGAATGTTAATAAGTTTTTACACCATTTATAAACACGTTTAACGCTTTCTATTTGAAAATTTATCTTCATTTCCTATTTCAAGGAACTCCATTAAACAGATGCTCAAAATGGAACAGGAAAAAGAAATGCGAAAAACAGATTTAACGACCGGACTGGCACATAGATTCAGGTACATTACTCAGGTAGTTTGTTTTCTTTTTCGTCTGAAATGCTTTCTTTTTTTAAAAAAATAGGCAATTCCCCATTCACTTGTTGCTTCTAAAACAGGAGGAACTTGAAACAAATTACTTTTTGTTCCACGTTGCAGGCGTTTTCCGGCAATGAAGTGGGAGTGACGATCGTAGCTGAAGCGCCTGGAGTATCGGTTTGGTAATACATCTGTTCGAGTTATAAGAAGGAAGGAACATTCTATTCAACACCCCGTCCACATCGAGGTCATTAGAGACGGAGCACAAGCTCGGATTGTGTCAAGGATTGGGAAGGAAATCGGACGTTCCCTTTCAAAGGAACCATCCCGGTATATTCCTGGATCAATTTAGGGAAATCACGGGAAACCTAAATATGGATAGTCGGACGCGGGTTTGAATGGTCGTCCTCCCGAATGCGAGACACGACTGCTCGAGTTCTGCTGAAGATAGCTTCGTATAGGAGCTCCTGGAGTACCAGCTTTGGCAGTACCCCTGCTTAGTAATTGTTGTACCGTGACTCTAGCTCACCCTGAGCGGTAGAGACTAATGTTTAAATGGTGCTATGCTGCTGACTTACTCAGAAACATTTCCACATTTTATGAGACCTAGGGGACCCAGTATTGGAATGTAAAAGAGCTTTGTGGGGTTTAAGATCATACCAGGCAGAAGGTATAGATAACATTCCATCAGAGTTCTAACATCATTGGGGAAGTGGCAACAAAACGACTATTCACGATGTTGTGTAGAATGTATGAGTCTGGCGACATACTATCTGACTTTCGGAAAAATATCATCCACACAATTCCGAAAAATGCTAGAGCTGACAAGTGCGAGAATTATCGCACAATCAGCTTAACAACTCATGCATCCAAATTGCTGGCAAGAATAACATACAGAAGAATGGAAAAGAAAACTGAGGATACGCTAGATGACGATCAGTTTGGCTTTAGAAAATGTAAAGACACGAGAAAGGCAATTCTGACGTTGCGGTTGATAATGGAAGGAAGACTAAAGAAAAATCAACAGACGTTCATAGGATCTGTCGACCTGGAAAAAGCGTTCGACGATGTAAAATGGTGCAAGATGTTCGACATTATGAGAAAAATAGGCGTAAGGTATAGGGAGAGACGGTTAATATTTAATATGTACAACAGCCAAGAAGGAATAATAAGAGTGGACGACTAAGAACGAAGTGCTCGGAACAAAAAGGGTGTGAGACGGGGATATAGTCTTTTCCCTCTACTGTTCGACCTCTACATCGAAGAAGCAATGACTGAAATAAAAGAAAGATTCAGGAGTGGAATTAAGACTGAATGTGAAAGGACATCAATGATACGATTCGCTGACGACATTGCTATTCTGAGTGAAAGTGAAGAAGAATTACATGATTTGCTGAACAGGATGAACAATCCAATGTGTGCAGAATATGGATTGAGAGTAAATCGAAGAAAGACGAAAGTAATGACAAGTAGCAGAAATGAGAACAGCGAGAAACTTAACATCAGCGATAAATGGTCACAAAGTAGATAAAGTTAAGTTCTACTACCTAGGCAACGAAACAACCAACGACGGACGGAACATGGATGACATCAAAAGCAGACTAGCACTGGCAAAAAGGGTATTCCTCGCCAAGAGAAATCTACTAGTACCAAAGACCGGTCTTTATTTGAGGAAGAAATATCTGAGAATGTACGACTGGAGTACAAAATGTGTGTGAATTCCTAAGGGACCAAACTGCTGAGGTCATCGGTTCCTAGATTTACACACTACTTAAACTAACTTGTGCTAAGAACAACACACAGACCCAAGCCCGAAGGAGGACTCGAACTTCTGGCGGGAGGGGGCGCGCAGTCCGTGATATGGCGCCTCAAACCACGCGGCCACTCCGCGCGGCTCTGGAGAACAACACTGTATGGTAGTGAAACATGGACTGTGGGAAAACCGGAACAGAAGATAATCGAAGCATTTCAGATGTGGTGCTATAACCGAATGTTGAAAATTAGATGGACTGGTAAGGTACGGAATGAGGAGGTTCTGCGCAGAATCGAAGAGGAAAGCAATATGTGAAAAACACTGATAAGGAGAAGGGACATGATGATAGGACATCTGTTAAGACATGAGGGAATGATTTCCATGGTACTAGAGGAAGCTGTAGAGGGCAAAAACTGTAGAGGAAGACAGAGTCTGGTATATATCCACCAAATAATTGGAGGATATAGGTTGCAAGTGCTACTCTGAGGTGAAGAGGTTGGCACAGGAGAGGAATTCGTTGCGGAGCGAGTCAGACCGGTCAGAATACGGCTGAAAACAACAATAATAATCCCGTTTTAGGCGTTTCCCCTGTAAGAAAGTGAAAGGATTGGTAAGGGCTCTGGCAATACATCTGCTCGAGGTTTGCTGTACAATAACGTTAGCTTATATTGAGCGGTGCAGACTGATGTTTGAATGGTAATATACTGTTGATCTATTCAAAAACATTTCACAAGTTGCACCAAATGTGTCGGCCGTTGTAGCCGAGCGGTTCTAGGCGCTCCAGTCCGGAACCGCGCTGCTGCTACGGTCGCAGGTTCGAATCCTTCCTCGGGCATTGATGTGTGTGATGTCCTTAGGTTAGTTAGGTTAAGTACTTCTAAGTCTAAGGGACTGATGACCTCAGATGCTAAGTCCCATAGTGCTTAGAGTCATTTGAATTTTTTGCACCAAATGTGGTACCAAATTCCTGTACTTCTCAACAAGAGTAGTATAAAGAAAATGTTTTATGTTTCACGTTTTAGCCGTTTCCATAGTATCGATGTGGAAGGGATGATCGTATAAGTAATTCCTTTGGCCGTACATCTGCTTGAGATTTGCTGTAAACTGGTTTTACCTCTCCTTCAGCAGTAGCACCGTTTGATTGGTACTCTACTGTTCATCTATTCAGAAATATTTCAGCAACCGCATCAACTGTGGTGCTTCTCAAGCGTGAGCAACATGAAGAAACTGTTTTTGTTTCACGTTCTAGGCGTTTCCACAGTAACGAATTGGAGGGGATGATTGTACCAGAAGTTGCTGGAATACCGGCTTTGGTAGGACATCTGCTCGAGGTCTGCTGTACGGTGACTTTTGCTCACCTTGAGCAGTAATGACTTACATGAAACTTCCTGGCAGATTAAAACTGTGTGCCGGACCGAGACTCGAACTCGGGACCTTTGCCTTTCGCGGGCAAGTGCTCTACCAACTGATCTACCCGAGCACGAATCACGCCCCGTCCTCACAGCTTTACTTCTGCCAGTACCTCGTCTCCTACCTTCCAAACCTTACAGAAGCTCTCCTGCGAACCTTGTAGAGCACTTGCCCGCGAAAGTCAAAGGTCCCGAGTTCGAGTCTCGGTCCGGCACACAGTTTTAATCTGCCAGGAAGTTTCATATCAGCCCACACTCCGCTGCAGAGTGAAAATCTCATTCTGGAAGTAATGACTGACGTATGAGTGGTACACTACTGTTGATCTACTCAGAAACATATCGGCAACTGCAACAACTGTGCTATTAAATTGCTCTTCTTTCTGAGACATCAGCAGCATGATAAAATATTTTCTCTTGTTTCACGTTTTACGCGTTTCCAAGGTAATGAAGTGGAGGGGATGAACGTTGCAGTAGTTCCTGAATTACCTGCTTTCATAGTACATCTGCTCAAGATTCCCTGTAGAGACACTTTAGCCCAGTTGGGCAGTAGAGATCGACGTTTTAATGGTGCTCTACTGTTGACCAACTCATCATTTTGGCAGTTGCACCAACCAAAGAATGAGATTTCTTTTGCTTCTGAAGCATAAGGAGCATAAAAAATCTGTTTCACGTTTTCGGCGTTTCCCCGGTAAGAAATTGAATGGATGGTCACAGCAGACTCTTCTGGAATAGTTGCTTTGGCAATACATCTGCTCGAGCTTTGCAGTATGGTGACTTAAGCTCCTCTTGGGCAGCAGTAACTGACGTATGAATGTTGTTCTGCTGTTGATCTTCTCAGAAACATTCCGGCAGCTGCATCAACCATGGTAGGATATTACTATTGCTTCTGAAACATGAGCGGCATGAAGAAGTTGTTTCTTGTTTCACGTTTTAGGCGTTTCCACAGTAAAACATGAAGAATTTCTTTTTCACGTTTTAGGCGGTTTTACAGTAATTGTATGAAAGAGATGATTGTAGCAGTAGTTCCTGTAGTAGAGCCAAACCACCATAGTACGAATTGCTATTGCTTCTAAAATAAGGCAACATGAAAATATTTTTGTTTCTCAAAAATGGTTCAAATGGCTCTGAGCACTATGGGACTTAACTTCTTACGTCGTCAGTCCCCTAGAACGTAAAACTACTTAAACCTAACTAACCTAAGGACATCACATACATCCATGCCCGAGGTAGGATTCGAACCTGCGACCGTAGCGGTCGCGCGGTTCCAGACTGTAGCGCCTAGAACCGCTCGGCCACACCGGTCGGCTTTTGTTTCTCGTTTTAGACGTTTCCATAGCAACGAATTCAAAGTGATGATCATAGCAGACACTCCTGCAGTCCATGCTTCGGCACTGCTCATACTCGTAGTTTGCTGTATGGTTACTTTAGCTCCTCTTGGACTGTAGTGATGGGCGATTGAACAGTGTTCTACTGACGATATACGCCGAAACATTTCGCCAGCTGCACCTGCTGTGTTACAAAATTGCTGTTGCTCCTCAGACTTGAACAGCATATTGAAATTTGTTTTACGTTTTGGCCGTTTTTACAGTAACTATGTGGAAAGGATGATCGTAGCAGTAATTCCTGGGGTATACAGAATTTGGCCGTCCATTTGCTGAAGATTTGGTATACTGACTGTAGCTTCCCTTGGGCAGGAGTGACTGACGTTTAAATGGTGATCTGCTGCCGATCAACTCAGCAATATTTCGGCAATTGTACAAACCATGGTAGGAAATTGCTGTTGCTTCTGTAACATGTGGCCAGTGGCCTCGCCGCATTGATAACATCGGTTCCCATCAGGTCACTGAAGTTAAGCGCTGTCGGACTTGGCTAGTACTTGGATGCGTCACCGTCCAGGTCTGCCGAGTGCTGTTGGTAAGCGGGGTGCACTCAGCCCTTATGAGCCCAGTTAAGAAACTGCTTAATTGACAAGTAGCGGCATCGGTCACGAAAACTGATAACGGCCGGCATCATGGTGTGCTGACCAAGTGCTCGTCTGTATCCGCATCTGGTGACGCTCAAGGGTCGAGGATAACACAGTGGCCATTCGCTACCGTTGTGCCTTTAAGGCCCGCTCGGATGGTGTTCGTTATTTTTTTCTGAAACATGTACAGGATGAAATAACTATTTTTGGTCCACATTTTAGGCATTTCCACGTCTATGAGCATAATACATGACAGTGGCAACCAAGGTTTCAAACTTTACATGTGTGAAACTACTGTTAAGTCACATTACGTAAAGTCTAGACAGTGGTTTAGTGCGTACAGTCCACAGTCAGTTCTTTTGGAACTGATGGCACAGTTCTCGCCAGCAACAGATGCGACGGCGTGAACAATTCAGGGCCGCGGAGCTGAATATTTTCGAAATTGAGTTTGCAAACGAACACTCATTAGTAGACAGATGCTAAATGGGTGCCCACTTGCATACGAGGTGCGACAATAAAGTAATGAGATTGATTTACTTTGCAACATGTGGCAACCCTGCAGGCTTGCGTAGGCATAATATCTTTGACCTTGATCTAAAAGCTGCTTCTAGTCCAAGTGGCCCATCGGTGCAACTGCTCAGTTGTGAGTTATGCCGTAATAAGTTAACACGTGTTTGTGTCTCTTGTCACGGAAATGGAACTGTATAATATTGCGCAACGGTAAGCCATTTCTTTTTACGTTAAATTGGGTGTTATCACTGGTGATGAAAGTTGGTTTTTTCAGTACAATCCAGAGACAAAACGTCAAAGTTCGCAATGGTGTTCAAAGGGATCACCCAGACCAAAAAAAGCTCACATGTCAAAGTCAAAAGTGAAATGCATGCTTGTGTGCTTCTTTGATTCCAAGGGAATTGTTCATAAAGAGTGGGTGCCTCCTGGACAAACATTTAACCAATAATACTACAAAGAAATTTTAGAAAGACTTCATGAAAGAGTTCTTCGTGTTCGTGCCAACATTGCTGATAATTGGATTCTGCATCACGATAATGCGCCATCCCATACTGCGCTGTCAGTACAGCAAGTTTTAACCTCAAAACAAATTTCATTACTACCACAGCCACCTTATTCCCCAGATATAGCTCCGTGGGACTTTTTTTCTATTTCCAAGAGTCAAAACGGCGGTCAAGGGATGCCATTTTCAAACAACACAAGGTGTCCAAAAATCTGTGACGAGGGTCTTGGAGGGTATTACAGAAGATGAGTTCCAGAAATGTTACCATGGCAGAAGCGCTGGAAAAAGTGTGTGCAGTCAGAAGGGAACTACTTTGAAGGAGACAATACTAAACTTGACTAAAACGGTAAGCAACTTTTTTTTCACATTAGTCTCATTACTTTACTGTCGCACCTCGTGTAAACTGTTCATCTATTTGTTTACTTATACGTAAAATGCAAAACTATAATCAAGAACTGTGAGATAAACTTACCACAGAATGTCAATATACAAGACTTACGAACCCGTGGCACCCTAGTCAATTAAAAACTTTCAGAACTACTCCTGTACTAGACAATAATAACTAACCACGATGCGTTTTCCCCACAGCGTTAGTGTCAGAGCTAGTGCAGAATATAATGGTTTATTCTGGGTTTATTTCATGCACGCATCTGACGGAGTTGTCCACCATAACCAGTGTACCGACAGGCGTGAACGAGACGACGCAACATGTGACATCTACTCCTGCAACCAAGCAGACAGCAGGTGAGGGTCCTGGATTCGATGCCGTATTCCAGCCAGGCGTACTGCACGCTACCTGCAACACATTTAATGTGCCCTTCGTGAAGCAAAGCAGGGAGGTGGTCCAGTCGACTTGCAGTCATGGCACGCGGGGGCTTTCCGACAACATGGATCATCGGTTCGGGTGCAGCAGACGGACTTTTGCTTCGTGGATCCAGGAAAAGAAGTACGGCAAGAAGCCTAATGTTGTTAACTGCTGTGTGGTTTTGGCTACGACAGTTAATGGAATTTTTGCCTATTATGACAAATGCAGTCTTATAGCGCAGATGAATGTTGGGGCTGTTCAAATTTAGTTATCAACAGATCACAGTTTTCAACTACAACAGGCAACTGCCAGGCCTATGTGTGTAAAGTTCTAAATGTTTATTTTATTATTGTTACGGTAAATGAAATTCTTCTCTCTTGATGTTGCATTCACTGTTACGTTGTTCTCACTTATTCCGCCCAGCAGTGAGTAACGTCAGCTGTACTGAGGATTCTTGCTCCTTGTCGGTTCCCTGTTTAGCGTTAGCTATGATGTCGGCTTTTGTTGGGTATGTTTTAGGCTTTGCTGTTCTACCGGTATGCATAAAAAAGGGATCTTCCCGAGGCTCATACCTTGGGTTCTATCGGTGATAGAAAGGTAGAGTGAAGTGTTTTTGATAGTCCTTGAGCTAGGGATCACTTGTACGCCCAACTGAAGGATCGTCTTATAGTAACTAACCTACAATACAGGGTCAATTTTTGAATTTTACGCACTTCCTCCAGCAATGGAGCAAATCAGTTGGTTCTTTTTGCATTAGATGCGGTCTACGGTGCGCCTTAAGTGGTTTATAGAGACACCATTCACTTTGTGGACAGTTTCTTAGAAAATCCCAAAAAGGCGTTTTCCACCGATGGTCTGCCGTCAGCAGCGGATATCTAACAACTAACTACAGAAAACTGCTCAAATTTTGACGGTATACTCTCTAGGTATTTATCTAGGAGCGCCTTCTTCGCGTTTTCAAAAATCTTTACCCGTTATCGAGATACACCCCAAAAACATGATTTTTGGATAACGAAACCGAGCCGTGGATTCCAAGATGGCTATGCGGAGCAAACAGCTGTACTTTTTACGAGACATTTCTAAGACACCGATCTCGAACAACTTTTGAAAATTTTCTTGATATCTTTATCCGTTTTCTGGACACAGAATTTCAAAGTTGCGCTACCTGTACACGTAAACTCCGGTATGAGGTATAACGTGGTTTACAAAGTGACATAGAACGCGGCCATATGCTGTGAAGTGTCTCCGTTATCGTCAGAAGAGTTCTGGAAACTTCAAGTTGCAGAACATGCAACATTTTTATGCACATAAAATCCTGTCTGAGATTTAAAATTAGTTTTGCGTTATTTCAATTTCATATACAAGGTGTACAACTTTGCTTCCACCGTTTGCCGATAGGTGCCGACAACGGTAAGTAGCGGTCGAAAGAAACAGATCGCACCAGAAATATTGACCCTTAGACAATGTGTCTAATAGTGTATTTTAAATACGACAGTATGCCATCTTCGGCACTGTATAACATTAAAACACTTGATAATGGCATTGTAAAGCTGAAATCATGATCGTGTAAATGTAACACTGCAAATAAAAAAGAGACAGTCTAATGGCGGTACTGACTTTAAAGAAATATATTATGACTGTGACCCCACATTATGAAAAAATTATTAAACAGATCGCAGACGTCAGGCAGTTAGCTTGGACCTCGGTCAACATAACCTCATTCAAACAATAGTCAATTTGTGTCTGCATCATAAAGTTGTTCTTGATTGAAAATGTCAGTTAACGAGCCTAATTCTCGTCATTTGCGGGAGGTGTTACTGTTTTGTTTCAATATGAAGAAAACAGCAGCTGAGTCTCATCGAATGCTCTCAAGTACGTATGGTAAGGACGCTATTAGTGAAAGAACCTGTCGTTGGTGGTTTCAACGCTTCAAGAACGGTGATTTTAAGGCCGTAGACCGGCATAGTGGTGGAAAGAGAATGTTTCCGAAGATGCAGAATTGGAGACTCTGCTGAGTGAAACTCGCGTCAAACTCAAGAAGAATTGGCACGATTAGTGGGAGTAACACAGTAAGCCATTTCAAAACGTATCAAGGCTATGGGCATGATTCAGAAAGAACTAAGGGTCCCGTGTGAGCTGAAACCAACAGACGTTGAACGGCGTTTGTGTGTTTGTGAACAGTTGCTTCAGAGGCAAAAACGGAAGTGATTTCTACATCTCATTGTGACCGGGGACGAAAAATGGATTCAGTACGATAACCCTAAATGCAAAAAATCGTGGGGATATCCCGGCCATGCTTCCACGTCGACGGCCAAACCGAATATTCACGGCTCCAAGATCATGCTCTGCATTTGATGGGACCAGCTCGGCGTCGTGTACTATGAGGTGTTAAAACCATGTGAAACAATCACAGATGCTCGTTATCTAACGCAGTTAATGCGTTTGAGCAGAGCATTAAAAGACAAACGGCCGCAATACAGCGAGAAGCACGATAAAGTGACTTTGCAGCACGACAACGCTCGACCCCACGTTACAAGAGGTCAAAACGTACTTGGAAACGTTAAAATGGGAAGTCCTATCCCACCCGCCGTATTCTCCAGACATTGCTCCCTCTGGCTATCATCTATTTAGATCAATGGCGCAAGACCTGGCTGACCTTCACTTCCGATCTCATGAAGAAGTCACAAATTGGATCGATTCGTGGATCGCTTTAAAACATGAACAATTTTTTCGACGCGGGATTCGTACACTGCCAGAAAGATGGGAGAAAGTAGTGGCCAGCGATGGAAAATACTTTGAATGATACATGTGTAATCAATTTGTCTCTTTAAAGCCTCAAATGTCGGGGAAAAAACGGCGGAAGCAAAGCTGTACACCTTGTAAGTAAACCGTCAAAATTTTATTGACCCATGAAGTTATTTTCATATGAATGACATGCCCTGCTACAGCAGGCAAAAAAAGGAAAGCAGCTGAAAAATGCTCCTATTGTATCACAAAGAAGGCTAATATGCTCCTGTTTGAAAGATTGACTGAAATGCGGGGTGCCACCTGCTTCATTCTATCTTCTTCAGCACCTTCAAAAATTTTACAAAATATTGCGTGTGCAAAATATTCGTGCTTTATTGTGCTGAGACAGAAGTAGACTCTGGCAGTGGAAAAGAGACGGAAAAGTAATAAATACTCAAACAGAAGATAATAGACAGTGATTGTGGGATAGAAAGAGCGAAGGAGACGATGGCAGCGTGAGAGAAAGAGAGGGACACAGTGGCAGTGGAACAGAAAACTGCTAAGAAATGAATGAAGAAGGCAGTGCCAGTGGGAGAGGAATCAAGAGAAGGAAAACGTGGAATTGGGAGAGAGCCAGTGATAAAGAGTGACAGTCTATGGCAATGACAACGAAGAGAGAGAGAGACAGAGAGTGAGAAGAGAAAGGAAGGAAGAAATGAGATATTAGCAGTAAGAGAGAGCAACAGGGAGACAGTGATAGTGAGGATAGGACAGAACGAAGGAGACTATGGCTATGAGACAGGAGGCTGTGCCAGTTAGGGAGAGACAAAGAGATAATAACAATGAATTGGGCTGATTGAGTGAGTGAGAATGGGCAGGTGGTAGTGGATGGGTATGAGCGACTTACAGCCATGGACGAGCGGGTGTGAGCGCATTACATCTACAGGAGCATGTGGGAGTGACACGTGTGTTAAGCGTTAAAAAGAAGGTGAATATGTTAGCATGCCAAAATTTTTGAGAAAATTCTTAAAGCTGCTGAGCAGGATAGAATGAGGCAGCTGGTATTCGACGTTTCAGAAGTATATTTGCCTTTGTGTGTTCCGATAGGAGCATTTTTCTGCTGGTTGATTGTTATGTCTTTTCTTGTTCTCCTTATTCTGTTGTTTAATTATTTTGGTGCAGTATTTCTTGTCTCCTTTATTGTAAAGTTGGTGAATTCAAAGGGGCACATCAGTTTGTTGTGTCTTCTATTGTGTTAAACATTAAAGTTTGCTTTTTGGTAAGCTGAATGCTGAATATATTACTTGTGTCATCTTGTGTATGCAATTGGAGTTGTTGAAATGGGCAAATAAGAATATTAAAAAATTATTCAGGATTTGCGCCCACACAACACACAATCACTTGCCACTCCACAGTTTCCTGCACCATATTTTGTACAAGAGCTTTAAAAAAAAATGTTTCGTTGCCACCACTAGAGATTACGTTGACCCTAATAAAACTCCTGTTGAAAACGTTAGCCAAAAGTAGAGAATTTTTCAGTTATCTCTGTGAAAGTTTTGGTTCCACCTGAGATTCGAACCAGTTTCAACCTTGTATCAAAACTGACTGCGTGAGAGGGACGGTTGGCTGTATTTCATAGAGGCTGTTGCGAAATTTTTGAGTAATAAAAGGATTCATTACGTATTTCTGTTGTAGCTATTATGATGGAAAAGTTCAAAAAGACAGGCTATTTGGTGCACTTCAAGATTCGCTTTTTTTTATAGTCACCTTTCTTTTTCCTCGGAAATTTGCATGCTGTCAGTGACAAACAAGGTGAACACTTTTATAAAGATGTCATAGTGATAGAAAGACAGTATCAGGATTGCTGGACTACCAATACGGCGAGAATCGGCTGTTCGTCACTTCAACAACAAATGTAATGGGCAATTAATTTGAGTAAAAGAGCAATATTAGTTGTGAAGATGGAAAGGCAATATAAGCTAGCGGGCGCATAATACAGGGTGGTCCATTGATGGTGACCGGACCAAATATCTCACGAAATAAGCATCAAACGAAAAAACTACAAAGAACGAAACTCGACTACCTTGAAGGGGAAAACCAGATGGCGCAATTGGTTGGCCCGCTAGATGGCGCTGCCATAGGTCACACGGATATAAACTGCGTTTTTTAAAAATAGGAACCCCCATTTTTATCATATATTCGTGTATTACGTAAAGAAATATGAATGTTTTAGTTGGAGCACTGTATTCGCTTTGTGATAGATGGTGCTGTAATAGTCACAAACGTGTAAGTACGTGGTATCACGTAACATTCCGCCAGTGCAGACGGTACTTGCTTCGTGATACATTACCCGTGTTAAAATGGACCGTTTACCAATTGCGGAAAAGGTATATCGTGTTGATGTATGGCTTTTGTGATCAAAATGGCCAACGGGCGTGTGCTATGTATGCTGCTCGGTATCCTGGGCGACATTATCCAAGTGTCCGGACCGTTCGCCGGATAGTTACGTTATTTAAGGAAACAAGAAGTGTTCATCCAAATCTGAAACGTCAACCACGACCTGTAACAAATGATGATTCCCAAGTAGGTGTTTTAGCTGCTGTCGCGGCTAATCCGCACATCAGTAGCAGACAAATTGCGCGAGAATCGAGAATCTCAAAAACGTCAAAATCGCAAAAACAACGATTTCACCCGTACCATATTTCTATGCACCAGGAATTGTATGGCGACGACTTCGAACGTCGTGTGCCACTGGGCACAAGAGAAATTACGGGACGATGACAGATTTTTATGCACGCGTTCTATTTAGCGACGAAGCGTGATTCACCAACAGCGGTAACGTAAACCGGCATAATATGCACTATTGGGCAACGGATAATCCACGATGGCTGCGACAAGTGGAACATCAGCGACCTTGGCGGGTTAATGTATGGTGCTGCATTATGGGAGGAAGGATAATTGGCCCCCATTTCATCGATGACAATCTAACTGGTGCAATGTATGCTGATTTCCTACGTAATGTTCTACCGATGTTATTACAAGATGTTTCACTGCATGACAGAATGGCGATGTACTTCCAACATGATGTATGTCCGGCACATAGCTCGCGTGCGGTTGAAGCGGTACTGAATAGCATATTTCATGACAGGTGGATTGGTCGTCGAAGCACCATACCATGGCCCGCACGTTCACCGGATCTGACGTCCTCGGATTTCTTTCTGTGGGGAAAGTTGGAGGATATTTGCTATCGTGATCCACCGACAACGCCTGACAACATGCGTCAGCCCATTGTCAATGCATGTGCGAACATTACGGAAGGCGAACTACTCGCTGTTGAGAGGAATGTCGTTACACGTATTGCCAGATGCATTGAGGTTGGCGGACATCATTTTGAGCCTTTATTGCATTGATGTGGTATTTACAGGTAATCACGCTGTAACAGCAGGTGTTCTCAGAAATGATAAGTTCACAAAGGTACGTGTATCACATTGGAACAACCGAAGTAGAATGTTCAAACGTTCCGTATTTTAATTTAAAAAATCTACCTGTTACCAACTGTTCGTCTAAAATTGTGAGCCATATGTTTCTGATTATTGCACTGCCATCAGTGACAAAGCGAAAAAAGTGGTCCAACTAAAACATTCATATTTCTTTACGTACTACACGAATATGTAATAAAAAACGGGGGTTCAAGCTAGACAAGTTTCGTTCTTTGTAGTTTTTTCGTTTTACGCTTATTTCGTGAGATATTTGGCCCGGTCACGATCAATGGACCACCCTGTATACAGGGTGAGTCACCTAACATTACCGCTGGATATATTTCGTAAACCACATCAAATACTGACGAACTGATTCCACAGACCGAACATGAGGAGAGGGGCTAGTGTAATTGTTTAATACAAACCATACAAAAATGCACGGAAGTACGTTTTTAACACAAACCTACGTTTTTTTAAATGGAACCCCGTTAGTTTTGTTAGCACATCTGAACATATAAACAAATACGTAATCAGTGCCGATTGTTGCATTGTAAAATGTTAATTACATCCGGAGATATTGTAGCCTAAAGTTGACGCTTGAGTACCACTCCTCCGCTGTTCGATCGTGTGTATCGGAGAGCACTGCAACATACATCGCGTTTCTACAGAATGATCTGCCAACGTTGCTCGAAAATGTCCCACTGGAAACGCGTCGACGTATGTGGTATCAGCATGATGGTGCACCTGCACATTCCGTAATTAACACTAGGCTGACCCTTGACAGGATGTTCGACGGGCTTTTCATAGGACGTGGAGGACGCATAAACTGGCCAGCCCGTTCTCCTGATCTTACACCTCTGGACGTCTTTCTGTGGGGTACGTTAAAGGAGAATGTGTACCGTGATGTGCCTACAACCCCAGAGGATATGAAACAACGTATTGTGGCAGCCTGCGGCGACATTACACCAGATGTACTGCGGCGTGTACGACATTCATTACGCCAGAGATTGCAATTGTGTGCAGCAAATGATGGCCACCACATTGAACATCTATTGGCCAGACATGTCGGGACACACTCTATTCCACTCCGTAATTGAAAACGGAAACCACGTGTGTACGTGTACCTCACCCCTCATGGTAATGTACATGTGCGTCAGTGAAAAATACCAATAAAAAGGTGTTAGCATGTGGACGTAATGTGCTGTTCCAGCCTCTTCTGTACCTAAGGTCCAACACCGTTCCCTTTGGATCCCTACGTAATCCGGTGCTCTCCGATACACACGATCGAACAGCGGAGGAGTGGTACTCAAGCGTCAACTTTAGGTTACAATATCTCCGGATGTAATTAACATTTTGCAATGCAACAAACGGCACTGATTACGTATTTGTTTATGTGTTCAGATGTGCTAACAAAACTAACGTGGTTCCATTTAAAAAAACGTAGGTTTGTGTTAAAAAACATACTTCCGAGCATTTTTTTATGGTTTGTATTAAACAATTACACTAGCCCCTCTCCTCACGTTTGGTCTGAGGAATCGGTTCGGCAGTATTTGATGTGGTTTACGAAATATATCCAGCGGTAACGTTAGATGACTCACCCTGTATAGATATCGAAGAAGTATTTTAATGTTTATACTTCAACAAAATCCTTTGTTCACGGTGGAAACTTCAACTTTTTTTTTCAAATTATTATGCTAATTTTATAGTTTATTACAAACTCACAGTGTCACATACATTTACATGATACAAAAAAAAAAAGTCAGACACAGATTCAGTGCCCGAAAATAGTGACGTGAAACTATTACCTGACAGAAAGTAATAAAAAAACACTTTTCGTTGACCTGTGGTGTTAGTCTGATTACACTGTTAGCGACGAACCACTATAAACACCCGACAACTTTAAAAATCTTGGAATAACTGAGGGAGGCGAGATAAAATTAGTTGTAGGGGAAGCACATGCCAGACCGATTTATTAGAAGATTCCTTACGGAATGTAATTTTCCCAAGAGAGGGGTAACTTACAGAACACTCGTCAGTCGCTCTCTTAACATATAGAATTAATAAAGAAGACGGAGAATATTCAAAGAAGATGAGAATTCCGTTTCACCACAGGTTTGTTTATGTAGGGCAATAGCGTAACAAGCGTACTCATGCGACTTGAGTTGCAGATACTACAAGATGGGCACTGTGCTTTGTGGGGAGGTTCACTGCTAAAATTCCAACGTACAAGTATTACTTCCCCGAGAAATGACTGTCACTCAGAAATTCGAGCTCTTGTCATAGTCGCTCTTCTTGCTCTCCATCCGCTGTTGGTATACGAGAGAGTTGAAACGGAAGTGGTAAGCTCAAGCACACTTTTGGTCTGCGGAGGAGCTATAGGTGTGGATACTGAAAACAGATCTAAATGGAGAAAGCCTTTGCAGGGGATGTCAAACGGTTGGTGGCATTGACGATCTCCTTAATTTACGAAAATAGAATATAAGTGCCTTATATGCGTGCGTGTCTCTCTTAGAGACTCAGTGTCCAAGGAACGGACCCTACGGTATAACAGTTCTCCGATGACCTCTCTGTGTTACTTCTTCGTCAACCGCTTGCATCACTCCTTCATCAAATGCGGTGTTCTCGATTCCCTCACTGGTATTCGCTTTGCGTGCTCTTTCTGAAACAAAGAGAGACAAAGGATTAAAACATTATGAAACTCTGTATCAAGTTTCACTACACATTTGTTGCTAATTTTGGCAAGTATTCATTTGAAATACAATTTACTGCTGTGATCGAGTTCGATAATATTATGTTGATATCATGACAGCTACTCCTGGCAAGAAAAGTCAACGAAAATATTAGATAACATATGGATAGAGGAAAAATGGGAATTATTGATATGTCCTTCTGGTGTACTCGTCTGTTGAAATTCATTGAGACTCGAGCTTCTACATAGTTCGTATAATATTTTTGGTGTGATGTAGTATTTTCCATTACAAGCATTTCTAGGACATATTTGCGTTTTTCATTTGACCTTCGATACTTTTGTCGTTAAGATAGGAAATATTATCCTGATTTTGATGTATTGAACAAAGCCCATCTTACTTGTAGATAACAAAAGGCAGTGCCGAGTGGAAAGTAAGATCACTTCTGAGTATTCTTTATTTTAGTTTAGTAGTGGAGCAAAGGCATTTTAGGAAGCCCTAAACATTAGTGTCGTTTATGGCAAAAACAGTTTGTTCTTTCAAAGAGAGTGTCATTCTTGTACGTGATAAGCCACGTTCAGGAAAATGTAATCACGGAGAACGTTCCAGAAGTTTGAAATGTATGTCCTACATGGTTGAACTGAAAACGACAGAAGTTCACTGCAGAGCATTTCTGAATTTACTCTTTTATCTCATAAGAAATTTGCACAAACTCTGTTTCTTTTTATCGTATTATGAACATGTATTCTGCCTCATATCTTTCTCCGATCGTTAAGTCTGGAAACCAATGCAGAAACGTTCCCATCAGACTAAAATTCTTTCTGTCCAACCTCCAACCCCCCGTCCCGTTCTCTACATCCTTTTCAGTAGCAGGAACCTGCCTCTGGAATGATATTCCTCACTACACCAGAGAATTGAATGATGTCTCCAGTTTCAAATGAGAGTTAATGACATATCTACTAAAACAACAATTTTTGGGAATTTGTGGTAAGCTCCTACGGGACCAAACTACTGAGGTCATCAGTCCCTAGGCTTACACGCTACTTAGTCTAACTTAAACTAACTTACGCTAAGGACAACACACATTCCCATGCCCGAGGGAGGACTCGACCCTCGACAGGGGAAGCCGCGCGAACCGTGGTAATGCTCCTGAGACCGCGCGGCTACCCCGTGCAGTAAAACAACAATAATGACTGCCATTCCTCTGTATGAATCCCCTACTTCAGGGGTTTCGACTTTGCGTCACGGCTCCCAGCGGCGTCACAGTCTTGCAGAAGGGGGCGTCGCGTGGTTTTATAAAAATAATGAATTGATTATTTACTATCAAATCGAAGTTCGTTTCCCCAACACTGCTTCAGTTTTAGAGCTTTGTGAAGCAAGACTATCCGCAGGTGGGTAACATGGCCCAACCCCTTTTGGTAAATTTTTCAACATCCTACTTGCGCGAAGTAGGATTTTCAGTGTTGTCGATCACCAACACGAAAGACAGATCATAAACGAATGTAGAGAAAAAGATGGAATCCGCAATTTACAATTTTCTACCGAGATTTTAAGAACTGGTGATGAAGAATGAAGCTAATCTTTGCCAGTGATTTTATTGCAAGAATAAGATGCACTAACATTAAAAATTGGTTGAAATTGGTGTGTCAACTGTTCATAAAGCAATAAATAATCTTCTTAATTTTTTTCGGAACGTAGGTCTACTTACCTCACAATTCCAGTGGTGTGTTATATGCGAAAAGAACTGTGGGTGGTTATGTTCAAATCAAGGGAGCCGTTGACCCAAAAAGTTTGAAAATCACTGCATTATCTCATCACAACTTTGTGTCCTTCTTTGTCACCAGAACGTCCTCATTTCCCGAAGTTCCTAGCGGGTGAGGTCTATCTGACATTTTTTTTCCTTCAGGTCTCACTATATTAAAAACTATCATTTTCGTACGCTCATAAATACAATCATCTACTGTCACTGTTGTTATTACTAGCACTAGGAGTATTATCGCTAGTAAGGGGTTGCTGCTTAAGTTCGTAGCATTTATTCATGAACGCAACAGATACATATAAAGAGACTTTAATTATCAGTAATATATTCTCCTTCCCTATTTACAACAGTCTGCTAACGCTAGGGTAACTTTTCGATTACACGACTGTAGAAAACCTGTTTTGAGGCGAAGAACTTGTCGAGCCATGTTCGGAGCACATTTTCATCCGGAAAGAAAATTTCTTGAAGGTTGTTCGATAGAGAGCGGAAAAGATAAGGTGGATGCAGGATGACTTCCCAATTCAACTCCTGTATAGCTTTTTTTTTTTTTCTCTCTGTATAGCAGAATGCGATAGGGCGTTACCGTGGAGTAGCATCATTTAACGCAGTCTTCCTGGTCGTTGATCTTGTACTGCGTCTTCAGGACGTCTCAGTTGTTGACAATAAATGTCAGCAGTGATGGTTACACATCGGGGAAGCAATTCGTTCAAAATGGTTCAAATGGCTCTGAGAACTATGGGACTTAACTTCTCAGGTCATCAGTCGCCTAGAACTTAGAACTACTTAAACCTAACTAACCTAAGGACATCACACACATCCATGCCCGAGGCAGGATTCGAACCTGCGACCGTAGCGGTCGCGCGGTTCCATACTGTAGTGCTTAGAACCTCTCGGGCCACCCCGGCAAGCAATTCGTAATACAGCATACTGTCGCTGTTCCACCGGACGCATAACATTATCTTTTGTGGATGAGAGCAGCTCTTTATACGGGGAGTTTGTGATTGGTTTAGGCTTAACCGTTCCTTTCTTTTCCTTATGTCAGCATAAAGACATCATTTCTCGTCACCACTAACGATACAGGATACGAATTATCGGTGTTGTTCACGAGCCAATTGATGACGAGCAAGCAGGGATGTACATGTGGCCACCGGCCGATTTTTGTGGTTTTGGCTTAGAGAATACGGTATCCACACAACAGATTTTTGAACCCGCCCCCTTGGCTGCAATGTCAGTCGATGGTCGAATGATCACGCTTAATCATATCTGCCTGTTTTCGAGTACGGTGATGTGGATGCATAAATGCGTTTTAACGATTTTCATGAAACCCCAAATATCTTCCTGAACGTGGAGAGTGACTAATATGAAAAAGATCTTCCTTAAAGCGAGAAAACCATTTTTTTGTTGTGTTCTGTCCAATGTCATTATCCCCATACACGGCGGTAATGTTTCTGGCTACCTCCACTGCTGTCACTCCTCTACTGATCTCAAACAGAACAATATCTCGGAAATGTTCCGATTTCTCCGCTTGGCATTCCGTTTTGTAGCGCCCACAGCTGCACTCACTATCTCCCAATGACAAAATTACAGTATGTAAACTAAAATAGCAACAGCGAACAACAAATAAAAGATGACAATCGATAAATAAACCCATAGCAACCGGAATACCAACATGCAGAACAAAAAAACACTACGAACTTATGCACCAACCTAATATTAATTCTATTCGTTCTTACCTGTATTACTAAGTACTAACCAGGCACCCGATATCAGTAGCAGGTTGACTATGTAACGGTTTGCAGTGTCAACAAAATATTTGTTTTCAACATTTCTCGTAATTATTGGCCAAATTTAAAATGCTGTCATAATCCGATCATTAAGAGGTATAATCTTGAGTTAACAGTTTTAAACAATAAGACAAGCATTATCGTTGAAACTGTGTTTCTTGAGGCAGTGTAACTGATGGCGCGCAAATGCCAGTATTTGACACTGAAAGCGTTTAGCGACTTCCAACAAGCTTTACACATAATTCCAAATCTTTACGAAACTTTTTTCCGTCGCAACCCCCCAAAACGATGAAAGGAAAGAAGTTTATGTCATAAGGGAAAGTTAAATGAATACTAGACAAATGGAAAAATAGCGAAGTAAACTGTTTGCTGTTTTAAAAGTGATACCATACCTGTTAATGCACTTATACCACTATGAGACAAGACGGTCAATGCCCTCATGAAAAAATGTTTGCAGTTGTCTGCGGAACAATGATTGTACTATGGCGTCCACCTCTTTGTCCGAAGCAAATAGACGAATGACTTTTTTCAGCGATCCAAAAATATGGAATAGCGTGAGGAGAGATAGGGACTATATGGAGGACGTGTAAGGGCTTCCCAGCGAAACTTCTGCAGCGTAGTCGAAACAACGTTGGCGACATAACATTGGCACAGTTTTGGATCCCAGAAGACAGACATTCGTGGCCGTCGATATACTACGGATGAAGAAGTGTACGCCGGCGTATAATCATGATTCTGTAGGAAACCACAAACATTTTTCCATGAAGGCGTTGACTGTCTTGTCTCACAGTGTGGTAAGTGCATTCCGTAGGCAACTGCAATCATTTTTCCGCGGAGGTACTGACCGTCCTGTCTTGCAGTGTTATAAATGCATTACCAGTTATGGTGATAACTTTTGAACTAATAAACGCTTTCCTTATTTTCTTCCGTCCGTCTCACTTCCATTTGACTGCTCCTTACACACTTTCGCAATTCATGCACTAAAACTTCAGCATTTGACATGAAGTTCTAATTTATTACTTCTTTGCTATCGATTCTATTCGCAGCACAGTTTTCAGACGGTATCCACATATACCGCTGTATGTTCCTGTAAAATTATATCATTGTACGACACATGTTTCAGGATATTTTACGTCATAAACATCGAGATGCGTGAAAAACTTGCTTTGCTTAGAATGGAGCGAAAAATACCAACACTATATTCATCCAGTGTTCCATAATGAGGGAATTTAGCGACTTTCAAACTCTAAGCATAATTTCAAACCTTCCTAAACTTTTTCTTGTTTACATAATTAACATCAAACATTTAACACATTACCTCATTTGTAAATTAATCAGTGATTTTAAGCTGTTTCCTATATGGGACTTCGATTCTTTAAGTAACTGCGTGTTTATTGGTTAAGTACTGTTATCTTATATGCAAGAGCCACATTTAAATCTGGTGTCAATCAGTTTTTAATTCTATTGTTATAACTTCATTATCATGTATCATATTAAGATTATTCTAAATCTTTAAGGAACTGTGCTTTAGAAAGTATTGTATATGTTAAAATCTGATCCAATGTAATAGAGGCTCTTAAAGCCCTAATATTACTAAGTTAAATAAATAAGTAAATTAAATTAAATATAATTAACTCTTTACTTTTCAGCACTTACCTGATGGTGGCACATTCCACGGCTGCTCTTCAGTCGTGGTGAACACAGCATAGATTAAGTACGACACAGTGGCCACCCCAGCCGACAGGTAGAAGACAGCATTCCAAGCAGCTCGTGTTTGCTGTAGTTACAAAAAGAAGGCTATACTTATTTTCTATTTGATGCATGCCATCTCAAGATGATATCTAAGGATCTCAAGTAATGCCAATATACGAATATCTGTCAGGCTTTAGGTTTTAGCTGGTTTTACATCATTCTGTCACGTTCATAAATTAGTAAAATAGAAGTTACAGACTTCATATTAACACAACATTATGTTCTAAATGCATTAATCACAATCACATCTGAAATATGGACATGCAAGAACCCAAATGGCATCCAGCTGAAAAGCTTGTACCAGAAAACAAATCACAACTACATTATGAAACCCTTTGTGAAGGGTCAGCTTTGTAACTTGAGTGTCTCATGGAGGTGATAACTAGGTCAAACGATGATCATGAAGGTATTGTGTTATAGAATGAATAAGGAAATTCGGGACACAATGAGTAGATTCTCGATTAGTTAAGGCATCATTTCCGGTGTCAGATTACAGCTGATGCAATTGCACGAGTTATATCCAAAGTCAACCCGTCCCCTCCCCACCAATTCCCCTCCTCTCTTTCCCACACTCCCCAGTCCCACCCCTCCCCTACCCCTACCTCTCCTATTCCCTCCATCTACCCCTCCCCACAACTCCCTATTTTTCTCTCGCCCAATTGCTCATCGATGTCATCATGCTCTTGGCGAATACAAGCAGGGCTATACTGCTCTCAGGCGGTTTCTCATCATTCAATATCTATGCTATATAGTGAGAGGTCCATAATTAATTTGACACCAAATCTGGAAACTGATAGGACAGATTGTTAAAGTCGGAAGGGTATGCCATAAAAGTGCCAGGAAGTTGGCTGCATAGGCACTAAAAGCGGCATATTGGAGAGACAGGCCGTAAAATTGGTAAGGCGATGGTAGGATAGGCAGTAAAAGTGGCAAATTCGCGGGATAGGCCATAAAATTGGCAAATTGTCATGGCAGGTAAAATGGTGTGACCATCACCATCACTCACCTATGTGTCTGGGAAGGACTAGACATTCATGATTGACAAGTATCACAGTGCATTATTTAAACAATAAAGATGTTTAATCAATTGAAATCATGCTACAGTCTTGGAAATTTATATATATATATATATATATATATATATATATATATATATATGTACTAATCTGAAACTTAGACTTGTTAAAACAAAAGCCTACACACTCTGACATTTACTAAGAGGAGGAGTCCATGTACTGTGTACTTGTAAATAACACTTGGCAATTAGGATCTACAGTCACATCAGACACACACACACACACACACACACACACACACACACACGCAGACTATCATACACACACACACATACATACACAAATGCAATACATCAGGAGATATCACTTAGAAATGAATGTGGGAGGCAGTATGCACCGTTAAGTGAATCATTTATTATGGGATAACCACTTACACTGTAGCTCACTGTGGGGTAAAAATGGTACAAAGATTTTATCACGCCAACTAGAGTCCAGATCACAGTGGCCAATGACTGGGGCTGCCCAGCATGGGTCACACGTGGCACACAATGTGTCCACAGTGGATGCTGACTCAGTTCTGAGCTACCATACACACATGTCTTCCACAGAGGCAGCTCGCTGTCTCCCCCCCCCCCCTTCCCACACCATAGCGTGCCCACCAGCCAGCCATAAGGTTACGCAACATTCAGCATGTCTGTCGTCACTCTGTGCACCAGAGAAATTAGAACAAAACTTATTTGACAACCTACTTTCATCTTAGTGATATGCAAACTGCATGGACTATACATGGTCAGAAGTATCTGGACATTAATACGAGGTCTGTGTAACGGTAGAATCAGATGTTGTGTTCCACTAGCACATTGCATGCAATCAACCAGTGCTCTCAGGTAGAACAAAAAAGATTCAGAAGGCATATAAATACAAATAACCTACCAGAACTCGATAGCTAAGTAAACAAACTCTTGCTGTATGCCAAATCTACTTCATCCTTACATTATTAACAAGTGTATGAAGCCATAGTTTGTGTTGAAATGAGTGTGTTGTCCTACCAACAGGATGATTATAATTTAATGATATCTTCTTGTTGTCGGTCAGCACCACAGAGCATGGCAACCTCCCAGCACTCCAAAACATATGTGCACATAAGAGAAGCACACACACACACACACACACACACACACACACACACACACACACACACACATACATGCACGAGCGTGCACACACACACACATATGCACACACACACACACACACACACACACACACACACACACACACACATACACACACACACACACACACACACAAAGAGCAGGGTGCTGATCGCAAAACACTCAGTTTATATAATCCATTAATAAGTGGTATGCAGTGTGCATATAGTATGACGGAAGGGCGATACAGATGTTGGGCTTCCTCTATTGTTCGGCGTTTTGCCTATTTTTAAGTGATTTATCATAATTTTAGCCATTTTTTCGGTTTTGCTATATACATAGTAATTTACATTATTCTTTCGACATGAATGACATAGAAGAAAAGTTGGTTTTTTGGATATTCCTCAAAGAGGTACACATTTGCTGCGTGTTGCAGACATCTCCAGTAGTCTGTACAAATACTCTTCATATCACATCATTTTGTCGAACGTCAGGGAAGTCTTCATCTGATAGTGCTCTCAGTCTGGCAGCCAGTGAGTGTCTGTCTGCACCTTATGGTTTAATATTCACCATCAGGTATTATTATTATTATTCTTTCTTCTCTCAGACGTTATGTCTGGTCAAAAATGGAAAGTGACGCGGACCTTGATCAAGCGTGACTTCCTTTTAACTGTATGGTTTTTTGTTACATTGCATTTAGGAACTTTTGGGTAATTGAACATGTATAAATAATTACAGATTTCTGTAGTTGTATATATAAGTTTGGATGTAGCTGTATTGCGTTGATGTACTGGTGGATATTGTGTGGTATGACTCCTGTAGTTGATAGTATAATTGGTATAATGTCAACTTTATCCTGATGCCACATGTCCTTGACTTCCTCAGCCAGTTGGATGTATTCTTCAATTTTTTCTCCTGTTTTCTTTTGTTATTTGTTGTATTGGGTATAGATATTTCGATTAGTTGTGTTAATTTCTTCTTTTTATTGGTGAGTATGATGTCAGGTTTGTTATGTTAATTTCTTCTTTTTATTGGTGAGTATGATGTCAGGTTTGTTATGTGGTGTTGTTTTATCTGTTCAAATGGTTCTGTTCCAGTATAATTTGTATTCATCATTCTCCAGTACATTTTGTGGTGAATACTTGTACGTGGGAACGTGTTGTTTTATAAGTTTATGTTGTAAGGCAAGCTGTTGATGTATTATTTTTGCTACATTGTCATGTCTTCTGGGGGTCTTCTGCATTTGCTAGTATTGTACATACACTTGTGATGTGATCTACTGCTTCTATTTGTTGTTTGCAAAGTCTGCATTTATCTGTTGTGGTATTGGGATCTTTAATAATATGTTTGCTGTAATATCTGGTGTTTATTGTTTGATCCTGTATTGCAATCATGAATCCTTCCATCTCACTGTATATATTGCCTTTTCTTAGCCATGTGTTGGATGCGTCTTGATCGATGTGTGGCTGTGTTAGATGATACGGGTGCTTGCCATGTAGTGTTTCCTTTTTCCAATTTACTTTCTTCGTATCTGTTGATGTTATGTGATCTAAAGGGTTGTAGAAGTGGTTATGAAATTGCAGTGGTGTAGCCGATGTACACTCCTGGAAATTGAAATAAGAACACCGTGAATTCATTGTCCCAGGAAGGGGAAACTTTATTGACACATTCCTGGGGTCAGATACATCACGTGATCACACTGACAGAACCACAGGCACATAGACACAGGCAACAGAGCATGCACAATGTCGGCACTAGTACAGTGTATATCCACCTTTTGCAGCAATGCAGGCTGCTATTCTCCCATGGAGACGATCGTAGAGATGCTGGATGTAGTCCTGTGGAACGGCTTGCCATGCCATTTCCACCTGGCGCCTCAGTTGGACCAGCGTTCGTGCTGGACGTGCAGACCGCGTGAGACGACGCTTCATCCAGTCCCAAACATGCTCAATGGGGGACAGATCCGGATATCTTGCTGGCCAGGGTAGTTGACTTACACCTTCTAGAGCACGTTGGGTGGCACGGGATACATGCGGACGTGCATTGTCCTGTTGGAACAGCAAGTTCCCTTGCCGGTCTAGGAATGGTAGAACGATGGGTTCGATGACGGTTTGGATGTACCGTGCACTATTCAGTGTCCCCTCGACGATCACCAGTGGTGTACGGCCAGTGTAGGAGATCGCTCCCCACACCATGATGCCGGGTGTTGGCCCTGTGTGCCTCGGTCGTATGCAGTCCTGATTGTGGCGCTCACCTGCACGGCGCCAAACACGCATACGACCATCATTGGCACCAAGGCAGAAGCGACTCTCATCGCTGAAGACGACACGTCTCCATTCGTCCCTCCATTCACGCCTGTCGCGACACCACTGGAGGCGGGCTGCACGATGTTGGGGCGTGAGCGGAAGACGGCCTAACGGTGTGCGGGACCGTAGCCCAGCTTTATGGAGACGGTTGCGAATGGTCCTCGCCGATACCCCAGGATCAACAGTGTCCCTAATCTGCTGGGAAGTGGCGGTGCGGTCCCCTACGGCACTGCGTAGGATCCTACGGTCTTGGCGTGCATCTGTGCGTCGCTGCGGTCCGGTCCCAGGTCGACGGGCACGTGCACCTTCCGCCGACCACTGGCGACAACATCGATGTACTGTGGAGACCTCACGCCCCACGTGTTGAGCAATTCGGCGGTACGTCCACCCGGCCTCCCGCATGCCCACTATACGCCCTCGCTCAAAGTCCGTCAACTGCACATACGGTTCACGTCCACGCTGTCGCGGCATGCTACCAGTGTTAAAGACTGCGATGGAGCTCCGTATGTCATGGCAAACTGGCTGACACTGACGGCGGCGGTGCACAAATGCTGCGCAGCTAGCGCCATTCGACGTCCAACACCGCGGTTCCTGGTGTGTCCGCTGTGCCGTGCGTGTGATCATTGCTTGTACAGCCCTCTCGCAGTGTCCGGAGCAAGTATGGTGGGTCTGACACACCGGTGTCAATGTGTTCTTTTTTCCATTTCCAGGAGTGTATTTATATGAGTGATTGCTTTGTGTATTTTGCTGGTTTCTGCTCGTTCTAGAAAGAATTTTCTTAAATTGTCTACCTGTCCATAATGTAGGTTTTTTATGTCGATAAATCCCCTTCCTCCTTCCTTTCTGCTTAATGTGAATCTTTCTGTTGCTGAATGTATGTGATGTATTCTATATTTGTGGCATTGTGATCGTGTAAGTGTATTGAGTGCTTCTAGGTCTGTGTTACTCCATTTCACTACTCCAAATGAGTAGGTCAATATTGGTATAGCATAAGTATTTATAGCTTTTGTCTTGTTTCTTGCTGTCAATTCTGTTTTCAGTATTTTTGTTAGTCTTTGTCTATATTTTTCTTTTAGTTCTTCTTTAATATTTGTATTATCTATTCCTATTTTTGTCTGTAGCCTAGATATTTATAGGCATCTGTTTTTTCCATCGCTTCTATGCAGTCGCTGTGGTTATCCAATATGTAATCTTCTTGTTTAGTGTGTTTTCCCTTGACTCTGCTATTTTTCTTACATTTGTCTGTTCCAAAAGCCATATTTATATCATTGCTGAATACTTCTGTTATCTTTAGTAATTGATTGAGTTGTTGTTTTGTTGCTGCCAGTAGCTTTAGATCATCCATGTATAGCAAATGTGTGATTTTGTGTGGGTATGTTCCAGTAATATTGTATCCCTAATTTGTACTATTTAGCATGTTGGATAGTGGGTTCAGAGCAAGGCAGAACCAGAAAGGACTTAATGAGTCTCCTTGGTATATTCCACACTTAATCTGTATTGGCTGTGATGTGATATTATTGGAATTTGTTTGGATATTAAGTGTGGTTTTCCAGTTTTTCATTACTATGTTTAGGAACTGTATCAATTTAGGATCTACTTTGCATATTTCCAATATTTGTAGTAACCATGAGTGGGGTACACTATCAAAAGCTTTTTGGTAATCAATGTATGCGTAGTGTAGTGACCTTTGTTTAGTTTTAGCTTGATATGTCACCTCTGTATCTATTATCAGTTGCTCTTTACATCCTCGTGCTCCTTTGCAACAGCCTTTTTGTTCTTCATTTATAATTTTGTTCTGTGTGGTATGTGTCATTAATTTCTGTGTAATGACTGGAGTTAATATTTTGTATATTGTTGGTAGGCACGTTATGGGGCGATATTTTGCTGGGTTTGCTGTGTCTGCTTGATCTTTAGGTTTCAGATAAGTTATTCCATGTGTAAGTGTATCAGGGAATGTGTATGGACCTGCAATGTAACTGTTAAATAATCTAGTTAGATGTGAATGTGTTGAGGTGAACTTCTTTAGCCAGAAATTTGCTATTTTATCTTTTCCAGGGGCTTTCCACTTCAGGCAAACGCCGGGATGGTTCCTTCGAAAGGGCACGACCGATTTCCTTTCCCAACCTTCCCTAATCCGAGCTTGTGCTCCGTCTCTAATGACCTCGTTGTCGACGGGACGTTAAACACTAATCTCCTCCTCCTCCTCCAGGGGCTTTCCAATTGTGCGTAGAATTAATTGCTCGGGTGACTTCATGTTGCAAAATTATCACTTCGGGCATTTGTGGTATCATCTTGTATGTGTCTGTTTCTGCTTGTATCCACCGTGCATGCCTGTTATGTTGTACAGGGTTTGACCATATCTTGCTCCAGAAGTGTTCCATGTCTGTTATGTTTGGTGGGTTGTCTGTTTTAATTTGTGTGTTATCTATTGTCTGATAAAATTTCTTTTGGTTTGTGTTGAATGTTTGGTTATGTTTCCTTCTATTTTCACTTTTTTTGTATCTTCTAAGTCGTTTGGCCAATGCTTGTAATTTCTGCTTCTTTTCATCTAATTGCTCTATCGCTTCTTGTTGTGAGATTTTACTTAATCTTTTTCGTTTTTTGTCTGATATTTCATTTCTTATAAATTGTGTTAGCTGTCCGATGTCTTTTCTCAGTTTTGCTATTCTGATCTGTAGCCTGTGTTGCCACGCTGGTTTTGTGGGTTTCTTCTGTGTGTTGGTTTGTTCTAATCTCTGCCTAGTGTGTATATTTAGTGTAGTGAGTGCTCCTACATAAACCAGTAGTTGTAACTCTTACATAGTTGTATTTTCATTTATTTTGTTGTGTATGATTGTGCTTACTTAACAGGTGCGTCAAGCACTGCGCCATCCGGGACACAGCGTTATCGCATCTGCGCGGACTACCTCAGCACGCCTCAAGGCCGATCCACACTGCCACCGAGCACCACCTATCCGCTGTGCCTGTCCATTTCCTCCATTACCTCTACTCTGAGATTCCCACAGGAGGTCGGACATACTTGTGCATCCGCACTGAAGAAAGCGGATCCATTGCCTAAAAGAACAGACACCACGCATTCATATAACTGATTGCCCTATCTGGGCAATAGATCCAGGCAGGTTATAAATGATATAAAAATAACGTGAAGGTGGCCGTAGAAGAAGTCAAACTTCTTGCAATAACAATCAGGAAAGCGAGTCAGAAGTATCCAGTTACAAGGGGTCGTTAGGTGACAGATGTAAGGCTTATGAGAAAGCAAATAGGTGGCCGTGGACCCTGTTTGAAGAAATAATGAGTTTTACCAGACAATATTCAGTGACAAAGTGGAAAGAGTATTGGACGATCATGTTAAAAATTTAGATAACCAGCTTAAGCCTTTTTAGTAAATACAGGATGTCCGGATTCGACATATTTTCATATAAAATGTAACAAATTGAGATGTAATTGAGATATTTATTGGCTCTTTGCTTCTACAAGTATGGTAACTCAAAATTTTTTTGTACGTCTAATACACCTCGATACTCACAACGTAAGTGGCCCAACAGATATCTAATCTGTGTTCCACTTCTCTCCAAGTGTAACATCTGCGATAGCTGCACGAATGCGATGACGCCGAGCTGCTAAATCGCGAAATGGTATTTGATACACTTCATTATTGTTAAACCCCCAAGGAAAAAAAATCAAGTGGCGTAATGTCTAGGCTTCTACGGGACCAAGAAATCAATGGACTACCTCTCCGTGTGCAGCTATCTGAGAACTCATGATACATAAAATCCCTCACAACGTTCGCAAAATGGTATCGTACGTCATCTCGCTAAAAGATCACGTCAAGAAGAAATTGTAGCACAGTATACCGAACACCTTCTGCTATGAAGTCCATATGTGCGTCAGTAGTGACGCGCGTTTACGTGAACAAAGCAGTTAAGCGCATACACATGCAGTATCAACTGCTGCAAACAAACACGAACCAAACCTGTAGAAGAAAACTGCCAATAAATACGCATTTACGTCAATAAATATCTCAATTACGTCTCAAGTTATTAAATTATATATTATTATACGTTTATCCTGGACAGCCTATATGCTTTATTAAATCTAGTTTACAAAATGCAGAGCAACTGAAAGTAAAACATCTGTTAAAAATAACAAAAATTAAATCGGGTAAAGACTTTTACCATAATTGTCTGTAAAGGCATAAGAACTTAACGCTAAGAACACCTGAATCCCAGACTTTGCAGCAAGCAGCAGGTTTGAACAAGAAAAAAGTTGACAATTTCTTTAAAAAACTACGTGATATGATGGACTAGTTAAAGTTTAAAAGGATTTACCATCAACGTAAAACTTTTTTGCAACAAAAATGATTTTTCCGCACATTGCGGTTTTCATGTTCGATGCAATGCTCCAAAAATTTACGCGACTGAAATGCAAAGGGTAAAAAAATATTAAAAAAAGTCAACGAACTATATTGTTATTGTACTGAGTTTTATTAAATCTTTTAAATAAGATATTTTAATAGTATTACTTAGGTGAAGAATGTTCCAGTAAAATCTTCAGGAATTCTTATAATTTCTACACCCTTGTAAAATCAGATTGTTCTTTCGGAAATAGAAAATTGTAGTTCTAAGCGTAAGTTAAAACTCATCGAAAGCTTCTCTCTCTTTCCATGTGAAGGTATAGTCTTGTGAATCGGAAACATCTTCTTGAAATGTCATATGTACTGTTTCACGTAACGGCACTACTTACATTGGTGTTGGTAAAGGCACCAACGATGTAAGGGACTGCGATGCCCGTCAGATTGGCGAACATGTTGACGATGCCGACGATGGTGCCTGCGTAGTTGGGGGCGATGGCCTGCATGTTGAGGTAGGAGCCCGTGCAGTCGGTCGCTGTGCAGAAGCCGCTGAGCGCCAACATCGCAATGATGACGGTGCTGTCACAGCCCACCAGCGCTACCACCACCATCGTAGCGGCGGGCACTAGGGTACCTGTATATTAATAGATGTGATTACAGAGCTGCAGTTGATCTCTGGCTTTGAAAAGTCGGTATGGTGTTAAACATGTGCTGTGAGCAGAGAGTCTAAGCGTCAGAGCATGGAATTAAGGACAGAGTGGATATCGAACTTTATAGAGTTTCCCACGTCCAGAATCTCATTGATTGGGCTCGAATTGTCTTCAGTGATGAGCCCCGGTTCGAACTGAGTCTCGATGACAGCGAAGGCCTGTCTGGAGACGCTCTGGACAACGATGGGAAGCCAAGCTGACTGTCGCCCACCATATAGGCCAACGTATTATTGACTTTCTCAATTTTTGAAGCTCTTTCTCTTGACTAAATCATCCAGTTTTTTCTGAAATTGTAGTCATTTGTTAGCCTGTACATGTACATCACATCTACCGATCTCCGTCGCGTTCGGATAATTCCTTCGTGGTGGGTCTCTGTATATACATAGTATAATTCGACAGGCGACGATTCAAGTGGGTGTTCAGGCCAGGGAACTAGTGACAAAAATTGTTTTTCCAAGAGAACTGTGTCTTATGCCAGCACCAGGAAAGAAGCAACACTGAAATTCAATCAGCTATAAAGCAAACACACACGGTGAAAATTATTGAACTATATGAAATAAAATCGTCATAACTTCTGAAAGGTGCGTTAGGACCTTCAAATTGTATGGTTGGCGGCGTGGCGTGATGCAAATTAGTATGTGCATTGTTGTTTAGTTTAGCAACGAAGTCCACTTTGATTTGGATGGGTTCGTCAATAAGAAAATTGGCACATTCGAGGGACTGACAATCCGCATTTCGCGATCGAGAAGTACCTTTACTCTCAAGGGTGACTGCGATGTGCAATGTTCAGCCACGGAATAATCGGCGCGACATTACTGGAGGGCACGGTGACTACCATTATCCATAGTGATCCTGATTTCGACAAGATGTGGTTCATGCAAGACGGAGCTCGACCCCATCGAAGCAGGCGAGTGTTTGATGTCCTGGAGGAGCACTTCGGAACCGCATTCTGGCTCCAGAGGGCACTGGCATGGCCCTCGATTGGCCGCCATATTCTCTGGATCTGAACACGTGAGACACCTTTTTGAGGGACTTTATTAAAGAAAAGTGTACAGCAATAACATCAAAACCATTGTTGAGTTGAAAACAGCCATTCAGGAAGTCATAAACAGTACGATATTCCGCCACTTTAGCTGGTCATGCAGAATTTCGCTTTTCGTCTAAGCCACATCATCGTCAATAATGGCAGCATATAGAACATGTCGCAACGTAAATCTGAATATTTGTAGTGACGTGTACATGTTGAGTAAAGTGTGCGCTCACTGCAGTTTGTAACTAATCGAGGCTTTTTCATATAGTTCAGTACTGTCACCCGGTACATTAAAGACTAGACTGGATATGATGAAGTATCAAATAAACTTCTAAAGGCTGGTTCACCACTTATCCGAGTTGTACTCACTCTTCTATGCATTGTGTTTTTCGTGGCCACTCAGCTTACAGACCTACACCTTCATCTATACTTTGTAATCTACGTCACCATGTGTGGCGGAGGCTACTTTGTGAACCCTTTTCACTTTCTCCTCTCTCCCAGTTGCGAATGGTGTGCGAGAAGACTCCGTGTGAGCTCGAATCTGTTTAGTTTTACCTTCATGGCGATTTCGCGAGACGTGCATTGGAGGGAGCAATATGTTGGCTGTCTCTTTTAACAACGTACACTCCCATAATTTTAGAAGTAACCCACACCGTGTTGCACAATGCCTCTCTTGTACTTCTGTACCTACACACACTATGTGATCGAAAGTATCCGGACACCCACAAAAACATCCCTGTAATTGACTGCTGGCCGGGGTGGCCGAGCGGTTCTAGGCGATATACAGTCTGGAACCGCGCGATCGCTACGGTCGCAGGTTCAAATCCTGCCACGGGCATGGATGTGTGTGATGTCCTTAGGTTAGTTAGGTTTAAATAGTTTTAAGTTCTAGGGGACTGATGACCTCAGAAGTTAAGTCCCATAGTGCTCAGAGCCATTTGAACCATTTTGTAATTGACTGGCCTGCACAGAGTCCTGACCTGAATCCCACAGAACACCTTTGGGATGTTTTGGAACGCCGACTTCGTGTCAGGCCTCACCGACCTACATCGATGCCTCTCCTCAGTGCAACACTCTTTGAAGAATGGGCTGCCACTCCCCAAGAAACCTTCCAGCACCTGACTGAACGTCAGAGTGGAAGCTGTCATCAAGGCTAAGGGTGGGCCAACACCGTACTGAAATCCAGCATTACCGATGGAGGGCACCACGAACTTGTAAGTCATCTTCAGCCAGGTGTCCGGAAACTTTTGATCACTGTACAGGTCATTGTACACTGCATGTCGGAGGATACATAGTACCAGTATTAAAAACATTATTTCCTATTCCACTCGCGCATTAGGCGAACGAAAAATGACCGTCTGTGTGCCTCCTGATACCTCTTAGTTCACGTGCCCTACGCGAGATATACGTTGCTGACAGTACAATGAGCGCACAGATTCTTGGAATACAGGTTCTAAATATTTACCAAACAGGCTTTGGTGAGAACTATGTCCTCCTGTTTAAGTTCTCTGAGCATTTCTGTTACAGTTCTGTATGAGCTACATCGACCTGCTACAATTCCAGTAGCGCGTCATACTGTGACTTCGTTCAGAGATGTCCTGCATTTTTCTAAAACCCTTCCAACAAATCTAAGTCTTCCAGTCACCTTTCCTAACGCTGATACTTCCTTGCTTAGTAATGATCTTACGTGGACGTCACATTTTATGTCGCTTCCTTGTATTACCCTTAAGTACTTCTACGGTGTGACGTGTCCAAAATGATCACAACATATCCTCATACTATATGGTCCCCTTGGAGATGCCCAGAAGCCAATTGATGACAACCTGGAGGAGACCCAGCCAAAGGGCAACCGTTCTGGCGATAGTGCATCAGGTCTAGTAACGGCCCATAGACCAACAGCTCGCAGAAGTGACGGCTGGTTGTAAACGAGGCTCGGTGACACACATCAGATCGAAGACTGGCGTGGAGTAGCTCTTGACAAAGGTCGTAGCAGTAGCCTAATAGTGCTATACTCCAATTAAAATTACAAACAATCTTGCCGGAAGAACATCCGCAACTGAGCATTATACCAGGGGTTGAAAATACCGCTTCAGTTGTAAATTTATTTTATTATCGCACAACTGGTTTTGGGCTCTTATAAGCCTGTCCTCAGGTGTTGTAGTGGAAATAGAAAGAGACGGGAGATAATTTTCACACGCAGCAACACACATAAAACACAAAAAATTTCATACAAATGTTTTAAAAATCTTTTAGAAAACATTTCAAAACCGGCGGTCGGGCTACGTTCTGTGAAACCTATGGCAATGCGAAGGTGACACCAGACAGTATTACCGACAACTGCCTGGGCTGGGAAATATACAAATAATACCAGGACACTTAGGCCTACACTTGGTGCTGTGGCCCCCGAGCGCGGCGGTGGACGTGAGCTAGGCAGGGTGTGCTACCTATGAGCGCAGAACAGGGAGTAGCAGATGGGAACGAGGAAGCAAATTGGTAAACCAGAGTGGCGAAGTGCTGCCATCTATTGACGGAGAGATGAACGCGGGGGCACTAGCCCAGCCGTTCACAATTTGAATTAGTGGTTTACATTTAGACTGAAGAAACAGCAAGAAAAATTACATAAAAAATATACGAAACAAGTTAAAAGTGCATTGAGCGTAGTAAAGGAACGTACAGAACAGGTTAGTACAGAACTGTGGTAAAACTGAGGGGAAGCTGCAATATAAAATTGTTATATAAACCGCAAAGCGCAATCAAACTTTCCTTCTACATGAGTGGCACACAAGTTTTAAATTTAGTGGGGAAGTATAAGAGGCAACGTGGAACAATGCGTCCCACCCCCACCTTCTCCTTTTCCTTGAACACATCCGCACACTATATATTGTCCGCCGCCTTGATCCCCCTCACCCCCTGGTGTCTCCCTTCCTCTCCACTCCCAACCAGTTGCCGCACCTTTACCGTTGTGTCCCTCCCTCTCTTCATCCCCACACCCTCCATCTCCTTTCCCAACACAACTTCCACCGTCTACCCCTCCAGGATGATGATCTTCGCCCTGACATCTACCCTTCCTACCAACTCTAACCCCCTCTTCCTGCCTCCTCCTCAGGGCTCCCTCTCCTCCCCCTCCCTCCTTCTGAGTGGATTTCCCCTCCTACTCCCCCTCCATCTCTTGTGCCTTCTTTCAGTGTCTCTGCGCTCTCTCCTGCCCTGTCTTCCCTTTTCCTCTCCCGCCCCTTGTGTCTCCTGCCTCTTCATGAACCCACGGTTGCCCCTCCTCTCTTCATCCCGCCGCTTCCCCAGCTGCCCCATGCTCTCCCGTCCTTTTCCATCCTCTCTGACCATTCCCTCGGCAGGTCCCACCTGGTAGTTTTATTCTTCGTCGTGTGTGCTCCAAGTGGGTTTTAAGTGTGTTGTTTCAGAGTGTTTTTAATACTGTGGCCAACTTTTAACCTGTGCATGCGCATCCAGTGTCTTCTCTGTGTTTTAAGAATCGCCAACTGTGTTTTTTAACTTTCTGGTGACTTTTTTAACTGTCCCCAATGAACGTCTACATGTCAGTGTATTTTTACCTCCATTTTCTCCCCTTACTCTGTTTTATGTTCCCCTTTTTTATCTCCTTATGTATGTATTATTTTATTCTTGTTTTAGTTGTCGTGTCACTCGGCTGAAGAGCGGCGGATTGTGCTGCTGACAGCCCTCCCCTGCCCATATGGGGCAGGGGAATGAAATCACAATAAAGAAAAAAAAAAAAACGCGCCCCAGTCATCAGTTGAAAGAACATACACATGTGCCACTCCCACTTACAAGCTCTCGTTACTGATCAACAGTAAAAGCAGCGAAATCTTACAGTCCATACCGCCAGGAAGTAATACGCCAATTAATAGCTAGCACCAGTAGCACTAAAAGGAATGCATTAAAAGTTAGGTCAAATTAAAACCTGCTAACCAACAGTCGACAACTAATCGAGGCTTATATGAGATAAGACCTGAGATGCATTTTACATCATGAAAGAAAGCAAATTTTTAATTATTGACGAAACAGATAATGCCACAGCACAATAATGTGCCATAATCACAGGATAAAATGAAAAACACGCAAACTTTTATTAAGAGAGGATAATTTTACGCCGGCTGGGGTGGCCGAGCGTTTCTAGGCGCTACAGTCTGGAACCGCGCGACCGCTACGGTTGCAGGTTCGAATCCTGCCTCGGGCATGGATGTGTGTGATGTCCTCCTTAGGTTAGTTAGGTTTAAGTAGTTCTAAGTTCTAGGGGACTGATGACCTTAGAAGTTAAGTTCCATAGTGCTCAGAGCCATTTGAACCTTGATAATTTTACAGCTATGTAAAATGAACTGGGTGAACCTTGCGGACCTCACTATAGGAAACAGGCACATGCCGTACATTCGTTAAGCCTATTGAAGGCCACAAAAATAATTTTGTTTTGAGAGAGGGACTGCTTTGAGTGAACTGAAGAGCAATGAATAATAGAACTACTCGTAGCTGGTTTTCTAAATATGTTAAAGTGAACGTTACTGTCCTGCACGAAATTTCCAGACCTAAAAATGAGAGTGTAAAGCCAGAGTGGTACTCCATCTTAAACTTAATCTTGGGGTGTATTTTTTTAAAGTCGTGTTGAAAAAGTTGCAGCTGCGCGTCGGTCCCATTATGCAAAAGTATGATGTCATCGACATATCTTTTGTAGCATACCACTCTTTGAAGGTGTTGGTGGGTTGAAAAAAACTTATGTTCAATGTGACTGATGTAAATATTTGCTATTATACTGGCAATTAGATTTGGAAATGAGACACTTATAGTAGTAAAGGAGTTTTGCTATTTGGAGAGCAAAATAACTGATGATGGTCGAAGTAGAAAGGATATAAAATGTAGACTGGCGATGGCAAGGAAAGCGTTTCTAAAGAAGAGAAATTTGTTATCATCGAGTATTGATTTAAGTCTCAGGAAGTCGTTTCTGAAAACATTTGTATGGAGTGTAGCCATGTATGGAAGTGAAACATGGACGATAAATAGTTTAGACAAGAAGAGAATAGAAGCTTTCGAAATGTGGTGCTACAGAAGAATGCTGAAAAGGAGGTATTGAATAGAATTGAGGAGAAGAGGAGTTTGTGGTTCAAATGGCTCTGAGCACTATGCGACTTAACTTCTGAGGTCATCAGTCGCCTAGAACTTAGAACTAATTTAACCTAACTTAACCTAAGGTTATCACAAACATCCATGCCCGAGGCAGGATTCGAACCTGCGACCGTAGCGGTCGCTCGGTTCCAGACTGTAGCGCCTAGAACCGCATGCCAGTCCGGCCGGCAGGAGTTTGTGGCACAACTTGACTAGAAGAGGGGATCGGTTGGTAGGACATGTTCTGAGGCATCAAGGGATCACCAATTTGGTATTGGAGGGCAGCGTGGAGGGTAAAAATCGTAGAGGGAGACCAAGAGATGAATACACTATGCAGAGTCAGAAGGATGTAGGCTGCAGTAGGTACTGGGAGATGAAGAAGCTTGCACAGGATAGAGTAGCATTGAGAGCTGCATCAAACCAGTCTCAGGACTGAAGACCACAACAAGAACAACATACTGGCAATGGGGTATCCCATGGCTAACCCATCAGTTTGTCCATACAATCTGTCTTTGAAGACAAAGTAGTTATGCTCCAGGAGAATTCTGAGCAAATGAAGGAATTCATTATTTTTTTGTGACTCTAGACGTGAGAACATCCGTAAGTCGGATTCAGTAACAGTAATCATCTCTTTAATGGGGATATTCGTGTACATGCTTACGATGTGGAGACATGCTAGATTCGTATCACTTGTTACAGTTTCATGTTTGAGGTGTATAATTAACTCCTCTCTGTTCTTGATGGCATGATCATCATGGACAAAATAATGCTCGATTAGTAGCTACTGTCGGTTAGCAGATTTTAAATTGACCCAACTTTTAATGTGTCCTTTTAGTGCTACTGGTGCTAGCTATTAATTGGCATTTTACTTTCCGACAGTATAGACTGTAAGATTCCGCTAATTTCCCGATTGATCAGTAACTAGGGCTTGTAACTTTTAACTGATGACTGTGGCGCGTTGTTCCACGTTGCCACTTACATATCCCCACTAAATTGAAAACTTGTTTGTCACTCATGTAAAAGGAAAGTTTGATTGCGCTTTGCGGTTTATACAATAATTTTGTATTGCAGCTTCCACTCAGTTTTACCGCAGTTCTATATTGACCTGTTCAATACGCTCCTTCACTACGCTTAATGCACTTTTATCTTATTTCTTGTATTTTTTACGTAATTTTATTGTTGTTTTTTCATTTTAAATGTAAACTAATAGTTCAAATTGTGAACTGCCGGGCTAGTGGCCCCGCGTTCTTCTCTCCGTCAGCTCTTTTGCCACTCTGGTTTACCAATCTGCTACCTCGTTCGCATCCGCAACTCCCTGTTCTGCGCTCATAGGTAGCACACTGCGCCTAGTGCACGTCCACTGCGACGCTCGGGGCCCACAGCACAGTGTGAGTGTCCTGCTATTATTTGTACACTCCTGGAAATTGAAATAAGAACACCGTGAATTCATTGTCCCAGGAAGGGGAAACTTTATTGACACATTCCTGGGGTCAGATACATCACATGATCACACTGACAGAACCACAGGCACATAGACACAGGCAACAGAGCATGCACAATGTCGGCACTAGTACAGTGTCTATCCACCTTTCGCAGCAATGCAGGCTGCTATTCTCCCATGGAGACGATCGTAGAGATGCTGGATGTAGTCCTGTGGAACGGCTTGCCATGCCATTTCCACCTGGCGCCTCAGTTGGACCAGCGTTCGTGCTGGACGTGCAGACCGCGTGAGACGACGCTTCATCCAGTCCCAAACATGCTCAATGGGGGACAGATCCGGAGATCTTGCTGGCCAGGGTAGTTGACTTACACCGTCTAGAGCACGTTGGGTGGCACGGGATACATGCGGACGTGCATTGTCCTGTTGGAACAGCAAGTTCCCTTGCCGGTCTAGGAATGGTAGAACGATGGGTTCGATGACGGTTTGGATGTACCGTGCACTATTCAGTGTCCCCTCGACGATCACCAGTGGTGTACGGCCAGTGTAGGAGATCGCTCCCCACACCATGATGCCGGGTGTTGGCCCTGTGTGCCTCGGTCGTATGCAGTCCTGATTGTGGCGCTCACCTGCACGGCGCCAAACACGCATACGACCATCATTGGCACCAAGGCAGAAGCGACTCTCATCGCTGAAGACGACACGTCTCCATTCGTCCCTCCATTCACGCCTGTCGCGACACCACTGGAGGCGGGCTGCACGATGTTGGGGCGTGAGCGGAAGACGGCCTAACGGTGTGCGGGACCGTAGCCCAGCTTCATGGAGACGGTTGCGAATGGTCCTCGCCGATACCCCAGGAGCAACAGTGTCCCTAATTTGCTGGGAAGTGGCGGTGCGGTCCCCTACGGCACTGCGTAGGATCCTACGGTCTTGGCGTGCATCCGTGCGTCGCTGCGGTCCGGTCCCAGGTCGACGGGCACGTGCACCTTCCGCCGACCACTGGCGACAACATCGATGTACTGTGGAGACCTCACGCCGCACGTGTTGAGCAATTCGGCGGTACGTCCACCCGGCCTCCCGCATGCCCACTATACGCCCTCGCTCAAAGTCCGTCAACTGCACATACGGTTCACGTCCACGCTGTCGCGGCATGCTACCAGTGTTAAAGACTGCGATGGAGCTCCGTATGCCACGGCAAACTGGCTGACACTGACGGCGGCGGTGCACAAATGCTGCGCAGCTAGCGCCATTCGACGGCCAACACCGCGGTTCCTGGTGTGTCCGCTGTGCCGTGCGTGTGATCATTGCTTGTACAGCCCTCTCGCAGTGTCCGGAGCAAGTATGGTGGGTCTGACACACCGGTGTCAATGTGTTCTTTTTTCCATTTCCAGGAGTGTATATTTCCCTACCCAGGCAGTCGTCCGCAGTACTGTCTAGTGTCACTTCCGCATTGACGTAGGTTTCACAGCACCTAGCCCGACAGGCGGTTTTGAAATGTTTTCTAAAAGTTTTTTTAACTTTTGTATTAATTTTTTGTTTTTATGTGTGTTGTTATGTGTGAAAATTATCTCCCGTCTCTTGCTATTTCCACTACAACACCTGAGGATGGACTTATAAGAGCCCGAAACCGGTCGTGCGATAATAAAAGAAATTTACAACTGAAGCGGTATTTTCAACCCCTGGCCAATTGAAATAATTTTGCGATCGACAGATTGCTCTGGTGTGGGCAGTGTTGCCGGTGTACACACAACCATGCTTCAGGAGCTGCTCGTGCCCACGAGACAGACAACACGGGGAGTATGTGGCGCTCAATAAAGGACTGCAATTGGACCGCGGCTGGCCCCTACCACTCGACACGCTGAAATGTCAACCACAAAGTACTTTCATTCAGAGTGTTGGACGCAGCAGCCAGTATTTATACTTGCTTGGCTCGTTTCTATTATGACAAGGTGCCACAGTTCAAAGAACTTGACTGACACCCGAACAACAGGGAACTTACATGCATTGAGACTAGGAAATAGTGCATTGATAATGGCTAAGCACTAGCCGAAATCTGGATTTGCCAAATAAAACCTGCAAAAAAGGACGACTGATAGCTGAGTTGTATAATTTATTACTCAGATCACAGTCGCTGAGTGCACCCACGTTCCTAATGGAAGGTAACCTGATCAATGTGTCCAGTCTGTGTAATACAACTTTCACTTCTGAACAAATTGTGAGTACAGTAATTATTTTCTGGAGTGTTTGAAACTAACTAGCTCTTATTTTGGGGTTGTCTGCATGTGCAAAAATCGCGACATACAGCGAAAACAATAACACCAATCCAAATAGTAAACCCATGTTTTTAATACTGCACACAACTTGTTCAAAGTATTCGAAGTTCGTTAACACGTATCGTCAATTTTCAGTTTCTGCAGAGCTGAACTAGAGCACATCGTGCATTTTCAGGTTTTTCTTTATTAAAGACGTACAGTTGTCACCGGGGATAGTTCTGTACCTGGTAAAGCACCTCTCCACATCATAGGATGTCACAGGATCGCATTCGAAGGTGGCGAGGTCACTGCATGCCAACTTCGGTTCATTGTCTTCAAACGTTATGGCGTTCCCACAAAGACTCACTAATTATGGACATTGTAGAGTATCCAGTATCCAGGACTCTGCTGAAGAATACCTTTCAATTTGTTGTTAACTTTGTCAGCCACATGACCACGAGCTCGACCCAACTCGCTCTGCACATGTTGCATAATATCCAGTGCATCACACAGTTGATTACCAGCAGCTTCTATTCTAGTGATAGATTTTGATACGACTGGAAAGTTGGGGTTGATGTAGGCCAAGTTTGTAGGTAAGGTATCTGTCATGACCTCTTCCACAGTTCTGTTACTATATGAATCATCGCTATCAAGCTCAAAAGATTGTCTTTATTTTGGTGTAATTGGTGCAGTAATGCTCAGCAGCGTTAAGCCAAGAGCACTATGTTGAAAGAATAGGCTGATGGGGAGGCGGGGTTGGCGGGGGGTGGGTGGTGGGGGAAGGTGGTGGGAGGGAGGGAGGCAGCGTAAGCATTTGTTCCGTGAATTGCCAAATGAAATTAATTTGTATACATGAAGATAATTTGATCATCACTCTTCTGCAACTCTGAGTAATGCTTGAGCAAGGCACTTAACGTACACCGTACAGGGGTAGAGGATCTGAAGCCCCTTGGCTGGTTTAGACGTATGAAGCATCATCCGCTACTAGCAAGAAACCGTTGTCTCCGTTCACACCATCCGGCCTCAGTAGCTTCACGTAGTTGTCAAACAAAATGACAGTTGTCGAGTTCTTTAGTGTCTCGAGAACTTCACACGTCAGGAGGACCATTTCTCCAGGCCCATCAGCTATTAGAATACCAATAACAACATTTGCAACATATCGCCAGCCCGCAACGGTGGTTTCATCTTTGGACACCCAGACCTTTTGGTCAGAAACACTAATTCGTATTACGGTGAACATCTCAACGTAGATTCATCTCGAACTGAATGTGTTGTGTGCTTCTCCAACAACTTGAATTCTCCAATGGGATGTTGTAAGATATCGCCAACTCACACAAGTACTTGAATAACGATTTTACAGTTGAAGATGGGCCTGTCTGCTTAAATAACAGTGTCTGTCTGCAGTCGCTTTCAGCACTTCTCTTCACAGAACTGCTGTGTTTGGCGGTATTACAGTGTTGTTGCACAATAAAGCGCTTTTCTGCACTACATTAATTTCATATAGTTTAGAAAATAATATTTCCCCGTCACAGCTGAAAAACTTCTCTCCTAAATCCTGAACAAAACCTCGCAACTTCCTGCTGTTGGAGCACTTAACTTTCGGTATGTTGAACGAGACTGAGTTTGTATTCAAGCAGAATAGCGTGACCACGTGTGCGATGTTCATTACGTCGGAAGCCGTGTTCGTTGGCTTTGAGAGCGTTTTGTCGACTCCGTGTAACAATGTCTTACGTAGTGAACCAACTATAGTACTACGCTGCTTGCCTACTAGTTCGTCAAATAATGGCTGGTTTCATTTGGAAAATATCGTCTGATACATTGTCATGTCAGCAATTTTTTCATATTCTTATTTTTATGTCCTTAAAGAAATGACTAATATATGCTTTTGTTCCAAAAGTTGGCCGAAATATGACCTATTATGGCAAAGCTGACCGAAATATGACCTATTATTACAAAAGGTGTAAGTATGTCTTTATATGGTCAAAATATACATTTTTCTACACTATGCGTGCATAAATCGTAATATTCAACCTAAAGTTGTCATACTCATTTTCTAAATTAACTGCATAAGCGACCGCTCCAGAGGTGAAACGACGCGACGTAGTAGAAAATTATGTGAGCGTAATCTGTGACTCTTCAAATGTGAACTAATGTCTGTTGAAACAAATGATTTCAGTTTCCTTAGCGAGGGTTCTTGTCTCCCTCACTCTCTTCTGTTTTAGCTTCCGACGTAGACTCACGCTTTGATAGGAGGCGCGGTGTTTTTAATGTTTTCATATTTTATGTCAATATATCAGTTAAACTCTGACATGTTCTTGTTAAAACGAATCATTGTATCTACCTTGTCCTAATTCATATTTATCTGTTTCAGCATTAATTTGAGACGAGGCGACGTGGAAATCTTGATATAAGATGACGCAATTGATCGGCCGTCATTGTAACAGCATGCATGCAAATTTGCCTGATCAATCACAGAACCTGCCTTAGTACAGGACATACAGAAAATAGACACATAATAGTGGAGAGAGCAGCTCTCCGTGTATTTGACTCGCATGACAGATACCCAATATGGACAGATATCTACATCATGATAAACTTCAATACGTGCGCGCAGTTCATTGCAGTCGCTGCCGCAAACTGCTCGGGAAGGCGTGACAGTAGCTTGTTTCAGTAATCTGTTCACTTTGTCGCTTATTTAGAGGCGCGAACTAATTCGAGGTGATAATACGGAGCGGATGATTTTTCTACATGTTCTGACATGCCTGCAACTACGCAATTACGCGTATTAGGAACTGAAAATTAGAGAGACGTTCTATCCACTGATACGTGCCATTATACCGTTAGCGTTGTATTTCTCATGCAGTCATCTTCTGAAAACCTGGAGGTACTTACCAATAACCCTGTACGGCGGACAGTAAAGATTCTGGAAATTTCTGACAAATTACAGCAAAGTGCAACCTTGACAAGGCTTTTGTCCGTGCGAGCTGTGACAGCCTAAGGAGTATTATGCCTGAATGTGCATGTCCTTATCGCATAATAGAGGTAGTGAAAAGTCTTAAGAAAAATACACACATTGTAATAAACACATGTAGAAATCGGTTAGAAGAAATAATTACTAACCGAGGTGTTAGACAAGGGTGTGCATTATTACCCACCCGTTTTAATATTTACATTGTCTTTATTCTTCGAAAATGGAAATGTAAGGTAAACAAAAGGATTAAGATAATGAATGAGTAACACCTGAATGTAGGAACATGCGAGGCAATACGACCCAACGAGTTCTCATATAAGATAGGTTAAGGAAAGGCAAACCTACATTTATAGCCTTTGTAGACCTAGAGAAATCTGTGGACAATGTTGACTGGAATACTGTCTTTCACGGCTAAAATACAGAGAACGAAAGGCTGTTTACAACTTGTACCGGAGTCAGATGACAGTTATATGGGCATGAAAAAAAAGCAGTAGTTCAGAAGGGAATGAGACAGAGTTGCAGCCCGTCCCCGACGTTATTCAGTCTGGACACTGAACGAGCAGAAAAGGAAACCAAAGAAAAATTTAGAGTAAGAATTAAAATCCATGGAGAAAATAAAAACTTTGAGGTTTTTCGATGACACTGTACTTCACTGGAAGGATTGGAAGAGCAGTTGAACGGAATGGATAGTGTCTTGAAAGAAGGATATAAGATGCACATCATCAAAAGCAAAACGATGTCAATGGAATGTAGTCGAATTAAATCAGATGATACTGAGAGAATGAAATTACGAAAGTAGACACTTGTAAATAAGTCTTGCTATTTGGGAAGCAAAATAACTGATGACTGTCGAAGTAGGGAGGATATAAAATGTAGACTGGCAATGGCAAGAAAAGCGTTTCTGAAGAATAGAAATTTGTTGACATCGAGTATAGATTTAAGTGTCAGGAAGCCTTTTCGGAAAGTATCTGTATGGAGTGTAGGCATGTATGAAAGTGAAACATAGACGATAAATAGTTTAGACAAGAAGAGACTAGAAGCTTTCGAAACGTGGTGCTACAGAAGAATGCTGAAGAGTAGAGGGGTACATCACGTAAGTAAGGAGAAGGTATTTAATAGAATTGGGAAGAAAAGAAATTTGTGGCACAATCTCACTAGAAGTAGGGATCTATCTGTTGGTAGGATACATTCTGAGACAGCAAAGGATCACCAGTTTAGTACTGGAGAGAGACCGAGAGATAAGTACAGCGTATTCAGAGGGATGTAGGTTGCAGTAGTTACTCGGAGATGAAGACGCTTGCACATGATAGAGTAGCATGCGGAATTGCATCAAACCACAACAACAACTTTGGTTTGCTGATGATATCGTTATTATTCAAAGGAATGAAAATTACCTCCACATGTCAGTATACCAGCTGAACGAAATATGCAAAAATACAACTGTAAAACTTCTAGTAATAGAATGAAAATAATGGCACTCCGAGGAAAATATCCAGTCAGATCAAAAATTGTTTTGGACAATTGAGTTTTAGAACAAGTCTCTCAAATCTCTTATTTAGGCTGTGCTATAAGTTTTGATTTTCACTCTGACACTGAAAATCAAACACACAAGTACCAAGCTGTCTGTGGTACCATTAGCAGAATACTGGGCCATAAAACATAAACAGAGACTATCATGAAATTCTGTAAAGTGATGGCGGTTCCTGGGTTATCCTAGAAAATAAAATTCAAACAGCAGGCCTGAGGTTCCTAAGGAAGATGAAGGGCTACACAGTAAGATACATGATTAGAAATGAAGATATTAGAACATAATTAAATATTTTCAACATGAATGAAAAAACTCAAAAATATTGTGAAGATCGTAGACAATACCTCATGAGAATGGTCAGCAAATTCCCCAGAAGATCCTGAACCACAAGCCGAATGGCAAAAGAGATATTGAAAGACCTTGAAAGAGATGGGAATGATTTTGTTTCTGAGTTCGGTACAGGAAACATCTCAAGACTTGAAAGGAACTCCAATTTTGATGTTTTCCTCTGTCGCTGCACTCATTGCGAATTGACTTAAAGCTTTCATCTGTCACTGGTTCCTCCCCTCCTTCCCCCGGTCCATAGTCAACAGATGCGCTAAAAATATCTGCACTAAAGAGTAAAAAGTTTTCATCTCAAAGTCATCACAGAGACTGTCGCTAAGTTGGCGCAAGCAGAGTGGTGTAGTGTCGAGAGACTGGTGTCGTATTCAGGGGGAAGGCGGCTCAATTCCCCATGTTGCCATCCAAATTTAGGTCTTCCATTATGACTCTTCATCCATTAAGACGAATGCTGAGGCGGTTCCTTTGAAAGGGTATAGTCGATTTCAGTTCCCATTCTTAACAACTCCCAGCTTGCGCTCCATCTCTAAAGGTACCTCCACACCGAAAACCAACTCCAACAAACTCGGTTGACAACTGGCTTTAGCTTGAAATTTGACTTAATTTTCAACTGTTGTCAGTGGTTCAAATGGCTCTGAGCACTATGGGACTTAACATCTGTGGTCATCAGTCCCCTAGAACTTAGAACTACTTAAACCTAACTAACCTAAGGAGATCACACACATCCATGCCCGAGGCAGGATTCGAACCTGCGACCGTAGCGGTCACGCGGTTCCAGACTGAAGCGCCTAGAACTGCACGGCCACTCCGGCCGGCTGTTGTCAGTGGTTGTGTGAAGTAGCGAGTTTGAAAAACTAGTTGAAAGGAGTTTTGTCTCGAATTTGTACTTTACAGTCAGTGGGAAAAACACGTCAGAATTGAGTGACTGACGTATGCACAGTACCGTGTCGTCTGCATTGAATCTTTTTTGTGTTTATACAACGGAGACTCCTGAGAGATCCATAGAAGTAACTGTTCAGTTTTTATTAGAAACTGAACTTAGGAAACCTCTGTTTGATCATTCTGATTCAATAATTCTATGGATAAATTATAAGTGTAAGGCAGTGACATCTACTAAGTTCATTTCGGGTCTTAAAATATATTGTGGTTTCAGAAGGAAGTGCTGGTGACATATAGTGTATCTGAGTGTAGGTGCATGTATTTGAAGAGTTTCTGCAACTTACAATTTTTAATGAAAGATTGGCGTGCCTGCCAGCTACTATGGTAATATAACACCTTAACAATAATTTTCTGTTCCTTACCTTGAGACAGTGGGATATTGTGAAGAAATTGAATATGTGTTATGTCCCAATAAATTTACGTATTAATGTGTAAAGAATGTATAGATAGTAAAATAACGGTACTTACTTTTACAAAAAACATTCACAGTAACTCAGCTCGCTCTAGGCACGGTTTCACTAATCGTAGCCAGTTTCATTCAGTCAGAATACATTAAACTTTCTGACTGTCACCAAGTGCCAAAAATCGGTTATTACAAGAAGTGTTTGTTGGTGACACTGCAGCTATAAAATTCAACAACGTTGAATATGTTGTGCTTTGCTAGCCTCAAAAGTTCTTCGAATCGTCCACAAGTCATTCTGACAAAACTCTTGAAACCTTGTCTGCGTTCAATACAGAGCTTCTCCAACACAGCATTAAAAGCTCCGTGATTTTCTCTTTGTAACAAAAATCTTCTGGGGCACATGCGCATTTTGGAGTTGATTCTCGGGATAAACAATTACAGCAAGTATTATACAAATAAGTGCTAATGCACCTTCACAGCCGGAATCCATTTTCTTTTCCGTAAAAGAAGCAAGTATGTGTATTTACAACAGTTTGAAACTGTTGTCGACATTTTGCAACAGTTGTAAGTTTGCTGAACTCTCAACTGTTGCATGTTTGCCAAACTTAACAGTTGTGTGCTTCTGTTTGTTAGAGTTGGTTTTCAATGTTAAGATACCGTAATGGCCTCACCTTTGATGGAATATTTTACCCAACTTTCCTTTCTTCCTTCGCTATGTCGGACTCTTCACTCTACGCCTTTCCCCAAAGAACATTAAGCTTATTTTGAGCTTCCAACTCCCGGCGGCCAAATTTAGAAGCACTACATCGTCAGGCAAATGCTACCTATCAGTGTTAACTAAATTAATTCTTTTTTTTTTTTCAAAAGGAAAAATGTGGTTGCTTGCCCTGTGCAAATATTAGTAACTATAAACAGAAAGTTCCAGAAGACTGAGACACAAGATTGTAAGTTACAACAGACATGTTAATGTCCTGTGTATACATCTGCACTGTTCTGAACATCGACGTAAGCTGTTACTGAAATCTGAGATTTTAGCCAGCCTGTACTTACCTAATGCATTTATAACACGGAAACTCCAGATTTTGGACATGCATTCTTTCCGGAGCAGGAAGTCAGTAAACCACACAAAAGCCAAACTTCCAACACCACCAGTGATGTGAGGAATGGCTGATACGATCCCATTCTGTCGAAAAGCAGGAAAACAGAGCGTTATTGATAACATAAATCTAGTTCTCAGCTAAGTAAAGAGTGTGTTCCTCATAATACCATTATAACATAAAAAAGGCTGGTAATGAAAAAATAAGTTTTCAAATTTCTCGTGGAGTGATATGAAGGATTAAGAGGCTAAATGCCATTTATTCAGAAAAGTTACATAATTACCATTCCACGTAACTTTTACCACAGCTTACTCCGTATACCCACATCTCACTAACATACTGTAGGAGTGTGGCAGACCTTTTATAAAGCGTATATTAATATTATCCATTATGAATATCTTTGAACACCGTGACATTATATTAAATGAATTATGGTTGTGGGAAGTCACTTATGTAACATTACTTTATTTACATTAAATAGTTTTTGGGGAACTCACACTCATCCTCAGATGCGGCGTAGTGAGGGTGCAAAAGAGGGCACCTGCACCTCCCTGTCTCTCTGGAAGCTGGCGTATAGAATTTTTTCATACATTACAGAATTTCGTATGCTCCAAGAAATGACTGCCAATGTTCTAGACCGTAAGGTTGGAGAATTATATTATTACGTGTACGACCACGGCCAGGAGTACCGAGGCTTTAAGAAGTGCTGCATAACTTATGTTTCTTTGGTTGTCACACGGCCACATGAAATTACTCCGTTTTTGTTGGTGGAGCAGCGTCTTTGTGCTGTACTGAACGCTTGGAGGACAACCACGCGGGGTAGCCGTGCGGTCTGATGCGCCTTGCCACAATTGCGCGGTTCCCCCCGTCGGAGGTTCGAGTCCTCCCTCGGGCATGGGTGTGTATATTGTCCTTAGCGTAAGTTAGTTTAAGTTAGATTAAGTAGTGTGCAAGCCTAGGGATCGATGACCTCAGCAGTTTCGTCCCTTAGGAACTTATCACAAATTTCCAAAAAAAATTTGCAAGACAGTGTTGAACAGAGTCCTCAGTCTTTTTTGTGGCAATTCACGGTACCCGCTTCTGATGGGTAGAAGCCGGCGCAGGGTTGTTCATTTTCACGTGGCAGACCGTTGTACTAACCCCGAAGAATTCGGTCATGTTACACAGTAGGTGTGCTTGCTTAATTTCAGCTAAGTCTTTTAGTCCAAGCATTCTGTGACAGCTTAATATTAAATTTGTAAAAATTACAACATGCATACAAAAAATATGAGCGTATAGGAAATTAAATTTTAAATAGAGTTTCTCTTTCGTTAAACTCGATCCAATATGGCGAAAATGGGCAAAAAAAAGGCAAAGTTGCAAAAAACAGTTTTTCTTAAAGTAATGAACTGTAGCTCCGATGATTATAGCACAGGCTCTCATCAACCTTATAGTCTAAAGTATGCACGGCATTGTCGATTTTGTACGAAACTTTAATTTTTCTAGGTTCTAAGAAAATTTTGTCTTTTAAAATTTGCTATAAATAGATTATTACAGTTTTCTAGATGATTTTCCCTTTTTTCAACACCATGAACACTGAAGGGCCACTGGAGCCGCTATGTCCTATCAGACTATAATAAACCAGTTACGAGAAAGGAACTTACAATCCAGACGTCCTGTTCTAGTACCCCACTTGACACGACAACATCTTGCAGCTCACCTTCAGTTCTGTCAATCCCATGCGCACCGACAACTTCGTCACTGGCGAATCGTGTTATTCACACCCGAGTCCAGATATCCTCCGACGCAAGGTGATAGCCGTGTTCGTATACGAAGACCCGTAGCGAGAGGAACCTGCCAAAGAGTGTCCAGGAAATCGACAGATTTGCAAGGTTCTGTAATGTTGTGGGGAAACTTAAGTGTTGACAGCCATACGGATCTTGTCGTCGTCCATATTCGCCTTAACGTCAGGCAGTGCATCCAACAGATCCTGTTGGACCATGTGGTGGCTGCTGTATACGGTGGTGGCTCTGAATTCCTTCTAATGCCAGGACCCAGGCGGCGGGCATCAGTAGAAATGTGTTGCGAAGCCTGGACATTGAAGTAATGGAATGGTAGGCGGTGAGTCCCTTCTTACGCACGTGGTTGACAGACGTGTACGTGGTCGTCGTGTTCCACCACAAACTCTCGAAGAACTCTCATGGGCCGTCACTGAAGAATGGGAACGGATACCACAGGGTGCCTGTAGAACTATATAGAGCATGGCACTTAGGCGTCAGGCTGTAAGAAGTGACCACGAAGTGCAAAGAAAAGCACCCAGTGTGTCATTTACGCTCTCTTAGATGTAGATGCACTAAATACTGTCAGAAATCATTTATTACCAATGGATGTCATATGATTTCTATTGATTCAGCTGTCCTGTCTACCGCCTCCGCAAAAGTCTTCCTGGAGTGTGCATATAATAAGTAAACAAACATCTCACATGAAACTTCCTGGCAGATTAAAACTGTGTGCCCGACCGAGACGCGAACTCGGGACCTTTGCCTTTCGCGGGCAAGTGCTCTACCAACTGAGCTACCGAAGCACGACTCTCGCCCGGTACTCACAGCTTTGTTTCTGCCAGTACCTCGTCTCCTACCTTCCAAACTTTACAGAAGCTCTCCTGCGAGAGCTTCTGTAAAGTTTGGAAGGTAGGAGACGAGGTACTGGCAGAAACAAAGCTGTGAGTACCGGGCGAGAGTCGTGCTTCGGTGGCTCAGTTGGTAGAGCACTTGCCCGCGAAAGGCAAAGGTCCCGAGTTCGAGTCTCGGTCGGGCACACAGTTTTAATCTGCCAGGAAGTTTCATATCAGCGCACACTCCGCTGCAGAGTGAAAATCTCATTCTGGAAACCTCTCACACCTTAGAAAAGCATATAAGATGTGGGTCCTAAACTGTACTCAATAGTATGGTTTAGAGACTTCTGAAAGGGAGATGCTGATTACCAAAACAACTGGGTTACGCCTCGTTGCCAACTTCACAATTGTGATAGTCGGCATACCACAAAGAGCGGCTTTTTCTCCACCTTCCTTTGTTGAACCATACAGCAGCGAGTTCAAAACCATGAGAGTGGGAATGACTCACAAAGAAACGAAATCTACGCTCTATAATACAGTGTCTCGGCTTACCCTTTATGACCCCATTGTGAGGAGGTGCTATTCCTTGAGCTATAGCTTGTAATTTTTATTAATTAGACTCGCCTTTCTTATATTTGGAGCAGGTTTAAGAAACATGCGACACATGCGGCCACCTGGTACGTCCAGCTGAGGCGAGTGACAGAGGCGCCTAACTACAAAATCTTTGAAGGACTTACCAAGTCCTCATCGGCAACTAATGTTTGAGGGAGGGGATTGAGGCACAAAATAATATGTCAGTAGTGTGGAAACATATTCTCTAACCCGCGCTGCTTACATTCACACTTCAACAAAATGTCAAATAAATGCTTGATGTCTGGGACCATTGGAATAGTGTAGGTCTAGAAGTTAACCAGTTCTGTGAGATGCAATAAGTTCTCTATGTCTCCTATAAAAGTGAGTTCTTGTATTATGATATATATCCTAACTCGCCAACTGGGTTACTCAGAAAACGCCACTCTAGAGTCTAGGACCTCTCTCCGCTAAGGTAAATTTCTGCGAACTTCCGTGAAAAGTATATTAGCATTATTCATACATTTTAAAACAGAGATCATCTTGCAGAGCGGAAACAGTACGATATATAAATCTGTTTTACTCCAGGTCACTTTTTCAGTTATGGAACAAGTAGTGCTAGAACACTCACGCTGCGGATATCGAAGTGCAACACTTGGGCGATGTACTGTGGCAGCGACGTGATGAGAAGGTAGAAGGTCCAGTCGAAAGTAACCATGATAGCGACGAGAGCCCAAATAGCTGGCGTTGACATAATGCTCTTCCACGGCACAGGTAGGTTCTTCTGCAACACCAAAGAAGCAACACACTCCACTGTCCGCTCCTCAGTAATGCTCGTATGGTTCTAAATTAAAGTACAACTGAACGATTTTCTGAGTTCTGGTTCAACGCATCGAGCACGGCAATGCAATGGTTAGCACAATGAACTCGGAGAACGGTGGTTCACAGCAAATGCAGGGATGGTTTCTTTGAATAGGTCGCGGCCCATTTCCTCTCTCATCTTTCCATGACCTAAGCTCCTGCTCTGTCTCTAATGGGTCCACAGCTCGTGGTCGTGCGGTAGCGCTCTCGCTTCCCACGCCCGGGTTCCCGGGTTCGATTCCCGGCGGGGTCGGGGATTTTCTCTGCTTCTTGATGACTGGGTGTTGTGTGATGTCCTTAGGTTAGTTAGGTTTAAGTAGTTCTAAGTTCTAGGGGACTGATGACCATAGCTGTTAAGTCCCATAGTGCTCAGAGCCATTTGAACCATTTTTTTGTCTCTAATGACCACTTTGTCAACGTGACCTTAAACTTAAATGTTGTTTTTCTTATCCTTTCTGGTTCGATATGCGTAATTACATATTATGTACACCATTTGAGAGGGACATTTCCGTGTGGTTGATTCGTTGCCGTTTTATGACACCGCAGCCCAATAGCGTATTTAAGATGTGTCCTCTGAGCTGAGGTGGAGGGGAAGGTGCGGGGGGGGGGGGGGGGGGGGGAGGGGGAAGGGACTCGTGTTAGTTTCACGTTGTGAATGGTGACGAAACGGCTTTTGGATTTCACGTCACCGTAAATTCCTGTAGGTTAACTAGCTAAAAGTGAACATCCATTAGATGTGCCAGTTTTCTTCAGTGTAATATTGAATTTATAAATTTGCTCGGGAGAGCAGCATGAATTTCAGGCCGCAAAGATTTTTCTTTCTAGTAAGTGACGTGGAGGTGGGAGGAGGAGGAGGGAGTTGCCCTCCCCTGTCGCTGGCTATGTTCTCCCTCGCCGTCACCTGCGACGTTCAGCACTGATAGTTAAGGTGGAGCAGTTCGAGAGGAGGGCAAACAGTCACATTTCGTTCAGTCGGCTACATGACTCTCAAACCTGAAGAGCTATTAATTCGAAAAATGTCTAGAGGTATAATCTCGAGAAACCTAAAGACATGTTATTGGTTTAGGGGAAAAAGAAGCGGACATAGATATATCCGATGGAAACAAACAGCCTTCTATGAGACATGCAAAGCCATCTGTTTCTGTACCCCTTACATATGAAGTCATACCGACATTATAGTGACTGGAAAGCTACCGACATCGTTCCTGCTAAATGTAGAAGACACACTAGTTCCTTTGGTTTGCCAGAAGGCTCCAAATTGTGTGTCTGTTGTTGAGTTTTGGCGGTATTTTCTACCATTGCCAATATTCTGGTGTAAAAGTAAGAAAGTTGTTATGTGTCAAGTACAAGATTTAGAATGCCATTTTGAGTGCATTGTACGGAAAAAGGATAGGCAAAAGATTTGGGTTTAATATCCCATCGACGACGAGGCCACTAAAGGAAGAGCACAAGCATTGTCTGGCCAAGGATGGAGGACGGGTCATGTTCAAAGGAACCTTCCCAGCCTTGACCTCAGTCGACTCATGTTAACCATGTTGTTGTTGTGGTTTTCAGTCCTGAGACTGGTTTGATGCAGCTCTCCATGCTAATCTATCCTGTGCAAGCTCCTTCATCTCCCAGTACCTACTGCAACCTACATCCTTCTGAATCTGTTCAGTGTATTCATCTCTTGGTCTCCCTCTACGATTTTTACCCTCCACGCTGCCCTCCAATGCTAAATTTGTGATCCCTTGATGCCTCAGGACATGTCCTACCAACCGATCCCTTCTTCTAGTCAAGTTGTGCCACAAACTTCTCTTCTCCCCAATCCTGTTCAACATCTCGTCATTAGTTACGTGATCTACGCATCTAATCTTCAACATTCTTCTGTAGCACCACATCTCGAAAGCTTCTATTCTCTTCTTGTCCAAACTATTTATTGTCCATGTTTCAGTTCCATACATGGCTACACTCCATACAAATACTTTCAGAAACGACTTCCTGACACTTAAATCTATACTCGATGTTAACAAAATTATCTTCTTCAGAAACGCTTTCCTTGCCATTGCCAGTCTACATTTTATATCCTCTCTACTTCGACCATCATCAATTATTTTGCTCCCCAAATAGCAAAACTCCTTTACTACTTTAAGCGTCTCATTTCCTAATCTAATTCCCTCAGCATCACCCGACTTCATTCGACTACATTCCGCTATCCTCGTTTTGCTTTTGTTGATGTTCATCTTATATCCTCCTTTCAAGACACTGTCCATTCCGTTCAACTGCTCTTCCAAGTCCTTTGCTTTCGCTGACATAATTACAATGTCATCGGCGAACCTCAACGTTTTTATTTCTTCTCCCTGGATTTTAATACCTACCCCAAATTTTTCTTTTGTTTCCTTTACTGCTTGCTCAATATACAGATTGAATAACATCGGAGAGAGGTTACAACCCTGTCTCACTCCCTTCCCAACCACTGCTTCCCTTTCATGCCCCTCGACTCTTATAACTGCCATCTGGTTTCTGTACAAATTGTAAATAGCCTTTCGCTCCCTGTATTTTAACCCTGCCACCTTTAGAATTTGAAAGAGAGTATTCCAGTCAACATTGTCAAAAGCTTTCTCTAAATCTACAAATGCTAGAAACGTAGGTTTGCCTTTCCTTAATCTTTCTTCTAAGATAAGTCGTAAGGTCAGTATTGCCTCACGTGTTCCAACAATGTTAACCATGGAAAACATAATACGGGTGAGGGGGCGGCGATTTGAGCCACAGTTATCTCGAATGCCAGACCAGTTGCATAGCAATAGTCCCACCCGGACCAACGGCCGTGGAAATGAACACACACAGGTCGTGATGACACAGTATCTTATACCACTTTGACTGAGCTGAGGGGAAATTCTTCAATTAAATTGTCAGTATATGACATGGTAGCGATTTTATATAACTTGAACCTATACTAGTACTCCCATGATACTAAGCTTGAAAATTCCTGCCTAGGTTTCTAATAAGATCACAAAAGAGATACGTTGTTGACCAGCTGCAATCTTGTCACTTCATATTCTTTCTTTAGTTATCTCTTTTTTATCCTTAATATTTTTGTAACATAAAACTACTTCTTCTTCCTTCACATTTTAGGCATTTGCCACTTATGTACTTTGTTCAGTGTCCCTATTGTCTATGGTTAGTTTCTATTTCATCTCCCCACATTCTTACTGGTCAACCTATTGGTCTCTTCTTTGTTGGAGGATAATCCGTTATTTTGTACGCATTCTATTTTATTTCATTCTCGTGAAATAATCTCCGAATTTATTTATACTCATTGATCTTTTCGTTTATGCTTTTTTATGTCCTAGTTCTTGTCCGATTAAAGCTCATTGTGGACTAAAATGAAGTAATGACTCACTCAAACTCAAGGCTTTAATGGCAATAGATTAGAACAAAAATGCACAACAGTTCCACATTGTATTATTAAAAGTACAAAAATCGTAATTTACGTTCATATTTGCTAAGGGAACATCAGCGGCGTCAGATAAACAATAGAACGCGTTTGGTGTATACATATCAAGCACATGCAAAAGAATAATTTATTCCATTTTAAATATCAACTTTAATATTAAAATATTTCTTTAAAAAGGTAGATTACATAGATTTCTAGATTTAAATCGTAGTGGCACAACAGAATCTGCACTCAATGAAAACTGACAGCATAATGCTTAATATTATGTTCTTGATAAATTAAAAACGTTATCTTTATTTTTTGCCCTATCGGTATCATGTAGAAGCTAATGTAATTAACATTTTGTAAAGTGCAGTTTTTAAAACCAGTAGGTCATTTTCTACCAACTGGCGGGAAAGGCTGCTGGAAATTAAAACTCATATCAATGATTCATTTAATGATATATATTTTCTTTTAAGATACAAGGAACGAAAATAAGCGCTTAACCAGAAAACCCCCAACTCTTTTAAGAATCCAACTCCCATGTATAAAACATCTTCAAGCGTGTCATGAGTTAATGTATTTAATACTTGACGTCAAGCATGTAAGTGAGAAAAAGTTTAGAAACGGTTTGAAATTATTTTTAGTGCTCGTTTCAGGTCGATAAATCCGCTCATTATCAAGCAGTGGGTGGTTATTCTCTGGGTAATTTCCGCTTCGTTTCAAAGAAAATTTAGATTTTCATGTATCTCAATGCTTATGACGTAATACCTGCTAAACAATGTGTCGTACTATGACATAATTTTACAGCTACAGTCAGAGATATATGTAAGTACTGTCTGCAAAACGTGTTGCGAATAAAGTTAGTCGTAAAGAAGTAATATATCAAAACGTCATGCTTGATGGTGCAGTTTTAGTGCACGAGCAGCGGAAATGTGGTAAGCCATATTTTTTTTTCCTTTCATTATGCTGTAGGGCCGGCCGGAGTGACCGAGCGGTTCTAGGCGCTTCAGTCCGAAACCGCGCGACTGCTACGGTCGCAGGTTCGAATCCTGCCTCGGGCATGGATGTGTGTGATGTCCTTAGGTTAGTTAGGTTTAAGTAGTTCTAAATTCTAGGGGACTGATGACCTCAGCAGTTGAGTCCCATAGTGCTCAGAGCCATTTGAACCATATAGTGTGGGGTGGGGCGCGGGAAGGGGGAGGGTACCAGCGACAAAAGGTTCAGTAACGGTTTAAAATTTTGTGCAATATTTGTTGGAAGTTGCACTTAGCTCTCATTTTCTGATATTGGATTAATACACACTGCTTGATAGTTGCTGTCCGCAGCTCGTGGTCTAGTGGCTAGCGTTGCTTCGTCTGGATCACGGGGTCCCGGGTTCGATTCCCGGTCGGGTTAGGAATTTTCTCCGCTCTTGGATTGGTTGTTTGTGTTGTCCTCATCATTTAAGCATCATTCATGAAAGTGGCGAGATTGGACCGAGTAAAGATTTTCATGTATCTCAATGTTTATGACGTAATACCTGCTAAACTATGTGTCGTACTATGACGTAATTTTACAGCTACAGTCAGAGAATACTGGTAGCAGTTACTTCTGTAAAATATCTGGGACCATGCGTACGGAACGATTTCAAGTGGAATGATCATATAAAATTAATTGTTGGTAAGGCGGGTGCCAGGTTGAGATTCATTGGGAGAGTCCTTAGAAAATGTAGTCCATCAACAAAGGAGGTGGCTTACAAAACACTCGTTCGACCTATACTTGAGTATTGCCCATCAGTGTGCGATCCGTACCAGGTCTGGTTGACAGAGAAGATAGAGAAGGTCCAAAGAAGAGCGGCGCGTTTCGTCACAGGGTTATTTGGTAAGCGTGATAGCGTTACGAAGATGTTTAGCAAACTCAAGTGGCAGACTCTGTAAGAGAGGCGCTCTGCATCGCAGTGTAGCTTGCTGTCCAGGTTTCGAGAGGGTGCGTTTCTGGATGAGGTATCGACTATATTACTTCCCCCTACTTATACCTCCCGATGAGATCACGAATGTAAAATTAGAGAGATTCGAGCGCGCACGGAGGCTTTCCGGCAGTCGTTCTTCCCGCGAACCATACGCGACTGTAACAGGAAAGGGAGGTAATGACAGCGGAGTATAAATGTAGATGTAGATGTAAAGATTGGGACTTTCTACGCGCGCTGATAACCGCGCAGTTGAGCGCCCCACAAACCACTCATCACCATCATTATCATCATCATCATCATCATCATTGATAGTTGCTGAGGAACAACCGACAATTGCTGCGGAACACCCGACCAATGACAGCAAAAGGAAATGTGGAGGGCAGGATGTGTTAACAGCAGCGAAGCCTGTGCACGTATGCTCCGTATGCATTAGACAGTTCATACAGTACTGTGTTTGACGGAGGTGATTGTAGAACCGGTTACTACATTTTCGTGTGATATGACAAGTCTGCAAGACGTCGTTTGAGTGTTTACGATCATGGACGAGCATTTGGACGTCTCGAAGCTGGTCAAAGTGTCACTGCTGTGGCCTCAGCAATGGGTGTGTTGTGTCCAAAAGTGTCATCTCGAGATTTAGAAAAGGCCCCAGAAGGTGGAAATGCTATGCAAAAGCATGGCTGTAGTCATAGATGGACCACAAAGCAATAGGATCGATGCGTAGCCCTAGTGGCGAAAAGGAACAGACATCTCACTCCCAGGTAGATCACTGTAGCCTTGCAACCGCTGTCAGTACACTCGTCTCTGGCAGAACCATTTCACGGCGATTAAATCAGGCGAGTTTCTATGCTCGGAAGCCTGTTTAATGCATCCCAACGCTGTCGTCGAGAAAGAGTTCGCTGGTGTAATGAGTGTGTTGGATGCAGTCAGCAACAGTGGTCCAGAGTGATGTTCTGCGGCGAATACTGCTAGACTGAGGCATGTGATTCCGGCCACCAGTTAGTGTGGAGAGAGAGTGAGAGAGTGGAACACATTACACGCCTTATAATGTTTACGAACGTAAATGGTATGGGCTAGACGTTATGGTCCATCTATTTTGTTTACAGGGGGTTGGTGGGGGGGGGGGGGGGGGGAGGGAAGGAAACGGACGGTAGGTACCGGTTTTTGTTTACGGACGACAGCAGCCGCTCACGCAGAACAGCTGAGGAGTCGGACACACTGGAAAGTGAAGATATTGAACGTATGGAATGACCTGCAGACTCCTCAAACCTAAGCGCTATAGACATTGAACATGCCTGGGATGCTTTTGGCAGACGTGTTTCTTAATTGACACCCCTACCCCGAACAGTGCACGAACTGAAAACCGCCTTGGGAAAGAAGTAGTACAATATCCGCCGTCGAGCACGAATAACAGGTGTAAAATGTGCATTAATGCCAGACGAGGGCATATTCCTTACTGAGAGTCCGATATCGACCTTTATTTTGGGAGTCTGACCTGTGTCAAATATGAACGTTATTTATGCCTGTTCCCTGCTTTCCCATGTGGTGTAATATATTTCATTTTTCGTGATAAATATGCCACTCCACCTCTATTACGTAAGTACTGTGTTTCATATCATACATCATTGTTTGTAATTATTTCTGTCCAACAACATCTCTGTTCCTCAGCGACTGTCAAGCAGTGTAGTGAGTGTAATTTGCATGCAGTAAGTTACGCTGCGGCAAGACATAAACACAATTCCTAAGTCTAATACTTGTCTTCTGTGTTAAAAGTTTGATATAAGATTATATCCCTTAATGAGCAGATTATGAAAGCATTCTAAAGTTTTAAATTCGGTCAATAATTACATAAAATATCGAAAGACTAATTTTTGTTGCCCCTGGAAGCCGTTGGGCGGGCAACCCGTAACTGAGGTTCTGCACCGTCGCAGTTTAATACATGGCAGTCACGATCTTCTTGACTGTGGTCTGTTACGAGGCTGTCAAGAGTCTGCAAAACTGGTCTGATTAGGATAACAATAAATATAAAAATAATGATGAAGTTCAAGAAAGTGGATCTTTTTTAACCAACTTTAAACTTTGTAGTTGGTGCTTACAGCATGACAAGTTCAGCATAGCGGGTGGTTCTCGATGGTTCAAATGGCTCTGAGCACTATGGGACTCAACTGCTGAGGTCATTAGTCCCCTAGAACTTAGAACTAGTTAAACCTAACTAACCTAAGGACATCACAAACATCCATGCCCGAGGCAGGATTCGAACCTGCGACCGTAGCGGTCTTGCGGTTCCAGACTGCAGCGCCTTTAACCGCACGGCCACTTCGGCCGGCGGTGGTTCTCGAATTTGTGGTATGTTTTTCTTGCAAATTACAAATATTATTTTTTTTAAATGGAGTGGAACACATTCCGATAGCTGTCACTATTATCAGCCACATACGACTCCTCAAGACCAGCGTGGCAGTGGGAAAACTACAATGTCATTTAGTAGTCATTTTATGATACAGCAAGAACTGGTGAAAGCGCACTTTACCTTAGCAGCTGACCGTATCGTAGCCTTGATGTAGTTACGTTCGGCTGGGTCGATGTACGGGTGTTGCGACGGCGAATCCGCAGCCTGGAAGAACCAAGGCACGCACCATAGCAGTCCGACGCCTCCGAAAAAGTAAAAGGAAAGCGGCCACCCACCGACGGTCTCGCACAGGACGCCCGTCACCGCCATGGATACAAGGGTTCCAATAAATATTCCTGTCGGCAAACAAATGTCGCAGCAGCTCAGTAACAACAGGAAATATTCGCTGCGCAATCGAATCAGGCATATGATTTCTTACACGTACTCGGTAAAGTTTCGTGGAACTACAAGGAGCAGCCAGAAAGTAAGTTCCAAAGGCTGTCAACTGAAGTACGGACCGCGGATAATGTTTCGACTTGATTCACATCCATGTTCAGATAGCAAGGCACCACTCAATTAGTACGTTCCACATGTTATAACCACACGGTATCAGCCGTTTGACAGGCTCCTTATCCAGGAATCTGTTAATACCAAGAGAAGAAAGATAGATGGGGAGAGATCGCAGACGAAGGAAGGAGGAAGTGGTTCACTGTCAGAATCACTAATGAGTCATGGCACTATGGCTGCCGAATGAGAATGAGTATATTTGCAGATAAAAACAGCGCCAAGTCTCACCTAGCCACGTGCTTTGTGTTACATAGCACGAAGCAGTTTTCATGGGCTGTAGAAATAGATACTGGTGCTTATGACTGAATCACGCTCCAGAAAATTTCATCAGCAATCTACTTTGCCACGAAGCACCAAGAACAGGAGTTTACGAATAGTGAGAACTGGTCTAACTCTGGTTTCCGGTGACGGAGACAAATGATTCCATTCCATGGGATATTGCCTTCTGTTCAGAGCTCCTGAAATACCTTCGTCATGTTCGTATCAACCATACTATTCAAAAATTCCTCATGGTAACAATATGGACACGAAATAGTGTTTGTTCAGTCAGTCGACATATTTATTCAAGATACAAAACACAAAAAGCCACTTCTAACTCGCAACTACGCGTTTCGAGAGTCACGCTCTGCGTTTTTAGATCATCAAACCGACTTACTTGCACATGCGAAGGACGAGTCATGAAATGATGCGTGCAATTGAATAATGCTGTATGGCACATTTTGTCCGACATCAGATCTTTGCTGGTATACTGCCATTTACGACATGTTGGTATGTTAGTGGTAACAGTTCTCATGCTACCCGTCTGAGTGCGGAATTACAAGCCATCGCCGTCATGTATTATGCTCGTTATACGGCAGAACACCGCTTTATACCTCTACTGTAGCTGACAGCAGCGTTAATCTCACTCCCAGTAACAGAAAATGTGTTAATAACGTACGATAAAGCAAAATTAACACTGACCCGTGGAAAGACATTAAAAGGAAGAGAATCCTCAATGGCGGTTTGAAACACACATTAAAAAAAAGGATTGTAATACCGGTGAAACAACCTCCGACAAAAGAGAGGGGAATAAAGCTTTAAATAAATATGTTTAATGTTTCGGTCTTTAAGAGTAATTTTCGTAATACAACAGAGTGATAATGTATGCACTGCAAAGAATAAAGCCCATCTCTAAAGACAGACATGTAGGTCACTAACTCGAACACAACCGTGAGCACAAACAAACGAAATAAGTTATGATGGGCGTTCAGTAGGTAATACAACTCATTTTCTTCTCGCTAATTCCGGTTGAAACAAAGGGGAAATTTGTTGTAGGACGTCGTGGAGTATTCCCGTTTCAGTCTCTATAGTTTCATGAAGTTCAATAGGTGGCGGTGCTATAAGTTGCCTTCAAAATGGGGCCTGTAAGAAACGTGCGTTCCAAGCCCAGAGTTGGCATTTCGTTTCTTTTGATGGAAAACCAGAGCATCGCAGATATTCACAGACGCTTGCAGAATGTCTACAGAGACCTGGCAGTGAACAAAAGCACGGTGAGTCGATGGGCGAGGTATCTGTTATCATTCCAAAAGGTGTCGCGCAAAACCTTTCCGATCTCCCGCGAGCTAGCCAGAAGCACACGTCTGTGACTCCTACAATGTTGGGAGGTGCGGACACTCTCATTCGAGGTGCCCGGCGAAGCACAATCAAACACCTCGCTGCACAAATGGACGTCTCCGTTGGTAGTGCTGACGCATTCGCCCACCAGTTGGGGTATTCAAAGATGTGTGCCCTCTGAGTTCCTCGCCGCCTGACAAAAAACCATAAACAGCAACGAGGAACCATCTGTGCGTAATTGCTTGCACATTGAGAGGCTGATCGCGACAATTTTTTGTTGAACGTCGTCACAGGCGACGAAACATGAGATCATCAATGCGAAATGGAAACAAAATGGCAATCCATGAAGTGGCTCAACATCACCTCTCCCCCGAAGAAAAAATTTAAAACTGCACTCTCAGCCGATAAAGCCGTGGCAACGGTCTTCTGGTTCTCTGAAGGGGTTATTCTGTTTGATGTACTCCCTCAGGCTACAATGATCAACACTTAAGTATATTATGCTATCCTCAGGAAATTAAAGTAGCGACTTCAGCGTGTTCGTCGCCACGAAAATAGAAACTAAGTTCTCTTGATCCATGACAACGCAAGATCTCATACAAGTTTGCGCACCCGGGAGGAGCTCACGAAACTTCATTGGACTGTTCTCTCTCATCCACCCTACAGCTCGAATCTCGCACCTTCCAACTTCCATCTGTTTGGCCCAATGAAGAATGCACTCCGCAGGAAGCAGTACGTGGATGATGTGGAGATTTTTGATGCATCAAGGCATTGGCTCCGACATCGACCAATAGAGTGGAACCACGCGGGCACTCAGGCCCTCTCATTAAGTCGGCGTAAAGCCGTCGCATTGAACGGAGAGTATGTTGAAAAGCAGAGTTTGTAGCCGAGGTGAATAATATGGTGTATTGGAATTCTGAATAAAACCAACCTGCTTTCAGAAAAAAAATATGCTGCATTACTTGCTGAACGTTCCACGTACATCTGTTTCAAAATTTGGTAATCCTAGCAACTGTTTTAAAAGTATCTGTAAATACAGTACATAACCCGTGAAATCAAGTTAAAGCAGTACTGGGAATACAATGGTTTGAGTTACTATGAGCACTCTTTGCACGGGAGCAAATGAACTAGGTAGACAGAAGAAATCTCCGTTGCCCTGGACCAGGCTCAATGTGTGGGTGATAAGGACAGTGGAGAAGATCCTAGATTACGTCCCCGTAGATGGGATGTGGTGCCGTCATTCATTCACCTATTCCATTGTGTATGAGTATTCACAATATGAATGACATGTCAAGGATTATTAATTCAATAAAGTGACAAGAATAACAGAGCAACAAGTACTGGGTGAGCAGCATCCCATCAACGACTTTGTCGTGCAACTGTGGTTGGCAAATCGATCACCATTTAGTAATCACTGAGTTTAACTCTCTAGAAAATATCCAGTAGAGCAACCTTATATTCTTAGTTATAGACTGTGTTGCTGACAGCACATATCATCAACAACAATTTAATATCACACGTTAATGGGATATATTACGTTTACTGAACGAAAGTTACAACACGGTTTGTTGACACCCAGGAAAATAACGGAATCCACGCTCCTTCATGCTTACCTAGGAAAACATTGGAAAACGGGCTCCTTGACGCTTACCTAAGAAAATAATGGAGAACAGGCTCCTTTCGTGGTCTGGTGCCCACCTGCAAACTGTCGTCTGTATAGCTGGTATTATGCCACCCTGTAAACGAAAAAGACGATATTCGAATCTGATCTGCGCAGTCAGGTAATAAAAGAAAAATAAATTAATGACAAAGATATCGTAAGATGCTGAAATGCTTTAATTGCATAAGGGAGCTGTAGTGAACATAAACTACACAATTTGCTCTTAATGTGCCCTGCTTGATTTCGATTTTCGTACTTGGAGAAGCGAGTAAGAATGAAAGAGATCGAGAGAGAGAGAGAGAGAGAGACACAGAGACAGAAAAGAAATGATTTGCAGGTCCGTGGTAATGACAAGCAATCAGCAGCACACAGCGCACATATTTGTATCTTAATTTAAGCAAGTGAACTTTGAAGAGAATTGTTTTCAATACCACTTTACTCATTGTAGTTATCAGCAGCGGTGAAGTAGAGAATTCCAGTAGAATACATCGCGAATCGATAGTGTAACGTACCGATACTGTACAGGTAGATAACAAGTAGTCCCAGACACATTCAAATAGCCAAAAATGTTAAATATCATGTAAACTGAAGTTGTAGGAGGGGAGAAAGGTTAGGAAATGGAAGGAATTATTGATGTCAGATGTATTGGGACTTCATGTGGAACCAGCGGCAACAAGTGAAAATGTGTACCGGACTGGGAGTCAAACCCGAGGCAGTTGCATTAACCATTGCGCCGTACGGACAGAGTGTTTGTCATTTCTCGGACTATCTCGGCACGCCCCTCGGCCCACCCATGTTCCCAACTATAGAGCAGTTGTCTTCTATGTCCTCCATACTCACCACTTTGAGATGCCCACAGAAGGCCGAATGTAATTGTGCACCCGCACTGAAGTTGGTGGGTTCATTGCACATTGAAGCGCATCAATTATATGAATACATGATGTCTGTTGCTTCCGGCATGTCCGAAAGAACATACACCCATGCATACATATAAGACTGGTTTGATAAAGTATTCCACGCTAATCTGTCCTGTGCATGTGTGAGACGCTTCATCTCTCTATTTACAACTGTTGCAACCTACTTCCATTTTAACCTACTTTCTTCATTGACGCATAGGTCTCTGCCTACAATTTTTCTCGCACATACTTCCTTCTATAGCCAAACTGGCTATTTCTTGATGCCTCTGAGTCCTATCTTTTAGTGAAGTTTTGCCATAGACTTCTTTATCCTCCATTTCGGTTCAGTACCTCCTCACTATGTATCCGATCTATCCATGTGATTTCAGCATTCTTCTATAGCACTTCATTCACAGAACTTCTACTGTCGTCTTGTGTGAATTGTTTGTCGTGCACGTGTCACTTCCATATAAGATAACACTTCATGTACGTAGATTTTCGCCTCAGGTAATTGCTATGTGTTAGTTCGCCAATAGTCTCTTTTTTCTTCATTGTATTTGTTTTTAGTGCGAGGTTAGTACCTTTCACTCGCCGATTTTGTTCATACGAATTTAAAATGTGAAAGAATGTATCCGAACGTACGAAACTTTATTTGTAAATTTAATATTTTAATTGTACTTTTTAGTAATATTTATGTAAGCAATGTAAATTTTATGATATATGTAATCAACATGGAGATTAAAAAAGAGGGATGGCGCTGTAAAGCTGTAAGTTGTTTTGAAGCCAAAGTGGCCAGGGCCTACCGACGTCTTAAATAGCCCAAAACATTAGCAAACTACTGTTTACGATTGCTTCTTGTTCTTTCTTTCCCTCGTGTACACGTAACAGCTGTTTTAAATACTAAAAATTACAGTGCTCACCTGAATCACATAGTGTCAAGAAGATAATTTCAAATGTTTTCCTGTCTTGAATACATATTTGCTGCAGTAATACGACGCATTTGGGCTCGTTAATGTAATTTTTTTTTTGTGTGCGTGTGTTATATTTCGAATAACCAAGAAGACAAGGATAACATTTGAGAAGGAAACTTTCGTAATCCATTTAGTTCTACTGTACTTGTATCGACAGCAAACGAAACTGGAACTCCGAAACCAATGCTTGTTTGCTTATTGGTACTGCTTCTTGTTCGCTACGTTTGCAGCTTTCAACACGTATGCACTACATTTTTAATGTTTACATTTGTAAAAAACTTACCTACGTGTTCTTTGTTAGCCCACAAACATGTGCAGTGAGGAAAGAAACAAGGCATGCTATCGTATCTCATGGACATCAACAAAGTGAACGATTATTGAAACGTCACAGAAACATAATTTCATAGAGATATACCTTCACACAGAATAGAATTATTGTTTTATTTGATTGTCAGTACATTAGTTTCACTGTAGTTTACACATCGGTCTACTTTGAAATCTTACCTATGATGTGTCATTCAGTGTGCGACTAATAACAGTAAGTAACAGCGTAAAAGAACGATATAATTTTTTAAAACATGTTCAAACATTGTGCAGTGTTATAAATGTTATTTAGCGAAACATCTAACACGTTTAGACCCCGTAAAATGGATATTTTGCTTTAACATATACGTAAATCTTTTTTGGTAATGATAGCCTAAGCTGTGTAACATGTAGGCCTACTGTTCGAGCAGTAGCCTATTTGCTACTTTTCCCAGAATATTTCCCGCCAGTAATTCTACCAGTTTTTCAGGAACAACCAAATATATCACAACTGTAATGTATGTCTACTTTGATCATCTGCTTGATTATACTTTTGAATTTCTTTTTGAGCTTTTGAAAGTGTATACACCTATAAAACGTACATCATGCTCTGTGACATACGAATAGTTAGTTTCATGTGACATGTATCATTTGCACAATAAATAGTAATGATGGGGAACGAGTCATTTTATAACATTTCTTCCACTCAATTTTTGTAAATATGCTTCCGTTCTGATCATGTATTACTTTTTTTGGATTTTTTTAAATTAACGATATACACATTAATCAGTAATGCCCACCCATAATTCCTACCCATCACCATTCTTCCAGCTATAGATTACGATCGGATCGTTAGTACACCTATATACGACGCTGGCGTTTTTTTACGAGACAACTACGTCTCCACACAATCGAAGCACCAGATGATATTTGGGACACATACCGCGAAAGTCGATAGATACCCCAACGGTCAAAAATGGACATGGGCATGCCAGGGTGATGTCACGGCGAAGTACCTCCTCTGTGAGCCATGGAGGTATAAATGCTGAGTACCCAATGTTTAGGGGCTATGTAAGATGGCGGACGTCGCCTTTAAGTTCGTGACGCAATGACAACTGCTTTTTTTTTTACTTCCATGGTAATCAAATACTATGCCCGTTAGGACAAAAATAAACCCAGTGTTTCATAATCGAGGTAGTAGACGGAAGACGGTTGATAGTGAGCTGGTGGCGAACTGATGATCAGGTAACGAAAAGAAAGAAATACTTTGAAGCTATGTTTAGACTGTGGCGTGCTGAGAAGAGTGCACCTGGAAGGAGATGAAAGAGAGTAACTTTGGGAACCTGTCAGTGAAATGAAGAATGTATCAGACACTGTATAATGGCGTCATAGTAGAAGGCGTTGGTGCACTTTTCCTTCCGAACGTTGGGATGTAAATTATTCGAAAACTATGTTGATGTATCAAGAAAGCAGAGAAGCCGACTGAAAGACAGAAGAAGAACCGGAATTAATTTTCCGGTTTAGATTTGCAAGAGAGAGAAGAAAAATAGAACAGATCGAGAATTGTCCAGTGGCAGACGGAAACTACATCGAGTCTGAAGAATTCTGAAGAACTTTTTGGATTCTTATTGAAGACGTGGAGGCGGAAGGAATGAGAGGATGGTGTAACGAATAGTGAATTTCCGCCTTATAGTATTCGTTACTGACGAGAAAGGCGTACGTGGACTGTAAGAAATAAACATATTGTTAATCTGAATCAGTGACTATCGCGTTGACTTTCTTAGGTAATGGACTATGTTTAATTATTTGTGAGACCATAGTGCATGATTTGTGGAAAGTGAATTTTGAGATGAAGGCGCATCTACCAACCGAATACACACGATAGTGTGGGTGTGCGCTGTTGCCATTAACATTTGCATTTTCTACAATATATCACGCTGAAACCAATCTCGGATCCTCCAATGTGCTCTATGAGATGTTTACTGTACAACGATATATTGTTTGGAGCGGAATCTTGGTCGCATTAGTTTTCAACTAAATTTTATTAAATATGATGTGCAGACGTCGAGATTTTCCCAGCCGTTTCACAATCAGATCAGCGAGGCAGCGCGGTCTAGAGCTTTTCACGCAGCGTTCTGCTATCTCCCAACTGCCTTCAGCCACAAGTATGTGCTCAAAAATACATTTTCTCACAGCAGACAGCTGACAATAACAAAAGCATGCTTATAACGCCTCCAATTGTCGTAATCGTCATTAAACCTAGAGAAATCCGTTAACTGAAACCCAAAATACTGATTGTTGTTGTGGTATTCAGTCCTGAGACTTTTGATGCAGCTCTCCATGCTACCCTATCCTGTGCAACCTTCTTCATCTCCCAGTACTTACTGCAACCTACATCCTTCTGAATCTGCTTAGTGTATTCAGCTCTTGGTCTCCCTCTACGATTTTTACCCTCCACGCAGCCCTCCAATGCTAAATTTGTGATCCCTTGATGCCTCAGAACATGTCCTACTAACCGGTCCCTTCCTCTAGTCAAGTTGTGCCACAAACTCCTCTTCTCCCCAATTCTATTCAATACTTCATCATTAGTTATGTGATCTACCCATCTAATCTTCAGCATTCTTCTGTAGCACCACATTTCGTAAGCTTCTATTCTCTTCTTGTCTAAACTATTTATCGTCCATGTTTCACTTCCATACATGGCTACGCTCCATACAAACACTTTCAGAAACGACTTCCTGACCCTTAAATTTATACTCGATGTTAACAAATTTATCTTCTTCAGAAATGCTTTCCTTGCCATTGCCAGTCTACATTTTATATCTTTTCTACTTCGATCACCATCAGTTATTTTGCTCCACAAATAGCAAAACTCCTTTACTACATTAAGTGTCTCATTTCCTAATCTAAGTCCCTCAGCATCACCCGATTTAATTCGACCACATTCCATTATCCTCGTTTTGCTTTTGTTGATGTTCATCTTATATCCTCCTTTCAAGACACTGTCCATTCCGTTCAACTGCTCTTCCAAGTCCTTTGCTGTCTCTGACAGAATTACAATGTCATCGGCGAACCTCAAAGTTTTTATTTCTTCTCCATGGATTTTAATACCTACTCTGAATTTTTCTTTTGTTTCCTTTACTGCTTGCTCAATATACAGATTGAATAACATCGGGGAGAGGCTACAACCATGTCTCACTCCCTTCCCAACCACTGCTTCCCTTTCATGTCCCTCGACTCTTATAACTGCCATCTGGTTTCTGTACAAATTGTAAATAGCCTTTCGCTCCCTGTATTTTACCCCTGCCACCTTTAGAATTTGAAAGAGAGTATTCCAGTCAACATTGTCAAATGCTTTCTCTAAGTCTACAAATGCTAGAAACGTAGGTTTGCCTTTCCTTAATCTTTCTTCTAAGATAAGTCGTAAGGTCAGTATTGCCTCACGTGTTCCAGTGTTTCTACGGAATCCAAACTGATCTTCCCCGAGGTCGGCTTCTACTAGTTTTTCCATTCGTCTGTAAAGAATTCGCGTTAGTATTTTGCAGCTGTGACTTATTAAACTTATGGTTCGGTAATTTTCACATCTGTCAACACCTGCTATCTTTGGGATTGGAATGATTATTGTCAGGACTGGCTCTCCCAAGGCCATCAGTAGTTCTAATGGAATGTTGTCTACTCCCGGGGCCTTGTTTCGACTCAGGTCTTTCAGTGCTCTGTCAAACTCTTCACGCAGTATCGTATCTCCCATTTCATCTTCAGCTACATCCTCTTCCATTTCCATAATATTGTCCTCAAGTACATCGCCCTTGTATAGACCCTCTATATACTCCTTCCACCTTTCTGCTTTCCCCTCTTTGCTTAGAACTGGGTTTCCATCTGAGCTCTTGATATTCATACAAGTGGTTCTATTTTCTCCAAAGGTCTCTTTAATTTTCCTGTAGGCAGTATCTATCTTACCCCTAGTGAGATAAGCCTCTACATCCTTACATTTGTCCTCTAGCCATCCCTGCTTAGCCATTTTGCACCTCCTGTCGATCTCATTTTTGAGACGTCTGTATTCCTTTTTGCCTGCTTCATTTACTGCATTTTTATATTTTCTCCTTTCGTCAATTAAGTTCAATATTTCTTCTGTTCCCTAAGGAGTTCTACTAGCCCTCGTCTTTTTACTTACTTGATCCTCTGCTGCATTCACTACTTCATCCCTCAGAGCTACCCGTTCTTCTTCTACTGTACTTCTTTCCCCCATTCCCGTCAATTGTGCCCTTATGCTCTCCCTGAAACTCTGTACAACCTCTGGTTCTTTCAGTTTATCCAGGTCTCATCTCCTTAAATTCCCACCTTTTTGCAGTTTCTTCGGTTTTAATCTACAGTTCATAACCAATAGATTGTGGTCAGAGTCCACATCTGTCCCTGGAAATGTCTTACAATTTAAAACCTGGTTCCTAAATCTCTGTCTTACCATTATATAATCTATCTGATACCTTCTAGTATCTCCAGGATTCTTCCATGTATACAACCTTCATTCATGATTCTTGAACCATGTGTTAGCTATGATTAAGTTATGCTCTGTGCAAAACTCTACCAGGCGGCTTCCTCTTTCATTTCTTAGCCCCCAATCCATATTCACCTACTATGTTTCCTTCTTTCCCTTTTCCTACTCTCGAATTCCAGTCACCCATTACTATCAAATTTTCATCTCCTTTCACTACCTGAATAATTTCTTTTATCTCATCATACATTTCTTCAATTTCTTCATCATCTGCAGAGCTAGCTGGCATATAAACTTGTATTACTGTAGTGGGCGTGGGCTTCGTGTCTATCTTGGCCACAATAATGCGTTCACTATGCTGTTTGTAGTAGCTTACCCGCACTCCTATTTCTTTATTCATTATTAAACTAACACCTGCATTACCACTATTTGATTTTGTGTTTATAACCCTGTATTCACCTGACCAAAAGTCTTGTTCCTCCTGCCACCGAACAGCACTAATTCCCACTACATCTAACTTGAACCTATCCATTTCTCTTTTTAAATTTTCTAATCTACCTGCCCGGTTAAGGGATCTGACATTCCACGCTCCGATCCGTAGAACGCCAGTTTTCTTTTTCCCGATAACGACGTCCTCTTGAGTAGTCCCCGCCCGGAGATCCGAATGGGGGACTATTTTACCTCCGGAATATTTTACCCAAGAGGTCGCCATCATCATTTATCCATACAGTAAAGCAGCATGCCCTCGGGAAAAATTAAGGCCGTAGTTTCCCCTTGCTTTCAGCCATTCGCAGTACCAGCACAGCACAAAATACTGATACGCAGCAGGAAATGAAATAACAAAACTAAAATTAAACTTGCAATGCAAAACTGTGTAGAACAGACTCGGATTAACGATAGATAGACTGACTTTAATTGTATACACAGACATTGTAATTTCAATTTAAATTTCATACCATACAATTTCTGTGTATGTATATCCAGTTAAATTCATTTTCTTGTGAGAATTTTTGAAGATTATTTGGATGTTTAGTACTATACATTTATATTAGCTTCGATTTAATTATTCTCTTTCAGAAATGTTTTTCTTGCTGTGCCGGTTTGCATTTTATATTTTCCCTACTTGCACATTTACCAATTGTCTTCCTGTCCACATAGCAAAACCCGTATACTACTTTTAGAGTCTTCTTTCCTAACCAGATTCCCTCTGCATCGCCTGAAACTTGACTACATTCCATTTCTTTTTTTAATTTTGTCAATGTTCATCTTATGACCTCTTTTCCGTCGGCTGTTCATCCAAGTCCTTTACTGTCTCTGAAAGAAGTACATTGTCATTGGCGAACAAAGCTTTTATTTCTTCTCTCTGAACTTTAATTCTCCTTCCTAATTTTTCCTTGGTTTCCTTTGCTGCTTGCTCGGTTTCACATACTGTTTGCTCAATGTGCAAATAGAAAATTGTATATTCTATCATGATAGGTGCCCCACTGATGATTTAACCTCTGGTGTGGTTAACGAACAGGCAGTGGTAACTGCCAATGTTTTGTGATTTCTCTTCGAGGTCAAATTAACTTACACCAGCTAAAATGTTCAAAATAATAATAAATTTATACATAACAGAAATTCTTATGTGATATGTGTTTGGGCTGAAATTTAGATCAGGGCCAGCGGCAGTCACGGCGGTGTTTATCAACTACTATAGGTTGACAACGCTTCAGTTTGCGTAGCCAATGGAATGATTCTTTTACGTGACCAATGAGAGGCGAGAAGAAAGTCAATGTATTTTTAGCGCCGAAATTGAAACCATTGTCTTGTTTGCTGTTTTTCCGTGTATTAATGAGTTTCGAGACAAATATATGTGAACTATGGTATCGACTGCTATAAAGTGGACTGATTTAATTGATTTAGTTCTGCATGGCGATATCGTCCGTTGATACACTTCTCACGGATTAATTGCAGACACAAAAATGTATCAGGTATGGTGCGAAATGATTATGTAATCGATAGGTCAACGTTTTTTAATTAAATCGTGGGAGAAGGTATAGATCAATGTTTATCAATAATAGAGTCACACGTTCGATATATTAATGAACATTAGTCCAACTACTGCCTTCCATTACTTCATCAAAAATCATTGATTCACCTACCTTCTCCTGGGATTTAAGTAAAAAATATTGATCCACTTACTTAGTATGCTGTCGCAGATCGATTGCGTAGCAACACAGAGCAGAGAAATATTTCACTGATTTTTCGGATATATCATGGGTTGTGAAGCTGTAATTGGTCTGCAGATACTGCACAGTAAAATGGCTGCGACTCAAAGAAGGAGCAATTAAATTTATAATCCTCGTTTACACCAATGTTTCACCCTTTCTTCCGAATGTATTATTTCGAAACACGTCGTTGCTCGCTGCTCTCTGATTGACTGCGTAACACAAACAGCTGAAGCATCTTCTTTTGTTCCTATCATACGCACGGCAAACGCTGACAACATTCCTGCACGAAACACTTAAATATAGCACTGGACCTATTCTGAACTTTTACCTTCTTTTTGCATTACATTCAGAAACTGATAAGTAATAGCATAACTCACATAAACTAAACATAAACTACATAAGACAATATATTGTTATTTTGCATTAAAGATTTTTTGTCTAGCTTGAGAGTTTGAGCACTGTGTTCATACGTAGGTTGTATATGTAGAAAGTTTGAGACAATGCAGTATAAGAGAAGTTTAATAGTGTATTTTATTATTGATTATATAGACGCGATCAAAGCGGCAGTGATGTGATATTGGTGTTCAAATGAATTTTAAAGAGGCAACAGCCTAGTTATGTTAACTTAATATACAGTGTAGTGCCACTGGGTACTTAAGAGGGCAACACTAGTATCAAGGCAATACAGAGACAAAACAACACACTTTTATTTATTTGGTAAAATGGTAAAGATGTTTTGCCCGTTTGTCATTTTAGCAGCGTGTTTTCAGACGAACACCTTCAGATAATACTTTCTAATAGTTAGTTTTATATTCGATTTAAATATTCTCTTTCAGAAACGTTTTTCTTGCATTTTATATGTTCTCTACCTGCACCATTATCAATTATTTTACTGCCCACATTGCAAACCCCATCTACTACCTTTAGAGTCTTCTTTCCTAACCAAATTCCCTTAGCATCGCCCGATTTAAATCGACAACATTGCATCAATCTTGTTTTAATTTTGCCAATGTTCATCTTACGACCTCTTTTCCGTCGGCTGTTGATCCAAGTCTTTTACTGTTTCTGAAAGAATTGCAATGTCATTGGCAAACAAAGTTTTTATTTCTTCTCTCTGAACTTTAATTCTACTTCCAAATTTTTCCTTGGTTTTCTTTGCTGCTTGCTCGGTTTCACTTACTATTTGCGCAATGTGCAAATATAACGTCGTATATTCTATCAAGATAGGTGCCCCACGGATGATTTAACCTCTGGTGTGGTTAACGAACAGGCAGTGGTAACTGGTTCCTTTAGAAAATCGTTTTGTAAAAACTGCAGTGACAGAGAAAAAGACACACTTTTATCAAGATAAAGACAATATTGTGAAAAGGAAAGTGAAAATTTGTCATGGGATGATATTTTATTGGATGTTAAGATGTAACAGTTTCAATTAAGTATATAGATTCTGTAATTAGATAAAAATGGTTCAAATGGCTCTGAGCACTATGCGACTTAACTTCTGAGGTCATCAATCGCTTAGAACATAGAACTAAGTAAACCTAACTAACCTAAGGACATCACATACATCCATGCTCGAGGCAGGACTCGAATCTGCGACCGTAGCGGTCGCCCGGTTTCAGACTGTAGCGCCTAGAACCGCACGGCCACCCCGGCCGGCTGTAATTAGAGCTCGGTAAATAATAGAATATCAAATGAGTTCTACTATGCGACAAACCTTTCGATTTATCGCATTCTGGGGTGCGTGAATGTCAATTTTCTGCGTATTTATTCAAGCGCCTCCTCATTTGCATTCATGAGGCTGAGAAGCCACATTCAACACATTTCCATCCCAGACAGCCCGAGGTACCAGGAATCGACTCTGGGATCTCGTCGTTCGGTGTCAGCCACGCTCATAACAAGACCATTGGCAGCTGCTCCAGAGTGAGATGAGTCTACACTGAGGAGTCTGGCATGGGTATTTGTAGACTTTGGCTATTTTCATTTTTAGGAACAAAGTTATTAAATTATCTAACCGTTTTATTGTGAAAATAATTTTCACAGAAGACACAACTTTTGAAGGTGTAGCTCACTGCAAGTTCACGGAAGTATTAAAGCAATGTTTGTAATGTACATCCCTTGAGCTAATTTTTGGAATTTTGGGAATATAAAGCAAGAGAATAATCAAAGAAAGTCAGCAGGTTTTAGTTTGCAGCAAGTCCTAATCTAAAGTAGATGACAGGCTGACTGACTGGTGATTATTCTGTGCACTCCATACATTCTTGATTCATAAGCACCAATACCACTACTATGTAGCGGACGCCTGCTGACATCTTATCCGGCAGACAGGAGCCTTTTTCACCACGTCCTATTCCTGTTCTCACAGCGAGTACTGCAATTCAAGACATCGCAGGTTTACTACCGTATTAGCGTTTTCCAGTCTCCATTAAGCTGGGAATAGTACCAAAACGAAAGTAGTATGGTGTTACAAAATAGTTCATAACCACTCTGCCCAACAGAATAGGCAAAGGAAGAACAAAGTACCTTACAGTGGTAGATTATGCTGTCATCATGATTTTTTTTATTGGTTATATAATTACTGTCGATGACTCTCTGTATCTCCTCCATGTTCAAACAACATCATCGCTTTGGTTCACTCCGAGACGCCTGGCCACTTCCCCTGTTGGAGAGCCCTTCCTGGCACAAAGTAAAAATGCGGCCGCGATAGAACCGCGGTATTGACCGTCTAGGCAACATGAGCCGTGTACCTCCTTCCTGGTGGAGTGACTGGAACTGATCGGCTGTAGAACCCCCGCCGTCTAATAGGCGCTGCTCATGCATGGTTGTTTACATCATTGGGCGGGTTTAGTTACATCTCTGAACAGTCAAAGGGACTGTGTCTGTGATACAGTATCCACAGTCAACGTCTTCCTTCAGGAGTTCTGGGAACCGGGATGATGCAAAACTTTTTTAGATGTGTGTAATAACTGCAAAATTACAACCGGCTTTCACAGTGCCATACATCCGCATTATCCATACTAATATTATAACGCAAAAGTAACTCTGCCTGTTATGCTTTCACGACTAAACCACGGAACTGATTTTGTTAACAGCTGGTATGGAGATAGCTCGAAAGCTGAGAAAGTATATAGGCTACTTTAGAATGTGTGTAGTACAACATAATTATTGATTTGAAGACTATAACGCGCAGTATGGAACAATAATTACTCTTTGAAGGAACCATTTACTCTTTGTCTTTTGCACTTTATCATATTTGTGAAAATGCTTTCATTGTTTGATATGTTCTATGTAACACGACTCAACGTAATGAATGAAATGTTCATACAATCCTCTACAGTGTTTATTCCAGTACTTCCTTTGTAATGTTAGTCACAAACACGTCACATTTTGGCCGCTGAGTGTCATGCGCCTCGTGTAAGTTTTTTGTTGCTTTCATATTTGCGTTTGACGGGAGTGTTAGATTGCATACAGTGCTGCCTGTACTTAATCAGTGCTCAATCACACGCTGAGAATAGGGTTGAACAGTTTTATTAGCTCGAAAACAGTATGGAAAAAAATCATCACAGGGGGATGGATCAAAAATGTAGGCATCATAACGCATTAAAATGGGAGGGAGAAACGGTTGGTATGTGTTGCTCTGGTGGCAAATTCTCACACCCAGTACGAAGCGAGCCAGAGAAACCTCTGAAAACTTTACTTCTGCGTGAATTAATGAATGGAGATTTTTTAAAATATAATTGGATAATATAATGCATGCTTTCAGATTCGATATAAAGCAAAATAATAGAAACACGTTCATTATCTACCTGCATACCGGCATTGCATACTTTTTTTTTACATACGTCTCTACACCACTACATACACAGACATCTCGTAAAATTACTGGCTTACTTACTCATCATCACTCATAATTACCATCTACTGATACGCGAGAGAAGCAGCGGGTATCAGCTAATTTATTATACACTATGTGTGTGCATGGTATTTTCAAGTGTTACAATCTTTTTAAATTCTCATATTCTTATACGTCATTTTATATCGATTCTTATATTAATCATTATATTTTATTATTATATTTATTCTCTAAGAAGATGGATTCCCTTGGATGATACTGATCGTAGAGATCTCCGAAGCATAGAAATTTGGAACATCACGAACACTGCGCAGAGCCAGGTTTGCTGCAGTGACATTTCTTCATATGAATCTCACTCGGAAAAGAAATATCGTTAACGTTGCTAAAGATTTCACGCGATGGCGACAATTTCGCGCCTAACCACGCATAACGGATCACTTTACCGAAAACTGGCGGTTGCAACTGATTATGAATCAAGATACGTTAAAGGAGTTACAGTGGAAACAATTTCAAATAATTTCTCATTCACTTATTCTTTGTTTCTTCCCTTTTTTCTTCTTTTTAATTCTTTCACCAGACGTAGAACTTGTAGGCGAATAAAAACAACGTTATATCAATATACATTTGGAAACATTCGTGTGATTATCTTCTGCGGACATGGGTAGATAACTGACTGCAGCACCATTCGGAAGCGAGGAGTGGTGTCCAGGTCAGAGGTATACAGCTTTCGCTTTTAGCCTGTCAAGATTGTCTATTAGCCAGGCAAGCAAGCTGCCTCACGCTGTCAGCTACGTAGCAGCTTATTCTCTGTACGCTTTTATTGTGATGTCATGAGTAGGGTTTGGAGGGAGATGAAAAGTCCTTATTTACTCGAGTGTCACAAGACGAAGCTGAATGAAATACACTCCTGGAAATGGAAAAAAGAACACATTGACACCGGTGTGTCAAACCCACCATACTTGCTCCGGACACTGCGAGAGGGCTGTACAAGCAATGATCACACGCACGGCACAGCGGACACACCAGGAACCGCGGTGTTGGCCGTCGAATGGCGCTAGCTGCGCAGCATTTGTGCACCGCCGCCGTCAGTGTCAGCCAGTTTGACGTGGCATACGGAGCTCCATCGCAGTCTTTAACACTGGTAGCATGCCGCGACAGCGTGGACGTGAACCGTATGTGCTGTTGACGGACTTTGAGCGAGGGCGTATAGTGGGCATGCGGGAGGCCGGGTGGACGTACCGCCGAATTGCTCAACACGTGGGGCGTGAGGTCTCCACAGTACATCGATGTTGTCGCCAGTGGTCGGCGGAAGGTGCACGTGCCCGTCGACCTGGGACCGGACCGCAGCGACGCACGGATGCACGCCAAGACCGTAGGGTCCTACGCAGTGCCGTAGGGGACCGCACCGCCACTTCCCAGCAAATTAGGGACACTGTTGCTCCTGGGGTATCGGCGAGGACCATTCGCAACCGTCTCCATGAAGCTGGGCTACGGTTCCGCACACCGTTAGGCCGTCTTCCGCTCACGCCCCAACATCGTGCAGCCCGCCTCCAGTGGTGTCGCGACAGGCGTGAATGGAGGGACGAATGGAGACGTGTCGTCTTCAGCGATGAGAGTCGCTTCTGCCTTGGTGCCAATGATGGTCGTATGCGTGTTTGGCGCCGTGCAGGTGAGCGCCACAATCAGGACTGCATACGACCGAGGCACACAGGGCCAACACCCGGCATCATGGTGTGGGGAGCGATCTCCTACACTGGCCGTACACCACTGGTGATCGTCGAGGGGACACTGAATAGTGCACGGTACATCCAAACCGTCATCGAACCCATCGTTCTACCATTCCTAGACCGGCAAGGGAACTTGCTGTTCCAACAGGACAATGCACGTCCTCATGTATCCCGTGCCACCCAACGTGCTCTAGAAGGTGTAAGTCAACTACCCTGGCCAGCAAGATATCCGGATCTGTCCCCCATTGAGCATGTTTGGGACTGGATGAAGCGTCGTCTCACGCGGTCTGCACGTCCAGCACGAACGCTGGTCCAACTGAGGCGCCAGGTGGAAATGGCATGGCAAGCCGTTCCACAGGACTACATCCAGCATCTCTACGATCGTCTCCATGGGAGAATAGCAGCCTGCATTGCTGCGAAAGGTGGATATACACTGTACTAGTGCCGACATTGTGCATGCTCTGTTGCCTGTGTCTATGTGCCTGTGGTTCTGTCAGTGTGATCATGTGATGTATCTGACCCCAGGAATGTGTCAATAAAGTTTCCTCTTCCTGGGACAATGAATTCACGGTGTTCTTATTTTAATTTCCAGGAGTGTATATGTATTTCACAGTAGGCCAGAAAGTGGTGGATATTAGTTATCCCTGCCGATTTATTTTAAGCTGCCTCATTAACAAACGACAGCTTTTCGCTTGCTGGGCTTAGGCTCTGTCTCGTGACTAGTATATATTTCTCAATTCTTAAATTCTCTACAATCTCCTTAATCTTTGGCTGGTCCATCCTGCTGCTCCCACCGCTATGATAAATGAGCTTCAGTGGAAATTCCTACGCATACATAAGCCTGGCAAGTGGATTGATAGCTCAACCTGTTGGCAGAGGCATCTGACTGAACGGGTCCAGTGATGCTTGCCAGGCTTGCGGAAACCCAGGCTGGCCTGCTTTGACCACTGCACTTTAGTGCACATGCACTCTTGTTTCTCTGGTGCGGCAGGTTGAACTGCTTTACTGGTTGCGGCGGGCACGGGACAGGCGGGATGGAAGGAGAATTTGTACACCTCTGGTCCAGGCAGAGCTGATGGCTGTCTGACGTCCGGAATGGAATCGACCACATCTTCTGGCAGGGAGCCAGCGGTGGGCCGCGGTGGAAAGTGGCTGACAAGACTTTGGGACGTCGCCGGAGACTATGGACTGGCGCGACGGCCGAGCTTGTTTCTTATAGGCAGAGCTGGCCCAGGATGTATCGGTGTCAGTGTGGGTCCCTATGGCGTAGGACAGGTTGCTAATGTCGTCATCAGCTACAAGCAGCCACGGTGGAGCAGTTGGAGGTGGGAATCGGTCGGAAAACGGAACGCTACTAGCAGCTTTCAGGGCGAAGACCGCCTCCTGGGGAGCGAATCGGAGAGCTTGTAGCGGTGCACCGAGGCAGCCTGGCGGACGAAGAGCCGAGGCTGATACGGCATTTGCTGTCAACATGGGGCTTCGTTCCGGCTGGAACAGCGGACGGTGCTGTGCTTCACGAATCAAGGAATATAGCGCAGCCAGAAGCGAAGAGCTGGTTGCTTTGGCAGGTTTCCTGGCATGATACAAAGAGAAGTGTGTGTTCGCTATGATAAGTACTGGCTGTAGTGCATACGAGTGATGCAGGGCTGTCACACTTGAGTTGCCTACTGATTACGCGGTGAAACGCTGGAGGCCGGTGTTGGCGTAGTGCATTCAACTGAATGAACACTGCTTGAAGGAAATTTCCGTAGTGAAAATCAGACAGTCATTGCTGTTGGGTTTCATTGTTTTGCCGTTCCGATATTCTGTGAGCTACGAAATACACTATAACATCACAGAGGAGCTATACAAATTGGTCACAAACTGATATTCGTATGATATCACGACGAGAAATGCAAAATTATAAACTTTGGCGCTGGCGAGGATAGTTAACAGGAAGCATTCGATCCAGGGCGTAAAGTCTTTGCGAATTCATTCCGCGTACTCAGTTGGACTGTAATTATGCCCCGTAGACAGGCACATGAACAATAGAAGCAAATGTCAGTATTTGAGAGAGGACCTGTAGATGGGCTCAAAGAAACCGGATGGAGTGACCGGTGAATCACTCGACATTTGGATGGGAGCGATGTCACTGATGACGCCGTTGGCAGGAATGGGTGAACCATCGCCAAAAAGTGCCCAGAAGGAAGCGGTCGTCCTAGACAGTCGACAGAGTGTGAGGACCGAGTAATCGCCAGAGTAGAACCCAGAGCACCCGATTCTTCACCAGCATCATCGATCCGACGTGCAAATCGTGCTTCAGTGACCAAAAGGACCATTAATAGGCGGCACACAGAAAAGGGGTCAAGCTCACGGCGCCCCTTGCGCCGACTACCATTGACCTCAAGACACCAACAAGACCATTTGCTGTAGTGTCGACACATTCAGCCCTAAATCTCATTGACTGGAGTAGAACTGTCTTCACTGATTTGTCCCGCCTGAACTAAGCCCCGATTACGACTGAAGATGTGCCCTAGATAGCAATGGGATACCAACATGACTGTCGTGCACCATACAACCCGACAACCAGGAGTGATGGACTGGAGTACTATTTCATATCATAGCAGGATCCCTTTGGTTGTCATCCGCGGCATCCTTACAACACAGCGGTACGTCGACGATATTCTGCGCGCTGTTTCGTTGCCCTTCATGGCAAGCCATCCTGGGATAAAATTTCAGCAAGATAATGCCCGCCCGCTCGCGAGGAGAGTTTCTACTGCTTGTCTTCGTGCTTGCCAAACCCCACCTTGGTCAGGAAGGTCGTCGGATCTCTCGTCAAACGTGAACATTTGGAATATTATGGGGAGAGCTCTCCAACCAACTCGGGATTTTGAAGATCTAACGTACAAATTGAAGAGAATTTGGCACGCTATCGCTCAGGAGGGCATTCAGCAGCCGTATCAATCACTGCCAAGCCGAATCACTGCTTACGTAAGGGCCAGAGGTGGACCAACGCATTTTTGACTTTCTCAATTTTTGAAGCTATTTATCTTGAATAAATCATCCAATTTTTTTTCTGAAACTAGTTATTTGTTAGTCTGTGCATGTACATCAATTGAGAATCAATTGCGAAAGTTTGGAGCATCATTGGCAGAGCCCTCCAACCAGCGCGGGATTTTGACGATCTAAGACGGTAGAATTTGGCACGATATCCCCCAGGACGACATCCAACAACTACATCTGTCAATGCTAAGCCGAATAACTGCTGGAATAAGGGCTAGAGGTGGACTAAGGGCCGGCCGGAGTGGCCGAGCGGTTCTAGGCGCTACAGTCTGGAATCGCGTGACCGCTGCGGTCGCAGGTTCGAATCCTGCCTCGGGATTGGATGTGTGTGATGTTCTTAGGTTAGTTAGATTTAAGTAGTTCTAAGTTCTAGGGGACTGATGACCTCAGCAGTCAGTCCCATAGTGCTCAGAGCCATTTGAACCATTTTTTTGGACTACGGCGTTATTGACTTGCTCAATTTGTGAAGTTATTGCTCTTGAATCATTTAATTTTTCTGAAATTTTAATCATTTGTTTGTCTGTGCGTGTATATCACATGTGGTGATATCCGTGTCATTCGGGTAAGTTCTTCGTGGTGTATCGTTTTTTTCCCCTTAGAGTATATATACATTGTTGGCTCCAATTTTGTCCATATTGTTTTGTCTGTTTACTATGAAGTAGGGTGTCGGCTTTTGTTGGGTATTTTTGTAATTTGGTCTTGTGGTGATATCCTTTATTGTGTGTCTCGTATCCTTTCACTATACGCTGTTGTTTGCGAAGATGAGTCAAATGTAAACCTTAAATTTTTTAAAAATATTATTTATTCCGCAGAAGAGGTACAAAGCTGTATCACTTATCAACATAATCTCCGCCAGGCTCAATGCAAGTCCTCCAGCGCTTACAAAGTACATTAATTCCTTTAGAAAAAAATTGTTTTGGTAGTCCGCGCAACCACTCATGCAACGCGTGGCGTACCCCTTCATCAGAACAGAACTTATTTCCTCCCATTGCGTCTTTGAGTGGTCCAAACATAGAGAAATCACTTGGTGATGAGGAATGGTGCCATTCCTTGCTCGGTCTCTTCGTTTCCAGTTGGTGGAAGTGAACCCAGGTTTCGTCCCCAGTAACGATTGTTGCAAGTAATCCATCACCTTCTCGTTCAAAGCGCCGAAGAAGTCCTTCACAAGCATCAACACGTCGTTCTCTCATTTCAGGAGTCAGCTGCCGTGGCACCCATCTTGATGAGACTTTGTGAAACTGAAGCACATCTTGCACAATGTGGTGTGCTGACCCATGACTAACCTGTAAACATGCTGCAATGTCATTCAGTGTCACTCGGCGGTTTTCCTTCACTACGGCTTCAACTGCTGCAATGTTCTGTGGAGCCACAACTCGTTGTGCCTCACCTGGACGAGAGCATCTTCCACTGAAGTCACACCATTTGCGAACTTCCTACTCCATTCGTCGGCTTGCTGCTGTGACAAACATGCATCACCTTACTGAACGTTCATTAGTCGATGAATTTCAAGAGGTTTCACACCTTCGTTACGCAAAAACCGAATAACACAACGCTGTTCTTCCCCGGTGCAAGTCGCAAGTGGGGCGGCCGCCTTAATACTGATACTGCGACGGTATGTGTGCATCTGCACTATGCTGCCACCTACAGGCCATTCTGCACGCTGTTTGTAGCACTCTTATCAACTTACAGGATAACGGCGTGAATTTTCGATTTGTTATTAGAAAATTAAGGTTTTCATTTGACTCACCTTCATATTTATCTTAATTCATGAACGAACTAAGAGGATATGATTGTTTGACATTCTCTCTATTGTGTTAGGTACTAGTGTATTATTGTTAAATTCTTTAGTCATTTGTGCCCCCTTATTGTAACCCTCATTGAGTCTGTTGAGGAATGTCATTAAATGTGTTTTGTGTGCATCAGTCCGTAAGTCATACTTTGTTTCTCTGGACGCTGAGGTCTTTGGCCGCTGCTTATTTTGTATGCGCTATGGATTGTTTGTACCTATTTAAACGTGACAATAAATAATTTCGGTGCCAGATGGAATATTATGATCTCTATAGACAAACAATAGATATGTTGAAGTTGATCCTGATTTGTCACATTCTGATATAGGCCTATTTACTTTTTTAGCCTTGAATAAAGTTTGGGCAGAGGGGAGTATGTCCGTTCATTATTTAACAATAACCATTCAAGTGAAGAAACCACTGTACGTCATTATTATTATAGTCCTGTGGCAACTTTTACTGTAGCAAAGGCGAAGGAGTTTGACAGCTCTTCGAGGCTGTAAAAGGAGGTAAGTGAAAACGGAATAATTCCTGGGCTGTAAAAGGAGGTAAGTGAAAACGGAATAATTCCTGGCTGTCTTGGACTGTGTCGAAATGGCCGCTTGCGCGGTACGTAACAATTGAGAGAGTGATTCTCACCCTTTTCAAGAGCTTGCAGTCTTTAACTATGCGATTTCACTGTCGGAACATTATACGAATGATAATTTTCTCCAGCTCAGTTCAACAGGGAAGCCCTCTACCTCCTACATATCGATCTAAAGCGAGACAGGTTTTCCTTTTTCTTTCTTTCTTTCTTTTTTTCCTAGAGCGTGAAACTAACCATAACCGTGGAATGTGGTACTAGGAAATAACCCGTTCGTACCTCCCTCGCTAATGTAAATCCCTTTTCTGTGCTACGACTAACGATTCCCTCGAGAATAATTCTCAAATTGTGGGCGTATCTAGTTTTCAAAATTATCAAATTTTTGCTGTCTCACTAAACATTCAATAATTGGTCTGTGCAGGTCAGTAAATGAAAGTCACACAGGAGCATGTTTTACGCTGTTGATAAACTGAACTGTTTTTGCTTAATAGGGTTGGGTTGGGTTGTTTTGGGGAAGGAGACCAGACAGCGAGGTCATCGGTCTCAGCGGATAAGGGAAGGAAGTCGGCCGTGCCCTTTGAAAGGAACTATCCCGGCATTTGCCTGGAGCGATTTAGGGAAATCACGGAAAACCTAAATCAGGATGGCCGGACGCGGGATTGAACCGTCGTCCTCCCGAATGCGAGTCCAGTGTCTAACTACTGCGCCATCTCGCTCGGTTTTTGCTTAAGAATTTTCGACAACGCCATCCCCAGCCTCTTACCACTCTCAACAGTTCATGTGGCACATTTCCGTGTTACATTCAGTTACAGACCTCATTGTCATCCTTGCTAAAACTTATACATTATGTTTTATGTAGTCTGCCTATGTTCCGACTAACACCTCTTGGTAACTGACGTAAAAGTATCTTCCTTATTTGGGAAGTCTACCGGGTAAGAACTAAAGAATATCCGTTGTGTGACCAGAACATGTGCAGCTGAAAATTTTAAGCCTTTATTTGCATTTCATGTCCTTGTGTTAATCCTTTTACAGTGCTTGAAACCTGGTTGGTAGGTAACCAGAGAGCGCACAGGATAAGTTTAAGGTCGTGGATGGGGCCACAGACAGCTACTGTGGGTTGCACAATCAAACACACAACTTTATTTTCTAAGAACCACTTACTTACACAAAAAGATCACAATTAACAACGCGGCAGAAGACTTAGTTAAAGAAAACTTGAGATGCTTGCCGGGCTTAAGGCCCCAAAACCACAGTAAACACAAGAACGACTGAAGGCCTGGCTTAGAAATCAAAAGCAACCAAAAGTAGTATGTAATTTTTTTTAATGCTGAAGGCCTACACTACACGTCTGAAGGACAACTGTAATTAAAGCAAATCAAAAAATTTTTCTAACCAAGAAATTTCCTTTTGAATTTACAACAGAACAGCCGGAGCCCGATTAAGGAAATATTAACGTATTGCACAGCTGAAGGCCACAAACAAATTTGAAACAACGGCTGAAGTCCTAGACAAGAAGCCAGATAAATAATTTTGAATTAATACAAATTTTCCTTTAAAGAATACACACGGCTGAAGGGGTTCATGCAAATCCTTGGCTGAAGGCCACACATAACACATGGAACAATTAACGGCTTAGGGCCTGGATTACAAACAATTTCAGATAGAACAATTTTTAAGAAAATTTTTTTTTATTAATCAATGCTCAAAATTTTAATTTAACACGGCTGAAGGCCTTTATGTAAAATTTAAAAAATTGAATTAATACACTGCGGAAGGCCTCGTACAATACTTCAACTAAAATGAAAATCACAATATAAACAAACAGAACAAATGGTGCTCAGAAGTGTTCCAAGGGTCGGCCTGGGAAGGTAGTTCAAACGTAAGGTGAGGTGAGACAGGCAGCCAAGAGTTAAAGTTAGGTAATCGGATGGCAACACAAACTTGGGACAGCCCAAGGACCGACCAACAATTTAACCAATTCCCTTACGTCCGACTAACGCCACAACGATGGAAAATGCTGGCTGAGGACGACGAGAAAACGAACAGCACTGCTAGCCCGAACGGCCCAGGGGCCAACAATCCGCAGATGAATGCAGAGATGTCACAATAGTTGAGGTTTCATAACAGGTTAACTAATCACTCAACTTCGGCGTCCAGGTTCGGTGGGCAACGAACTTTGTCGCTCTCGCAGCTAGCACCTCATGATTCGACAGTGCGTGCAATCCATCAGCGGTCCTGGTCTGGCCTCACGACGCAGAGACGTGCCTGCTGCTCCGTCCCAACCGAATCACTCAATCCAGCATGCAGACAGCATTAAAATAACTGCCCAGTCAAAACCACACAAGCTACACACCGTTCTGTGTAACACGTCCACAAACAACTCGAACAATACTAAAACCAGTCACTGTGGAACAACAAGGACAAATCACAAGTCGGCACATAGAGAGAACACAGAAGCGCTCGGCGACCAAACACACGTCGTCCTATAAGACGACCGACCGAACGACCAACCGAGATCGTCCCTACTCAAGTCATGTGTGTTGACAACAGTCGGGCGAATCATGGCTGTCCAGGCCTCACTGCTACTTTGCCCCGACTGAACTCCGGATGCATGCCGACCCAGAGACACTGGCTCGGACCCAACCATGCAGGGGTAACACCCAACATCTCCGCACAAGCAAGGAACTGACGCACGTCCCACAAGATGACCAACTGAAGGGGCCCAGAAACGGTCGGGCAAGTACTCGCTGTCCTGACCTAACTGGTGCTCAGTCCCAACTCCCTTGATGTCTGTTCGCAACTTGGACACACGACGACCCGGAGACACAGGCTCAGATGCAACCATCCAGAGGGAACACTTGCCCATTGGCCACCCGATATCTCTGCACAAGGAAGGAACCGATCCACGTCCAGCAAGATGACCAATTGAAGGGTCCCAGAAGCGATTGGAAGACCAAATACACGTCACCTGATGAGACGACCGACCGAATGGCCAACCATCGGTCGTCCCTGCTCAAGTCTCCCTCTGTCAGACAGTGCATGTGTGTCGCCAGCGGTCGGGCGAGTACTGTCCGTGCAGACCTCACTGGAGCTGCATCCCGACTCTCTTGACGTCCATTCACAACTTGGTCACACGACGACCTGGAGACACTGGCTCGGACCCAACCATGCAGAGGGAACCGAGCCACATCCCGCAAGATGACCAACTAAAGGGGCCCAGAAGTGGTCAGAAGACCAAATACACGTCGTCCTATGAGACGACCGACCGAACGACCAACCAAGGTCGTCCCCACTCAAGTCACGTGTGTCGGCAATGGTCGGGCGAGTCGTGGCTGTCCGGCCCTTCCTGGAGCTCCATCCCGACTCAACTCACGACACACCATGACCCGGAAATACTAGCGGTCGCTTCAAATAGTAGGACAGTGCTCTTATCGATAAGCGCTGCTGCTGCCACTCACTGACAGGAAAGCCAACAACTCAGTCACACCAGTAAATCGAATAAGAAACGAGACGGCAGTACCGCAAAGACAAGATGTCAAGTAATAAATGGCACGAACACGAGCCGCGCACGGCTCAGTGCTGAGAATTTTTGTCTGTTGACGTTGGTTTGTTATTATTTTATGGATAAAATACTAACAAGCCAACGTCAGACAGACAAGTTATTTATTGGTATGTTAAGGCTATCTAAAGCTCTTGCCTAGATCAGTATCACTACTCAAGTATTAGGCACTGATGAAGTAACTAAAGAAGAAAAGGAGTGTGGGTACCTGAGCTAGTCCCTGGAGGACTCTGTTGGTAAACAGTACGTAGTAGCCAGCCCACGCAGACAGCGGTGTCAGAACAGTCAGAATAGATGAGACGAGAATGCCGAACAACAGGACGACTTTACCACCGAAGCGATCAGCAAGCACGCCGCCTGGTATGTGCCCAACCGTATAGCCATAGTAGAAGCCTGCGAGGATCTCTCCTTGCATATGCTTATCCCACATGAACTCTCCATCCTGAAATAAAGATACAATGAAAATGTTTCTGATATGTTTCTTTGACATTGTACATTAAAACTTTACTGATACACCACACATGAAATTCAGCTAGAATGTTGTTGTGCAATGTAAGATACCCAGAACGGGTTTCATTGATGTGAATGATTGTTGACGGGATTTTGTGCGTGACTCACTGTTCATCGTTAAAAACAGTCGTCAATTTCTTGAATAATGCAGGAATTTAATGCGCTACTGGAGTGTAACCTGCTATCAGCCGTTTTTCCAACATAAAATACTCAATAATATTGAAATTTGGCGATTGTAGAATACGCAAAAATAGGCGTTATTTCACAAACAGGATTATCACATCAACATCAGACTCAACAAGCGTGTGAATGGACACGTCGTCATGTTAGAACGAAATCCCCTTTAGAGAACATGCCTTTATAATGCAATGATCACTACTGCAAAATGGTATGATCTGCTGATAATTACTCTGGAGAGCCAAAGAAACTCGTATACGTGCCTAATATCGTGCAGGGCCCCCGCGAGCACGCAGAAGGGCCGCAACACGACGTGGCATGGACAAGACTAATACCTGAGGTAGTGCTGGAGGGAACTGCCACCATTAATCCTGTAGGGCTGTCCATAAAACCGTAAGAGTACGATGGGGTGGAGATCTCTTCTGAACAACGCGTTGCAAGATATCCCAGATATTCATGTCTGGGGAGTTTGGTGACCAGCAGAAGCGTTTAAAACTCAGAAGATTGTTTCTGGAGCCATTCTGTAGCAATTCTGGATGTATGGGGTGCCGCATTATCCTGCTGGAATTTCCCAAGTCCATCGGAATGCACAATGGACATGAATGGACGCCGGTGATAAGACAGGATGCTTACGTGCGTGTCACCTGTCAGAGTCGTATCTAGACGTATCAGGGGTCGCACATCACTCGAACTGCACACGCCCCACACCATTAAAGAGCCTCCACCAGCTTCAACAGTCCCCTGCTGACATGCAGGATCCATGGATTCATGAGGTTGTCTGCATTCCCGCACACGTCCATCTGCTCGATACAATTTGAAATGAGACTCGTCCGACCAGACAACATACACTCCTGGAAATGGAAAAAAGAACACATTGACACCGGTGTGTCAGACCCACCATACTTGCTCCGGACACTGCGAGAGGGCTATACAAGCAATGATCACACGCACGACACAGCGGACACACCAGGAACCGCGGTGAGGGCCGTCGAATGGCGCTAGCTGCGCAGCATTTGTGCACCGCCGCCGTCAGTGTCAGCCAGTTTGCCGTGGCATACGGAGCTCCATCGCAGTCTTTAACACTGGTAGCATGCCGCGACAGCGTGGACGTGAACCGTATGTGCAGTTGACGGACTTTGAGCGAGGGCGTATAGTGGGCATGCGGGAGGCCGGGTGGACGTACCGCCGAATTGCTCAACACGTGGGGCGTGAGGTCTCCACAGTACATCGATGTTGTCGCCAGTGGTCGGCGGAAGGTGCACGTGCCCGTCGACCTGGGACCGGACCGCAGCGACGCACGGATGCACGCCAAGACCGTAGGATCCTACGCAGTGCCGTAGGGGACCGCACCGCCACTTCCCAGCAAATTAGGGACACTGTTGCTCCTGGGGTATCGGCGAGGACCATTCGCAACCGTCTCCATGAAGCTGGGCTACGGTCCCGCACACCGTTAGGCCGTCTTCCGCTCACGCCCCAACATCGTGCAGCCCGCCTCCAGTGGTGTCGCGACAGGCGTGAATGGAGGGACAAATGGAGACGTGTCGTCTTCAGCGATGAGAGTCGCTTCTGCCTTGGTGCCAATGATGGTCGTATGCGTGTTTGGCGCCGTGCAGGTGAGCGCCACAATCAGGACTGCATACGACCGAGGCACACAGGGCCAACACCCGGCATCATGGTGTGGGGAGCGATCTCCTACACTGGCCGTACACCACTGGTGATCGTCGAGGGGACACTGAATAGTGCACGGTACATCCAAACCGTCATCGAACCCATCGTTCTACCATTCCTAGACCGGCAAGGGAACTTGCTGTTCCAACAGGACAATGCACGTCCGCATGTATCCCGTGCCACCCAACGTGCTCTAGAAGGTGTAAGTCAACTACCCTGGCCAGCAAGATCTCCGGATCTGTCCCCCATTGAGCATGTTCGGGACTGGATGAAGCGTCGTCTCATGCGGTCTGCACGTCCAGCACGAACGCTGGTCCAACTGAGGCACCAGGTGGAAATGTCATGGCAAGCCATTCCACAGGACTACATCCAGCATCTCTACGATCGTCTCCATGGGAGAATAGCAGCCTGCATTGCTGCGAAAGGTGGATATACACTGTACTAGTGCCGACATTGTGCATGCTCTGTTGCCTGTGTCTATGTGCCTGTGGTTCTGTCAGTGTGATCATGTGATGTATCTGACCCCAGGAATGTGTCAATAAAGTTTCCCCTTCCTGGGACAATGAATTCACGGTGTTCTTATTTCAATTTCTAGGAGTGTATTTTCAGTCATCAACAGTCCAGTGTCTATGATGACGGACGCATGCAGAGACATAAAGCTTTGCGTCGTGCAGTCGTCAAAGGTACACGATATTTCGTTGAATGGTTCGCATGTTGACACTTGTCGATGGCCCAGCATTGAAATCCGCAGCAATTTGCGGAAGAGTTGCACTTCTGTCACGTTGAACGATTATCTTCTGTCGTCGTTGGTCCCGTTGTTGCAGGATCTTTTTCCGGCCCCAGCGATGTCCGAGATTTGATGTTTTGTCGGATTCCTAACATTCTCGGTACACTAGTCATATGGTCTCACAGCAAAATCCCCATTTCGTCACCACCTCGGAGAGGCTGTGTCCCATCGCTCGTGCTGCGACTGTAACACCACGTTCAAACTCAGGTAAATCTTGATAACGTGCCATTGTAGCAGCAGTAACCGATCTAAGAAAGGCGCCACACACTTGTTGTCTTATATAGGCGTTGCCGACCGTAGCACCGTATTCTGCCTGTTTGCATATCTCTGCATTTGAATACGTATGCCTATACCAGTTTCTTTGGCGCTTCAGTGTATATGCCCGCGTGAAACATTATACTTTTTGCAAAAAGACAGGTGTGAATGCTCGTTTTTCCTGGTGTTCTGCAGATAAAAAAACATACTTCGTTAGGACGTAATGTAAAAGTAGAATAGTCAGACGGTCCCGGCGGAGGTTCGAGTCCTCCCTCGGGCATGGGTGTGTGTGTTTGTCCTTAGCATAATTTAGGTTAAGTAGTGTTTAAGCTTAGGGACTGATGACCTTAGCAGTTTAGTCCCACAAGGCTTCACACACATTTGAACATTTTTTGAGAATAATCAGATCACAATAAATTTCATAGGTCGACAGTCCATTTTTACGCTTGTTGCATCACTGCAAGCTATTCTTTGCATTCACATTGCTCATGAGAGTTTTTGCATATGCAGCTCTACGAGAAAAGCTTCGTGTGCCCACCGCACTGTCTTCGTTGATAGTGTATTCTATAAAGTCCTTGAAGTCAGCGTTCTGTTCTGTTATAGTGGTCTTTTAGTTGCAGGTAACAATTTTCGTAGAACCCTCCTAATCACACAAGGAAGTTTAGTTTTTCTTTCTTTCAGATGTGAAACTGTTGTCAGAGGTTGGCTTATCAAGAGGAATGCAAAAGGTTGTCCTCATCAGGGTCTCAGGTTTCATCATTATGGTAGTTCAACTGAATACCAAAAGGATAAAAGACCTAATACCGACTTCCGCTTTCCCTTTGAGAAATTCATGCCGAAATTTATCCTTCTTGTTAATAACCTTTCTGTTAATCAAAGCTTTATTAGGCACAATCTCATCCGGAAAGAATGCGTGGCATGCGTGACGAACACATGCTCGTGTAACAATCGTACCACTATTTCGTCTGACTCCGGTAGCTGAGTGGTCAGCGTGACAGAATGTCAATCTCAAGGGCCCGGGTTCAATTCCCGGCTGGGTCGGAGATTTTCTCCGCTCAGGGAGTGGGTGTTGTGTTGTCCTAATCGTCATCATTTCATCCCCATCGACGCGCAAGTCTCCGAAGTGGCGTCAAATCGAAAGACTGGCACCCGGCGAACAGTGTACCCGACGTGAGGCCCTAGTCACACGACATTTACATTTACCACAATTGCAGTCATGTCACTTCCACAAGACAGGCCTCATGATACGTGAATTCTGGTAAGTTCCTACTCAACAATCTGCTCATTTACCAGAAGCACATCATCATCATCATCCATTTGCGTTATACAGCTCTGCTTAATCAAAACAGTATTAGAGTTTACATTTTCTCACACACAATTGTTGTTCAACTTGATGTAGAGCTTCCAGTCATTTACATTTTATCACTCTCTGCGCTTTACTTAGATACTCTCTTAAACCTTAAAGGAAATGTTAGATGAAAGGAGGTCCCAGTCTCATAGGGACAGAAATAATCATTATAAATATGGGTAAAATCTACTCCCGACAGTGAATGGCGATGTTGGCGACAATAGCCGAAAAGTCAAAGAAATGGTCCAACGGGGAAATCAAAGAAAATTTTAAAGACCTTTAGAGCCCCTTGCTAGAATAATTCGACTTCCTGAGCCAGGGTAAATTTACGTCAGCCGCAACTTACCTTGCGCCCGCCGGGACCCTCGAGCACCAGCTCGCCCGGGCAGGAGTCAGGGTCGCGGACCAGCTGGATACCTCCAGTGGCGTCTCTCTCCTGTAACGCCGTCCCGTTGACCATGTCGACGATGGCCACCGAGATGTTGACGCGCGTCGCGTAGCTGATGGCCAGCCCCAGTGTATTAAGTAGCAGCATGGTGTAGCGCGTCTTCCAGAACCCTGCGTCATGAACCGAAAGGTAGTCACTTCATATCATTTGAGGTCGATAAAGGGTTGTTTCTGCCAGCATTACTGTGCTATTTCACAGTTGACATTTCTTAACGTCTGTATGTCTGTTAGGGAAATAATCAAGACGAAGCAGTATTTAAGAATGACAAGATGTAGAAAAAGCAGACACTCATTCACAGTTTTCTAAAAAATATTTCATATCATTTAATATCGGTGCCGTCTTATTTCGTCAAATAATTGCATTATTGAAGAATTGTTGCTGTTACGGGATACAAGTTATAATTTCCTTTGAATTTACTTTGCTGAAAGGGCAGCGCGACCGGTTTCGAATTTATACTGTGTTCGTCAGACTGCTTATACGCTTGTGTTAAATTACGTGGACGTCGGATGTAAGTGAGGTACCATGAAATTATCTGTAACATTCGGTTTCATAGTCTTTCTTCAACGAATAACACTCATGCTGTTTTTCATGGCTTTACATACACCCATTGCGGTCATCACTACTATTCAAGTTCGTTAGGCAACAACACAAACTATCTTTTTTTGTCATTCGTTTTGACATCATTCGTTGGAGAAAGACGATGAAAACAAATGTTCCAGACTTTAAATTCACAACAACTTACTTGAAAACCCATGTCCATGTGCTTTGTTATAAAACATGTAAGCCATCTGATAAAGAAACCTGAAACGCTGTTTTTTTTTTTCTATGAAGTAAACCAAAACGTGATTCTGGCTGGTTGATGCTGTACACTATCAACAATCAAAATTCAGCGTTTCATTAAAGATGTTTTAGTTTACTTGGTTGGGGATGTGGAAGTAAATTGATCACGGCCTTGTCAAAGTTAACAGACCGGAATCCCAGTGAGATTTTTTTTTCCGACGAAGAAAGAAAATTTAAATCGTGTTGGTTGGATGAGTATTAGGACCTTAATTTTCGCGAGTACCACTGCAGTGACTTAACGATTATACCACATCTCTGAGTCAGAAAGAAAGTAGAAATTATGCCGGCCAAATATATTTTAAAATCACTTTAAAATCGTCTCAATGGTTAAATGAGGTGAAAAGACTTCTTTTTACCTCTAGCAAATTTTTAAAGAACAGCCGTGTTTTCTAAACCGTGATAAACGATATCATCCTTCCAGAGTTACACAGCTATTTAGTGGTTTCACGACTGCTACAACTCGATGCTAGGGATTCTTTTTTCTGTCCTGTGTAATTGACACGGAAATTACACTCCTGGAAATGGAAAAAAGAACACATTGACACCGGTGTGTCAGACCCACCATACTTGCTCCGGACACTGCGAGAGGGCTGTACAAGCAATGATCACACGCACGGCACAGCGGACACACCAGGAACCGCGGTGTTAGCCGTCGAATGGCGCTAGCTGCGCAGCATTTGTGCACCGCCGCCGTCAGTGTCAGCCAGTTTGCCGTGGCATACGGAGCTCCATCGCAGTCTTTAACACTGGTAGCATGCCGCGACAGCGTGGACGTGAACCGTATGTGCAGTTGACGGACTTTGAGCGAGGGCGTATAGTGGGCATGCGGGAGGCCGGGTGGACGTACCGCCGAATTGCTCAACACGTGGGGCGTGAGGTCTCCACAGTACATCGATGTTGTCGCCAGTGGTCGGCGGAAGGTGCACGTGCCCGTCGACCCGGGACCGGACCGCAGCGACGCACGGATGCACGCCAAGACCGTAGGATCCTACGCAGTGCCGTAGGGGACCGCACCGCCACTTCCCAGCAAATTAGGGACACTGGTGCTCCTGGGGTATCGGCGAGGACCATTCGCAACCGTCTCCATGAAGCTGGGCTACGGTCCCGCACACCGTTAGGCCGTCTTCCGCTCATGCCCCAACATCGTGCAGCCCGCCTCCAGTGGTGTCGCGACAGGCGTGAATGGAGGGACGAATGGAGACGTGTCGTCTTCAGCGATGAGAGTCGCTTCTGCCTTGGTGCCAATGATGGTCGTATGCGTGTTTGGCGCCGTGCAGGTGAGCGCCACAATCAGGACTGCATACGACCGAGGCACACAGGGCCAACACCCGGCATCATGGTGTGGGGAGCGATCTCCTACACTGGCCGTACACCACTGGTGATCGTCGAGGGGACACTGAATAGTGCACGGTACATCCAAACCGTCATCGAACCCATCGTTCTACCATTCCTAGACCGGCAAGGGAACTTGCTGTTCCAACAGGACAATGCACGTCCGCATGTATCCCGTGCCACCCAACGTGCTCTAGAAGGTGTTAGTCAACTACCCTGGTCAGCAAGATCTCCGGATCTGTCCCCCATTGAGCATGTTTGGGACTGGATGAAGCGTCGTCTCACGCGGTCTGCACGTCCAGCACGAACGCTGGTCCAACTGAGGCGCCAGGTGGAAATGGCATGGCAAGCCGTTCCACAGGACTACATCCAGCATCTCTACGATCGTCTCCATGGGAGAATAGCAGCCTGCATTGCTGCGAAAGGTGGATACACACTGTACTAGTGCCGACATTGTGCATGCTCTGTTGCCTGTGTCTATGTGCCTGTGGTTGTGTCAGTGTGATCATGTGATGTATCTGACCCCAGGAATGTGTCAATAAAGTTTCCCCTTCCTGGGACAATGAATTCACGGTGTTCTTATTTCAATTTCCAGGAGTGTACCATAAGCGCTCTGCGTTGAAATTTTCTTATATAATGTGAGACAGAATCATGAACATATTTTCAGAAAGTGGTGTCTCACAAATCGAAAGTACAACCATCGTCAGGTTCTGAAAAGCAGTTGTAGTCTCATATTAGGCGATTGTAAAATCACGGACGTCAGATAATAAAACCAGAAAGTTGTCTGTTGCCACGTCATAATATAAATTACATCGTCAATAAACAAACTGTGTTGTGCAGTATCCATAAATACTGATTGCTGATGTAACATGAAAGAGTTCACTGTCTATCACAATTTATAGTATACTGACAATGTAATTTAGATTACGAGGGGACAACAGTGACAGACTCATGATTTCATTAGTATATCTGATGTCAATGATTCTATATTCGCCTAATATAATGCTGTAAATGCTTTTAAAAACCGAAACTGCTTGTTAAATTAAAGATTTTATCAGCAGCTTGAGCTGGTAATCATGACATTTTTCAGAATGAGGATTGTGTTTTCTTATTTGTTGAGCTTGACACAGAACTGTTTAGTTAAGACTCCTATTTCCGTGTTAGAAACCTTGTGGGACATAAAGCAGCTTTCTGCAAGAAGCAATATGTTAATATATGCTGTATATCAGTATGTAATTTACGATGATTAAAACTATAAAATATTATTTTATTGGGAGGGGGAGAAGAACTCCTTAGTTTTTTATATAAGGAGAAAACATAAACTTCATGCAGACTTTTGTAGTGATACGCGAATATACTTCAATAAGGGGTTGCAGTATCTTCGAATGTTTTAAACGTCTGACCGAGCAAGTAGTTTCGAATATCAACTTTTCACTACAGATCACTGAGCTTCCACCATGAGCTGCTTTTAGCATTAACAGTGTGCTGAATGTGACATTTCGATGGAGTCGAACATGTGCCTCAGGTGGGGTGCATACGGACGTGTAACAGTATTCATAAATGGGAACATAAAACGACATTCACTCGAATGCTGTAACAGTGGTAGATCTAGATGTACTACACAGGGCAACCAGTATCAAAACGAGAACAGAGGGCACGATAACTATTCAGCTTAACAACAATTTGAAAGTGCTGTCTGAAACTGGTACAGAGCCTAAGGCGGTGTAATACGCGTCTTGTGTTAGGAAATCAACACTATCTGGCGCTACGTTAAAGCATGTGCAAATAGGCGACGGTTAATTTATCTGGGAAAGTTCCAACGTGAGAAGAACAACGTTGTAACTCACGTGCTGAGATATCGTAAAGACAAAACTTTTTCTCTGCGTGACTGGGGACTTTATCACGATATTTACTGTATGTGACCTGCTGATCCTCGGCTGATAATAACAGTTAAATGGCAGTTTTGAGCACATGTGCATTTGAAACTGAACAACTACTAAAGATTTATTGCTGTAACATTTTTTCTCAGTTTATTGTGAAGACTCATCAGTGGAAAAATGTGCGATACTCACGCACAATGTATAGTATCCCATTTTCAATTTGTAAGCAATACACACAAATAGTCAGAGCCCTCAGCATAATCCACAAAGTCATACAACATGTTGAAGGGGGGTGTGGACGAGCAACGAGGTCTTAAGTTGAAGCTGGACGGGGATTGTGATCGATGACAGAAAAGATGAGTGCTGTTGCCAACTTGGTACTAGCCGGTACCATTTGGAGATGTACTGTCCTCATTGGACATTAATAAGCCAACATCCGATTGGAATAACGACAGTTTTTTAAGCTGTGACTTCCATTTTTTCATATTCTCTTACAAAGGAAGATCGAGCAATACAGCTCCCGTTTAACTCTTGCATCGTTTTACAAATATTTGACATAAATATTAACATCAGTGTGATCGGAAAGCAGTTGAGATCACTAAACTTGAACAAGATCCCAGGGCGCGATGGAATCCCTGTCTTACTCTGTCTGGAATTTACACACAAGTTAGCCCTTCTCTTAATCATAAAATATCGTATAAAGGCACAGGTCACAAACTCTTCCGGCAGCTGAAGTGATCCAAAAACGACTGCCAAAAACAATTAACCTCCATCTGTTGCAGAATGTTACAACATATTCTGAGCTCAAACGTAACGAGATATCTCGAACAGAATGATCTCTTCCACACCAATCTTGAGGAACCTAAGTCGGACATTTCGCATATGACGCCATGAAAGCAATGGATCAAGGCAGTCAAGTGACTTAAGCATTTGTTGATTTCTGAAAATCGTTTGACTCTGCATTACATCAACGCCTATTAACGAAAGTAGCAGCGTAAGAGGTATCAATTCGTGTCTGGATAATGATTTTGTGGGGGAAAGTCATCGATAGATGTAAAAGTTGGTTAAGATGTCCCCTTAGAAGAGTGTTGGAACACTTGCTGGTGGCATACTTCGGTTTGGTAGTAAGATACAAGGAAAATGCAGTCAGTATACCAAGGAATTTGCTTACAAAACACTCATGATGTGCATCATACAATATTGATCAAGTGTGTGGGACCAATACCACTTATATTTTTAAATGGGTACTCAGGGCCCCACAGCCCCAGTTGCAAGTTGCCTATCTAATGGCTTCCAGGGGCTACAATTTTAATTTTCAGTATTTCAAGTAATTATTGACCAAATTTAAAAATTTAAAAAGTTTTCATAATCTATTCATTAAGTGGTACAATCTTACATCAAAGGTTTAACACAGTAAGACACTACTCCAGTTAGAAACTGTTTTGTCTTGAGTCAGTGTAACTGACGGCACACAGAGTATCCACAGTACCAGGTGCATTCAAGTTCTAAGGCCTCCGATTTTTTTCTCCGGTCTGGAAAGAGATAGAAACATGCGCATTGTTTTAAAATGAGGCCGCGTTCATTGTCAATACGTCCTAGAGATGGCAGCACCGTATGGCAGACGGAATTTTACCGCCAGCAGCGAGAATGAGAACTGTTTTAAATACTTAAAATGGCGATGTTTTCCTTACTTGAACAGCGTGCAATCATTCGTTTTCTGAATTTGCGTGGTATGAAACCAATTGAAATTCATAGGCAGTTGAAGGAGACATGTGGTGATGCAGTTATGGATGTGTCGAAAGTGCGTTCGTGGGTGCGACAGTTTAATGAAGGCAGAACATCGTGTGACAACAAACCGAAACAACCTCGGGCTCGCACAAGCCGGTCTGACGACATGATTGAGAAAGTGGAGAGAATTGTTTTGGGGGATCGCCGAATGACTGCTGAACAGATTGCCTCCAGAGTTTGCATTTCTGTGGGTTCTGTGCACACAATCCTGCATGATGACCTGAAAATGCGAAAAGTGTCATCCAGGTGGGTGCCACGAATGCTGACGGACCACCACATGGCTGCCCGTGTGGCATGTTGCCAAGCAATGTTGACGCGCAATGACAGCATGAATGGGACTTTCTTTTCGTCGGTTGTGACAATGGATGAGACGTGGATGCCATTTTTCAATCCAAAAACAAAGCGCCAGTCAGCTCAATGGAAGCACACAGATTCACCGCCACCAAAAAAATTTCGGGTAACTGCCAGTGCTGAAAAATGATGGTGTCCATGTTCTGGGACAGCGAGGGCGTAATCCTTACCCATTGCGTTCCAAAGGGCACTACGGTAACAGGTGCATCCTACGAAAATGTTTTGAAGAACAAATCCCTTCCTGCACTGCAACAAAAACGTCCAGGAAGGGCTGCGTGTGTGCTGTTTCACCAAGACAACACACCCGCACATCGAGCTAACGTTACGCAACAGTTTCTTCATGATAACAACTTTGAAGTGATTCCTCATGCTCCCAACTCACCTGACCTGGCTCCTAGTGACTTTTGGCTTTTTCCAACAATGAAAGACACTCTCCGTGGCCGCACGTTCACCAGCCGTGCTGCTATTGCCTCAGAGATTTTCCAATGGTCAAAACAGACTCCTAAAGAAGCCTTCGCCGCTGCCATGGAATCATGGCGTCAGCATTGTGAAAAATGTGTACGTCTGCAGGGCGATTACGTCGAGAAGTAACGCCAGTTTCATCGATTTCGGGTGAGTAGTTAATTAGAAAAAAAATCAGAGGCCTTAGGACTTGAATGCACCTCGTACATCCATCCAGTGTTTGAGAATGAGTCTTCCAACAATCGTTACGCCTAATTTCAAAACTTTTCGTAACTTCTTCTCACTGATACCCACTCCTCCCTACTCCTAGCACTCCGTCTCTCACTCCGCTCACCCATCCCCCTCCCGCCCCTCCCACTCCCACACAAAATAATGAATGAGATAAAGTTTATTGTCTATTTCATTTTCGCAGTTCGCACTGTAAAACTTCAGTTTCAGGCATGATGTCTTAATTTTTTCACTTCTTCATTAACTAACTCTATTAGCAGCACATTTTTCAAACAGTATCCACGTATACCACTGAGTGGAACTGCAAAATCATTTCATTGTACGACACACAAACGTTATTATTCGTTTTTCACTGGGATTCTGAATCTTTAAAGAAACGGTTGTCAAACTATTTTGGCCCCAGAACGCTTTTACGGACTCCTAAAGTAAACAAAACCTGGTTTTGCGAACCTTCTTTAATTATAATAATTTAATGAAAATCATACAAAAAGGTACATCATACACTACTGACCTCTACAACAATATACAAAACAACACACACTAACCTAATACACAAAATAACAATGTATTTATTCCACTGTAAACTGATAAGATAAAATTGCTTCCATTTAATGGGCGGACAAAATAACAATGTATTGATTCCACTGTAAACTGATAAGATAAAATTGCTTCCATTTAATGGGCGGTATGAAACTATTTGTGAGGTTCGATACAAAAGAACTGTAGACACATGTCAGATTTAGCATTCAGTCTATTGTGGTATTTTGTCTTTGTAGCTGCATATGCTGAGAATTACGTTTCACACAAATATGTTGTTGCGACGGGAGAAGAACAGAGCCTGTGTGGAAAGTTCTGAATGTTCATCACGAACCCAGCACAAAAAATTATTAAGTGACGTTGTTTTGAACAATGATTCCATGTCTGAATCTGATATTATTTCTAAAAGGGATTCATACGTTTTGTTTGATATATTTTCTGGCTTCTGCAAATTTGGTACAAAAGCATTCTGAACCAATGACTTCATTTTGAGTTTCGTATTCTGTTCTTCAGGAAAATACATCTGAAAAGACGCGTGCATATCATGTAGACACTGGTCGAATTCTTCAAACATTTCATTTGGTAATTCTGCTGTCTCACCAACGAACACACTCAATGTTAAAAAGCTTTCTAGTCCGCTTTTGACAACATAATCCAAAAATCTAACTTTTAAGGCCGTTTGTTTTATTATTAATAATGAAAACTGCTGTCTATTTCTCTTGGAAAGATAATTTCAATTCATTAATGTTTCCAAACATATCTGCCTAAAACGCTAGTCTGAACAACCAAGTCACATCGCTGAAACAGTTCTTTAGTTTAAAAGAAATGTCAGTGATAAAAGCTTGTAATTCAGCTCTTAGTCCAAATAATCTTGGTAGTCTTGTTCGATATATCCTGCGAGATTGTTGATGCTATGCGAAACAATGTAGCTGGAAAGTGGCGTTGTAGAAACATGCTTTGCAGGTTTTTCATTGACGATACATTGTGTTACGTCTGCCACATATGGTTTTATTAAATTCTCAGCTATATTGTGCTCTTTGCGCGCTTGGGCAACGTGATGTTGACGGAATACGATGTCTCCGTGGCTTTTTCATTCATACTTTGAGTCGCGTCCTTCGTAGATCTTCTTAATAATTGTTCTTTCTCATGGATTAAAAATTCTTCATCTTTGTCTTTGCAGTTGTGGTGTATAGTTTCTAAATGTCGGCGCATCTTAACAGGTACCATGGAACTATTCGGACGTAGCTTACTACATAATTTGCAGAGAGTGAGCCGTTAAAATCAGCAAATATGATACTGATGTAAGATTCGCCGTACTATCTTTTTCCACCTTTAACTGGTCATTAGATATTTTACTGCCTGAGACCATGGAGCTTGGAGTCGTTACATCACCTTCTTGAATCTCATAGTCTTGATCGGATATCTCTGAGGTTGATGCCACATCTTTCAAGCAAACCACCTTTGGTCTTTCCATGCAAGTTTTTGTTGCAATACCATTAAGACAACGTTCCATTCTATCTTTTAAAAACAACAATGTAATTTAACAATGTGATATACATGGAATAATATTACCAAAAGGTATTGTATTTTACAACCGTAGTCACTAACAAATATGAATCGAAAATACTGCGGCCCGAGAGTGGTTTGCAGCTACTCCATGCCGAATAGGGCTGTACACTGCAGTCGCAAGCTTAAATATTGTAGTCTCTGCTGTGCGGCTCGGGTTTATGCAGTCCTGGGTAATGAAGCACAGATAACGAAGTGACGAAATCCTTTGAGACTGTTAGAGGTGTTTGTGCAGACGAGAGAGATGGAGACAGCGCAGTGGAATGATCGCAACGTGTGTAGATGAGACAGCATGCAGAGGTAGATGGAGAAAGTGTCAGAACGACCATTGCGTGCATCTGTAATAACGAGTATGGAGTCGACACATACCTGCTCGTACAAGTTAAATTCTTTTATTTGTAGTTTTTGATCGTCGCATTATTGTAGATTTATTATGCTGCTCGTCGCCTCAGTTTCGGCTGTTGTGCACTGAGAGGAAAAACTAAATTTTACAAAACCATTGCCGGTATTATATTTATAATGGTTGGTTTTCTCAGTATGTGACAACATTTGGTGAGATTTTTTCTTTACGTTGATACACACATCAAAAAACGTTTTCCATCACCTCGGCTCCGAGAGTTCCGGAACCGGTACAGAAAATTGGAATTGAGATCAACATAAACATCATTTCCACCCTTTTTATTGCTCATGCAAACTACACACTGCATGTTCTACCACCAAACAGCGGGACATTCAGAGATGGTGGTCTAGTCTGCTGTACACACCGGTATTTCTAACACCCAGTAGCACGTTCTCTTGCAATTATGCATGCCTGTATTCCTCGTGGCGTACGATCCACAAGTTCGTCAAGGCACTGTTGGTCCGATTGTCCCACTCCTCAACAGCGATTCGGCGTAGATCCCTCAGAGTTCTTGGTGGGTCTCGTCGTCCATAAAACAGCCCTTTTCAATCTATTCCAGACATGTTCGATAGGCTTCATATCTGCAGAACATGCTGCTCCTCTCTTCGAGCGATGCCGTTCTCCTGAAGGAAGTCATTCACAAGATGTGCGCGATGGGGGCGCGAGTTCTCGTCCAAGAAGACGAATGCCTCGCCAGTATGCTGCCGTTATGGTTGCACTATCCGTCAGAAGATGGCATTCACGTATCGTACAGCCGTTACAGCGCCTTCCATGATCACCAGCGGCGTACATCGACCCCACGTAATGCCACCCCAAAACAGCGGGGAACCTCCGCCTTGCTGCATTCGGTCTGGACAATGTGTCTAAGGCGTTCAGCATGACTGGGTTGCCTCCAAATACGTCTCCGACGATTGTCTGGTTGAAGGCATATGCGACACTCATCGGTGAAGAGAACGTGATGCCAAACCTGAGCGGTCCATTCGGCATGTTGTTGAGCCCATCTGTACCGCGCTGCATGGTGTCGTGGTTGCAAAGATGGACCTCGCCATGGATGTCGGGAGTGAAGTTGAGCATCATGCAGCCTATTGCGCACAGCTTGAGTCGTAACACGACGTCCTGTGGCTGCACGAAAAGCTTTATCCAACATGGTGGCGTTACTGTCAGGATTCCTCAGAGCCATAATCCATGGGTTACGATCATCAACTACAGTAGTAGCCCTTGGGCGTGTCATCGACAGTTCCTGTCTCTCTGTATCTCCTCCATGTCCGAACAACATCGCTTTGGTTCACTCCGAGACGCCTGGCCACTTCCCCTGTTGAGAGCCGTTCCTGGCACAAAGTAACAATGCGGACTCGTTAGAACCGCGATATTGACCATCTAGGCATGGTTGAACTACAGACAACACGAGCCGTGTACCTCCTTCCTGGAGGAACGACTGGAACTGATCGGCTGTCATGCCCCCACCGTCTAATAGGCGCCACTCATGCATGGTTGTTTACATTTTTGAGCGGATCTAGTGACATTTCTTAACAGTTAAAAGGACTGCTGTGATACAATATCCACAGTCAAAGTCTGTCTTCAGGAGTTCTGGGAACCAGGGTGATGCAAAACTTTTTTTTACGTATGTATTATTTTAGCGAAGTCCCGTCAGAGGTTCTGCTGAGTCCCAGGCACCGTGCAGCGTAGTTTGAGTATCGCTGCTTTAAAGAATCGGGTTAGGGAGGGAGGAGGGTTACTGGTATAGAACTAACAAAGTATATTGAATGCATGGACACATGTTTGGTTGATACACGAGCAAGTGTCATGGACATGCTGAAAAACTTAAACTTGCAGACACTTGAAAACGCCGGTTGCTGTGGCCGAGCGGTTCTTGGCGCTTCAGGCTGGAACCACGCGACCGCTACGGTCGCAGGTTCGAATCCTGCCTCGGGCATGGATGTCCGTGATGTCCTTAGGTTAGTTAGGTTTAAATAGTTCTAAGTTCTAGGGGACTGATGACCTCAGATGTTAAGTCCCATAGTGCTCAGAGCCATTTGAACCATTTTTGAACACTTGAAAACAGACGTCAACTTTCCCGCGAAAAACAATTTACAGGACTTTAAGAAGCAGTATTAAGAGAGGTTTCTAGGAATATTCTACAGCCCCCGACATATTGCTCCTGTACGAACCACGAATTCGTATAGACTAAATACATAGATCACAGAGGTGTACAAGCAATCGTGCTTTCCCTTCCTCATACGCAAATGGGACTGGAAGAACCCATAATACATATTCTGACGGGTATTATCCACTGCCATGTACTTAACGGTGATACCCAGAATCTGTCATATCTTTGGTTGCAGACGAGACGCTGTCAGTTTTCAATGCGGTAAAGATATTAATCCGGTGTTTGCAGAATAATTGAAAGCGAAAAGTTCGTAAGAATGGGAATCGCACGCTCATATTTAAATTTGTTTACGGTAAACATGGGATAAACTTCGGCTTGATTTATTTGTTTACGTTTCTGTTTCGTGTAAAAGGAAGTAACTAGTGTTTATACACAGAAATTTACGTAGATCTGATTTCGCTGAAATTTGTGTAATTTTATTTAGTGCTGGAAGTCGCCATCGGTCGGCTTGATTTTTTTATGTATTTCCGCCAGCATAAACACTACTGTATAAGGTCAGTAATATGTTCCAACACGTAATTTCGTGTAATCATATTTAATAGGACGAGCTTGTGTGACAATGTGTATGCTGCCACAAGTAATTTAATATTTTGGAATTGGTGGATGGGGATTGTGAATTGCGCTTTCACTGAGGCGAATGCAGTGAAATAAAAGAAGGGTTTCATAGTGAAGCTCTCCGATGAGCGTGTAGGTTATGAGTGAAAGACAGGAAAATCACAGAAGAAAAGGCGAAGATTTGTGCCTTCAAGCAGAGGCTGAGGCCACGAAAATTGATTTGGAGCAGCTGAGGAAGAAAAAATAAAGTGGGATGTGTGAAATGTAAAATGAATGAGGCGAAAACGGAATAGTTCGGATAATTGTGTTATCATTAATCTAAAAAATAGCTACAGCATGTTACGTGTTGAAGAGTATGAGCCCCATTCAGCTGTCGAAGAAAGTAGGGAGAGAGTTAAGTTCAGTAGAAGAACACACACAGGTCCTGTTGCAATGCAGCAGTCATTGGAAGGGTGCAGCTCAACAACTGCATGAAAAACCAGGATAACAGGGTTAGTGCACCGGGTCAGAAGTATTGTAAAACCTAGTGACATAGTGATATCCTTGACTAAGTTGTAGAGGATACTGAGGCACTGACCAGAGATCTGTGTAACGAGGACAAGGCACTGGTAATTGGGAGAGCAAGCAACAGTCTGGTCAAGAACAGAGAATACAGTATGTTGCTATGTGCAGCAACATCTCACTCGGATGTGGGCTTTGTTTAGGTTATGTACCGTCATGATCAATCCTGAATGAAAAAAAAGCCAAGTGATAGCTAATCAGGCACTGCTACTGACTTCGCTTGGGGCTCACATTGGTATTTTGACATCTGTTGCTACTGAGAGAGGGTGATACAAACGGCCTACATCTTAACTAACAGGAAGGGGCAAGACGAATCAAATGAACTGATCGCTGCAAATATAAATAGGGCAGGCCTACGTCACCAATTACGGAATTTATGTGATTACAAGTGTGAAAGATGATCACCTTTTAGGTTAAATACCTCATTTCGACAGACTGCTTTAAAATATGTCCAGATAAATGATATGCCGTACCAAAACATAATCTTGTTTGTATAAGCTTATCATAACGTAACAAAATGTTAGAGGACTGAAAAACAAAGTTAACGAATATTCATCCATCGGTGTTGCTGCTTTACAGATATACTCAGTGGGTATAAGGTCGGCCTGTTATGCAAACTGCTTTATAGTATAAACCCCAAAATTTTTCTGCGCCTTCGTACTATCATCAGTGGATATCCTTTAATCAAATTTGTAAAATAAGAACATATTTTAAATGATGATTATTCTACAAAAATTAGACCTAAAACAGTTTTTGACTTTGTTATTACGTAATTTTTCTACGTTATTTTATTATGTAGGAACCTCTCTACCTTATCGGATACCTGTAGTTCGTCATCTTTCACTAAATGAAGTTAATGTGAGTTTGGTTGGAAAGTTAACACATCTGTTTACAGAGATACGAAACTTTGTTATATGAAAATATATTCTAAGACAAAAAAAGGACGCACCACCAAAGAATTATCCGAGTGGGACGGAAATCGGTAGATGTTATGTATATGTACAGATTAATGAATGATTACAGGTTAAGAAAAAATGGATGATTTATTCAAGAGAAAGAGTTTCACAAACTGTGCTAGTCAATAATGCGTTGTCCCACCTCTGATACTTAAGCAAGCTGTTATTCGGCTTGACAATGATTGACAGAGTTGTTTGATGTCCTCCTGAGGGATATTGTGCCAAAACTTGTGCCAAATTAGATCGTCAAAATCCCGAGCTGGTTGGAGGGCCCTGCCCATAATGCTCCAAATTTTCTCGATTGAGGAGAGATCCGGCGTCCTTGTAGGGTTTGAAAAGCAGGAAGACAAGCAGTAGAAACTCTCGCCGTCTGTGGGCGGGCATTACCTTGCTGAAATGTAAGCCCAGGGTGGCTTGTCTTGAAGGGCAACAAAACAGAGCGTACAATATTGTCGAAGTACCGTTGTGCTGTAAGGGTGCCGCAGATGCCAACGAAAGGGGTGTTGCTATGAAAGGCAATGGTACCCCAGACCACCACTCCTGCCAGTCGGTCCGTCATGGTCGGCGCCAGCAACTTTGGTATCCTACCATTGCCCAGGGTGTTCAAATGGGTCAAAGGGCTCTGAGCACTATGAGACTTAACTGCTGAGGTCATCAGTCCGCTAGAACTTAGAACTACTTAAATCTAACTAACCTAAGGACATCACACACATCCATACCCGAGGCAGCATTCGAACCTGCGACCGTAGCGGTCGCGCGGCTCCAGACTGTAGCGCCCAGAACCACTTGGCCACTCCGGCCGGCTGCCCAGGTTGTCTCCAGCCACGTCTTCGTTGGGCGTCGGGGCTCATTTTGAAGCGGTACTCCTCAGTGAAGACATTTCTGCTCCAGACAATGACATTCCAGGGCGAGGACTTTTCTCTTCACAGTGATGTGGTATCATGGAAATCACAGACATTATAAATAAACAGACAGTTTCAAGGTACACACACAGTAAGCTGATTGGAAGGATGTATATAGTGTGGCAGATTTCAGTTCCAAATTTAACATACCCCCCATCACCCCAAAACGTCTCGAGACTATATTAATAACAAATAGAGAAACTTTAAGACTGTTGTTTTAATGCTTCATATGTTCTACGTAGTCTCCCCACACTTGAGTACAACGCACAGGACCGATGACCTAAGCAGTTTGGTCGCATAAAACTTACCACATCAACGCACAGAACGTTCGTACAACGATACACAGCACTCAAAAAACACCTTCTTTGGAATACTGTTAAACTCGGGGATTACATTGGTTGGAGTTGGAATGTTGATTACGTCGTCAAAGCGTTGACCCTCAGTGTGAATTTCTGCACTTTGTCTTTCTTTTCTCTCTTTAACTAGAAAGGATTGTCGGCATTAATTTTGAGCTGCAATCAAATCATGGCTGACGTCCAGATCGTTATTTGTGTTCGGTAGTCAAGGAGTGTCGGACAAACTTTTCTCCGGCCGGAGTGGCCATGCGGTTCTAGGCGCTACAGTCCGGGGCCGAGCGACCGCTACGGTCGCAGGTTCGAATCCCGCCTCGGGCATGGATGTGTGTGATGTCCTTAGGTTAGTTGGTTTAATTAGTTCTAAGTTCTAGGCAACCGATGACCTCAGAAGTTAAGTCGCATAGTGCTCAGAGCCATTTGATTTGAACAAACTTTTCACACAGTTTAGTTTGCTTCAAATTATTATATAGAATGTCTCTAACGTTTGATTTAGGGATGTTACTCCATTGCAATTTGTGACACAATAATGTTGACACACTACAGCCGAACGTCTGCTGTTTAATATTGCCTATTCACAACTCACTGGTCAAATGCACAGCTGTTGTTTACAATTGGTAGTTCAAGCTACCACTGTAGTTACTGCGCTCAGGTTGCTTATACACTAGGAATAAAAATCAGTCTCAGAACTTTTTTGACAGACGGTGTCTACATAAAAGGACTTGTATCAGTCTTAAACAGTTGCTTCCCAATGAAAATAATAAAGACTGGTAGTAATAAAACATTAAAAAAGAAATCAAAATATCATACACAAGGAAAAGGAAATTATTTGAAATGTTTAAGACCGACTGATTACATATTACAAGAAATATTGTTCTTTCTTATGGAAAGTGATTTTTTTATGGGACTTAACTGCTAAGGTCATCAGTCCCTAAGCTTACACACTACTTAACCTAAATTATCCTAAGGACAAACACACACACACCCGTGCCCGAGGGAGGACCCGAACCTCCGCCGGGACCTGCCAAGGAAAGTGATTAAAAAATCACAAAATCCCCCTGTAATATCTAAAATCAACAATTCAGATAATAATAATCGACAGGGGGATTCTGCGAAATGTGGACCAATAGTAGTAAGCGATCCCTAGAGAACAAGGAACAAAAGATGTCATACGGATACAGGGCCGTAAATGCATGGTTCATCTGCTACAGCATATTTATTAATTCATCGTGTACAGTACAATGGAGCGCACGACATGCTGTAATGAGACCAACGTTAGACAAGGCGTCTGAAGTGCCTTATACTGGCCTCTAAGCATTTGCGAACACGGCCCAGCAGCGACTGTTGCACACATTCAGATGTGCCACCCTGCAACCGAATGACGTCAAAGACAACATGAATGCGTTGGTGCAGTGTCTGCACATTCGGGATGGGCCTCGAATATACGACTTTGTCCAGGAAGAAATCTAAAGGGCTGAGGTCCAGCAACCAGGTAGGCCATGCAATTGGACCATCAGCCGGACTAAATGTTGTCGAGATGCCTCCGCACAGAAATGCGGAACTGACCTGGAGCACCGTCACGTAGTATTAGGGCTTAAGTGTAAGGAGTGTGGTGGGTAGTACAGCACTTCCAAGCCCCCTCGATCAAACAAATCGGTCACAACTTGCGCTGTAGACGCCCGGCCACTGTCCTGCGAAATGTGGGCAGGCTCTGCAAAAAGTGTCACCGCTTCTTCCTCTAAGCTGGTCGCCGGCGTTTCTGCAGGATTCGCTCATTATTTTGCAGGAGATACTTCGGGCGCATGTGGCGCAAATTGTGACCGATTTGTTGGATCTATGGAGCCGGACTTAAGCCCTTGTGATTTCAGAGAAATTTAATATTGAAGGAAGTACTTCATGGCATTCGCTTCAGAACTGTTACACACATTCGTCTGGCAGTAACAGACTGCTCCACTAGAACTATCAGCGCAACTGGCGCTGTTAAGGGCATCTTACGACTAGCACATTGCTGGCAATGGGTTATACACGTTGCTGGGACTACATTGGAGCACCGTAAAACTTTGAAATATGTATCTGGTTTGTGTAAGGCGAAAACAAATATTTGTCACTATTAAAGTTGCAGCCCTCGTTGTTTCGCATATTAACTGAATTATTTATTCCTTCTTTTCACATGAAACTAGTTTGTATTTTTTCTGTCAGTTCAAAAGTGTATTCATTCTTTCAACTGAAACCACTCTTTAATGCCTTAGCTGGCTGACCTATCCATTTATTGTTCAGGGAGAAATCAGTCTGTAGTACTTTCATTAGTTATACTAATGGTGTGGCATATAACAGGCATGCATATGCCCCCAGAGGGTAGCCCTAGCAATAATCGTACGTAAAGACATTTCAGCAGTTACGCCAAACTTAAAATAGGAGTTATACATATTTAACTATCTACTGAATAAACAAATTCTTCGTTTCATGATTTAAAACTGACTGATATATTCCTGTATATTAAGTTCTTCCAGGTTCAGTTAACATGTAACTAGTACATCTGATTACTGGTTGGGGTATAAAATTGATAAAATTGAGCATAAAAGTGCCCTTAGGGGTATGTGCAGAGAAAGGTAACATCGCTAAATTTTGGCGACTGCATTCCATTTAACTGAAAAGGTGTGATGATGTCCAATAACTTAAATTCATTTCAATCTAGCTCTTAAACAATAATTCAGCCATTTGTGCAGAAGCTAAACATATTGTGCAAATCATCAAAATTCTAAGGAAATTAATGAATTATGACAAATATTTCTCGCGAAAAAATCTCTTCCGACAATTGACAGTATATGCTCAAAAAGCAAGCGAGGAAATCATCAAACAATTTAAAAATGTATTATGTCTAATATTTCTTTTGATACCACCTCAGTATTTGTCGAAAAAACATTGTCGGTGATTCGTACAAATCGCGGGAAGAGAGACATGGAGGTTCAATAAATTGAAATAAAAAAGTAATTGTCTATTTATTTAAACATGAATTTATAATGTAGCACCAGTTATTAAGCTTTCAAAGCCAACCAAAAATCCATTTTTAATGTCAGATGTAAGTAAATGAACACACATTTTGAAATTTTAAGAAATGTAACTTTCATACATTTCTCCTTGAAATAAGATAATTTATTTGTCTCCAAAACAGTTGGCCGTCCTAGGCATGGTTCAAGTATAACCGGAAAAATTGGAGTAGTACATCAGTGGAATCACTCAAACCGGAGAAACGGGACCGCGCCTGCTCGTCATCAACGACTTCGCTCAAATTTATGGCATGTACAGGGCTTGTCCAGAAATAAATGACAAAAGTGGGAGCTCACGACGGCCAGTCATTTAGAAATAAATAGTATTTTTGCTAGAGGCTTGGCAAGATACGAGCTATTTATGTTAACTTCTTTCCCAAACAGGGGTCGGCAAAGCGGAAGGAATACAGGAAGTTAATCCTGATTTATATGCCAACTAGCTCCGCAGATGATGAGGGGATTGAAGAACTGTATGACGAGATAAAAGAAATTATTCAGATAGTTAAGAGAGACGAAAATATAATTGTGACGGGGAGTTGGAATTCGATAGTAGGAAAAGAAAGAGAAAGAAAAACTGTAGGTGAATGTGGACTGTGGGAAAGAGCTGCCTGGTAAGACTTTACACAGACCATAATTTAATCATCGCTAACATTTGGTATAAGAACCACAAAAGAGGGTTGAAAACGTGGAAGAGTCCTGGAGAAACTGGAAAGTATCAGATTGATTATATAATGGTAAGACAGAGAATTAGAAACTAGGTTTTAAATTTTAAAACATTTCCAGGGGCAGATGTGGACCCTCACCACAATTTATTGGTTATGAACTGTAGATTAAATCTGAAGAAATCGGAAAAAGGTAGAAAATTGAAGAAATGGGATAAGTTGAAAGAATCAGAGGTTGCTGAGAGTTTCAGAGGGAGCATTGGGCACCGTTGACCACTACAGGTAAAAGAATACAGTAGAAGACGAACAGGTAGCTTTAAGATATGAAATATTGAAAGGAGCAGAGGATCAAATAGGTAAAAAGAAAAGGCCTAGTATAAATCCTTGGATAACGCAGGAGATATTGAATTTAAGTGATGATAGGTGAAAATATAAATATTCAGTAAATGAGGCAAACGAAAGGGAATACAAATGTTTAAAAAATCAGATTGACAGGAAGTGCAAAACTATTAAGCAGGATTGGTTAGAGGACAAACATAAGGTTTTAAAGGCTTATTTCGTTAGAGGACCGATAGATATAGCTTACAGGAAAATTAAAGAGGCCTTTGCGGAAATGAGAAGCAGCTGTATGAACATCAAGAACTCAAATGGGAAACCAGTCGTAAGCAAAGAAGGGAAAGCTGAAAGGTGTAAGGAGTATATAGAGGGACTGTACGAGGGAGATAAACTTGAAAGCAATATTACAGAAATTGAAGTGGACGTAGAAGAAGATGAGATGAGAGATATGATACGGCGAGAAGAATTTGACAGATAAAAGTCGAAACAAGGCCCCAGGAGTAAACGATATTCCGTCATAACTACGATAACCTTGGGAGAGCCAACCATGACAAAAACTCTTCCATCTGGTGCGCGAGATGTGTGAGACAGGCAAAATACCCTCAGACTTAAAGAAGAATGTACTTATTCCAATTCCAAAGAATGACAGGTCTGAAAATTACTGAGCTATCGGTCTAATAAGACAAGGTCACAAAATACTAACACGAATTCTGTGAAGAGGAATGGAAAAACTGGTAGAAGCCGACCTCAGGGGAGATCAGTTTGGATTCCTGAGAAATGTAGGAACAATCGAGGCAGTCCTGACCCTACGACACATCTTAGAAGATAGGTCAAGAAAAGGAAAACCTACGTTTATAGCAGTTGTAGACTTGGAGAAAGATTTTGGCATTGTTGACTGGAATACCCTCTTTGAAATTCTGGAGGTAGCAGAGGTAAAATACAGGGTGCGAAAGGCTATTTAAAACTTGTTCAGAAACCAGATTGCAGTTACAAGAGTCGAAGGGCATGAAAAGGAAGTAGTGGTTGAGAAGGGAGTGAGACAGGGTTGTACCCTATCCCTGATGTTATTCAATATGTACATGGAACAAGCAGTAAAGGAAACCAAAGAAAAATTTGCAGTAGGAATTAAGGTCCAGAGAGAAGCAATAAAAACTTTGAGGTTTGCCGAAGACATTGCAATGCTGTCAGAGACAGCAAATGACTTGGAAGATAATTGAACGGAGTGGACCTTGTCTTGAAAGGAGGATACAAGATGAACATCAACAAAAGCAAAACAAAGATAATGGAATAAAGGCGAATTAAATCAGATGACGCTAAGGGAATTTGATTAGAAAACGAGACACTTAGAGTAGTAATGAGTTTTGCTATTTGGGCAGTGAAATAACTGATGATGGCCGAAGCAGAGAGGATACAAAATGTAGACTGGTAATGGAAAGAGAAGCACTTCCGAAGAAGAGACATTTGTTAACATCGAATATACATTTGAGTGTCAGGAAATCTTTTCTGAAAGTATTTGTCTGGAGTGTTCCCATATATAGAAGTGAAACATGGACGATAAACAGTTTCGACAAGACGAGAACGGGAGCGTTCGACACGTGGTGCTACAGGAGAATGTTGAAGATTAGATGGGTAGATCAAGTAACTAATGACGAGATACTGAATAGAAATTGGGAGACAAGAAATTTGTAGCACAATTGGACCATAGGAAGGAATTGGTTGATAGGACACATTCTGGACATCAAGGGATCACCAGTTTAGTATTTCACGGAAGTACTAGTGGTAAAAATCATAGAGGGAGGCCAAGAGACGATTACAGTAAACAGAAGAAGAGGCTCGCACGGAACAGAGTAGCATGGAGAGCTGCATCAGACCAGTCTTCGGGCTGAAGACCACAACTAAAACGTTACTTACAGTGGAAAGGAACCGTAGTAATACTCCATAAATTGCATTTATTAAGATTTTCATAAAAGACATGAAAGAAAGGCAAAGAAAAATTTGAAATTGCGAAAAAATTTCCAAGGAGGGACTGTAAGGCATACACAAGATTTGCGTATAAAATTACATTGTTTTATTATTTTGTAGTTGATGATTTACACGTACTGAGGAGATATTCATCGTAGAAACAGGGAAACAGTAATTTTCTCGGCATCTTGCACAAGTTTTTAACTCCCACATATTTACAATTACGTTCTTGTTTTAAATATCTATAGAACAGCAAAATGGTTTACATTTATAAAAGGTCATCTCTCACCGCACAGTTTGGCACCAAACCATGCGTAACGATACTGATGTTCGGTGGAATGTATTTTGATACAATTTTCTCAGAATGCCATTACATACTTTTTCTCTCTCTATGAGATTACAGCAGTTTTGCTGTTTTTGACCAAATTCTTGTACCTGACGTTGGCAGAATTGCACTAATGGAGCACATTTGAGGGGAATCCTACATTGGAAATTTACTCGCAATCCAAAATTTTCGTTTGCTTTTTCTTTTCATGCTTTTTATGAAAATCTTAATAAATACAATATACTGACACTATTTAGATTTATTTACAGTGTGATTAAAGCGTAAATTGAAAAGGGTCCTGAACAGGGATTCGAACCCACAACCCTCGAATTACTGTTCTATGCGCTTCCCATTGTGATAACCGCTGGCTGGAAACGAGGTTACCGTAAATAGCTGGTGCCTCGTCCGACTTGCGCCAGGAACGATTTTTTTCTCTAAAAACTTGGTCATCTGGAGCTCCCACTTGCATGGCTTTCATTACTAGCTAAGCCTTATGCATACAATAAATTTGGACAAATCGGTGATGACGAGTGGAAGCGGTCTCCTTCTGAGTGAAAACATTCAAAGAACTGACGCAGCCATCAGAGACTTGTCAGTCGGTTTCCTCACACTGAGTGAAACTAGTCAAACCTGGCGATTGAGTGAAAACATTCGAGGAGCTGACGAAGTCACATAGACTGGTTTCATTGCGTAGTTTTATTCGACTGAAAAGACCGAGTGAACAGTTGAAAGGCCAATCGGTTGGCACATCACTAATCGAAAGCAGCTGTTGAGTTATCTCGCAAATTTCACGCCAAGCGCTGTTCAGCTAGTAAGGAATTCTGGTACCACTATCCAGTACGCGTGTTCATTTACTGAAATTGAATATGATTTCATTCAGAATGAACAGCAGCATACATTCCGTGAAGACTTGAAGGAATAACGATTCGAACATTAATCACACTTGTATGAATGCATGGTTTCGTAGCGATATGAATTAATAAAATTTTCTCGGGCTTCCAGCCGTGTCAGGTGGTTGAAATTCCACGAGCTTTCGACCGATCTCTCCTCAGTCATTGTCAAGTGGTAAGTCAGTCTTACCACTCTCCTCAGTCATTGTCAAGTGGTAAGTCAGTCTTACCACTTGACAATGACTGGGGAGAGATTGGTCGAAAGCTCGTGGGATTTTAATCACCTGACGCGGCTGAAAGCGCGAGAAATTTTATTAATTAATCACACTTCATTATCAATTAAAGATACGTGCAATGCTTATTGTTCATTTCCAGTAAACACACAACAGTAGTGACAACAACAAAAAAAGGCCAAGTACGAATAGGGCTCGCGCGCTAAGGATTCCTTACAAACTTAATTCCATATGTAATGAATTCATCCATCCAGAGAACCGAGAACCTCGACCGCTTTAGCCTGTTGTCGACATTAATAATGGTAAGATATCGGTCCTCGGAATTCCAAGATTTTCGAGAATGTTTTAATGTTAAGGTTGTAGTCGGCTAACAAATGGCAGAGAAAATATTTTTTTGTATAATATAATTACAAATTAATTTTTATCTCATTTTTTCTTTACTTGTACTGTGAAACTTTGCTTCTTGCCAAATTTTATTATGTTAGGTCAAAGGGAACTACCATAGGTGCTGATGAGCGAGTTTCCGAGTATCAGAATATGTGACACATTTAGCCGTATATTTTGACTGCACTGACTTAGAAGCTTCAATTTTTACACCACTGAGAGAATTTAGTCCTTAGTATGAGACATAAATTTCAGCTTGATACGTCGAAGGTCTAGATGTTCCCGAGAAAAATGGTTTCTGACTGTCGGACAGACAGGTAGACGAACAGCAAAGTGATCCTATAAGGCTTCCGTTTTTACCGACTAGAATACGGAATCCTAAAAAGAATGGTATATCTTTCAAGTAGCAAGCCTGAGTTATATGTCCGTACAGATCACTTGTAAATGAGGATAGACGGCATAAATCAGCTGACTGTGTCAGAACTGTAGCGAGTAATATTTATAGCCAAATAAATGTCAATTACGTCCCTTAATAACTGTATACAGCCTACAGAGCCCAGTTCTAAGTAACTGTGAAAACGTAATACTATCTAACGCTATCAGTTCCAAGTAGGTAGCATGATTTAGCTAGAGGAAACGAGGAAACTAGTGTTTATTTACAAACAATCACAAAAGGCAGCATAAGAAGTCTTGGAAAATTACCAACTACGTGCCCCCTCACGGATAATTTTCATATGTCAGTTGGCAAGGAACGGTTAGCAGAATGGATGACACTGGATTATTGCAGAAATTTTGCGATGTTAAGAGTAAAAACGGTCATCCCAAGCAAGTTCAAAGTGCTGTTTACAAGAGCAAAACGAGCGATAAAGTAAGAGATAAGGAAAAGTCTCTGATGTAAACAAAGGCTCACCGGCCCTGTCCTGCGGCGCCGCCGTGACAGCTCCCGTCATCTTGTTGCTGAAGTAAAACACTCGCCTGCTGAAGGCCTCTGCCGCCGCCACCGACTCCACGACTCTATGGCAGTGCGCCTCTTTTTATACTCTCCCGCACCTCCAGTACAAAATACGAAGAAGAACGAAGGCGTAAGGGGAGAGGTGTATTTTAAAAGATGCTGAGACACTCCAGAAATCACTCAACACTCCCCTGTTGCTGTTGCGTGTTCTGTGACAGTTGTATTACGTCACTTTACATCTGAGCTTGTCTCCCTGCTAGGCCGTATGAATCTCCCGTCCTCCTGAAGGCGAAGCTTAATGCGTACTAAGCACGGCGCAAACAACTTCACGTGCCAGGCGGCTCACACGTCATAAGGAGAGGAGTTTGCAATACTGGACCCGCGGAACGCTGCCCGTAGGTTTCAGTCTTCACTAACACAGAAAGCGAAATATGTGGAGAAATGTTGGTTTACGAGAATGACAGCTCGTACACATCGAAATCAAACACGACGTAGGACAACGCGTGTCTCATACCCGCCAGGCCTATCGAGCTTGTACGTCCACGCACTAAAATGGCTCAAATGGCTCTGAGCACTATTGGACTTAACTTCTGAGGTCATGAGTCCCCTAGAACTTAAAACTACTTAAACCTAACTAACCTAAATACATCACACACATCCATGCCCGAGGCAGGATTCGATCCTCTGATCGTAGCGGTCGCGCGGTTCCAGACTGTAGCGCCTAGAACCGCTCGGCCATCCCAACCGGCTCCACGCACTAGATTTATATAAACAATTCCTTGCTTTCTTAATGTCAGTTTACTCGTAGATATAAATTTGGCAAGGCACTATACAGTGGTGGAGTGTACTTAGCACCAATCTTATCGTCCTTTTGTCCTGTATCATTCGCACATTCAGAGAGGAAAAAATAGATGTCTGTATGCTTCTCTGCACGCTTCCTAATTGTGTTGTCCTGTCTCTATTCGTACGCGAGATATCCAATGGTGGCAGCATACTGGTAGCGCGGTCTTCTTCGAACACCGGTTCCCTATGTTTATCAAAATAATTTCGCGAGAACTGCGTCGTCTTCCTTTCAAAAATTTCCTATTACTTCTAAATTTCGTATTTTCATAACATGGGCTACATGCACAGTTTACGATTCTAGCAGCGCGCCTTTGGTTTAATGCCTACTCGTATTTCCGTCCCTAGTTCATAAGGACTCCAACCAATGGATCATTACTCTAGCGTTATGCATTCGTTTTCCTTTAAATATTTACTACAGCATTCCATAATCTTTCTAACAAATCTATGCATTACGTGATAAGACTATTAAGTGACTGCCCATTTCAACTCACTTCTGGTATCACAAACGGTTCAAATGGCTCTGAGCTGTATGCGACTTAACTTCTAAGGTCATCAGTCGCCTAGAACTTAGAAGTAATTAAACCTAACCAACCTAAGGACATCACACACATTCATGCCCGAGGCAGGATTCGAACCTGCGTCCGTAGCTGTCGCTCGGCTACAGACTGTAGCGCCTAGAGCCGCACGGCACTCCGGCCGGCCTGGTATCACATCTAAATACTCATTCGTTATAACATGCTCAAGACTGTCACCACAAATTTAGTAATCCGGTATACCGTGTTATTTCTCTTTCTTATAGGCATTATTTTACATTTGACAACGTCTAAACAGAGCTGCAATTCATGACATCAGGTGGAACTCTTGACCAAGACATTTCGCGATCGTCCAGCGGCGGTACTATGCTAGTCTTTAGCATCGTCGGGGAACAATGTTATAATATTGCTGATGCTTCTCGTATTTAATAAATTGTTTATGTTTGTTAAGAATTTACAGTGCAAATTATACTTCCTTGGGTCACAACCGTTGTTATCCATATCTACAACTATACTCTGAAAACCACTGCGATGTGCGTGGCAGAGGATACCCCCATTGTACCATTTATTAGCGCATTTTCCGTTCCATTCACGTATGGGGCGCACGAAGAATGTTTAAACGCCTCTGTGAACGCTGTAATTGGCCAGATTTTACCCTCCAGACGCCTATGGGGATGTTGCCACGCACATCGCAGTGGTTTGCAGAGTATAGTTGTAGATATAGATAACAACGGTTGTGACCCAAGGAAGTATAATTTGCACTGTAAATTCTTAACAAACACAAACAATTTATTAAATACGGGCTGTAGCATATTCCTAACTTCATCACTTAAGTTGGATCTATGAACTTTGTGAGTGTGCTTTCACGGAATCAAATTTGGTCACAGAAAATCCGCAACTGATCTCGGTAGACTCAGATAATAAGCCGCATCAGTTGTAAATAGTTTTATTGGTTCGATCATGACGATTAAAGGGGTTTATTATCTGATTTCTTGGAATAGTTTGAGTCTGTGCCAGTCAGTTTAGTTCTTTCAGTATCTGAGTGACACTCCCGCTTGGCGCAAACAAATGTGTGACTTGGTGCTGCCCTCCTTTGTATTCCTTCAATATCCGCCGTCAGTCCTATCTAGTATGAGTCCCAAATATTTGAAGCAATATTCTAGGATGCGTTGCATGAGTATATTGTATGCAATTTCCTTTGCAGATTGACTGCATTTCCCTAATACTCTACCAATGAATCGCAGGCTTCCACCTGCTTAAATACGACTGAGCTTATGTGATTTTTCCAGTTCACATTCTTAGCAGTAGTTACACCCAGATATTTGTATTAGTTGACCAATTCCAGCAATGAGTCTTTACATTATAGCCATAGAACACTACGTGAAGTGCAATATTTTAGTTCTGAAAATTTAAAGAAAGTTACCGATCTTTGCACCACTTTAAAACCTTTTCCAGAGCTGACTGAGTATTTATGCAGCTTTTTTCCCAAAGTGTTTCATAATACGTAACTGAATCAACTGCTAAAAGTCTGAGGTTACTGTTAATTTTGTCTGTAAAGTCAGTAATGTACAACATAAACAGCAAGGATCTCAGTACACTTCCTCGGGGCTCACCACTTATTGCTTCTACACCTATCGATGACTCTCCATCCTAGATAACGGGCTGTGTTCTCCCAACCAACAAAGCCTCAGCTCAGCCACAAATCTTACCTAATAGCCCATACCATCGTAGTTTCGATAACAAGAGAGTGTGTAATTCTCACTCAAACGCCTTTCGGAAGTCAAGTAACGCTGCATATGCCCGACTGCCTTGATCCATGACTTTCAGGATGTCATATGAGAGAAGTGCGATTGACATTTCCGAAATTCATACTGGCTGGCATGGAGGAGATCACTCTGTTCGAGATACCTCATTGCATTCGTTCCAAAAGAATATTCGGTATAGTATAGACATACCAATTACTCGAATACTCATCAAGCCAAACACGTATCCCACATTTGCGAAGACATCCCGCATTATTAATGTTGGTTAGAAGACAACGATATGTTCAGTGTCCGACGCCTGTCGGAAGCCCAGGAAAACGGAATCGTTACGTACTCAGTAGCAAATCATTGCGTCACGGAACAATGAGTGGTAGAACGTTATGGGTATTTCTGTTATCTCCAAAAATGTCATAGTGCAGGCTATAGCATTCAGCATTAGCATCTATATTTTGATCACTGTTCACAAGAACTTCACCGTTCTAAATATAATGTCCATTCACATGCCAGTTATTGCGTTTAGTTAAAAAGCACTCTATCCTAAATAACACCGAGTTTTAACCACTACGCGCTGCTACAACGCGTAATTGTGAATCTTTCTTGTTGTATCCCTCATAATCCATAAACGATTCAATATTTCGAAAATGTTTTCTTCGATTGAAATACGAAAATGGACATTTTCTATTGTTAACACTTGAACCTTTTTGATTACCTGTTATGGTGAAGTACATTTTTTTAAAATTAAACTGTTTACTTTTACAACATTGTATTACTATTTAAAAGAGGCGTGCAATAACATGTTGTTTGTTAAAATTCTCTCCACTTTACCGAAAGTCTTAACAATTACAACTTTTCCGGTCTATTTTGAGAGTATTTCTGTGCAAATTTCACAATTCGTCATGTTATATATTGTCAATTCAAGGATTCTTGAATGGCATCGAAACACAAAATCTGTTGTTTTTTATAAGTAATGGGTGTTTCAATATCTCAGTAAATAACAAAATTACAAGCGTTAGTTGCTCATCAATGTATACTTCACCTCTTTGTTACCACCTCTCACAGACGTTGTCCTGGTATTTTGTACTTTTTATGGAATATGAAGGGCATTCATTGATTACGCTACACTCGCTAATGTGAAAGTAAGAACAGTCGCAGCTTCGTGAAGACTTCACGTTAAATGCATTTAATATGTGACACAAGTAAGACATACTAATGCATATAAACTATGCACCACAACCTGAGAGAAACTTAAACAATTTTTCGTACAATGATGATCATTTCCAATGAGACAGTTTTGAATATGCTGGTACGGAATCATCGATGTGATTTATTTGCTTCTGGGATGTACGATGCAATGGTGTTTTCTCCAAATACAGAGCTCGTTTGTAATTACTTTTAGAGAACACTGATGGGTGAGTTATCAAGGGATTATATCATATAAAAGTGCGGATACATTGCTACGAAATCTCCAAGACGCTATACAAGGTATCGCCAGTCATCATTCTGTTGGAACACATTTTTATAAATATACGGAATGAATGACGTGACGCGTGTAGTAATGCTTTACTGTGAAACGGCTTGGGTCTGAGAGTTAGAGAAACTTACTTGTCGAGATCATCCATGCTTTACACTTCTTCACAAGTTTACTCTCGTTGTTTAAATTAAGATTCCTACAGGTTTTCAAATTTAACATCCGACTTTCAGGTTTATAATCCTATATCTGGCCACCATGACAGGACTTGAATTTTATGTAATCTTCGAAGAGTTAATTTAAAATAATGAATCGCATTCTCGTCATGGTATGGCCATCATTTGCAAAAATGCTGGAGATGCTAATTAGGTGGATAATTATCTTCAATGTATACATAGGCCTTATGTAGCTTACAAGGGGAGGCCGCCAATTGTGAAATTCAGATTCGATTCACACTGCGCTCATGCCCTGAGGTATAATGTGGCAAAGCACCAAGATGCACTTCTCAGCCGTTGTCGAGAAAATCGACAGTTAAAAGAAACCGTTGCGGTGAAATACTCTCTACGATTACTAATTTTCTACACTGTCGTGGTGCAGCGGTAAGCGGTCGGATTCGTAATCCGAAAGTCGCCGGATCGATTCTCGCGCCATGCTACCTTTTTTTTTAGTATTTGTTTTTTGTAATTCAAATATATATATATATATATATATATATATATATATATATATATATATATATATAATTCCCGGCAATCAGTTGCAACAATTATGCATATAATAAGTTGTTGAAAGTCGTTTGTCGTGGAAAAACTGGCGACTTCGAACATCATTATGTTTTCCGCAAACAAAGTTGTATTTCACAAATGTTATTAATTATCTTCATAATGTTAACCACGTATAGTTAACGGAAGACGTAGAAACGATATTCCGAAACGAATACGTATAGCGTAAGTCAAACGTTCGAATTAGAATAGAGACCCCACGAACACAAACTTGCTGTGGCAGGTATGAAATATAAACTCGGTTACTCGCTCGTTACACTTGAAGGACAGATGTTGAATGGGCCGAAACGAGCCGCCGCATAACAGCGTAGTTGCCTGCTAACTTCGAAAGAAGGTAGATGCGGTCCCTAGCGCAACTTATAACATCGTCGAAAATCAGTGCGGACGGGAGAGCTTTGGTACACCCTGTTAAACAAACGGAAAAATGGAGGCGGTACGATTGGAGAGCGATCCGCCTTCACAAACATGCATAAGCAATTCATTAATAGTTTATATATATATATATATATATATATATATATATATATATATATATATATATTTGAATTACATAAAACTAATAACCAAAAAAAAATTGCATGGCGCAAGATTCGAACCGGCGACCTTCGAATTACGAACCCGAGCGCTTACCGCTGCGCCACGACACTGTAGAAAATTAGTAATCGTAGAGAGTATTTCACCGCAACGGTTTCTTTTAACTGTCGATTTTCTTGACAACGGCTGAGAAGTGCATCTTGGTGCTTTGCCACATTACACCTCTGTCCATGAGCTTTTATTATGCGCAGTATGAATCGAATCTGAATTTCACAATTGGCGGCCTCGCCTTGTTAGATCCCCCACTGCAGCACCGTTGTAAGCCAGCAGAGTCTACATGTGGACAGATGGTAACTAGTTCCATCTGTAGTTCACAAAAGGCGAGCTTTTCTGTGTGGCGGTGCTGCGAGCGGCCAACAGTTACAGAGCCCCGCTAATTTATACGGCCTTGCGTCGACAGCAGTGGAATAGGAGCAGTTCATTGGGCGGACAAATGAAGCTGGTGCCACTGACATGATTTATCTAAGTCACACGTCTGTAGAAAAGACAAACTTTCTGAGGTACCAATATACTGTCCTTAAGATAAATGGTCTGAGTGGTAACGATGCTGAAGATACATTGGAGGCTGTTGTTGAGGTCTTCAGTCTATAATGCACTCCCTTACTTATAATCCATATATTACGAAGAACAATTATTACATTGTAATGACTACTTATAGTTCAAACAACGTTAAAATGCATGGTAAGAGCAAAAACGTTATATTTGCAGATAAATAGTACTTACAAAGCTGGTCTTAGTGTCAGGACTGATTCCTTTGTTCCTGTTATCACTTACTGAAAAGATTTTTGCCCAGGGTCTTTTAAATGACAAGTTGCTGGAACATTGTGTTGCTTCTAACCATTTTCTTCTTTTAGTTGCATGTACTTGAAACATAATTTATTATCACGTATTTGACACTTTTCAGATATAAATCGTGCAACTTGCTTCGGCCATACATAGAACAAAATCGATCAGAGAACAACATGTACCAATTCTTTCGCAATCAGGCCCTACTATTCTGTACTTCGCGTCGAAACTGCATTATATATTACGAGTACAGCTTCGGGTACCTTCCAGAACAGGATATAGCCCAAATTACCATTAACATGACTGTCTTCATGGAAATTATTTTTCAGATTTTATTTATATCTTGCTTTCTTAAAATAATTCTTTAAATGAAAATTTATAACCTTAGTGGTTAACAACAAAGATTACAAATTTTGACAACATGAAAAATAGTAGCTGCCTGTTATTTCATAAAATCTATTTCATAATCGATACTAAAAGTAGCAAAATTACAAATGAAGATGGAAATTTTGTTTACATAAAAACTGAAGCGTAACGATATTACATTTACCGTAAATTTGTTTTTTTTTATCATTTAGGTTGCCAATTGTGATTACTAATTGTCATGGTACAAGATTGATGTTACGAAATTGATCGATATGCATGACAAATATATTACCAGAAAGATAGGTTTTTGGCACTCAGATATGTTGAGAGGTATCTTCAGATGAGAAATATAAAATTTAAGCCAGAAAATTAGCCCAAGTTTGTCCACAATACATATGGAATTGAACATTTCGGTTAACATGCAGAAGTTCCAAGAAGGCAAGGTTGAGTTTAAGTCTGAAGATTAGTTTGATGCAGCTCTCCACGCTATTTTACCCTATGAAAGCCTCTTCGCCTCTGCATAACTCTGCATCCTGCATCCTTTTGAAGCTTGTCCCTGCAGTGAACCTTTATCTCCTTCTGCAACTATACCCTCGCCCTCCTCCCCCCTCCCCCCCTCGCGCTCCAACACACACACAATAACACCAGCCAAACTGACGATTTCTTGATGCCTCATAACGTATCCTATCAACCAGTCTCTTTTTAGTCAAATTGTGCCACAAGTTTATTTTTTTCCTCAGTTCTATTCAGTGTATTCTCATTAGTAATCCGATTTACCCTCTCATCTCCAGCACTGTCCTGTAGCAGCATCTTTCCAAAACTTCTCTTCGCTTCTTTTCAGAACTGTTTATCGTCCATGCATCACTTTCATACAAGGCTACACTCCTGATATTTAAATTTATATTCGATGTTAACAAGTTTCTCTTTTTCAGAAATGCAGATCAACAAAACTATTAAACGAAAAAGGGAGAGGAGACAGACAAAATTCCTTCGAAATTTCCAAAATCATTAAGGAAAGTAGCAAACAAAAGACCGTTCAGATTGGTTTGTTGAATCTGTGAGACTGCAGACATACCACCAGAATTTCGGAAGTATATAATCTACACAATCACGAAGATAGCAAAGGCAGATAAGTGCAAAAACTGTGGTACAATGTGCTTACCAGTTCATGCACCAAAGCTGCTGACAAGAATAATGTACAGAAGAATGGAAAAGAAGATCTGTTATGGGATAGTCTGTTCGGCTTCAGGAAAGGTGAGGCACCAGAGAGGCGGTTCTAACGTTGGGCTTTATAATGGAAGCAAGACTTAAAGAAAAATCTAAAGATGCTGATAAGATTTGTCGACCTGGAAAAGTATTAGACATTGTAAAATGATGCAAAATGTTCTGAATTCTCTGAAGAAAATGGTGTAAGATGTAGTGAAAGATAGGCATTGTACACTATGTACAGAAACCAAAACGGAATGATAAGAATGGAAGACTGTGAACAAAGTGCTTGGATAAAATTGAGAGTAAGCCAGCGATGCACTAGCCCACCATTGCCGTAATGAACAGTCTAATGAGTACAGAATGAGAATTAAGGGTGAAACGAAGAAAGACAAAAGTATGAGGAAAAGCAAAAATGACATCAGCGATAAAATTAAGATCAAAACTGGTTGCCAAGATGTAAAGGAAGTGAAAAAGTCTGTTGTCGGGTGAATGATGAAAGTATCGAGGTGGCACCTAATTCTACCGCCTTTTTGTCTTACTCAGATAGCATTTCCAACAGGAAACTGTCGGGTTCTGCGAAAACGCCATGATCTGCGTTTGTCCACGACCATCTAAGATTAGGGCCCTTTTTAAGGCCTGTAAAGGATGATCTTCGTTTGCGTAAAGCGGCCGGCTACCAAATTCCTTGCATTTGTTGCCTGTCATACATTGGTCAGGCTATCAGGACTGACGACGATCTGTGTATTGAGAATAAGCGTCGTACACGCTAATAACAGCCGAGAAAATCTACTATCACAGAACACTGCTTTGTCACCAGTCATCCTATGGAATATAACAACACAGAGATCCTGGCGTGCACTAATAGCTTTTTGGACAGTACTAGTAAAGAAGCAGCTTAGGTGAAATTTGCAAGCACCTTATAAATAGATATTGAAATTTTTCCGCCAATTCTGCCGGAACGCTGCTGTTTCCTGGTCAAACAAAAGACTCTCAGAGGTAATACCCCTTGACACTGAAGTTTTTCACGGCGACATACTTGTGTAAAAGCTTGGAGGTGTTGAGCTGACGTCAGATTAGAGTTAAAACTACAGATTTCTAATATTATCACCATCTTCTCCATCAGAAGATGACTGTGTGACGGGAGCAAGGTCTATTTTCTTTATAGTGACTTTCAAGCTTGCCATAGGTCACTTGACGTTGCTTTGAATTCTGATTTCTGTTGGCTGTGTGACTTCACCTGGACACAAATACAGAAAATCGACAGTGTGGCAGAGTGTCCCATCACTTCCATTGGACCGTAATTGACTGGCGACGGATTCTACCCCCTTCCGTCCCTCAATCGCGTGTCCATGGGGGAGAGGAGGAGGCACTCTGCCACATTGTCTTCTTCAATTTGCCCATGTGAATCCCGCCCTCCAGGTGATGTCACACCGCTATTAGCACTCAAAATTCCGAGCGAAGTCATCCAACCAATGACAGACTTGAAGGCCACTATAAAGGAAGCAGATCCCGTTCCTAGCACACAGTCATCTCTTTATGAAGAAAACAATCTTCGAAAGTTCGATTTTTAACTCCAATTTGACATGGTCTGAACACCACGAACATTTTACACAATTAATGCTACTTGCTCACCGGGTGGTGATTAATATTCTCTATTGATTACTCCTGTATCAGTCGTATTTGGTTGTATGGTGGCTCTAGTGTTTATAGTACGTGTGTTGTCTTTCTGCACATGCCTCACATGCTGAGGTTGTATAGCATTCTCTCATTGCATTTGTGAAAAATTGGAAATTTGTGGTAAGTTCCGATGGGACCAAACTGCGAGGTCATCGGTCCCTAGGCTTACACATTACTTTATCTAACTTAAACTAACTTAGACTAAGGACAACACACACACCCATGCCCCAGGGAGGACTCGAACTTCCGACGGCGGTTGCCGCGAGAACCGTGGCAAGGCGCCTAAGAACTCACGACTGCCCCACGCGGCCTGCATTTGTGACTTGAAAACATTAGGTATTGGTAAGCTGAAACATCTTTTAAGGTGTTCCAAGGTCAAAATCATGGACACAATTGACACATGTTTTATTTGAAAGGCTTAATGATTATTTTAAAAATTGAGAGAACGTTACAATGCTGGTCATTAAGAGTCCTGAATGACTATTGTTATGACTTCTGTGATGAGCATGTTTGACAGAGCAGAGTAGGGAGGATACAATGCTTATGCTTCCAACGATAGTAAATATTTATGAGAATCTGTTAGTGAGAGCCACTTTATCGATAGCATAATGGTTAGGCAAAAGAGAAAAACAGAGAAAAAGTAAGAGGTTAGAAACGAAACGAGGGGGTCTTTATTAGATTGGTTAGAGCAATCTGATACGCTTAAATAACTGGAAGAGAACCGCTCTGCGAATAGTAATGTTACATAATTCTGTGATCGTAAAAGGATCAATTATCGGAGTAAGGACAAAGTATTTGAGTTGCCAAAACTCGTCAACAAAAGCAGAACTGTAGAAACAAACCTCAGATGCCGTCTGCACTTTCATAGTAACAGAAGAGGGCCTACAGTCCGATTAAAATTACTTGATGTCTCACTTACCACTGTAGTGTTGCCACATCGGCTGCCGGCTAGCGCTCGGTTTTAGGCGACATATAAAAACAGAGGGTCACTTCACCATTGCAGTTGATGTGCAATGCGGAGCATTTTAGGAAGCGGCCACCGACAGGTCTGCTGGAAATTCGAGATGCACTGTCTACAACTGATTTTAAGTGACCAGTGATTGAACAGCGGCAGACATCTCATTTTGTAGCGCTGAATTTAAACTCATATCCTAAGCTAACCATCACCTCTGTATGCGCAAAGTATCCAAGAAAACGGCGATCAACAATCTGCGACAGAACTAAAATCACGATTGCTTTGTTCATGACACTTAAGGCTAATCTCTACGAGGAAACACAAGATAGGAAAAATCCAATTTCAGTGGTAATTCTGGTTATCATTGATTACGTGAAACTGTCCTCCCACTGGCTACGCAAGCTGCTGTGTTACCAACTGACGAGCAATCCTGGCTGGGACATTGTCGCAGATCATAGGTGACACATGCCGAATCCAAATGAAAAAAGAATTATATGAAGAAAAATTAGAGCAAATACAAAAGTCTATATGATGATGAAAATGACGTGGCGACAAAGTTAAAAATAATACATATAAACAAATTAACTGAATAAAAATAATAATCGATCTCTTCTGATTATATTTATAAATAGAAAAATCGTAACGTTTGAGAAGATTCGAACCTACGACCTTCTACACGTGAAGTTTATGCGCTATACCACACGACTGCATTATGTACTTATACTCATTACTGTAAAGACCCAGTCACAATGCTGAATGTACAGCCTCGAAAATTCTGCTTCACACAACGTGCAAAGCTCATTTACCGTAAGACGATCTCTCTGATTATGATAATTGTACTCATCACACAGAATTGTGTCTTGTGTAGAAGTATCCAGTAGTGTTTAGCTTGTGCTGTGTATGAAAATGTGTATTTCATTAGCAACGTTGTGTGCATGTGTGTGTGTGAGTGTGCGTGTTGTTTTTGGTGCACTTACCATATGTGATGAAATTTAAAGCACTCCGTCTTTAGGCCACGAGTGGTCTATCGGGATCATCCGACCGCCGTGTCATCCTCAGTGGAGGATGCAGATAGGAGGGGCGTGGGGTCAGCACACCGCTCTCCCGGTCGTTACGATGGTATTCTTGACCGAAGTCGCTACTATTCGGTCGAGTAGCTCCTCAATTGGCATCACGAGGCTGAGTGCACCCCGAAAAATGGCAACAGCGCATGGCGTCCGGGATTGTCACCCATCCAAGTGCCGACCACGCCCGACAGCGCTTAACTTCGGTGATCTCACGGGAAGCGGTGCATCCACTACGGCAAGGCCGTTGCCATATGTGGTGAAATACGAAATAAAAGTGCCAGATCCATGATTTGGGATACAAACACATCAACAAAGAATGCCGGACAAGAAACTGGAAGTAAGTGAGCTGCCCAATTACTGTGGCGGTTCGGCAATGGTGGATGGTTCCGGCTTGGTGTTGAGCACCCTCATAGGAGGAAACCAACTCCAACGCGTGAAGTGTCAACTATCGAGTAATTTTAACTGAACTAGAACATCTACGGTATTAGGAAAAAGAAAAATTTAAGGCGTTGATAGCGACTGACAGAGAACTTGACCAGCAATAAACAGGCAGAAAAGATTGAAAGTAGACAGAGTTATCTTTGGATTTAGAATCTTTTTTTGTTTAATAATTAACAATTTTACTTCAGTTAGGAATAAGATAATCTGTGTTGTCAAGCAAAACTTTAGTTGTTGAGCACATACAGTGTGTCCCAGAAATGCTTCAAACGTACTTCGAGGGTGGCGTGTTTCTTGTGGGGTGGGTGTCTTGAGGAACAAATGGAAGGTAGGAACCTGTGTCCAGATATGTCATCCAGCGACGTTACAGAGTGTCGAAGTTAGAGGCGCAAGCACCTGCCACTATGCCGCCCCTTCGGCAGCAAACACGTCTTTGTATGCTGACAGACTACAGGCGGAACGTCTCGCAATGTTGTTTTCCGGTGATCATAACTGATAGCCACGATCGCCAGTGGAAAAGATGTACCTAGCTGCTTCATAGACAGGCCTTGTCACCTATGAATGCGTTGCTCTGTTGCGTTGGTGGATGACGCTTTCAGGCACGGGTTTCCATTTGCAGGTTTTTTTTTTTTTGTCCTACATATCGAAAAACGTTGGAGATTTTAGAGGGATCCAGGAGAAAAATGAACTGCTGATGGAAACCCGTATCCGAAACCATCATACACCGGGCAACAGATCATCACATTCATAGGAGTTAAAGCTAGCTCCATCTTCTCCACTGGAAATCGTGACAATCAGTCGTAATCACTGAACAACAATTAAATTGCGAGACGTTCCGCATATGGTCCGTCAGCATACAAAGTCACGTTTGCTGCTGAAGGTGTGGTCTAAGGTAACATAATTTCTTAGAGGCTTCCGATGTATCCTGAGGATGGTAGATTCTTCTCAGAATGACGAGAGAGAGCCTAGGTGAGACTGCCGATTTAAATAAATCTGTGAGAGATCCTGTAGGGCTCCTGAAGCCCTCATAATTTGTTCAAATGCCTGAATGAGCGGTAAACATGCATCCAAGGAGACGTCATCTAATTTCAGTTAGCCATTTATAAGGCTCCAATTTAGTGAATGAAGTAAGAACTAAGATCATTCCCACACCATCGAGTCCACATATAATTATTTACAGTTAGGGTCTAAACACTGAAATCTGCAATCTCTAGACAATTGTGCGATCCACTCGTGATAGCTTTGACCTTTCTTCTTATTACAACTAAACAAATTATGGCATGCTGCTGCCACATGAAGGTGAGAATCAAATGATTCCATTAAATTGGTTTCAGCTGTTATGTGTATTAATTCATTGTTTTCCACCTTAGAATTGACTTGCTGGAGCAATCTGTACACTTGTGCTCCTGAATATGCTAAGAAAAAGGCTCTCTGCTGGATGTCACTGTTATTCCATTGCTGTTCTAAGCATGCTATGTAGTTCGTTCATGGTTCTAATTTTTTGTTAAACCTTGGGAAATATAGCTGTAATGCATGATCCCTGTTACCATGATGACAATCCTGGAGAGACGACTGGACAGTTCCATTGCTTTAGTGATGCCTGGAAACCTCTCCAAGTGTAGTTACTAGGCCTGTTACATCGTTTTCTGGGACCGTTGCATAGTTTTCACCAACAAAAGTACATGAGTGGTCTTATCCCTCTGGATGAGGCTATATTGCAACGAGAAACATAGAATTAGTATAGCTTAAAATTTTGCAGCTAAATCGCACTTCAGTTCCGAAAGTGTCTTTGTACACAGTAACTACACTGGAGAGATACGAATATACAAGAATTATAACATCTCGTCATCATTATGCCCGAATGTGGCATCCCAAGCAGAACCATGCACACATGTAATGTGCTTCCCAGTTACTATGCAGTATGTACTTCATTCAAACGCAACACAAGCGTTGAATTAATAATAAGTGTCCGCTGGAGGACACAATTACAGGTAACTCTGAATAATACATAAATAACCATCTGAATAGTTTTCACAAAGAAAATTAGACAGTTAATGGTATGCCAGTTCACTTGGATTAGGGACACAATACTTTTTCTAAGTCCTATAGAAATATTAATGACAACCCATTAGCACTAATTCTAAGTTCAATCAGTGCTACTGTCCCTGAATTACTGAGCTCAATAAGGCTGTCGTCCACAGAGAGCGAAGGCTTCCAGCGACTGCTCGTTATCAGTGCTTCAGTGCTGATTCTCTGGGATGACTCTGTGATGTCACAAAACCGCACACCCATGCATCACAGCGCAATGTAGTCTTGGGAGGGTTTGTGACACATGGTGTATCTGTTAAAACGCTGATATTCGGTGATTACTGGCAATGTGTGTTGAATTATTATGTTGAAACGACTGTACGGTATATTCTTCAATCCAAGTGCCTTGTATTTTCTGCTGTTAAACAGCACAAGCTAGGATAATCAGCACAAGATGATAAACGTTTCATGCTTCCAGATTAAGTGAATATCTTAGCTTTGAGGTACTACTGCCTGAAAGACAATGACTGATTTTTCTGTGTGTAAAAATTTAAAAAAATATTTAATGTTGTTTGCAAGTATTTTAGTATATGTATGAGAAGTGTATGTGGAAATAAGTAAAACATTCACTTGATTGGCAACTGATTCTAGTGTATGTGTGAAAAGAGTATTTAAAAAAAGCATTAAATGTGATTTGCAAAAGATTTTAGTGGCTGTGAGAGTAAAAAAAGTAAATGTGGTTTCTAACTGATTCATTGTGTGACACTTGGTTTGTAACTTTGTTGCGTGGAAATAAAAATGCAAAATAAATTAATTTTATTTATTTAATCTGTAAGTTCCTTCAGTTTAATAGGAGGTTCTCCATTATCTATCACATTATAATGCTTGTAACATTGAAGCACCACCCTGAAACAGTTGAGAAAATCTATCTGAAAAGAAAACGATTCACATTTAAAGGTTCTCTATCTTATAACAAATAACAAAACAATTAAATTTATTGACAAGGCAGTATAGTTTTTGGTATAAACATTTTTACTGAAGTATAAAACAGAGAAATACAACACAACACACAGTTAAAGGTTCTCTATATTGTGGCTCTGGGCGTAATAAATCAATAAAGCACAAAAAATAATAAAGCAATGAAATTTACTGATTAGGCAGAATTTTAGGTACAGTATTTTCTTTCGTGAAGCATAAAATAATCATTTATCAATGAATGTATGTGTGTTTGTGGGGGAGGGAGGAGGCTGTCCGTTTCTATGTTTATATTTACTCAGTAATTTCTTCTATTCATTTGTACAATGTATAGGTTATCGAAGGACACCACAGTGAGAAGATTGTGGACCAAGGCAGTGTGATGCAAACACTGGGAACAAACAAATAGTAGCTGAATATGTTCTGATCATTTCCTCGAAGTCGGTATTGATCGAACGTCGTTGTCATGCGTTCGGATAATATATAATGCCGTGCTGTGCATTTTCCCACCGTTTCCTTCCTACTTGCGGAATGTTTCTTAAATAACTTTAATGTTTCGATGTTTTATGTATTTGACAGTATTTAGCATTAGTAGACTTGTGTGGCAGTGGCAACAGAGGTGGACACACTGTCTTTTCCTACAAAAACGTTCACGGTTTGGGCTAATCTAGGGAGGGAATTTTGTCTCCAGGGAAGAAACCATCCTTTCAATATGTGATTTTCTTTGTTTAAATGAAATTATCATGTTCTGTGATACAGTTATTTGGGCGGATTCATGTTTTTCTTGAAAGCCTTGTACAAAACATTTGGTTGCATTGTGCATGTACTTATATTTGCAAACTGATAATGCGTAAGTTTGAAAAATGATTTATAGTGGCTGTTATGAATGAGTTGGATTATATATTCTATTCTGAACTGTTTGATTGTTTATCTGAAGAATATGATGCCTACTGTGATGTGATGACTCGTCTAGGGAAACTTTCTTTTGCAGCAACATAATTGGGTTGATGTAATATTGAATCTAGTTTGTCTTTTATTTCACTTAAATGGTCATTTCGTCTGATGCACAACTGAGTGTGCCTGCTCCTGCCAAATTCAAGTAGAATTTCATTATTGGTCTGGAAAACAATACTGGCTATTTCTAGTCTGCCTATTTGGTTAAATTAACAATACAAAACAGTTGTCTATATTGTAGGGATTCTGTAGTACGTGTAGGTGGTGGTTTGCAGTAATTCTATATCTGCCAGTAGGACATAGTTTTATAAGCAGCTGCCATTTACTGTGGGTCACAGTTTACGAAAGCACGGTTAACAAATATTGTTCCCTGTATCCTTGCAGCTTTCTACTCCTTAAGAAAAAGGAAAAAAAGATACAATCTGACAATTTTAATGCAAATGCCTCCTAATGTCAAGATTTACACTGTTCAAAAGTAAATCCGCTCAGTTCCTTCAACCAGGCCATTAACCGCTTTTGCCCTCACTCCTGTGACATTTTCCTTAATTTTAGCATGTATTTAAATGGTACTAAAGAATTTTTTAACTCCTATAGTGTTTTACATTTTGTTAATGTCCTTGTGAATTACACATTCCCATTATTGGTATATGCAAAATGTTTGCAGTTACAGACTTTCGGATCTTAACACTGCTTAAATAACATATGGCGCGTTCTAAGCAAGTATTATTACGTTGCAGGTTCCTAAGCAAAGACATGTGTTCGACAAACACACACCTGAAACGACACCAGTAAGATTTAATGAAGAGGATGACCAGCCATTATGTTCCCGGGAAGACATGTGTCAAACTACTTCACGGTGGTTCCCAACCTTTTGTTCTCCTGTGGAGTTATTTTTTAAATGATTTACTATAGCAGAGCTCTTTCAGCCTGATTTATACCTCACTTGTTAATCTTGTTTCAGAGTATTGTTACAAAGGCAGGAAGCAGAGGTGACCCAGTTTTTATTTATTTTACAGTAGTGGTTACAAAAATCCTGGGAGGTGCATACAGAATCCTTAGAGTTCTGTGGAGTATAGGCTGAGAACCACTGCCAAGTTGGTAATAATTTTTGTTCATCAAACACTTGTGTGACATGCGACTTTAGTAATTTTATGCATCTGTTTGTTTCCTAGCGTTGTCAAATTATGTGCCTCTGCCTAATACCCAGCATCTCATGACAATGTTGCTTGCATCAAGTGAAAGTTAAACGTTGTGTCTGAGGCAAATACGCACCAAAAGAAGAAGATAAAACTCCAGCAGCCAAACCGTCATCACAAAAAGCATATTATTGGTTTGGCAGACACTGTCAAGGCTTTGCAGAAGAAGAACTACTTAGCAGAAGAGAGTATTTCTGTGCTTAAAAGTATGTGAGGCGTAAATGAAGAGTTGTCGTCTCGCCAATATGCCAAGACCACAGGTTTCGCCATTCCCAGAAAATTCGGTGCAGCTTTAAGGTCTTTTGCACTAACGCTGAACTGCTATTCACCATAAGCTTACAATTAAATGAGGATTAACTCTGACACTTGCTTGCCACATTCTAGAACAATAAGTAAATAGTACCAAAGTGTGAATGGGACTCCTGGATTTACAACTGAGGCCTCTGAAGTTTTGAAAGTGAAAACTGCCTGATGTCATTCAGATTTTCCTATGCTTTGCAGTCTTTGTCAATACAACAGCGTGTAGGGTTTGACGGCCATCGGTACTTTGCTTATGTTGATATGGGATCTGGTATTGATTCAGATAGTTTGCCAGAAGCAAAAGAAGCATTGCTGTTCATGTTTGTGGGCGTAAATGACAACTGGAAACTCTCTGTTGGTTATTTTTTAATTGCAGAAATGAATGGATCCCAAAGAGCAAACTTAGTGTGCTTGCAGAGTCTGCAGGTGTCAGAGCTGTATGTTTGACATCTGATGGTGCTGCATCAAATCCTACTGTGGCGACTTCACTAGATTGTTGTCTTGTACCATCAACTTTATGTACTGCCTTCAGCGTTTCCGTCAAACACAATTCTGAATCACTGGCGCTGGATCAACCTCACATGCATGAGTTGGCACAAAACACTTTAGGGGACAAAAATAATTGATTGCTTGTACCGGTAAAACAATATCATGGAACTACATTGAGCACTACGTTTCGTGAAATGGGGGTCTTCATTTAGCTAATAAGTAGTGGCAAAGCCACATTAATTGGATTAAAAATAAAATGAAAGTGTCACTTGCCACACAGCATTTTAGTGATACAGTAGCTGATGCCTTAGAGAAAGTATCTTCACTAGGAATTTCGTCTTTTGTTGAATGCTGTGCTACTGTCAAATTTATGTCCGATGAATCGCCTTTTTGACATTATGAAATTAAGGAGCGTGGTGCAAGCCAGTTAGAAGAAGCCAGTCTGTGTCAATAACAATGACAAGATTCATGAGTTCCACACTGAGGCAGGGCAGTACATTCTTGAATTCTTGTACTGAAACTGAAGTGCACTGGTGAACTGGTCATTGACTAAGATAGAAAAACTGGGTTTATTGGGTTTCTAGTTCCCATCTCAAGTTTACTATTTGTACAAGGAAGTGTATGAACACCTGTGCTTAAGTATTTATCTCTTTATAAATGTTCACAAGATCACCTTGAAATTATATTTGCAGTTACTAGGTCTCATGGTGGTTGGAACAATTTACTACTAGGCAATTTATGGGAGCATATAAGGGGATTCTAGGGAAACATGAACTGAGAGAATTTGGAAAAGAAATTTCGAGTCTTGTGCTTTTGGAAGTCTTACTGATTTCATGAAGTTGATTGTTATTGTATTGTCTTTTATTTTGTCTAATTTTGATACTGAGAGAGGTGGCACAGTGGTAACATACTAAACTTGTATACAGGTGGATGGAAGTTTAAATCGCCCTCTGTCATCCATATTTAAGTTTCCTGTGATTTCCCCAAGTCACCCCAGTCAAATGCCAGTGGTTCCTCTGAAAGAGCACAGCCGATTTCCTTCCCCATCCTTAACAAAGCAGTCTGAGCTTCACCTCTAATACCCATGTTGTTAATCAAAAATTGTATAGCTGCATGATAAGTTAGCCAATGTGATCATGTTAAAGGAATATTTATGGTTTATACTAGACACATGTAATAAACGTTAAATATAAATGTGTCATGTAGAATGAAAACAGGAGGAACAGTGCATATGACACAATACACAAGCTGTGCAAATCATTGTAACAAATATAAAAGAGATATGCTTGATACATCTCAGTCATTAAGTTCATTAGGAAAATAAATTACAACACTATGACATTAAACATTTTATGAAAACCTTGAATAATATAGTGTTCAGATCATAGAGCAGTTTTAGTAGATTAGGTCATTTTTATTACAAATTTTAAATTCTTTCATTGTATAGAAGCTTTTTTGTTCAAGCAACCATTTTATAATGTTTCTGAAGACATTCAGTAATACACTGCATGCTGTATTTTGCAACATATTAAATAATTGTATCTCTACCAAAGTGTAACTATTTTGGGTTAAAAAAGCCTAGTTACTATGATTTCAATTATCTCCCCTTTACATATGTGATACTTATATATAGACTCTTGGAGTTCATCACTGTATTGGTTTTCCTTAATATGCAACAAGCAGCTGATTATACAGAGATGCATCTGTCAATATTATTGGCTCTTTAAAGTATTCCTACATGATATGTGATTTCTCACTCCAGCAATGCGCCTCTTGGCCTTATTCTGTCAGATAAAAATTCACTAAGTTTTGATGCAGTTCGGTATAGGCTTTTTAATTATAACCATGCACCTTCATGGTCTGAAAGAAAATGAGTATTGAACACCCCTTAGGCATATAGTTATTTTTCAGTTAGTGATATATTATCAAGACAAGTGGCTGCCTTGTTGGATTGTTATTAATCCAATGCAGCTCGTGTGATCTTAGCATATTAAATAGGTAAAGCTGCTTTGAAGTCTTTAACCTTATGTCAATATTTATATTGGTGAAGGTAAAATATTCTATGTTTGCACAGTTTTTCAAAGTACATAATCATTTTTTGTAAGAATTATTTAAATAAATGACTCTCACTATGTGGAGTATGTTACACTGATACTATTAAGAGTTTTAATGTTGGGAGTAGCAATGCTTCAGGAAAATCAATCAGCAATGTTAAAGACTATATTACATATCTAGCCATGCTTTTTCCTTCAGATCTGTCTTTGCGCTTTGGAAATTGTAAAGTGTCTTGCATTTAAGGCTTCAAATGCCATTTGTCGCATTCTTTGGGCAGTAATAATGTTTTGAATCCAATTACTGGCTATACATGCTTGATTGTAAAATGGCATGGAAGGTTGTTTTTGTGTTAAAGTTCTTGACAATATTGTAATTTTTTATTGACCTCTTCTGGCATGGTCGTTTAGTTTTTGTGGTGTTAGGCTTTGAGTATAGTGGTCCCTTTCTTTTAATAATTACTGAAAGTTTTAATTTAAGTTTGATTCTGGTTAGGTAGTTGGCTGTGTGAATTTTGGCTCTTTTTCTAGCCTGGACAGTCTTGGTTTCCTTGTAACTGAAAAGTGAAATCACTGCCTAGTCAATTTGTAATATACAAATGTATGTGTTTGGGGACCTCCATTTCTTTTGTTTTGTAGTTTCCTTATTAAAATTACAAAGTTTAACTAATCTTTTTTCTATTCTGGTTGTGCAGTTTATGTACAGGGGAACTGGAAGTTTTTTTTCTTTCTTTCTTTGCCATTAATAGACTATAATTATTTATTAACGTGATTTTAAATGTAAAAACCTGTGTGAGTGCTGCTGTATTGTTATTTTGTTGTGGAAAATAAAGTAAACATTTGATGACAATATACTGGATACTCTTATATTGTAAATAAAATGATTCTTTGAGCTCATACCCCAATTTTCCTCCTAAGTTCTTTTGCAGATTTCATAGCGGAATATACATTCACAAGTAAATGTAAAGTCAGGGCATAATTGTGGTTGCTATGTAAAATTCCAACATGAAACTGGTTGCACGAGAAGTAACCTGTGAGTGTAAACCCAGTTAGTCCTTGAAATTCCAAAGGCGAGCTGGTGGAGCAGTATTCATTTTCAGTGAGAATAATTAATGGTGAGGAATCTGAAACAATAGTTTCTATGCAGTCACTTTAAAAGATCTTTCTAATGATAGTGAACTAGATATGTGATAAAACACATTGGTTCTGGTGAAGTTTACATGTTGGCTGTTTTTGCAAGACAAGTAGATGTTGGTAATGAATGATGGGAAAGGAAGATAGTCAATAAAAGTTGCAGTCTTGCTGGTCACAAATGCTTCACTATTTTCTAAGTATATATGAAGATTTTTGAGGTTTAAGTTAGGCAGGAACCTAAAGCATTGCTTAAATAATTGTGAGTGAAATGAACAGCAATTATTTATTAAGAATGTAAAATCTCATTTGCTATCTGCATCTTGATCCTAACCGATCTACGTCATTTCCTATCATTCATTGTGATGATACCAACATCTACTTGTCTTGTAAAAACTGCCAAAACGTACACAGCACTTTTACTAGTATACTGTGTAAGTAGGCTGTTTAGGTTTTTATGTTGGTTACACCACTTAGCGCTCTGTATGAAAATCACTGACTGTATTGTGTGCAGTCTTTGGCTGGTTGGCATTGTTGAAATATTTGCTATTGTAGTGGTGGGCAGTTGGATGTGAACAGCACATAGCGTTGCGCAGTTGGAGGTGAGCTGCCAGCAGTGGTGAATGTGGGGAGTGAGATGGCGGAGTTTTGAAAGCGGATGATCTGGACGTGTGTCCATCAGAAAGAGTAAATTTTTAATACTGGGTATCACGAACTGATATATATATTATGACTTTTGAACACTATTAAGGTAAATACATTTTTGTTTGCTATCTAAATCTTTCATTTGCTAACTATGCCTATCAGTAGTTAGTGATTATTATTATTATTTAAGGAACGAAACACATACATATTAAGCACAGAAAAGCTACCAGAGGCTATACATTGATGGTGCCCCATATGTAGAATGAAAGTTCCAAATTGTGTGCCATGAAATACACGATTTGATAAAGCTGTCAACAGAAGGACGCCACAATCAGTTCGATTCAGATGCAACATTTCTACACGATAGTATTCCATCTAATATAGCTGTAGGGTAGATGGTAAAATGAATTGTAAGTAGGCACATAAATAGAAGCAACTGTGAAATGCGGCTGCTTTGTGAAATAGTTTGTCTTTATAGTCTCTCCAACAAACTGTGACAACATAGGCATCATGGAGATTGATTTGACTGACTATCTTGCTCTTGTGTTTATGTCTTAGAATGATGCATTCATGACAGCAGCAGTGGATGTTATACAGAAAATACCTTTGCTAAATTATTGAACAATATTTGTGCAGCCACTTTTGCAATTCTTGGGCATATATAAATCATGTTTCTGTGATTCGATTATTAATTATATTGAGACCATATATGAAGAGTAAGATGTCAACATTTACAATAAGCATTCATTATCTTTTTTAAAGTCTTGTAGTGGAAGGGTACCTATGGTACATACCAAACTGGAGGCTACTGTTACTGTATCTCACTATAAATGGTTGAGAAACTGTTTCATAGATAATTTTGGGTTGTGCATTCATCTCTAGCACCTGTATGTAATCTGGAGGGAAAGGGAAATATCCAGAAACCTGGCACCTTCACTGTGTTCTTCCTTCTTTTCTTGTTATCCCAGTTTAGGATTGTCAGTTTTGTTTTTGGAATAGAAATACCTGTTCTAAAATGTTAAAGAATTAGAGTTGTAGATGGTGCTGCATCAAAAGTACCATGACAAGAACCAGAGAAAGAGGAAAAAACTGTACTGCTTAAAAAAGGATCTTAAAGCTCAAAATTACGATCAGAAAATAACAATTAATATTAATGACTTCAGGGTAAAAATATATTAATCCATTTTATTTTATTTTATTTTACATCTGACTACTGGAATAATTAAAAACTGTCTCTTCTGCATGCTGTCCAGTGTCATGCACATCCTTTTAATGATCATGCTTGCTGTCCTTTTGCAAATACCAATAAATTCTCCAATGGACAGAAAGAAATCACCAGAGGCAAAATATTTGAGTGTGTGTAGTAACTGGTCCAGTGGTAGAACAGAGCCATTTTTGAAAGAAAGAAAAGATTGAAGAATAACATGAGACAATTCAAGAGAAATTTAAAAACGTAATTTACTGCCAGTCACTGTTATGATTATGTAGATCCAATAACGGACGATTCCTGTTAACTGAGGGAAGTACCTATGTTCTTGTCACACACAGATAATTACTTTATATAAATATGAATGTGGTTATGTGAATAATATTAATAACTGAGAAATACAGCAGCTGTCTCCTATAGCTTTCTTTTTAAAACAATACTTTCCTATTGATTTTACTGTGTTAAACTTAGCTTTTGTAAATACAAATAATTTACATCTTTATAGGAATAATGTTAGGTGATGCACTACTTTGTTGCTCTGAGGCATTCAGTAAAAGATGGAATGTTATCGTCCCAATAGGATACAGGAGTGAACAATATTTTCTGCTATAGATTTGGCTGAGTGAACTATGGACATTAGTGTGCTACCAACCTTTTTGTTACATTAAACAATCGTAATATTACATCAATTTCAGAAAAATGGTACCTAACACAATTACAGATTAAGATATTTCACTTTAAGTTAGCTTCAACTAGCTACAGTCTGACATAAAAGAGAACACATAAAATAACTTTATATTCAAGGAAATTTAAAAACATAACATTCCAGCACTCTTCCCACATGCTACAACTACGTAGATTGCTAGATTCCTTTTCTGTTCTTATAGCATAAAAATACAGGTACTATTTTATGATAAATATGAGTGTGCATATGTGGATAATACTAATAACAGAGAAACAATGTTCTATAGCTGAGGAAGCATCACTTCGAAAAAAAATCTTACTTTCCTCTTAATCTTACTGTGTTAAACTTAGCCTAAGTAAGAATAAATACAGTAGTTCACTGGCGTCGGTAAATAATGGCAGGTGGGAGACAATCGTCTTGCTCTGAAGCATTAATGGGCCTGTAATCCTAATATTTTCAATAAAAGGTGGAAATCTGTTTTGACACTGTTGTGCTGTTTGCAAAATGGGGCATTCCCAATAGGAAACAGAGTGATGAATATTTTCTGCTATTAATGATATTGGGACACTACTGTTTTGTCTAAACGTTTTGCAATAAAACATTTGATGTTTCAGCAAAAACAGAAAAAGCTGGTAATGCGAATTGTACACATAATTGGTGTGGTTTTTCAATTTGGTTAAGTCTATTACGACACTATCTGCTAAATAAAACGAAATAGTGCTTTTCAAATGTGTGTGAATTCCTAAGGGACCAAACTGCTGAAGTCACTAAACTTACATTCTACTTAGACTAACTTAAAGCTAAGAACAACACACACACCCATGCCCGAGGGCCGCGCAATCCGTGACGTGGCACCTCAAACCGTGCGGCCACTTCGCTCGGCTTAGTCCTTTTCGCTACTGCAGCAATTGTAAGACACACCAAATGAATAAGACTATTTTTGTAGGAAACGTCATTTTTATTGTGCCTGGTTTACATAAATAACACGACGGAATTCACGAGGTACAGAAATCGAATGCATATTATTACAAATTAACAGTATTATTGAAGAAAACGGAGAAATAGTCTCACCTGCCGTCACATGCTCCATTTTCTCACGTACAAGACTGGCAAGACGAAGGACGGCTTCCTTTGATAAGCAAAATCTGGATATAAACTAGGAGTCAGCGATGTCACTCTTTTTTTTTTTCCTTCCTCGTTCTCGTGAACAGTTCAGCCAAAATCTCGTCATTGCTGGCTGCATCTGTCACTATCCCTGCCATCTTGAATAGTTATTCCCCGGGTAAGTTCGCTAGCCGCCCAGAAATCGCCGGTTAAGTTATCTCTAGTTTATTCTCCGGTCAGGAGTTATTCCGGGTTCGTACAACGCGTTTCTCGCGCTAATGTGAGAATAGAGCTTAACCGGCTGCTAACCAGAGATTGTACAACTGGTCCTGAGTCAAAGAAAGTTATGCTTATAATATTATGTACTTTATTATTCCCAATACATAACTAACTCTTGTTTACTAGGAAGCTATCTATAGTCATCTGTTTCTGCCGACACTTCAATACTTGGCAAAAATGCAACACAGCGTTAACCTCAAATAAATTTGTATCGTGCACAGCCACTGCTTTATTGGGGTGATGATTTTCAATGTACGATGCAACTGATCCCCATGATTTCACTATTTTTCTTGTTGCACCATAAGACTGCCGTGAAACTCACTACAATTCCATAAGCTCTTCAGTGCTCATTTCTTGGTTGTGATCTTCATAAGCTCATCGATATCGTTGTTATCCACTTCTAGTCCCATGCTTTTGGCCAAAGACACAAAGACTACAGGCTCCACAGGTACTGACTCAGAGATGTCTCAGAGTCACATTCGACAGTGCACTCCGGCCAAAGCATCGTGCAAGCAGAGGTGAGAGTTCTCTTGGTGACCTGTTCTCTCGTCTTTTCTATCATCTTGACGCAGGCAACGATGTTGAAGTGATATTTACAAAACTCTCTGAGAGAGAGATTGGTAGCTTCAGTCAACTCAAAGCAATGCTCGAAGAGTGCTTTAGGATAGTAGGACAGAGCTTCTTAAAGCTGGAGATAATCTGCTGGTCCATAGGCTGGTAACAGACTGGTGTTGGGAGGCAGAAGCTGGATCTTGATTAACTTAAATTCTTCAAGGAAGTGGCCTCGTCGACATGGAGAATGAACAGGAGCATAACAAACAGGACATGGAGTGACAGATTCATCTCAAGCAAATATTTCTTTTATCGAAAAACCAAACGGTTCATTAACCCAATCACAAAAATATCACGTATTACCCAAGCCTTATTGTTGGACTTCCACATCACATTTAACCTGCTCTTCTGGGCTTTACACTTCTTGAAGGTTCGTGGAGCTTCTGAATAGTAAATAAGCAGTGGTTCATTTTTCAAATCGCCGCTTGCTTTAGCGCAGAATAGCAGTGTGAGGTCTTTCATTGGCTTGTGAACAGGCAATGCACTCTCCCTTGCTGTCATAAGAGCATGCTTAGGCATCCTTTTCCAGAATAGACCCCTCTCGTCACAATTGAAAACCTCTTGGGGCAGATAACCCTCAGAATCTTCGAGCATCTTGAAGACACTAATGAAGTTGCTTTCGTGTTGGAGCTGGCTGCTTTGCTGTGCCTCACAACGCTGTGGAAGCCGCTTCCTCTCTTAAACTTCTCGACCACCTACGGCTTCCCTTAAACATTTCTTCGGCCGCTGATGATCTTGGCGTTTTCTTAACGAGGTCGGCAAAAATCATTCTCGTCTTCCCTTTAATAGTGTCATCTTGCAATTGCTTTTCATTTATCCCTATACGGAGCAACCTTTCGACACTGTCCAGAATATGAAACCATTGTTTACATACTCTTATAATTCTCTTCTTGAAGCATGACCTCCATAATCTTGTTCTTCTTCTTGAGGATAGTATAAAGAGTTGATGTAGGCCGATCAGGGACGCCGACTTATAAAAATTATTGGTGAGGCCCATACTGGGGGTCCTGCCCTGGGAAATTTTCTAAATTTTAGATGTAAAATAGCAAGTTTTAAAGTACTTTTAAACATTTTAGAGTCATATGATCAACATTAGAACCCCAAAAGCTGGATTCTTGGTAACTCGACACTCTGGGAAACTTGACAAGCCTGACACTTTTTTGGCTTTGAAAAAAGAAACAAAACATAAACAAGCACTGTATTTTCGTAAAAAGCTAATTTAATTTACAGTAATAATCATGCTTATAGACTATTACAGAGCAGTGAATATATAGCTCTGAAAAGACTGAAATTATATTTAAGTAAATCCTAAGCTATCATTAAAAGAATCAAACATAAAATATTGCTGTTGCACAGTAATAGCACTTTGATTAATAAGTGAAATAACCAATTTAAGCTCACTTTGAATAAGGATCACAATATTGTAAAGTTAATGCTTTAATATAGTTAATAAAGTTATGCCTAATACTTTCAGTCAAAAAGTATGTAAATAGCGGGTTTTAATTGGGTCTTACACCATAAAAAATTTAAGTATTTGAAAATACCTTACACAGTACTGTAGTAATATAGTACTAAACTATTAATAATATTTCGAAACTGAATATTTAACATTATGTATGTATTTAATTCTCTATTTTATAAAATTTTTTTATATTACTCTAAATGTCATTATTAGGGTTACAGTGTCTTTAGAAAGGTGCAAATGTCGACCATCTGACTGATTACTGAATATGAGTAGTTGTTGACTGGTGGGGTATCAAAAAATGGTTCAAATGGCTCTGAGCACTATGGGACTCAACTGCTGAGGTCATTAATCCCCTAGAACTTAGAACTAGTTAAACCTAACTAACCTAAGGACATCACAAACATCCATGCCCGAGGCAGGATTCGAACCTGCGACCGTAGCGGTCTCGCGGTTCCAGACTGCAGCGCCTGTAACCGCACGGCCACTTCGGCCGGCGTGGGGTATCCTATTCATCCAAAACATCTCTGGTGGGCATAAAGAACAGCCAAGTTGTTCAATCGCTTCTGTTCCAGTGTTGATCAGAGATATGACTTCAGACGCCTAAGGGCGCTAAAATGACCGTTCTGCTGTTGCTGCCGTGATTAGAACTTCTTGGAGAAGCTTAATACACTTCACTACTTAACATTTCTCCAACTGCAGGCTCTTGTGTAATGTACTTACTTACATCACACATGTTTTTTAAGACCAGCTCTTTCTTATTAGCAATATCGGCTAACACATTCAAGTGTAAGTGCAGTCTCTCAATGTCATGTCATTTTTGAAAATCTCAGTTGATTTTTCCAAATTTGTTTCACCTTTTGTTACTAAAAGCAAGCACTCTTGTTAAACTGCAATGACCTGTGTGAGTCCAGTTGAAGCAGACCGCTCAGTAATGCAAGAGTGAACCGATTCACAAACTTCAATGTAAATAGTTTTGTAGGATTACTTTGGTGTTTTGAAAGTGTGCAATGAGCTGGCTTCGCTGTTTTCATACTTCTTTGGTATACTTCGATTCCGAGTAAGCGAGGGATCATCAACTTTAACCTATATTTTAAGATAAATCGTAGTATCAGCACCTCCAGAACCCAGACTAATCTTCCCCAAGGTCGGCTTCCACCAGTTTTTCCAGTCTTCTTTAAATAATTGGTGTCTGTGTTTTCCAACTATGTATTATTAAACTGATAGTTGATATTATTCACATCTGTGAGAAAGTGCTTTTTTAAAATTAGAGTTATTACGTTCTTCTTGAAGTTTGAAAGTCTTCCCCCCGTCTTCTACAGGTGGAATGATTCTGTCATGGTTGGTTCTCCTAAGCACATCAGTAGTTCTGAGGGAATGTCAACTACCCCAGAGGCCTTATTTTGAATGAAGTCTTTCAGTGCTTCAGTCTGGAACCGCGCGACCGCTACGGTCGCAGGTTCGAATCCTGCCCTGGGCATGGATGTGTGTGATGTCCTTAGGTTAGTTAGGTTTAAGTAGTTCTAAGTTCTAGGGGACTGATGACCACAGATGTTAAGTCCCATAGTGCTCAGAGCCATTTGAACCATCTGAACCATCTTTCAGTGCTCTGTCAAATTCTTCTCGTAGTATCATATTTTCCATCTCATCTTCATCTACGTCTTCTTCCCTTTCTATAATGTTGCCTTCACGTTCATTTCTTTTGTACAGCCCCTCTACAATCCTTCCACCATCCAGCTTCCTTTCTTTGCTTAGTACTGGTTTTCTATCTTAGCTCTCGATATTCATACAGCTTTTCTCCAAGCACCTCTGTAATTTTGCTGTAATCGGAATCCATCTTTCCCCTACTTATACATGCTCCTATAGACTTGTTTGTGTCCTCTAGCCATTGCTCACTAGCCTTTTTGCGCTTTCTATCACGCACATTTTTTCGGGACATCTGTATTGACTTTCACCTGCTACATTTGTTGAACTTTTTATACTTTCACCTTTCATCAATTATATTCAGTATCTCCAACGATATTCAAGGATTTCTACTAGGCCTTGTCGTTTTACCTATTGTATCCTCTGTTGCCTTCATTAAAAAAATTACACGCCCTCAACCAACTTCGTCTTTCATTCATATAGTTTGACGGTCTAGCTCATCACACACGCTGTCATACTTGCAACACACATTAACATACAATCTCTGGACAACATAGACAAATTTAAAACTACTGCAATTGCGTATTCGATCTCACAGTTCCAGCACACCTCTGTGTGAAGTGTCTGTTGCAAAGTGCATTTCATTGATTCACCATCCATAGCTCTGACCTGTCTGTCATTGGTTACTGATAGCGTTTGCCACTTCAGATGGGAATGTCAGTCAGTAATACATGCTGTCTCGATGCTGCAGAAAAGGATTGTCGCTGCTGCTGCCGTTGCAAAGTACTGAAATCAGGACATTCCACAGAAATATATTTCAGGATTTTGAACAGAAAGTTTCCACATTATATAAGAATAATTAACAGTACCAGACTACTGATTGGACAAATTATTGGCAAAACTTCGTAGCACTGTCATGTTAGAAGAAGATTGGAGAGCCATAGTTGGACACAATTTTAATACGGCGTAGAATGGAACTATGGATCATGAAAGCAACAGAAGGGCGAGAGCCATAAGATCAAGTGGAATAGATACACGACAGAAAAACTTTGGACAGACAGAAAGCAAATGAATGGCAACGCGTGTGATGTAAATAACGGTGGATGATATAGGGATACGTGTAACAGCCACTGGTACCAACTTGACTACCACAATGACACTAACTGCAGAGACGGACAACAATGTTGTTGTAATAATAACAACCAGAATGATGCGACCGAACAGACTAATAAGATTCGAAGTGAAACGAAGGAAGATAGACTTATCACGATGGAGAAAATTAAAGACCATCAGACGTAGTCCTGAATGGCTGCAAAGGTACGAGAAGGGTCAGAATAAAATAAATAAAGCTTTTACGATATAACAATGGAGAATATATTGAAAAAGAATTAAGAACTGAAACAACAAAATGTAACATTCAAGAAAGCAAGCTACCAGAGATCAATGTGAACATAAATGGAAAACCGGTTGTATAGCATGTGCACACAGGTGCAGATCCACATTTAGTTTCCGCAGATTTATTTTGCAGGCTGAATGAAAACAAAGAAACATTAACATTGCCAGTCATCAGCCTAAAGCTGACAACAGCTGTCTGACAAGTCACTTTTAGAATTACAGTTGAGTGGATTCTTCCACGGGAACGTATGTTTTTGGTGGTTGGAGAGTTATTACTCGACTGTATTTTAGGAGATGATTTATTACAGGAGAAGGTCGCATAGAACGACTTCTCTCCCAGTAGGTTATTTATGTTTATTGAAGGAGATTTTATAGAGCTTGATTTGTAAAAAGCGCAAGTAAAAATGTAAATAGAAAATATTGGTAATAGGTCACAACTAGAAGCATGCAAGACAGAACCAGCTGAAACAAATGCATACGAAGATAAGATAAATGTATCAGATTATTTACACGCCACATACAAGTAAGAGCTGGAGAAAGCACTAAGTGAATACTCACAACTTTGTGGGGAATAACACGAAATAAACTATATAAATAAAAATATAAATGCTTGTTTGTTCGAAATCTTACATCTCCGAAAGTTCTTCAGTAGTTGCTTTGAAATTCGGACACGATATGGCATTCAAATACACGTGCTTTTTATGTACCTACTGAAGCATCATCTGTTGAATATATATATAAACACCAGAGAAAGAGCTTCTGACGTCTCTTAGAAGAGACATTTACATTGATATATGAAATGTAGATAGAGTCATCCCAAACAAACATTGCTAGTCACGTCTTCCATGCGACGCCCAGCGTCGACGGAAAGCATCGTTTTGTTTCCTGTTACAGAGCAAATGATTTTTAAACCAGAATTTTACACGCTCATTCGACAAAGTAGTCCCAGATTGGTCTAGTGCGATATTCTTTTTACAGTCGTGTATGAACAGCAACAGTAGAACGAGGAGAATAATCATTACTCCAGGAGCGACAGCATCACCCTGGCCCACAATGCCTGCTGCCCCCATGCAAAAGAACTGCTCACTCGGTGCTGGAATACTAGGGTATTCTTTGCGTTTTACTGACTCTGATAAAACATATCGATAAAATGAATATCGTCCCAGACTAATTTGGGACCGCACTGTTGAAAAGGCATGGAAGATTTCCATTCAAATATCATTTTGTCTGTAACAATAAACTGGGTGTCGCATGAGAGACGTAATGAGTCATATTTCTTTGGGCTGATTCCAGCTACACACTTCAAAAATGAAACTGCAAAAATCTTCGGAAACTGCAAACAAACTGCGCCTGACGACCCATACGAAAGATATTCGGTATAAATATGTGCAGAGTGACAATTATTGAACTATATGAAAAAACGTAAATTAGTTACAAACTATGGCTTGTACACACTTTATTCACGCCACTACAGGTATTGGGATTTAGGTTATGACATGTTCGATATGCCTGCCGTCATTGGTGATGGTATGGCGCAGACCAACAGCAGAAATTCAGCATCACCCGCTGAAGTGTTGGAACATCAATGCTGACGATGACCTCCTGAATGGGTGTTCTCAGTTCAGCAATGGTTTTGAGGTTATTGCTTTACACCTTGTCTTCAATATAGGCCCACAAAAAGGAGTCGCGCGTGTTCAGATCCGGAGAATATGGCGGCCAATCGAAGCTCATGCCAGTAGCCTCTTTGTACACCAGAGCCAGAGCCAGAATACGTTCCCCAGAGCGTTCCTCCAGGACATCAAACACTCTCCTACTTCGATGGGGTCGAGGTCCGTCTTGCATGAACCACATATTGTGGAAATCAGGTTCACTTTGGATAATGGGGATGAAATCATCTTCCAAAACCTTCACGTACCTTTCATTAGTCACTGTGCCATTGAGGAATATGGCACCGATTATTCCGTGACTGGACATTGAGCACCACACAGTCACCAACTGAAGTGAAGAGACATCTCGATCGCGAAATACGGATTCTCAATCCCCCAGATGCGATTTGAAGTGGAATGATCATATAAAATTTATTATTGGTAAGGCGGGTGCCAGGTTGAGATTCATTGGGAGAGTCCTTAAAAAATGTAGTCCATCAACAAAGGAGGTGGCTTACAAAACATTCGTTCGACCTATACTTGAGTATTGCTCATCGGTGTGGGATCCATACCAGGTCGGGTTGACAGAGGAGATAGAGAAGATCCAAAGAAGAGCGGCGCTTTTCGTCACAGGGTTATTTGGTAAGCGTGATAGCGTTACGGAGATGTTTAGCAAACTCAAATGGCAGACTCTGCAAGAGAGGCGTTCTGCATCACGGTGTAGCTTGCTGTCCAGGTTTCGAGAGGGTGCGTTTCTGGATGAGGTATCGAATATATTGCTTCCCCCTACTTATACCTCCCGAGGAGATCACGAATGTAAAATTAGAGAGATTCGAGCGCGCACGGAGGCTTTCCGGCAGTCGTTCTTCCCGCGAACCATACGCGACTGGAACAGGAAAGGGAGGTAATGACAGTGCCACGTAAAGTGCCCTCCGCCACACAGCGTTGGGTGGCTTGCGGAGCATAAATGTAGATGTAGATGTAGATTTTGGTTATTGACGAACCTATCGAAATGAAAGCGGACTTCTTCGCCAAGCACATACTAATTCCCATCATGCCACGTGGCCAACCGTACAGTTTGAACTTCCTAACGCACACCGCTCAGAAGTAATGACGATTTTATTTTATATAATTCAATAACTGGCACCCTGTATCTATATAATAAGTAAAGAGGAAATTTTTTTAGCTAAAATCACGAAAAGGTCTTGAGTGATTAATCTCACGATACTCTAATAAACGTGTGGATGGACATGTTCTACATATTTTAACATATATAGCACATAAACATATTTATGGTACATAAAGAAGAAACATTGTTATCTATATAACATATATATTGCACATAACATATAACAGGGATACGTCGTTAGAAAAAATCTCGAAAAGTTTGTGAGCTATTTACTTCAAACTTTTGCACTCCATTACTCTAATACTCTAATAAACAATGGAACAGACATAGGCCATATATTTTTTAAAGTAACAACTGCGAGTAAGAAAATTTTGTGCTATGCTGTTCTGTGGAAATGTGTGGTTTTGTTTTCTTTCCCACAGTCAGTTTTAACTTCGTTAGCAGGGCATTTAAAACATTACACAATTTGTTTCTCCCACATATATTCGTTTTCTTATATGTAATTTTAAACATAAATTGTCCACTGAACAGTGTACTATTTTGCTTTCTTCCATACAGTCAGTTTTAACGGCATGCATGAGAGTTGTATTTATGGCTTGTCTTTATTTGGTTAGAATACTACTGAATAGTTTGAATCATGTGAAAGTATGTAATCCTATGCGTTTGGAGATTAAGAATATGCAACATACTGTCGTTGAAGTCACTTACTCACTGATCCAGCAGCTGGAGAGATGACTTCCATATCCTGCAACCAATAATCACGAATCATTTACCCATTCATTCTAAGGGACTTCAATTCCCAATCAAGGTTTCGTTTGCAAAAACAAGAAACTAGGCTCAAGATCAAAGAGAGGTGGGAAGAGGAGATGGACAGAGAGGGAGAATCGACATACAGAAAGGGAAGGAGGAGACAGACTGAGAGGAGAAGAACATATGGGCATGCAGATGGGGAAGGAGAAAGTGGATGGAGAGGGAAACAGGAAACAGACATGAATAGGGAAAAGGAGGAGATAAGCCAGAGAAGGAGATAGACAGAGAGAGGGAAAAGAAGAGGAGATGTACAGAGGAAATGAGGAGGAGGAGATGGCTTGAGGGAGGGGGGGAGAAGATAAGGACATATAATCAATTTCCATATTCCCATGAGTATCTGGCAATTGCAAAGCATTGCTAGTTTCACTATCTGAAGAATAAAAATGTAACCTTGATGTAAAACACATTAAACTTTTTGACTACCCACATACCCTTACATACCCTTTAAATTGGGCAAAATGATCAGAAGTAAACAGATAAATTAAATGTTAAATTTTCAGCTCGTTGAAAATTCAAGGATTCTGTATTGTAGCCCACTTTCAGTTGTATTAAAACTATGAAGACTAATTCTATTAATTTTGGATGCAGCATTCATCAACATTGTTCTAGTGCTAGTAACAGAAAATTTTTAGGAGTATTTAGAGAGATTTCATTAAACAAGTATAGATTTGTGATCATCTAATTGACAAATCATTGTGATCAAAGAATCATGGAAGTATGCAGCATCTAGATATGCTGAAGACGGTTCCAATTTAAAGTTGTACTATTTTGGTTGCATATAAGTTCAAGTGTATCCATTGAAGAATTGTACAAAATATGAAGAACACAATTGTTATATTTACTTCATGTTTATGTTGACAATTTTTTATTATCTCCTTCTGCAAGGGAAGAACATCTGAAATTAATAAAAAAGTACTTGAAGCTGGAGTAAAGGCAAATGTTAAAAACTGAAAGTATGTGATGAAGGAGATCAAGTTTCTCCAAAGCAACATTGCAGAAGTACAAAATTTTCCTACATCACGTAAGGAAAAATAGCTAAAATCTTTTACATGACTGGACAGTTTTTACTGACATTTACCCAAAGTAGGTAGCCTTAAACCAGATGTTAAAGAAAGATACTGTATGAGAATGGACAGTAATAAGTCAACTAGCTTTTGAAGTAATTAAACAAGAACTGAGTCAAACCAGGATGCTGTATCACCCAAATTTAAACCTAGCTTTTGACTGAACCATTCGTGCTTCATTCATTGTGCTAGGATACTGTTTATTTCAGATTCTGTTAATGGAAAACCGAATTTTTGCTCCATAGGATCCACATGCAGGGTGTTAATAGATTATAAGAAGTCATATTCCATCACCAAATTTGAAGCTTTAGCCATAGTATGGGAACTGAAGGGATTTCACTTCTATTCAGTATGCCACCATGCCAAATATGTATGGACCACAAACTACTAAATCTTCTACTCCACTGTAAACTACTGCATGCACAGTTAGCATGTTGGGTATTATCCCTACTAGTACACAGTGGGTATAATTCATGTGACAAAAGAACAGAACATAGTCATAGATGTGTTATCACCTTTACTGGGAGGATTAGAAGAATCGTTTTTGTGTAAGGAAGAGAGTGGTAACATAAACGTTCTGTAGATGAGAGACGAATCGTATGGCAAATACTTTCTGGATACATGTAAAAATGTAACAAGATGCAAGACACATACTCTATATGGGCGAAAGTTAACCAAATATCTGAAAACTTTTCCAAACAGCTAGCTTACTGCTCACAATATCCTTGAGGGAGAAATATTTTTCTAGAGAAGAAGGTTTGACATGGATCAGTAGTTAGCCTGCACTCATTTTGAGTCCGAAACAAAACTGATCTGGCGTACATACTATGTGTCAAGACATCTTGGTGTCATAAAATGTGCTGATAAGTTAAATGACTACTGTTCCTCCCATGACATAAGAAGAAAAGCATAGGATGTTTTGAGATCTTGGTTACTGTGCTGAAAAACTAACCTGTAAAAGGAGTGTAGAATCTGACTCCAAGATAAGATAAGAGTGGCAAGTGGTAACGACATGGTGCTGGCTAGAACACTCTTTATTTGTCATACAATGTGAATACAAAACCACAACACCCTGCTTGGCCGTCATAGAGGGAACTAAGTCCACCTTATAAAGATATGTTTGACAAGGATGCAGTAGATGTCAGAGAGGTGGCATCCTCATAGAGCCTTCCCCCACCCCTTACCCTGTAGTGCACTTAGGGGAAGATAGCCATGATTCATTGTTGTAGTGAAAGAAGACCATAAACGAAATGGCGGTAGACATCTGATGTCAAGCTGGGGGTGATTTGGACCATCAGTGAAATGGAGGCGTAGGAATCTATTGGAGTAGATTAATCTGGCCCAGTGTCCTTGGGGCCATTATAGTGAGGGAACCATCAGAGGATAGGCGCGATGTGATGGCACCTGGGTGCCCTACATTAGGTAGTTTGTAGCTGCAAGAGAGTTAACAGGTAATGAATCCATTCTCAATTTGTCGTTCGCCATGCTGACTCTTGGCAACAAGGTTTACATTAGATCATCTGGCAGAAAATATTGGACATCAAGGAATACTTCAAAAACGTTGGACGTGGAAGAGTAGGAAACCATGGTGGCTGATTTTGTAACCATGGGCGAGGCTCTGTGAGTCGAAACAGGTGGTACATCGTCGATCTATGTGTTGATGGCGTCCAGATTTTTAGCTGGAGACTGACTACATTGCTCGAAACAGGTGGTGCACTGTCGATCGAAGTATTGTTGTGTAAGGGCTACACTGACTTACCCAACTGATCATTTCCATCATAGGCTTACCGTGAAGAAAGTGTCAAACGTGTATACACTGCATTTAAGAACGTTGTGTGTGTCTGCATACGGTTGCTAGTGTTTTGGCCAAATGGTGTGGTTGCGAAGCATGACAAAATCACAGTCGGCCCACATGTTGTGAACGAAGGTTCTTGGAGTGCTGTGCAACTGTGGAGGAGGCACCTGAAGGCACACGTTGTGCTGTGTGGCGTGTTTGACGAGGGTGGGCAGGTCAGTGGCCGATGTCGATAGTGCCTGGAGCACAAAGTTTGCCAGTAGAGCGAGCGCTTCGCCATGTAGGACCTCCATCCAGGACATCCTTGGGCATGGAGCAACCAGAGAACAATACCAACAGAAGGACCTGGGTCAACTGACCCCCTTGCAGCATGAGAGCAGCTTTCAAAGTACAAGGCCAGCATTTGATGAGGCCATTTCTTGGCGGGTGGTTTGTGGAGGTATGGTACTGACGAATGCTGCAGAGATTGCACAGTTGTTGAATAATGCCATCCTCGATCCACTGATATTTCGGCCGCGTAACGTCCAGCTATCCTTAGAGAGTGAGTTGCAAGACTCCTGCGATGTATTGGGAGGATGGCCGGATGGTACACGACCGAAATATCAGTGGGAGAACTTTTATTTGCTTGGCTGCATGCCTGAAGGACTAGCAAGTATTGTTCACAACCTTGATTGCTTTGGATTGAGAATTAATTGATTCGGATTGAGCATTAATTTTGGCAGTAATTGATTCAAACTGAGAATTAATTTTAGCAGTAATTGATTCAGACTGAGAGTTAATTTTAGATGTAATTCATTTGGACTGAGCACCTATTGTACTGATTACCATGCCCAAAAAATAGTTTATATTTCCAGCTATTACTGGTTTTGAGTGCAACTCTGGTTCTCTCTTCTTGGTTTCCTTGTATCCACCGTCACTGGATTCGGTTTTGATTTTTATTCCGAATTCCGTAGCAACCTTCAACGCCAGGAACTCCAGTTTCCTCTGCTCCTGTTTTTGAGCGGTAGCGCTTATGATGTTTGCCTCCGGTTCCTCAACAATGGTTTGCAGTGCCTGCATTCTCCTTTGTTCTACCGACTGTTCCCTGTTAAGTACAATCAAATTATTAGTTTCGTTTGTGTCCATCATGTTGCCTTTTTTACTGATAAATGCCAATTTAGAAATTTTGTGGTTTATTTCCACCACTTACTGCTTCCGAACGTGAGCGACTTGATTCGTAGCCGAAGGGTTTAATTCGCTACAAATCTGCACAATGCAAAATTCGTGCCAAGAACAATACCAAATTGATGTTGTCCAGTCACTAGCGCCGCCAAGTGTAATCATCCCATTCCTAATCGGCCTACTGGATCGCGATATAACTGACTATGATCGCATATTTCTAATGAAATTCTACTGTGTGTAAGGCTATCGTTACCGAAGGAAAACAACACCCGTTAGTTGGAGGAAAGTGTTCAACAGACTCTTCTGAAGGAAGAATGTATTCTAAACTTTAATACTGATGATAATTTAGAATTTAGTGCAATCGCTCACGAACCGCACGGGGGGATGGGGGGGTACCATGTAACATTCACTACAAAAATTACTGATAACACAAAGAAAAGACTGATTAACTAAAAAAAGGGATAATTAAACAGTCGCCAGCCCGCTAGGGCAATGATTCTCCAGAGTCTTGAGAAAGAAATTTAAGCAAATAATCACTGGTGTGGCAACAGAAGGTTGTCATGCTTCTCCACAGCACAACCATTCATGAGAAAATAAACGAATCAGAAAGCACTGAGTTTGCAGTTACTTAGTCTGAAATATTAAATTTTGAAAGTAATGTTAAATGAAATTACTGGTTAAATAAATGACTCGCCTAACTTGAACTTTATTTTGTTAAAAAAAAGTGCCTTTCAGTAACCTCAGTCTAATGTAATGCAAAATTTAGGAAAAGACAAGCAATTTACTTTTGATTATTTATGACTGAACTGAATTTACTTTCAGCAATCAGCAATTGGTTTTACTTTTAAAATAACAACAATAAAGTACATACCAAGCCGGCAGAAGTCATTCGCCTAGCTATATACCGAATAAATGAGATTTCTCATTCTTAATTTGTACAGTATCTTTAGTTGTTAGGTTTGCAGTAAAATTTTACTTTATTTTAAGTAGACACTGTTATGCAATATAAGAATGAACAGCTACTGTGGCAGAAAAGTGTTCTTTAGACTGAAAGTGTTCTTTAGAAAGACACAAACTGGCAGTAAATAGTTAATCACTTTTCATATTCTTACGACACTCGGTGTTTGCGTGGAAAGGAAAGGGACCCTGCTTGGTTAGATTAGATTAGTTTTTTGTCCCATAGATCCGCGCTGAGGACATCCTCGTGGATGTGGAACATGTCACTTTTTTTAAGCTGAAATAACATTACTAATAGTATGAGTATATACACTACATCATTTTTAAGCTGAAATAACAATATTAATAGAATCAGTATATACAATACATCATTTGTTTCTATTAAAACATTCGTCAATGGAGTAAAGGAGTTGGCCACTAGTAATTCTTTCAGGCTCCTTTTAAACTGATCTTTATTTGTAACTAATTTTTTTATGTTTGCTGGCAAATTATTGAAGATGAGTGTTCCTGAGTAGTGGACCCATTTTGAACCAAAGTAAGTGCTTTGAAGTCCTTGTGCAGATCACTTTTGTTCCTGGTATTGTATGTATGAACTGAGCTGTTTGTTGGAAAAAGAGATATATCATTTAGGACAAATTTCATTAAGGAGTAAATATACAGAGAGGCAGTAGTTAGTATACCCAGTTCTTTGAAGAGGTTTCTACAGGACATCCGTGAATTTATTCCACAAATAATACGTATTACATGCTTTTGGACTCTGAAAACTTTTGTTTGACTTGAAGAGTTACCCCAAAATATTATACCATATGACATTGTGGAATGAAAGTAGGCAAAGTATTCAAGCTTTTTCACTTTTATGTCGCCTATGTCTGCTGACACTCGAATTGCAAATACAGATTTGTTAAGGCGTTTCTGCAGTTCTGCAGTGTGCTCCTCCCAACTGAATTTATTATCAAGTTGTAATCCCAGGAATTTAAGACAGTCAACCTCTTCTATCTGCTCTTCTTCATTCTTTATGCATATGCTGGGTGGAAACCTCTTACAGGTTCTGAATTGCATATAGTGAGTCTTTTCAAAGTTTAATGTCAGTGAATTGGCTTTAAACCATTTATTAATATCCATGAAAATATCATTAGCAGATCTTTCTAGAACTACACTTGACATACTATTTATTGCAATACTTGTGTCATATGCAAACAAAACGAACTCTGCTTCTGGCAGTGTAACTGATGACAGATCATTAATGTACACAAGAAAAAGCAATGGTCCTAAAATGGATCCTTGTGGGACACCACATGTAATTTCTTCCCATTCTGATGATGACTGATGACTTAATTCACAAGTGCCTTGCACTGACACCCTTTGTTTCCTGTTAGCGACGTATGACTTGAACCATTTTGCAGCGCTGCCCATGACACCATCAATTCTAATTTATTTAAAAGGATGTTGTGGTTCACACAATCAAATGCCTTTGACAAATCACAGAAAATACCTGCTGTTTGTGATTTGTTATTTAATGAATTAAGTACATTTTCACTGTAGGTGTAAATAGCCGTCTCTATATCAGAACCCTTCAGAAATCCAAAGTGTGTTCTTGATAATATGTTATTTGTGGTCAGATGGTTGAGAAGCTGCCTGTACATTACTTTTTCTAAAATTTTTGAGAATGCTGGCAAAAGTGAAATCGATCTGTAGTTTGATGGTATCTCTTTATTCCCTTTCTTGAATAGAGGCTTAACATCTGCATATTTTAGCCAGTCAGGAAATGTCCCAGTTATAATTGATTGGTTACACAAGTAACTTAGAATTATACTGAACTCACAAGAACATGCCTTAATTAACTTTGTTGATATTTCATCATAACCACTAGAATGCTTTGTTTTTAAAGATTTTATTGTGGAAGTTATTTCTTTTGGTGAAGTGAGTGACATATTCATGTACCTGAAACTACACTCCTGGAAATGGAAAAAAGAACACATTGACACCGGTGTGTCAGACCCACCATACTTGCTCCGGACACTGCGAGAGGGCTGTACAAGCAATGATCACACGCACTGCACAGCAGACACACCAGGAACCGCGGTGTTGGCCGTCGAATGGCGCTAGCTGCGCAGCATTTGTGCACCGCCGCCGTCAGTGTCAGCCAGTTTGCCGTGGCATACGGAGCTCCATCGCAGTCTTTAACACTGGTAGCATGCCGCGACAGCGTGGACGTGAACCGTATGTGCAGTTGACGGACTTTGAGCGAGGGCGTATAGTGGGCATGCGGGAGGCCGGGTGGACGTACCGCCGAATTGCTCAACACGTGGGGCGTGAGGTCTCCACAGTACATCGATGTTGTCGCCAGTGGTCGGCGGAAGGTGCACGTGCCCGTCGACCTGGGACCGGACCGCAGCGACGCACGGATGCACGCCAAGACCGTAGGATCCTACCCAGTGCCATAGGGGGCCGCACCGCCACTTCCCAGCAAATTAGGGACACTGTTCCTCCTGGGGTATCGGCGAGGACCATTCGCAAACGACTCCATGAAGCTGGGCTACGGTCCCACACACCGTTAGGCCGTCTTCCGCTCACGCCCCAACATCGTGCAGCCCGCCTCCAGTGGTGTCGCGACAGGCGTGAATGGAGGGACGAATGGAGACGTGTCGTCTTCAGCGATGAGAGTCGCTTCTGCCTTGGTGCCAATGATGGTCGTATGCGTGTTTGGCGCCGTGCAGGTGAGCGCCACAATCAGGACTGCATACGACCGAGGCACACAGGGCCAACACCCGGCATCATGGTGTGGGGAGCGATCTCCTACACTGGCCGTACACCACTGGTGATCGTCGAGGGGACACTGAATAGTGCACGGTACATCCAAACCGTCATCGAACCCATCGTTCTACCATTCCTAGACCGGCAAGGGAACTTGCTGTTCCAACAGGACAATGCACGTCCGCATGTATCCCGTGCCACCCAACGTGCTCTAGAAGGTGTAAGTCAACTACCCTGGCCAGCAAGATCTCCGGATCTGTCCCCCATTGAGCATGTTTGGGACTGGATGAAGCGTCGTCTCACGCGGTCTGCACGTCCAGCACGAACGCTGGTCCAACTGAGGCGCCAGGTGAAAATGGCATGGCAAGCCGTTCCACAGGACTACATCCAGCATCTCTACGATCGTCTCCATGGGAGAATAGCAGCGTGCATTGCTGCGAGAGGTGGATATACACTGTACTAGTTCCGACATTGTGCATGCTCTGTTGCCTGTGTCTATGTGCCTGTGGTTCTGTCAGTGTGATCATGTGATGTATCTGACCCCAGGAATGTGTCAATAAAGTTTCCCCTTCCTGGGACAATGCATTCACGGTGTTCTTATTTCAATTTCCAGGAGTGTATTTGTAAAGGCTAGTTTCAGATATTCAAGGGCATTATTTACTGATCCTGACAATCCCATTCTATCAGTAACAGATATAAAGTACTTGTTAAATAGATTTGCCACACTATGCCCATCGGTTACTAATGTGTCATCTACCCTTAATGCTATTTGCTCCTGTTCCTTTCTGGTTCTACCTGTCTCCTCTTTCACTATGCCCCATATCGTTTTTATTTTGCTCCCTGACATTGCTATCTTCTTCTCGTAGTGCATTTGTTTAGATGTCTGAATTACTTTTTTAAATATTTTACAGTATTCCTTGTATTTAGCTAAATCATCAGCATTGGAGCTATTCTTGGTCGACAGATACATTTTCCTTTTTGTCTTATAGGAAATTTTTATTCCTTATGTAGGCCTAATCCATGGTTTTATTATAGACTTCTGTTTAATTTGAGTAACTTTTAGAGGAAAACAGTTTTCAAACATGGTACTGACATTGATCATGAATGTGTTATATTTTACATTCATGTCATGAGCACTATAAACGTCTTTCCAGTTCATATATTTGAGCAGTTTTCTAAAACACTCAATTTTTGTGATTCTTTCTCCCGGCGTATTTGATAATCAAAATGTCCACGGGTGTACTGCCGGTGTACAGTGCCCAACGGGCACAATATTTCAGCGATCATACATGTCGCCATCATCAGGTGAACTGACTGACTGAGCTCCTGTGAACGTGCCGGCACGGAGATCCGTACGCTATGGCTGCTCAGAGGGAAATGGGTTCGGTCGCGGCGGCGGCCGATTTAAATACTCTCCGCCCGCGGCGCGCTCCCTCCGCTGTCCGCGCCCCGCGCCACGGTCGCGTGGTGGAACAGATTGCGACGGCGTCTGAACTTGGGGGTGGGAGCGATGATGATGCGGTCTCGGTTTTGCAGAAAGGTCTCAACTATAATATTAGCAAGGCTTGGGAACCAGCGATTGGGTTAATCAAGAGTAAATCGAGCAAACGTATAGTTGTGACGACCACGGCGGACAGAGCCATCACCCCGACGACATCTCAGACGCCGTCGCAATCTGTTCCACCGCGCGACCGTGGCGTGGGGCGCGGACAGCGGAGGGAGCGCGCCGCAGGCGGAGGATATTTAAATCGGCCGCCGCCGCGACCGAACCCAGTTCCCTCTGAGCAGCCATAGCGTACGGATCTCCGTGCCGGCACGTTCACAGGAGCTCAGTCCGTCAGCTCACCTGATGATGGCGATATGTATGATCGCCGAAATATTGTGCCCGTTGGACACTCAATTTTTGGTTGATTGACTACTCTCCTGTACTCAGATTTAGCAGTCTTGATAATCTGCTTAGAATTTACATCTAAAACTATACTCCTGGAAATGGAAAAAAGAACACATTCACACCGGTGTGTCAGACCCACCATACTTGCTCCGGACACTGCGAGAGGGCTGTACAAGCAATGATCACACGCACGGCACAGCGGACACACCAGGAACCGCGGTGTTGGCCGTCGAATGGCGCTAGCTGCGCAGCATTTGTGCACCGCCGCCGTCAATGTCAGCCAGTTTGCCGTGGCATACGGAGCTCCATCGCAGTCTTTAACACTGGTAGCATGCCGCGACAGCGTGGACGTGAACCGTATGTGCAGTTGACGGACTTTGAGCGAGGGCGTATAGTGGGCATGCGGGAGGCCGGGTGGACGTACCGCCGAATTGCTCAACACGTGGGGCGTGAGGTCTCCACAGTACATCGATGTTGTCGCCAGTGGTCGGCGGAAGGTGCACGTGCCCGTCGACCTGGGACCGGACCGCAGCGACGCACGGATGCACGCCAAGACCGTAGGATCCTACGCAGTGCCGTAGGGGACCGCACCGCCACTTCCCAGCAAATTAGGGACACTGTTGCTCCTGGGGGATCGGCGAGGACCATTCGCAACCGTCTCCATGAAGCTGGGCTACGGTTCCGCACACCGTTAGGCCGTGTTCCGCTCACGCTCCAACATCGTGCAGCCCGCCTCCAGTGGTGTCGCGACAGGCGTGAATGGAGGGACGAATGGAGACGTGTCGTCTTCAGCGATGAGAGTCGCTTCTGCCTTGGTGCCAATGATGGTCGTATGCATGTTTGGAGCCGTGCAGGTGAGCGCCACAATCAGGACTGCATACGACCGAGGCACACAGGGCCAATACCCGGCATCATGGTGTGGGGAGCGATCTCCTACACTGGCCGTACACCACTGGTGATCGTCGAGGGGACACTGAATAGTGCACGGTACATCCAAACCGTCATCGAACCCATCGTTCTACCATTCCTAGACCGGTAAGGGAACTTGCTGTTCCAACAGGACAATGCACGTCCGCATGTATCCCGTGCCACCCAACGTGCTCTAGAAGGTGTAAGTCAACTACCCTGGCCAGCAAGATCTCCGGATCTGTCCCCCATTGAGCATGTTTGGGACTGGATGAAGCGTCGTCTCACGCGGTCTGCACGTCCAGCACGAACGCTGGTCCAACTGAGGCGCCAGGTGGAAATGGCATGGCAAGCCATTCCACAGGACTACAGCCAGCATCTCTACGATCGTCTCCATGGGAGAATAGCAGCCTGCATTGCTGCGAAAGGTGGATATACACTGTACTAGTGCCGACATTGTGCATGCTCTGTTGCCTGTGTCTATGTGCCTGTGGTTCTGTCAGTGTGTTCATGTGATGTATCTGACCCCAGGAATGTGTCAATAAAGTTTCCCCTTCCTGGGACAATGCATTCACGGTGTTCTTATTTCAATTTCCAGGAGTGTATGAGCTGCATGTCATGATCTGATAGTCCATTTATTACAGGTTATGATTTTGTCCCTTTGATTTGTCTATAAAAATGTTATCAATGGCTGTCCTTGAGGATTTAGTGATTGTAGTTGGAAAGTTTACAGTGTGAGTTAGATAGAAAGACAACATTACTAACTGCAGTAAATGTTTACTGGAAGATTGCATTAGAAAATCTGTATTAAAGTCACCAGCAATGAAAATTTCTTTGTTTCTTCCTGTTAAATAACCCAAAAGAGCTTCTAGATGATTTATGAATAGATTATAATTTCCTGCAGGTGCTCGGTAGATAGTTACTATTATGTAGGATATGTTATGGAACTCTACTTCTGTTGCACATGCTTCTAGATGCTGCTCTAAACAGAATTTATTAATGTCAATGTTCTTGAATTTATGGCAGTTTTTAATAAATGTGGCAACCCCTCCTCCATCCTCCTCTGTCTGATGACAATGAATGACAACACAGGTATCCTACATGTTTTAACTATTGCAAGTTATTATTCAAGTTATTCATACTTTGTGAAAGATGATCAACTGGGTAAAATCCCTACATTTCTGTATCTGTCAGTTAACAATCTTACGGTGTTGTAGCCGTGCTGACGACGAAGAATGTAGCTGACGACAATGATGAGCTGCCGTTGTTGCCACTGCTGCTGCTCGATGAGAATCCCTAACCGTCTCCAGAGCCACGGATAATTACGGGACAGACAATGGTTAGAATTGGAGCTTCCTCAACCTGTCCACTCCTATCGTGCTCTCAATATCCGCGGATTAACAAATCATGCGTGTCTACATTGGTGCGCGCATGGCTGCACACCGAGTCTGCGGGAGCGCCCAACAAAACACTTCAGCGCTCTTTCATCGCTCAAGCTGCTCTGCTTCCTCTCTGCTCGCAACGCGACAAGAGATTCTCCTTACAAAAAAATAAACGACGGCACAGCTACTACCATTTCTTTGTTGCTATAGGTACATTTCAGTTAAGCTCCCTTAGCTATTAACCAGCAACTTACAATATTTTCATTATAATTACAATCAATTATATGCAGTCAAAATTAAATACACTAGTAGATCGATTATGGATTAAATATAGTTTCTGTAATACAGCTTACAGCTTCAGAGTCAAAAGTACAGTGCAAGTTATCAACGTATATTCAACAGCGAAAATTTTGGATGGTGCAGAAAGTATTTTATCTGCATTTTGGGTGTTACAAGTCAACACGGATTCAGAAAACATCGTCCTTGTGAAACACAACTAGCTCTTTACTCACATGAAGGGTTGACTGCTATTGTCAAGGGATTTCAGATCATTGTTATTATTCTCGAGTCAGAAATATACAAATTTACAATTGCCATACATCATTATATTTATGTTACATGTGCCCAGTTCTTGGGAAAGATCAAAAAGGGCTCCAGTCTCAAAGGGTACAGGGTAAAGAAACGACGAGAATCGACCAAGCAACAATCGGAATTGTAGTTGTAAATTGTCGTAGCTGTGCTGAAAAAGTCCCAGAGCTTCAAGCGCTGATAGAAAGCACTGAAGCTGAATTCGTTATAGGAACAGAAACCTGGCTAAAGCCAGAGATAAATTCTGCCACTGGCTAAAGCCGGAGATAAATTCTGCCGAAATTTTCAGAGTCCCAAACCGTGTTCTTAAGGGATAGATTAAATAAAGTAGGTGATGGTGTGTTTGTGTCTGTTAGTAGTAGTTTATCTTGTTGTGAAGTTGAAATAAATAGTTGCTGCGAATTACTATGGGCAGAGGTTATACTCAACAGCCATACCAAAATAATAATTGGCTCCTTCTACCGACCCCCCGACTCAGATGATATAATAGCTGAACGCTTCAAAGAAAACTTGAATCTCATAGTACCCCACTCACGCAGTTATAATTGGTGGAGACTTCAATCAATCCTCGATTTGTTGACAAAAATACGTGTTCAAAGCCGGTGGTACACAGAAAACATCTTCCGAAATTGTACTAAATGCTTTCTCTGAGAATTACTTTGAACAATTAGTTCATGAGCCCATACGAATTGTAAATGGTTGCTAAAACACATTTGACCTCTTAGCAACAAATAATCCTGATCTAATAGAGAGCGTCATGACGGATACAGGGATTCGTGAACACAAGGTCATTGTAGCAAGGCAAAAAACCATATCAACAAAAACCATTAAAAATAAACGCAAAATATATCTATTTAAAACAGCAGATAAAATTCGCTTAGTGCCTTCCTAAGAGAGAGTCTCCATTCTTCCCAAGCTAATTATGTAAGTGTAGACCAGATATAGCTCAAATTCAAATATACAGTATCGACAGTAATAGATAGATTCATACCGCATAAGTTAATAGGAAACGAGACTGATCCATCATGGTACACAAAACACGTCAGAACACAGTTGCAGAATAAACGAAAAAAGCATACAAAATTCAGAAGAACGCAAAATCCCCAAGACTGCCTAAATTTCACGGATGCTCGAAATTTAGTGCGGACGTTAATGCGAGATGCTTTTAATAGTTTCCACAATGAAATAGTGTCTCACGATATGGTAGAAAACCCAAAGACATCTGGTTGTATGTGTAAAGTATACCAGTGGCAAAAAAACAGTCAATACTGTCACTGCGCGATAGCAACGGAAATGTTACCGATGATGGTGCCACTAAAGCGGCGTTACTAAATACAGTTTTCCGTAATTCCTTCACGAAAGAAGTCGAAGTAAATATTCCAGAATTCGAAACCAAAACAGCTGTAGGCATAGTGACATAAAAGTAGATATCTTAGGTGTTGCGAAACAACTCAAATCACTTAAGAAAGGCAAGTCTTCCGGTCCAGATGGTATACCAATCAGGTTCCTCTCAGACTATGCAGACACAATAACGCCTTTCTTAGCAATCGTATAGAGCCGCTCACTTGACGGAAGGTCACACCAATATTCAAGAAAGGAAATAGGAGTAACCCATTGAATTACAGACCCATATGACTGACCTCAATTTGCAGTAGGATTTTGGAGCATATACTGTACTCGAACATTACGAATCACCTTGAAGAAAATGACTTATTCATACATAACTAACACGGATTCAGAAAATATCGTTCTTGTGCAATGCAGCTAGCTCTTTATTCCCACGAAGTAATGAGCGCTGTCGACAAGGGATCTCAGATCGATTCCATATTCCTAGATTTCTAGAAGGCTTTTGATACCGTTCGTCACAAGCGGCTATTAATCAAATTGCGTGCATATGGAGTATCGTCTCAGTTGTGTGACTGGATTCGTGATTTCCTCTCAGAGAGGTCACAGTTCGTAGTGATAGACGGTAAATCATCGAGTAGAAGACAAGTGATATCTGGCGTTCTGCAAGGTAGTGTCATAGGCCCCCTGCTGTTCCTGATTTATATAAATGATCTAGATGATAATCTGAGCAGCCCCCTTAGATTGTTTGCAGATGACCCTGTAATTTACCGTCTAGTAAAACCATCAGACGATCAATTCCAATTACAAAATGACCTAGAGAGAATTTCTGTATGGTGCGAAAAGTGGCAGCTAACACTAAACAAAGAAAAGAGCGAGATCATCCACATGGTTACTAAAAGAAATGCGATAAATTTTGGGTATACGATAAATCGCACAAAGCTAAGGGCTGTAAATTCGACTAAATACCTAGGAAATACAATTAGGAGCAACTTAAATTGGAAAGACCACATAGATGAATGATATCGTGGGGAAAGTGAAGCAAAGACTGCGCTTTGTTGGCAGAACACTTAGAAGATGCGACAAACCCACTAAAGAGACAGCCTACATTACACTTGTCCGTCCTCTGCTGGAATATTGCTGCGCGGTATGGGATCCTTACCAGGTAGGATTGACAGAGGACATCGAAAAAGTGCAAAGAAGGGCAGCTTGTTTCGTGTTATCGCGCAATATGGATGAGAGTCTCACTGATATGGTACGTGAGTTGGGGTAGCAGTCACTGAAACAAAGGCGATTTTCTTTGCTGCGAGATCTACTTACAGAATTTCAATCACCAACTCTCTCTTTCGAATGCGTAAATATTTTGTTGACACCCACCTACGTAGGGAGAAATGATCTCTACATTAAAATAAGAGAAATCAGAGCTCGAACGGAAAGATTTAGGTGTTCCTTTTTCCCACGCGCCATTCGAGAGTGGTGTGGTACAGAAGTAGTATGAAAATGGTACGATGTTCCCTCTGCCAGGCACTTAAGTGTGAATTGCAGAGTAACCATACAGATGTTGATGTAGATGTACTTTGTAACCTCCAAGGGGCTTGGAGTGGCTTGCAGGAGATCGTTCTTCGTGCAGATTGTAGGGCACAAAGGGCACTGAAGCACGTGGCTTGTGGTTTGTCCTTGTCCACAATCACAGGACGTGTCTTCTGTTATGAGGGACCCTCTCTTCAGGTTGTCACTGGATCGTCCAACTTCTGATCGTAATCTGTTTAAAGATTTCCACACCAGCCAGCTTTCATTGTGTCCAGCCGGTAATTTTTCAGCTTCTGGCATCCATTCGCGCAGGTGAGGCGTCGACTTCTTCCAATAACTCCAGCCTTGTATTCTCTGGTGAAACAGTGAGCTAGCTTCTCGGATGTCCTCAGGAAGCTCTTTCGCGAGCTCAGCCGTTGCTGTGGTGGATTATGTCGGTGCAGAGGATGAACACTGTTATGTTCCGTTTCCAGTCTCTCCTTGCTGGCAGCCACTGCTCTGTGTAGCCGTGGTGGCGCCACGTAGAACTTATCGGTCGGGATAAATCTTAAGCAACCTGTGATCAACCTGCAGGTTTCTTTGAGAGCAGTGCATACTTGTCTGGCAGGAGATGACTGGGGAAGCAAATTCGGCAGTAGAAAAGCACAGTGCCATTGCAGACGAGCGAATAATTTGTGGATCTGAGCCGCAGTGCGTCCCCGCTAGTTTGCGAATTAGGTCGTTTCGAGTGGAAATTTTCATTTTGGTGCTCTTGCAGTGGGTTTTGAATGTCAGAGTTCTATCGAGAGTGACTCCCAAGTATTTGGGGGCGTGATAATTCTGCAATTGAATGCATGGCCATTCAACATGTAGCTCACGATTAGCTTCCCTGTTCCTTAGGTGAAAGGCACACACGTGTGTCTTCAAAGGGTTTGGTCTGAGATGGTTCCGATTGTAGTAGCTTGATAGTCCTTTTCAGGACCACAGTTGACCATCATTTCAAATTGATTCTGTATTTCTAGATTTCCAAAAGGTTTTTGACACTATACTATGCTAGCGGCTTGTAGTGATATTGCGTGCTTGTGGAATATCATCTCTGTTATGTGACTGGATTCGTGATTTCTTGTCAGACTGGTCACAGGTCACAGTTCGTAGTAATTGGCGGAAAGTCATGGAGTAAAACAGAAATAATTTCTGACGTTGCCTAAGGTAGAGTTACTTCTGTTCCTTATTTATATAAACGATTTAGGAAACAATCTGAGCAGCCGTCTTAAGTAGTTTGCAAGTGTTGCTGTCATTTATCGTCTAGTAAACTCGTCAGAAGATCAAAACAAATTGCAAAACGATTTAGAAAAGATATCTGAATGGTGCGAAAATTGCCAATTGACCGTAAATAATGAAAAAAGTGAGGACGTCCACGCAAGTGCATAAGGAATCCGTTAAACTTCGGTTACTAGATAAATCAGTCTAATCTAAAGGCTGTAAAATCAACTAAGTACTTAGGAAATACAATTATGAACACCTGAAATTGGGAAGAACACATAGAAAATGTTGTGGGGAAGGCAAACCAAAGACGGCATTTCATTGGCAGAACACTTAGGAAATGTAACAGATCTACTAAAGAGACTAGCTACACTACACTTGTCCTACCTCTTTTGGAGTACTGCTGCGCGGTCTGTGATCCTTATCGGATAGGATTAACAGAATACATCGAGAAGGTTCAAAGAAGAGCAGCACGTTCTGTATTATCACGTAATAGGATAGAGAGTATCAGTGACGTGATAGAGGCTTTGGGATGGACACCATTAAAGCAAAGGTGTTTTTCGTTGCCGCGGAATCTTCGCACGAAATTTAAATCGCCAACTTTCTCCTCTGAATGAGAAAATATTTCGTTGACAACGACCTACATAGGGAGAAACGATCATCCTGATAAAATAAAGGAAATCAGAACTCGCACGAAAAGATATAGGTGTTCGTTTTCCCTGAATGCAGTTTGAGAAAGGAATAATGGAGAATTACTGCAAAGGTGGATCGATGAACCCTGTGCCAGGAACTTAAGTGTGGTTTGCAGAGCATCCATTTAGCTGTAGATGTAGAGATCTCCCATAAAAACTCACCATAAATAAAAAAGATAGTTCGATCTGCAGACTGTACACTACTTATTTAACAGCTTCTCTACACAATATAGCGCATTAATAAGCAGTCATAAGTAGGTACCATTTATACAAGCATCTAGACTGCTCTTAAGGGGACCATACCATGGTTCAGGACGAAACAAATCGATTTTCGGTTTTCATTATATTTCGATAGATTAATGGTTTATTTAAGTACGGAGAAAAGGATTTTGTAAAAAAAACTTTTTCGAGTATTTAAAGAGCATTTTCCTACCAAATGTGTTTCTGTGCCACACCCACTTTTATGTCACTCACTTTTCTGCATATATTTTAGATCTTTAATCCCCTACATTGCCTTTTAGGGATTTTTTTACTCCCGAGTGTGTTGGCTATCCTTGGAATGCAACGGTCGGTATTCTTTTGTTTCTCCTGTTTGTAAATAACACGCTTTCAAACACGCGGTTAGTTTTGTTCAAGTGTGATTGCGAGTAGTTGTTATACTTACGTTTGCAGTGCTTGTTTACGTGTGTTTTGTTGTGTTTATCGAAGATGGCGAACGTAAAGGCATTTTCGAGAAACGACAATTTAGAGGAAACAAGTTTAGAAAGCTTTCTGTTCAAGAGGTTATGTCACCTGGCAACGATGTTTCTAATTGTAATTCTTCTACAAGTGCATCACCAAAGAAGCTCTCACCACTTCAAGAGAGTTACAACGAATTCAGTGTAAGTGACAAGGGATGCAGTAACAGTATTATAAATTTGAGAATATTATCAGATGTAATTTCTAAGTTTGGCTTTGGATTTAATGGGCACTAAATGCTCAGCTATGATTTCATTTATGAGTTCTTCAAAACCAGATGCAAGTGCCCTTATGAAATCAATACTATATTAGTTTATGCCTTACGACCCATTGGCAAGGGCATGGGTGTAGGGAGAACATTTTGTTCAGTGATGAACTTACATCAACCACCAAATAAATTTGAAGAACTGACTGCAATATTAGAGAAAGCTGTATGTGGGGTCAGTGAGCAAAGCATGAAACTGGCTGCTAGGGAAGCAGTGGAAGAAAATGATGGATGTTCGGATACTGCAGTTGCACTTGATGGACGTTGGCAGAAATGAGGACATACTTCTCTGAATGGAGTAGTGACTGCCACGAGTGTAGACTCTGTTAAAGTGTTAGATGTGGAGATAATGTATAAATATTGCAAATGTTGTTAAGTCAATGAACTTAAAGAACACAACTGTGTGGCTACTTTTAGAGGAACAAGTGGTGGTATGGAAGTTCGTGGAGTACAACAAATATTTCATCGCTCCGTTGAAACAAGAGGTGTACGTTACACCAAATATTTGGGCAATGGTGACAGTAAGGCATACAACAATGTGGTGAACTCAAAGCCATATGGAGATCTCATTATTAGCAAAATAGAATGTGTAGGCCATGTTCAAAAAAGTTTGGGAACAAGGCTGAGAAAACTAACTGTTGATATGGGCGGAAAGAAATTAGAAGATGGAAAATTGTTGACCAGACAGGGTCAGTTAACTAAAACTGAAATAGAAAACTTGCCGGTATACTATGGGCAGGCAATTAGGAGAGATAAAGAAAACCTGGAGGCAATGAAGAGAGATGTTTGAGCCACATTCTTCTGTAAGTCCTCTCCTGATGATAAGCCATGTCATGGATTGTGTCCATGAGGAGAAAATTCGTGGTGCAAATACAATATGGCTCAGGCAACTGGAGAATCTTATTCTCACCAGCATTCCCATCCTGCTGCTGTTATTACAGCAATTAAACCTATTTTCAGAGACTGGGCTCATCCTCACCTTCTAAGGAAATGTCTGCATGGGCAGACACAGAACCCAAATGAATATTTCAGCACCATAATTTGCAACCGCCTTCCTAAAACTGTACTTGTAGGCATGCATACAATGAAACTAGGAGTTTTTGATGCTGTTATTGCAGTCAGTTGTGGTAATATTGGAAAGTGTTGGGTACTGAAAAAACTAGGAATTAATCCTGGTGAAAATATGATCACTGGGCTGCAAAATTGCGAAAAAATGAGGATAGCCAATGCAGACAGGTCTACATCTAATATGGCCAAGAAAGAAAGACAAACATCCATGAAGGTGATAAAGAAGCTGGAAGACCTGCTAGAGGCCAAAGCAGGGCCATCATATGCAGCAGGACAGTAAATAACAAATTTCAAAAGTTTTTTTCTTTAAAGTCAATTTCTCACAAACCAAAATTTTCAGTACATATGCCTCATTATATCAGAAACTATCATAGATAAATGAATGAAATTTTCAGAGACTCTGCATAACATATAAAGCCACCTCTGGTATTACTACTTTCATTAATATTCCCCCATTAGGAAGTTCACAAAAAAATATTTACTGCAGAAAAAACTTAATATTTTTTGTTAATAAATTTAAAAAAGTATTTCTTAAAAACTATAAAATGGGTAAAGTAGATATATACTAACATGGTATCTGTACTTTCGGACATGTCCGAAAGAACAGATACGTTAGAATACGTTAGAATGAAATTACAATGAAATGAACACCCTTAGCTGCTTACAGGCGTTGACATACATCAACGGGGACAGATGAAAATGTGTGCCCCAACCGGAACTCGAACCCGGGATCTCCCACTTACATGGCAGATGCTCTATCCACCTGAGCCACCAAGGACACAGAGGATAGCGTGACTGCAGGGGTTTATCTCTGGCACGCCTGCCGCGAAACCCACATTCTCAACGTATTGTCCCACCTACATTCGTAGATTAAGAGTAAGAGTTCAGGCACTGTTTGTGCATTCGCACAGAAGAAGAAGATGGTCAAGTGGCCGGTGAGCTTTAACTATATACTTACTAAGATGCTATTCCATAGTAGTAGACTTTTTTTAATCATCTGTATTAACACAAGCTCCCATTAAAGAATGCAAATAAAAATTTCCAGATGTTCTAGTAGTGTTTATTTATCAAAAAATAGTTCAAATGGCTCTGAGCACTTTGGGACCTAACTACTGAGGTCATCAGTCCCCTAGAACTTAGAACTACTTAAACCTAACTAACCTAAGGACGTCACACACACCCATGCCCGAGGCAGGATTCGAACCTGCGACCATAGCGGTCACCGGTTCGGCCACACCGGCCGGCGTTTATTTATCACACATCCTTTTATTATTAGGTGGTACATATAACACTTCAAAGGAAAGTGTATGTGGGGGAAACATAAAAAAACTGTAAAATAAAAGACAAAAACTCAGAAACCTGGTACTAGCATACGAATATCTTGAGCATTACTCGATAAATTCAACTACAATATTTCCATTTACCAACAGAATTACTTTGTGATCTGCATCTACGTCTACATTACTGTTCTGCAATTTATATTTAACTTGAACAGTGTATGAGAAAAATAAATGTATACCTAAATCTTTCCATATGAACTCTTACTGCTCTTATTTTATTACAATGATCATCTCTCCTTCTATAGATTGGTACCAATAAATTACTTACGTATACAGAGGAAAAATTTTGTAATTCAAATTTCGTGAAAATATCTCGCTACAATGGGAAACGCCTTTTCTTTAATGATTACCATTCCAGGTCGCTTATCATATCCGTCCCCTACTTTCTGAGGGTATGAAATGAGCTGCCCTTCTTTGAAGTCTTTCTGCATTCTCCATCAATCCTATCTGTTTAGGATCCCACACTACACAGCAGTACTCTAGCACAGATGAAACGCATCGTGTGAGCAGTGTCTTTAGCAGACCTGTTGCATCCTCCAAGTGTTCTGCCAATAAAACGCAGGCTTTGTTTTGCCTTCCCCACAACATTATCTATTCGATTGTTCCAATTTAAGCCGCTTGTAACTGTAGTTCCTAGGTATTTTGTTAAACGGGCAGCCTTTACACTTGCTTGATTACCTGTACAAACTAAATCTCTCTTAGCACTGAAATGGAATATCTCTCACTTTTCCTCATTTAGAGTCAATTGACTCTTTTCACACCATGCAGACATCGTGTCTCAGTCATTTTACAATTGGTCTTGATCTTCTGACGACTCTACTATAGGATACATGACAGCATCATCTACAAACAATCTAAGATGTCCTCTCAGATTATCTGTTAAATTGGGTATATACTTGGTGATTATAATTAAAGTTAAACTTTCAAGCCGCTGTAGAAATAACACCACTGGTCAAAATGAAGTCATATTCCAATGGAATACTATCGGAGAAGGTGGAAAACGTATGGCAGAAGAAAAATAAATAGTTACAAAATGTACCAATAGATGGCATTATGAGCATCATAATCGAATAGTGGCCAACTACAAATGACAAACGGATCATACAACAATTCCTAAGGTGTACGTCTGATGTTAAACAAACTGCACTACTCACTGTGCATAGGTGTACAGGTGTGATACCGTTATTTACGTAAGCCCATCCACCACGGCAAGTTCATATCACACTGGATGAAAAAATCGGTTTTTAATTGTCCTGAGGCCAAATCCGCATAAAAAGCATCAATCAAAATCAAATCGGATTTTTAATTTCCGTGTGACTGGCGCAAAACATGCTCAGTAAGCTGTCCACCACTTTTTGCAACAAGTTGAAATCGAGGAACAGCACGTTCCACAGCTGATCGAAGTGTTTTCGGGGTCACTTCAGAATGTGCTGCACAATGTGTGCCTTCAATGCAGCTAAGTCGGTAATCGGAACACTGAACACAACATCTTTCAGATAGCCCTACAGCCAGAAGTCACGAGGATTAAGATCAGAAGATTGGGGCAGGCAGGCTGTAGGGGAATGGCGGCTGATAATTTAGCATTTCAGAAATGGCGCTTCATCACCTGCTGAAATGGATTTGCAATGTGCAGAGCTGCGCCAACTTGCATAAAAATGATTCCATCCACACATCCACGTTGTTGGAGACCTTGAATGACATGATTGCGCAAAAGATGCTCATAGCGCTTACCAGTGACGGTACAGGTAACAGGACCGGAAGTACCGTTACTTGTCTCTTCGAAGAAATATGGCCCTATGATAAATGATGCCGTAAACACACACCACACAGTGACCTTTTCAGGATGAAGTGGTACTGGTTGATTTGCGTGTGGATTTTCTATTGGCCATATTCGGCAGTTCTGTGTACTGACATATCCTGTCAGATGGAAGTGGGCTTCGTCTGTCCAAAAAATCTCCTACGGCCAATCATTGTCCACTTCTATGCGATCAAGAAATTCTAAAGCAAAGGTCTCTCTTGCTGGCAGGTCAACAGGAAACAACTCTTCAGTATGGGTAATTTTGAATGGATAGCAAATAAGGATGTTTCGTAGGATTTTACGCACCGTGCTCACAGGTATATTCAATGTTCGGGCAGTTCTCCGTGTACTACACATTTGCGCACCGCCACTCGTCTCCTCCTGCAATGCTGTCGCCACTGCTTCCACTGACGTCGAAGCAGTTCGTTTCCTCCCTCTACCAGGTTACACACCAAAAGAACTCGTCTTTTCGAATTTCGGAATAATTTTCTCCAGTCATCGGACCGACGCCATTTTTCAAACCCTTCATTGTCCGAAACTTCTGCAGAGCGACTTGTGCACAGTTATCATTCTTGTAATACAGCTTTACAAGCAGAGCGCGATCCTGCATTGAGCCAGTCATGGCGAACGTCGCAGACGCGAAAGGAATAAAAGCCGTGTACCCGGCGTGTTTATACCAACTTCAATGGGTTGTGCACATGACAGATGTTTTCATTTACGTATTCGGACACATACAGTGTTATCTAATTTTCACACAATTTTTTTTCTTCTGCCATATGTTTTCTCCTTCTCCGATAATATTCCGTTGCAATTTGACGTCATTCTGACCAGTGGTGTTATTTCTACAGCGTTTTGAAAGTTTAACTTTAATTATAATCACCCTGTAGATTAGGAACAGCAGGGGCTTATAACACTTACTTGTGGAACCCCCAGATATCACTCCTGTTTTACTCGATAACTTTCCATCTATTGCCGGCCGGAGTGGCCAAGCGGTTCTAGGCGCTACAGTCCGGAACCGTGCGACCGCTACGGTCGCAGGTTCGAATTCTGCCTCGGGCATGGATGTGTGTGATGTCCTTAGGTTAGTTAGGTTTAAGTAGTTCTAAGTTTTAGGGGACTGATGACCACAGCAGTTAAGTCCCATAGTGCTCAGAGCCATTTTTTTCCATCTATTATTATGAACTGTGTGCTTCCTGACAGGAAATCATGAATCCAGTTACACAAGCGAGACACCACTCCATAGGCACGCAATTTCATTAGAGGATTGTGGGGGACAGTGTCAAAATCCTTCTGAAAATATACAAATATGAAATCAATTTGAGATCTTCTGTCGATAGCTCATTACTTTGTGTGAATATAGACCCACAAGAATGATATTTTCTGAATCTTTGCTGACTATGTGTCAATAGACCATTTGCTTCAAGCAAATTCATAATTTTTCAGCACAGTAGCTCCATATGTTCCAAAATTCTACTGCAAATTGTAATTCACTGAAATGTTCGTATTTCCTTTCCTGAGTATTGGTGTGAGCTGTGCAACTTTGTAGTGTTTAGGTACAGATCTTTTTCTAACTGAATGGTTGTATATGATTGCTAAGTGTGGAGCTATAGCATCAACATTCTCTGAAAGGAACCTAATTCATATGCAGTCGGGATAAGGGGACTTGTTTAAATTAAGTAATTTAACTTCTTTGCTACACTAAAGATATCTACTTGTAAGTTACTTATGTTGGTAGCTGTTCTTGATTGAAATTCTGGAATATTTACTTTATCTTCTTTGGTGAAGGAACCTTTGAAACCTGCATTTAATAACTGCATTTTATTTTCGCTGTCATTAATGACATCACCATTGATATCGTTCTGTGTTAACACTGCAATCATATTGCAGTTAATAAACACTTTTCTTATTAGCATAACTGTGATTTGAGTCATAAATATAAACTGACCAGTGTGTTTTGAATTAAAGGCTTCTCCTAACAAGTTATTTAATTGTCATTCATTTTGCACAGTAGAAATGGTCACATCAAATGAATTTGAATTTAGTAATATTTTGAACTATATCGTTAGTGAGCCTATTGAAGGGATCTGATTGTGAGCGAATTTTCTGTGGTTGATCATACTAATGTTGCTACCTGTTTCTCAAAAATCATTGTTTTGCACAAATCAAACCAAATTTGAAGCATGCATAATGTCGTATTTTCTTCATAGTACGTTACTTATGTCTCAGTACTATGGTTATCACAGTAGAAATCGACTGAATAGTATGTGATCAAGAAAACTGGCATTTAAAAAACTGCCTAAATATTTATTACACCCTTTATTTGATCTCCATAATTTTGGTTAATTCTAATGAAAATTATATATTTAAATTGCTGTATCAAGTTACATTGATATAGATGAATTAGTTTGAAAGAAAATTGTAGCTAAAGCTAAAAATTTCGTACTTTCACAAAACTACATTTAAAGATTTTGATGCCATTTTTTCAACCTACATTCAAAGTTTAAAGACTCCAGGTCCATAACTGTAGTCATTTGATGTTTTTGCATCATCCATTCTATACTTGGAGACCCTCTTTTGAATTATGACTGTTTTTATGATTCATAGTGCACTCATCTCAGCCTCCCACAGCCTCAGATGGTCAATTGACAGAATCACATGCTTCACATTCACCCCATGGTCTATGGCCATATCACACTTTGAGCCTGCTGATTGACCCATCAATGAAACACAACAATGCGCCCACAAATATTGTTTTAGTCAAGCATTCTCACATTCAGTTATTGAAACTTTCCTTGGGCATCCATGATACCAGATTTTAGGGTATTGAGGCCCACAAATACTGTTTTAGGCAATTATTACCATAAAAAGTAACTGAAACTTGAATTGGAATCTATAGTTCTACGTAGATGCATTTAACAAGCAAGTGTGTGCTAGCTATGCTTCTACTATAACGTCTACTAGTGAAACTGATTGTGAATTATTATGTCTGTATTCACCAACACTCAGACTAGCCCTCCGACATTTACATCATGACTCGAAACCCTTTGGACAGAGAGGGCAACAGAGGTCATCATCCATAGCAATCCTGTGAAAGAAGATGGCCCAAACATATTTTTTCTCATTTCTTGTAAAACTGTATCAAACAAATGAATAGTGGAGGCCAGTATCTTCCCTTTTTCACATTTTCATATATTGTCACACAGTCACTGTTGTCACATGATTTGCTTTATCAACAACTTTTATCAGGTTAGATAAATGTGTGCCTAATAGGAGTGTAATGTTCTTACTGGCACTGCTAAGAATATCCTATGACTTCCACATCGCTGGCAACGGGTTATACACAAAACTGGTGAGTACAAGCTGTAAATAAATAGTTGCCACTATTAAAGTTCCAACCCTCATATATGCATGGACTCCACATTATATGAGGATGACAATATATAACTAGTTAACATATTTAATAAGAAAATTTTAGAAACAAGGCTGCAGCAAAGACTGTAGGAAAAATGCTACTATTCAATAGAAGAAGTCACAGAGGATGAAATGATAATTTGAGCAAGGGGTAAGTAAGTGTTAGATTTTATTGTACACCTGTACAACAAAAATGTATAATGATTATGATGCTGTATGTTAACGTCAGCTGGTGAAATCTTATCACAATTTTGACATGTCTCCTGTACCTGACTCAAATGAATTAGATTATTTATGATATGACATTAATAAACCGTAATTTACAACTGCACTGAGTAAAATGTACACAAAATGCACACAGAATGTTCAACTGTTACCTACACTCTCTTAGCACCAGTTTGACCAAACTGAAAAGCAGTGGTCAAGGAACGAATAAAAACCAAGAAAGTCTGCTGCAACAAGGATAAACACAGCTGAACTGACAACAGACAGAATGGGGCATGTCATTGTTTATAAAATGCTCTCTTGCCTATCAGTGTGCATCAAACAGACAAAAACCATATAGATTCTTGTTCCAGATGGACTGGGGTACAACTTAGCACAATTTTGAAAAATCTTTATTTGACAGATTTTTCATTTCCTTGTTCTCTTAATCACTTTCTGTTCAACTAATCAATTTTGGATGTTATGAATATGATGCTTTGATGATAAACAATATTATAAAATGTTTGGTGACAGTATATTAGATGGTGGTATGGAAATATTTTCCTACACACATTTAAAACATGCAATAATGCTTCAGGGTGGTTTCTTCATGATATTCTACTATCTATTTTGAAATGTGCCTTTCACAAAACGTTTTTCTGTGTAGCTCAAAAACAAAACTTACATGTACACATGTATGCTGTCAGACAGACTGGATATTTTAACAGCATCATATTCAAAAATCGTACATGTGGCGACATATTCAATCAGTTTTTACAAATGAAACTTATTCAGAAGCATCTTATCCTTACAGTGAAATGTTTGCAATTAATCTTCTTGTTACCAATTGTTAATTTATACATTTGAAACACTTTTGCAGCAAGCAATCATGTGTAACTATTGTAAACATTGGATTATCAATTATAATTATTATAGTGTCTAGCAAATTATTATCATTTGCTTCCTGTTTAAAGTCGTGGTGTGTTTATATGAAACACACAATCATCAATCCCCCCCCCCCCAACACACAAACAAACACCCACACAAGTGCACACTGTTTTTCTTATGTATAGGAACAAACTTTAGAAAATCCTGTGGCCAAAACAGGCAGCCACCTACGAGACGTTGGAATAAGCAGCCACTAAGGAGACTTCTTCATTCATGTTAATAATATGTAGCAGAAAAGTACAAGCAAAATAATGTCTAGTTCTCCAAACAGGACTCTTTGTTAGACTGGAGAAAGTATATTGTTTCTAAAGGTATTATCCTCACATACGAAGTTAACCAGAAATGTTACATGTATTTTGTGACCATAGTTTTCATTTAGATGAAGCAGTTCCATGGAATCTTTAAAATGTGCTCTTTTTCGTATGAGCTACTTACTTTTATGTTCTGACTTGTTATTTGTGGGCTACGGAAAATTTTCAATAGTTCCATGAATATGGTTTGCGTAAAAAGTGATAAGCAATTATTTAATTCCTTGAAGCATTGTCTGTATGCCATTTGTATTTCCATATGCACTGATGGGGGAAAAAACGGAACACCAAAAAATAATTAATGCAGAGTCATGGAATCTCGGGGATACATTTGTCTAAGTAACATATTTAAGTGATTAGCGTTGCAAGATCACAGTTTAATGTAAATGTGAAATACGCCATTGAAAATGTGAAATGCTGGTTCATTAATAACCAGTGTAACCCCCAGAACGTTGAATGGAAGCATGCTGACATGCCTGCATTTTGTTGTACAGGTACCAGATAACAGTTTGTGGGATGGACTTTCATGACTTTTGCACATTGTTAGTCAATACAGGGATGGTTAATGCTGTTTGTGGGTGACACTGGAGTCGTCATACAATGATGTCTCGTATATGTTCGACTGGAGACAGATCTGGTGATCAAGCAGGCCAATGTAATATATTGACACCCTGTAGAGCATGTTGGGTTAAAACAGCAATATGCAGGCAAGCGTTCTCCTGTTTGAAAATATCCCCCAGAATACTGTTCATGAACGGCAGCACTACAGGTCGAATCACAAGATTTACATACATTGTATCAGTCATACATACGGCCATCATTGGCACTGAGACAGTACCAGCTTTCAGTGGCCTCTCGTTTGACACCACTGAAGTCGCAAATGGTGGTAGTTTGGCGTCAGTGGAATGCACAATATAGGTCATCTGGCTCAAAACTGTCCTTGTAGTAACCGATTTCTAACAGTTCGTTGTGACACTATGCTGCCAACTGCTACTCCAACTGCTGCTGCAAATGCAGTATGATGCACCAGAGCCATATGCCAAACACAATGGCCTTCCCTCTCACTAGTGCCACAAGGTCTTCAGAAGCCTGCTCATCTTGCGACTGTATATTCCTGTGACCACAGCTGCCAGCAATCATGCACGATGGCTACATTACTGCCAAGGCTTTCTGCAGTATTGCACAGAGAACATTCAGCTTCTCATAGTGTTATGACATAATCTCGTTCAAACTCGGTGAGTTGTTGATAATGAAATTTTTGTCACCTTGAAGTCATCCTTGAGTAACATCAACTCGCCACATCCAATCTCAAAGGTAACTAACGCTCACGACCGTTTCAGTGTATTTTTAAGCAAACCTGATTTGCATACTCATAGAGGTGCTACTAGCACCACCCTTATAATACTGGAGAGATATCTTAATAGATGTAGAAACACACCTACCAACTTCTGTTTATGTTGCACAACTGCTTCTTGGTGCTGCGATTTTTATTCCATCGGTGTACATACTGCTGCGCAAAAGTTAAGGACAAAAGTAGCTTTTGCATGATGTGTCAGTACTCTATGATACTTGGACCACACACAAAAAGAACTGCTACATTATAGCACAGTACAGAAGATAACTGAGAACAATACATAATGAGTTGAATAGATATGATACTTTTATTCAAAGTAGCCGCAAATCATGATGGTCCTTGGCCATTAAAGAAGGAGGAACATGGTCCTTAATAGGGTATATGATCGCCATGGACTGCATGTATGCTCTGCAACGCACACCCACGCTGGTCACAAGGTTTGTAAGGTGTTCTCGTGGAAGGGCGTTTCATTCCTCCACCAGCGTTGTTGACAATTGCTGGATGGTCGTTAGTGCATTTGGACATGCTGAAGCTGGCCAAAGTGGCCGAGCGGTTCTAGGTGCTACAGTCTGGAGCCGCGCGACCGCTACGGTCGCAGGTTCGAATCCTGCCTCGGACATGGATGTGTGTGATGTCGTTAGGTTAGTTAGGTTTAAGTAGTTCTAAGTTCTAGGGGACTGACGGCCACAGCAGTTAAGTCCCATACTGCTTACAGACATTTGACATCTTCCTAATGCATCCCACATGTGGTTCTGCATTGTCACCCATAGAAATTAAGTTAGATCGAAATGCAGCCCTGAAAAGACACACATGCTGAGAGAGTAGTGCCATAATACTAGCGACTGTTGAGTGTACCGTGTTCAAAGACTTGGACGCTGGCACATCCATACAGCATTATGCCTCTCCATAACGTAACACCTGGACTACCAAATGATCATGTTTTGACAATATTGCTGGGTGCATTACATATTTTCACCTCTCGTCCTTTGAAGGTACATCCAGTATTTTCAAACTTGATGGTTTTGGTGGTCCAGGTGCTAGGTTTGGGGAGGCACAATGTTGCATGGGAGTACTAATCTCCAAATCTTTGAACATGGTACATTCACCAGTCAGCATTATTGTAACACTGTAATTCTTCTCCATGTGCATCTTTTCAGGGTGCATTTGGCCTTGCCTTAATTTTTATGGATGACAGTACACGACTGCATCAAACAGCGAAGGGATAGGAGCTCTTGAAACGAGACAGTATTCGGCGAATGAATTGGCTTACCCATTCTCCTCTCTTAAATCTCATCGAGCGCATTTGGGATATGTTGTGAGATGAATTGCAGCCTATTAACATCCACCAATGTCCATCTAGCACTTATCTTTTGTGAAGTTCAGGCGACTATCATGAATTACAGTGACACCAGTGTAACAAGTGTCTTCGAATAAAAGGTTTCATTTTTGTTTGTCTCATTTCATATTTCTTTCCATTACGTTTTTGTACTATAACGCGGTACTTCTTTCAATGCATGATTCAAGTTTCATTGAGTATGTTACTTGTCAGTAATACATAATGCAAAAGATACTTTTGTACTTACGTTTTGCACATCACTGTACATGATGTTTCAGAAGTGATGATCAATAATTCACAAGTGGAAAGTACAGGCCAAAGGTATCTAAAAACCTCCAATAAACATGGCTCCACAAATCAACCGTTTTCGAGATACAACACATTTTCTGTTGTGGTTCATCAGTGTCTAGGAACACTTGGCATCTCTAAAGGTTAATGTAGTTGTTCGAAATGTTGTCCATGTGGCTGAATGCAACATTGAACTCGTCTCTGAAATGAGGTGTGAATCCTTTCAGTCAGTCCTGAGAAATTCTGTATATGCTGGAAGGCCACTTCAATCCGCAAGGGTAATTCCTCAAGAGCGTTGACCTTGGTAGCGTAAAGCAAGCTTTTGATATGAGGCCACACACAGAAATCTATGGGATTTAAATCGAGAGGCCTTGGAGGCCATGGCACAGGCCTTCCTTTACCTATCCAGTGTTGACCATTCGTCCGAGTTAGAAGCTGGTGCACTCATAAATTAAAATGTGCTGGAGCACCGTCATGCATGAACCACATGTTCAGGCGTTGATTCAGTGGGATATCATCATATACATCGGGAAATACAGTCCTCAGAAACCGCATGTACTGCTGTCCAGTTAATCTCTGTGGTAGGAAGCACGGTCTAGTTACATGGCCTCCGAGCAGTCCTGCCCAGACCTTCAATGAATAACCCTGCTGATATCATGATACATGTGTTGCATTAGGATTGTCATCAGCCCAAATGTTACAGTTACGGTAGTTAAAAATACCATCATGGATAAATCCAGCCTCATCCATAAACAGAATACCACATGAAATAGGGAATTCAGGGTACACTGTGGTTGCACCCATTTGCAGAAATTCTCTCTAGGAGGGAAATCTGCATTGTTGAGGGCTTACACTTGCTGGAGATGATATGAATAGAGTACCGGCCAGTGTAAAATCCGCCACATACTGCTATGACTCAGGACACGGTCTTGGGTAGCAATACTCCTTGTTGAATTACTCGGACGTTCATGTACAATGTATAATACCCTTTCCTCAACATCGGGTGCTATGGATGTAGGTCGACTTTCTCATACATGGTGTGTGAAACTCGCGGTTTCTCTAAGACGCTGATGGAAATGGCTAAATGTACGCCTGTCTGACTGCCTGCAAAGTGGAGAAGCTTCTTCATACGATCGTGCAGTCTCAAGGACACTGCCATTCATTTTTCCTTATATGAAGTGCTTGTCAGCATATTCTTCATTGGTGTAACATCTGTCCATGGTGCCTTCACGTTCACAACTGATTGTGGGTCTGGTGCATCACAGTGCACGGAAGGAGAAAGGGAAGTAGATGTGCATGTGTAAACAAACATATAGTCAATCCCAAACATTTAGATGCCAACGTAAATAACCACGATATACAGGGGCATTTAAAGTTGGTTCCCAACTCGAATTAATGCGATACCTTGGCAATGGTCAATTTGTGGACCCGTGTTTATTGGAGCTTTTCAGCTACTTTTCGTCTGTTGTTTCCACGTGTGAATTATTGAACATCACTTCTGAAACACCCTGTATATACTGCTATTGACCCCAATGTAGGGTGAGATTTTAAAAGATCCCTTGCTGACTCACAAGTAGATAGGGAACTATGGGTCAACCTGTACAAAGTTCCTACTTCCTGGGTAAGCCTTATATAACTATGTATACATTAGCTGTCCAGGCATTGTCACTGGCGACTATTTTGCCTAAATTGCTATCTATCCTATAGTAAGTAGCATACCTTGAGAATGAGTTTATTTTTTATAGAGCTTTGGACCATGTTCTTGTTGCAGGTGCTTATGCTAAGATCCCTGCTGTGCATGACACAAAACATGCCACCGCCACACTAAATGGTCTTTGTTGAAGCATCCTTTGAGATACCAGTTATGAAGGACTGGTGACACTCCGAAACAAGGAATCTGAGCTCCACAAGGTACTCTACATTAAGCATGACCTCTGAGACAAGTGAGACTCATCGAATACCACAGATATGGCGAATGTACTTCCCAAACCATCTTGCCTATTTTGTGTTCCAATATTATTTTATTCAGAAGTTGATCTGCTTCTAAAAAGCGGTATTATTTCGTACTAAGATATCTGCGCTATGTTTCCCAACCATTTTTGTACAGAAACGCATGTAGTAGCTGCCATGTTGAAAAAGATTTACAGTCATTCTCAACTAGGTTAGCCGATTAAAAACGTCTTGGTAAGTGTCGCCACTTTCATTGTGCAAAGTGTAGTGAGCTGTATTTAGACACTCTCATTCGTGACGTTTGATTCAGTTTCCTGCCGATTCAGAGATTCATGCTCAGGCATTAAGAAAATCCAAAGTCATTATGGGAAGAAGTATCTTTATAATTGCTCGTGAAGTTTTTGATGCAGCCCAAGACAAGTCGCCTGTGAAATACAAAGTGGTTTAAGTGTGAGAACGACAGGCCCATACCCAGAAGTACTGAACTAAATACACTGAACAAGGTGGGGTAGTGGTTGGCACACTGGACTCACATTCAGAAGGATGGTGGTTCAAGTCCTCCTTTGCCCATTCAGAATTAGGGTTCCCGTGATTTCCCTAAATTTCTCCAGGAAAATGCCTGGTGGGTTCTTTGAAAGGGCACTGTCAAATTCCGTCCCCATTCTTAACAAAACAATCCGAGCTTGTGCTCCACCTCTTATGACCTCGTCGCTGACTAAATGTTAAACACAAATCTTCCTTCCTCCTCTCCTTGAGCTAAATACAGACATTTATCGTTGTCTTCCTCATCTTCCGATTCTGTAACCTCCAGGACAGTGTTCGAATTCAAGAAAGTTTAATGGCAATAGCAAATGAAAGTCATAAATGTAAATGAAATGATCAACAATCAGCATAATTTTCTAAGACAGTTCAGTCATGTGTGGGTTCTTTCCACACTCACCAATGTGGAACACATACACACCATAGTACAATTTGTTTCTGTTGCTGCAAACCTGATCATGCAGCCCCATTCTGTTTACAACAATCTGGGAAAACAAGCACTACTTCACCTCACCAGCAGTCTGTGACTCTTTCTCTCTTATAACTGACAACTCAGGTTATTAGTGATGAAATGTCGTTACACATAGAAAATCCTAAAGGTGGAAAGTTGGATACCTTATTTTTGTTTTTATTCTGGCTTACAAAGTCATTCTATTTACATATCTGAAATCTCTTTTCCAAATTTACAATGTTCCTTTGAGTTTGCGTTAGCTTGTATCAACAATTTTGAAGTTCATATAACAATAACAATGAACCCTCATGCATTTCCAGTACCACATTTCTAAGGACCAAGAAAAATCCATGATCCATGTGGAATGACCTAAAGAAGTTTAAACCAACAGCATGGACAATAACATCACTCGTATTTCTTCAGACGATTAGGCTATACCTTTGTTCATAATGCACAAATCAAACAGATTATTAGGAATCTGTGACAATTCTGAATTTACAGTAAACGCCCAATCTGAGGCAGAAACTTGCCCAACTTATGTTTGTCTCTCTGTGAAGACTCTAAGAATTCAAAGACATTAATATGCATTTCGCTCCCTACCAATTAAACTTCTTATAGTACCATTTGGAACTTCAGTTCTCCAGAGAAATTTGAACACTATTAGAGCAATTAATTCACAACATTTCCCTGTGTGTTAACTATCTTGATGACATTACTGTAACTTGTGTCACTCAAGAACGTTATCTACAAAATCTGAAGAGTCACGTCTGCAAATTTTGTTTTGCACATTAAAAAACAATAATATCAAGAGGATGTTGAACAATTTTTTTTCAACCCACATTAGAATTTATGCACAACAAGAATGGGTTAAGAGTGACAGCCAGTTGAGGCAAATGATATAATATCTGTACCTAAAAATCACAAAGATACACTATCGTTTTAGGCAGGTTCGATTGTAACAGAAAGTAAGCAGCTAAAATCATCCAAATTAGCAATTGTCAAATCTCATAAGCAAAAAAGGTTTAAAATTCATATGGTCTCAGAAATTTCAGAACATATTTCTTATACTAAAAAATTCCTCAAAATCAGCCCTCATCTAGTCACACACAACCCAAAAAAGTTTTGGTTTTGGGGACAGATATGTTCCATTGCAACATCACAGTAGGTCTTTCATACAAAATCGAGGATGGTTTGAAATAGCCCAAAGCATATTATGCATAAAAAATGCTAATAGCAACACAAATTAATTGTTCTAAAATTGAGAAAGAAACTTTTGCCATCATTTATAGCATTCAAAAATTCAAGGTATTCTTGTTACCATGGTCTGGTGTAGGAAAGGCCTGAAGACTAATCTGATCAGGTTAAATAAATAAATATTTGGCTCTAAATGCCGTTTGGAAACAGATTATTAGCGTCTTACCAACCTGTGTGCCCGCTCATCCATCTGCCAGGAAGAAATGATGTGAATATTGTAACAGAGGTCGCTGTATTTGAGCAATTTCCAAAACTGGTTAAATAAATAAATATTTGGCTCTAAATGCCGTTTGGAAACAGATTATTAGCGTCTTACCAACCTGTGTGCCCGCTCATCCATCTGCCAGGAAGAAATGATGTGAATATTGTAACAGAGGTCGCTGTATTTGAGCAATTTCCAAAACTGAGTGTATTATACCTTCGTGGTGTAACAGCCCACTACCAATGCTTTATAATGCCTTCGAGTGGGATGAGATGAAGATTTATGCCAGCAAAGTACTTTGCTTTCTTTAACATCAAACTTCACAGCAATCACTGAAAGATTTTCCTGAAGTAGTGATTGCCACCATCAAGGACTCAGTGCTATGATAGGTCTGTACTTACATCCTGTAGGGTTGACCACATGTCTACCTGCAAGTGCCCCATATTTTCTACAGATATCCTTCTCACTGCACATCAACATACTGTACAGCATCCTCTTGCTGGCTACTAAATCAGCAGACTACAGGCTGGTCACCCCACAGTCCATCCAGCAGCAGCAGCTGAGGCTGCTTCATTGGTCACGTTGGGACATGTCACAGTTGAAAAACTGAGGAAGTCATTAGGTATATTGGGTGGCCATCAAAGTAGAAATGGAGGATACGATCAATGTGTGTACACCCTGTGTGCAGAAACAGTTGGTGCCACCATGCCACTACTCACTGTGGGCATCTCTGCACCGTCTTTAGGAGATAATTTCGGTATACTCTGTGGGCTCTAGATGATGGGCAACTTATCCGATTTCCCACAATATATGATCAGTGTTGTGTACACTACCAATGTAGCGATCATCAAATCCCTGGAAATCATTTCCACTATTAAAGGAACCTCTGACATCATGTGTCAGATAATGGTCCTCAATTTACATCAGTCCAGTTTGCATCTTTCTTCTGCAGGAATGGAATGTAATGCACGACTACATCATTTTATCCCAAGTCGAAATTTGAGATTGAGTGGTTGATGACAAGGGCACTACAGATGACAACAAAGGAAAAGTCTTGACACGTTTCTTGCCAATCTACAGATCCACATCCATCACTGAATGCAGCCCAGCTGAGATTTTGCATGTCCGTGCCTTCTCTTCCCAGAAGACCTCTAGTGCCAGCTTCCTTCAGTGAGACCAGTCAAGAAATTATTTGTACAAGTTCATGTCGCCAATGTGTGCACTGACTTTTGAATCCAAGCTAAGATGGACACTGTGCACTACCACTGCTCAAGAAGGATGTAAAATATTCTCTGTCATAGCTTGTGACAAAATCCTGGTGCACCACTAGAGCCACTTGAGACTCTGATCATTAGATGACATCTCTACACCACAGCTAGCACTACTTCACGACCAGTGTTGGTGCACATGTGATACTGGCCGCACATCTCTAAACCACACCTACCACTACTTCAGGAGCTGTGTTGGCCCACATGCCACACTGGCCTGCCATTGGCCCATCATAGTGTCTGTATGACCTGAGTCCTAAAACTCACTATCCCACCACCATCACCCACTCTACCACTGCCTCGGGGCAATGACAACTCACCACAACAGGTGTGCACTCAATTGACGTCTTAAATAATAGAACCCAATATGTCGTCCTCGACAAAGAGTGCTCATCAGAGACAAGAGTATCGTCAGAAGTGCTCCAGGGAAGTATGATACAGCTGCTGTTGTTCTCTACATACAAAAATGTTTTGATGAACAGTGTGGGCAGCAATCTGTGGTTGTTTGCTAATGATGCCATGGTTTACGGTAAGGTGTCGAAATTGAGTGACTGACATAAGATACAAGACAACGTAGACAAAATTTCCAGTTGGTGATGAATGACAGCTAGCCATAAATGTGGAAAATGTAAGTTAATGCAGATGTGAAGGAAATTCAGACCTGTAATTTTCGGGTATAGTATTGCTAGTGTCCTGCTTGACACAGTCTCTAGTCGTTTAAATATCTGGGCATAACGTTGCAGAGCGAGATGAGATGGAATGAGTATGTAAGAACTATGGTAGGGAAGGCGAATGGTTGACTTCAGTTTATTGGGAGGATTTTAGGAAAGAGTGATTCACCTGTGAAGGAGACTGCATGTACGAAGCTGGTGTGACCTACTCTCGAGTAATGCTCGAGTGTTTGGGATCTTTACCAGGTCAGACCCAAGGAAGACATCGAAGCAAGTCAAATGTGGGATACTAGATTCGTTACTGGTAGGTTTGTACAACACGCAATTGTTACAGGGATGCTTTGGGAACTCAAATGGGAATCCCTGGAGGGAAGGCGACATTTTTTTCGAGAAACAGTATTGAGGAAATTTAGAGAACTGCCATTTGCAGCTGACTGCCAAACGATTCTACTGTCATCAACATACATTGCGCGTAAGGACCACTAAGATAAGATACGAGAAATTAGGACTCATATGGAGACATATGGACAGTCGTTTTTCATTCGCTCAATTTGCGAGTGGAACAGGAAAGGAAATGATTAGCAGTGGTATAGGGCATCCTCCGCCACGCACCATACAGTGAATTATGGAGTATCTATGTAGGTGTATGTAGATGTAGACTGAAGGCACAGCCATTTCCACCACATCAGCCCATGCCTGCAACCCCATATCATTGACTGCAGTGGATCTTCAATACCCAGCAGTACTACCTTTTGTGCATACAGCAGCTCTGGTGGGGATCTCAGCGATCCTCTCCTCACCAGCAGTATAAATTCTGAGCTGGCCGGTCCTGTGCTACGGACAGATTGACAGGGGTGGAATTTGATACTCTCACTAAACAGCAATATGGATCTCACAGCAAAGGGTGCTGCCAATGTGCGGTACCAGATGCTACAATTATTACCATCCTCATCAAGTCTTGTGTGTTATACCACTGGCACATAAAGGGACCCACAGCCTGTGCTGTGCTTACCGTGAAAGTCGTCTACGTCTACATCTACATGATTACTCTGCAATTCACATTTAAGTGCTTGGCAGAGGGTTCATCGAACCACAATCATACTATCTCTCTACCATTCCACTCCCGAACAGCGCGCGGGAAAAACGAACACCTAAACCTTTCTGTTCGAGCTCTGATTTCTCTTATTTTATTTTGATGCTCATCCCTACCTATGTAGGTTGGGCTCAACACAATACTTTCGCATTCAGAAGAGAAAGTTGGTGACTGAAATTTCGTTAATAGATTTCGCTGCGACGAAAAATGCCTTTGCTTTAATGACTTCCATCCCAACTCGTGTATCATATCTGCCACACTCTCTCCCCTATTACGTGATAATACAAAACGAGCTGCCCTTTTTTGCACCCTTTCGATGTCCTCCGTCAATCCCACCTTGTAAGGATCCCACACCACGCAGCAATATTCTAACAGAGGACGAACGAGTGTAGTGTAAGCTGTCTCTTTAGTGGACTTGTTGCATCTTCTAAGTGTCCTGCCAATGAAACGCAACCTTTTGCTCGCCTTCCCCGCAATATTATCTATGTGGTCTTTCCAACTGAAGTTGTTCGTAATTTTAGCACCCAGGTACTTAGTTGAATTGACAGCCTTGAGAATTGTACTATAGATCGGGTAATCGAATTCCAACGGATTTCTTTTGGAACTCATGTGGATCACCTCACACTTTTCGTTATTTAGCGTTAACTGCCACCTGCCTCGCCATACAGCAATCTTTACTAAATCGCTTTGCAACTGATACTGGTCTTCAGATGACCTTACTAGATAGTAAATTACAGCATCATCTGCGAACAACCTAAGAGAACTGCTCAGATTGTCACCCAGGTCATTTACTCATATATAGATCAGGAACAGCAGAGGTCCCAGGACGCTTCCCTGGGGATCACCTGATATCACTTCAGTTTTACTCGATGATTTGCCGTCTATTACTTCGAACTGCAACCTTCCTGACAGGAAATCACGAATCCAGTCGCACAACTGAGACGATACCCCATAGGCCCGCAGCTTGATTAGAAGTCGCTTGTGAGGAACGGTGTCAAAAGCTTTCCGGAAATCTAGAAATACGGAATCAACTTGAGATCCCCTGTCGATAGCGGCCATTACTTCGTGCGAATAAAGAGCTAGCTGCGTTGCACAAGAACGATGCTTTCTGAAACCACCTGATTACGTATCAATAGATCGTTCCCTTCAAGGTGATTCATAATGTTTGAATACAGTATATGCTAAAAAACCCTACTGCAAACCGACGTCAATGATATAGGTCTGTAGTTCGATGGATTACTCCTACTACCCTTCTTAAACACTGGTGCGACCTGCGCAATTTTCCAATCTGTGGGTACCAGATCTACTGGTGAGCGAGCGGTTGTATATGATTGCTAAGTAGGGAGCTATTGTATCAGCGTAATCTGAAAGGAACCTAATCAGTATACAATCTGGACCTGAAGACTTGCCCGTATCAAGCGATTTGAGTTGCTTCGCAACCCCTAAGGTATCTACTTCTAAGAAACTCATGCTAGCAGCTGTTCGCGTTTCAAATTCTGGAATATTCCATTCGTCTTCCCTGGTGAAGGAATTTCGGAAAACTGCGTTCAATAACTCCGCTTTAGCGGCACAGTCGTCGGTAACAGTACCATCGGCTCTGCGCAGCGAAGGTATTGATTGCGTCTTTCTGCTTGTGTACTTTACATACGACCAGAATTTCTTCGGATTTTCTACCAAATTTCGAGACAATGTTTCGTTGTGGAACCTATTAAAGGCATCTCGCATTGAAGTCCGTGGCAAATTTCGCGCGTCTGCAAATTTTAGCCAATCTTCGGGATTTCGCGTTCTTCTGAACTTCGCATGCTTTTTCCGTTGCCTGTGCAACAGCGTTCGGACCTGTTTTGTGTACCACGGGGGATCAGTTCCATCTCTTACCAGTTTATGAACTATGAATCTCTCAATTGCTGTTGCTACTATATCTTTGAATTTGAGCCACATCTCGTCTACATTTGCAGTCAGTTCGGAAGGAATGGAGATTGTCTCTTAGGAAGGCTTCTAGTGACACTTTATCCGCATTTTTAAATAAAATTATTTTTTGTTTGTTTCTGGTGGATTTGGAAGAAACGGTATTGAGCCTAGCTACAACGACCTTGTGATCACTAATCCCTGTATCAGTCATGATGCTCTCTATTAGCTCTGGATTGTTTGTGGCTAAGATGTCAAGTGTGTTTTCGCAATCATTTACAATTCGCGTGGGTTCGTGGACTACCTGCTCGAAATAATTTTCGGAGAAAGCATTTAGGACAATCTTGGAAGATGTTTTCTGCCTACCAACGGTTTTGAACAAGTATTTTTGCCAAAATATCGAGGGAAGGTTGAAGTCCCCACCAACTATAACCGTATGAGTGGGGTATTTATTGGTTACGAGACTCAAATTTTCTCTGAACTGTTCAGCAACTATATCATCGGAGTCTGGGGGTCGGTAGAAAGAGCCAATTATTAACTTAGTTCGGCTGTTAAGTATAACCTCCAGCCATACCAGTTCGCACGGAGTATCTACTTGGACTTCACTACAAGATAAACCACTACTGACAGACACAAACACTCCACCACAAATTCTGCCTAATCTATCTTCCCTGAACACCATCTGAGACTTCGTAAAAATTTCTGCAGAACTTTTTTGAGGCTTTAGCCAGCTTTCTATACCTATAATAATTTCAGCTTCTGTGCTTTCTATTAGCGCTTGAAGCTCAGGGACTTTCCCAGCACAACTACAACAATTTACAACTACAATTCCGACTGTTCCTTGATCCAAGCACGTCCTGTATTTGCCATGCACCCTTTGAGATTGCAGCCCACCCCGTACTTTCCCGGGGCATTCTAACCTAAAAAACCGCCCAGTCCACGCCACACAGCCTCCGCTACCTGTGTAGCCGCCAGCTGAATGTAGTGAACTCCTGACCTATTCAGCGGGCCCGAAACCCCACCACCCTATGGCACAAGTCAAGGAATCTGCAGCCAACACGGTCGCAAAACCGTCTGAGCCTCTGATTCAGACCCTCCACCCAGCTCTGCACCAAAGGTCTGCAGTAGGTTCTGTCAACGATGCTGCAGATGGTGAGCTCTGCCTTCATCTCGTAAGCAAGACTGGCGGCCTTCACCAAATCAGATAGCCACTGTAATCCAGAGAGAATTTCCTCAGATCCAAAGGGACACACGTCATTAGTGCCGAGATGTGCCACCACCTGCAGCTGGCTGCACCCTGTGCTCTTCATGGCATCCAGAAGAACCCTTTCCACATCAGGAATGACTCCACCAAGAATGCACACTGGATTTCTTTCCTTACTTAGCCGCCATATACCTAAGGGGCCCCATTACGCGCCTAACATTGGAGCTCCCAACTACCAATAAGCCCACCTTCTGTGATTGCCTGGGCCTTGAAGGCTGAGGATCATCCTCTGAAACAGGGCAGGCAGCTGCATCTGGCTCAGCCAGAGACAGTACCTGAAACCTGTTTGTCAGATGCACTGGGGAGACTTTCTGATCAGCCTCTGGAAACGTCTTTTGCTGCCTGCCACGCCTTGGAACGACCTCCCAAACAACCACAGGCGAGGGCTCAGCCCCACTGTGGGCAGCAACCGGGGCAACCACAGCAGCAGACCGATCTGGGGACAGACAAGGCGAGGTTGACATCCCCGTGATACCCAAGTCTGGCTCCCCACAGTGGTGCCCATTGGCATCAGCCTCAAGCTGCGCAACCGAAGTCAGCGCCACCTGCAGCTGTGAGCGAAGGGATGCCAAACAGTCCCTGTCTATTGTAATCGATGGTGAACAATAGTTACTGAAACATGAGTCTGTGCCTATATAACACAAGGGAAACACCCAAAGAATGTATGAACTAACCTGTACAAATGCCTAACGACTGCACTACAATCAGGTTGAATTTACGATTACAGTAACTAAAACTCGAAATCACACCTCCTATACGAAACTCGCACGCAATGTAAGTAAGAATCTACTAACAAGTGAACCTCCCCATCGCACCCCCCTCAGATTTAGTTATAAGTTGGCACAGTGGATAGGCCTTGAAAAACTGAACACAGATCAATCGAGAAAACAGGAAGAAGTTGTATGGAACTATGAAAAAAATAAGCAAAATATACAAACTGAGTAGTCCATGCGCAAGATAGCCAACATCAAGGAGAGTGTGAGCTCAGGAGCGCCGTGGTCCCGTGGTTAGCGTGAGCAGCTGCGGAATGGGAGGGCCTTGGTTCAAGCCTTCCTTCGAGTGAAAAGTTTACATTCTTTATTTTCACAAAGTTATGATCTGTCCGTTCGTTCATTGACGTCTCTGTTCATTCTAATAAGTTTAGTGTCTATGTTTTGCTACCGCACCGCAAAACCGTGTGATTAGTAGACGAAAGGACGTGCGTCTCCAACATAATGCCCACGGAATACATCTCACGTATTTAATGCAATCTCGTCCAAAGTAGCGAACAGTCAACTGCCAGCCAGGGAGCCTCCTTAGCAGGAATACTCTCTCTTCCGTGCGCTGTAGTCGATTGACGTCGTGTGTTTCGATGTTTGTTCAGGTGTAGCGTCCCCATACTACGGCGCAGTTACCTCGCATCGGACGGACGGACAGATAATAATTGTCTGAAAATAAAATATTAAACTTATTCACTCGAGGGAAGACCTGAACCAAGGACCTCTCGTTCCGCAGCTGCTCACGCTAACCACGGGACCACGGCGCTCCTGGGCTCACACTATCCTTGATGTTGGCTATCTTGCGCATGGACTACTCAGTTTGTATATTTTGCTCATTGTTTTCATAGTTCCACACAACTTCTTCCTGTTTTCTCAATTGATCTGTGTTCAGGTTTTCAAGGCCTATCCACTGTGCCAACTTATAACTAAATCTGCGGAGGGTGCGATGGGGAGGTTCCCTTGTAAGTAAACACAGAAAAGAAGCTATATACGTATCTTTCTGCGCTGTCGATGTGCACCAACTGGGAGCTCAGGCCACACTGGTCCCTGAGAGCCCACTAGACAGACAAGTGCCACTGACGTACCAAAACAAAACAAATGCCTAACGACTGCGCTACAACCTGCCTGAATTTACGATTACAGTAACTAAAACTCGAAATTACACCTCCTATACGAAGCTCACACGCAATGTAAGTAAGAACCTACGAAGTAAACACATAAAAGAAGCTATATACGTATCTTTCTGCGCTGTCGATGTGCACCAACTGGGGGCTCAGGCAACACTGGTCTCTGAGACCAGATACTTATCGTTACCCTAGTTATCAGACCACTGCAACAAACTTGTTTTTCCTTGTACTGCGTTTTAATTGTTTAATCGTAAGTCTGCTATCTATACTTGTTCCGCAGACCGATTTTCCTTGGGATGTTCCCAAACTTGCATTTTCATTTGCCTATAATGATTGTGCATCTCTGTGGTTAGCATTGTTTTTGTTTTCATCGGTTCTCCAGAGCTCGTGTAGTGCTATTATGATAGCCTTTATCAGTTCAAACACAAATAAAAGTACAAAGAAAGCAAGGCAGAAACGTATGTTCAGTAAATATCAAGTATCATCAGTTAAGATATGAAAATGAATTCACAACAATTGTTCAAAGCTGCTTAACCAACTTTAGGATAAGTATTAAACGTCGTAGTAAAATACACTCCTGGAAATTGAAATAAGAACACCGTGAATTCATTGTCCCAGGAAGGGGAAACTTTATTGACACATTCCTGGGGTCTGATACATCACATGATCACACTGACAGAACCACAGGCACATAGACACAGGCAACAGAGCATGCACAATGTCGGCACTAGTACAGTGTATATCCACCTTTCGCAGCAATGCAGGCTGCTATTCTCCCATGGAGACGATCGTACAGATGCTGGATGTAGTCCTGTGGAACGGCTTGCCATGCCATTTCCACCTGGCGCCTCAGTTGGACCAGCGTTCGTGCTGGACGTGCAGACCGCGTGAGACGACGCTTCATCCAGTCCCAAACATGCTCAATGGGGGACAGATCCGGAGATCTTGCTGGCCAGGGTAGTTGACTTACACCTTCTAGAGCACGTTGGGTGGCACGGGATACATGCGGACGTGCATTGTCCTGTTGGAACAGCAAGTTCCCTTGCCGGTCTAGGAATGGTAGAACGATGGGTTCGATGACGGTTTGGATGTACCGTGCACTATTCAGTGTCCCCTCGATGATCACCAGTGGTGTACGGCCAGTGTAGGAGATCGCTCCCCACACCATGATGCCGGGTGTTGGCCCTGTGTGCCTCGGTCGTATGCAGTCCTGACTGTGGCGCTCACCTGCACGGCGCCAAACACGCATACGACCATCATTGGCACCAAGGCAGAAGCGACTCTCATCGCTGAAGACGACACGTCTCCATTCGTCCCTCCATTCACGCCTGTCGCGACACCACTGGAGGCGGGCTACACGATGTTGGAGCGTGAGCGGAAGACGGCCTAACGGTGTGCGGGACCGTAGCCCAGCTTCATGGAGACGGTTGCGAATGGTCCTCGCCGATACCCCAGGAGCAACAGTGTCCCTAATTTGCTGGGAAGTGGCGGTGCGGTCCCCTACGGCACTGCGTAGGATCCTACGGTCTTGGTGTGCATCCGTGCGTCGCTGCGGTCCGGTCCCAGGTCGACGGGCACGTGCACCTTCCGCCGACCACTGGCGACAACACCGATGTACTGTGGAGACCTCACGCCCCACGTGTTGAGCAATTCGGCGGTACGTCCACCCGGCCTCCCGCATGCCCCCTATACGCCCTCGCTCAAAGTCCGTCAACTGCACATACGGTACACGTCCACGCTGTCGCGGCATGCTACCAGTGTTAAAGACTGCGATGGAGCTCCGTATGCCACGGCAAACTGGCTGACACTGACGGCGGCGGTGCACAAATGCTGCGCAGCTAGCGCCATTCGACGGCCAACACCGCGGTTCCTGGTGTGTCCGCTGTGCCGTGCGTGTGATCATTGCTTGTACAGCCCTCTCGCAGTGTCCAGAGCAAGTATGGTGGGTCTGACACACCGGTGTCAATGTGTTCTTTTTTCCATTTCCAGGAGTGTATTATGTATCTTATCAAGTGGCCATGAAGTCGTTCTATTATCGACACTTGTGCAGTTTTCTTGTCTCCTAAGTCATTCCCATTTTTATCGTATAGACATTTTTTAGTAATTCCACCAAATATTACCAAATATGGTCAGAACATACAAATATGATATCTGAAAATCACATTTTCATCCTGTTCATTTCGTCAGGTAAGTCTGGATAAATAATTATTCACCAATGCACAATGTAGAATGAAGTCACCTCCAGCTGATTGAACTCTAGTTTATCAGTACCAAGCATCAATTGAAATCCTTTCAGTGATCAGAAATGGTCCTGAGTTTGTTGATACTGACACAAAGGAGTAGAGCGAAAAGAGAAATGGACTAATGATGTAGCGGCATTCATTAACTATTCCCAACCAACATTCAGCTGAGCTGACATGTTCGTAGACCAAGGTTTCACGCCTGGATTTATGAACTTGTATCGTTTCCATCTACCTTGGACATTACATCGTCAAGAATTCGTTTGTTGGTAAGAAATATTTATATAGGTCACAGGAGTTTAAAGATAAACGAAAAGTTTTGTTTTTTATTTCCTAGACCATAATGCAGCCATTTAACAATAGGACCAGAGAATCTCACTGGTGTACTGATAAATTTTTGGCGGATTATCAGATACGAAGTTGCAAAGTAAACTTACAGATATATGTATTAATTGTTGCAATTTTTGCTAGTAAACAGCTTTAGAATTATCAGTTTGTATTTCACTTAAGTAACAGTACAGCAGTGCATATAAATGCTGCTCTGTCAATGCCGTGAAAGATTTAACATTTATAAAAACTGAAGATAAATTTAATTAGCTGAGCACCTACAACCAAAATGCATGTATTAGTACCTGAGTTTACTTGATATCTGGAAAGAAATTAAACTGGTAAATTTCTGTTTAACTTGTATCGCTTAATAGTTTAGAAGTGATGATAACGTCGAAATTAGCAGTTATCATGCTTCACTGTGAAATCTCATGGATACAATAATTTATGACTTCATAGATGTTTTGTTTGATGCAAAGTTACAATTGTTCCTATATTATAACAACACGTATTTGTGGACTGAATTTGTTATAAACGGTAATACTGCACTCGTCATTAATAACTCGGCTCATGGCTTTGTTTACTTTAGGTCTCTAATTACGTTAGCAAAATATAGATATTTTCTTAATTATTCTCAGTAGATTCTGTTGCTGAGGAGTTTCGAAGTAATTTGCTCACCCGAGAGAAGTCATGGTAGTGGCAAATTAGTTTGCTGCCTAATTAATGTTGGCGTGTCTGGAGAGTTTCGAAGAGGTGTCAGATAAAATTCTTGGGGTTTTCAGTTTTCCGAATCACTTATCGAATATCGTTTGTAAGTGTTACTTTGATCATAGTGCTTCTTACAACTGCCGCATTGAATGGTGGGTGAATACTGAGTTCATGGGTAATTTCCCAAGATTCTTTAGTTGAGCAATAAGTGAATGGTGGTAAAGCTTTGAAATTGAGCTGGATTTAAATTATTGTTTACTGGAAACACGTGATGTCGCATATGAAATTTCCTCTGTTTATTTTAAACTAGAGGCTTTTCTGTGTGCCCTGTTGTAACACAGCTGTAAAACTCAAAGCTTTACCAAACGTTCATGACCATGTTCCTAGTTAATATATGTCCTAAATTAATAAATGGAACAGTATCTGTTTCGTTTTTGAAGCACTATGCTTGTTCCACACACACAAACTCCTTTTTTTGCCGTTAACTCCGTCGTATTAATAATTTCTTGTTAAAGCTTGCATGCGTTTCTACGGTCGATGATTCCTTGACTTATGTATCAACTTGAAAATTTCTATCAAATTTATCGTTTGGTTGTCGTTGCTGCATTCATAGAGATGGTGACATAAATAGTAGTTTCAGTATGTGCCCTGTGGAGGAAATGTTTGAGTAGCATAGTAGAGATTATCTAATAGAGTTTGTGGCGTCATATTTGAATTGTTTTCTTCTGCCACAAAGAACAGAATATAATACGCGTGATTTACAACTCTGGAAGGGTTACTCTTCAAAATTCGCAATTGGTGTGTGTGGATGTATTGTAGGCTACTTCAGAAATGAAGTCTTAGTTTGCATTTTCTTCCGAAATATTCTTCAAGAAGGATGAAGGTAGTAACTTCGGACTGAAATGATTTAAGTAATTCAATGTTACTAGACATTAATAGTAAGTATATATTATCAAAACTGGGTCAGGCTTGTCTGGGTTTATTAAATTGGAATATCTCGTCGGATTAATCACGTGTCGGACATTCTTAAATTACAGTCCTGGTGCAGTCTCATGAATGGAAGGTGTTAGTTTGTGATTTAATGCGACCTATCAATCAACAAGTAACTGGCCAACGATTAAGTTACTTTGAGCAAATGATAGCCATGAATCATACCCTGGAGACATGCTTATTTGTTGAGGTCTCCATTAACAACTGTAGCACGATGTTTTATGGACTTGTATTTGTTGTAGTGTATTGCATGACTGTATTAGTCTGATTCATTCTGCTGTTCAGGTTTCATTTTATGAAAAAAGTTGCCCTTTTATATTATTTGCTGTTCATTCTCTCGGTTGTATGTATGTCCCCATAACTAAAGTTTTAAGGTACTGCATAAAGGGTTAGGATACATGGGTACAAATGTGTCCAACAGCCTGCCATAACACTTTAAATCCCTTATTCATGTGATAGTAGAGTTGAAAACCTTTTTTGGACACCCTGTTCTGACCCACAGAAAATTATTTTGCAGAAACTTTCAATTAATGTATTAAAGTATAATTACTAATATAATTGTGTATCATAATGTTATATAAAGTTGTGTTACTGCATTATACTTCACTTGAATAAAGTCTACTACCTTGACCTATTTCCACACCCCATGGGCTCCCATCCACTGTGTCAGGGAATACAACTCATTTAATGTGCTGCTTGCGGGTGCTGGATTTGGCTGTGTGATGAAGTTTGTTATTGTTTTGATCATGACTGTTGTTAATAATATTGATATTTAATTTCTTCTCCTCTGTCATTGTTCTTAACTCAAACAGTTATAGTTCACACACAATCTTACAGCAAACATGACTGAAAGATCTACTACAAGAAAGATCCTTAAACAGAGCAGCAGTCAATTTCCTAGCCTTTCTTGAGTATTACAGGCAATTGCTCTGTTTCTAATGACTTCAGTAGGGTGTTAAAACATGATCTTCTGATGTGTATGTAAAGTCAGGTATTGTTTTCTCATTCCTGCTGGGAATTAAATGTAAGTTGAGATGGGACTGCTAATGAGAAACTCTTCTTTGTCTTTGAACATCTGCAGATTTTTAATTTCCTGTATGATGGAACCTATTATCGACTTTTACACCGCAGTATGAAACTTCATTCTGAACTCGAGTTAGGGATGCATAGTCTACATGAAAATTATTACTGCTTCTAATCTTGTGGCTTTGAATTGAAGAGTACACTCTAAACTTGCTATTATTATTAATTATGAATACCATTAGTGAGTTGTATACAGGGTGTTTCAGGAAGAATGGTCAACATTCAGGGATATGTCAAAAATGATTATTCAAAGCGAAACAGTCTAGTTAACATGGCTCTAAAATGCATACCTTAAAGGTTATGAGCACTTGTGGTGTGCACTCTAAGAGCCCATGCTTACTGGACATTTTTTCTTATTTTGGCAGACACTACCTCCTCTCAAAATGTAGAAAGCAAAAATGTTGCAGTAGAAGAGATTTGTTTCGCAGTATCGAAGACGTAGTGGTGCTCATAGTTCTTAAGGTATGCAGTGTATAGCCCATGTTTATTAGACTTTTCTGCCTCGAATGATCATTCCTGTCATACCCCTGAATATTGGCCAGTCCTTGTGGGACACCCTGTATCTATTGGTATGAACATGTACGGATCACCTAGGTTTCTGAAGAGGCTTTCGCGAGACCTTCTGTTTTCAATATTCACAATATTTTTAATGCTTACTTCATTACAATAAAAACTTTATTGATCTTAGTAACATTGCCTCCAGAAGGTGTGGCATATCACAGTATGAGGTGAAAGTGTGTTAATAGTCCTGTCCACAGGTCAACATAGTAATAAATTTCCAAATGTAAAACTAACAGAATCGTGCTTATGCGTCCTGTATTTATTTACTTATTTATTCATCCAAGGATCATCTCTCAGTGATATAGGAATTGGCATGGCAATACAATGCCAATCAGAAGGCAAAAATATAACACACAGCATTCATAACATGCTTTAAGAGGATGGAACTGGTAGCCTAGGGGGATAGGGCAGGTGGTCTGTCGTGTCCTTAAGGAACCATCCTGGCATTTGCCTTAGTAATCTAGGAAAAGTCAAATGAGGATGGCTGGACAGAACAGTTCCATCCTCCCGAATATGAGGTAGTTGTCATAACCACTGCACTGCATTTGGTAATTCTCTATTGTATAATGTTCCTTCGTTTACACACATTGTTGCAGGCAAGTTGCAATATAAAATATGGTTTCCCTCTTCACTGCTCACACACTGATGACTCTTGGGCTGTTTCCAGTCACTTGTACTGTAAAATATTATTCCACTCTTCATTGCTGCTTGCACTAAGACAGTCACCAAACTGCTGGCCTGAGAAGATGCTGCTATGCCCCTTGCCTCAGTTACCAGACTCCATATTCAGCTGTGTGCGACTGTCTACCTGAAAAGCTAAGCAAACTGACATTACCATCTATTCAACTACGTGCCACTGTCCACCTGAAAAGCTAAGCCAATGGACATTACCATCATGCATTGTACATCTTTGCACATTATCCTAGTGAGGACAATAAACCATAATCATCTGAAACATGACAAGGTGAAGTAGTTATTCCCTTTTGTTATCATCCACTACTCTTGAGTTCTCTAAGTAATCTTTAATTGTGTAATATGCATTACTTGTGAAGAACATTCTAGTTGTTTCTAAACAAATTTGTTTATTAATCATTTTCACTTCATTTGATTATTTATTATACAAATTTATCCTCTGATAGAAACGCTGTTTTGACCTTTTTGTTTGTTTTTCCTGGTTAAATACAACTCAGAAGTGGCTCATGTTCCATGATTATGTATAGAACAAAGAGTGCAATATTTAGTAATATTTTCCCTGGTACACATTACAGATAGGTATATGAACTCTTATGGTGCAGTAAGGATGCCTAGTGTTTTAAATAGCTCTTTGCAATGAGCCCAACTACTAGTTTCAATTAATATTCATGGCCCTTTTCTGGAGTTTAAAGATTATGTCCATGCTTTGTGCCACTGAGAGATGTGGTGCAGCAGTTAGCACACAGGACAAGCATTTGGGAGGACAATGGTTCAAATGCACTTCTGGCCATCCTGATTTAGGTTTTCTGTTATTCCCCTAAATCACTTCAGGCAAATGCTGCGATGGTTCCTTTGAATAGGCACGGCTGATTTCCTTTCCCATCCTTCCCTAATCTGATGGGGCTGATGACCTGGATGTTTGGTTCCCTCCCACAAATCAACCATGCTTTATGCCTTGAGTCCACAGAAGAGAATCATATAACTAAGGCACGTGTGTGTGGAGGCATAGTATGTCCTAAGACATTGTCAGTTACAAACTGATGTTAACATCCCAAGAACATGGCCTGCAGATGACATTCTTTTTGCCAGTATCTTTGTATGTTCACTCCATGTTAGTTGACAATTGATGTTCATTCCTAAAAACTTTGTCTGCTACACATCTATAGATTTATCATCTATGTTTAAAGTGACAGCATTACTTTTTTTCCCCTGAAGTGCATACTGTTCATTTTTTTTATGTTCAGCATTAATTTATTACATACAACCCAATTGTAAACTTCCTGGAGGGTTTCATTAGCTTTCTCCAATAGGAGCTTTGTGGTTTTATGAGTGACTATGATGTTGCTGTCACCAGCAAAGAAAAGTTTCTCTTCATGTCGTACAGTGCCAGCGCCTGGAAAGTCATCGATATATATTAAGAACAGAACTGGAGCAGAACATTACAGGGAGGAAAACACACACACACACGTGTGTGTGTGTGTGTGTGTGTGTGCGCGCACGCATGTGGTTTTTTTTTTTTTTCCTGACAATTGTGTTACTAAAAATTTATCATTGGCAGACATGAACAATCTCCACTGTTTGCAACTAAGATTGAAACCATGAGTTTGATGTTCCTTTTATATGTAGTGCTTCTAGCTCTGTCAGTAATATTTTATGGCCAACAGTGTCAAAAGCCGTGGACAAATTCAAGAAAATGCCAGTAGCACAGTCATCCCTTTAAGAGCTCAAAGAACCACCTTTGTGAACTCTGAAATGGCTGATATTGTAGGTACTACTACCACTTTTGAAGCCAATCTGAGCTTTGTTAAAGAGGCTGAATTTACTTATGCAAATTGTGTCTCTCATTCATGATTGTTTCAATTATTTTTGAGAATGAAGACAGCAGTGAAACTGGCCTATAGTTTTCATTTCTTTCCGCATTACCTTTCTTTAGTAAGGACACCATTTGTGCATGCTTTATGTACCCTGGGAAACATCTGAACTAATGATTTATGTTTGTTAATGGGGTTTGTGCGACATCTGTGCGCACATTCAGAACATAGACAGGAACCTCATCTATGCCCACTGACTACTTATTTTTTCAATTGTTATACTGCCTTCCTAACTTGAAGCTCTGTTTTGGGAAACATCATTGTGTTCCCTGTGTAAGACTTTGCGGGTGCTACATGTGTTTTAGCAAGATATTGCTGCAGCTTCTCCACAATGCCAAACAAGTAATGATTTAAAAATTTTGCTGATTCCTGAGGATTTATTGTTATTCTATCCCCATCTCCGATTTTTATTAGGTCTACAACTTTGCTTCTGCCGTTTTGCAATAGAGGGCAGCAGTGAAAAGTAGTGGTTCAAGTTGTTCGTTATAAGTACCATACAGTAAGCTTAGGCATTTGAGAACATAACGCCATCAAAATATCAGTCTATTTTTGATTGCATCATAAGGTTATTCTCGACTGAATACGTCAACTTACGAGCCCACTTCTCGTCATCTGCGGGAGGTTTTAGTTTTCTGCTTTGATATGAAGAAATCTGTGGCTGAGGCTCATAAACAGCTGGGTAAGACCTACGATGAGAAGCCTGTTAGTGACAGAATGTCGCAGAAAATGTTTTTCATGCTTCAAGAATGGTGATTTTGACATTGAAGACCAGCATGGTTGTGAAAGAGCGAAAGCTTTCGCTGCTACTGCAGCCGACGGGAACAATCACAGGAGATCGTTGTTGAAAGCAATTGATGTGTTTGAGCCGAGCATTGAAGGACAAATGGCCATACTACAGTAATAGACATGAAAAATAGATTTTGCAGCATGACAGTGCACGACCCTATGCCGAAAATCCCGTCAAAACATGCTTGGAAATGTTGAAATGGGAAGTTCTATCCCACCCACTGTATTCTCCAGATATTCCTCCCTCTGACTGGCACCGTTCTCAATCTATGACACATGACCTAGCCGACTAGCACTTGCGGTCATATGAACAAGTGCAAAATTGGATCGATTCATGGCTCCCCTCAAAAGATGCCCAGGTATATACTGTGGGATTCGTATGCTGCCCTAAACCTAGGAGAAAGCAGTGGCCGACGATGGCTAGTACTTTGAATCACAAATGTTTTGTAAGTTTTTCACAATAAAGTCTCGAACTTCGAGAAAAAATGGTGGAAGCAAAGTTGTAGACCTAGTATGATGTTATACTTGCTTCTGCATTTTCCAGTTTCTGGTTTCATAACATTCTCTGACACTTTATTTTTGTTTTATGAATTACTTATTAATTTGTCTTTGAATGATGGTTTTTTGCTGCAAGCAGTAGCCTCCTGTATATGATTTTTTATACCTGTTGTAGTACTTGAGGAACTATGGATTAGTGCAGTGCTTTCGCAAAGAACAGAGAAATTTAAGTGTTTATGAGGACTTCGTAATACCCACTGTTATCCACATATTTTCCTTAGCTGGTGCAGTAGAATTGGCTTCTGTTACAAACGTCAGTTCAAACATTAATTTAAACAACATGCAAAATTTAGAGAACTTAGCTCCTACATGTACACTTTTCACTGGTTTGGTTTTCCAGCCTTCTAGAAAAAGTAGGTTTCTTATGATCTGAGAAAATCTTTTTGTAGGCATGCAGTTTTGTAGTTTACACCGAGCCTGTCTTTTGCTGTATTAGCCAACGGTAATTATCTGAATTGCCAAGATCTCTTAACAAATACTTTACAATTTTTCCTGTCAGTGTCCATAAGTACATTGTCTCAAATTGAAGCTGAACTTTTTTAAACCCTTGTAGCAGTGTTTACCCCTTGTGCCATGCTAAAAGTGCTCAGAAAGTTCAGGAAATTATGGCTAATTTCACCCTCAGCATCTATGTTAATATTCATGTCTGCAAATATTATTATGCCAGTTCTGGGACAGCAGAGGCCCTTTCCATGACTTCAGTAAATTTGTTGAAGTAAGTGTCCACATTACGATCAGGTGACTGGTAACGACACAGAATCATTGGCTTATTGCAGTCATCTAGCTTTGTTAATTCAGTGACTGACAGTTCAAAATGTTTACCTGCACAAAACCATGGAAAACGTACATCAGTATGGCCAGATGGCGCAAACTCCATCCTCCCAAATATGAGGTCAGTGTCTTAGCAGCTGCACTGCCCCATTTGGTTAATCCCAGTTATACAGTGTTGGGTAATTTACACACAATTTGCTTTAGATAACTTATAAATCACAGTTCTGCTCTTCATCAGTGCACACACTAAGGTACCTACTGATGACTTCTGGGCCATGAAGATGCAGCTGTGCCCTCGAACTAACTCCAGTCTGTTCACAAAACTGACTCCAGGGCCACAAACATTCAACTATGCCCCATATTTAACTTCCTGTCCTCCCCTGTGCCCATCTGAAAAACTGAGTCAATTACATGCTTAAGAACTTCACACTTAGAGACTTAACCAGTGTGTACTCATTGATCTCTGCTTCTGGTACCTCGGAGTCATTATTATTTGTTTAGAACTGCTTAGTATGAATTTTTGTAAGATCAAAGAGTTGTTGTTTGCTGTGCACCGGCAGTAAGCCTGTTCTGTTACTCTCCTGGCTTTCTGGTGTGGATGTTTTTGGGCCTTTTATCAATATTTCTCTGTTTCTTAGCATTTATCCCACATGTGCACAGTCCACTTGTTTGACTGCATCTCCATTCCGCTCTTCGATGACATCTTCATATTTTTAAACCAATGTCACACATATCAGACCTGTTGCCAGGTGGTTGTGTGACACCTGGGTGTAATTGAGGACCTTTTTTTGTAATAGGATTGCCCTGATTTATCATACCATACCAACATAGACATGTTCCCTAATTTCTTATGTGACCATATTAAGTAAGTCTGTGAGCATAGTCATGTCCATTCTTTGAGTAGTCTACTGATGCTGCTTCGTAAGTGGTTGACATTCTGCACCATAAATGGCTGTAGAGCATACTGTGGTAATGTAAATTGTGGCCTTTAGATGTTTGAGCATCTTTCTCCGCTTGAGAAAAGTTGCGTTCACCCTTGGCCAGATATCAGAAGTGCCATCACAGTTTGAGGTTACTATGGATCTTAAGTATTTAAAATGGATCATGTTCTGCAGGTGTTGATAATTGATTCTGATAGTACTATTGGTTTAGGGGCCACATTCCAGGTAGGCCCCTACTCAGTCTTCTGGGTATTGAGGCACAGACCTATCTCCGCCCATCTATCTATCCTGATGTTGGAATTCAAGGTGTGTGTCTTTCGCTAGGGTAACATTATCCATGTAAAGAAGTATCCATGGATGTGATGTGTCTTTGTTTGCTGTGGCTATATCCATGCAGAGGATTAGTAATAGCAGTGACGGAACAGAATCTTGATGAACACTGTTAGTGATATCAATAGGTGGAGAAATTACTGTTGGACTCTGTAGTACACTGATGTACCAAGTTTACATATATCTCTGGGCTTTCATGACATCAAAGAGCTTGGCAGATGAGGTCATATGGGGCATGATGAAATGCTCTTCTGTGGTCCCACACATCTTCATTTGGTAGTTTCTTTGTTGTCATGAAGTCCCAAAGATCTGTGTATACTGGGTACAGCTTTTACGTCACAGTGCCATTAGTGTCGCCCTTTTATGAAAATCTTTGTGTAAAATAGCCAGTATGTATAATTTCGTAAACTATTAGTACCTACATATGGGAACTACCGGAACTATGAAGTTGTCATACTCTGTTTCGTAGGTGTTTAATGACCATTGGTTAGTGGTTTACTTTATTGGCTTGGTCAGTGCCCATTACAGAGACAATACTTATTTCATTGCCCTCTTCCATTAATAGGGCCAATTTTCTCTTTGCAATAAGTTACACTCTTTCTTGTTGAAATTTCCACAAGGGACATGATCGTTTCTTTGCTTTTGTTGTCAGCTAGACCTATAGTGCTCAATCATGTTCCATTGTTGGTTTGGATAAGTGCAGTGAAAGAACTGTCTAGATCTAACGTGATGTATCTGCATCAACATTAATTGATGAAGCCTAGTTTAATAAAGTGGAATCTAGGTAGTTCTTCCTTTGTATATGTGCACCATGATTTCTGACCTCTTTCAAGACTCTTATGTTTTAATGCCAAAGTCGGAATGAACAACAGGCAAAAAAAAGAACAGCTGCAGCAGAACTTTGGCCTCTAAGATAATCACAGAACACCGCCAAATATATCAGTGCCTGATGATGCCATTTGGAATGGGATAACGTTGTTGGAGGGGCCAAGACATGAAATAGTTTAAATAAAAAAAATGGTGGACCTGGTGGGGACTGCAAAGACAAGGTTTGGCTAATTACAGTGTGCACAGAGGCATTTAAGCAATCATTTTTCCCATACTCGATAAGCAAATGGAATAGGAAGAAACCCTAATATGTAGTAAATGGGAAGTACTCTCTGTGTTGCACTCCACAGTGTTGTGCAGAGTACATGTTAAAAAAAGTAGCTTAAGAAATTGTGAAAATGATTAACAAGTTGCCATATTTTTTACAGAGAAAGTGAGAGGTCACAGATGTGATTCACAAACATGCAAATAACTATGGATGTTTCTAACCGTAATGGAAATACCTGGATGGAGCAATATGTAAAGTAAGGGAAAAACAACCACACACCTAAAGCTGGTCAGTGTGTGCCACATAGTTACAGAAAACGGCATCCACACTAACTTCTGAGCGCTAGCTTTTTTTCCAGCAATGGTACACACGTTCACACTCAGGCACCCTCACACACACTCTTATGGCCATGGTAAGATTAATTATTGGTTATTTCATTAGGGCTTCTTCCCGTTCCATTCATATATGGAGTGTGGGAAGAGTGTTTAAATGCCTTTCTGTGTGCAATAATACTCAATCTTGGCCTCACGATCCCTACAGGGGCGATACAAAGGGAGTTATAGTATATTCCTAGATTCATCTTTATAGCTAATTCTTGAAACTATGTAAGTAGGCTTTTTCAGGATAGTTTGCGTCTATCTTTAAGTGTCTGCAAATTCAGTTTCTTCAGCATTTCTTTGACACTCTCCCACAAGTCATACAATACTGTGACAATTTGTGCTACCCTTCTCAGTAGTGGCATGTTCCATATCCCCTGTAAGTCCTATTTGGTACAAGTTCCACACATAATTGAGCAGTATTCTAGGATGGGTTAAAGGTGTTTTTAAGCAATCTCTCTTGTAGAGTGATTGCATTTCTGTAGTGTTCTACAAATGAACTGAAGTCTGCCACCTGTTTTATCTATGACCAAGCCTATGTGATCATTCCATTTTATATCCCTACAAAGTGTTACACCCTGGTATTTGTGAGTGTTTTTTCCCATTTTGTGAAGTGCACAATTTACATTTCTGAACATTTAAGGTAAGTTGCCAGTCTTTGCAGCACATTGAAATCTTATCAAGATCTGACTCAAAAAATATTTGTGCTATGAAGTATATTCCATTTTGAAGATAAAACCACTTCAGCTGTAAGTGCTTTATTTACAACCACCACTTGTCTTGCAGTATGTTAGTTACACCATCAAGTGCAATAAAATCAGTTCATGTTCTGACCAGAAAAGAGAATGGGATGAGCAAGTGTTCATAGTCAGCAATTTTTCCCTATGTAACAGACGTCAATTATGAAACAACATAGAAAACTCCAATTATATCAGGAATTATCTGGAGAGTTAAAAGGTCCTCATAAACCAAAAAAGTTGTCAAAAGTGGTCATATATGATCATCTATGTTAATATATAAAATTAAGCACCACCGGTCCATTATTTACCACTGCAAGCGTGCGCATTGGCAAACTCATAATGTTATAGAAAGGTTCGTTGGGTGGCAGATTGGTTGGTTGGCTGGCCGGCTGTACAGGTCACTCATCAGAGAGGTCATCAGTGTCCTTAGTAAATGAATTTGAGACATTTATGAGATTTTAGTCCAATACACTTTTAATCACATCCACGTGTACAAAATACGTAAGACTCAGTCTACAGTCAATTTGTAAAGTCTGTTATTAAAATACACAAACTCTATCTATATATTAGTTAAAATGCTGTAACAGAGATTTGTGACTGGCTGATAGTTTGGGGGGGGGGGGGGGGGAAGATAAACCAGCCACCCTGAAAATACACACACATCTTTTCCTATAACCTATGTAAGAAGTCAGACATTACACAGAATGTTGAAACATGAACAACATTCATTTCTTCGTCACAAAAAGCAGAAGTCAGATGAGCTGTTAAGCCAGTTGCAGCTTTCATATCTTGGTATAAAACACATTACGTTAAAATATGGCGTACACCGATATATACACTCCAAGTGCTGCATACTGGTGGGTCCTCTCCCCAGAGGAGGAACCCAAGGGTCCGAGGAGAGTGTCCTCCGGATGTGCATTAAAAATACTTTCTCTTTCCTCTGTGGCCAGGAGAAGGAATGCCACGCCCATGTTATTTGTTTCCCTGGCTGCAGTCTACACAATCCTCCATCCCCACAAACATATGAACCTTTTGTCTCAACAGTGAAGTAATTTCATGTATAGAACCAGCATATTAGAGAATTATATTTATACAGGCATTCTTAGCTGCTTCATTACCTTCAGTCACAGCATGCCCTGGTACCCTACAGAATGACATCTCCTTGTGCTGCCTCGTAGGTGGGAAAAAGTGTTGTGGATCATCTGGATATGTTATATGTAATGGATAGTGTAAAGTGCACTTAAGGAGTCAGTGCAGATAAGGAGTTTGGTAACATGGTGACATGTCCTCTGCTCTAGGATCACTCAAGATAATTCGGCATCATATACTGTGAATGAATGCACCAGGTGAGCAAATCTTGAGGACATATTCAGGAAATAACACAACACAGCCAATGGAATTCCCCTGCATAGAAACATCAGCATAAACTACAACATAATTGCAATTCCCAAATTAAAACACAGATTTAAAATTTCTTTCTGTACAGTGATAAATCTAAAATAATTCTGGGGTTATTTGTTAAGCATGGCAGTGAATAACTCCAGCCCTGATAATCTAATCTAATCACATCAAGTGCCATTTGGCACTGGATCTTGAATGGCCTCATTGCCCTATTGGAAACTCACAGTAATAGATTTTTTTGTGTTCAAATGCTGTTTTTGAAAGCCATTCTCTAGAAAAGTCTTAAGAGTGTGAATGGCAAGTTTTCAGCTGTAGTGTCATTCTCAACTGATGTCTTTCTGCTAGTCTGATATTTTTCCTTAGTCTTGTTATTGTTGCAAATTTCTTCATCTTTGAGGAGGAAGGGGGGGGGGGGGGGGGGGGACGACTGTAAATGTTTGGTTGCAGTAAAAGATCTCCATCACTCAGAACTGAAAACCAAAGGAAAGGAAATGGATATATTACTCTTTCTCCCACATTGTTCTTTACATGATTCAGCAAATTGTCTCAGTTGCTGACACTGATTTTCTATGGTTTCCACAGATCATTGTTGCCAAATGATGACGAAGTTTCTTGGGTCAGTTTTGTTTGTTATTACTTTCTTCCAGTCTGTTATAAAGTGTCTGCTGTGTCATGCGGATGACAAATACATGATTCTACAGTGTATTAGTGTTGTGAATAAAAGAAATCAAGCAAAAAAGTGAGATACTGACACACAGCATCCTCTTATCAAACAGCAGCACATGAGCTACAAAACGTAGTGTCCACATCTGATGATATGATCACCATCAAAAGTATCACATATCCTCACTTAATGAGTGATCCAGAAAGGAATGTTAGTGTAATATCTTATGTTCAGAAATTTTGTGTGTCTTAAGAACTTTTAAGTAGCTTATTCCACATTTCCTAAATCATGTATATGATATCTATCGAAATGATGTGGGTTGAGTCAATGTACAGACTATGTAAATATAATTTGTTTGTGTGGAAGGCTACATGCCAGTTGTTTACAACTTGTGAAGTATTATAATGCCTTAACTTTAATAAAGGCAAACATATTCATATGACATTAGTGTAAGCCAAATCTGTTTATATTTAACATCTCAGAGTGCTCACGACTCTTTTGTAATTACGTGCATGGCGAGCACAGGGTTGCAAGCTATTGCAGCACATGCTTCCTTTCCTGTGCTGTAATCTTTCACCTCTATCCTCCTCCTCCTCCTCCTCCTCCTCCTCCTCCTCTTACTCTCTTTCTCAGGGTGCAGATTTGATGTCAACATGGCTATTCACTAGGTCCTGTCTTTCTTTCTCAGAATAATCGTTTGTTCATCACCTTTTGTCTGAAGTAATTTTTGGTCCCTTTCTGGGTCTGCCGTTCATTTTCCAAGTATCTTTTTCTGCAGTGTGGACCAAAGAATATCTTAAATAGAGCCTATTGCATGCAGCGTTAAAGATCATCTGTGCACAGTACCTGTGTGGGCTTTACAGGCTGTGTCTCCTAAGAGTTGTCAGGCTCATTTCTCTGGTGTTTCACCAGATATTTGCAGTTTTTTTTAATGCATTGTGTAGCTGGAGTCAGCCCAAACAAATAGTGCTCATCATGTTTTTCATGCAGTGTCAAGTGTGTACAGAAAGCATCAGTTTGTTTCCTGTTACAAACAAAATAATTTTTAAATCAGAATTTGACATGCCTGTTTGATAGAGCACTCCCAGATTAGTGTAGTGCAATATTTGTTTTATTGATATGTATTAACAGGGACAGCAAAACACAAAGAATAAACAGCAATACAGCAGCGAGTCAGTAGCACTGCATGCTTAGCGGTAGCAGTCAGCGTAGGGCAGGCAGTGCTATCATTGCTGGAGTACTAGTTATTCTTTGAGTTGTACTGTCCCTGTTAATATAAGGGGCATTCAAAAAGAAATGAACTGGAAGCATAATTACAGAAACCAGTATCTGTATGTTGGAAGTATTGACCCTGGCTGTTGAGAGACTTGTTCCACTGTGACACAATGCGGTGAATGGCTGTCTCATAAAACTACCGGGGCTGCGATGTTCACCAGTTCTGCATGTACAGCTGGACGTCATCGTCCAAGGTGAATTGTTTGCCCTTCAGAGTCTTTTTAAGGGGACCAAAAATGGTGTAATCACAGGGAGAGAGGTCCAGACTGTGTTGGCCGAGAACCTCTCATTTGAATTTCTGCAGGAGTGCCGCAACTGTATTGGCCATTTGAGGCTTTGTATTGTCGTGGAGCAGAATGACCCCACGGGTGGGATTACCTGGTCATTTTGATTTGATCACTTGGCGAAGGGTGGTCAAGGTTTGTGAGTAATACTGGACATTCACTGTTGTGTCCCGTACTGCAGGAAGTGAATCAAAGGGGCCCATCTTGGTCAAAGAAGAACGTCAGCATAACGTTTCCTGCACTTGTGTGGACGACGATGTCCAGCTATACGTACGGAACAGGTTAACATTGCAGTGCTGGGAATTTTATGAGACAGCCATTCACCACCTTGTGTCACAGCGGGAGAAATGTCTCAACTGCCAGGGTCATTACTTCTAACATACTGGTACTGGTTTCTGTAATTATGCCTCCAGCTCGTTTCTTTTTGAATGCCCCATATACATATTGATAAAACAAATATCGAACTAGAGTAATTTGGGCCTACTCTTTCATATGGGCATTTAAAATTCCACTTTAAAAATAATTTTGTTTGTAATGGAAATAAACTGACTCTTTCCATCAACACTGGGCATCGCATGAAAGACATTATGAACACTATTTGTTTGGGTTGACTCCAGCTACACATTGCAAAAATGAAATTGCAAATATCTGGAGAAACACCAAAGAAAATGCACCTGATGCCTCTTAGGAGAGACATCCTGCATACTCATATGTGTGTCAGAGTGAACGTAGTAGCCAACTCGACGTGGTGGGGTCATTGTGTATCCTTTCGGTTAAGCCCAATGGCAACACAGGGATTACAGTGCAGATGCCTGAGATTCTAGCATCTCGTGTATGCCAAGGTGTAGATGCTCATCTTCCTGGAGGCATCATGACTCCCAACAATTACCATGTGCCAGACGGCCTTTGCTGCGGATAGAAGTGTCTTATGGGGAGAGCCCTTGATCAGAGCAGGTGGCTTAAGGGTGGATGTTTCGCATGTAAAACGTATTAAATTACACTGAACCACTGACCATTCTGAACTGGCTATTTCATCAGACAGGTGTAGGAATTTCAGTGTGGATGGTAATAACCGTACTTCCTTCCCTACCCAATGGAAAAAGGAACAAACCAGACATCCAGTAGTGAAACAATTTATCCAGAACTTTGTATATACATGAATTTATGGAGATACTTTTACATTGAGAAGTATTTTTCTGGAACATATTGATAGTAAATTGACAAAAATATGCCATGGATTACTCTTGATTAGAGCCTCCCATGCTGCACACTCTGTAGCTTTTCAGGCATGCGAATGTTTTGGTATCGCTTCCTTGCTACCGCCAGATGAACTTGTTACTATGATAGGTGCTTCAAAGAGCCAAGTGTCTATTCTCTGTTCGGTTTACCTCCTGCCCCTCCGCACTGTCTGTCTGTCAGACTGCATCAGTGAAGCTGTGCGAGACACCTCCAGTGCAATCACCCACGCCATTGGAATTGTTATTCCACTTTGTACAGGTGACATCTGTCACCAGCCAGTGCCATGGCAGACCAAAGACATTGTAATTGTTGTTCAGGATCACCAAAGAACCCTGCAATGTTTCAAGTGATATCCTTTGCACACCAACCTTATCATTTTAAGCAACATTGTGCTGAGGCTCGCTGTGTAATTAAATTCAGTAAGAAGGAATGCTGGGACCCCTTGTCTTCTCCCTGGGAATGTATGCCTCTTTCTCCTGGTTATGGGCCCAGCTCTGTAGCCTTCTGGACCACCGAAGACCCATCTTTCAGGATGGGCTCTTGCTGAATACTTCATGACCTGCTTTGCAAAGACTCTGTGTCCTCTTCTTATGCAGCTGCCTTCTGGATATGTAAGTGACATTCCCATTTCCTTCACACCTTGGCATGCTGGATTATATAATGAACCTTTCACTGAGTGGAAATTGCTTCAAGCTCTTGCTTTGTCTCACAATATGGCCCCCAACCCTGATTCCATTCACAGTCAGATGATACAACATATGACTGTTTCTCAACAGATACTTCTCCTTAAGATCTTCACCCATATTTGGCTCGATGGTGTCTTCCCTTCACAAAGGTGAGATAGTATCATCACCATAATTGTTAAGCCAGGCAAAATCCCAACATCCATTATCAATTACCGACAGATTAACCTCACCAACTGCTTGAAAGGATGATTGTTCGCCGATTATGCTGGGTTCTCGAATCACGAGGGCCTTTTGTTCTATCAGTGTGGTTTCCAGGCGGTACAATCCACAACTGACAATCTAGTTTGTGTGGAAAGGCACTCTGACACTTTTTCCTAATACCAACATCTCATTACAGTCTTTCTTTTGCCTACATAAGGCATACAAAACCTCCTGGTGCCATCACTTTTTACTTACAATCTATGACTGGAGCTTATGAGGCTCTCTACCAATTTTCATTCATCATTTTTTATCCCATCAGTTGTTCTGGCTGAGAGTTGGTACTTCACTCAGCTCTCCATGGGTCTAAGAGAATGGCGTTCTGCAGGGCTCCATGCTAACTGCCATATTCTTTCTGATTGCCATCAATGGGCTAATGATCTCTGTGAGGCCATTGGTTGCCCCTGCGCTGTATGTCAATGACCTCTGCATTTGGTACAGCTCCCTCTCTGTAGCCCTGGCTGTTAATGCCAGCTCCAAGGTGCCGTCTGATGGGGCTCTGTTTGGGACAAATCTCATGGTTTCTAATTATCTCCTACAAAAATGTAGGTCTTGCATTTTTTGTCATCATACACCATCCATCCTGACCCAGAACACTTCTGGGATACACAGTGCTTGGACATTGTTGCATGGTCTGAAGTTTTGGGACTCCTTTTTGGCAAGACTCTGACTTGGCTGCTCCATTTTCATCAACTAAATACTAGCTATGTGCAAAAGCTTAATGCTCTGTGCCTCCTTGCTCACACCTCTTGAGATGCAGATCACATTATTCTCCTTCATATCTGCCAGGCACTGGCCTAATCCTGCTAGGACTATGGTTGTCAGGTGTATGGCTTGGCGGCACCTTTGGCTTTGAAATTGTTAGACCTGGTCCATCATTTTGGAGTTTGACTGGCTGAAGTGCGGATATTCCCTCTTCAGTTTCGATGGTACCGACTCTTGCTCACCTATACAGTCTCCATTTTACAATCTCATCATCAATGAATGTACACTAATCTTTTTGCATATGAGGGGCACTGACCCCCTGACATCCACCCTCTGATGGGTTTACCAGTTGGTATGCACCTCACAGCCCCATGCTGGGACCTCCACCTATCCTCCTTGTTGTGTGCTCCTTGTGTTTTCTCACACACCTCGCCTTGGTTGGAGCTGAGACTATGATTTAGGACCAATCTATTTTAATGACCTAAAGTCTCAGTCACCCCCTATCACCTTTCAGCTTCTACTCCCTTTAGGAGTACAGGTTGCTACCATCTTCTTCAATGACAGCTCTAAAACCATAGGTAGTACAGGCAATGCTTTTACATCTTCTGTTGGTCAGAAATTTTCAATTTATCCCATTGGTTCTTCCAGTGCATCTGTTGCCCTTATTATTCTATCTATTTATTGCTGTATTTAGAAAGTAATTATTAAAATAGTTAAATTTGTGAATAATCACTCAGTTGTATTTATTCTGTTAAATCATTATGCTATCTTGCAGAAAAGGCTTGCTGTCATGCCTCTCATTTCACAATATTCTGTACAGTTTTAGTTGTATTATCAGCATGTTTAATATCGATCTTTATGAGCATATTTCAGGAGCTTTTAATAACTTTATTTTGCTGCAGGTTTTGTATAAAGTGAGAGCTTTACTTTTGGCAGTAATTATATGAATTTCCATTTTCTGTTGATAAGATATTTAATCTGTTTGGTTATCAATGGGTATCTTTTTCTGCTTCCAAATACTGACACAACACTAACAAAACCACATTGAACTTGGGATTCTCATGCCTTTGAGTATTCCATCCAAATCTAACCTCTTAAATATTGTGTCTTTATATCATTAATAATGTTTGGCCTGGATATTTCTCAGATCTGTAGTTGTATTTTTGTTAGTTAACCATCATGGTGCATAGTCCATAATTGATCCCGAACACTCTACGAAAATTTTATCAATGGAAGTCGAGATGTTTTGTTGCACGGAAGTTGGAAAATTCACTACAAAAATGAAATTGAAGCAGCTGATGTTTCCAGTTCATTTTTCTGCCAGGATCTTTTAAGACATCTACATTGAAACTTTCTCAAATTATTAACTTTTTCATAGTGCATAATACATAGCTTAACAGTGAATTTTGATTTCACATAAATGAATTAATGCAGTCTTCATCAAAACTTACAGGCTCATTTTCTAGATTCTTCTTTGCACGGAAACTGTTGCCTCAATATTTTTCTACTTTGTGTTTTCATCCTGGCCAAATTTAATGCTACAATGCAAGTAATTATCCAAAAACACAGTTATGTACACTGAAACTGCAATACAGAAAGGACAACAGAACACAAGGTGTTAAGGTGAGGGGGGTGGGGAAATAGTACTTATTTGCTGATAACATGAACAGCAAAGTGATAATGTGTCCTGGTCAGCAGGTGGATGTAAACATTAAGAAATATGAGGCGTGGCTATAAAATAATGGATTGATGCTGTAACAGAGTAAGTGCACATGCGCCAAAGGTGAATGACGAATGGCTATGATGTGTTAAGCCTTCTCAGTCCATTGGAGCTTCTCTAGTGTTTGTAGACAAATCAATATGGCCATGATCTTCATTTCTGTAAGAGCTTTATTTTGTTTTGCTGGAATAGTAAGTGTAATAATAAAGCAACAAATTTTTGTGAAGTTTCATATGAAAGGTGGGAAATCTGCTGCTGAAACCTATCTCTTAATAAAAGGAGGATGGTGAAGACTGTTTATCATGGAAGTGAGTTTTTAAGTGATTCAAGCTTTTCCAAGGTGGCCAAAAAGATGTTGAAGGTGACTCACATCCAGGACACCCTTCAACATCAAAACTGAATGAAAATATCAGAAAAGCAGATAATTTTATTTGATCTGATTTTTGGTTGAGTATTTGATCAGTTGCTGAAACTGTAAGAACTGGCAAAGAATGCTTAAGACAAATTTTACATAATCAATTTAACATAAGAAAAGTGTGTAAGAATCTGCTGCTGAAAATTCTCACAATGAAACAAAAATTAGTTTGTGAAAATGTTTGTACTAACATGACACTTTGAATACCATTGAAAATGGTCCTAATTTGAAAAGAATGATAACATGTAATGAATCGTGGTTTACCACTTATGATACAGAAACAAAGTGCCAGTCCATGTGATGGAAAGCCCCAATTTCACCCAGAGTGGAAAAAGCTTGGCTGAGCAAATCAAGATTCAAAGCAGTGATGAATGTTTTTTTTTTTTATGTTAATGGAATTTTGTATCTTCACTGAGTTCCTGAATGTCAAACTGTTAATCAACATTACTACTACCTTGAGGTTCTTGCCCAGTTCCCATGAGAAAATAAGAAGAAAAAAGACCCAAATTATGGAAAAACAAGCCCAGGTTCTGCAACAAGACGATGCACCAGCTAATACTGTGTCATCTGTTAAGAGGTTTCTAGCATCCCAGTATTAGACCACCCACTTTATTTGCCTGACCTAGCACCATATGATTTTAATCTATTCTCCAAGGTTAAATTTGCATTAAAAGGAACAAGATTTCAGTCTGTGCGAAAAGAAAAGTGGCACATGTCATTAAGGAGCTCGCAGAGGAAGACTCTTAGCACATTTCCATAAATGGAAAATTAGGATGGAGTGTCATGGGGATAGAGGATGGGACTATATTGAGACAGAGAGTAACTAAATATGTATGTTTTTGAATAAAATGTTTTACAGCAACAGTCCTGTTATTTTATAGCCACACCTCATAGGCACTACATGGGTATTCACTTAAAGCTGGCATCACCTCAGAAAACGTAAAATGGGTAACAACTGACCTCTGCTATATTTGACTACAATATTAAACAGAACTTATTAAAACAATATTAAAATTAATTTAAACAATATGGACTGCTCTGAACAGTGATCAGATACTGATATTACAGCAAAGTGTGACTGGCAATAGTTTTTCTTTTCAGTCATCCTGCTCCTTCTGAACTATTGGATTATCTCATTGTCAATGAACATTATCTGTTATCTAGAGCTCTACCCTTCACATTCATGTTAAAAAATATAAAAGATTGAAGGTGGTACATTTCTATTGTTTATTTTCTTTGACAAGTTACCAACATAATATTGCTTTCAAAATGGTTAAGTTCATATATAAATTCTGCAGTCCAGAATGTCATCTAGTGGCATTGTAATTTGTAGAAACTTTTTCTGTTTCATATTCTTCTGTCAGTTGTAGATGAGACAATGTAAGCAAAATACATTGTTGGGCTTTAATAGAGGCATTTACTGACATGTGAGCATATAGATTTCAGTGTTGGTTTACTTTGCTCATAAAAATATAAGTAAACAAGTACTGGATGTAGCTAAGCTTCGAATTTGATCATCATCTTCTGCCACTAGTCAATGATTAGTTGATTGACTATAGCTACCATCCTGTGCAGTAAACAAGTCTTTTTTTAAACTAAGATCAATTTTGTATTTGGAATGAGTAAAGTATGATTAGATGTTGTAAGAAAATTCGTGTAGAATGTAAATACTTTGGATTTAAGGAGGCCACTCGCCAAATAGCAGAAGTGTTGGGCTGTCGATAGGAACACATGAAAATAAAGAAAATTTGCCAGCTTTCAGAGTAGTCCTTGTACGAGCTAGAGTAAAATACACACACACACACACACACACACACACACACACACACACACACACACACACACACATGCATATGCCCACATGTGGCGCTGACTATCAACAGTGCCAATGCTGTATTTCAGCCTGTGGACTAGATTTTGGTGAGGGTAGTGTTGAGTGAGTTTGGTAGAGGGAGACAGGAGGAAGGGAGAGGGAGATATAGAGGCTAGGCATATGATGCACAGTTGTCGGTGGCAGTGGGGAGCAACACACACTGAAGGTGCCTTGAAGACATGAGTTGGGAGGGGGTGGCAGGATGGAGGAAGGGGAAACTGTATGGTGGAGGATGTGGGAACAATTGATTACTGGAGATTGAGGCCAGGATGATTGCAGGAGTGTAGCATGTGTTGTAAGGATAACTCCCTTCTTCATAGTTCAGAGGAGTTGGTGAAGGAGGGAAGGCTCCAGATGGCAAAGGTTATAAAGTTGCTGTTGAAATTGAGCATGTTGCCCTCAGCTGCATGTTGTGCCACTCGGTTGTTCTTGGCACCTGTTTTGTGGTGGCCATTCATCCTGGTGTATGGATGATTATTAGTCATACTGACATAGAACACTGTGAAGTGTTTGCAGCAGATATGGTATACGACATGGCTGCTTTCACAGGTGGCCCAGCCTCTGATGGGGTGGGATAAGCCTATGATGGACTGGAATAGGACTGGACCAGGGTGTTGAGCAGGTTGAGTGAGCTATGGAACACCACTTTTGACGGGTTGGGAATGATCTTGGGAAGGATGTCCCTCATTTCAGGGCATGATGATAATCAAAGCTGTGACAAAGGATGTGGTTCAGTTGTTCCAGTCTGGAATGGTATTGGGTCACAAATGAGGCACTTCTCTATCGCTGATTCTTGGGGGTGGTGGGAAGATAAGGGTTTGTGAGGATATTACACAAAAGATCTGTTTGTGGTCTAAGTTTTGGGAGTACTGTCTGTCTGTGAAGGCGTTTGTAAGGCCTTCAGCACATTGGGCAAGGGAGTTCTCGCCACTGCAGATGTGCCATCTACAAGTGACTAGGCCCTACGGGAGGGACTTTTTGGTGCGGAAGAGATGTCAGCTGTTGAAATGCAGTGTGGGTTAGCATCCAGGAACATGGTGCTTTGGGTAATGGAGGGCCGGGTAAAATGGATGGGTGAGAAGGTGTCAAGTTTGTTACGGAAGAAGGATGGGGTGTCTTGCTTCTGGGTACAGATCATGAAGTTGTCACCAGTGAACCTGAACCAGTCCAAGGGTTCGGAGTTTTGGAAGGCTGGGAAGGTTTCCTCTACATGACCCGTAAGCAGGGTGGCATTGGAGGGTGCCACGTGAGTGCCCAAAGTCAACCCACAGATTTGTTTGTATACCTTTACTTCAAAGGAAAGTTAGACTGTTCGACAGTGGCAAGGCCATGGGCCCGAAGGATGTTAGTGTGGCATCAATAGAGACAATTAGGGATCCAGGAGGTACAGAGGTGGAGATGGTGGAAAGCAGGTGAAGGAAGTTGGTAACGTCTTTGATGGGGAAGGCTAGGTTTCAGGCAATTGGTTGGAGATATTGGTCAACGAGAGTGGAAATTCCTTCAGTGGGAGCACAGTAAGCAGCTACAGTGGGGCACCAGGATTCTTGGGTTTGTGGATTTTGGAGAGCATGTAAAAGATGAGTGTGTGAGGTGTTGTTGGAGTGAAGAGGGAGATGAACTTGAGGGAGAGATTCTGAGAAGAGCCTGTGGGTTTCAGTAGGGCTTGGAGGCTATGTTGGACTTCTGGGATGGGATCAGTATGACAGAGCATGTAGGTGGAGTAGGCAGACAATTGCCAGCGACCTTCTGCCGGGTAGTCACTGTGACTCATCATACAGCAGTGAAGGCCTTGTCTCCAGGGAAGATGATTAGCTAAGGGTCTGTATTCAGGTTGTTTATGACTGCCCTGTCTTTTGCTGAAAGGTAAGTGGTTTTAGGATGGGACCTGGGAAAGGGGCCAAGTTGGGGTTACAGAATGCTTGGCAGGTGACCAGTGGATGGTTAGGTTGGAGGTGGGGGTCACAGTTGGATGCTGAAATGAACTGGTAGAGGCAAGTTTCAGTGTTGGAATTTGGTTGGCTTTGGCTGGAGGGATTGGTGACGGAAACATTTCCACTGTAGGGATTGGAAGACAGAGAGTAGATCTTTGACAAGTCCATCATGGTTAAATTTGGGTGTGGGGCTGAAGATGAGACCTTTGGATATGACTGAAGCTTATGTATGACTGAGGTTTTTGGTGGAAAGGTTAACAACAGTGTTTTTTGTGAATAGGTCAGCTGGGGGGGGGGGGGGGGGGGGGGAAGGGAAGGGCAGGGGGTAAGAGGGATCTGGGCACTAAGAGGACTGACAAGGGAGTTCACTGCAAGTAGGATGGATACCATCACAAGGCAGGAGCAGGCTGTCGACAGGTCAGATAATTTATAGAGGCACTGTCTGGAATGCTTCTCCAAGTACAAGGGTTTCCATTTTGGAGAAGTTGTGTATGTAGTAAGGATTGCACAGTAAAAATATCTTGCAGAGGGAGTAGGGTGATTCTGGGATTAAGTACTCCTTTACTCCAAAAGTATTTATGTAAAGCATATTTAAAATTGATATTATTTCCAGCTGATGATGCATGAAAGTAGTTAAGTAAAATATGTGTTTTACTATATTTACTGGTAAATGATTCATAGATGAGAGCATAAGCCTACAGGAGTTAAATGAGAGACACTGTCAAAGCTGAGAGGCTGGTATCATCTTTTGAAATTGATACCTGTACTTAATTTTAAAGGTGTCTTATTCAGTCTATGAACCATTAAATCCACTCAAAACACTTGATGAAAACTGACAGTAGGCTTCATTTTGGATATCCTTTGCGTACACTTCACATACTCTGACAACAACTCGTGAAGACTCAAATCAGCTACTCCCAGCCATTTCTTTTGCATAAGCAAACCTGGAGAAACTCCACAGAACTTGATCATGGTTACAAGATAAATAAGCAAATTTTTGGACCTGAGTGAGTTACTTAGTTTCAAGTCCTGTGAATCATCTTAATGGTGTGGAATGAGTAATTTTTACATTTACATTACACATTTGTGTGTAAATATGGCTACAAGTTGATCATTTCTACACATTGCAAAATTAGAAGTTCTTCTATGGGAGAGGAGGAGTAGTGAAAGGGAAACTTTTTCAGTTTCTTTTCAAATTTGGCTTTGCTGCTTGTCAGATATGTCATTGGGTAAATGATCAGAAATTTTAATGGCAGCATTGTACACACATTTTTGTGCTAAAGACCACCTGAGAGTGAAGTAATGAATTTCATATTTGTTTCTGGTATTATAATTATGTACCTTATTGTTCCATTTGACTGCACTGGATTATTTACAAAAAAAAATTTATCAAGGAATAAATATACCGTGAAGCAGTAGTCAAGCTGCTGAATCAACACTTTCTTTCTTAAATTTGAGTTACCCCAGAACACAGTCCACTGTTGAATGTAAGTCACAAAATATGTCAACTTACTGATTTCTCTCACCCCAAGATTTGCAATGATTTGAAGTGCACATATGGTTGAACTAAGTTGTTTTAGGAGTTCCAAAATGTTCTTTTTTTACATTTTAAATTCTCACCTGAAAATTATGACTTTTTCCCCCCTAGTCATTATTTCCTCACCATATTTTACATTTATCATTTGGTGTCATACCTCTAGATGGGCAGGACTGAATATGTTATGCTGTTTTGAAATTGAGAGTGAGACCATTCACAGAAAAATCAATATATTTAAGAACATTATTTACAATTTCCTCTGTTGCTATATGTATGATTGGACTGATTACAATACTAGTGTCATCCACAAAAAGAACTAACTCTGCTTGTTGTATATAAGATGGAAGGTCATTTACATAACATGAGAAACAGTGGTGAACCTAAAATTGTGTTTTGTGAACCCCATGTGTGATTTCTCTCCAGTCAGAACAATTTCTTCTGCTTACATTGATTGAACTCGTCAGTATAACTTTGAAGCAATGTAAACTCCAGGTTGGAATGTCAACAATGTAAAGAAAAAAAGATTGCTATTTACCATAAAGATGACGCGTTGAGTTGCAGACCAGCAAAATTAAAAAAGACATTTACACACTAACTGCTGACCACAACATTCATCAGGAAAAGAGAAAAAACACACAAACACACAAATGTGTAAATGTCTTTTAATTGTACCTCTCTGAAACTTAACACGCCATGTTTAAGGTAAGTAGCAATCTTATCTTTTCCTTGCATTGTTGGTGTAACTTTCTGCATTCATTTAGTTAGCTAAGATAGTCTCCATTTCTTTGTCATTCAATCAGTTCCATAAAAGCTCAGTTTATCCATGAGAATACTGTAATTCACACATTCAAGTGCCTGAGATAGGTCGCAGAAAATACCAACTGTTGCTATTTTGAGACATATCTCATAGGAGACTTAATTTGTGGTGTCTGTTGAGTTGTCAAGATGGTGCAGGATCACATGAAAACAAAATTTTGGATGCTCTTTGATGCTTTCAAAGAGGCTGGGCTGGCAAACTACAAAATATCAACATGAAGTTACTATGTTGACCTTATCCGCAACAATGCTAGTAATGTGGCACTTGTCATAAAACATTTGCACCATTCTTTTCTTGACATTTTGTGCTCTTTTTTCCAATTAGCTGATGGGTTCTTCCCTGGGAAGACCCAAACACAATTGCTACTTTGTTTTCATTGTCAAATTGTTACAGCCAAGTTTAATCACCAGTTATGACATTAAATACAGCTTGTGACCACCTTGCAGCATAATTTTCTTGTATTTACTGACACAGTTCAATGCACATCTTTTTAGTCAGGATTTAGATGTGGTTTAAAATGACTGCACATCTTAATTGAAGAATTATTATGCAGGACTTTATAAATCACTTTCTAACCTATCCTCTTCTTAGTAAGTGCAGCAGACATACAATCCAATCAAAATTCTTGATCTCCAAGATATTGGCCTTAGGAGTGGCCATTGCTGTCCATCCTAATCAGCTGGGAAAATGGGGGGGGGGGGGGGGGGGTGGTTCACTGCACTAAATATGTGATACGTTGCTTTTGTAGAAAAATGCTCTTAAGCCAGGTCTGCATAATTACCTGCCTTGCTTTTTCATACATGCACATCCATCCACCCACACTAAAAACAAGTGCTATTACTAATGATAAATTCTTGAAAATGAAACAGTCAGCAACAACCAAGAAAGTCTGAAAACTTTGCCAGTATCTCATTGTTAGCACTGTTCTGGGAAGTCTACCCTTCTTTTAGTTTGCAAAAAGACTTCCATTAGTGATACTTTTTCACTGGAGTATGAAGTAAGTAGCAAGTAAAGAGAGATGTTTCTTCAAAGTAATGTAAATATTTCAGAAAGACAGAGTTCCCATTTAACTATAGACACAGTAACAGCTGTTATTTGACGCAGTAACAGCAGTTACTGGAAAAACAAAAAACTGGTTGCTTGGACAGCACAAAGGTAACTGTCAGAATACATTTGGAGTTTTTCATTAAAATACAGAAAAGCTATTTAATAATAAAATGAAATTTTTGTATACAGGAAATTGAAAAACCAAAATGTTTTTCTTCAAGTGCGATGCATCTCAAAGAAATTGAATTGATACACATTGATGGATATAAGGTTGTATCACATGAATGTAGGCATCATGTAAGGAAATTAGAAATGTCTGTGTACATAAAAAAATTAAATTAAGTGTTACTCATAAATGTGTACTGCTTTTAACAACTCTCTGAGTGCTGTGTTTCAGTAACAGGCTTGGAAACATACAAGGATACAGAATGGCTGGCCAGTACTTATCTTAAGGAAGCTAAATTCCAAGTGCTCCCAATAGACTCACATAAAAGTAGGAAAAAACTTATCTTTCAGAATTGTTAGTGCCTTCTTAAGGAAGATATGGGGGCACATCCTCAGACTCCAGGTTGAGAGGGACCCACTCTTCACTACAGTATAAAGCAGCCAGAATTGAGCTTTTTCGTTGACATATCTTGGTGCTGGTGACACCTCAAGTTGTTCATTTGCGTGCATCCACAGCATGTGGTCAAGTAGTTAGCATTGCTACCTCTGGATGACTAGATCCTGGGTTCGATTCCTGGCCGAGTTGGAGATTTTCTCCACCTGGGGACTGGGTGTCTGTGTTGTCCTCATCATTTCATCATAATTCAGGAAAATGGTGAAACTGGACTGTGGAAAGATTGGGAATTTATACGGTGCTGATAACTACATCATAGAGTACCCCACAAACCAAACATCATAATCATCATTTGAATGCATGGGAATTACACATATGGAGTCTCATTTAGATTCTACCTATTGATCTTTATGTATGGTAAGCAAAGTAAAGGAAAGGCACAGGAACACATAACAGGAAGCATTCGCATTGGCTTTTGAGCACTAGTTCTTTTCTATTAATAGGACACATGTTGCATGGAGCACATTATTGTTTTACTTGTGGTAAGTAATTTTTATTTGTTTGGAGTTGGCTGTTATGTGTTCCTGTAAAATTAAGACTTATACTGTATGCTGTGAACCATTTGTAAACCTGTTCCGTTACACTCTAGTCTTAAGGACTGAGTCCCGAAGAATGAACACAACTGGAAAACAGTTCAGCTTTGGTTGAGACATTCACTTTTGAAACATGAAATACTGTAAAGAGATAAGTATTACACAGTTATATAAAAACAATGACCTCAGTGTTTTCACTCATCTACATGTGTAAAAACAGTGTACTAATTTAAAACGATGTTTCAGTTGCTGATACCATATCCCACCCCATTACTACCTGGATCCCTGTGTGTCCTGTTGGTTCCAAATCCACTACTTCATACCTTGTACACCTGTAAAATACATCCTTACCTGTAACTACTTCTCCTTTGAGGAGAAGATATCAAACAAATTTATGAAGCAGCCATGGACACCTGCATGGAACCATCTTACACTAACCTATTTATGGGCTATATAGAGAACACATTCCTTGCCGTCGAAGGTCCCAAACCTCTTTTCTATTTCAGATTCATTGATGATATATTCATGATCTTGACCCAAGGCGCTACTCCCGTTGGAAGTTCCGAGTCCTCCCTCGGGCGTGGGTGTGTGTGTTGTTCTTAGCATGGGACTGATGACCTCATCAGTTTGGTTCCTTAGAAATTCACACACATTTGACATGTGGACCCAAGGCCAAGACACACTATGCTCGTTCCTCCAAATTCTCATAACCCTCTCTCACATCACCTTAACCTGCTCCTCCTGAGCAGTGCATGCTACCTTCATGTACACTGCCCTCCCCTCTCTGATGGTGCCATTAGAAAACCTTGTCCAGTTTGATAGCTGCCATCTGACCGCTTGAGGACAAAGCATCTGCAATGAGGAGCAATCCATTGCCCAGTATGCTGTGAAGGTCTTACTATGGCTTTTGCATACAGGCAGTACCCCCAAAACCTGGTAGGTTTAGATACAAAATTATTTCCTATATATCCACCCATCACTTCCTAGTTATGTGACAAACATATCCTAACCCATCAGAGTTAGGGTAGTCTGTGAAAGTAATTTTATCATATACCAGCTAAGGTGTAACCTTTACACAGCCTTTTATGAGGGCATGACCATCAACCAGCCATCTGGCTGGCCAAAAGCAGTGTTGACTATCCAATGGTGGGACATGCTTCAGAACATAATGTTCTTAATGCCAATTTCAGTGTCTGCTTTGTAGTCCTTGCCATCTGGATACTAATGGAGATCTAAAGGACATTGCGAAGTACCATCATTTGCCAAATTCGTTAACAGGTGAAGTGCACAGGGTAACTACTCATCTCGCAGTGAGTAACACTAACTTTAAAGTAGCCTTTGATTTGGTCTGTAACAAACACAGAAATTCTCAGTTGATTGTATTGACACTTTAAAGATGCTTTAATGTTACAGTCAATGACAAAGCCGTGTGCAAGTGAACTTTGAGCACTATTGAATGAGGCTTCAAGCAATGTGCATGCAATGCTGGCATAAAATCCAGATGTCTCTTTGCAAGACATAATTACACCACAGCTCTTTACAGAAAGGGTGGAAGAGTCCATAAGAGCAGAGCTTGAAGCCACTCTTAATTGAAAAAGATTTCCAACATTTAAGGAAATGTGTGCTTTTCTCGAAAATAAATGTAAATTTTCAGAGCTTGTCAAGGCTACAGCACATGCAGCATGAACACAATGGCAAATATTAGTTAAGTACATCTAATTATTGTTCACTAAGGATCAGCCGAGGCAAACGAGTGCCCCTTGCGACAGCGAGAATAAAGTTGCAAGACTTGTCATGCTCTAATTAGATACTGAGTTGCATTCGCACTTCATATCAGATGCATGTGCATGATACCACAGACTTAAAAAAGGTGCCACAGCAGAGTAATGATTCAAGAAATATGTACAACCCACTCGGAAACAAAATGCCACGTCTCTGTACAAGTGGATCCTTGCATAAACAAGTATATGATGTCTGTCAAGTGTTGAGTTTTTACCATGGATAACTGATGCCTTTGCCATGGATAACCGCCAGAACAAATAATTGAGCAAAGTATGTGCAGCTTGCCAAATGCTCAACTCTTTGATCCAGAGTTTTGGCCACCTGGTAAGATCGACGTATTGCCAGGAGCCGAATTTTGTCCACACATTCAAAAGAGAAGGACCATCTCCATAGGAGCTGAACTCCCATGTACATTTCATGTAAGGATCACGAAGATAAGTTCAGAGGGATTAGGGCACGTATGGAGGCATAGACACATTCATTTTTCACTCACTGTAATTGTAAGTGGGACAGGAAGGGAAATGACTAGTGGTGCTACAGGGCACCCCCCGCCATGCAACATATGGTGGCTTTCGAAGTATGTATGTAGAGTTAGATGCAGGTCCCGTGTTTCAGGAGACAGAGTGAGGTCAGGTCATATCAGGACAGCATCAAATGATAAGAGTACACCAGTTCATCACAGGGGCGAGTCATGTCATGCGTTGTAAAAACTAACTCTGACATTCAAACACATCCACTTATGAGCAATAGAATAATTACGTCAAGGTACAACAACAAAAGAGGAGGGACAGTATGTGGAACAGACAATGATGAATTCCACAGGCAGATTTGTTCTGTCTCACAAAGAGCCAAATCAATTAGGTGATTCTTACCACATTGCAGCAAACACTTCTCTCAGATTGAACAGTGACAAGTGAGAGAACTGAAGCTTGAGAGAAGCTACACTGAGTCCATGGGGCAGTACAGAACTGTGTGTTAGAGATATAAGAAATCATGTCCGTTGCAGTATGGAACTATGTCTCTACAAGACATCTTAAATCACGAGAAGTGTCTCCTACAGACCAGCAAGAAAACAGACTTTGGTGGGAGGGACTGGCCTGGCTTAAAGAAGACACCACTTCAAGATCTGTTTTAGACACACTAATGATTCTGCATCTCTGGAGTTTCCAGAAGGAAAAGCTCAAGTTCTCTGTCACATCAGCAGAGCAAGCCAAGATGATCTCACCTGTTGATTCTTGAAGTCATCATGACTGCAGCAGATAATGGCATACTGTCTCAGGTTATTAATAACTGCAAGACTGCAAAGGAAATGAGTAATTTCTGAACTGCCTCACAGTGAACTGCAGGATGCTTTGCTATGATGCATTGGAATAGCACAAAAAACTATTTCTGTCACAGAAATCCACCAGTTGGAGACGAACAAGCTAGTAGACAATAGCAGCAAGTTCAAACCACTGCATCATATCCTTGATGACACAAGATTACAATGGGTTGAAGCATGGTATGGTATGATATGCTTGCTTGTCACATGAGGAAGAGCATCAACTTGTACTGCACTTCTCCGTCATCTCACAAGGCTAATACTCGAAGGTGAACATTACCACTTTTCCCATGCTGGGAGCCAACTGTCGCTTGCATCTCTCGGGAAGCCTAACAGATGAAATGCAATTCAGCATTTTTTGCATCAGAGCCTGACTCATTAGTAATTAAAGGTAAAGCCTGCACAACAGCTCTTGGGAGGTTTGCCACAGCCATGTGTAGAAGCTGAGAGGCCTTTCTTCAATTATGGGATTGATTCTATGTGAAAACTGGCTCACACTGATCCAAGTTAAAGGAAAAGTGCTATGTTGCCATATTTGTGTACATAGCAACATGAGATTGAATTTGGACGCAGTTGGCAACATGACCACGGAAACACTCCTGTCAACCCTTAGAATATTTATATCACAATGGAGTAGTTGCAAAAACCTATACAGCAACAACTGGACAAACTTTGTTGAAGCTAGTTGGGAACTCTGTGAGTTACAAGCTGCTGAGAGCAGTCATTATCAGCAGACACAGGTGAAAAACTTTATGCAGAAAAAAGACATCACACTAAATGACAATTGTATATATTTTGATTTGTGAATATTAACGTAATGTAAATAATAAGTGATCTCTAACAGTCATCATTAATCACTGCAATCTGAATGGATCCAAACCATTATACAGTCCTCCTGCATTCATAGCGCGCGCGCGCACACACACACACACACACACACACACACACACACACACACACACACACTAGTGTAAATTCTACTTACATTTCTGAGCATATAAATTCTACAACTATAAAAATGTCATGTTGGAATTTATTGATGAGCACATAATAAGATAATTCTTTTTGTTTTTTATTTGTAATGTACACAAATGTTTATCATGCAAGCATCACTACGTAATCTTCTGTGCATAGTCTGTGATGTTATTAAGTTTTCTTTCTGTGTGTTGTTGTTGAAGCTCTTATGTTGTGGCTTTTGGCAAAAGAATTTGTTACCTGTAAATGAAACCACTCAACAATGTATGTAATTTGTATTCTGTTTTCACTCATTCATTCTCCAGCTCCCTTTGTTATGCTAATTTTTCTTCCTCTGTCTTTTATTTTTCAGTTGAGATGTACTATTTTATCTTTAATAATGACACAAAACAACAAGTTCTTCTAAACAGTCTGTTGATTTGAATAATTTTCTCTTGTTTATTTCAGCTAGCAAGAGTATGAAACCATTGTAAACATAACAGAATGAAAGTCATGTGCTTCACAGACACATGGTAACCCAGTCCTATTCATGGAAAGAGTTGCTGGGTATACTGTTACTGTAAAGACAAAGCATAGTTTTCCCCATCGGGTGTCACTCAAATTAAAGGGCAGGTAAAGAAAAAACATTATATATGTGAAATTAAATTTTTTAGGAGTGATACAACTAACAAAGCTTGTTTTTCTCAACTGCTAGTCCTTCCATTGTTAAATGTATTTTACAGAAATTTTATAATCATCAAGCAAAAAAAAAAAAAGAATTATGTGAAAAGAAAAAACTCAGCACCTAATTTCAGATCTGTTTTTCCATTTTTGATGTTGCAGAAAGCTATGACAGACATTTCAGAAACTGCAGATCCAAGTACAGATGATTCAGAAACCATAATTGGTACCAGCATGCCATCTGTTATTAGTAAGTAAACTCTATATAGTCTTAATTGTACCAGTTTTGCATACTGCTAATATGACTATAATGCATGGAATTTTGTTTAATTTTTAATTATTATTTGCTGGTCTTTACCAGTCTGCATGAAACACAGTTACCTTGGTTTATTGTAAATTCTAACACCGTCAGGTGGCTTGCGGAGTATGGATGTAGATGTAGATGTAGATTGTAAAAACAGATTTCTGCAGTAATTTAACACAAGAGGTATTCAGAAAGTAAGTTCCGATTGGCCGTGAAATGGAAACCACTGTGAAAGTCAAAAATGTTTTATTTGCAACAGTTAGCTACGACTTACAGCTACTTATCTATATAATTGCTGCTCCAACTTGGACATTTGCTGTAGCGTTGTACCAACTTTCCAATACCTTCATCATAGAAGGCAGCCGCCATTGCTTTCCACAATTCTCCATGCTGGTCTACAGCTCATTGTCTGTCCGAAAATGTCTTCATAACCAGCGGTTCATGTGAACAGAGATGAAACTCAGAGAGAGCTAATTATGACCTATATTGTTGTGATCTAACATTTTGCATCAAAGGAGGTCTTCATTGCTCCTGCAGAATGCAGTTGAGAGTTGTCTTGAAGAATGAAACTTATGACAGTTATGTTTTGTGGACTGCATAGCTTCATACTTGGCAGGAGACACTTTTTTCTATACAGTTTTATGTGCTCACTGTGTGCTCAGAACTGAAAAGAGTGATGTGATGCAATACATGGGCATACTAGAGATACTGCCCAACATATCTATGCAAAGCTTCATCAGATTTTCACAGAGGTTTCCATTTTGTGACCAATCGGAACTTACTTTCCAAATAGCTCTTTATTGTTTCAACATCATTGCATAAGTGTATTGTGGTGGCCTGGAATGAGACACTTCAAAAGTAAGCCATAAGCTTAAGCATACATTTTGGATTAGAAGTTATTCTATTACAAGAAACTGCTCACTGGTTTTCAGATATTAGAACCCCCAGTCAATCCTAAAATTTATTCCTACAATGTTTAACTTCTCTTGTAATATGCATGGTGAAGAAACGCAAAATTGTCTTGCAGTTTTCATTCTGTGTTAGTTAGTTCTCCAGATAGTCCTGTAGTTGAAAAAGAAAAACATCAAGAGACATTTCAAAACTGTGCACCCATGTGTTAGTACCGAGTTTCCTGTAAACTCCAAACTGAGAAAAGATAAAATCAAGAAACTTAAAAATCAATTAAGTGTTCAACAAAGCATGTTCACAAAACCAGTAGACAAAAGCATTGCTGCCACTCTTGCTTCTTATCGTGTTTGGAATGTATTGGTGGAAAGGAAGAAACCTTTCGAAGATGGTAAATTCGTAAAAGAAGCATTTCGAGAGGCTGCTGACGAGTTGTTTCATAATTTCAAGAACAAGTCCGAAATAGTTGCTGCCATCGAATTCCTTCAACTTTCATCAAGAACGGTCACAAGGAGAGTTGAAAATATGTCTAATGATGTTTTCTCTCAAAACAGATTTGGATGAGTGCTGCTATTTTTCAATGCAATTAGATGATTCTACTGATGCAACAGGTACTGCTCAGTTGCCGTTTTTGATAAGGATAGTTTTTAATAACTTTACTGTCAAGGAAGAACTTTTGAAAGTACTTTCTTTGAAAGGCCATACAAGAGGAGAAGATATATTTTTTGCCATGAAGCAACTCATTCTATCGGAGAAAATACCTATCCACAAGCTTGTAAGCATTACCACAGATGGAGCCCCAGCCTTGAGAGGTTCTAAAAGTGGTTCTATTGCTCTGTGCCAAAGAGATGAAAGTTTTCCACCGTTTTTAACTTATCACTGTATTTTACACCAGCAGTCTCTGTGTGGAAAGTTTTTAAATATGAATGAAATTGTGAATTCTGTTGACAAGACAGTCAGCAAAATTAGGTCTCACTCTCTTCAAAGAAGACTTTTCATAAGATTTGGCAAATGAACTAGAACTACAGTATGGAGATTTACTGCTCCACACTGAAGTGTGTTGGCTTAGCAAGGGAAAAGTGCTGCAACGTTTCCACAAGCTTTTACCGACTATAAAACTGTTTTTGCAAGAACAAGATGAGAATAGTCTTTCAGCCTGTATTGAAGATCCTCTCTGGCTTTTGAATTTTGCTTTCTTAATTGACCTAACAGAAAACCTTAATGAGCTGAATTTGAAATTTAAGGGCAATGACAAAGATATTGCTGATATGACATCTGAAATAAATTATTTTACTGAAAAATTGTTTTTGTGGGAGTGCTGCTTTAAGAGGGGTGAATTAAGACATTTTCCAGTTCTGAAAACACACATAGAAGGAAGTGAGATACCTTACAATAGTGAATGTTATGCAATAATGATCTCCAACTTGAGGGATGATTTCAGTGGTCATTTTTCAGACTTCAAAAAGATTTCAGTGGTAACCTAGTTGGTTCCTTTCCCTTGGGCTAACATTGAACTATTGAATATATCTTCTTCCATTGCAAAAGTTTTTGACATAGATAGGGCTGCTCTTGAACTTGAAATAATATCATTAAAAATTATTTGTTTCTCAAAAAGTGTTGCAGAAACCAAAACCTGTTGGCCTCTAATTCCTCACGAGAGATAACCTATCTTAATTAATGTTGCTCGTAGAATAAAGTCCATGTTTGCTTCTACCAAACTGTGTCAATCACTGTTTTCAATTATGAACTTTATTAAAAATAAACATAGAATGAGGTTGACTGATGAACATCTGGACTCAGGTATTCGACTAAGTGTAACAAGCTATACACCAAATATGAAGGACATTGTTGACAAAACAGCTACTCAGATTTCACATTAAATGTAAAATAATTCTTGTGTTATTAATGTAAGAATATACTTGAGAATATTATGAAATAAAATTATTATGTTTCGAATAAATAGTGAAGATTTAAAACTTTTATTTTAAATAGTTGTTTACAGTACCAGTATCCAAAAATTAAAAATGTAGCAACTGATTTTTAAAAGCAGATCACTTTGATATGTTGGTATGGAATAGTAGATCATGAAGGCTTTGTGGTTGCATATCCCTGTCATACTCCTACCTTCTACATGCTTCCTAAAGTCCATAAACCTAACCATCCAGGACATCCCACTGTGGCCGGTTACTGTGCCCCCACTGAGAGAATCTCTGCTCTCGTAGACCAACACCTTCAATCTGTTACCCAGAACCTGCCCTCCTATACAAAAGATACCAACCATTTCCTCCACCGACTCTCCACAGTTCCTGTCCCTTCACCATATGGTGCTCTGCTCATCACTATTGATGCCCCCACCCTGTACACTAACATTCCTAATGCCCATAGCCTTACTGCTATTGAACACTACCTTTCCCATTGCCCAACAGATTCCAAACAGACAATCTCCTTCCTAGTTGCCATGACCAACTATATCCTCACCCACAATTACTTTTCCTTTGAAGGCATTACATACAAACAAATCTGGGGTACAGCTATGGCTCCATCCTATGCAAACCTATTCATGAGCCATCTAGAGGAATCCTTCCTAAAAACCCAGAATCCTAAACCCCTCACTTTGTTCAGATTCATTGATAACATCTTTGCTATCTGGATTGAAGGTGAGGACACCCTATCCACATTCATCCAGAATCTCAACAACTTCTCCCCCCATTTGCTTCACCTGGTCTTACTCAACCCTACAAGCCACCTTCCTAGATGCTGACCTCCACTTCGAAGGTGGCTACATCAGTACCTCTGTCAATATCAAACCTACTGAACACCAGCAATAACTCCACTTTGACAGCTGCCATCCGTTCCATAGCAAGAAGTCCCTTCCATACAGCCTAGCCACCCATGGTCGTCACATCTGCAGTGATGAGCAGTCCATCTTGAAATATACTGAAGCTCCCACTGAAGCCTTCACTGACTGTAATTATCCCCCTAACCTTGTACAAAAACACATATCGTGTGCCCTATCTTTCCAGTGTCCCACCACATCCCAAAGTCCTACCGTCCGGCCACAGAGGAGCATTCCTCTTGTAACTCAGTACCACCCAGGACTGGAGCAACTAAATTATATACTCCACCAGGGTTTCAATTACCTCTTGTCATCCCCTGAAATGAGAAATGTCCTGCCCACTATCTTTTCCACACCTCCCATAGTGGTTTTCCACCATCCACAAAACTTACACAATACACTCGTCCATCCTTACACAACACCTGCTTCCAATACCTTACCTCATGGCTCATACCCCTGCAATAGACCTAGATGCACGACCTGTCCCATATGTCCTCCCACCACCACCTACTCCAGTCCAGTCACTAACATCACCTATCCCATCAAAGGCAGGGCTACCTGTGAAACCAGGCATGTGGTCCCTAAGCTAAGCTGCAACCACGGTTCTGCATTCTATGTAGGCATGACAACCAACAAGCTGTCTGTCCGCATGAATGGCCACTGACAAACTGTGGCCAAGAAACAAGTGGACCACCCTGTTGCTGAACACACTGCCAAACATGATATCCTTCATTTCAATGACTGCTTCACAGCCTATGCCATAAGGATCCTTCCCACCAACACCAGATTTTCTGAATTGCGCAGGTGGGAACTTTCCCTGCAATACATCCTACATTCCCGTTACCCTCCTGGCCTTAACGTTTGTTAGTCACTGTCCTCACCCATCCAGCCCCTTCCCTGTTCCCATTCCATCACTGCACAGCTGTCATACTACCACCACACCCAGTCTTTTTATTTCTCTCTTTTTCCGCTAGCCCCCCCCCCCCTCCCTTCACCACCTTTCCACTGCACTCCGTGTAACTTCCAGAACTTCACTGTCTCCCACCCCAAGCATACTATCCCTCCCCCTTGCCACCCCAGCCTCGTCCTTACCCCCACCCAGTCGCCACTCCCATCAAGCACTGCTGCTGCTGCTCGCAGTATGGTTTCAGTTGCCTGAGACTCTATGTGAGTTGCATTTGTGTGTGTGTGTGGGGGGGGGGGGGTTGTTGTTGTTGTTGTTGTTGTTGAAGGTCAATGACCGAAAGCTTTAATTGTGGAAGTCTTTATGTTGTGCCTATCTGCGACTCACCATCTCCGCTATATGGTGAGTAACAACTTTCCTTCTACTAATATAATTGATTTATTAAAATCATAGCTGCCATGACATAATATGCACACAAAAAAACATGCTGCCGTGGAAACTTAACTCTGAAATGAGTACACGTCACATTATTATAGAAGTGTGCCACTTACCACTGATGAAATCAGTATTATATTTTGAACTGAGGCTGGACACAGCTTAATTTTGTAAGAGAATGAAGCATAATGCCAACATCCCTCAAATCACACAGTAATGAAAATAATGCAAGGAAAATTTGTACATTATTCTGGCTGAAAGCTTTATACAATGTGAGATGATTAGTTAAAAAATGAAACAAAGGTGAACTAAATATGATAACAATCTGGGACCTTCCATTGTTCCCAAAGTGTTTGGGGAGACCAAGACAACTTAATAAAAGTAAGGGCAGTCCTGGAAAAATCTCAACTGGTGGCAGCTCTAAATATAGGGCAGAATAAAACTCGACAGCACAAAGTCTTACAGAAAGCAACATGGTGAATGGATTAAAGGTATACAGCATAATGTCCCTGCTCGTAATCAAGAGAAAAAAAATTAATGTAAAGTTGTAGTTATAGATTGTATTTTCCTCAACAACTATATGGGGAGTTTTGCAAATCACAGAAGTTTTGAAACAGGAAACATTACTTTTATAACGAATATGTATCTTGAAGAATTCGAGGGTGATATTCGTTGTTGTTGAAGTTTGTTCACAGCAGATGTACTGGTTTCAGATTTTTTTTTAATTACACTAAATTCCTTAGAAATTCTCATATATTTGTCTTTTTAGTACAAAATCTAACAAAGAGACACTGAGTTGCAGTCAGACATGATGAAAGACACTTACACTTTACCTTTCAGCCAAAGCCTTCTTCAGAAAAGCAAACACACACACACACACACACACACACACACACACACACACACACACACACACACACACAAGCAAGCACACCTCACACACACTTGACCGCCACCTCCAGCAGCTCGGACCAGAATGAAACTCTCACACAGAATGGAAGCAGCAGTCTGAAAAGGGGAGGGGAAGGGGGAGGAGTAGCAGGCTATGGATAGGGGGCAGAGAGTGCTGTCTGGCAGAGCATGCAGGGAGTAGACTGCCAGCAGGTGCAGCATCAGGAGACTGTAGGCCAGACAGATGGGGAAAGGGGGCAAGGGGAGCAAAAAAAAAAAAAAAAGGAAAGGAAACATGGGAAGGCAGAGGGCAACACACAAAGAGGATGAGGGAATGAGAATGTGTAGGAGATGATAGGACAGGGGGGGGGGGGGGGGACTGTTGGGTGGAGGGTGTGCAGTCAGTAGGTTACTGTAGATTGGGCCTGGTATAATTTTGGGAATGTGTTGTAAAGATAACTTCCATCTGCACAGTCCAGAAAAGCTGGTAGTTGAGGAGAGAATATAGTTGGCTCGGGGAGGGAAGCAGTCATTTAAATCAGGCCCCATCATGTTTAGCAGCATGGTGTGCCACACGCTGGTCTACTTTGGCCTTGGCCACACCACCAAACTGTGACCAAGAGCAAAATAAGATGACCCTGTGGCACAACATGCAGATAAACATAACATGCTTGATTTCAATGGCTACTTCACTACCTGAAACATCTGGATCCTCTCCTCCACCACCAGCTTTTCTAAATCGCACAAATGGGAGTTATCCTTACAACATATTCTCCTCTACCGAAATTATACCGGCCACAACTTATGGTTACTTACCTACAGTCTCCACACCCTCTGTCCCATTACCTCCTCCCTATTCTCATTCTCATTCTCTCACTCTCTTTGTGTACTGCCCTCTGCCAGTGCACCTTCCCATCTTTCCCCTTCACCTCTCCTCTCCTTTTTCACTACCCGTCCTACCCCCCCCCCCCCCCCCCCCCTCTGCCCCAAAGCATCCTTACGCTGTGCCTTTTGACAGTTTAGTCCCTGGAAACCCCCACCCACACCCTACCATCCCTTCCCCTTCCGTGCCCCCTCCAGATTGCTGCTTCCATTCTAAGTGACAGTTCAATTCTGGTCTGAGCTGCTGGAGATGGCGGTCGTATGTGCGTAAGATGTGCTTTTTGTGTGAATGAATGTGCATGTGTGTTTCCTTTTCTGAGGTAGGCTTTGGCTGAAAGTTAATGTGCGGTTTTTCATTGTGCCTGTCTGCAATTCCGTGTGTCATCTTTATGGTGAGTAGCAATGTGTCTTTTCCTTATATTGTTGATATTATGACCTGTAGTTTCCATTGTTGAAAAGCTTTCTTCATTTATTCATTCCAAATAAATGTAGCTGACTCACATTAACCCATTAATGCTCAGAAATTTCTTGCGAGAAAACTTGTTCACATTGCTAGGGTAGGTTCAGTAAGCTAAAAAGGCATGACCACATTGATTTTTACTGTTTTCTGTACATACATTACAAAATATGAGTTAGTGCACAAACACACCACCAAGTGTATGGAATATCACACATCATATTTTCTAGAATGAAAGGAGTATAAATGTTTTTCTTGAACAGCTATATTACTTTTTGTGCACCTGTGAGTTGTGTTTCTTTTTTCCCAGAATGTCTGTATAATAGCCATGAATTTTGGATTGCTACATCTAAACGTGACAGAAAAAATTACCCACCACTATTTATTAGATTTGATAATAGCTCACATTTTGATCCATTCTATCTGTTCCACTCATACTCTGTAAGACTTGATTACATGAGGCTGAGGAACTACAGTTTTCTTCTCCAGTGCAGTAGAATACCATTGAATATTGCAAATGTGATTTACACCTTCACAGGTTGACACTGCCTTGACTACAGAGTTCTCATTCCAGTGACAGACAAGCAGCTGTGAATTTTTATCACAAATCATTTCATAAGAACCTCTGTCTTCATGCTTCATTGCAGCTTCCATTTTTTTAGTGAGCGATTTTCAATTTTGTTGTTTCTGAAGGTTCCATTTATACCAGTACCAATTTCAATAAATTTATCAACTATTTTCAAGGACATGAAGTATTTGACTGCAAACAAATTATGGGGCAAAGTGCCACCACAACCATCTTTAGGCAGGAATTCAGTTAACTGTGAAGGGATTCCCCCTCCCAAACCATAATCTTCTTTGTATTTATGTTGTGGTTCCTTTGTTCTTTGATAAACCTCAAAATTTAAAAACTAACGTAGTCTGAAGTTATGACACCACACTCTGTATCCAAAATGTATAGATTTGCTGTTAATGAATTGCATGAGAGCATACTGTCCAAAGTACAGAATCGTAGCTTCATCTACCCTTCTTTCATTCTCCCATACAGCATACTCAAGAAGACAGTCTCTGTCATTCTTATCTAGCTTAGTATCATCATTTAGACACACATTATGCATGACATCTTCAAAATGGTTTCTTCCCAGTATTTTTGTTTTTGAGGTAAGGCATCATATCCATTAATGAACAATGTGCCAAAGAAAGCCTTCAGTTCTTGAAGTTCATCCCATCTTTTTGCACTGCATATAAAACACGCAATAAAATCATCACTGAAAAACAGTTAAAACTTATTCAACGGAGTCAGGTGTCTTTGAACATGATTATGGCCCTGAAACAAATAACCACGTTCAGCCATCTTCTTTTTCATTTCATTTCTTTCAGGCAACTCTGAAGCCAGTCATCTTCTGCCAACCATTTTTATCATTTGTTTATGTCAAATGAGGCATTTCCGTTGATTAACTTGTCCTGTTTTTGGAACCAACTATTTTCATCTTCATTAATATTTCTTACAGCTACTTCAGCTTCTACAGTCAATTTATGGGTGCTCATCCCTTTTCAGATTCAGTGTCACAGAAACCAATTATTTTGCCTTTGTTACAACTGCTTCACATGCTGTTGTCAGTTGATGGCAATTCAAATTATTGATGTTGCCACCAAATTCTCATCTGCACTGTCTACATCTGTGTTGTCCCTCACACCAGGTGGAACAAAGCAGAGCGCCAACGAGTTTGCCATTTCAAGATCTTTGATATCAGACTCCTCTAACAATGCCAACACCTCTTCCACACTTAGACCTCCGCAACAAGAATAATAAGCTCTTGCTGATGTAAAAAAACAACATGCTATGAGCATAATACTTTGTAAAATTGAAACTAGAAAGTAAAGTTGCCATTTCAGCAAAGTGTAGACCCTTGTAACCAGTGGTGGATTGGTGCACGAATTAAATTTCAATAGCATTCACAGCCAGACCATTGTGCATAATCTCATGCCATCATACACATGTACAGAATACAATTCACCAAAGTAACAACACTCTATAATAACTAACTGCTTTGGCCTGACAACACTGTCCTTTATACCGAAAAATAATAATTCATTATACTTACATTACTGTTATAATTGATATCTTGTGTAATGTGCAATGGAGAAAAGCTTGCACAGAACTATTTATGCATAGCATTGCACTCAGCAGAAAACATAGATGTGTTTTACCTACATAGTTTCATAAAATATAAAGTCTTCCAATGTCAAATTTTTTAGATCAAATAACTTTAACAATTAATCTTATGATTTGTAAGTTTGATTAAAAATAAATTAATATTCCACTTTTGTATTCATTATTTTATACAAAATACACTGTTAGAGCTCATATTCAAGACTAGTAATTAATACTTCTATTATGAACAAATGATTTCATCGTTCAATAAGTTTGTATTGAGCTATTATCCTTTGAAGTCCAATTATTACTCTTTGTGACATTATACAATGATTGATGTAGGCTGAAAATTAGAACATGTCACATATATTTTCAAAATTCAAATTTCCAGTGTTTTGAGAAACATACCAAAAAAGTATTCTGTACTGCTGTTGGTGAATTTAAATCTGTTATATTGCAGCACTCATCTTATAGTTGATGAATTGAGTGATTAACAGGAACATAAGTTAGACTGAAAATGTTGCTGAGCTTGTATGAAAAATTAGCAACATTTTAATTCTTGTTTATGTGCCTCATCTTAGTACCTGAATACATTGGATGTAGGGACATAATAGATATAGGCACAACATGTGGAGCCATGCTTTGTTCTGTGTATTCAAAAACTAGTAATAAGCCTAACTACAAATGCATATACATTTTTATGAAAGCATGTAATGTAATACAACCCAACATTCATTTGAAAAATATCCCAATTTTATACTGTGTGGACAGGAACAAGATTCACAGGCCCATAGACCTCTGTATCATTCAAAACAATTTCTCCAGACCTAAAAATATATAGGGATAAAGTCCCTGTGACACACTGTTGCCATACACAGGTGATTTTTCTTTAGATTTAGGCTGGTGTATGAAATAGTACTTGAATATTGTTGTTATATATTGGTTTTGCTTGGAAGATGTTAAAACTCTGGAAATTATGTTATTTGAGGTGTTGTACTATGTCCTGCAAGAACTCATTAACAGTATAACTGTCTGCCAGCCTGAAAGGTGGGGGCAATCATACCTCAATAACCATCAACAAATTACATAAATAAAATGCAAAGACAGTGTACAAAAAAAAAATTAAGTATGCAGTCTCACAAGGGTCAGTCTTGGGATCTGTCCTATTTCTGCTGTATGTAAATGCTTGGCTGATAAAATACGTGACGGAGCCAGAGTACTCTTTACAGATGACACTAAAATTCTGATTAAATCACACAGTGAAGAAAATCTGCAGGAAAGTGCAGCATTGGTTGTGCATAGCTTATCGCATTGGTTCAAGATCAATAGGCTCATCATAAATTCTGGAAAAGCTGTGGCAGTTAACTTTCAAACCATGCAAAACCTCCATCCTCCAAACCCTCTTTCTCCATTGAAGGAAAAAATGCCTCAAATGTCAGTCATACAAAAAATTTTAGGCATACATATTGAGAAGGATTTGAAATGAGAAATGGACCTTAGCAATATAAATAAAAAACTGAATACACTACTGTATGCTGTAATGATTCTCAACCAAAATACGAACTGCTCATCAGTGTATGATTGGAGTATACAGTCACTACTGATGCACAGAATAATATTTTGGTTGAATTCCACAATTTCTGAAAAAAATATTTAAAAATAAAGAGAAAGATAATCAGACTGATAATGAAAGCTAAATGCAGTGACTTCTGTAGACCCCTTTTTTAATTTTGAAAATACTGCTCTACCTTGTTTGTGTATATTTGAAGTACTAAATTTTACAGAGGGGAGCATCTTAAAAGGAAACCTATTCAAACATAACCATGATATACATGTATATGAAACTAGGCAGAAGCTGAACCTACACATAAACACAGTAAGCGCAACCTTATGCTAAAGAGGTCTGTATCATACTGAGGTTATGTCATAAACCATATGCCTTCTTAATTAAAATGCCTACAAAAATTAAATATGTTTAAGGCAAAGTAGAAACATTTCTTGCTTGACCACTGGTTCTACTCTGTCTAGGAATTTCTGGAATATCATCGTAAGAAAGCATCATTTACCAGATATTGTTAATTATGCATTGTACTATTTCACACTATAATTTACTGTGTGTTTATCATGTAGTGTCTCTTACTATCTCTGGTATCAAATGTAGAAACAATGTAGTATATCAGTTGGTCAGTTTATATTATTATGCACTTGGTTTGTGTTGTCCATATAGTCACAATGGCTAAATTAATTATGTTTACCCATGTCCTGCATCATTTGTACAGACAATGTACTAAAAATTGATTCTTGGACTAAATAAATAAACTGAATACATGTCGCACTTATGCAATATAGTGTTTGCCATTTATAATACCAGACACCAAATTATCGAAAAGTAGTTATAGTTATGTCCCCATTTTGTTAAGTTTTTCACTAGTGCAGAACATATCCTAACTTCCAGAGAAGAATTGCAGAGGAGCAGCACCACTGTATTCCAGCAGATGATGTACATCTTAATTTATCTTCAGGTGGAAAAGGTTGTGCTGCATCATCATACTTGATGCACACCTAATTGCCAGGTTACATAGTGATTTTTGCATTTCTGTATCTTTTCTTTTGACCATTGCTGAGACAAGTGAAACAATCCTTCCAGAAGTCCTCTAGTAAACCTTATGAATAATATTTTATTTTTAACAGTGTCTCCCAGTGAATAGTAAAGTGATTGAAAAAGTCCTGCCTTACTCCTATTTCTTCTGTATTTTGTTAAAATAAAGATTTTTCTGTGCATGAGTCTTAAAGTAAATGCTGTTCCAGCAACTAATTGGAACAAAAGTTACAAACCACTTCAGTTTTTGAAAACTGTTTATTTGATCTTTTTGACTGTTGTAGCAGTTCCAACACAAGAACTAGAAGTACTGAATTGTTTTACTGTTTTGGATGATGGCTCGGTGGCACAAGAAGATGGAAATGGTGCAGTTTCTATAAAAATCGAGCAGGTTGAAGAGCTAGAAGGGGGAAATCTCTTAATTAGTAGCACAAGTGGAAATTTTACTTCTGTTACTTTAGCAGATGGAACAGAGGCACTTGTTGCTCATGAAGTTGCTGTTGAAGAACAAGGTTTGTTTTTACAACCACACCTCTCAACTATTGTCACTTGTACATAAATTGGTGCCCTTTATAGGAAGTTTGCTGTATTAGATGCTTTAAAATTGTTTGTTCATTATTTCAAACTATGGAAACTCCAGGTAGGAATATCAACAGTTTAGGAAAAGACAGATTGCTACTTACTTTAAAGAAGACACGTCAAGTTGCAGACATGCACAATTAAGACACTTACATAAAGCTTTTGGCCACAGCCTTCACCAGTAAAAGAGGAACACACACTATTCATACACGCAAGCAAGCACAGCTCATGGACACACAACTGCCAACTTCAGCATCTTGGGGCCAGAATGCAGCTGTCACTTGGGATGCAAGCACCAAACTGTAGGGGGTGGGGAAGAGGAAAGGATAGTAGTGTACAGGTGGGGAGAGAGACAAACACTGTCTGGTGGACACAGATTCAGGAGGCTGTGGGGTAGGGAGATGGGGGAAAAAAGGGAGAAGAGGGAGGGAAGACAGGTGGATGCATTGGTAGAGGGCCACAAATAAACAGGGTGGGAGATGATAGGACAGAGGGGATGGAAACTGTTGGGTGGTGGGTGTGGGTACAGTATCTTACTGTAGGTTGAGGCTGGGATAATTACAGGAGCAGAGAATTTGTTGTAAGGATAACTCCTATCTGTGTAGTCCAGAAAATCTGGTGGTGGAGGTAGGGATCCAGATGGCTTGGCTAGTGAAGAAACCATTGAAATCAATTGTGTTATGTTCAGCTGCATGTTGTCCCATAGGATGGGCTACTTTGCTCTTGACCACAGTTTGGCAGTGGCCATTCATCTCACTGCACAGCTGGTTGGTAGTCATACCAATATAAAAGGCTGTGCAGTGATTGCAGTACAGCTGGTGAATGACAAGGCTGCTTTCACAGGTGGCCTGGCCCCTGATGGAGTAGGATAAATCTGTGAATAGGAAGTGCAGGGTGAGTGGATTGGGCAGGTTTTGCATCTGGGTCTTCCACAGAGATATGATCCTTGTGGCAAGGGATTGGGATTGGCATAGGGATGGACTAGGATGTTGTGGAAGTTGAGTGGGCGATAGAACACAACTTTAGGAGGGGTGGGAAGGACCTCAAGTAGGATGTTCCTCATGTAAGGGCATGGTGATAGGTAATCAGAGCCCTGGCGAAGGATGTGGGCTTTTCATTGTGCCTGTCTACAACTTGACATTTATTCATTGTATTGTATACTTGACACAAAAGATATATTCATTCCTTTTTTCTTACAATACTCTTGAAGTGAATTTCATTTTTTTGAGTGCAAGTCATATTTATCACTTATGTAAAGTTGATTATTTAGTAAATAAATTTCAAATTATAGTTACATACTTGTAATTGGATAACACTGTATCTTTAATGTACATTATCTAATATCTTGTTGTGTACAATGTGAACAACTACAGTATTTCATTGGAGGGAGTAACAGGTCAGTTAAGTTGATTGGTGCCTCTGAGATTCACAAGCAGAAGATAGCCAAAAGACAAAGTGGAAACTACAAAAATTATACTTCTGGGGATTTTGAAAACAAATGATAAACTAAACCTGATGTTGGGTGACAATAAAACAATTTTGAGGCATCCAATTGAGGTGATTTTTCTGAAAATTTTGAGACTTGTGGTAAGTTCATGGGATGAGAATGGCAATGAGGACTCTGGGTGCAACAATGAGTGAAACCAGACAATGGTGACTTGGAGGAGCTGCTGGCTGGGAAAGTGTAAGGTAAAGTTACTGATTTCAATTGAGTCTGTAATCTCTGATACTTTCATTTTTTTAGAGAGGTGAAAAAGTGAAGTAATTCCTGGTTTGATTTTCTTTTGAAACTTATCAATGGGAGGAAAAAAGATAGAAATCCCTCAGGATTTTATATCAGAGTGGGGCAGCATGAACAGGAAAATAAATGTGTTGCCAGTACTGAGGTGTCATAGTGAGGAGCTAAGTTCTACAGACAGCAATAAAAGATGGGGATGAAAGCTAGTGAAATTTGAGCTAAACAAAACTGTAATTGTTGTTGTTTCCTGTTGCTATTTATGTGGAAGTTAGCTTATCCTTTTGTGGTTATGTGATTTGCTTATTAATAATAAATAAATCCTAATGATTTCCTCTTGCATCTTGTTACAGTATGCAGTTCAATTTCTAGCACTTTTCTCTAGAAGAGTGCTAGAGAGTCTGCGATATCAGATAACTATAAGTTGTTGGAGCTTTGATTAGTATATAAAATTGGGAACTCTGGGGTGATTTAAAGTTTAGTAGTTACGAGAGAGAGAGAGAGAGAGAGAGAGAGAGACTTAGAAGAATAGAGAATTATTGTGATCGTATGCCAGAATAGCAAGTAAAGCATCCAGCAGCTCAGATTTTAAGGTTACTGACATGGATTTTACCTCAGTAGTAGGCTGCTTATCTTCAGTGTTTTGCCTTCCTACTGTTATTTGATATATTGACAAGTTTTTTAAAATGATGACTGCACCACTGTGTAACTGAAGTTGTGATTTTTGGTCATTTTTTGACATCTCGATTGCTAGTGAAACAGAGATGTTTAACATCTGATTATAAGTCACTGGCTTCAATACCGATTTCTTACCAATGCAAACTTGCTTCGTATTCATGAGGAATTTACATTCCAACAACCAACCATGAACTGACTGAAGCATTGTCTTACACACCTATTTACAGATGCATGTAAGATTAAAAATCAAAATTGGCTCTTATATTTTGATTATTGACATGAAAGAGAGCAAAATCAGAGGATCAAAATAATAATAATAAAAAGAGCAATTCTATTTAACTATGACCTGTACTATCAGAAAAAATGCAAAATAATGGATACTATTTTGTGGACATAATTTCTGTTTCTGGGGGGACTTACAGAGTCTGCCAAGCGACTGTTTCTGGGGGGACTTACAGAGTCTGCCAAGCGAGGTGGTTCGCACACTGACTTGCATTCAAGAGGATGACATTTCAAATCCACATCCAGCAATCCAGATTTAGGTTTTTCGAATTTCCCTAAATTGTTCCAGGCAAATGCCTGGACAGTCCCTTTGAAAGGGCACAGCCAAAATTTTCTTCGCCGTCCTTGCAACAGTCCGAGTATGTGCTCCATCTCTAACGAACTTGATGTTGACATGACGCTAAACCCCAATCTTACTTCCTTCACAGAGTCTGCCAAAAGTTGCTAAAGATGAAATTTTGCAAATCAAATTAACAAGCAAAAAAAAAAAAGTTCTTCTAGTGGAAGGGTGCATTTTTGGAGGTGGAAAATCTTTAATTAGAAAACTATTGTACTGAATTTTGGAAATAAGCATTATTTAAGATTCAAACATTCTGGAACCCAAATTTTTTGAATATGAATAACTTTCTATTTTAAAAGTGTTTTCAAAAAGTAAAATGTTTATTGAAGATAGGGGAAGGAGGTTTCTTAAATGAGCTAACCTACTTCAGAAACAAACTGCTGATTGCTTACTGAAAATTTCACATCTACTTGTTTCCTACGAATCTTGAATTATGGATATTTCTGTGTAAAAAAATTATTCCAGGTGAAATATCTGTAATATTAGCATTAGTGATTGAGAAACTATATAGTGAATAATCAAATCTGGTAGAAAAAGCGATGAAGGAGAAATTATTTTGTGTAACTGTCATGTGTACGCTCTCCAAAAAAAGAGATAAATGAAAGGAGAAAAGAAAGGAAAAAAAATTGACTGTAAGACATGGCATAAGAACAAGCAGGATGGTTGCATCTTGCTCTGTTACAAATGCTCTTGGGTTTTGTAAGGTTAGCTGAGTCCAAACATGATAGTATCTTGCTTTGGCATTAGTGGTAATACTCATTGTTATGTACCTCATGAAATGTGCTTATTTTCAATCATTAACTATAATTTGAAACATATGTCTCAAAAATTTCAGTAATTGTTCTCTGTTTTTAGTTGCAGAAGAAGTCCAAGCTGATGAAGAAAATGTTCCAGAATGCAACACAATCATTATCCAAGGACTACCAAAATATCTGGAGGGGCAAGCAATCAAACTTGAAGACGGTTCAACTGCACTGATCCATGCTGCTCCCAGAGGAGGTGATAGACAAATTGTTTTCAACTTTTAATTTACTGTATCAGAAAAGTTACATTGTGAAAAAAATTGTCATTGCATTACTGCAGGCTAGTACCAACTGCTGCTAGCACAGATGTAGTCTGACAGAGTCATTATCTTAAAGTACGTTGTTTTTATTTCCTTATTCAGTCTGAATTTTTTACATTTGGAATTCATAGCTTATGTCAGGGGTATAACTCATTCACATTGATTTGTTCCATTTCCTGAGCGAATTTCTTGTAGGATTTTTAAATATGTTGGCTGTAGTAAGTGCCATGTACAGCGGTTGGACACCCTGGTTCAAACACCTCATTTTCAGAGGTTGTATTTTGACTTATCAGTAACACGTTGATATTTCCTTTTGTTTTCCCCCTTCTACCACAATTCCCTGGAAGTATTCTTAGCTGCCAGTACGTCTGTAATAGTGTACCTAGAATAGAGATGCATGTGTAGACATTCATCAGTGATTTGATTTAATTTAATTTGCATTTGGTCCTGTTAAAATACATTTTTTGCAAAGGTTGTACTGTAATCTAGGACAAGTCAAAGAATACAACATTATATGGAGAACTGGAAAAAAAAAACAACGATACTGAGAGAGAATTTCTGCAGTGCATTATTGAGTTATTTAGCTAGATAGTTACATGTTCCACAGATCATTTTGCATGATAGATCATAATGATGTGGGACGAGTAATTTTACATTCACATTACAAATTAATTTGTACATATTGTTACATTCTGAACATTTCTAAAACTTTTTTCCAAAAAAGAAAAAAAACTATAGGAATAGGAGGAGTTGTCAAGGAGAAACTTTCTCAGTTTGTTTTCAAATTTTACTTTGCTGTTTGTCAGATATTTTGTATCAATGGGCAAGTGATCAGAAATTTTTATTGCAGCATTGTGCACGCCTTTATGTGCTAAAGATAACCTTAATGTGGAGTAATGAATATCATTGTTCCTTTTGAAGTATAGTGGATTATTTACAACTAACTTCACAAGGGAATAAATGTACTGTGAAGGAGTAATCAGAGTGCCCAACTCCTTAACAGATGTAGCATGTTTTTGTACATCAAAGACTTTCTTCCTCAAAGATGAGTTACCCAAGAACATTATTATTCCATATGACATTACTGAATGAAAACATGCAACATATGTCAGTTTATTGATTTATCCCTCTCCAAGATTTGCAGTGATTCTGAGTGCAAATGTGGCTGAACTAAGTTGTTTTACAAGTTCAAAAATTTGCTTTTTCCAATTTAAATTCTCATCAACATGGACACCTTAAAATTTTGAACTTTCCACCCTGTTTATTATTTCCTCACCATGTATTACACTTATCACTGGTGTAGTATCCTTAGATGGGCAGAACTGAACAAGTTGTGTCTTTTTAAGATTGAGGGTGGGACCATTCACAGAAAACTAATAAACAATACTTTTAAGAACTTTGTTTAACGTTTCTTCTGTTTCTGTATGTATGCTTGGATTGATTACAACACCAATGTCACCTGCAAATAAAACTAATTCTGCCTGTTGCACATTAGATGGAAGATTGTTTACCTTAAATAGTTAACATGGGAATCATATGTTCATTTGTTTAACCACACTTTACTCCACATATTATATATTTCTCTCTCCCCCCCCCCCCCCTCCTCCCTCCCCACACACATACAAAAAAGTTGCCAAAGCAAATGCATCATTGTGTGACCTCAACATTTTATTGCTTGAGTCGTGTAGAGACACAAGGTATTTGTGCATGCTTGCACAAGCATTCTTGGGTGTGTGTGCTTGTCAAGCAACTAGTGAAGTGTGTGATCACCTTAACAGGTCAGTGCCAAGGTGGTCAAAACTTTTATTACAGAATTTTTAAAGAAGTTTAAAGACTGTCAATGTTTGTGGGACATGTAATGTGAGAAGTATACCAACAGAGATGCAGGAAATTAATCACTTACTTCATTGTGTAAGTGTCAAAAACACAGCAGAATGTTGTAATGTGTGTGAAATCTTATGGGACTTAACTGCTAAGGTCATAAGTCCCTAAGCTTACACACTACTTAACCTAAATTATCCTAAGGACAAACACACACACCCATGCCCAAGGGAGGACTCGAATCTCCGCCGAGACCAGCCGCACAGTCTATGACTGCAGTACCTTAGACCGCTCGGCTAATCCCGCGTGGCACACAGCAGAATGCCACACTGTCTGCTGTGGTGAGCAAAAGTGAAGGATTGAACTGTTTTCAGATGTTGTATTTATTACAAGTGGTGTGCCACAATAATTTGCAGTCACCTTACATCTAATTTGAAGTGAGATTTATTAAACTCATACAGCACATATTTAATTAAATACATTACATTTACATGAACACTAGCTTAGTGCCTGCTGCTTTGCTCACAGACTGTACAGTCTGCAGAGATTTTTTTTAATCAAATTTTTATGTTGTTCACAAATTGCAATCCCTTCTAAGCTTTTTCACCCTAATTAAGGCCATACAAGTATGATATTTTCTGAATGTACTTCTGACCAAAAAGCAGTTCTGGTAGCTGGTGTCCAGAGCTTTTTTTAATCGTGGCTTTTGTGTTCTTGTGGAGATATTTCCATAGCAGCTTTCATCCCCTGACAAATATTTCTTTATATCTAACTAAGAAGTGAAATACGAATTTTTATAAATTTAGCTTTAAAATTTTTTTAATGTAACAAAATACAAATATCAAAAAAAGTTTTGCATCACCCCGGTTCCCATAACTACTGAAGATAGACGTAGACTGTGGATATTGTATCACAGACACAGTCTCTTTGACTATTCAGAGACGTCACTAAACCCACGCAAAGATGTAAATAACCATGCATGAGCAGTGCCTGTTAAATGGAGGGGTTCCAACAGCTGTTCAGTTCCAGTCATTCCACCAGGAAGGAGGTAGACCGCTTGTGGTGTTTGTAGTTCACCCGTGCCTAGACGGTCAATACCGTGGTTCGATCAAGTCCACATTGTTACTTTGTGCCAGGACGGGCTCTCAACAAGGGAAGTGTCCAGGTGTCTCGGAGTGAAACAAAGCAATGTGTTTCAGACATGAAGGAGATACAGAGAGACAGGAACTGTCGATGACATGCTTCGCTCAGGCCGCCCAAGGGCTATTACTGCAGTGGATGACCACCTATGGATTATGGAACCCTGACAACAACGCCACGATGTTGAATAATGCTTTTCTTGCAGCCACAGGATGCCATATTACGTCTCAAACTGTGCGCAATAGGCTGCATGATGTGCAACTTCACTCCCGGCGTCCATGGCAAGGTCCATCATTGCTACCACGATACCATGCAGCGCAGTACAAATGGAGCCCAGCAACATGTCAAATGGACTGCTCAGGACTGGCATCACATTCTCTTTACTGATGAGTGTCGCATATGCCTTCAACCAGACAATTAGCGGAGATGTGTTTGGAGGCAACCCAGTCAGGCTTAATGCCTTATACACACTGTCCAGTGAGTGCAGCAAGGTGGAGGTTCCCTGCTGTATTGGGGTGGCATTATGTGCGGCCAACGAACGCCACTGGTGGTCATGGAAGGTGCCGCAATGGTTGTACAATATGTGAATGCCATCCTCCGACTGATAGTGCAACCATATTGGCAGCATATTGGCAAGGCTTTCGTCTTCATGGACGACAATTCATGCCCCCATCGTGCACATTTTGTGAATGACTTCCTTCAGGATAATGACATCGCTTGACTAGAGTGGCCAGCATGTTCTCCAAACATGAACCCTATCGTACATGCCTGGGATAGATTGAAAAGGGCTGTTTATGGACAACATGACCCACCAATCACTCGGACGGATCTACACTGAATCGCCATTGAGGAGTGAGACAATCTGGACCAACAGTGCCTTGATGAACTTGTGGATGGTATGCCATGACGAATACAGGCATGCATTAATGCAAGAGAATGTGCTACTGGGTATTAAAGGTACTGATGTGTGGAGCAATATGGACCACCACCTCTGAAGGTCTCACTGTATGGTGGTACAACATGCCATGTGTGATTTTCATGAGCAATAAAAAGGGCGGAAACAATGTTTATGTTGGTCTCTATTCCAATTTTCTGTACAGGTTCCGGAACTCTTGGAACCGAGGTGATGCAAAACTTTTTTTGATGTGTGTATTTTCTTAAAAATTTTCATCCACTGTTGTACTCTCTTAAGGATTAAATCCCCAGAAACACTGAAACACAAATTTTTGTATTTCTAGCCAGTTGTCTTATGTGTAGCTTTAAAATCCTTTAGCAGTTCTTTAGTAATTGTTTATTTTCAAAGACTTTCACTCCCTATTTTACCCATTTAGTGGTTGAATTTCCAAAAATGCTGAAACATTTACTTTTTATTTTCTGACTGAGAAACCAAACACCAGTTTTTGTAGATGTAGCTTCAAAACTCTTTTAATTGCGACATACTTTCAAAAACTTTCATCTACTATGTCACCCAATTATAGGTGGAATTTTGCACAGTCCCTTCTTAAATGATGCCTGCAGTATAAGAGCCACAATCGCTCCAGTGTCAAGTTTCTATCCTTAGTGGTTTGGGCTGGATAGTGATGGGTTAGTGAATCAGTCTGATCCTATTTCACCCCTTTAGGAGTTGAATTTCCAAAAAAAACAGTGAAATATGTATTTCTTCATCTCCAACCGAGAAGCCAAACACCAATATTCAAATATTTAGCTTTAAAAATGCTTTCACAGTGAAATATTATCATAAATCATTTCACTCCCATAGGGATTGAATTTTCAGAAACAGTGACATGCGTATGTTTTATTTCTAACAGATAAACCAAATTTAAAATTTCATAGATTTAGGTTTAAAAATACTTTCCTAATATTATATTTTCTTAAAAGAATCCCCTTAGGGGTTCAGTTTCCAAAAACACTAAAACACTTATTATTATTATTATTATTATTATTTAATTTGTAACCAAGAAGTCAAATACCAATGTTCATAGATGTAGCTTTAAAAATACTTTGGTAGTTCTTTAATAATGATATATTTTCAAAAAAAGTTTTCACCCACTATTTCACCCCCATAGGGTTAAATTTCCAAAAATGCTGGAGCATGTATTTCTTTATTTCTGACCAAGTAACCAGTTTTCATAAGTCTAGCCTCAAAATTGCCTTAATAGTGACATTTTTCAGGAAAAAATCTCTTCATTCCCTATTTCACCCTCTTAGGGTTGGAATTTCAAAAAATCTCTTCTTAAATGATGCCAACAATATAAGAATCACAACTTGTCTAAATTTCAAGTTTCTATCCTAATCATTGGGGCTGGGATGATAAGTCAGTAAGTCAGTCAGGACATTGCCTTTTATTTATAGAGATTTATTTATTTAGTCATGATGAAATTCATCGTGCACCTGTAAAAGACGTTGCTGCTTTCAGGAATAGTAATAACTGTGGAAATACACCTGCAGTGAAGTATGCCAGTAGCTAAAAACAATAATAGAGATAAAGGCTTCTCTTGTCTCTTTTTTGTCAAATGTGACTAGATGAAGTTACAAGTTCAGAAAAAAAATTTCTTGACCATTCTTAAATAATTTCAGAAGTTGTCAGATCCCAGCTCCATCACTAATAAAGCGTGCATGAAATTCTTTATTTAAAAAAGCCATTTCTCAGCCCCAGCTTCCTCTCTCCTGTTTCTAGCCTTGTTGGTTGTAAACATCAAGGCAGTCAGTTTTTGTAACATTGTTATAACAAACAGCATCTCGAGCAACATAACGTCATTGTACTTAACACAAAGAACAAGCGGTCAGTGATAAGAACATGTCAGTTCTGTGGTAAGTGAGTACCTTTCTTCAAAAAATAATTTATTAATCGGAACTGTACAATATAGCACCATAATACAGACAAATTCATGTCAAGTAGCACACAAAAAGTGTCTTTGATATTCAGTACATAAAAAGTTTCATTGTTTTCTTTTCCACATCACCACCACATCCAGCAGTTGATTGTCTTCTTCTTCTTCTTACATTTATGGTGTGGTCATAGTTGTTGCTTCTCTTCAACTACATCTACATCCGTGCTCTACAAACCACTGTGAAGAGCATGACATATTCCTAGAGTCGTCATTTAAAACCAGTTCTTGAAACTTGGTTAGTAGACATTCTTGGAATAGTTTATGTGTGTTTTCAAGAGTCTGCCACTCAGTTTCTTCAGTATCTCAGTGACACTCACCCAAGGGTAATTCAATTCTTTTTACCATTCATGCTGCGTATACATTCAATATCCCCTTTCGGTACTGTTTGGTACACTTGACCAATCACGTGAGTGATTTGTTGATAAGATTAGATTCTATTCTACCAATAAACTGAAGTGTGCTACCTCCTTTACCCGTGACTGAGCCTGTGTCATCATTCTGTTTCATGTCCTTATAAAGTGTTACACCCAGTTATTTGTATGAATTTACCAGTTCCAATTGTGACTCATTGTTGTTATAGTCATAGGATAATACGTGTTTTTTCATTTTGTGACTGCACAGTTTTACATTTCAAGCTGCCAATTTTTACACCACTTTGAAATCTTAGCAAGAGCTGAGTTAATATTTATGCTGCTTTTTTTCAGACTGTACTTCTTTATAGATCAGTGCAGCATCTGTGAAAAGTGAGAGATTACTACTAATATTGTCCACAAGGTGGTTAAGATATAACACGAATAGCAAGGGGCCCAATATATTTCCGTCTGGTACACACTAAGTTACATCTGCATCTGTTGATGAATTTCCATCGAGGGTAACTTGCTGCATCCTCCCTACCCGGAAATCCTCAATCCAGTCACAAATTTCACTTGATACCCCATAGGAGTGTACTTTTGGTAAAAAGCATAGATGCGGTATTGGGTCAAATGCTCCTCAGGAATTGAGAAATATTGCAACTACCTGACTGCCTTGATCCCCAGCTTTCAGTATGTCAGAAGAGAGAAGTGTGAGTTGGGTTTCACACAGTCGATGTTATCAGAATCCATGGGTGGGTGGCATGGAGGAGGTCATTCTGTTTGAAATACCTCATTATCCTTTGGCTCAGAATATGTTCTAAGATTCTACGACAAATGGATATCAAGGATACTGTACGGTACTTTTGTGGATCAGTTCTGCTACTCTTCTTGTAAACAGGCGTGACCTGTGCTTTCTTCCAGCTAGTGGGTATGGTTTTCCATTTGAGAGATTTATGACAGATATAGCCAACAGGGTGGGGGGGAGGGGGGGGCGGCATCTCAGCTGCAAATTGGCTAAAGAATCTAATATGAATTCTATTAGGCTCTGGGGCTTTGTTCAGCTGGATGTCTTGTCGCACCCACCACTAACAAAACCATAACTAGCCCAATTGATATTTGGAAGATTAAAGTCACCTCCAGTGATTACAGTATGATTAGAGAACTTTTATGCAAGATAACTAAGGTTTTCTTCAAAGTGTTTGGTTACATGCAAGTGAAAGTCTGGTGGTCAGTAGAAGGATCCAATTATAAGAAAATGCCCACCTTTGGTACGGAGTCTTGCCCAAACAATCTCATGTGTGGCTTCAGTTTCTGTCTCTGTGAATTCAAGTTTCTTGTCTTCTGTGACAAATATACCACCTCCATTTCCGATTAGTCTATCCTTTCGGTATATGCTTATGTTATAACCTTTAATCCTAATAAATTGCGTGGATATACAACGTAGAGCAATAGCGAGTTACATGCTTCCAACTTCGAATCTGTCACTCCACTGCCCACTGCCGTGCCATGACATGCGCCCGGCGTCGTTCATAGCCAGGTGGCGCTCCCGCGCTCGGCCGAGCTGCGGAGCGCCTCTATCGCCGTGTTCGCGTACTGACGTAGCGGCACTTTTAAATCTCGTGGCACTGTCACAACAGCTTAAATTTTCCCCATAAATCTCACTACTGTCAACTGCTGCTTTTAACCAGCTTTCTGTACCTATTATTATGTGTGGTTCACTGCATTTTAGGTGTGCTTCAAACTCTGGCTGTTTGTTGCAAATGCTTTAGCAGATAACCACTAAGATTTTGATATTCCCACCTATGGAGCACGTTTCTTTGGATCTTACACTGATATTTCTGGGTTTCCTACAGCTATTATTATATGGATGGAATGGAGAGTCACCTAATCAAAAACAAAAAGAAAAGAAAGGAAAAAACGCTCCCTTGTGTGCACCCCACAGACAGCAAGCCAGCTGGGTAGCAGCATCTGATGTGTAGTGCACACCTAACACATTTAGGGAGACTCTACAGTTCTCAACCCTATGGCGCAAGTCAAGGAAGTCGCAACCTATCACACAGAGCCACCAAAATCCCTGGTTCAAGCCCGCCACTCAAAACCAGGGGGCCGCAATATGTTTTGGGGAAAATGCTGCAGATTGCCATCTTTGTTGAAACTCTGTAAGCAAGACTGGTATTCCAACCTTCTCTGCCAGTCACTGGAATGAACCCAACAAGTATGATCTCAGAGACCAGGTCATAGACTCATATAAGATGTCCCACATTCTGCCATTGATTGCACCCTGTTTCTTCAGTGGCTGCCATAATAGCCTTTTCACATGAGACCCCCAGGCATATGCACTGAGTGCACGTGGTGTTCCTTCCCATCCCTTGCTATCGTTCTTTAAAGGATACCGTAATTTGTGGTATGTCTGAACTGCCAACGATTAATAGGCTGATACCGTTTTGTATTTGCCTCCCCCTGACATTACCAGCAGCACATTTCTCAGCAGGTGAAATGGGTCTCACTGTATCATTTTCAGTTTCAGTGGAAGGTAGCACCATGAACTTGTTGATTAGTGGGATGGGTATAACATCTTAAGTTCTCCTTAGTCCCTGTCTTCTCTGTACAGGTCCTACACCTGTCATATCCTGGTTTTCGTGCCTCTACACCTATGACTTCATAAATACTCTGCAGACCACTGTGAACTGCATGGCAGAGGATATGTCCCACTGTACCAGTCATTAGGGTTTCTTCCTGTTCCATTCACGTATGAAGCACGGGAAGAATGATTTTTTTGAATGTCTCTGTGCGTGCTGTAATTACAGTAGAGCGTCGATTATCCAAAGTTATTGGGGACATGGGTGTTCGGAAAACTGGTTTCTTCAGATAATTGGACGGTACATGTTTATTTGCCAAAAAGAAGTACTGTACAGTAAATTTATTCATAAAAACAGGCATCTCTTTTAGTATTACAAAGTAACATACAAAGGCAGCTTCAGTAGGAATATAAAGCATGTGGCACAGTTTATTAAACAAAAATATATACATATTACATACACATTTTGCATGAACAATACACACAGTATACAAAATTATCACACAGAATGGGACCTGAGATAGGTTCTCCTTCCGATCTCTTTACCGTAATTGTCGACTTCCCCACCTTGTACTCATTGGATAAAGTGGTTGCAGATTCACCTTCTTCTAACCTTTTAATAATCTCGTACTTGTCCCTCATAGAAAGGACAACGCGTTTACATTTAAGCATTTTGTATCGTCAAGTTCACTTCTTCACGCAGCAGCACACAAGTGGTCGTAACAGAGAACAGAAGGTGACTGTTTGCACCGTGAGAAGCTCTTCTTGGGGGCGCGCAATCCTTCAAACTGCGCAGAGCAGCACGGCTCAACTCTAAGCTGGCACAGCTGTTGCTGTGAACAGCTTTGATACTGCCGCTACTTCTACTGCCAGTGCCAAGCTGACAGAAGTGTGCTGATTTTTGAAACACAGCAACTGGCGGCTTGGCCGGTCAGCAGCGCCTTGTGAAGGCCCCATTAGAAGCAATGTTCCGCCAGCAGTGGCCCAGTGCGGCGACTACTGTGGGAAACTTGGTTTGGGAGTGAGGGGAATGATGGACGGTAGGGTGGGAGAGTAACAGGTGCGAGCGAGTACACAGTTCGGTTAAGCGGTCGTTCGGTTGACCGACATTCGGATAATCGACACTCTACTGTATTCTAATCTTATCCTCATGATCCCTATGTGAGCAATACATAGGGAGTTGTAGTATATTCCTAGATCGTCATTTCAGGATAGTTTACTCCATCTTCAAGAGTCTGCCATTTCAGTTGCTTCGGTATCGCTGTGACACATTCCCATGGATAAAACCAACCTTTGACCATTCATGCTGCCCTTCTCTGTATACATTCCATATCTCCTCTTAGTCCTGTTTGGTACAGCTCCCACATGTTTTAGCAATATTCTATAACCAGCTGCCTGAGTGATTTGTAAGCAATTTCCTTTGTAGACTGACTGCACTTCCACAGTATTCTGCCAATAAATCAAAGTCTACCTTCTGCTTTACCCACAACTGAACCTATGTGATCATTCCATTTCATATCCCTGCAAAGCGTTACACCTAGGTATTTTTATGACTTGGCCTACTCCAACTGTACCCCACTGATATTATAGTCATGGGCTACTACATTTTTTTCATTTTGTGAAGTGCACAGTCTTACATTTTTAAACATTTAAAGCAATTTGCCAATTCTTTGCACCACTTTGAAATCTTATCAAGATCTGACTGAATATTTGTGCAGCTTCTTTGAGACAGATAACTGAGTCATCTGCAAAAAGCCTGGGGTTACTATTAATGTTGTCTGCAAGGTCATTAATATCCAACATGAACAGCAAGTATCCCAACACACTTCCCTGGGGCACACCCAAAGTTACTTCCATACCTGATGACGATTCTCCATTCAAGACAATATGCTGCATCCTTCCAACCAAAAAGTCCTCGATCCAGTCACAAATTGTGCTTGATACTCCATATGATTGCACATTTGACAGTAAGCATAGATGTGGTAGTAGGTCAAATGCTTTTTGAAAATCAAAAAATACTGCATCTACCTGGTCGCCTTGATTTAAAGCTTTCTGTGTGTCATTTGAGAAAAGTATGAGTTGGAATACACATGATCGATGTTTTAGAAACCGATGCTGGTTGGCATGGAGGAAGTCATTCTGTTCGAGGTACCTCATTATGTTAGAGTATTATGAGTAATTCTGCTACTTTGACTTTTTTTATATCCAATATTGATGCTTGCCCACACATTCTCCGAGTTTTATTGGCATTTTTCTTTCAGTCTTTGGGAAAGGCTTTAGACTTCCTTTTCCTGTCACTGCTTAAGTCACATTAAGTTCTTGGATGCCATTTTCAACATCCTTGCTTCCGTCATCTTCTGATAAGTTACCTGAATTTTCTGGTAAACAATGGGCACCTTCATGTACCGTTGAGTGTGAAGAAGTACCATCATCTCCAGTGGCAACTGTGACTATTGTGTCATTTTGAGCATTCTTGTATACAGCCAATGAAGTTTCTAGACAAAATATATTTCTATTTTCAATTAATATGATATCAGCAACATTATCAATAAAAATAATCACAAGAAAATTTATCTGCATCATCAGATTGTAAAGGAAAAGCAACTGAGAAGGTCATGTATGAAATTAATTCTTCTTCTGTGCATTTAACTTCACTGTTATTATTGTTATTGCCTGCCTAAATGGGTTAGGTGTGCGCCACTCATCAGATGCTGCTACCCAGGTAACGGAGTGTGTGTGGGGTCCCTTCCTTTTTCTTTTTTTCTTCTCTTTTTCTTTTTGATTAGGTGACTCTCCGTCCCATCCATATAATGATAGTTGTAGGAAACACGGAAATATTAATTCTGCTTTTACTGGAAAACGTGTGGTTAAGTGGGTTTTCTAAAAATCTTTGGCAGAAATGACTAAAGCGCATTATGAGTGAAGTGTGTCTGTCCGATTCACATTGCAATAAATCAGCTGTGATACTAAGTTTTATAGTTTTAGTAGATTACTGTTAGTGTGAGGCAATCAATTTTCAATCACTCTCAGGAAGGAATATCCACTTTCATATGCTAATTGCAGCCAAGAAACAAATTCTCCCTCAGTAAAAAAGATCATCTCATGTTGTGTCTTCCGAGGGGTAAGTGTGAGGATGAGGTGGCACTTGAACACAAAAGATTGGGTGCAACACACGACACTTAGTAAACAACAGTTTGATATTACTTAACTTTATTAGATGCAGCATACACGTACATGACAGGCCACAATACAAGCAAAGTGTTCTGCAGAGCACATTAAATCCAGTCCGTTTAGGCAGAGGTCACAAAAGTCCAAGTAACGATGACAGATTATCATGCCATGTTAACCACAAGTGGATGACCCCTACACTGAACCAAGATTGCCCACAGGCTGGTTGGTCTGCACCTTTTCAACCCTTTCAACGGACTGCTGCAGTCCCTGCCTGCAGAGGCTCTTCCCGCCAGAGGATGCAGATTGGTGGCAACTCACATGGCTTAGACAGCCAACCTCTGCGAGTGACTTGGATGGTGATAGAGTTCCAGAATGAGATAGAGTTGATAGCAAGGACTCCAAAGTCTTGTAAAATGCTGCACATTTCCATGAACTGACACTACAACCACTTCAAACAATAGACAGTACATAGTAAGCAATAGCAATGTGCTGTTGCTGCCCACACTTTTCCATAAACATGGTATTTATTTCTTTTCTACATCCAAAACACTTTAGTTGCTTTGCAGTTACGTGGCACGTCCGTCTATTTTTTTCTTAGTAACACATGTGCAGTATTGTTTTAGTTCATTTTATTTGTAAATAATTAATAATTGCAAATTTAGCATTCTGGTGGTTAGAGCAGATGCACTGAGAATTGAGGATATCGTAGAGATCACAGTAATAGAAATCAGACAGAACATTTAAGTGCCTTTTCAACTTTTCATAGTGTAATGAATAGCCCATTAAATTTCAGGCACGCAGCCACACATATAAAATTTCTTCTACTGATATTTCAGCCACATATCATCCGGCCATCCTCAGAGTGAGTCACAAGGCACTGGACTCAGCAAGTTGTAAACCAACGGTCTTCTGGAGGTACACGGACGACACATTTGTAGTGTGACTGCTCAGGATGGATGAATTACATCGATTTCTTGGGCATTTGAGTTCTGTCCATGCTAGTATCAAATTTACTTTGGAAAAGGAAAAAAGACGGCTGTCTCCCCTTTTTGGATGTTATTGTTCGCCGTAAAGTTGATGGCACTTTAGGATTTGCCATATATTGTAAACCTACACATACAAATCTATATCTTCTGCCAGTAGCTGTCACCACCCTTCACAAACCATATGTGTCCTTAAGACCTTAGTGCATGGGGTGCACTGTATATCTGATAAAGATAATTTGCAAGAAGAGCTCACTTTTTTTTTTTAAGAGAATAGATTTTCTCTGCAACAAATTCATAGAGCATTCAGTGTAAAACCTAGAATGCAGGTATGTGATGGGGAACAAGATAGCAATTCCTTCAGATCAAGTGCTTTTTTGTCCTATGCGGGTGCTCTTTCCTCGAAGATAGGCCATATTCTCGAGAAACACTGTGTTAAGGTGATCTTCCAGCATCCCACGAAGATTGCAGCTTTACCTGGTTCTGTAAAGGACGATTTATTGCTTCGTAAGACGGGTGTGTATCAGATTCCTTGCGGAGACACTGATAAGTCATACAGAGGTCAAACAACATGCACCATTCATGAGAGATGTGTGGAATATCGAAGATACACATCCTTGTCACAGCCAGACAAGTCAGCTGCAGCCGAACTTTGTACTAATATGGGGCATTCCATAAACTAAAGTGATGTGAAGATTCTAACATCCATATCTTCCTTTTGGGATTCTGTCTTCAAGGAAACTATAGAGATTAGATTAGCTAATAATTTATTAAATAGAGGTAATGATTTTAATTTGTCTTGTAACTTACCCTGACGGTGGCCGGACGATACGCAGCCAAAATATCAGTGGAAGAAGTTTTATTTGCATGGCTGCATGCCCAAAATTTAATGGACTAGAACATTTAAAGTTTATGAAGTTGGCAAAAAATAAAGGAAGTGAAATTGTTTGATTATCAATGTGTATTGGAAACCATTAATAGATATTGTTACACAACACTTTTATGGACTCCTATAAATGTACCACATTACAGCAGTTATAATTGATGACCTGATGTGATGATAAGGTGGTATAGTAACTAACAAAAGCATGCCTTGGGAATGACTGTTAGGTTAGCATAAAAATTCCACTTTTTTGGAGTGAAAAATCTGAAATTTGGTAGAGCACATGTCATCACTTGCAAAATTAGTACAGAAGAGTCTAACTTTAAGCATCTAGTGTCACAGTTAGAGCCAAAATACATGGAGAATATTTGGGACATTATTTGCCATACAGAAGTGAATAAATATTCATTGGCTAAGGAACGTCTACAGAATGTATTCAAAGGAAGTGAAGATAAGTATTAAGAGACTAGTCACTGGGATTGATTTGGAAGACCAAAAGTCTAGCCAATTGTTTCACAAGATGCAAGCCTTGGAAGGAATAGATGTGTCGGGAAAGGTGCTTAAGACACTGTGGCTAGAAAACTTTCGGAATCTGTAAGGAACATTTTAATTGTCAGTGCAGAGGTACTCGAAAAAGTGTCTGTAACAGCTGATAGAATAACAGAAATGAATCCCCCACAATCAATTGTTCATGGTGAAAAGTGATGCTTGTAACCAACAGGTTGTTCAATAACAATGAGTGACATAATGACAAGAATTTTGAGACTATAGCAACAAATAGCTGTACTGTTAACTGGTTATCAAAGCAGGTCTCGCCATAGAAGCATCGACTGCCATTGTAATAATTTCCGCAGTAAGTCTCAAAATAAACACAACCCCAAGGACAAGAACTGATACTACCACTTTTGCTTTGGATATCACTGCAAGCCTGAAAAATGCACACCTCCATATAACTGTCCCAAACAGGGAAACATGACCCAGTGTCTCAATTAGAAGCAAGTTCTGCTGGCAAAGGCATTTGCCATAAACCCCACCCATTTGTAACCAACAAAAAATAGGATTGTAGTTTTTAGTTGGCGTTGTGGCTTATGTTTCTGCAATTCCAACTACACTGTGGTGACAAAAGTCATGGAATAGTGATATGCACATATACAAATGGTGGTAGTATCTTGTACGCAAGTTATAAAAGAGCTGTGTATTAGGAGAGTTGTCATTTATACTCAGGCCATTTGTGTTATAAGGTTTCTGATGCGTACAACAGGAATTAACTGGCTTTGAAAGCAGAGTGCTAGTTGTAGCTAGACACTGGCTTTGAAAGCATGCAGAATGCTAGTTGGAGCTGGACACATAGGATACTCCATTTCAGAAACCACTAGGGAATTCAGTATTCTGAGATCCACAATGTCAAGAGTGTGCCGAGAATACCAAATTTTAGGCATTATCTCTTACCATGAACAATGCAGTAGCCGATGGCCTGGACTTAATAGCTGACAGCAGTGGCATTTGCATAGAGCTGTCAGTGCTAACAGACAAGCAACACTGCTTGTGGGATATACGACAACGTATCCATTAGGACACTGCAGTGAAATTTGGCATTAATGGGCTATTGCAGCAGACAACTGATGGAAGTGCCTTTGCTAACAACCCAGCATCACCTGCAGTGCCTCTCCTGGGCTAGTGACAATATCGGTTGCACCCTAAACAACTGAAAACTGTAGCCTGGTCAGATGAGTCCAGATTTCGTTGGTAAGAGCTGATGGTAGGGTTTGAGTATGGTGCAGACCCCACAAAGCCAAGTGGTCAACAAGGCATTGTGCAAGCTGATGGTGGCTCCATATGGTGTAGGCTGTGCTTTACATGGAATGGACTGAACTGGGTCCTCTGGTCCAGCTGAACTGATCATTGACTGGAAATGGCTATGTTTGGCTGCTGGGAGACCATTTGCAGCCATTCATGGACTTCATGTTCCCAAACTATGTTGGATTTTGTATGGATGACAATGCACCATTTCACTGGGCTACAATTATTCGTGACTGGTTTGAAGAAAATTCTGAACAGTTCAGGTGAATGATTTGGCCACATAGATCATCTGATATGAAACACATCGAACTTTTATGGGACATATACGATAGGTCAGTTCATGTACAAATACTGCACCAGGCAACACTTTAACAACTATGGACGGTTGCAGAAGAAAGGGTCTTAAGACCCTTGAATCAAAATACAAAATTTATGGACCTATTGTTGCAGTATCCAGATATAGTAAAATCTAATATGGCACCCGGCAAAATTAAAATGTGATGTCAATCACTACATTGCCACTGAAGGCCCACCCGGGTTTCTATGGCAAGGCAGGTAGACCCATATGTGTGTGGAAGTGGCATAAAAAGAATTTAAATTCATTTTAGATAATGGCATCAATAGGTCATCGAAATCTGCATGGGCTGTGGTATCCAAGACAGATGGCTTGATATGTCTATGTTGAGATTGCATACAGTTACATGAAAGAACAGTCTCTGACAGTTATCCTGTACCTCAGATAGAAGAAATGCACTGTATTCTGCAAGGCAAAAAAATATTTTCTTAAATTTATCTGCTTAAGGCTTATTATCAAATATCCAGCACTGAAGAAGATACACACAAGACAGCTATAATCACGTCATTCTGATTGTAAGAATTTAATGTACTGATTTCCAGCCTGTGGAATGCACCTTCAGCATTCCAGCAATTTCTTAATGAGGTCATGTTTGGACTGGATTTTGTGTTTCCTTACCTTTACAACATTTTAATCACCTTGTCCAGATTTGAGAACACTGAGCACTCCTCAAACTATGCTATAGTGGTTGTCTAATTGCATTCTTTGTATCAATATCTCAAAATCAATCTCTGGAGTAAATGAAGTAGAGTTCCTAGAGTACTATGTAACACCAAAGGGGTCCCGTCCACTACCTGAGAAAGTGCAAATAATTTCGGAGTACAAGTTATCAGACAAAGTCCATGAGCTCCATACATTTCTTAGTATTGTCAGCTACGGTTGTCGCTACCTTGCTCCAAATGTTCAGAAATGTAACATTTTGCGTTTCACAAAATGGAAAAATGTAGTAGCCTATGACTATAATATCAATGAGGCACTGTCGGTACTGGCCAACTCATACAAATACCTGGGTGTAACACTTTGTAGGGAAGTGCGACTGCAGGGTCTTATCCCTTGCACGCTTCCCGTGAGACCCACTTTCCCAACTGTCCACAACCTACATTCGTAGTGCTCTTAATAGATATTTGCCCATTCACTCATTACTCACGTCAGACTAAGCTGACAAGTCCCGTAAGAGTTCGGGCAAAGCGTACACATTCGCACAGAAAGAGGTCAATGGCTGGGTAGCCTTTAACTATATGAAGATGGTATCTGTTCCCGAAAGAACAGATACCTTTGATGTCCATGCATCTTCTCTAGAATGAAATGATAATTATATCAAAACCCTTAGCTACCGACAGGTGTTGGTGATATACATCAATGGGGACAGCTGAAAATCTGTGCCCCAACTGGGACTCGAACCCGGGACCTCCTGCTCCCATTGATGTCCGGGATCTCCTGCTCCCATTGATGTATACCAACAACACCTGTCGGCAGCTAAGGGTTTCGATTTAAATATTATTTCATTCTAGAGAAGCTGCACGGACATCAATGGTATCTGTTCTTTCGGGAACAGATACCATCTTCATATACTTTTTAAGGATGTGAAATGGATTTATCACGTAGGTTCAGTTGTGGGTAAAACAGGTGGTAGACTTCGGTTTATTCACAGAATACTGGGGAAGTGCAATCAGTCTACAAAAGAGATTTGTTACAAATCACTTGTGCAACCCATCCCAGAATACTGCTTAAATATGTGTGACCCATACCAGATAGGACTAATAGGACTTATTGAACTATTCCGAGGAGGACAGCACAACTAGTCATACATTTGTTTAATCTGTGGGAGACTGTTACAGAAAGGAGACTGTCACAGAGATACTCTAGGAACTCAGTGGAAGACAGACCTGAACTATCCAGAATAAGTCTATTAACAAAGTTTCAAGAACTGACTTTAAATGATTACTGTAGGGATATACTCCGACCACTCTGTGTGTCGCTCACATTGGTATCATGAGTATAAGATTCGAATAATTACTGCACGCATAGAGGCATTCAAACAACCATTCTTCCCGCGCTCCATACGTGTATGTAACAGGAAGAAACCCTAGTAACATATAGAATGGGATGTAACCTCTGCCATGTACCTCACAGTGGTTTGCAGAGTATAGAAGTAGATGTAGATTCTTGGAACAAGTTATCTCTGAGGGAAATTAAGGCTGGTCTAACACCACCATATTTCTTTGTCAAAGTTGGTATGTCAAATATTTATGGTGTACTAGGGAACTTTGTCAAATCTCACCTATTCTCAAATACAAGGGTTGTAACTTAAATAGTGGCAACTATTTATTCACAACCGATACCAAAGAGTTACATGTTTGCACCTGTTACTGTCCTTCAAAGTAGTCACCAGCATTGTGTAGAATCTGTTGCCAGCGGTGTGGAAGGCATAGTATATCATTAGCAGAGCCTGTTCTGTTGATGGTGCGAATGGAGTGGTCTAAAGTTATGGTGATTGTCGTTTACAACTGTGATGGTGTTATCCTAACGCATTACATTCCTCCATGGCAGACTGTCAATGCACAGTATTACTGTTTTTGGAGCATCACCTGCAACCAGCTTTGTGAAAGAAGCGGTGACACTTTCTGTGCAATCCACCCATCATTGTGCATGACAATGCACAGGTGCATAAAGTGCAAGCTGTGGCTGCTCTGTTGGGTCAATGGGACTGAGAAGTACTGTACTATCCACCATACTCCCCGGACCGAAGTCCTTGTGACCTTGATTTGATTCCAAAGATGAGGGAACCACTTCATGGCATTGCTTCAGAACTGTTCCGGAGATTCGACAGGCAGTAGACCGCTCCATTCGCACCATCAACAGAAAAGGCTCTGCTAACGGTATACTATGCCTGCCACATCGCTGGTAACGGGTTCTACACAACGCTGGTGACTACTTTGAAGGACAGTAACAGGTGCAAACATGTAACTCTTTTGTATTTGTTGTAAATAATTAGTTGCATCTATTTAAGTTCCAACCCTCGTAAATATGATCAAATCTAGGTCCTTGCCGTAGATTTGTTTGTAAAAGTCGCTCATCTTTTGTCCACTGCAATGTGAAACGTAGTCGCTTGTAGTGCTAGCGTCGCTACAGCTATCTGACATCACTATAGTGTATTTGTAAACATCACTTAAAAGTTGGTGTGTTTCTCCAACTCTTTTTTAATAAATTTGCTTCGACTAGGGTGGGGGGTGAGTAAGGGACACAGCGCACACTTTTAATTGTGTGTTGATGGGTAGGTGGAATATGCTGCAGGTGACTTCCTATCCACAAGCACAGCAACAGCCATCCATCTTTACTTCTGGAAACATCCAGGCAGCTTTTTAGCAAGTGGAAACAGACAGGTGTCCATTCTACTTTGTCTATTTTTTAACTCTGGATGCCACAAGTTAAAAAGCGCACATGTAATAGTCCTTACAACGTGTAGTTAAGATACACGAGGACCTCTATGTTAATAGAATGCACCTACATTCCGAAGCGATATCACCTCACTGACTCCCATTTAAAAGCCCTGATGATTATTTTTTTTTTTTTTTAAATCTTAAAATGCCGTAACTGAAATTATAACAGAAACTATACATAACCTTTTTGTCGGGGTCCTTTGCAGTTCACTCAAATGAGATTTGGAAAGCCTCTCCAGCACTGTAAAACTGTGCAGTATTTCGCCTTCATAAGTACAAGCTCATAATTTTACCCTCTCAATAGAATGCAGGGGCCCTCTTTTCTGTTTTTCTGTGTGGCAGTTTTCTAAAATGAGCACCATTTCTCACTCGCCACTGTGAACCTTTTCCATTTTGGTGTTTACGGCAGATTAGATGAAGCTTTCTGCAGACCACAAAGGTGATAAGCGCAGTAAACTATCAAAGGGCTATGTAGGCTCCCAGACAATGGATGCTTCAGTTCTATCGAAGTATGTGCTAGCTAACGTTGGCTGCTCCTGGAGACAAGTGAATATCAACGGACTTCCTACAATTTTCTCCACCAGTATACTCTGTTCATCATAAGAAGAAACCTGATTTCAACATACACAAATGCGATGATTGGTCAAAAGCCGTAGCACACATAAACTGGTGTTACTATGCTCTCAAAACTAGGTCCTACGTATGTATTAGATATCTTATCACTAAGTTTCGTTAAATGAAATTTCAGGGGGACATGTATGTGAAATTCATTGAAATTTGACATTTTCTGTTTTCTGCTCCATAATGTACTTTGGACTTTCCTGAACATTTGGTATGTAATACATTAAAATCAGACAGTTGTGAGACCTTTAAATAATATTCTGAGTGTTGACTTGGGACTGTCAAATTTCGCGACTACGCAATACTGCCACAGTTGAGCAGTCATTGGGAATTACACAGTCTAGAAGGCTATGAATTGCCTTTTGCCTACTGCTACATCTCAGAAGTTGGCATTGCGAATAAACCTAAAAACCAAACTGGGTAACACAAAACTGTCTAATGACAAAACAATGAAATGTGTGCTGGAAGACTAACAGACAAAGTAATTGATGAATTACAGGAATATTATGGGACGGTCATGAGAGATAACTGTTACTATTTAGAAAAGATGAAAAGAGCTGTGTAGAGCACTTTCTTTCATCGAATATCAACTGATGAAAAGCCATGTAATGCTTTGTGTCCACCTCCACCAAACACTTGGTGTAAATATAGGCAAGCTGAATTTTCTGGCACCCTGCATGAATTTACACGTAAACATTCTCCTCCTTTGGCAGTAATGGAGGCAATCAAATCTATTTACAGAGATTTGGCAAATCCTGAGCTACTAAAGAAGTGTTTACATCGGAAGACCCAGAATGTGAATGAGTCCTTCAATAATGTTGTGTGGTGCCGTGTGCCTAAAAATGTATTTGTTGGCCTTATGAATCTAAAGTTAGTAGTGTCTGATGTAATAACTTTTAATAGTGGGAACTGTAAAAGACTTACGGTTCTGGATAAGTTAGGGGTAAGATTTGGACAGAACACAGCTAAAGGACTTCAGGAACTGGATGAGCTTCGTGTATGTGAAGCAGAGTTAGCTGTTCAGCAAATGACAAAAGAAGCAAGAAAGAAAAGGAGTCAGCAAGCACTGGACTGTTATGACACTGAAGAAGATACAGACTATGGGCCAGGGCAGTTCTAACACATAAAAGATGTAGAAATGTCTGTCTGACAATTTGTAATAAAAAAAAGTTTTGAACCTCATTATCTCTGAACTACATGTTTTGCAATAAATGGCCCTTTCCTAAAAAAAAAAGTACTGATGGTAGAGACATGGAATTTTTACAGCATGCGAAGTGTGAGATTCAACACACATGGAACTAGAATAATTAAAATATCCTTAGCTGTTTTGTTTTTATGTTCACTTATTTACAAAATTCTGTCAAAAAATTGAGTGTTAAGAAAAAGAAAAAAAAAGCATGCCCCGCAATACAATTTTAGTAATAATTCTAGTTCAGTGTATAGAAAGGTGCATTCAATAATTATGGAAAACTGTAAGTTGGTGTTTTAAAAAGTTTCCAAGATAATGGGTCACAAAATTCGAAAATTTAACATTGGCGGCATAGGACATACAATCCCCATGAAGATGTTCCATAGCCCGCGTCACGTAAGACGATGCTTCCGCGCACATAGAGGCGGAGCAGCGAAGGGATAAGAACTGCGCATTCGCGGTAGCCAAGAGCGGGCCAACAGTCCACCATGCCGAATTGCATTGCTGCGGACAACATTCAGGCTCATTCGCCTACGGTACATCATATTACACATTCAAATCTAAGAGGGAAATAGTAAATATCAAAACAAATTTCGATCATTCGTCATGAGAGAAATATTACTTCACGTCTTGACGACGTTGCATTCACTGCTCCACAGATTTACTCCGCGTGACATCGGGAGGCGAGAACAGCAGACACATATTTGCGAAGACGTGAAGTACAATTTTTCTGAACATAAAAACTGTCTACCGACAAGATCATTGAAACTGCTTGCAATAATTATAATTTATTGTGATTTGAACTGTATTTTAAGTAAAAATTTAACACACAACAAAATTAACTCCAAGCACAAACCGAAATCAATTTGCTTGACAACTGCTTCTACGCAATAGAATTTTTAAATATGTGTATAAGGTGTATGTGTCGATGTGTTTGACTGTAGTTAAGTGCAATTACTGCGCATAAAAAAGAATTAGTGGTAGAAAAGACTAATGAAAAAACTATCGTAAAAATGGTCAGCGTAAACTAACTCGTTCGACATTGCAGTGAGAGACCGCATTTATAATCCATTCAACAAGCAAATAATTAACCATCACCTAGGAATAACTTCAGGGAATGATGACCGATAACATCGAAAACGACCGATATCTCGACAAGTAACAGTTACAATGAATGTTAACTCCATCTTCTGTCTGGAGTATCGGACTACGGCTGGTCAATATCCAATAATACAGTACCAATCGCCGCTATTTAGGTTTTATTTTTAGGCTACCAGTTTCGACGATACACTACGTCATCTTCAGGCCTGCTTCAATCGAGTAATGTCCGTGTTACAAAATACAGCAGCACTTTTAACTGGTCTCGTAAAAATCGTTACGAGACCAGTTAAAAGTGCTGTTGTATTTTATAACACGAAGGTTACTCGACTGAACCAGGCCGAAGATCACGTAATGTATCGTCGAAACTGCTAGCCTAAAAACAAAATCTAAATGACTGCGATTGGTATCGTTTTATTGTAACAGTTACTGGCATTTTAGGGCCTTATCCAATTCGTGCCATGAAAATGGCAGGGGTTTACATGTGGGAATATCGGACTTTTGACGAATTTATCCAGCTGCATTCTCTCGTGTTATTAGAGCATTCAACATCGTGGCAGAAGCATAATTCAAAGGATACAAAGTCCTAATCAAAAAGGCTAGAAAGGTCTCATTATTATGTACGCAACTGATACCTTGACAAACACATTTTTTAAACCACGAGCCTTTAAAACTAAGAAATATTATTACTTTGTTCCAAAGTCTACATCGCTGTAAATTTACTGTGATAGTTTCAAGTCTTATCCTTTGCCCAAATTAATTACATAGGTCTACATTGATAGTGATACGTGGGTAAACACAGAACTAAGAGACCCCATTCACATTCAAGGAAGTCAAGTTTGTAAGTTCTGTAACGTAACTTGTATAAATTAACGAGTTGCAGGAGATCGGCACGAGTCTGTTCTTAAATTTTATTTTGAAGCCAGGGAAATATATCCGCTTTTCAGGTGTTTATACTTGGTGTTTTCTCTGTAACAGTTGAATTATAACGCAGTGGCCGACTTCGAAGCGAGGTATGACAAGAATTGTGAATCACGCTATGAAACCGATTGTTCATTTCCGAACGGTAATCACTGATGTTTTTCTTACTCGCAAATACACGTTTACTCTCAGAAACAAGATACTTCACTACATGATTCACTGCCGTTTTCACTAGTAAAATCCACACTGCATTGAACATCCTAAGGCAGTTCGTCGCAGTTTGAGTCCTGTTAGGTTAGGTTAAAACAAAACCAGACGAAGAGTCAGCATGCAGAATAATTATCCGAGAACCTATTCCTATGAAAACTTTAAAACCGTCACTACCATCACTCATTTTCCAGCAGATCTTCCTGGAATGATTCTAATTGACACATGGTTCATCAAGGCAATACACTGTTGAACTACCTCCTATCGTGAATCTTTACGTGAGATGTAGTTCGTGCTGCACCTATGTCACTTCTTTGAACTAAAAACTGTATATCAGGGACCAACGTCTTTTAAAGTTCTTTACATTGACGAAGCGCTTACCATTGAAGCTAATTTTGTCCTGCATAACTGTAACACGTTTTAGTGATGTCGGGCATTCATCTTTCACGTGGAGCACTTTAAAACATCCATTTGTGAGGTTCCTTGCGATTTCGATGCTTTCCAGGCGACACGAAACCAACTTTATCTGCGGTTCCTACAGCTCTGACACTTTCGTTTACAATTCTCTTTATAATTCTCTTTCCCGCACCACATGGTTCTGGAGTGCGTTCTTGTGTCTTCAAATGTCAACAATAGGACACTAGCTTTCAAATTCACGTTTGAAAAAGTTATAAATGCGCTTAATAATACCCCTCGCCTGCTTGTGAAGCACTTCACATTTATTTCCGTCACCTGGCTCTGAAGAATACAAAAACACTGACAGTTGAATGGATAATTCGGCTGTCGCGAAATACGGCAACAGTGCAGCATGTAGGAGGAAGGTTTTAGCTGCTACCCGCCCGAAAAGAGAATGAATCTGCCAGTGGCTAGTGGAGGGGGATGCATAGAACGGCTGAAAATTGGGCCGCGTTCCAAGATGACACGGACTCTTTTTTTAAATACATTAACAGCCATCTACGTTTTTCCTAACCACGCTTTACCTATGTAGTTTTTATTTCAAAAATAGTGTATAGTCATAGTCTCTGTGCTGTTTTGCTCCGATTGTCGCGCTGTTATACGCAGCATAATGAAACACGCGAGTGGAACGCAGTTAAAAAGTGCCGAGAAATATGTTGTTCTTAATGATTTTCATAAATTTACAGAAAAAAAACCGGCGTTGAAGTTTTACGAGGGCTGTATGTGATACCGTTGAGATTCAAGTGCGCACTGAATGCGTAGCGGAATCGGGAACGAAGTGGATTGAGACTCTGGTGTAGTTCATGGATCGCTGGTACGAGTCTCGCGTTGGTCGTCATTTTTCGTTCAATTTGGAATACCTACATGTCCTAATTTTAAAATTCATCATCGTTTTTTTTTATGAATAATGGACGTCTTCTTGATTCTAATAACATGTGGGCCGCGAAATTCCTGTTTTCACTCCAAATATAAATTCTTAATTATCGATATTTAAAGAAAGATTCTTATTAGAGGCTGCTTAAATGAAGAAAACATAATTTCATTTTTAGGACAAAAATTAAAGTCCAGATACTCATTATTTGGAATATGCTCATTATTTTACACCACATATGTAGTTTTCACACGAACCAGAGTGATAAGTGTCGTAGAAACATGAAACATCGTTTTCACAACTTCGTGCACACTGTACAACTTGTGTATTTTTACATTTGCCACTATACCTTTACAATATGAACTGATCGGGGGCCAGCTTATGGGATTTGTCGCGAGAAATAACACTACTATTAAGCTGCCAGACGTACTGGAACTAACGCACGCAGCTTTTTCACACGTTGCGGCATAACGCTGGCGGGATGCAGAACGGCACGTCATAAAAGAAGAGGAGGAATTGTGGCGCCTTGGTGGCTTCGTAGATTTTGATGTTGATCGACTTTATATTAGCGTTAGCAGATGGCGGTTCCAGAACTGAAATTTATTTCTCTGATTTGGATAAGGAAGGAGCTGAGAAATTACCAGACGACTGACTGTAATTAATACCTTCAGTGACTTCAGTATTCAACAATATAGTGAAATCCCTTCGCTGCATCACACATAGGCCTAGCTCGCTCAGAAAAATTACCCTGTGTTTAAGTTAGGAATTTTCATCACTCTTGTTTGTAATTAGAATACTATGCGCATTTTATGCTTTCCGCCAGGTTACGTAAGAAGCGTGCGGTAGTGCTGGAGTTTTACTGAATATTATTGCATTCTTTTTAAAAATTAAATTACGTTCGAAGCTATATTGTTTCTCTGCTCGTTTTGTTTTACGTCTGAACTGGAAGTGCACACAGCATTGCAGGACCGAGCGAGGTGGCGCAGTGGTTAGCACTCGCACTCGCACGACGGTTGAATCCCGCGTCCGGCCATCCTGATTTAGTTTTTCGGTAATCTCCCTAAATCGCTCCACGCAAATGCCTGGATTGTTTCTTTGAAAGGGTACGGCCGACTTCCTTCCCTAATCCGATGAGATCGATGACCTCGCTGTCTAGTCTCCTCCCCCTCAACAATCCATCATTGTAGATTAGTTGAACCAATTGGCTGGCCAGCGGTATCCTAGTTAAATGCGCAGGTAAAGCTGTTGTTCCGCATGATCGCTCAGTCTATATGCGTGTAACAGCACAAAACTCGTTATGGTCGTACTTGACTGTATTGGCTGGGCACAGCTTGGCTTTCGCCCCACGTGAAACGAAATCCAATGAGATTCAAGGAAACGCGGAAAACACGTGGTGTAAAGATAGATCTCCGTAAACGATTAACCATTTTGTCGAATTAAGTATGCTTGCCAAATATTTGACCGTGTGCGGTGCTGTTTGACGTGTTTGTCAAGCATAGATCGTATTTTGATTGACTGAAAGTTTGACAAGATACCGTAGCGAACGTTATTTATGACGATGTTTCGCCGCAAATGTTTAGTGAAAAATTGTTTTATTACAATTTATCTCATTATATCGTGAATTTCCCCAACCATGGAAACTGCGGTCAGAACCATGGAAACTGCGGTCAGGTATGAAAACAAAATAGCACTGAAAATTATCAAGATGTTAGAGAAATAGCATCTTTCCAAGCCATATATTACGCGTGAACAGGTTATGAACAAAATCAATATTTTACGCGTGCAGTTACGTACAAGCGGAAGTGAAATGAAATAAAACAAATTTAAGTTCTCCGGCTCTTCTGAGGATGATGTGGGCAATATGTTCCTGCGTTGTGGTATTTTAATGAACTGTCTTAGAGAAACAAGTAGAAGAGAATACATTTTCGCATACTTGTCTTCTTTTTCAATGTGAGGGCGAGGTAACGGTAAACAAGTTATTGAACGATACGCTGCCCATCCGCAGAAAGTTGATGTAATCAACGGGTTCTGACGATTATACTTACTTTAGGAGATATTCATTGGCGAATATCTCATTTTAAGCTATTCCCTGGACCAGTGTCTGGTTTTCTTCTTCTTCTTCTTCTTCAAACACAGTGCCAAAAGTCAAATACGGACAGCGTCTGCTTCAAAGTGAAGTTAAACCGACAGACAAACGTTCTTTGAACATTTGCGGGCTTGCGTGTCAAATCCATGTCTACGTAAGAGCAATTTTATCAAACACGTTTGATCGTTTACGGGGGCCTTAATGTTTACATTGGTTTTTAAGATGAACATAGTGTATTAACACTAACGCTGTAGTAAACCGTAGTACGAACAATATCCCGTCATATAGTATATGTATTTATAATCTATGGTTTCCTTGTCGTGTACAATATGAAACAGCATCGGAGGGAGTTTTATTAATCGAGATTTATCCTACCCGCGGTTTAAACGGATCCGCTAACTAGTTGCAGTGTGAGCTACTGCAGAGCTCTGAAAACATCACTTTAACAGAAATAAGGGAAAATTTATCGTCACGAACACTTCTTTTCTCTGTATATTGTCAAACGTTTCGCATTTCCTAGTGTCAGTAGGAGAAGTCTGTGTGATTAAATTTTCCTTATTTTAGTAACGATCAAGTTTCCAGAATGATAGCAACATCTTATTCGTCTAGTTTATCACAACAATGTTCCTTTCATCCACGCGAAATTGGGAATCATTACAGGGTGTCATGTGCAAGAAAACTTAAACAACGATCATAACTGACAGTACCCATCCTTTTTATGTTAAAAATAATACTAATACCGTTATCGCATTATGTTAAAAAACATAAAACAAATATAAAGTTGTGTATCCATGATAGTTATGTGTAATAATGACCTGCAGACAGTGAAAACTGTATTATTATTAGGGTTTTTGTAGATAATAGTGTAAATACTTCGACATTGCAGAAAAATAAGATGTGGCACTGTCTTTGTACAGTGTGGTGAAAGACCTTTCTGTGTACTGAAGCTGAAGGTTCTTTTCCAGGGAAAACAAATCGGTGATGTCTGCCGAGGCTGAAAATGCAGATGAGGATTCAGCTGCAGAAAGGTTTGTTGTACCTATACAAGGAATTAATTCTGTGAGGAGCAATTTTTCCCACTTCAATCAGGTCTTGCATCTTCACTCAGCTGGAAGGATGGAGCAAACCAAGCTTACTCATTCTTCAAAAGACAATATTTGAGGAGTTCTTACTAATTTATCTTGTCGTTGTGTTCACGTTGTGTCCTTGAGTGAATAAAATAATTGTTCAGTGAAAAGTATTTCTTTGTGAACACCTTCTTTTAAAGGTGACAGCTATTTTTGCTTATGTCTTAAAAGATTGAAAAGCTATTTATCCTGATCCTTGATTAAGCTCTCAGCAGAAAATGGCATGTGATTAGAGGGTATGTATACGACTTGAAACTGACAGAATCACTAGTCATCATACATTTTTTGTGAATGCTAGATTTTGCTCAATATAGGGACCAAGACATGCTCTGCAAACAGTATTTCCCCAGATTTGTGTATCACATAGTGGAAGATTTCTTGGTATTAAGAAATATTTACCGTGTTCCTTCATTCCTATAAATAAATAAAAAATTGGTTACATAAGAAATGAAGTATGGTATGACAGTATTTCTCTGTTGCGTGAATTTAATTTCTGTTATGTAAAAAATAATAATATATTGCTGATGTTTTTCTATTAAGACAATGAACTTGGCTAAATTTTCAGTCTTGTGAGTTAAAAGAAAGTTCTTTGATTAACAATCAATAAAATATATTATTTGCTGTCACAGAAAACTGCCAGAGTGTGGCACTTGAAGATGGCACAACTGCATACATTACTCTCCCAGAACATTTATTGGCAAGTATAGATGATGAATCAACCAAAAAACATTCTCAACAAAATCTACAGAAGGCATACCAAGAGGAGCAAGAACAAACGGAAATACAAATCACGCCAGTAGAAGAGGCACGGCCTAAATGCTTCATGTGCACCCATGAAGGCTGTGGGAAGTTGTACACTACACTGCATCATCTCAGGGTTAGACACATTACTTTTTATATTTATTCTTTATATTCTTACAATAAAGTTAATGTAGAAATAATACATTTTTTGCCTGTTTAATATATTGCAACACATAATAACAAATATGTAGGCACATGCAAAGTTTTTTGGACTACAATTAATGTGTTAATATATTATTTAAAAATACTTTTTTTGATAATGACCTACAGATAAAGTTCTAGTTAGGTACAGAATGTCCCTCAAAATGTCTCAAATTTGTATTTGTAAAAAGGTACATTGCCTCTGATGAGAAATGCAACTCATCACAGGTACCATTGTTGGGCTCTCCTGCAGAAATAGCTTTTTGCTCTGAAGGTCACAAGTTTGGGACTGGGGAAGGAAACTCGTGAAACACTTGATAGTTTGAAAGTGATTGCTGAACTTAGTCATTTGTGAACATTTGTTGTGGTAACATGGCATGCTGCACAGAGGAGGTGAAAGTGAGTGCTGCCTGGAAGGAATATCGCTAATGTTCGCTTCCAATGTAGGCAGCTCGTGCCTTGTGTGTGGCTGTTGGAATTTGTTGAAGTCAGTAGTAGCCAGTCGTGTGATAGTACAATGAGAAATAGACTAGTGAATATAATAATAATAATTCCCGTGGAGGCCCGGGAAAAGAATAGGCCTCCGGTATGTTCTGCCAGTCGTAAAAGGCGACGAAAAGAACAAACCACTAATAGGGCTGACCCCCCTTTTAGTGTGATTAGTTGGTTCAGGACAGAACTAATGAAGCCTCGGACAAGCGCCGTCATGGTCGGGAACGACGCTTGAACCCAATGCCCGCCCACAATGGTAACGACACTGCTAGCCAACTGGAAAATGATTCAAATCCAAATAGAGGTGTTTTGCAGGATATGCTTCCTGCAACCACCCTAGAAGGAAAACAAAGACAGAGGATGAGATGGTCAGATGAAGTTAATCGACACCTCATGTTCTGTTATTACCAAGCAACAAATCTAGGAACCAACACAACTGGATACAGGTCACAAGTATACACAACATTTATTACCAGATACCCAGAATTAAAATTTTTAACAGAACAACGACTAGCTGATCAGATCCGTGTAATAATCAAAAATAACAGGATACCCCAGTCAGAATTAGAAAACATCAAACAACAAGTACAACAAATACTGGAACAAAATAATGTGCACTCAGAAGATGAAGAAAATACAGTAATGGACTCAAACATCCCAGAGCAAACAAACAAAGATCAACACGCATCAATTGAACAGTCAGAGGAAAACGAAATCTTAAGACAGCCACCAGAACAAGCACAAATAGAACACGAAGTGACACACCTGTTGGATATAGAAGAAAAATTTCAGCTGACATATATAGAATACAAAGACACAAATACAGACATTAGATCATTCTTGCATAGACCGCCAAATAACCCACAAGTTGAAACAACAATAAAAACTATCAACACAATCATACACAACAAAATAAATGAAAACACAACTATGTAAGAGTTACAACTACTGGTTTATATAGGAGCACTCACTGCACTAAATATACACACTAGGCAGAGATCAGAACCAACCAACACACAGAAGAAACCCACAAAACCAGAACGGAACACAGGCTGCAGATCAGAATAGAAAAACTGAGAAAAGACATTGGACAGCCAACACAATTTATAAGAAATGAAATGTCAGAAAAAAAATGAAAAAGGTTAGGTAAAATCTCACAACAAGAAGTGATAGAGCAATTAGAAGAAAAGAAGCAGAAATTACAAGCATTGGCCAAACGACTTAGAAGATACAAAAAAAGTGAAAATAGAAGGAAACAAAACCAAACATTCAACACAAACCAAAAGAAATTTTACCAGACAATAGATAACACACACATTAAAATAGACAATCCACCAAACATAACAGACATGGAACACTTCTGTAGCAACATATGGTCAAACCCGGTACAACATAACAGGCATGCACGGTGGATACAAGCAGAAACAGATACGTACAGGATGATACCACAAATGCCTGAAGTGATAATTTTGCAACATGAAGTCACCCAAGCAATTAATTCTACTCACAATTGGAAAGCCCCTGGAGAAGATAAAATAGCAAATTTCTGGCTAAAGAAATTCACCTCAACACGTTCACATCTAACTAAATTATTTAACAGTTACATTGCAGACACATACACATTCCCTGATACACTTACACATGGAATAGCTTATCTGAAACCTAAATATCAAGCAGACACAGCAAACCCAACAAAATATTGTCCCATAACATGCCTACCAACAATATACAAAATATTAACTCCAGTCATTACACAGAAATTAATGACACATACAACACAGAACAAAATTATAAATGAAGAACAAAAAGGCTGTCGCAAAGGAGCACGAGGATGTAAAGAGCAACTGATAATAGATGCAGATGTGACATATCAAGCTAAAACTAAACAAAGGTCGCTACACTATGCATACATTGATTACCAAAAATTTTTGATAGTGTACACCAACTCATGATTACTACAAATATTGGAAATATACAAAGTAGATCCTAAATTGATACAGTTCCTAAACATAGTAATGAAAAATTGGAAAACCACACTTAATATCCAAACAAATTCAAATTATATCACATCACAGTCAATACAGATTAAGCGTGGAATATACCAAGGAGACTCATTAAGTCCTTTCTGATTCTGCCTTGCTCTGAACCCACTATCGAACATGCTGAATAATACAAATTATGGATACAATATTACTGGAACATACCCACACAAAATCACACATCTGCTATACATGGATGATCTAAAACTACTGGCAGCAACAAATCAACAACTCAACCAATTACTAAAGATAACAGAAGTATTCAGCAATGATATAAATATGGCTTTTGGAACAGACAAATGTAAGAAAAATAGCACAGTCAAGGGAAAACACACTAAACAAGAAGATTACATATTGGATAACCACAGCGACTGCATAGAAGCGATGGAAAAAACAGATGCCTATAAATATCTAGGATACAGACAAAAATAGGAATAGATAATACAAATATTAAAGAAGAACTAAAAGAAAAATATAGGCAAAGACTAACAAAAATACTGAAAACAGAATTGACAACAAGAAACAAGAGAAAAGCTATAAATACTTATGCTATACCAATATTGACCTACTCATTTGGAGTAGTGAAATGGAGTAACGCAGACCTAGAAGCACTCAATACACTTACACGATCACAATGCCACAAATATAGAATACATCACATACATTCAGCAACTGAAAGATTCACATTAAGCAGAAACGAAGGAGGAAAGGTATTTATCAACATAAAAAACCTGCATTATGGACAGGTAGACAATTCAAGAAAATTCTTTATAGAACGAGCAGAAACTAGCAAAATACACAAAGCAATCACTCATATAAATACATCAGCTACACCACTGCAATTTCATAACCACTTCTACAACCCTTTAGATCACATAACATCAACAGATACGAAGAAAGTAAATTGGAAAAAGAAAACACTACATGGCAAGCACCCGTATCATCTAACACAACCACACGTCGATCAAGACGCATCCAACACATGGCTAAGAAAAGGCAATATATACAGTGAGACGGAAGGATTCATGATTGCAATACAGGATCAAACAATAAACACCAGATATTACAGCAAGCATATTATTAAAGATCCCAATACCACAACAGATAAATGCAGACTTTGCAAACAACAAATGGAAACAGTAGATCACATCACAAGTGGATGTACAATACTAGCAAATACAGAATACCCCAGAAGACATGACAATGTAGCAAAAATAATACATCAACAGCTTGCCTTACAACATAAACTTATAAAACAACACATTCCCACATACAAGTATGCACCACAAATTGTACTGTAGAATGATGAATACAAATTATACTGGAACAGAACCATTATAACAGATAAAACAACAACACATAACAAACCTGACATCATACTCATCAATAAAAAGAAGAAATTAACACAACTAATCGAAATATCCATACCCAATACAGCAAATATACAAAAGAAAACAGGAGAAAAAATTGAAAAATACATCCAACTGGCTGAGGAAGTCAAGGGCATGTGGCATCAGGATAAAGTTGACATTATACCAATTATACTATAACTACAGGAGGCATACCACACAATATCCACCAGTACATCAACGCAATACAGCTACATCCAAATGTATGTATACAACTACAGAAATCTGTAATTATTGACACTTGTTCAATTACCCGAAAGTTCCTAAATGCAATGTAACATACCGTACAGTTAAAAGGAAGTCACGCTTGATCAATGTCTGCGTCACCTTCTATTTTTAACCAGACATAACGTCTGAGACAAGAAAGAAATAATAATAATAATAAGATGAACCCCGTGGAGGCCTGGGAAAAGAATAGGCCTCCGGTATGTTCTGCCAGTCGTAAAAGGCGGCGAAAAGAACAAACCACTAATAGGGCTAACCCCCCTTTTAGTGTGATTAGTTGGTTCAGGACAGAACTAATGAAGCCTCGGACAAGCGCTGTCATGGTCGAGGACGACGCTTGAACCCTATGCCCGTCCGCAATGGTAACGACACTGCTAGCCACACGGAAAATGATTTAAATCCAAATAGAGGTGTTTTGCAGGATATGCTTCCTGCAACCACCCTAGAAGGAAAACAAAGACAGAGGATGAGATGGTCAGATGAAGTTAATCGACACCTCATGTTCTGTTATTACCAAGCAACAAATCTAGGAACCAACACAACTGGATACAGGTCACAAGTATACACAACATTTATTACCAGATACCCAGAATTAAAATTTTTAACAGAACAACGACTAGCTGATCAGATCCGTGTAATAATCAAAAATAACAGGATACCCCAGTCAGAATTAGAAAACATCAAACAACAAGTACAACAAATACTGGAACAAAATAATGTGCAATCAGAAGAAGAAGAAAATACAGTAATGGACTCAAACATCCCAGAGCAAACAAACAAAGAACAACACGCATCAATTAAACAGTCAGAGGAAAACGAAATTTTAAGACAGCCACCAGAACAAGCACAAATAGAACACAAAGTGACACACATGTTAGATATAGAAGAAAAATTTCAGCTGACATATATAGAAAACAAAGACACAAATACAGACATTAGACCATTCTTGCATAGACCGCCAAATAACCCACAAGTTGAAACAACAATAAAACTATCAACACAATCATACACAACAAAATAAATGAAAACACAACTATGTAAGAGTTACAACTACTGGTTTATATAGGAGCACTCACTGCACTAAATATACACACTAGGCAGAGATCAGAACCAACCAACACACAGAAGAAACCCACAAAACCAGAACGGAACACAGGCTACAGATCAGAATAGAAAAACTGAGAAAAGACATTGGACAGCTAACACAATTTATAAGAAATGAAATATCAGACAAAAAACGAAAAAGGTTAGGTAAAATCTCCCAACAAGAAGTGATAAAACAATTAGATGAAAAGAAGCAGAAATAGAAGCATTGGCCAAACGCCTAAGAGGATACAAAAAAAGTGAAAATAGAAGGAAACAAAACCAAACATTCAACACAAACGAAAAGAGATTTTACCAGACAATAGATAACATACACATTAAAATAGACAATCCACCAAACATAACAGACATGGAACACTTCTGGAGCAACATGTGGTCAAACCCGGTACAACATAAGAGACATGCACGCTGGATACAAGCAGAAACAGACACATACAAGATGATACCACAAATGCCTGAAGTGATAATTCTGCAACATGATGTCACCCGAGCAATTAATTCTACGCACAATTGGAAAGCCCCTGGAGAAGATAAAATAGCAAATTTCTGGCTAAAGAAGTTCACCTCAACGCATTCACATCTAACTAAATTATTTAACAGTTACATTGCAGGCCCATACACATTCCCTGATACACTTACACATGGAATAACTTATCTGAAACCTAAAGACCAAGCAGACGCAGCAAACCCAACAAAATATTGTCCCATAACATGCCAACCAACAATATACAAAATATTAACTTCAATCATTACACAGAAATTAATGACACATACCACACAGAACAAAATTATAAATGAAGAACAAAATGGCTGTTTCAAAGGAGCACGAGGATGTAAAGAGCAACTGATAATAGATGCAGAGGTGACATGTCAAGCTAAAACTAAACAAAGGTCGCTACACTACGCATACATTGATTACCAAAAAGCTTTTGATAGTGTGCCCAACTCATGGTTACTACAAATATTGGAAATATGCAAAGTAGATCCTAAATTGATACAGTTCCTAAACATAGTAATGAAAAATTGGAAAACCACACTTAATATCCAGACAAATTCAAATAATATCACATCACAGCCAATACAGATTAAGTGTGGAATATACCAAGGAGACTCATTAAGTCCTTTCTGATTCTGCCTTGCTCTGAACCCACTATCCAACATGCTAAATAATACAAATTATGGATACAATATTACTGGAACATACCCACACAAAATCACACATTTGCTGTACATGGATGATCTAAAACTACTGGCAGCAACAAATCAACAACTCAACCAATTACTAAAGATAACAGAAGTATTCAGCAATGATATAAATATGGCTTTTGGAACAGACAAATGTAAGAAAAATAGCATAGTCAAGGGAAAACACACTAAACAAGAAGATTACATACCGGATAACCACAGCAACTGCATAGAAGTGATGGAAAAAACAGATGCCTATAAATATCTAGGATACAGACAAAAAATAGGAATAGATAATACAAATATTAAAGAACAACTAAAAGAAAAATATAGACAAAGACTAACAAAAATACTGAAAACAGAATTGACAGCAAGAAACAAGAGAAAAGCTATAAATACCTATGCTATACCAATATTGACCTACTCATTTGGAGTAGTGAAATGGAGTAACACAGGCCTAGAAGCACTCAATACACTTACACGATCACAATGCCACAAATATAGAATACATCACATACATTCAGCAACAGAAAGATTCACATGAAGCAGAAAGGAAGGAAGAAGGGGATTTATCGACATAAAAAACCTACATTATGGACAGGTAGACAATTTAAGAAAATTCTTTATAGAACGAGCAGAAACTAGCAAAATACACGAAGCAATCACTCATATAAATATATCGGCTACACCACTACAATTTCATAACCACCTCTACAACCCTTTAGATCACATTACATCAACAGACACGAAGAAAGTAAATTGGAAAAAGAAAACACTGCGTGGCAAGCACCGGTATCATCTAACACAGCCACACATCGATCAAGACGCATCTGACACATGGCTAAGAAAAGGCAATATATACAGTGAGATGGAAGGATTCATGATTGCAATACAGGATCAAACAATAAACACCAGATATTACAGCAGGCGTATTATTAAAGGTCCCAATACCACAACAGATAAATGCAGACTTTGCAAACAACAAATGGAAACAGTAGATCACATCACAAGCGGATGTACAATACTAGCAAATACAGAATACCCCAGAAGACATGACAATGTAGCAAAAATAATACATCAACAGCTTGCCTTACAACATAAACTTATAAAACAACACATTCCCACATACAAGTATGCACCACAAAATGTACTGTAGAATGATGAATACAAATTATACTGGAACAGAACCATTATAACAGATAAAACAACAACACATAACAAACCTGACATCATACTCATCAATAAAAAGAAGAAATTAACACAACTAATCGAAATATCCATACCCAATACAGCAAATATACAAAAGAAAACAGGAGAAAAAATTGAAAAATACATCCAACTGGCTGAGGAAGTCAAGGGCATGTGGCATCAGGATAAAGTTGACATTATACCAATTATACTATAACTACAGGAGGCATACCACACAATATCCACCAGTACATCAACGCAATACAGCTACATCCAAATGTATGTATACAACTACAGAAATCTTTAATTATTGATACATGTTCAATTACCCGAAAGTTCCTAAATGCAATGTAACATATACCGTACAGTTAAAAGGAAGTCACGCTTGATCACGGTCCACCTCACTTTCCATCTTTGACCAGACATAACGTCTGAGAAAAGAAAGAATAATAAAAACAATATTTTACAGAACATAGGAATTGATTATATTTATTTTTGATATGCAAAGAGTCAGAATAACTTTTACTGATCTGGTTATTGTGAATTTTAAGCTTGCGTACTGATGGTCACAATTCTTTTATTATTCAAAATACCAAGATTTTTGACAGGCTGGCCTGTAATGAAGCTTGAGACCTATATAGGTTGGAATGTAACCCATTTTGGTTGAGTAGGAAAGTAGATGAATTTGAAAGCAGAAAACCTGATTGTGGTGATGGATTGAGCTGTAGCTTAGCCTCAGGTCTAGGTTAGGTTGGAGTGTAATAATTTGCATTGAAGGAGCCAATGAATCTCAATGTGAAAATAATAGATTGATGTGTAGCGTAGCTCATGATACACATTTGTCATTGCAATAACCTACTTGTATGTCTTATTTCCAATTTTCCTGAAGAATGAAAACTGTGGTTAAGTTCCAGTCTTACAGTAGAAAATACTAGCTAATTTTATTTAGAAACCATAGGAAATTATGAGCAAGAATCTCATTGGCTACCTACATGTCATTCATGATTCATTGTGTCGACTTCCCAGGATTCATTCAGTGAACCTTTACCAACAGCAGCAGCAATGCAAAAGCTGCCAACACCGGAAGTGCACTTCTACTGGAATAAGCCAAAGCTCCATATTTCAAAGAGTGAAGCTCGAAGTAATGATGTCATTACTATTATTGCACTTAAAGATTTACACCTAATATTTGACAGTGTATTTGCTAGTGATCATTTTTTTCTGACAGAATTTAATATTTTCTGTTATTTGTTTGACAGTAATTACTGCTTCGTTGCATAGATACTGTGACTGATTGAGTATGTGTGCCAGAAACGAATGTGGCCAGACATAGGGCACAATACATTTGGTCATGCCAGTTCGACAACACATGCCAAGTGTAAGAATATAGAATGCTGCAGAAACTTTAAGATATTGGTAGTTACATATACAGAGACATATCAGGTGGAATAGGTCATCAACATTTTAGGATTCTTGCCACGGCTCCAGGCGTGCTCATTTGGGTATCTGTGGCTGTGTGTGTGTGAATGTGTGTATATCCACTATTGAAAGAGCAAGAGCTCAAAAGCTAGTGTAAATACTCTTTTCTGATGTGTGTTTCTATGTGAATCACACCAGTCATCTATAGGTTAGTGGTTGCCTTTCCTTCATTTTATGTAACATTTCAAGACAATTATTTTTGTTTGTACTTATAAACTTAATTGTACTAAGTATATAAAAACTGCTTTAAAAAGGCTTTTTACAACCTTCTTAAGTGCCAATCTGTCTGGGCTTAGAGTCGGATGGAGCTGGGAATGATCCATATGCCTTATGCATCTAAGGGATGAAAATAGTGTAAAATAAAATCAAAACCATAACTACACTACACACAGTATTCCAATGAAAAAAAAAAATGAAATGTCATGCGACTAGGGCCTCCTGTCAAGTAGACATGTCACCTAGTGCAAGTTTTTTTAGTTGACGCCACTTCGATACCTTGCATGTTGATGGGGTGATATGATGATGCAGGCAACACAACACCCAGTCCCAGAGCAGAGAAAAGTTCCAACCCAGCCGAGAAACGAACCCGAGCCCATTTGCATGGGATTCTGCCACACTACCAGTCAACTATCAAGGCAGACAGTATTCCAATTGCTGATACTGGGAGGACAAGTGAGCCATCCAGCATCAGGATTTGTACACCCGTTGTCAGTAGAAGCACCTCGAGGAGACGCAGCTTTGGGAGGCGGTGCAGAGAAACATGGTAGCACTCCTTTTGTTAAATGAACTGCAACAGAACACTGACACTGAGCACAGGCTAAGAATTCTGCAGTTCATACATACCTCAGTGAAACGCAGTAGTTAATGATGTGAGCCACGTGGTGTTGTGCAGGCAAGCTGCTGAGAGCATGGCCAGGGGTATTGCCTCGTCGGAGCGGAACAAGAGCCTGCTCGAGTGACGCTGCGGTATGCCTCATGTCTGGAATGCGTGGCCGTCTTAAATTCTCCCTCCAGCGGACGTGACCAGTGAAGATATTGGGGGGGCGGGGCTGGTTTCCAGTCAGTGCAGTTCGTCAGCTGTTGCTACAGATAGAGGCGATTGAAGTAGTTTCCACGGTTCCTTGGGGCCCTGCCTGGTCAGACTGTACATTCCATTTTTTGTGAAATGAAAGTGCATCATTGGACCAATCCTGAAACATATTCAGTAGTTGGGTAACAGTAAAAAATATTAATACTAAACCCATTTAACAATATTAAGACTAAACCCATTATAGGATGGATGTACTTATGATGTATGATCAGCAAAAGTGAAAGTTAGTAACAGGACACATCCATGGGCAGTTTCAGCCAAACCTATGACACACATGACATTCTGGGACAAAAGGCTGTGGGGATGGGACAAACATTGTGTCTTAGTGAGTAGGAGAGGGAGTAGGCGAGTAAAAAATAAACATTTCTCTGTATGTGCTGGAGTATTTTCAACCAAACTTGGTACAAGCAACTTATGAAGTGGGACTTTGGGAGTGAGGCATGCAAAAGAGTAGCTGGAAGTGGTCTGGGAAAAATATGTAAAAAGAAGCATAAGTCTAGAAAGAACACCAGGAGAATTTTTTACTTCACATATGAACTGGAATTTCAGTCTGGGAACAACCCTCCAGGCTTATACATGTCTCTGTAGTATCCTTTCTTCCAGGGGTGCTAGTCCCACTAGGCTGCAGGAGAACTTCCAGCTACTCTTCTGCATGCCTCATTCCCACAATCCCACTTTATAAGTTGCGTGTACCAAGTTTGGTTGAAAATACTCCAGCGAATACAGAGAAATGTTTATTTTTTACATGCCACGTAGGAGACAAAATACTGGCAGAAGTAAAAACTGTGAAGGTGGGTCATCTGTCATAGTTGGAGAGCTTACTTGATGGAGCACTTGCCTGGAAAAGGCGAAGGACTCAGGTTTGAGCTCTGGTGCAGCACACAGTTTTAATCTGCCAGGAAGTTTCAGATATGACTTTCTAACTCAGAATAAGATCCTGGCGGTGCACCACACGTAGCATCTAAAAGTTGACAGAGTTTAGTTCAACATTTTTGCACGTTCTGTGGATTATATTTGTGACAACTCACCATGTTGTGGAAAGCGTTAGTAGGTTCACAAATAAGGTACATTTTCTCTCTGTGAAAACATGCCGCTATTTGCAGAACTGGATTTTTTGTTTTAATCTTTATTATAGCTGTAAATTGTAGTAGCTGTGTTGAGGAATAACCAGAGCTCCAAAGCTTGTAGAAAGCACCAAAGCCGAAATAGTGTATGCACTGAAATCTAGCTAAATGAGTGAAGAACCTACAGAAAGCCCGGTGCCTTAGGGAGAATGCAATCAAAACTGAAATGCACAACACATTGGAACTATAGCAAAGGTGTTGTGTCATGCAAAGATGTCACTGACATTCACAAAGTGGAACTGAAAGCTGAGTGGGACAGAAAAGGCATTGTTGAATCCACATCATCATGAAAAGGGCACTTGTGCTGCCGCTGCTATTTCAAAGCCCATACCTCCTCCTAGAACTTCAAAAAAAGGCTGTGGTTGCTGCCATCAAGTGCAGCCACTAGCACAGCCACTGATGGGAGATGGAAAGTAAGCAGTCTGACGATGTCGACGTGGCTCTGATATTTCTCATTCCATGATGATGACATAGGGCAGTCAATCTCACCCCAAGATGCTGCCTCCACACACTACAGGCTCCCCTCCCTAGCAGAAAGACGGGGTAAAAATGCAATCTCCATTATAAATGGCTCCCATATTGCAATGGAACATTAATGGATTCAGGACACATGTGGAGGAACTGAAACTCCTTGCACAAGAAGGCCTCCTGTCCTTTGTTTGCGGGAAGTGTACTTTAAAGTGTCTGTTGATGCTGTACTATGGGGCTGTTCTTTTCATTGCAAGGCTGACGTAACGGGAGTAGGCCAAAGAGGGGTTGCTGTGTGTGTCAATAACACACTCAACTCCTCGGCTCTGTCCTTGGGTACTGACATGCAAGTTTCAGCTGTTGCAGTTCATGTAGGTCAGAAGATCAGTATCTGCTCCCTGTACTTATCTCCACAGGATGCAATGGACACTGAGGCTCTCACAGACCTTGTTGAAGAACTGCCCCAGCCATTTCTCTTACTGAGTGATTTCAGTGCCCATAGTGTGTTATGGGGCTTGAACCATACTTCGAGAACATCATGTCATCTCAGGAGCTGTGCATCCTCAACGAAAGTGGTCCCACTCATTTCTCAGCTGCTACTGTGTTATCCTCAGCCATCAACCTCTCTTTCTACTCGATGACCTTCATTCCAGAGTCCACATCCCACTATGGAGCCACCGACTGGATGGAGCATTACTCGAACAGAAGCCACTGAAATAGATAGTCAGCAGGGCTAATTGAATGCTGTTCAGCAAGCTGGTTGTGTTTGAACATCTCGACAGTGTCCAGGAATGGGTGGAGCACAGCACATGAGCAATCCATTATGCTGCTGACTTATTTATCCCAAAGTCCATAGGTCACTAGGAGGCAACCTGTATCTTGGTAGAACAATGAGTGCCGCTCAGCAATCGGGGACAGGTGTGCAGCTCTTCGACGGTTTCAATACTGCCCAACAGCAGACAACCTCAGCCTTCTGAGTCGCAAGAGTCAGTACTCAATGTGTAACTAAGGAGAGTAAGAAAAGGTCATAGCAAACGGTCCTGTACTCCATCAACTGTTCCACTTGTCCTACCAAAGTACAGGAAGCCATCAGGAGGATTTTCAGTAAGCACAGTCATTTCCAAATAGCAGCAGTGCTGAAACATGGGTGTTTCCAGACAATGCCTGGAAACACTGCTCAGACAATGGCAGAGCATTTTGGAATGACTACTGCCAATACCAGCCAGGATACGGCATTCATCCGTTACCAAGCGTCTGTAGAGAGAGGCAAGTTGGATTTCATATTCAATAATTCTGAGTCTTACAACTGCCCTTTCTCCACATGGGAGCTGGATTTGGCTTTGTCAGGGTCGCAAATCTGGTACTCCTTGCTTCAACATTTGCCAACAGCATCACAGGATATCCCCCTTGGCTGTTTTAATTTGATACGTCAGACAGGCCAGTTTCCCAACTTGTGGAGGGAGGTAGTTTTGATACCTTTCCTCAAACCAGGAAAGGACTGCACATGTCCCAGTAGCTACCAGTGTGTCACCTTAATGAGCTGTGTAGGATAGACCCTGGAGCAAGTGGTTAACCATCATTTAGTATGGTTGTTAAGAGAGCAGGCAACTCCTTAGCTGGTCTCAGTGTGGGTTCCGGAGATTTCGATATACTGTCGATAACGTGGTCCTGCTAGAGGTAGCTGTGCGGTAGGCTTTCCTACATAAACATCACTGTCTCAGTATATATCAGTTAGGCATACGACACTGCTTGGAGATTCAATATTCTTGTGCAACTCTGTCAATTGAGCTTTCATAGCCACCTACCCATCTTCATATAGTCTTTCCTATCTAAGAAATTTCTTAGGTCCTGTGTTGGTGACATGCTGTCGGATCGTTTTGAGCAAGGGAATGGTGTTCCTCAGGGCAGTATTTTAAGTGTTACCCCCTTTGCCATAGCTATAAACAATATCATGTCTGTGGTGAGGAGTCCTATTCAGTGCATGATTTTGGAGTTTTCTGTTCATCCTCTATAGTGTTGCAACTCATAATGCAGAGGTTGGAGGAGTGGGCTGCAAAGATGGGTTTTCAGTTTTCTGCAGATGAAAGTGTGTGTCTTCATTTTAATCATGCTCATTGTCTTTTTAATTTACCTGAATGGAATATGAGGGGCACCAATGCACGTTTTAAAGGCTCAGTGAAGTTTCGAGGCCCCATCTTTTACTGCAAGTTGTCGTAGTTCCCAGACCTGAAAGCCAGAACCCAGAAGGCACTGAATATCTAAATAGTCTTAGCCACAGGACTTGAGGAGCAGAAAAGGTGCATCTGCTTCAATTTTTTAGGGCTTTCATGTGATTGCAGCTTTACTATGGAAGCACAGTATATGGATCAGCAAGGCCCTCTTACCTTAAGATTATTGATGCTATCGACCATGAGGGTAATTAGGCTGGAAGCAAGTGTTTACAGGGCCAGTGCCATACCCAGTCTCTGTGCTGAGGCTGGAGTCACTTAGTGTGGAGCAAGTACAACCACAACTCCTGGGTTTTAACTGCCTGCCACCATGGTTACTACAGAGGCCAAGAGTGATTTTAGATGTAGTGCAGTACAGGAGAGACTGCATTCCTACATGTGTGTTTAATACATTGTTTGTGACATTTCAGCTGAGGTCTGAAGCAGAATTTACAGGATTGAGACTCCATTAGTTGCTCTGTTATTTTTCTCAGTTGTTTCCTCAAGATCCAACTGACCCAAGACTTTACTGTCTTCAGTGTGGAATTACATGTGATCTTGTAGGCACTATAGCAGATGAGACATGTTTAGAGTGCTAAATTCCTTGGCTATTCCCATTCCTTGAGTGTCTTTCACTCTCTATAATGCTTGTACCCAGCGGATAAAGTAGTGTAGAATATCCAAGATGCCCTCCCGTGATCATGAAGGCTGGGGAAGGAGGTGTCTTCCACCGGTGCCAGAGCACATGGGTATTGTACTTAACAAATGGGCGGATGTTGCAGCCAAGGAGATGTGTTATGATTCTCACTTAGTTCTGTGTGCCATCCTCCTGCATGTCCTCGCCTCACTGTCCAGGTCATGCATCACTGGTGAGAAGAATGGCTGGAAGTGACATATAACAAGCTGTGTCTTGTTAACTCCACAACACAGCCATGGCAGCAAAGCAGACAAAATGAGATCCTCCTTACTCGTCTTTGCATAGGCCACAGCCTTACGATGCATGGCTTCTTGCTCTGGCGAGAGAGCTCTCCAAATGTGTGATGTTTGACTTGTTCCCTGAAATTTTAGGGTGCCATTTTTTGTGTGTTCTCAGATTGGCTAGCTTAGACATGTTTTTGATGAGCGATGAGCCAGCCACATATTTCTGTGAATCACTCTTAGTTTTCCTTTAGTGTTTTTGTGTTTTAATTGACAGTTTTCGCATATCTCCCAATTGTGGTGGTGGTCCCCAGGTTGTGAGCTAGTGTGATTGAGCAAGTGATCATGGTTGAGACTAGGAGAAAGTGAGTGTGCCTTGTAGTTCTTCTGTCACATTTTCTATGTTCTAACAACATTTCTTTCCATTGATCTTCGTGTGTGTGGTGATAACCTCGAAGTTGAGTGCACCTAACCCACAAACACACAAACACTTGAAGTAGATAGTTGCTACGAGCTACCATAGGGAGAGGTTATACTCATCAATCTGAATAAATAAAAAGTTGGTTCCTTTTACTGACCCCTCGACCCGGATGTAGTTGGTGAAGGATTCAAGAAAAATTTGAGTGACATTTCAAATAGGTACCCAACTCTTGCAATTATAGTTGGGGTGACTTCAGCCTACCGTCAATATGTTAGTGAAAATTTGTGTTTAAAGCCACTGGTAGGCATAAAAATTGTCCAAAATTTTACTAAATGTATTCTCCGAAAATTATTTTGCACAGTTCAGGAGCCAACACGAAGTGTAAATGTTTGCAGTAACATACTAGCCTTCTTGACAACAAACAATCCTGACCAAATAGAGAGCATCATGACAGATACAGGGATTAGATGACTACAAGGTCATTGAAGTGAGACTGAATATAATAATATCCAAAACCACGAAAAAAATGCAAAATATAATATCTATTTAAAATAGCAAATAAAAATTCAGTTGGTGGCTCTTAAGAGACAGTCTCCATTCCTTCCAAACTAACAATGTAAACGTACACCAGGTGTGGGTTTAATTAAGAGAAATTGTAATGTATTGATGACAATTGAGGGATTCATACCCAGATCCTCCATTGTACACTAAACAGGTTAGGACTCTGTTGCAAAAGCAGCAAAAACGCCTGCTATTTAAAAGATTGCAAAAAGATTGCTATTGATATTTTACAGGAGCTTGAAATTTAGTGTGGACTTCAATGTGAGATGCTTTCAGTAATTTACACAGTGAAACTCTGTCTCAAAATTTGGCAGGAAATCTGAAGAGATTTTGGTCATATGTAAAGTAAACCAGTGACAATGCACAATCAATATCTTCACTATGTGATAGGAACAGCAATATTATTGTTGACACTGCAACTACAGTAGGCTTAATTAAAAGAGTGATCCAAAATTCCTTCACCAGTGAAGATACAGTAAAAATTTCGGAACTGAGATCAAGAACAGCTGCCAACAGTAGTCACTTAGAAGTGATAACCTTAATGTAGTGAAGTAACCTAAGTCATGTAATAAAGACAAATCTTCTGGTCCAGACTGTGGAGTATACTAATGTAAAAGCTCCATATTTAACAGTCATTTACAACCACTTGTCCGGTGAAAAATCTGTACCTAAGGATTGGAAATATGCATAGATCACACCTATACACAAGGGAAGAAATAGAAGTAATGTGCTGAATTATAGATCCGTACCACTGATGGCAATTTGCGGTAAGATTTTGGGTTGTATGCTGTGTTCAAACAATATGAAATACTTTGAATAAAATGCTCCATTGACACTTGGTTGGCATAGATCCAGAGAGTATCATTCTTGTGAACAGAACCAGCCCTTTATTGACACAAAGTAATGAGTGTTAGAGCCCGCCGGCTAACCGTGAGGTCTAACACGCTGCTTCCCGAGCAGGAAGGCATACTGGTCCCCGGCACGAATCTGCCCGGCAGATTAGTGTCGAATCCGGTGTGCCAGCCAACCTGTGGATGGTTTTTAAGGCAGTTTTCCATCTGTCTTGGCGAATGTAGGCTGTTTCCCCTTATTCCATCTCAGTTACATTGTGTCGGCGATTGTGTCTGGGTACCTGCGCAAACACCGTTTCCACGTATAAACACGCCACCATTACTCTGCCATGCAAACATTTGAGGTTACACTTTTCTGGTATGAAACGTTCCCGGAGGGGGGGTCAACTGGGGTCTGGACCACACAATAACCCTGAGTTCGGTGTGGGGTGGTGGTGGGGTGGATGGACTGCTGTGGCCTGCTGTGGCTTGTTGTGGAGTTGTGAACCACTGAGGGCTACAATGGGACAAAGCCTCTCTGTCATTTCTAGGTCCCCATTTAATACAATACAATACAATACAATGAGTGCTATTGACATGGAATCTCTAGTAGTTTTCATTTTTCTATATTTCTCAAAGGCTTTTGACACCATTTCTCATAAGCTGCGTCTAGTCAAACTGTGTGCCTCAATTGTGTGACTGGGTTTGTGATTTCGAAGTCATCGAGTGAAACAGAAGTGATATTTGGCATTTCCCGAGAAACTGTACTGGGCCCTCTGCTGTTTCTAATATATGTAAACGATTTGGGAGACTAATGTGAACAACTTTCTTGGGTTGCTTACAGTTGATCCTGTCACTTTACTGCCTAAGTATAGTTATAAGAATATCAATATGAAGTACAAAATTATATAGACAAGATGTCAGTATGGTGCGAAGAAAGACAATTGACTCCAAACAATAAAAATTGAAAGGACCCGCACATGAGTACTAAAAAGAATCAACTTTAGGTTTTACAATAAATAGGTTTTACAATAAATAGGTTTTACAATAAATAGGTTTTACAATAAATAGGTTTTACAATAAATAGGTTTTACAATAAATAGGTTTTACAATAAATAGGTTTACAATAAATAGGTTGTTGATTCAACTAAACACCTAGGAATTACAATAATGAACAACTTAAATTGGAACCAAACACTGTGTTTTATTGGCAGAATACTTGGAAGAAGTAACAAATCTACTAAAGAGATTGCCTACACTACGTTTGTCATCCTCTGGTAGAAAAACGCTTGTCGTCCTCTGGTAGAATATTGCCACATGGTATGGGATATTTACATGATACGATTGATGGAGGACATTGAAAAAGTCCAAAGAGGGGTAACTCATTTTGTATTAATGCAAAACAGGAGGGAGAGCGTCACGAATATGGTACACGAGCTGGGTTGGCAATCATTAGAACGAAGGCACTTTTAACTGCAGCGAGTTCTTTGTACAAAATTCCAATTTCCAACTTTCTACATCTACATCCACACAGATACTCTGCAAGTCACTGTGGGGTTTCCTGGCAGAGGGTACTCTGTACCACTACTAGTCATTTCCTTTGCTATTCCCCGCGCAAAAAGAGTGAGGGAAAAACAATTGTCTATATGCCTTCGTGGGAGCCCTAATTTCTTGTATATTATCTTCATGGTCCTTATGTGCAATGTATGTTGGTGATGGTAGAATTGTTTGGCAGTCAACTTCAAATGCCAGTCCTCTAAATACCCTCATTTCCCATTTGACTTCCCAAAGCATCTCCGTAACACTTACGTGTTGTTCGAACCTACTGGTAACAAATATAGCAGCCCACCTTTGAATTGTTTCGATGTGTTCCTTCAATCTGACCCTGTTCACATCCCAAACATTTGAGCAGTACTCAAGAATATGTCGCACCAGCGTCATATATGTGGTCTCCTTTACAGGTGAACCGTTCTTTCCTTAAATTCTCCCAGTAAACCAAAGTTGACCATTCACCTTTCCTGCCGCAGTTTTCACATGGTCGTTCCATTTCATATCACTTTGTAATGTTATGCCCAGATATTTAAATGACTTGACTGTGTCAAGTGGGACTCTAGTAATGCTATATCGGAAATTACAAGTTGCACTTCCTACCCACCCTCTCCTGTAAATGCAAAAATATTTTTTTGACTTCCATCTATATATGGAGGAATGACCCCATAATAAAATAAGATAAATCGGAGCTCACACAGAAGGATGTAAGTGTTCATTTCTCTTACATGCTGTATAGTAGTGGAACAGTCAAGAAATAGTCAGCAAGGGGTCCTGTGCCAAGCCTTAAACATGAATAGCAGAGTAGTGATTTAGATGTAAATGACTCTTCATCTACAACAAAATTTATCAATTGTAACCCAATCACATATGCACTGTTCACTTAAGAAATTCATCTATGAATTAGGAGTTGTTAAATAGAAATAATTTCAGTTTGTTTTTAAAACAGCACCGAAGCTCAAGGAAGGTGGTTAGATATTTTTATGCGGTATTGCAGTATAACAATGTTCAAAGGAAGGTGCACTGTGGCCACTGAAGCTATAGTAAAATGCATTTAATGTGTTCACAGTTGTGACATTCATTCATTGATGAATTTTCAATGTTGTCATTCCATTATACAGCTGAAGGTTGTCCATATTTATTTCACAACAGCAGCAGCGCGCACACGCACGCACACACACACACACACACACACACACACACACACACAGATATATATCTGTGTGTGTGTGTGTGTGTGTGGGCGCGCGCGCGCGCTGCTGCTGTTGTGAAATAAATATGGACAACCTTCAGCTATATAATGGAATGTCTGCTTGTGTCTGTGTATGTGCGGATGGATATGTGTGTGTGTGTGTGTGTGTGTGTGTGTGTGTGTGTGTGTGTGCGCGCGCGCGCGCGAGTGTATACCCGTCCTTTTTTCCCCATAAGGTAAGTCTTTCCGCTCCCGGGATTGGAATGACTCCTTACCCTCTCCCTTAAAACCCACATCCTTTCGTCTTTCCCTCTCCTTTCCTCTTTCCTGACGAAGCAACCGTTGGTTGCGAAAGCTAGAATTTTGTGTGTTTGTGTGTTTGTTTGTGTGTCTATCGACCTGCCAGCGCTTTTGTTTGGTAAGTCTCAATATCTTTGTTTTTAGATATATTTTTCCCATGTGGAATGTTTCCATCTATTATATATAAAACAAAGATGATGTGACTTACCAAATGAAAGTGCTGGCAGGTCGACAGACACACAAACATACACACAAAATTCGAGCTTTCGCAACAAACTGTTGCCTCATCAGGAAAGAGTTTGTTGCGAAAGCTTGAATTTTGTGTGTATGTTTGTGTGTCTGTCGACCTGCCAGCACTTTCATTTAGTAAGTCACATCATCTTTGTTTTTAGATATATATTTCCTACGTGGAATGTTTCCCTCTAAAATATATATATATATATATATATATATATATATATATATATATAAAACAAAGATGATGTGACTTACCAAATGAAAGTGCTGGCAGGTCGACAGACACACAAACAAACACAAACATACACACAAAATTCTAGCTTTCGCAACCAACGGTTGCCTCGTCAGGAATGTTTCCCTCTATTATAACCATATATATATATATATATATATATATATATATATATATATATATATATATGCATTGCAAAGTCTTATTTATCTGCTGAGCAAGTGGCTTTTAGTTAAAATGTCTCCCCTGTACGGGAATATACATAATGAATGTACAAGTGCAGGTGTTTACACATGAATGACGACATATGGAAGTTTGGGTCTTGCTGTAAAGCATGCTCAGATAGCTGAAATGGTTAAGGTGGTCGTTTGTGACAAGTGGGAAATCCAAGTTCGAGTCGTGGTCCTGCACAAATTTTCAGTGTTGTCATTCCATTATACAGCTGTAGGTTGTCCACATTTACAACTGTGAATATATTTCATGTAGATATTTTTATGTCTGTGTGCTTTCTTCCTTCCTGCGCAAGACTGAGGTTAAGTGGTGGATGATGGGGGCTATTTTTGTTCCTGGTGTTGTATTGATGTATGACGCTATTATTTCCAAGTAATGCCAGATTCGTTCAGACAAATCTCATAAGAGAATAAATGTATGTAAGGGTATTGTTAGTAGTCTCGTGTTATGTTTTAAACAGCTGTCTGCATGAAATTCAATGATGAACACCAGATATTATTCTTATGGCATGTTTCTGTATAATGAATACTTTGTGTATGTTGGCTCAGAAAATTTTTCCATATGACACCAAGAAATGAAAGTAAACAAAATAAGCTAATTTTCTGATGCCTTCATCAACAAAACCAGCAATTGCACTTAGAGTAAATGTTGCTGAACTCAGGCTTTTGAAAAGATTGATAATATGTTATTTCTAATTCAAGTTATGATCAGTATGCAGACCCAGGAATTTTATGCAACCAGTTACATATATTTTCTTTCCCCTTACCGCATTGTTATTGATAATGATACACCTTACCTTGTGCAGAATTGTATGAACTACTTCTTCTTCTTCTCCTTCTTCTTTTTTTAGTAAGAAAGAAAGGTGCCTTTTACCATGAACCAATCAATATTGTCTTTGAGAATTTCATTGATTGTTCATTCTGTTGTTGCAGTACTGTTGGGCTTGAATATGATTATTGCATCATCAGCAAAGAGCACAATTTCTGTTTTATCAGTATAACATGGAAGGCCACTTACATACTGCAAGAACAGGAGTGTTCCCACAATTGAACCCTTTTGAATGCCAGTAGTAATTTGTCCCCATTCAGAAGGAGATTCATCATGAGAGATGCATCAGCTATTTAAGATAGCCATTTGCTTGGTATCAATTAAATATGAAGTGATCAACTTAGTTAAAATTAAAATTGTGATTGAGTTGGTGATGAGGTCTTATAAATGGAAAGTAACTTATTAGTTTTAGTCTATAGTTTTCATATTTCTAGTTTGATTGCTGAGTGCCCCAATCATATGGAAATCCAATTTTGGTCAATTACATTGTCACAGAATCTTAAGAAAACTATTAGAAATTAGCAGCACTTTGTAAAACTGTTTCAAAGTAGTAAACATTATAGAAAATCTGTTCCTATACCTGTTCTAAGATACGAAAAGTGATCGGAAACTAAGGTTACAAGGCTGATATTCCTAGATTTTTATCTCTTACGATGAAATTAGTAATTTGAGGTAATCCTGATACATGTGGTTGGCAGCTCTGCAGTTTCAGGGATCTGTCACATACAGCACTAGTTGTAGGTGACTCATTTGGAAAACTGCTCTCAAAGGAATCTGCTTAGTTATTCAATTTCTGTGGGCAGAACATGTAACCATGTCTGAAATCCATTGGTAGCTTGTAGAGGTTCACAGATAGACTAATGTCATGTCAGTATGTCAAAGAATGGTGTCGAAGTTCATTACCACTAGAGAAAATGTCACCAACAAGAATTACCATGGCAGACTGAGAATGGCATTAACAGATTTGAGCACAGCTTGCATGGTGGAGCTGATTCAGGACAATGGAAGGACCATGTTATGGCATGTGATGGTGGAATTGGGAATGTCGTTGGGAAGCATTTGTCACATTGTTCATGATATTCTGTAATGCTGGAAAGTTTTTTGCTAACTGGTTCCATGAAATTTGACCAACCAACACAAGGAGAAGTGCACAAGGATAAACCTTTAACTTTTGCAATGGTTCTCCATGGAAGGGGCAGTTTCCCTCACAGCAGTATCATGGGTGACAAAACATGGATCCATCACTACACTCCCAACAGTAAGTGGTCATTAGTGGAGTAGAAACACACCTCCTCTGCAGAAAGGCAAAGAAGTTTGAGGTGACCGCCATCTGCAGGAAGGTGATAGCCACAATGTTTTGGGACATTGTGTCACACTCGTGGAGTTTTTGGAAAGAGGGAAGACAGTGACCACTGATTGATACTGTAAGACCTGGACATTATTGCTGAAAGTAGTCAGGAAGAAATACCCATTACTTCCAACTGAGGACATCATCTTCCTTCATGGCAAAGCATAACCTCATACAACCAAGAAGACCACAATGCTGTGGAAGTAGTTTCGCTGGGCCATCGTCAACCACCCCCCCACCCGCTGTGGTCCCAACCTCGCACCAAGTGACTTTCTCCTTTTTCCTCATTTGGAGGGACACCTAGGAGGCTGATGATTCGCTTCAGGCTAGAAGGTGGAATACTTTGCGATAATGTGGCTGACTGCACAAGGACAGCATTTTTACCAAGAGGTTGTATTCAAACTCATCCCAGAAAAATAACCCAATGTATGTACTATCAGTTGGCTGTATTGGTTGTCATAATTCATAGTAGATAATTAGCAAGTAATCCTTGATAAGTTTCGTGTAATATTCTGCACTTACATTCATTAAGTGACTGTAGTGTCTGTTGTGTTATAAACTATTAAGGTGTCCATAATCAAATCTGAGTGACAGAGTGTGTAAATAAAGTTGCAAGACTGATTTTTTCCTGAGTAGCGGTGTGCGTGCAGACCAGTCTCACCACCTGCAGCGGGTGGTGAGGGCTGTTGGCTAAGTGAGCCAAGCATTGGCATTCGCTGGCAAAATTCTGGAGTCAAAACATTGAAAGTTTAGGTAGTGTCCGTTTCAAAACATCATCAAGAAATTGGAGTGTCTGAAATGCAGCGGCTCTTGGAGCAGCGGTGTTTAATCAAATTTTTGTGTAAAACTGGGAAGACCGGTATGGAAACATTCAAAATGATTCAAGAGACCTATAAAGAATACACCTTGTCACATGCTGTGATTTTCATGTGGCACAAGAGGTTCAAAAATGGCCATGATGACTTGGAGGATGATGAACTCTGTGGAAGACCTTCAACAAGCAGGACTGATGAAAATCTGGCCAAAGTGAATCAAGTTTTAAACAGTGATCGACATCTCAGCATCAGAAAGGTTGCAGATGAAATGGGTTTGAATCACCAAACTGTTTCAGCTAGTGACAGAAGATATAATGATGAGAAAAGTGTGCACAAAACGTGTCCTTAAAGTGCTCTCATATGAACAGAAGAAGCAGCACTTGGCTGTTTCACAGGAAATGGTTGAACGTTTGCAAACCGAACCTAATTTTTGGACGAAGTGGTTACTAGTGAAGAGACCTGGCTCTTTGAATACGATCCGGAGTTGAAGAGGCAGAACTTGGAGCGGCACACCTCCGCATCACCAAAGCCGAAGAAAGCCCGCATGAGGAAGTCACGTGTGAAAGCATGCTTATTGCTTTCTTTGGTGCAAAAGGAATGATCCACAAAGAGTTTGTGCCTGCCGGACACACTGTCAATGGTCAGTATTATTCTGGAGTGGTCCGCCATTTGAGGGATCAAGTGTGCCGAGAGAAGAAAGATGACTGGGTACTACACCATGACAATGTGACTGTTCACACCTGGTTCACTGTCACTGAAGTTTTGACCTGGTTCAACATGGCAATCCTACCGCGGCCAGCCTATAGCCCTGACCTTGCCTCCAGTGATTTCTTTTTTTTCCCCCGAATGAAGAGAGACCTGAAAGGTAAGCAGTTTGACAGCATTGCAGCAGTCCAAAAGGCTTCGGCGAGGATTCAGAACAGCATTCTGGTTAAGGAGTTCCAGGGGAGCTTACTAGCAGTTGAAATCTCGTTAGCACTGGTGTGTGGATTCTCAAGGCACCTATTTTGAAGAATTTTAGTCTGATGTATGAAAGTATTCAATAAATTTCATGTTCTGAGGCATTTCTTGAAAGTTTATTTACACGTCCAGTCTGTTAGTGTTTTTCAAGGAACATGTAAAAACTATGTACGGTTACACTGATGTTTCCATTTGTTTCGTGTTTCCTGTGAGGCTGAGTATGCATACTGGAGATTCCTTGCACTGCTAATCATTCGTATAAATGTTACAAGAGTTTCTTGTGAAATAATTCTGAAAGCATTCTTCATTGAGAGTTGCATGACTGTCATTACGGCTTTATGCTGTGCTGAATTTTTCCATTGCACCAGTGTGGTCGGCTGCTTACTTGTTAATCATAATGGAGAAATGTTGTGTGTGTAGCTATTTTTAGATTTCCAGAAAGCATTTGGCACTGTGCCATACTGCAGACTGTTCATGAAAGTACAATACAAGTGTACAAAAAAGATTCTCACATACTGGGGTGGCTCAAGGACTTTTTACATAATAGAACCCAGTATATTGTCATGAATAGTGAGCATTCACTGTTTATATGGATATCATTAGGAATGCCCCAGGGAAGTGTGACAGGATAGGGTGAGCAGCAGTCTGCAACTATTTGCTTATGATGCTGTAGTACACTGGACTGTGTCATCTTTAAGTGAACATAGGGAAATACAGGATGACTTTACAGAATTTTTATTTTGTTTCATGAATGGGAGAGTGCTCTAAAAGTAGGAAAATGTAAGTTAATGCAGTTGAGTAGGAAAAACAATCCTATGATGTTCAGATATGCTATTAGTAGTGTGCTGCTTGACACAGACATTGCAAAACAACCTGAAATGGAATGAGCATGTTGGGTTTGTTATGGGGAAGGTGAGTGTTCAGCTTGGCTTTACTGGGAGAGGATTTTAGGAAAGCAAAGTTTGTTTATATAGAAGACAGAGTATAGGACACTTGTGTTACGCATTCTTGAGTACTTCTCACGTGTTTGGGGTCTCCACCAGTCAGGTTAAAGGAAGGCACTGAAACAATTCAAGAGATCTGCTCTTAGATTTATTATTGGCCAGTTCTATCAGCATGTGAGTATTATGGAAATGTGTGAACTCAAATGGGAAGCCTTGGAGGGAAGAAGGTATTCCTTCAGCAAAACTCCATTGAGAAAGTTTAGAGGGCCAGCATTTGCAACAGACTAAGAATCTTCCTACTGCCACCAGCGTACATCTCACATAAGGACTGCAAAGATAAATAAGAGAAATCCAAGCTTATATAGAAACATACAGACAGCCATTTCTTTCCTAGCACCATTTGCAAATGGAACAGGAAAGGGATTACTGAGCAGTAGCCTAAAGTGTAGTGGCTTGCAGAGTACATATGGAGATGTAAATGTTATCACAGGTCAAAATATGGTTATCTGTCAATACTATCATTTTAGGTATACTATATATATATATATATATATATATATATATATATATATATATAATGTGTGTGTGTGTGTGTGTGTGTGTGTGTGTGTGTGTGTGTGTGTGTGTGAGAGAGAGAGAGAGAGAGAGAGAGAGAGAGAGAGAGAGAGTGAGAGAGAGAGAGAGAGAGAGAGAGAGAGAGAGAAACAAGACTGTTTATTTTAAATGAATGCATGGCTTCAATTATTTCAGGTTCATGAACGAACACACACAGGAGACAGGCCATTCCGTTGCACTGTTCGGGGTTGTGATAAAGCATTTGCAACAGGCTATGGTCGGAAAGCCCATATTCGTACACACACTGGTGAGAAGCCTTACAGGTGTCCTGAAGACACATGCAAGAAAGCCTTCAAAACTTCTGGAGACCTTCAGAAGCACTTACGTACTCACACGGGTAAACATTTTTGTTCGCTCTAGTCTGTAGCAGAATTACTTGATATTAATTAACCTGTACTATTATTGAGACAGTAAATGTTATTGTGCATCGTAGTTGACAGATGTAAAGCATTGTGGAAGATGTACAAGGAAACATGTGATAATGGTGCTTGGAGAATTAGGACCAATGCAGAACTGTATGGACTGTATAAAAACCCACCGATCACCATAGGTGTAAACAGAATGAGATTGCAGTGGTTTGGACATGATGTGCGAGAATCAAGGAACAGCGGGTGCCAAAGAAGGTGCTGTCTACAGAGTCAGACAGTAACTCTGTGGAGAGACCAAAACTTTGATGACTGGAAGATGTAGAGAGAGTTCTGAGAAGATTAGGTGTGCAGAACTGGAGAAGTTTGGCAGAGTCAAGAAGTGACTGGAGGAGACAGGTCTTCAACAAAGCCAGGTCCCTCCATGGGCCATAGTGCCGGAAAAGAAAGATGAAGCTGTACCTTGAGTGTGATATATGGTATGAGCAAAGACCAACTGCCTTTAACTTAATTGTATCTAGGAAAGAAGATAGATGAGAGATGATGGGTGTTCGATCAGTTATCTGTAATGTTGGTATGGTAAAAAATCGCAAAGAAGTCATCATTTCTGAAGTACTTAGCTATGGGCATGTTAAAGTTATTGTGAGATTTCATCTACATGGTTGTCATTCTGATAATGTAATCTCATTCCAAATACTAATTTCAAGAATCTTAAATCTCGTCCTCAAGAACTTTTATTGCTCATTCATTGTTGTTTTCCTGTTGTTCATGATATACAAAAAGCTGATTACTTTATGTTTATATTTGGTGGGACTTGTGGTTATTGTTTTATATGAACATTTTGTCTTTTCAGGGGAACGCCCGTTCACATGTCCAGTTGCTGGTTGTGGACGCTCCTTTACTACATCTAATATACGAAAAGTGCATGTGAGAACACATACTGGTGAACGGCCTTATGTTTGTAATGTTGAAGGATGTACAAGAGCATTTGCATCTGCAACAAATTTTAAGAACCATCTCAGGATACACTCTGGAGAGAAGCCGTATGTTTGTAGTATTAAGGTACGCATGTTAAATACACATTTAGAAAATTGTGTGTGATATAATGCAAAGCCATATAATAAAATCATTCTAGGTCTTTTCATCTCGTAATTTTGTGTAATTTCTAATATCCTTTCTTTTCTTGCTTCTTCCGAACTCATCACAACAGTATTCAAGGTTCAGATAGAGTGTCATGTGTACACAATCCCTGAGCTTGCAATGTAAGTAGCAGTTGCTGAACGTAGCCCATTGGGACCATCAGAGTTCCGGTCAGCACCAGTTAACACCCAACTAATACCAAGTAGGAATACTTTTGAGTGCAGCTAGACTGCAACTAACGTGAAGCCCTATCCATCCTATGTTCTTGGGAGCAAGTGGAAAAGCAAAATGGCTCGTAAATAATTTCTGAATATTAGAGACATGAGTCATCAACAGGTTTCATGTTGTCCATCCTTTACCATATTGAATACAGATTGTAAACCAATTCAGAAAGAAAAGGAAAAGTCAGTCAGTGTAAACCTGTGAATAGCAGTTTCATATTAGTCAAAGCTTTGACAAGAACCAAAGTATATCCATCTTCATTGGTATCTCTGGCTGTTGTGGTGGGCCGATGGTGCCAGGACTGGAGGTCCTAATGGCACAGCCTCCCCCCTCCCTTTCCCCAGTGCTCACTATCCTTGTAGCAGCACCTTGTGTCCTCTGTGAAATATGACCAGGCAGGCTGATGTCTGCACCACATAGGAACTCCGTTCTGCTGCAGCTGTTAGCTAAGTATACTTATAAGTAGTGAGTTCCAGCACAGGCTTCCTTAGAAGTCATAACATTTTGTGGACTTCACTTGTGCTTTAGAAGTCCTGCCCATCCACTTCCTTTCTGAATTACACACTAGGTGGGACTGGTGTGTATGCCATTCTCCACACAGAAATCTTTGAATTGTGAGGATACAAACTCAGGACCATTGTCAGAGTATATGATATGGGAGTATTCCCATAATGACAAAAATGTTAGTCAAAGCCCAGAACACATTGCACTTGGTGGATGTGAACTTGGGGGGGGGGGGGGGGGGGGGGAAGGTAAATTATAGAGAATGTCAACCGCCAACAGCCACATTGCTACCTTGAACTGGCCCATGAAGTCAGTCTAAGAATATATCTGTAGCAAGTAACTGGTGTTGCCAGGGACTTCATTCACATCATCACCCATTGCAGTTTATGGAGCAAGTGTATGATCCATCACTGAAGGGGAGGCAGAATTGATCATCCTCTGTTACCAATAAGAGGATCCCGTAGTGGGTGTTGAACCTGTTGTGAAGTGAGATACAAATGTGGAATTTGCATCCATCTGTTTTAGCACATAATCAGATCACCCAATCCAAACAGACAAAACAGCAGATAATCTTTCATTGTAAATTGGATTACCGTGTGGGCTGCAATGGGAAATTCTTCCGAGATGTGTGACAAGTTGGAAATACAGAAATATAGAAAAGAGTCCAATGTTGCAGTGTCTTGCATTTTTTAACAGGAAGTGCAGGGCAAATAATAAATTCAGCAACTTATGGTCCACTCTAATGGACCTTTGTTCTGTAAATGTACCCATAAAACTTCCAAATGCCATAATTATATTGTGGCCAGCCTCCTTTTTGCTTTGAGGGTACTTCAACTGAGCTGCTGATGGGTTTGTCACCTAATAGCAACTGGGTGATTCATACTGCTGAAGTACTTACTAGAGACAGAGCAACAGTACCACACTATAAAGGCAGTGGTGATGAGCGTAAGTTGCTTACCTGGCATAAAAGTAACCAGACTGGGAACAGATGTCTGCCAGTTTATGACATAGACCACTTGAAGTTGATGCCCTTCGTCTTGAGCTATTTCAGTGAGTACAAAATTTTTACAGCATCTGGGAGAAATTTGCCATAGTAGTTGACCTTGCCTGGGAAAGTTGAATCTTAAAACATGTTCTGAGCTCAGATGTAAAGTGGTATATTGAGCAGAATGATATCCTCTGTGCCAGCCATCATGGATTCCGAAAACATTGATCATGTGAAACTCAACTTGCACTCTTCTCACATGGCATGCTGAAAGTTACAGATGAAGGCGGTCATGCAGCTGCAGCGTTTCTTGACTTCAGAAAGGTATTTGACTCAATACCACACACACACACACACACACACACACACACACACACACACACACACACACACTTATTTGTGACTGGATTTAGAATTTCTTTCTGGAGAGGACACAGCATCTCATCTTGGATGGAGAATCATTGACAGATGTAGAAGTAACTTCAGGTGCGCCCCATCAAAGTGTGTTGGGACACATGCTGTTCATGTTGTATCCAAATGACCTTGCAGACAAGGTAACCTCAGACTTTGACAGTGGTGCAAATATTGGCAATTTTCAGACACGTAAAACATTGTTCTTTGCAAATTAAAACAAAACAAAACTTAGTATCCTGTGTGTCACAGTTAGAATCGGTCAGTTCATACTAATACGTAGGTGTAACAATTATATTATGAAAAGGATAGGTTGCTAATCACCATTAAGAAGAGGCATTGAGTTGCTGACAGACAGAACAAAAAGACTTGTATACATTTGAGCTTTTGACCAAAACGCCTTCTTCTAAAGTAGAAAATACTCTCTCTCTCTCTCTCTCTCTCTCTCTCTCTCTCTCTCTCTCTCTCTCTCACTCTCTCTCTCTCTCTCTCTCACACACACACACACACACACACACACACACACACGGCCACTGTCTCTGGCCGCTGAGGCTGGACTACATGTAGCAACTGTGCCTGCGTGGAATAGTAGTCTGTGAGTGGTAAGGCTAAGGAAGTGGCTGGGACAGGGTAGTGAGAAGGTTAGTAGGGTAGGAGTGGTGGAAGGTGTAGCTGCTAGGTGCAGCCGGGGGGTTGGGAAGGGGAGGGGGGGAATGACAAAGAGAGGAGAGAAACAGAAGAGGGGGAAAAAGTCTTGTGGGCACATTAGTGGAATAGAAGGCTGTGTCATGCTGTAGTGGGAGAGGGAAAGTTATAGGTGGGTGAAGGACAGAGACAAGTGAAGGTTGGGGGGCAGGGGGGTTACGGGAACATAGTATATCTTGCAGAAAGAGATCCTTCCTGCACAATTCAGAAAAGCTGGTGTTGGTGGGAAGGATCCACATGGCACAGGCTGTGAAGCACTCATTGAAAGGAAGCGTGTTGTGTGTGCAGCATGTTCAGCAACAAGGTGGTCTAGCTGTCTGTCTGTCACAGTTTGTCAGTGGCCATTCGTGTGGACAGATGGCTTGTCAGTTGCCATGCTCACATAGAAAACAGCACAGCGATTTCAGTGTAGTTTGCAGGTCACATGACTGCTTTCAAAGGTAGCTCTGCCTTTGATGGGATAGGCAATGCTTTTGGCTGGACTGGAGTAAATGGTTGTAGGAGAATTTATGGGACAGTCTTGCATCTAGGTCTGTTGTGGGCATATGATCCTAGAGGCAAGGGGTTGGGAGCAGGGATGGAGTAGAGGTGGACAAGAATATTGCATTGGTTCGGTGGATGGTGGATAGCATTTGAATGGCTGTGATTTTGATGTAATCTCTCTCCTGATTCGCATTCCTCTGTCTGATTTGTTATGGTCAGTTGAGGTTAGGTCGAATTAAAGAACCTGTTTCAACATGGGTGGACTTCACTAACTTTACCATCAAGACCATGGTGGATTGGTGTATTGACCGTAAATGTCAGTCACATTTTATTCAATGAGTGATCATGTGAATGGGTGATGAAGTTGCGACAGGGAGCCCTTTGTCACCTGTTATTGCTGATCTGGTTATGGAAGATTTCGAGGGATATGCATTAGAGTCAGTGGCATTGAGACCTACATGCTGTTTCAGATATGAAATGAAATGAAATGTCGTGTGACGAGGGCCTCCCGTCGGGTAGACCGTTCGCCTGGTGCAAGTCTTTCGATTTGACGCCACTTCGGCGACTTTCACGTCGATGGGGATGAAATGATGATGATTAGGACAACACAACACCCAGTCCCTGAGCGGAGAAAATCTCCGACCCAGCCGGGAATCGAACCCGGGCCCTGTGGATTGTGACAGTCTGTCACGCTGACCACTCAGCTACCGGGGGCGGACGTTTCAGATATGTAGATGATACTTTAGTTGTTTGGCCTCATGGAGCTGAGAATTTAAATGGCTTTTTAAAACAACTTCATTAAATTCATGCAAGTATTCACTTCACAGTGGATGTGGAAAAGGATTATAGCCTTCCCTTTCTTGATGTTATGGCGAAGAGGAATCTTGATGGTATGTTGGGAAATGCCATTTATAGGAAACCAACTCAGATCAATTCGCATCTTCATTCTAATAGTTTTTACCATATGGCTCAGAATGAAGTGGTAATCTGCATCTTGGTTCATAGGGCCAAGACACCTCAGACCTGGAAAGTTTGTCAGCTGAGTAGGCCCACCCCAAAATCACTTTTTGTGAGAATAGTTGTAGTGGGAAACAGATCAGACACGTGTTATGCTATCCACCAACCTTGAGTCAGGTGAGTGATGAAAATAAGGAGTTAGCACCAAAGTCTATAATATTTTGCCGTAGGTAGGTAGGAATTCCAATGGGGTAGACCATGTTGTGTTGAAGCATTAAGTTAAGTTTATTTTTTGATCACCATCTAAGATCAGGACCCTTTTATGGTGTGTAAAGGATGATCTTGGTTTACGTAAGGTACGTGTCTACTGTATCCTTTGCAGTTGTGCCATGTCATACTTCAGTCAGACCATCAGGACCACGGAGGACTGGTGTACTGAGAATAAGCGTTGCATGCACTTAAGGATAGTTGGAACTCCCTGTACTGACAATGTTAAATTTAGTGACTTGGCTTCCCTGTATTTCAGGAACCAATATAGCCATTGACATGAAACTTTTGCAGGACATTAAACAGTATATTCTGAGTCTGCTGAACTACAATAATTGTATTTCAGTCACTGTTTTCGGAAATACAGTTTTTTAACTACACAGTTAAAATTGTGTGTACCTTTTTTGTATGTTATCCTAAATAATTTTAATTACATATAACATTATGTTCTTTTTTAGTTTAGTAGACTCAGGATATGTATGTTATTACTCTCTGAAAATTTAAATACTCTACTGGAAGTGGTTTCTAAGATTTAGGGAAAAATGCAACAGAAAATGTAAATTTTCAGGAATGTCTTCTCAAGTTTCAAAAGACTGTAACTCGCTTAATATATGCTTAATTTTTTATTTCTAGTCACTCAGAAGCATGCTGCCCCATACTGTATGTCATCCTCTTGATCTTTATCCAAGTTTTTTCTTCTTTCTGGTTTCTTTAGTGGCCAACTGTGGTGCATACTCTGCTGTATCAATGCGAACCTTGTCCATCAGTTCAAGTTCTCTGATGCAGTTTTCTCCAGGATTAATTCGCATATGCTGGAACACTTTGACCCTACCAATGTTACCATCATTAAAAGCAATAACAGCATCACTGAACCCCCACTTAGTTTCTTCATTCCAACAAAAACATTTTTTGGTAAGTGAGTCTGTATAAGATTACTGAATGACTCATTGGGATTTTGAGTCTGACCATGCAGACACTTCTTCAGTAATTCAGGATTTGGCAGGTCTCTGTAAATGGGTTTTATGATATCCGTGACTGCTGCTGGTATGGAATGTTTATGGCTGTATGAAGTGTTTGAGTACTGGGCATTGCACCATGAATCAGGTCCAGGAGGGCAAAGGTGGTGTACTGGTTTTTTTATTAGTTGACAGTCTGTGGAAGAAGGTAGCCCATACTGCCTGCTTCAGTTTCAACAAATCCTTAGTCTTATTTCTAATGGCCACCCCATAATACTGCTGTAGTTCATCAATCATTTTGTCTGCCAGTCTGCCTCTTATGGTTTTACCATCAGAAAGTTTCTTGTCTCTCAAACTTTGTTTCAACTTCCTCAACCTGTTGCCCATTCCCTTCTGGATGTGACCAGCACATTCCAGTTTTGTGATAATCTTCTCACCATAAGGCTGAGCAGCTACCACACTGTTATATGCTTTTGAGTCTCCATCACCTAAAAACTTTGTGTAACACACTCCCCTTTAGTTCACAGATCGACTAAATATTTCAATAGATGCAGAGGCCTCCATACCACCACTTGTTCCTTCATAATTTCTGTCAGAAATATGCCCTTCTTCATTCCCTGGTTTACACTTATAACAATGTTTGGTTAAAACCTGGAAATCTATCACCTTTCCAGTATCCACACTGGTCACCACAGCAACAAAATTCTTAGAACTGTAGCCGTGCTTCTGCCAAATGCCATCAAAAGCTAGTGGTGTGTCAGTCATACCATCATTTATTTCAACAGCTTCGTTTGCAGCACCCTTCATTGACTCACATGCAACAGATTCCACAGCAACTCCAATAAATCCTGCATACTTGTCAATTTTACAAGGTGGGCGTGGCATATTCATCACAGCACACATTGTTTCTGCTGCAGTGTGTCCTTTGCCAATAGCTCTCAATCCATACAACCACCTAACCTTTACTTCAAAATAATTATCTTTACACTTATCAGAATTCCAAAATGAATTAGTATATTTACAACTGGCACAATTAATGATAAGTTTCCTGGCTAGTCCACTTGATACATCACTGTCTTCAAGTAAACTAACTGACCATCCACATATTTTACAACACACCTATTCACCTAATACCTTTGTTAGGATCTGTAAATCTGTCAGGCTATAACCTAACCTATCATTTAGATCATTTTTGTTTTGAAAAAATGTGTATCACAACATTTTATTTTAATCTTTGAAGCACTAATGGGTGTTTCTCTAGATACTGATGAGTTTGCCTGTATTTCATTGCCTGCAACTTCACAAGCCACATGTTGAACACAACTTTTCCTTTATTCGAAAATCTATTACCATGAAACCCATGTTTCTTAAAAACACTTTGTTTTGGCGTCATACTTTACTTTTTGGGAGATTTACCAATCTATTCATCACTTTCCCTCAGAAAAACACTAGCACTTCGACATACAACACATGTTTATACTATGAAATGGCATCTGACCCACACAAAAAGTAGATAATGCCTGTAGCACTGATATTTTTGACATGGTAATGCCTTTATTACTCATGGTTACTCTGCAATGCACAATTAAGTACCTGGCAGATGGTTCATTGAACCAGCTTTTAGCTACTTCTGTACTGTTCCATTCTCTAACAGCACATGGGAAAAATGAACACTTCAATCGTCAAAGGTGATTTGACATGGATGATCAATGCAGATCAATATTGTGAGACTACTAGAACACTCTGGTCAATGATCCAAAACTGTAGATGCAGAATGCTTTCTCATGTATTGTGTTTCCTCACAATCATGCGTGCTCTCACTAGGCTGTTACACCCAGAGACTAGCTGGATCAATTTGAATGGTAAATTAGTATCACCTATCCCACAATTCGAACCTCTCTCTTAGCAGGTTTCTTTTCAGAAAGCTCTAAGATTTCCTGGGTGGAGGGTATTTTGGGAGTGATGCTTAGATGAAGAATTCAGTAAACTGTTGGTCTAATAACTGGTAGCAGCTGCCTGTGATACAGGAACTCTAAAGCCTGTCATAGTCTTCATTTCCGGGTTGGGATATTTACGGTGCTTTCCCACTTTCCTGTGTCTTTCTTTCATTCTTCTTCTGTAACTGTTTTGACTCAGTCCAGATTCCTTCTTAAACTCACCTTTATTCAGTCAGTCCATCTTGCTCCAGGTCTCCCTCTTGCCCTCAAAGTTGGCCTCCATCATTCGTTTTGGTATTCTTCTATCTTCAGTTCTCTTTACATGTCCAAATCATTTTAACCTGTTCTTTCCAATTTCCTCATTCAGCTTTGTGCTCCAGTTTCATTTCTGACATCTTCATTTCTCTCTCTCTCTCTCTCTCTCTCTCTCTCTCTCTCTCTCTCTCTCTCTCTCTCTCTCTCTACCTCCCCCCTCCCTCTGTCCCCTCCCTGCCTTCACTTCCCCATTCCCTCCCCCCTCCCTCCCTCGTTGTCTTCTGTAATATGCTTCTAAAGCACATATGCAGATATTTAATTGCTTAGGTAATCAAGGTCATTATAAATAAGCTTCAGTTTTGTAAAAGATATTTTTTTACTAGTAAAATGTTTTCTTGAATTTATAAAGCTAAATGTACTTCCTGTATGAGCCCCCATCCCCTGGTACATTTGATGCAGTTAATTTGTCTTTGAATGCAAGTTGTGCGGATGACGCTATTCCAAATGACTGTCTTATCTCCAAATAGTGTCAGAAGAATTTATGTGTGACAGTAGTGTTTAGATTCTGCAGCTGCCACCTAGACCTCTGGGTTACACGAAAATGCTTATAGCATGTGGGAAGACACATTAAATAGTACTTGACCTGTATCCTGATATTATCTTTTTTGAATATGTTCTTCTTATCTTTGTTCTTTTTTATTTCTCGAAGAAATTACATTGGTAATTTGTGACAGGAAAAAAGACCAATAAAATGATTGACTTTAATTCCCACCACATAATATTTCTGTATCCCTATAAGAACATTATTCATACTTCAACTTTGATGTAACTTATTACAGCTTCACTGTGCAAGAGGGGGTGGGTTATTGCCAATAATCTTTGGTACTTGTGGCATATAAGCAGAAAATTAACATTTGTTCATGGGTATTGGAACTGGAAAACCATAATCAGACTGGCATACATACAATACCTGCCTTTTGCAATAGGCAAATTTAATTCGTTGGTTTAATCTAGGATCTGCATAACTATGGCTTTCCATTATCCCAGAGGTTTCTAAATCTAGTTATCCCTGCATTGAGGATAACATAAACTGTTTATTTTAACATCATTTGTGAACCTCTGTACATTAATATTTGCTACAAATACCTACCCAGAAATATACCATGCATTGCTAGTCATAGCCCTAGGAGTTTTCTAGCTTGTCAAAATTTACTCTTTCATGATCAATTTTCTATTTCCTTTAAGAGAACATTGTTATCAGCCAAAGGTAAGCAATGTTTTGAAACAACTAAGTTTGTATTCCAGAAGTAGATGATGCTATTTATCTTAATTTTTAAGAAATGTTTTCTGCAATTGGGTCAGCGATATCAGTTCTTGGGTCTGGTTTCAGTTCAGCTTAAGCATTGTTTGATCAGAGAAGAGAACGGAGAGTCTTTAAAAATAATCTCTGCATTACATGGTGATAATTTGTTAGATAATTATATATTTATATAATTATAATTTATATAAAAATATGAGAAACTGATACTTCAAACTATTAAAATTCATATTAAAATAACAACAATATTATGAAAAGGACAGGTTGTTACTCGTCGTGAAGGTGACATGATGAGTTGCATCTCAGTGTGCCATCTTTATGGTGAGTAATGGTCTATTTTTTTCATAATATTGTAGAAATTGATTCTTAACATTATACATGCTGAAAGTTTCTGTATTCATAAATGACTACAGAACTGAAACTTCCTGGGAGACTTAAACTGTGTGCCAGGTAGTTTCAAATCAGCACACACTCTGTTGCACAGCAAATACTCATTTTGATTACGGTATTGTTTAAATTAACTCATAGATGTCAGTATTTTGATGCTTACTACTTTATCTGTGACATAAGCAGCTATTGTCTTGTTTCTGCTTCACCGTTTTAAATTTTTTAATTTATTTTCTGTATTTTCATTATCATTGAAATATATTTTATTTTTGCAAGTATCTAAATTAATTCCAGAGACATTTTTTTATATATATAATAATTCTTTATCTTTCACGACAGGATTGTGGTAAACGTTTCACTGAATATTCTAGTCTGTATAAACACCACATGGTCCACACTCAGCTGAAACCATATTTATGTGGAGTTTGTGGAAGACATTACAGACAAGCCTCTACTCTTACAATGCACAAGAGAACAGCTCATGGTATTGTAGAAGTTGACGATGGCACCGAAATATTTTTTGGTGACAGAGTCCTCGAGTTTGCAAACAACGAATCTGTCACAAAAGGGAAAAAACTTAAAACTGTGAGTATAATTTTAATTATGAGTTTAGATTTCTGTGATATTTCCTGGATTACATTCACTGTACTTTCAACACTCAGACCGTTGCAAATTAGGACAAAAATGCTTATGTGAAGGAATCTTGGACAACTCGGCCATTTCTTCATGCAATGAAAGAGAGATTTGTGTGGTGCCAACATTCTCAAAAGATATTCTTGACGATGGTGTGACAGTGACTTCACAAAATTATGAACTTGCACAAAATGAAGTAAACAAGAAGATATTTTTTCAATAAGCCAGAGCAACTTCCCATGCTGTGGGTGTAAGCATAAAGTTTATTTATGATTCAGTTCCAAATCACTTGATTTCTCACAATGGAGACATCACATGACCACTGTTTGCCACATCTCACAAACGATGATAGTCAAAGTAGAGAGGATATAAAATATAGACTGGCAGTGGCAAGGAAAGCGTTTCTGAAGGAGAGAAATTTGTTAACATCGAGGAAGACTTAAGTGTCAGGAAGCCTTTTCTAAGAGTATTTGTATGGAGTGTAGCCATGTATGGAAGTGAAACATGGATCATAAATAGTTTAGACAAGAAGCGGATAGAGGCTTTCAAAATGTGTTGCTACAGGAGAATGCTGAATCACATGACTAATGAGGAGGCACTGAATAGAACTGGGGAGAAGAGGAATTTGTGGCACAACTTGAATAGAAGAAGGTATCAGTAGGTAGGACACATTCTGAGGCATTAAAGGATCACCAGTTTAGTATTGGAGGGCAGCATGGAGGGTAATAATAGTAGAGGGAGACCAAGAGATGAATACACTAAGCAGATTCAGAAGGATGTAGATTGCAGTAGGTACTTGGAGATGAAGAAGTTTACACAGAATAGGGTAGCACGGAGAGCTGCATCCAACCAGTCTCTGGCCTGAAGACCACAACAACAGCCTGAAAATAAAATTTATCAGAACAATAACTGCATGAAGAAGCAACTGAGGTACTAAAAGAATGGATCCATTGGAAACTGGTTCAAGAACCAATAGAAATCCTTCCGAAAGTGATGAATAACATCAGCACATCCCTGAAAGAATGTGTAACAAATGGCCTCTTACCAGAGTTATCAAAAAATAGTCTATTTATTTCATTTTCATATTGCTTCTCTTTGACACCATTGAAAAGGCAATAAAAACATCCTTAGAAATCACTACTTATTCTGCCTCATTCTTTATAATGTGGGTGTAAGTCATTATAATCCTAACATTTAATAATGGTATTTATTGTTTTCATTCAACAGATTCACTCTGTAATGAGCAAACTGTAGTTTTTATGCTTTAGCTTTTAACACACAGGTTTCTTACTATTGCAGTTTCCAGGAGTGAAAAAAGATGGTAGCACATTGGTGGCCTTACAAACATCAGAAGATCCAAATGCTGTAGATGCAGTCCAGGGCACAACAAGTCGATTAGTTTTTGTCACTGATGCTGTGAATTTGGCAGACCTAGAAGTAAGTTGACAAAAAAAAAAATCAATGATGTTAATCACTATGCATGCATTTACCTTTTGTCACAGTAAAAGGCTGGAAATAAGAAAGCAATGAGTAAGGTTTTGTCCTGCCAGATAGTGATATCAATGAAACTTTATGATGATATGCATGCTGCAACTGACAAAAATCCAACATCCACTTGATCTGTGGAATGGTTTTGTTTATACTCATTTTTCAAGGGGTAATGCTGTATGTGTGTTTCATCCAAATGGAGAAATTGGAATACCACACAGTCAAATAAACTATTTCGTTTGGACTATTTATCACTAATAAAAATTCACCAAAAGTTGGTGAAGATTTTATAAAAAGCCAGGTCCTTCATGTCTAACACTTCAGAAATGGATGGCTGAATTCATATCCTTCTCTTAAATTTGATCTTTGTGGATTACATCTCAAAACTGTAAGAAATAATCAAATAACAAGAAACTGTACAAAATTCTGTTGTGTGACTATCGACAAAAGGTGCATGAAATGTGTAATGTTGTATCCATATTAGCAGAAAGAGTATTATACATTTTATGCGAAGAATTAACAATGAAAAAGATTTGTGCGAAATAGTTGCCATATTTTGTGAATGCTGCCCAAACGAAAATGTGAAGAGGAAGTTCTCAATAAAATTTGGACCATTCTAGAAAGAATCAAACTGGTTTTGTGTGTTAATTTGTTACAGTAGATGAGACATAGTTCCACTGTCAAAGTAAAGGGTGGAAGACACTGGCTCGACATGAAAATACTTAAATTCAGTTTTACCTCCCAAAGAGATTATGGATAGTATTTTTTGGGGTGCGAAACAGATTATTCTTCATCATTACACTATAAAAAATAAAATGGTAGCTGATGAACACTGTACACATTTTCTAAACCCCCTGGAAACACTAGTGCCATATGTGGGCTCAGTTGCCAAAGCAAATGAGTTATCTTTCATGAAAATAGTTCTTTCCATACAATGATGCTTTTCTGTAGGGAAAATGAGAGATTTGAACAATGAACAGTCAGAACAATGACTTTACTCCCAGATTTGACTTTTCTGAATTCTACATGCTTCCAAATATGAAGAGGTTGTGGTATCTGTTGAATATTTTGCAATCCTTCCAGAATCACATTTCAAAGTTGGACTCTACTCACTGAGAAAATATTAACTTACACAGGGAGTACTGACAAGAAAAAAGTTTCCATCATATGCCATTCATTAATAGTTACTGTAACACACCAAAAAATATTTATTTTCTAACAATAATTTTAAAATATTGGATTGTGTGAAAGAGGTGACAGTTTTCATACATGTTAGTAAGAATGGAAATTGAGATTTTCTTTTCTCTGTTGTATCAGTAAACTGCAAGGTTCATGTTGGCCCACATTCTTTTCAATCTAAGTTGTGAGGTACAAGAAAAGAATACCTGGTTAATTCCTTACCATGTAGTTTTTTCAGTGAAACACAGCAGTGTAATGTGATACTGTTCAACAGATACTCGGAGGGCATCCAAAGAAGGTGTAACCATATCATTTTGGTAATTGTCCACAACTCCCTGACCTTTTTAGTGGATTACCTTGAGCATAGGAAGATCAGCTGACTGCGCAGTCATCCTTTCTAAATGCTGAACATTGAGTGCCACAGCAATTTGATACAGTTTTTGATCAGCACAGCCACATCTATATTAACAACTGCAATATAAAAACTCGGAATTTTTAAAAATGCTGTTTGATTCAAGTAAACAATGTGCAAGAAAGTTCTGCTAAAGTCTTCTACTCTTCCATTGAACACTGCTGTTGCCAGTTCATTATCATTGTCCATAGCCAGTTGGGTGATAGTAAATGGTAGCCAATGAGAATCATTGACTAATTACTTCTTTCAGCTGAAAATAAGAATTGATTTGTTGTGTTTCTGATACGGTGAGTAATTACAGTAATACCTTGTTAATTCTGTTTATTGATATTGACAATCATGTTTGTGCTCTTTTTTTTTATTGTGTATGTCACAGTATCCAAGATTTTGGTTGCATTGGGATGTAAGAGCAAAGCTTAAAGTGAATTAATTGGGCAGCAGTCACATTTCAAATTAGGATTATCAGTGTGCCACTGCCGGCATGCTCCCCATCTCCCTCCCTCCCTCCCAGAAGACTACTGTTGTGGTGACATCTGCATCGTAACCAAGGTCTAAGATGGATTGGAATGTAATAAATTGGTTATGAGATGGCAAAGCCAACATACATTAACAGCAAAGATTGAGTGTGGTTACAGATTGATTTGTAGCTTAGCCTGAAGTGTACATCTGTCATCATAATTACCAGTTGTGTGTCTTACTTCCGAATTTGCTCAATTTCCGAGAAAATGCTTCATGTGGAACGTAATAGCACAAACTACCAGCTAATTTCATTTTTGAATCACAGGAAATTATGAATAAGCAATGTGACTGGTAACCTACATTCAACATGATTTGTCATGTTCATGTCCAATCATTCATCACGTGAACAGTTACTGACAGAAACACAGACTGGAATCACACAGACTGGAAGATCCATGAACACGATAAGTGTACATTTGGCAAATGTTCTATTTATGAATCCTCATAGCTATTAACTATTCACATGTCACATGTGGCTCAATTGGTGCGGGGGGGGGGGGGGGGGGGGGGGGGGGGGAGCATAGTGTAGAGCTTTCATTTTCAGTTATATGTTTTGAAAGATGTGTGCACTGTTCACATTTATGCCTAGGCATTTCATGGGCAGGGGAATAGCTTAGCAGTTGCTGTATAAAAGGAAAAGCTCTCCCATATTATTTCAAAGTATGTTTCCATTGCTTCATGTTATCTGAGAGTAACTGAAATATCTGAAACGTGCCAGATTGCTGCCAAATCTATCTTGCTGTGAGTTTCAGTTGTTAAGTATTTTTCAGATTTTTGTAATGCACAGATTGTAGCCACCAATCTGTTAACCTTGCTGCTCATAGTTACAAACAAGTTATTGGCACTTGGCACCAAGTGCTGATGTCAAAACTTGTTCAAAGTTTATTAAGTGCCCCCATTGTGATTGGTTGCCTTAGTCTATCCTGCCTGTTTTGTATACAGTGACTGATAAACATTACTTGAGTGCTAAAAAGTTATACTTTGAATTTTATTTGGTCAGTCACAACAGGGTGCAGTGAGGATAATGGTGTGTGTGTGTGTGTGTGTGTGTGTGTGTGTGTGTGTGTGTGTGTGTGTGTGTGTGTGTGAGAGGGGGAGGGAGGGGGGGGGGGAAGAAAGAAAGAGTGAAAGTTTGTTTGTTTGTTGTGGGTTTCTGGCACTATTCTATGTATTTTACCGGGTTGTTTCACGGTCTAAAGTTTTATTTTGCTTCTGCTTCTTAATATGCCCATTAATTTTTGAATTAACATTGGAAAATGTTGCTGTAATTCCTCATGTACCAGTGTTCATTGCACAGGAGGCTCTTATTAGTGAGGGAACTAAGGTATCCAGTGGTACACATAAGACCTGCAGGTTGGTATTTTCTGCGGCCTGTCAAAGGCATTTGACTGTGCAAATGACAGTATTCTCCTGCATAAATTGAAGTTATATGGGATTGTGATATAACCAGTCAATGGATAGTGTCATATATAATCAAAAGATCACAGAAATTTGTACTTAGTTATTCAATCAATGTAGTTTGGGGAAATTATTGTGACTGGGGAGAAATCATGTATGGTGTTCCCCAAGGCTCAATCTTAGGTCCACTGTTGTTCCATATGTATGTAAACAATCTTCTACCTAATATATAAAAAAGGAAACGAGCTGGAGGCATATGCAGGGAGAGATTCACAACAGTGAATGCCCAGCATTACTCGCAAACCTTGACCACCCTTCACCTAATGATGAAATCAAAACGACCAGGCAGTCTCATCCGTGGGGTCATTCTGCTCCACGACAATGCAAAGCCTCATACGGCCAACACAGTTGCAACACTCTTGCTGAGGTTCAAATGGGAGGTTCTCAACCACCCTCCGTACAGTCCGGACCTTTCTCCTTGTGATTACACCATTTTTGGTCTCCTTAAAAAGGCTCTGAGGGGCAAACGATCACCTCGGACGACGATGTCCAGCTCTACGTGTGCAACTGGTTCACATCGCAGCCTCGGGAATTTTATGAGATAGCCATTCATAGCCTTGTGTCACAGTGAAACAAGTGTCTCAACAGCCAGGGTCAGTACTTCTAACATGCAGGTACTTGTTTCTGTAATTTTGCCTCAGACTCATTTCTTTTTGAACACCCTCTATACAACAAGCAGAATTAGTTCTTTCTGCAGATGACACTAATATTGTAATCAATCCAGGCATGTACACAGAAATGGAAGAAATAGTAAACAGTGCTCTTAAAAGTATCATTGTCTGGTCATATTTGTAAGTTAATAAAAAATAATGAAAAAGACCTTATAAAAGTTCAGCATGTAACCATATTTGCAAATTAATTTGTGATGTGAATGTAAAAGACGCATTCCACATCATTACGACTTCTCATGCAAAATGATCCATGGAAAGTGAAACCAGTTAACTACTTAAGAATTGCTGTGTTAAAAGTGGCAAGGTTGTTATCTATATAGGGAGTAAATTAGGTGAGGTGAGATGTGCTAAAAGGTGTGATGAGATTGGGAGGTACATAGTAATAAGATGGTGAGGAAAGTGTGTGTTTCACTTTAGGATTTTTGACTTAACAAAAACTCTTCCAGAGAAATGTGTCGTTTGATTATTGTTGTTGTTGTTGTTGCAAAGACAGTTTTTCCTGAAAGATGCTACAGTATGTGAATATTAATTGCCGCACTTTTGTACAGCCTATGCAACAAATTTCAATACATTGAAGTGTACAAAAATTAAGACACGCGTAATTCATCTGACTGTACATATACTAGAAACAACAGATCAATGATACCTACATTATGGTCAAACACTTGTGCAATGAAGGTGCCATAATTAATCCAAGCATATCAAGTGTCATCATTTGTAGTACTCGCTCAACCAGGCATAGGAGTTAAAGTGCAAATGAGAGAAAAGATCTCACTGTGATTGCATACATATATGCATTGTTAAGATTTGTTTATGTAAAACCATTGTTTTATAGACTTTTGGTTAGAATTTCATATTATGCTTTGGTTCATTTGTGGCATATGCTTGTCTGTTACAGCAGTTTGGTGTGCAAGCAAAAGAAGCAGTTCCTGAGGAAACATGTCACATTCAAATGGTGGAAGATGAGTCCTCCAACAGTATTTCAACATAATGCTAGTTGCTCAGCTTAGCCATGGAGGCCTATCTTAAGTTATGTAACCTTTATGTGACACTGTATTTATACACTGACTGTTATGCATCTGCTGTTGTCTATGGTTCTGATGCCTTGTTTAATAACATTCTGACATTTGTGCCACTGTTTAAATAACATCAAAGGAATGTGCACTGGTGATAAAAGAGCCATTGTTAATATGAGTGTAGAATTTTCTGGATTCGCAAAGTTCGTTGGTTGTGGTCGGAAAATCAGTCTTTGACTTCTTTTGATATCACCACCAAATCGGACATCTAAACAGAGAACTTTCCTGTAAATGAAGAGGAAGAATGGTCTACATGCATCCTAGTCCTGTGAAAGTCCATTTCGAATAAATTGATAGCACAAAAGACAGAAAACCACAATGGTGTTTTAGAATTTAGTAGCTTATTATAAAATATTAATAGACCTGCATTACTGAGCCTTGATTGAAGATATGTGCTATGGCTGAAGAAAATGCTCCTCACTCGTGCCTGACTGTTCTCTCTCTCTCTCTCTCTCTCTCTCTCTCTCTCTCTCTCTCTCTCTCACTCACACACACACACACACACACACACACACACACACACACAAATAGCTATAGCTATCTGAGGCTGGAGAAGTGCATGTACAGTCAGTCAAGATACATAAAAATTACAAAAGAGAAAATAATTTAATGTTTGATGTTGTGTATTTATTTCCACTTGAACTGATTTAAGACTTATGAATAAAGCTGTGATTATTTTGCTACCATGATCTGTCAATCACAACTGGTACTTGGTGTTTCTCTTGTCAGTAATATTTCAAGTAAAATTCCATATAGAAGCTGGTGGCAAAAGGCTTTCTGACCACTATTTCTGCTACAATGTAGATATGAAATAAGATTATATATTTCCAGAAATTTTCATTAAACCATTAAAAATTTGCAGAATTCTGTATAAAAGATAATACAGAGTTATTTATTTTTGACATTTCCGCATTAAATCTGGTATGAGGTGGTGTCCACTTAGTGTTGATTATTCAGTGAGAGATGTTCTCAAGTAAGTCCTGTCAATAGACAAGAATGAATGTGATACTGCAGAGCTGGGCAAATTCAGGCACAGTTGTGGATATCCACTGTGGTTCACATCACTTGCCTGCTGCTTTCACCCTTACCCCCTCCACCCACACCCCACTCTGTCTGCCACAAGTTTCCTTTCCGTCTACCTAACCCCTTTTAGCCCCATCCATTTCTCAGTCACATGTGAAACCAAGCAGCCTGCTGGCATTGTGCCATTAGTTTTGTCTATGATAATCAGATTTGTGCTAAAAAGCCAGAAATACTGAGAAGAAAATGGCTGAAGAAGAATTACTCCATAAAATGAAAATGAATTCTTACACTTCAAACCACAATGGAAAGAAGATATTTGCTTATTGAAACACAGAGTGCTCCTCAGTATTTGATAATTTAAAATTATCAGCAGCAAAGACATACAATGTGAATCAAAATTTCCAACTACTTTATGATAACGTAGTCATCATTTAGAATACTATGGAAAGGAAGCCAAACTTTTTGAGCTAAGGCAGAAGAGAGACAAAGAAGTAAGTATCCCTGTAGATAGGTGTGTTATTTTTTTAAGTTATTACCATTATTGATAATGCGTTAAGTGACTTTGCTCTTGATTTTCCCTGTTTTTGCCATTGATTTCATCTCCTCCTTGTGTTATGTAATTACATGAAAAAAAATCATGTTATCACATAGTTGTTGAAACTGTGAAAGTAGTGTCTCCTTTAAATCGGTGCAGAATTTTCTGTCCAGAGGGAATTCTTCTTTCTTAAATCAGTTCCTCTTTCAAGGCTGGGCAAATTATTTAATACAATTTGGGATTTCTATAGAAAATTACTTTGTTATATTGAAGAAATGGAAAGTAATATGATAGAACCAATTAAAAGGTCATATTAAAGACGTGGTTTTCTTCTAATTGGCTTTGGATGAAAGTGTTGGTGTAACTGAGATTGCCCAACTTGCCACGTTTACAGGGGCAGAGGCTACTGTCACTGAATTCATCATTGTGGAAGAACTTCTTGATTTTGCCCCAACGCATGACACATCTACAACTGAAGACACTTTTTATTGCTTAGAACACACAATTCACTAGCATGACCTTGGCCTGTGTCATTGCTTTTTTGAGAAAAGACTAGAAGAAGTTGGTATCTAACAGGAAATTGGAATACACTGTTTCCTACATAGTGTTAATGTGCTGCAACATATACCAAAGTAAATGGCATCAAGGACATAATTTTAAAGACAATTAAAATACTCTGATCGCGCTGTTAGGGGCATGGATAATTCATATCTTTCCTGGCAGAAGTTGGCTGTGAATATGGTGATGTGTGTTATTTTTGTGAGGTACGCTGGTTGAGTAAAGGTGTTGTTCACAAACATTTTTACAATTTTGCATAAAGACTTGGCAGTATTTCTGGATATGAAAAGAAAGCCAAAAAGAATTTGATGACCCTCAACGGATATTAGATCATGCCTGTCTGGCAGACCAGATGGAGCAAATAAATGACTTGAACACAACTTTGCAGAAGAAAATATTATTACCAAAGTATTAGACACCTTTTTGGCTTTCTGGAGACAATTACTATTGTGAGTAGGGCAGCTTTCCAAACATTAGACTGATTGTAAATGGAAAAAGTATGGAAGAGGGGACATTGAACAAACATTTTGGTGGGTATATTATTGTAATACAGACTCTTAGTGACAGCTTTGACAAAATATATGTAGTATCTGAAATCAGTTTTAATGTGATTTTTATATTTTTGTAACTCCTTTTGCGGTGGACACTGGAGAGTTACCTCCTGTAATTCAGTTGGAACTGACTGACTTCCAGCATTAAAAATCTTCTGCAAAAAGATTTCTTGTGAACATTTCCAAACCATTGCTTAAAGTAGCTTCTTGAGTGTGCCATATGTTCAGAACTACATACTCATCATCCACATGATGATCAAATATTTCACCCCAAACATCAAGATGTTAATCGAAAGAAATTTTTAAAAATGTTCAGTGGTGTTAAAATGTGCGGACCTACTGCAAACATCATGCTTGATCGTATGATTAAATAAATTATATTAATGAAGGTTGTATGTATGTTAATAAATCTTCTTTTCTTGTGTGTGTGTGTGTGTGTGTGTGTGTGTGTGTGTGTGTGTGTGTGTGTGTGTGTGTGTGTCTGTCTAAAAATTATGGCTGAAATAAATAAATGTTATCCACCTGTGATGAGTGGGACAGCCACAGTCATCGCAGAACCTTTACCGTCGGCAAGCTGTGTGTGCATCATGCACTCACAGCGATTCACCTGCCCGTGAGCTGCCAGTTCGGCTGCTCTTGTGCCCAGACCTGAGCTGCTGCCATATCTTGTGGGCAGTTTTGCCACTAATGCTATTGTGTTTTCAATGGTTAGAGTATAATTGTCCTACTAATTTTGTGTTAGAGTTGACAACCGAAGTATCTTCTGCACCAGATTTAATGTTTTAACAAATATAATTCATAGTTTCTCATCGACACTTACTCTCATTGACTGTATGGATTTTTTTCTTTTTTACCCCCTTAACTTCATAGGTCTGCACAGCATTAGGTGCCACTACTTTGGGATAAAATGTAATTCAATAATGCTTTTACTGATTAAAAACTGAAACTTTCTTAGTACAGTGACTTGTAATTTACATGAGATTCATATCTGAAAATTATACTGTAAAGTGCTTTAGAGAGAATAATGCTAACAGAAGTCTTTAATCTTCACACATTCTTTGTGAAAAGGATGTGGCTACCATATTTTCAGTTACTTACTGAAAATCGATTCTCTTTAACTAATGATGGTAGAGAAAACAATGTTATGAAAATTACATTCTGTCCTGGATTTTTTATTGTTTGATGACAGAGAAAATTGTGAGAACTTGTCACAGGTTTTGGCATCTTTGCTGTCTACTTGACTGACCAACTTTATTTTTTCTCCAAGTAATATTTTCAACAATAGACAAGAAATATTTGAATTTATCGAAATGTCTTCTTATGGAACTACACTACATGTTGTTGTTGTTGTTGTTGTTGTTGTTGTTGTTGTGGTCTTCAGTATAGAGACTGGTTTGATCCAACTCTCCTTGCTACTCTATCCTGTGCAAGCCTTTTCATTTACAAATAACTACTGCAACCTACATACTTCTGAATCTGCTTAGTGTATTCTTCTCTTGGTCTCTCTCTTATAATTTTTACCCTCCACACTTCCCTTGAATACCAAACTGGTTGTCCCTTGATGCCTCAGAATGCGTCCTGCCAACTGATCCCTTCTTCGAGTCAGGTTGTGTGACAAATTCCTCTTCTCCCCAATTCTATTCAGTACCTCCTCATAAGTTATGTGATCTATCCATCTAATTTTCAGCACCACGTTTCAAAAGCCTCTATTCTCTTCTTGTCTAAACTAGTTATCATTCATGTTTCAGTTCCATATAGGGCTATACTCCATACAAATACTTTCAGAAAAGACCTCCTGTCACTTAAGTCTATGCTCGATGTTAACAAATTTCTCTTCTTCCGAAACGCTTTCCTTACCATTGCTAGTCTACATTTTATATCCTCCCTACTTCAACAGTCGTTATTTATTTTGCTTCCCAAATAGCAAAACTCATTTGCAAGTGTCTCATTTCCTAATCGAATTCTCTCAACATCACCTGATTTATATGACTAGATTCCATTAACCTTATTTTGATTTTGTTGATGTTCATCTTATATCCTCCTGTCAAGACACTGTCCATTCTGTTCAACTGGTCTTACTGGTCCTTTGCTGTCTCTGACAGAATTACAATGTCATTGGCAAACCTCAAAGTTTTTATTTCTTCTCTGTGGATTTTAATTCCTACTCCAAATTTTTCTTTTGTTTCCTTTACTGCTTGCTCAATATACAGATTGAATAACATCGGAGATACGCTACAACACTGTCTCACTCCTTTCTCAACCATTGCTTCCCTTTCATGTCCTTCGACTCCTGTAACTGCCATCTGGTTTCTGTACAGATTGTAAATAACGCTGACGAACATCTTCAAAATCTCTGCACACTTTTTCATGTCTTACGCACTGCCAGTCTTAAGTGTAATCTTCAGAAATCAAAATTTTTTCAGGCATCTATCACGTACTTGGGGTTTCAACTCTCTCAGGATGGTAGTCTGCTTCAGCAAACTGTCGCTGCGATCGATGCCCTTCCTCGCCCTACATCTGTTAAGGAACTGCAGGCCTTCTTGGGGAAAATAGCATACTATCACAAGTTTTTACCGTCTGCTGCTTCAGTGGCTCAGCTGTTTGCATCGCCTGTTGCATAAAAACGTGCCTTTTACAAATAACTACTGCAACCTACATACTTCTGAATCTGCTTAGTGTATTCTTCTCTTGGTCTCTCTCTTATAATTTTTACCCTCCACACTTCCCTTGAATACCAAACTGGTTGTCCCTTGATGCCTCAGAATGCGTCCTGCCAACTGATCCCTTCTTCGAGTCAGGTTGTGTGACAAATTCCTCTTCTCCCCAATTCTATTCAGTACCTCCTCATAAGTTATGTGATCTATCCATCTAATTTTCAGCACCACGTTTCAAAAGCCTCTATTCTCTTCTTGTCTAAACTAGTTATCATTCATGTTTCAGTTCCATATAGGGCTATACTCCATACAAATACTTTCAGAAAAGACCTCCTGTCACTTAAGTCTATGCTCGATGTTAACAAATTTCTCTTCTTCCGAAACGCTTTCCTTACCATTGCTAGTCTACATTTTATATCCTCCCTACTTCAACAGTCGTTATTTATTTTGCTTCCCAAATAGCAAAACTCATTTGCAAGTGTCTCATTTCCTAATCGAATTCTCTCAACATCACCTGATTTATATGACTAGATTCCATTAACCTTATTTTGATTTTGTTGATGTTCATCTTATATCCTCCTGTCAAGACACTGTCCATTCTGTTCAACTGGTCTTGCTGGTCCTTTGCTGTCTCTGACAGAATTACAATGTCATTGGCAAACCTCAAAGTTTTTATTTCTTCTCTGTGGATTTTAATTCCTACTCCAAATTTTTCTTTTGTTTCCTTTACTGCTTGCTCAATATACAGATTGAATAACATCGGAGATACGCTACAACACTGTCTCACTCCTTTCTCAACCATTGCTTCCCTTTCATGTCCTTCGACTCCTGTAACTGCCATCTGGTTTCTGTACAGATTGTAAATAACGCTGACGAACATCTTCAAAATCTCTGCGCACTTTTTCATGTCTTACGCACTGCCAGTCTTAAGTGTAATCTTCAGAAATCAAAATTTTTTTCAGGCATCTATCACGTACTTGGGGTTTCAACTCTCTCAGGATGGTAGTCTGCTTCAGCAAACTGTCGCTGCGATCGATGCCCTTCCTCGCCCTACATCTGTTAAGGAACTGCAGGCCTTCTTGGGGAAAATAGCATACTATCACAAGTTTTTACCGTCTGCTGCTTCAGTGGCTCAGCTGTTTGCATCGCCTGTTGCATAAAAACGTGCCTTTTCACTGGTCCGCATCATGCGATGCGGCTTTCCAGAAATTGAAGACTATGCTGAAACAGGCCTCGTGCCTGGCTACTTATTGACCTGGCCAACATCTTGTTCTTTCCACGGATGCCTCTCAATATGGGGTCGGTGCAGTCCTTGCGCACCGTTTTCCTGACGGTCCTGAACAACCCATTGCTTATGCCTCCAACATGCTCACAGATGCCCAACAAAAGTATTCGCTAATTGAAAAAGAAGCTTTGGCCATTATTTATGCTCTTCATAAGTTTGGTGTTTTTCTTTATGGATCCAAATTTCATCTTGTTACGGACCACAAACCACTTGTTTCCTTGTTTCATCCGTCAACGTCACTTCCCGACAAGGCTGCACACTGCCTCCAGTGTTGGGCTCTTTACTTGTCTCGTTTTGATTATGAGATTCATTTCCGGCCGACGGCTCAACATGCGAATGCTGATGCACTGTCTCGCCTTCCCATGGGTACTGATCTGGCATTCGATAGGGACCAACTTTTGTGTTTCCACCTGGATGTTGCCGAGCAGCGGGTTGTGGACGGGTTCCCCATCACCGGGAACTGGCTGGTGGCTGCTACGGGTTCTGACCCTACCCTCTCCCGGGTTTTACGCTGTATTCTGAAGGGTTGGCCAGATTGTCCGTCCGCTAAGACTTCTGATCCGTTGTGGAACTACTACGCTTTGCGTTACCGCCTCACAGCTAGGGATGGTGTTATCCTTCTTTCCACCAACAATGCTTCGCCGCATGTTGTGGTACCTGCGTCTTTGCGTGCTTCAGTCTTACACCACCTTCACCAAGGGCACTGTGGTGTGTCTTGCACAAAATCTCTGGCGCGCTGTCATATGTACTGGCCCAGCATCAACTCTGAAACCACACACATGGTCGCTGCTGCAGCCCTTGTGCGTCACAGGCTGCCGCCCCGAAGTCATCTTTGTCACCGTGGCCTTCACCTGAGAAGCCCTGGGAGCGTATTCATGCTGACTTCGCGGGACCCTTTTTAGGTACTTATTGGCTTCTCGTTATTGATGCCTACTCTAACTTTCCTTTCATTGTCCGTTGCACGTCGCCTACCACCGTGGCAACCACCAATGCTCTAGCTCGCATTTTCTCTTTGGAAGGCCTTCCCTCTACTCTTGTTACTGATAATGGTCCGCAATTTGCCTCTTCCAGTTTTGCGGATTTTTGTGCCCGTCACAGCGTCGTGCATGTCACGGCCCCTCCATTCCATCCACAGTCAAATGGTGAGGCTGAACAACTGGTCTGCCCATTTAAGGCTCAGATGAGGAAACTCTTGACTTCTTCTGCTGATGATGCACTTCTCCAATTTCTGGCTTCTTACCGTTTCACCCCCATGGGCGACCACAGCCCGGCTGAGCTCTTACATGGCCAACAGCCCCGCACACTACTTCTTCTGCGGTCTTCCACCTCATGGCCGTGGGTGTCTTCGCTTGGCCGGTTCACCGCCGACGACCTTGTATGGGTACGGGGATATGGCAGGCAGTAAAATTTGAGTCCTTACGACACCGTGGCCAACACCTGTATGAAATCCAGACGGACACGGGTGTTGCAGTGCGTCATTCGGACCAGCTTTGGCCTCGTGTGCTGGCAATGCCTGTTCCGGATGCTGCTACACCACCTTTGGCTCTACCTGATGCTCAGGATACTGGAATCTCTCATTACTCACAACGCAGTCCTCTCACCATCATGTCGGTGCCAGCACAAGAACTGACGCCACCAGGAGACGTGCCCAGGTAGGAACCAGATGACCATCAACTGTCGGAGCAACTCTACTCGCCTCCTCCTCCTACGGATGCAGACACATCGCCTGTGTCTCCTGTTATAACAACTGGACTTGCCGCAATGGGTAGATTGGTGCATGGGGTCCCAGCAGATTCGACCCCCACGTCTCCTGTCATCTCAACCTGTTATCATCGGGGACACTTCCATCCGTACGGGAAGCCGCCTCCTCGAGACTTTGTGGCCAGTCAAACAACACCTATGGACGTTAGCAATCTACAGGCCACCTCCATGAAGACCTGTGCAAAAAATTCAAAGGGGGGGGAAAGTGTTGTGACTCGCCGATCTTTCAAAGTGCTGCCGTACAGTTACGCGCGTACTCTGCATGCGGCGCTGTCTGCCAGCCATGCAGCAGCAGCGCCACCTAAGCGGCCAGCCAGCCAGCGGTCACTAGATTTGGACTCAGTTATGTTTTGACTGTTAAAGTGTACAAATGTCTTACTCTGTTTACTTGATCTGTGACTTTCATGTATTGCGTCTTCCTTGAAATATATTTGTTCTACTGGAAGTTATTACAATTTGTTTGACAAATACTTCTACTCCATATAATTTTTTAATGTGTATAATGCACTTATGTGGGTGTGTTTTACTGCAGTTCGATGTAAATCACTGTGCATAAAAAAAGAATTACTGGTAGCAAACACTAATGCAAAAGACTATTGTAAAAATTATCAGTATGTTGTATTTTTCAGTCTCAATAGGCATTATGAGTTTAAACTAACTCGGGGGCCACAACACAGTTGCGACACCTGAGGATGGGCTTATGAGAGCCCGAAACTGGTCATGATAATAAAAGAAATTTACAACTGAAGCAGTATTTTCAACCTCTGGTATAATGCTCAGTTGCGAATGTTCTTCCAACAGGATTGTTTGTCATAATACTGGAGTTTTTGACAAATTTATTCAGCCACATTCTCGTGAGTAATGCAACAGGCTGGGAAAAGCTTAACTTCTCTGTGGGCAATGTGTTGAACATTATAGTCTGAATACTTCACAGGCTACGTATTCCTAATCAATAAAAGCTAGGAGGTTCTCGTGTAACAGTGTATGCAATTGATATGCTGACATAACCGTTTTTAAATCATGAATCTTTAAAACCAAGAAAGATCATTACTTTACTGTGATTCAAAGTTTACTTTGTAATACCATCTGCCATCTGAGTCCATGTCCAAACCGCCTGATTGTAAATTTAGGTTGATGATATGGTCAAGGCTTTTATTGATCTTCACCTCATTGCGAAAGTCTTATTTCTGAAACTGTTCAGCATGACACACACAGTTTGCCCACATTGAAGGAGGATGCTGTCTACTGCTTCATGCACAAGCCTTTCAGTATCTGTTATCTCGCATGTTTTGCTTTTTCTCCCACATAACTTATAATCTGTGCATAAATTAATTCAATCAGATTATACTGAAAGTAATATTTAAATAAATGCAAAACTGAGTGACCACATTCACATGCAAGAAAGTCAGATTTGTACATTCTGTAACGTGACTTTTATAAATTAATGAGTTGCAGGAGTTATGCACAAGTCTGACGTATATTGTCCGGGATATTTTCATTTTGCAGCCAGAGCACAATATCTCCTTTCCTGGCACTCATACTTGGTCATTTCCCCATAATAGCTGAATGATGACTGCCACGGTAATTACAATGACTGACTTCGAAGCTAGGTACAGCAAAAATTGTTCAGTGAATCACTTCTTGAAAGTGACAGCATTCATTTCCAAATGGTAGTCTCTACTGTTTTCGTTACACATAAACACAAGTTTACTCTTGGAAACCAAATCAGAAGAAGAGCCAGCATGCAGAATAAGTATCCGAGAACCTTTTCCTAAGGGAACTTTAAAACTGCCAATACCATCATTTATTTTCTGACAGGTGTGCATAGAATGATTGTGATTCACCCATGTTTCATCAAGGTAATACATTTTAGAACTACCTGCTCCTCCTGTATCATGTGCATCTTTATAACAGACATTGTTCATGCTGCTTCTTTCAATTAAACTCTCTTCTTAACAAATTTTAAACCAATGTATTTTAAAATTCTTTGCATTGACAAAGCACTGCCTTTGAAGCCAATTTGTTCAGACATAATTCTAAAATGTTTCTGTGATGTTGGGTATTCCCTTCTTATATACATTTCAAACACAGAGTGCTTAATAACATCGTCATCAAAACCATCTATTTGTGTTACAGGTTTCTTGCGATTTTGAGGATTTTCAGGCGACACTAAAATAAATTTTCCTGAGGTTTCTACAGCTCCAACACTTTTGTTTACTATACTCTATACAGTTCTTTTGCTGATACGTGCTTGTGCAGTTCATTCTTGAGTTTTCAAAATGTCAAAAACGGAAGTGTCGCTTTCTGGTTCACATTTGAAGAAGTTGTAAATGCGGGACATAAACCACCTCGCCTGCTTGTGAAACATCTACATCTACGTGATTACTATGCAATTCACTATGAGGTGCCTGGCAGAGCATTCACAAAACCACCTTCAAGCTATTTCTGTACCGTTCCTCTCTCGAACAGTGCGCAGGAAACATGAACGCTTCAGTCTTTCCGTGCGAGCTCTATTTTCTCTTATTTTATTATGATGATCATTCCTCCCTATATAGGTGGGGGCCAAAAAAGTATTTTCACATCCTGAGAAGAAAGTTGGTGACAGGAATTTCATGAGAAAATCCTGCCACAATGAAAAACCCCTTTGGTTTGATGATTGCCACCCGAATTCATGTATCATATCCATGTCAGTATCTTCCCTATTTCGCAAAAATATGGAATGAGCTGTTCTCCTGTGAACTTATTTGATCAATCCTATCTGCTGTGGATCCCACACCTGACAGCAGTACTCCAGAAGAGGGCAGAAAAGCCTGTTGCATTTTCTAAGTGTTCTACAAATAATCACAGTCTTTTTTTGCTTTCCACAGAACATTATCCATGTGACTGTTCCATTTTAAGTTATTTGTAATTGTAATCCCTAAGTATTTAGTTGACTTTACAGCCTTTAGAATTGAGTGTTTTATCCTTTAAACAAGATTTAGCGTATTCCTTGTAGTACTCGTGTGGCTTTTCATTATTTAGAATTAATTGGCACTTTTCTCACCATACAGATATCTTGTTTAAGTTGTTTTCTAATTTATTTTAATCTCTGATGACTTTATAAGATGGTAAATCACAGCATCATCTGTAAACATTCTAAGTGGACTGCTCAGATTGTCTCCTAAATCATTTATTAGATCAGGAACAGAGGGGTGCCTATCACACTTCCTTGCCAATGCCAGATATCACTTCTGTTTTACTCAGCGATTTTCCATCAGTTGTTACAAACAGTGATCTTTCTGACAGGAAATCTTGAATTCAGTCACACAACTAAGACAATACTCCATAGGCACACAATTTAATTAAAGTTGCTTATGAGTAACTTCACATTTATTTTTGTCACATGACATTTTCATTTGGAAATCACACTAAAACATTTACAGATGCAGATTCACAGGTATACTCCTACAAGAAAGTAACATAAACATTTGAATGAATAATTTGGGTGCTCTGTGAATGAAACTGCATTGTCGCAAAATACGGGAACAGTGCAGCATGCAGGAGAGAGATTCTTGCAATCTAGATTGTAACTCGTGGCTAGCTGCTCATAAAGGGAATGAATCTTACTGGTTGCTAGCAGTTAGTGGAAGGGGATGCGCAGAATGGCTGAAAATAGGGTCGCCTTCAAACATGACATTAACTATAGTTGTTAGTACCAGTTTCTGTCTCATGTGATTTAATTTTTTGTTCTTGCTCAGTTAAGACATCACACACAGAGTTAGTATGCAGATTTTTTTGTTGCCCAACGGTGAAATTCTATGAGCAGTGTGGGTAAATATGTACGCAAGTAAAAAAAGTATTTTAAGTGAAATCTCAATGTAGTCAGAAGATGTCTTATGAAAGGTATTCAAGGTGCTTGTGCCATTTTTATGCACTCTCCCATTAGAGTATCAAAACTATTTTGCTGTGATAAAAGTACAAAATTGTCCCATTATACCCAGAGCTCACAAAAGTTGTGGGATACATTCTAACATCTTGTCAGATGTCCTTTTCCCAGCATAGTGCAGCAACTTGACATGGCATGGACTCAAAAAGTTGTTGGAAGCTCCCTGCAGTGATATTGAGTCATGCTGCCTCTATAACTATCTGTAATTGCAAAAGTGTTGCTGGTGCAGGATTTTGTGCATGAATTAACCTCTTGATTATGTCCCTTAAATGTTCGGTGGGATTCATGTTGTGCAACCTGGGTGGCCAAATCATATACTCAAATTGTCCAGAATGTTCTTCAAACCAATCACAAACAATTGTGACCTGATGATATGGCACATTATCATCCATAAAAATTACTTAAATGGCTGTGAATATTCTCCAAGTAGTCAAACATAACCAGGACCCAGTCTATTCCATTTAATCACAGTACACGCCATTATGGAGCCATTGCCAGCTTGCACAGTGCCTTGTCAGTTTGGGTCAGTGGCTTTGTAAGGTCTCCGCCACACTCGAACCCTACCATTAGTTCTTACCTACTGAAATTGGGACTCATCTGGCGAGGCGTTGCTTTTCAGTCAACTGATATGGTCAGCCGATATGGTCACGAGCCCAGGAGAGGCACTGCAGGCAATGTGCTGTTAGCAAAGGCCCTCATATCAGTCATCTGCAGCCATAACCCACTAGTGCCAAATTTCTCTGCACTGACCTAACATGTTGTTGTTGTTGTTGTTGTTGTTGTTATTGTAGTCTTCAGTCCTGAGACTGGTTTGATGCAGCTCTCTGTGCTACTCTATCCTGTGCAAGCTTCTTCATTTTCCAGTACTTACTGCAACCTACATCCTTCTGAATCCGCTTAGTGTATTCATCTCTTGGTCTCCCTCTACGATTTTTACCCTCCACTCTGCCCTCCAATGCTAAATTTGTGATCCCTTGATGCCTCAGAACATGTCCTACCAACCGGTCCCTTCTTCTGGTCAAGTTGTGCCACAAACTCCTCTTCTCCCCAATTCTATTCAGTAGTTATGTGATCTACCCATCTAATCTCAGCATTCTTCTGTAGCACCACATTTCGAAAGCTCCTATTCTCTTCTTGTCCAAACTATTTATCGTCCATGTTTCACTTCCATACATGGCTACACTCCACACAAATTCTTTCAGAAACGACTTCCTGACACTTAAATCTATACTCGATGTTAACAAATTTCTCTTCTTCAGAAACGCTTTCCTTGCCATTGCCAGTCTACATTTTATATCCTCTCTACTTCAACCATCATCAGTTATTTTGCTCCCCAAACAGCAAAACTCCTTTACTACTTTAAGTGTCTCATTTCCTAATCTAATTCCCTCAGCATCACCCGACTTAATACGACTACATTCCATTATCCTCATTTTGCTTTTGTTGATGTTCATCTTATATCCTCTTATATCATCTTATAATCTAACGTATGTTCATCGTATGTCTCACATTGATTTCTACAGTTACTTCACACATTGTTGCTTGTCTGTTTGCATTGAGAACTATATGCAAATGCCGCTGCTTTTGACAATTAAGTAAGGTCGGGAGCCACTGTATTGTCCATGGTCAGAGGTAATGTTTGAAATTTGCTATTCTCAGGACACTCTCTGACACTGTGGATCTCGGAATATTGAATTCTGTACCAGTTTCCAAAATGGAATGTACCACGTGCCTAGCTCCAACTACCATTCCTCTTTCAAAATCTGTTAATTCCCATTGTGCGGCTGTAATTGTGTCAGAAACCTTTTCACATGAATCAGTTGAGTACAAATAACAGCTCCACCAATGCATTGCCCTTTCATACATTCGTACACGACACTAATGCCGTATGTTTGATTGCACATCGCCACCCCATGACTTCTGTCACCTCAGTGTATACTGCTGCGCTGTCACTGATGGGCCCTACTTAATCAAAACAAGGGTCATTTGTGGGGATAGACCTTGTTACATACCAATAGAGATACAACCATTTAAAACTTTCTGTGACAGTGCTAAGCTATCAGCGAGAGTAAAAAGGCACTGTCAGAAAGTCTCACTTGGTAACAAACTATCACTAATCATGCTGTGAAACACATTTTTCTTTCTGTGACTACTTCACGGTTCATGCAATTTGGGTCCTCCCACCAAGCACCATTGTTTCAGAGATTATTACTCTACAGTAATCACTGATCTGCACTGTGAAATCACTACTTTTCTATACTTTGCAACTTCACTTGTCTCTCTTCTTACAGTTGGGTGCTTATCATTTCGTAGTATTGCATATGCCTCTGGCTTGAGTCAGCTATTATTCTTTCTGTGACTGAAACTGTCCACACTCCAATTATTTTTAGATTTTTAAGTCTCATCTATTGCTGGCATTTTTTTCCTGCTTTCTGCTTTTTTTCCTGTGACCCTGGAAAACTTTGATTTAACCTTTTCTTATAACAATTTGTCATTTGACTTGACTGCTATAATCTTCTGTTGTAATAGTGTAGGCTAATATTAAATTAACTGTTATTTCTTAATGTGAGTTAAGATAAAATACAGTTCACAATACACTACATAAAGTGTACTTCACATTAATATATACACTTGAGTATAACATTGTGATTTGATGATGTGTCTGTTTATAATGAGCAGCTGTTAACAATAAAGGATTCTGATAAACTTTGTGCAGCTGGCAGTGGTAAGAACTGTATAATACTGCCTTAATTAGTCAGAATATTAGGGTTGGGGGATAAGAAGTTATACATTGGGAGACAACATAAAAACAATGGCCCATGACAAATAATAACAATGTATCATCACCGTAGTAACACAGTGCATTTGTCTTGAATAAATTTTGGAAATTGTTTAAACTTTATGTATGAAAATATAAAAGTGAATTAACACACAATCCACAGATGGCTCTTGCCAGATTATTTCCTGGACTGTCTGCAGCAAGGAAGATCTTTCAGATCCCTCTCTGTCAAAAAATATGTATGTATGTATATGTATATATACTGTTGTCTTTAAGATTTTCATTGATATTTTACAATTTATAGCATTGTTCAAATTTGTTTTCATAATATTATAATCAGTACACTGCTTTTAAACTGTTGAACCTGACATCCACTGCCCCTGTAATTCAAAATTGCAAACCACGTCATTAGAGTTTAACCGTAAACAGAATATTGAATATTTCCACGTAAAAAATTGACTGTATAGTTGAGTTTGTGTGGAAAAGAAAATACTGTGAAACTATATGGTTCCAAAGACCTTTTTAAGTCTCGTACATCTGTGATGTATATATGCAGACTTAAGTGCCAAATGAAAATTTGTACCAGGGCCGGGATTCGAACCCAGGCCATCTGCTCATAAGGCAGATGTGCTAACCACTATGCCACCATGGTGCTGTGGCCCTGTACAACTGCACGAACTGCCCTAGCATATGTCCCTCCTCAGTCCAAAGCCCCAGTCCCTTCTCAGCTGCCGGCCGCTGTGGCCCAGCGGTTCTAGGCGCTTCAGTCTGTAACCGTGCTGCTGCTGCGGTCGCAGGTTTGAATCCTGCCTCAAGCATGGATGTGTGTGATGTCCTTAGGTTAGTTAGGTTTCTGTAGTTCTAAGTCTAGGGGACTTATGGCCTCAGATGTTTAGTCCCATAGTGCTTAGAGCCATTTGAACCATTTTGAACTTCTCAGCCCACTTGGTATTCCCCCCCAAACTCGAACAGTGTTGCAGTCTGCATGTTTACAACGTGGATCTTTGATCTTTGAGACTCAAAAAGATCTCTGGAACCACATAGTCTCTTTTTATAAAGACCTATGCCTGGGTTTCAGGCAGGATCCCTGTTTTCATTCGATGTTGTGTTGCTACTCCAATGCAGTTGGAGAGCCTGTGCATTGCAGCTGGAGAGCCTCTGCATTGCAATTAGAGTTTAGGAGTAATACCAAGTGGCTGAGGTGTGAATGGGAATTTGGATTAAGGAGGGAGGCATGCTAGGTAGTCTGGCAGTTGTGCAAAGCCACAATGCCAGAATGGCTACTGGATAGCATGCATCTGTCTAGGAAGCAGAAGACCCTGGTTCGAATCATAGCCTTGGTACAGATTTTCATTTCTCACTTCAGTTTGCATATGCAGATCATAGAAAATACTGTTTGTACTTTATAGATATAGCCCATTTTTTTCAGTCATTTTTCCAGAAAATAATCATACCACATTTCTTCCATTTAACATACAAGTAAATGTATAGGTAAGGAAGAGCTACATAGTGTAATTGGAAAAATTAACACATTTGCTTTGTATTTAGTAAGACAAGCAACTACAACCACATCAGCATAAATAAAATTAAGATCCTGGCTTTTCAGTGAAATTAAATTCACTGAAATAATTGTGGAACAAATCAGTGAACTTCAGTGACACAAAATGATATTAGTAAACTCTGTTCAGAAATGATGAATTTGCAGTGTATGTATGTTGTGACAAATGAAAACTTCTGCCCGGCTGTTGTAACCCAGGTTACCTGCTTATTGCAAATAGTCATCTTAATCAATTAGACTATATGAGTGGATCACTCAGACTGGCTCAAACATTCAGTGCCACTTGTGGTTTTCTACTGCTTTTCTGAACAGAGGCACTCTTTTTGGGGATAATATCAGAGGAATACATACGATGAGGACTATGGCTCACACAGCTGTAGGGATATGCATCAATGAAATCCGCTGAAAGAAATTGATGGAATCAATTACATGAAATTGTATCTATAAAACTGTTCAGAAGTACTTGACCTATGACATACTGATTGTCATGATTTATTAAAAAGTTTTCCAGACAGCTATTCGAACTTAGTGTGTCACAATTTTTTATTGTCTGAGTTCCATTTCCAGTAAGGAAGCTGCGTTTATTATGGAATGGCATTGGAAGTAATATTCTATGTGAATAAGATTTCTGTGGCTGAATACCTCTCTCTGTGTTTACAGAGAAAAATGTAGTGCCTTTCAGCTGTGCCCTAAAACCCATTTTCTCTTGTGTGATTCCACCATATTTCATATTTCAGGGAGTAATTGAGAACTACTCTTGCACTGTGTGTCATTAGTATGCATCATATATCATTAAAGATTGCCCCACAAGCCATTAATTTCTATTATCAGCCACACAAAAGGTGAGAAAATACGCTTACCAGTCACAGCTATTTTCAGTTCACACAATCTGAAAATTTATGTACTGATCCTGTACCCAGGTTGTATCAAATTAGCTGTCAAAAAAATCTTAAGTAGAAAGATCAGTCTCATGTATTGGTACCTGGAAAAAGTATTTTTTCATTTTTAAAATAAACATTTCAGAATATAGATCCATAGCAAATTCTTCTTATCTAGGTCACCTTGAAAATGAAACAAATGTGTTTAACTTTATGTATATAATAAATTTAATTTGTAAATTTAATTCATTGATAAACAACTTCAGTGAGTCTCTGCCAGATGAGTAATCACAGAAATGTTAACTGCTTTGCAGCAGAAAAGCAGTAATCCCTTTAGATACGAGGGTGTTTTTTAGAGAGAATTAAAACCTGCTCTTTACTTTGTTTTAATCACCAGCAACTTATGTTGTATTTTCTGAAAGAAAATCAGAATTGTCATGGAAACTAAAATGTTGTTTTATAGCTTGTACCCCTCCTGTTCTTCAAACCTCTACTCGATCGCCATAAATAGTCTTGCATTTGTTATTCACGTGTTCCATGGGTCGCAATTCCTGCATCTTGCTATGATTTAAAACTAATCTGTTTTGCCGTCATAGTAAATCAGCCTCAGCAAAAAGTATAGCAACATACTGACTTTTAGGATGTTTTTTAAAAAAATACCAATGTTCCCTTCTCTCTCTCTCTCTCTCTCTCTCTCTCTCTCTCTCTCTCTCTCACTCACTCACTCACTCACTCACACACACACACACACACACACACACACACACACACACACAGATATAAAAACAAAGATGATGTAACTTACCAAACGAAAGCGCTGGCATGTCGATAGACACACAAACATACATACAAAATTCAAGCTTTAGCAACCAATGGTTGCTTTGTCAGTAAAGAGGGAAGGAGAGGGAAAGACGAAAGGATGTGGGTTTTAAGGGAGAGGGTAAGGAGTCATTCCAATCCCGGGAGTGGGAAGACTTACCTTAGGGGGAAAAAAGGACAGGTGTACACACACACACACACACACACACACACACACACATATCCATCCGCACATACACAGACATTGTGTTTCTTTGTGTGTCTATCGACGTGCCAGCGCTTCCTCTTTCCTCATTACCTTAGCCAGTTTCATCCTGACCCACAACTTCTTCACTTTTGAAGGCCAGACATACCAACAATTAAAGGGAACAGCCATGGTTACCAGGATTGCCTCCTCGTACGTCAACCTATTCATGGGTCATGTAGAGGAAGCCTTCTTGGTTACCCAGGCCTGCCAACCCAAAGTTTGGTACAGATTTATTGATGACATCTTCATGATCTGGACTCACAGTGAAGAAGAACTCCAGAATTTCCTCTCCAACCTCAACTCCTTTGGTTCCATCAGATTCACCTGGTCCTACTCCAAATCCCATGCCACTTTCCTTGACGTTGACCTCCATCTGTCCAATGGCCAGCTTCACACATCCGTCCACATCAAACCCACCAACAAGCAACAGTACCTCCATTATGACAGCTGCCACCCATTCCACATCAAATTGTCCCTTCTCTACAGCCTAGGTCTTCGTGGCAAACGAATCTGCTCCAGTCCTGAATCCCTGAACCATTACACCAACAACCTGAAAACAGCTTTCGCATCCCGCAACTACCCTCCTGACCTGGTACAGAAGCAAATAACCAGAGCCACTTCCTCATCCCCTCAAACGAGAACCTCCCACAGAAGAACCACAAAAGTGCCCCACTTGTGACAGGATACTTTCCGGGACTGGATCAGACTCTGAATGTGGCTCTCCAGCAGGGATACGACTTCCTCAAATCCTGCCCTGAAATGAGATCCATCCTTCATGAAATCCTCCCCACTCCACCAAGAGTGTCTCCGCCGTCCACCTAACCTTCGTAACCTCTTAGTTCATCCCTATGAAATCCCCAAACCACCTTCCCTACCCTCTGGCTCGTACCCTTGTAACCACCCCCGGTGTAAAACCTGTCCCATGCACCCTCCCACCACCACCTACTCCAGGCCTGTAACCCGGAAGGTGTACACGATCAAAGGCAGAGCCACGTGTGAAAGCACCCACGTGATTTACCAACTGACCTGCCTACACTGTGATGCATTCTGTTTGGGAATGACCAGCAACAAACTGTTCATTCGCATGAATGGACACAGGCAGACAGTGTTTGTTGGTAATGAGGATCACCCTGTGGCTAAACATGCCTTGGTGCACGGCCAGCACATCTTGGCACAGTGTTACACTGTCCGGGTTATCTGCATACTTCCCACCAGCACCAACCTATCCGAACTCCGGAGATGGGAACTTGCCCTTCAATATATCCTCTCTTCCCGTTACCCACCAGGCCTCAATGTCCGCTAATTTCAAGTTGCCACCACTCATACCTCACCTGTCATTCAACAACATCTTTGCCTCTGCACTTCCTCCTTGACTGACATCTCTGCCCAAACTCTTTGTCTTTAAATATGCCTGCTTGTGTCTGCATATGTGTGGATGGATATGTATGTGTGTGTGAGTGTATACCCGTCCTTTTTTTCCCCCTAAGGTAAGTCTTTCCGCTCCCGGGATTGGAATGACTCCTTACCCTCTCCCTTAAAACCCACATCCTTTCGTCTTTCCCTCCCCTTCCCTCTTTCCTGATGAGGCAACAGTTTGTTGCGAAAGCTTGAATTTTGTGTGTATGTTTGTGTTTGTTTGTGTGTCTATTGACCTGCCAGCGCTTTCGTATATATATATATATATAGAAAATGCTGTAGAAATAGCACCAGTGATCAGAATGATGTCAAATTGTAATGGAATATTGTCAGAGAAGGGGGAAAACGTATGGCAGGAGAAGGAAAAATTCATGAAAATTGATCAATAGATGGCGCTGTATGTGTCAGAATATGTAAATGAAAACACCTGTCATACGCACGACCCACTGAAGTTGCTATAAACACTCTGGATACACGGCTTTTCCTCCTTTTGCGTCTGTGATGTTCACCTTGATTGCCTCAATGCAGGATTGTGCTTTGCTTGTGAAGTGGTATTACAAGAATAATGACTGTGCACACGTCACTCTGCAGAAGTTCTGGACACTGAAGGGTTTGGAAAAAAAGCCTTGGTCTGATGAGTGCCGTGGGTCTGGAGAAAAGGATTCAGAAATTCTAAAAGACGGTTTCCTTGGTGTGCAACCTGGTAGTGGGAGGAAACAAATTGATTCAACATCGGTGGAAGCAGTAGCCACAGCAATTCAGGAGGAGATGAATGATAGTGGGCAAATGTATAGAGCATGGAGAATTGCCCGAACATTGGACATACCAGTGAGCATGGTGCGTAAAATCCTACGAAACATCCTTCTTTGCTATCCATCCAAAATTACCCATGTGGGTGAGTTGCTTCATGTTGAACTGCCAGCAAGAGAGACGTTTGCTTTAGAATTTCTTGCTTGCATGGAAGTGGGCAATGATTGGCCGTAGAAGATTGTTTGGACAGACGAAGCCCACTTCCATCTGACAGGATATGTCAATACACAGAATTGTAGAATTTGGGCAACAGAAAATCCACGTGCAAATCAATCAGTACCACTTCATCCTGAAAATGTCACTGTGTGGTGTGGGTTTACGGGATCATTTATCATAGGGTCATATTTTTTCGAAGAGACAGGTGCTTCCAGTCCTGTTACCTGTGCCGTCACTGGTAACTGCTACGAGTGTCTTTTGCACAACCACATCATGCCAGCTCTCCAGCAGCATGGATGTGTGGATGGGATCATTTTTATGCAAGATGGCACAGCTCCGCACATTGCAAATCCAGTTAAGCTTAAGCAGCTGCTGAAGTGCCATTTCGTAAATGCTAGATTTATCAGTCGCCATTTCCCCACAGCCTGGCCGTCCTGATCACCTGATCTTAATCCATGTGACTTCTGGCTGTAGGGCTATCTGAAAGATGTGTTCAGTGTTCTGACTGCAGTGAAGGGATGCATTGCCCAACACATACTGAACGTGACCCTGGTAACACTTCGATCAGTTGTGGAACATACTGTTTTGCCATTTCAACTTGTTGCAGAAAATGGTGGACAGCATATTGAATATGTTTTGCGCCAGTCACACGGAAATTAATAATCCAATTTGATTTTGACTGGTGCTTTTTATCTGGTTTTTGGCATCAGGACAATTAAAAACTTATTTTTCCCATCTGATGCAATATGACCTTGCCCTGGTGGATGGGTTTACGCAACTAACAGTATCACACCTGTACACCCATGCACAGTGAGTAGTACAGTTTGTTTAATGCCAAACATACACCTTAATCATTGCTGTGTGCTTTCTCATTTGTAGTTGACCAGTATTAAATTATGATAAGCCAAGTGATTGATAGTGTAATTCATTTCTCCTTCTGCTATTATATTTATGAATGTTGATGTTGTTGTTTTCAAGCTGTGATTGATTGTTGACAACAAACATCATTAGGGATTAATTTTATTGTGAGGCTGTTTTGTCAGCATGCCCAACCATTTAAAGAGCTTTCTACAAGAGGCTTGTAGTCTACACCCTTCTTCCTACTTGAAACTTTTATCCACATTAGTCTTTTATGAAGGTTTGAGAGGAGCAGTATTACAATGAACTTGTTAGTTTATTTAGCTTTTCATGTAGAATTGGCTCCAGTTCTTCTTGTCTAGTGGTCTGTTTCTTGAAGCTGAAAATGTGACACTTTAGGTCCTCATGGCTGAATTGATCTAAATAAATTTGAAGATTGTTGTTTGTTGTTACATTAATACATTTTGTCACATTTTAGTATATCATACAATCTTCTGATTTTTCACATTAACAAAGCTGAAATTACATTGTTTGCACAGAATACAAAAAATACGTCCAATCACAACAGAGGCCTGCATACTACTGTCTCACTCAGCAGAAATAACAATATTCCAAAGGGTTGACAATTTTTCTTCACAAATGAATTTCTAGTAGTTTCTGTTACATTATTACTTTTGATTATTATTTTATAAATGAATCCAGAAATAAAAATATTAAGCAGTGCACTATTGTGTAATTAATAACACAAATTTTAAGTGTGCCAATAGTTCTTAATTTCAAATGTTTCAAAAAAAATAATTTTAAGTGTACATTCAGAGCTAGTACTTACCGATTATAACATCAAAAATAAAGTAATTCCTTTTCATAAATTTTAGCTTGAAATGTAATGTACTGTGTATAAAATTATATGAAAGTGAAAGTGTTCAGAAAAGTAACTGAGATAATACTGATGTGTCCAAAATTCAAAAAATAATATTGGTATCGACAACTACTGTTGAGGAAAAGCAATGCTAGAGGACGCTGTCCCATTACAGGCTCTAAAGTGGACCCCCACACATTATTCTCATTGCACACTACTATGCAACAAACACCTTTATCACCCAGTGATGAGTTACACCAGAAAATGATCTGATAAAACATTAGAAAAGGAAATTGGGAAAAGTAAGTAACCTTTTTTGACACTTTCAGCTCCAAAACCTGATATTATCACTAACACAGAAGTTGCAGAACTTAGAAGCTTAAGATGATCTGTAATAAATGACTTCCATTTCCAGTTCTTATCAATATAAACACCTGAGACTTTAGAATATTCTCTTTCAATTATTGATTTACCCTCGTGCATTATTTGTAATTATGTGGTAAGGCTTTCTGCAGAATTGAATTGCATATATTTGTTTAGTGTACTATCTGAATCCAGTGACAGTTCATTTGGAGAAGATTGCTTATTAGTTTTTCAAGAAAATATTATTTAAAACATAAAGTATACCAGATTAACATTTAAAGCAATAAAATTTAATTCAGAATTGGAGAACATTAAATATGACCTTGTACAATATTTTGTGTAGTTCCTTTCTATGTTTGTCTTTCACAAGTGACTCCAGGTCATTAGGGGTGGCTAAAAAAAAACAGCAACATTTGCTGAAGACCCGTATTGAGTATTCCAGGCACAGCAAAGCTAGTAGCTGGTTTTCTGTAAATAATGTAAGTTGTGTTTTTTTAATAAGCATAAAATTTCATAAAATATACTATCTTTTGGAACTATTAGTTCAGGTTGGTGAAGGTTTAAAAGAAAGGACAGGCCACTTAGATCCTAGAATGAGATGGATTCACCTGTTGTGCTTCATTGTTGTCTCCCCTGTGTCCTCACAGCAGGTAGATCTCTCTTATTCTGGGGTGTGAGCGATTTGCGTATACTTTTTAATCTTCTCTGACAAAACCACCTCACCTTTGCAAGGAAGGAAGTAATAGCACCAAAAGCTAGGAGAGTTTAGCACACTTTTATGTTTTATCAACATTATAAAAATTTCACTTCCTGAAGATAAGCACTAGTGAGGCATCTATATTATAATTTCATAGTTTCCAAATTTCCTTGTAATGTAAAGATTGTAGTTTAATTGGATAGATAAATAAAATCTACTCACCAAGCAGCACCATGAGAAACATGTAGAGGTCAGAGAAATGTGCAAGCTTCCAGAGCCAGTGACTCCTCCTTCTGGCAGAAGGGCTGAAAGGGAAGGAAGTGGGATGAAGCAAAAGAACTAGCAGGCTTTAGGAAATAGAAAGAGTTTAGAAAAGTCAGCCAGAACCCCAGGAGACTTATCTCAGAGGATGAGAAGGAAAGACATTGTTGGGGACCGCCCTGGATGAGACTTTAAATCTGACAGCTTAAAAGTGGAAGATAGGGTAATATGCAAGATGGAGAATACAAAGCATTGTCCACATGATAACAAGAGTGGAAAGCTGAGTGCATTATACACTCCTGGAAATTGAAATAAGAACACCGTGAATTCATTGTCCCAGGAAGGGGAAACTTTATTGACACATTCCTGGGGTCAGATACATCACATGATCACACTGACAGAACCACAGGCACATAGACACAGGCAACAGAGCATGCACAATGTCGGCACTAGTACAGTGTATATCCACCTTTCGCAGCAATGCAGGCTGCTATTCTCCCATGGAGACGATCGTAGAGATGCTGGATGTAGTCCTGTGGAATGGCTTGCCATGCCATTTCCACCTGGCGCCTCAGTTGGACCAGCGTTCGTGCTGGACGTGCAGACCGCGTGAGACGACGCTTCATCCAGTCCCAAACATGCTCAATGGGGGACAGATCCGGAGATCTTGCTGGCCAGGGTAGTTGACTTACACCTTCTAGAGCACGTTGGGTGGCACGGGATACATGCGGACGTGCATTGTCCTGTTGGAACAGCAAGTTCCCTTGCCGGTCTAGGAATGGTAGAACGATGGGTTCGATGACGGTTTGGATGTACCGTGCACTATTCAGTGTCCCCTCGATGATCACCAGTGGTGTACGGCCAGTGTAGGAGATTGCTCCCCACACCATGATGCCGAGTGTTGGCCCTGTGTGCCTCGGTCGTATGCAGTCCTGATTGTGGCGCTCACCTGCACGGCGCCAAACACGCATACGACCATCATTGGCACCAAGGCAGAAGCGACTCTCATCGCTGAAGACGACACGTCTCCATTCGTCCCTCCATTCACGCCTGTCGCGACACCACTGGAGGCGGGCTGCACGATGTTGGGGCGTGAGCGGAAGACGGCCTAACGGTGTGCGGGACCGTAGCCCAGCTTCATGGAGACGGTTGCGAATGGTCCTCGCCGATACCCCAGGAGCAACAGAGTCCCTAATTTGCTGGGAAGTGGCGGTGCGGTCCCCTACGGCACTGCGTAGGATCCTAGGGTCTTGGCGTGCATCCGTGCGTCGTTGCGGTCTGGTCCCAGGTCGACGGGCACGTGCACCTTCCGCCGACCACTGGCGACAACATCGATGTACTGTGGAGACCTCACGCCCCACGAGTTGAGCAATTCGGCGGTACGTCTACCCAGCCTCCCGCATGCCCACTATACGCCCTCGCTCAAAGTCCGTCAACTGCACATACGATTCACGTCCACACTGTCGCGGCATGCTACCAGTGTTAAAGACTGCGATGGAGCTCCGTATGCCACGGCAAACTGGCTGACACTGACGGCGGCGGTGCACAAATGCTGCGCAGCTAGCGCCATTCGACGGCCAACACCGCGGTTCCTGGTGTGTACGCTGTGCCGTGCGTGTGATCATTGCTTGTACAGCCCTCTCGCAGTGTCCGGAGCAAGTATGGTGGGTCTGACACACCGGTGTGAATGTGTTCTTTTTTCCATTTCCAGGAGTGTATGTGGGAGAGATAGAGGGTGGAGAAAATAAAAGGTCAGAAAATTAAAGATGTAGAAAACTAAAAAGGAATAAGGAAAGGAATGGTTACTGAGAAGAAATACTGAGACTGAAGAAATTAAAGAAAATAATAAATGTGCATTAAGGCCAGTTGGGTAGTGAGAACCGAGGACATATTATAATGCCAGTTCCACCTGCAGAGTTCTGAGAAACGTCTGGGAGAACAATCTAGGTGACACTTGTGGTGAAACGGGTGCCAAGGCAACAATAGTCATGTTGGAGAGCATGCTCTACAGCATGATATTGTGTGTTGCCAGTATACATACTATGTTGCCCGTTCATCCTAACTGATGACTTGGTAGCAGCCATACCAGTTCTACAGCTGAACAGTTTATACATAACAGCTGGTACACAAAACATGTTGTTTTGCGGATGATTCTCCATGAAATAGTATTTTTTACCATTTACAGGACTGATGTACATTATGGCGAAGTGTACGTAGGGCAAGTCTTTCAGTGGGGACAATCACAGGGATGGAAGTCATAGGGTAACGAAATGAGAGCAGAAGGTGCATAGGGACTGACCAGAACACTGCAGAGATAGAAGGGGGACTGATGAAAAGTTATTCTGGATGTAATGGGTGAAATGTTGGACAGAATGGAGCTCATTTCAAGGCATGATTTTAGGAAGTTGTAGCCTTGTTGAAGATACTGATTAATACATTCAAGACCAGCATAGTACTGCGTGACAAGAGGTGTACTCCTGAGTTGTTTTTTTTGTAGGGAACAGCAGTACCAGGATTGGACATGAGGGCCTGGGAATCTGCTTTTGAACTAGGCTGATGGGGTAATTATGTCCTGCGAAGCAAGGCTGAGGTGAGAGTGATGGTGATGAATTGCTGTAAAGTGTCTGCATCTGAAGAAATATGTTTGCCTCAAATGCAAAGGCTCTGTGAGGGGGAATGTTTGACATGGAAAGGATAGCTATTGTGAAAGTGTAAAGGTTATTGTTTGTTAGTAGGTTTAATGTGAAACAAGTTGTGTAACTAACCCTCAGTGAGGATGAGGTTAACATCAAGGAAAGTGGCATGTGATTCAAAATAGTACCATGTGAAATTTAATTGAGAGAATGTGTTAAGAGACTACAAAAATTTTAATGGGTCAGCCTCACCATGAGTCCATATGGCAAAGATGTCATCAGTGTATCTAAATCAAACTAGGTGTGGAAGTCGGATTCCAGCAAAGCCCCTCCAACTGAGCAATGAAAAGGTTGGCATAGAAAGGACCCATTATGGTTCCCATTGCCAAGTCTCTGACCTATGTGTTTGTCTGCCCCTCAAAGGTAAACCAGTTGCTGGTACACACAAATTTGATTAAAGTGAGCAGGAAGATCATCATAGGTTTAGTAGCATGTGGGTGCTAGTTGAGGTAAGATGCAGCAACAGACGGATCACATACATGGGGAATGCTGGTATGCAGGGAGGTGGTATCAAAAGTGACAAGTAAGGTGTGTGGTGGGACTGGGACAGGCACAGATTTCTGATGATCTAGCAAATGTTTGATGTCTTTAATATAGGAGAGGTGTCTTTGTACAGTAGGTTGCAAGTGTTGATCAACTAAGGCAGATATATGTTCGGTGGGTGCTTTGAAGTCAGCAACTATGGGGCAGCCAGGTTGATTGGATTTGTGGGTCATAGGAAGAAGGAGAAAGGTGGGCGTGCATGATTTGGGTGGGGTAAGATGATCTATGTATTGGGGTGTTAGTCCTTGTGATGGGCCTGAGGTTTTAATGAGTGACTGTAGGTCAGTTTTTATTACAGGATTGGGATGGCAGATTCTGTACCTTTGTGTGTCAGAAGCTGACATAGACGCTCACTTAAGTGCCTCACCCCCCGTAAACGGTCAAATGTGTTTGACAAAACCACTCTTATCTAACGATGGATTTACCAAGCAAGTCTGTACATATTCGAACTATGTTTGTCAGTTTAACCTCATTCTAAAGTGGATGCTGTTCATACTCATGAGTATTTTGACAGTAGTGACAACAGCCATAAACTCAAACAGAGCAGTCTTGGCACTGACTTTATCACTGTGTTTGAAGGCAAAGGGAATGGCTTAAAATAAAAATATACATGAAAATCTGCTGAAGGAAATATTGCTCTCAGAACCAGATGATTACCTCAACTTTCTTCAAATTGACAACGAAACTCTTAAAGCCTGTTAAGGCCCTCCTAAAAGGGCAGACTTGTCTGTCAAGTTTGCTCTTATCTGCCAACAGATGTGTCAATACAAGCCCATACACGTACCAAGAAAGCTTGTCAATTTAACCTTACTTTTGAAGCAGATGCTTTTTGTGTATGCTGTAATTTGGCACTAGTGGGAATGGCTACAAATCCAGATAATGCATTTATAACATTGATTCTGGCACTGTGTTTAAAGAGGAAGGAGGAAACCAGATGCTGGTCCTGGGAATGGTTTAAAATGAGCGAGAAATACAGACATGAAAACCTGTTAGAGGAAATGTTACAGTCAACTTTCTGCTGATGGACAGTTAAATGTTTAATAACTTGTTTAGCATTACTTTGCCCTCACACTGATAAAGAAGACACAAGTGTATCAAAATTTATTCTTTTTTACTTGGTCCTCTAATGACAGTTCATCAGAATACCACAACATGGGAGCTTATAGCCCACATTGTTCATGGAAGAACTAGAGAACTACAGTTTCTTTTGTTTCATTCCACTCCAGATTGTATGTTACTGTATGTGTAAAATATTGATTTTGTTCCTAATCTCATCATGCATAATATATGACTGCGAAAGATGTGATTTCTCTAATAGTCAGTGTTGTATTGTTTTTATACTTGATCATAGATTCCATAGTTGTGTAAACTCACACTACATTGACATAAATTGTAATAAAACACACATGCAGTGAAACGATGACGCGAACAACGTCTGTCATCTTGTCAAACTTTCCATCAATCAACATTTCTCGCAAACATGTCAAACACAATCTGTGCTTGTCAGTTTGTCAAACAGCACCATACAAGGTCAAATATTTGACAAGCATAGTTACATTTGACAAAATATTTGATGTTTAAGGGGGTCCTTACATATTCCTGTCAATTCTGTACCAAAGTGATAGATCCCTTGTCCACTGGGACAGTAATGATGGAGTTATCAGTCTGTAGGGAATGAAGAGCCTGAAGTTCTGCAGAAGACAGGTTAGGGTGATGTTTTAGGGACCTGAAACAGGGTTGTGAAGCAATGCCGTATGTTAGGAATTCTTGAAAGGTTTGTTAGGGGTGACTTTGAGGTATTGGTGGTAGATCAAGATGGGATCGTGGTCAGGAACTGTTCAAGGCAGGATTCAGTGACAGGTTCACTCTTGGAGAGCTTTTGGGATTGGGTTACAAAGTGATATTTACAAATTGACATTACATTTGAAGGAAAGTAGGTCCTTTGCCAAAAAAGCATGATTAAATGTAGGTTTAAGGCTGAATATTACAGATAATTCAGGAGTGTTGAGTGCCTTGGATGAGAGGTTGAGAACATTGTACTGTTGTGGCTGTTACTTGCAATAGTGAGCTGTTATAGCTCTGGGAGGCAGTGGGGGTTGCTAAGAAGTTTGGCCAAGGTTGGGTTGCATGAAAGGAGTGATGGTTGATGTTGGGACTGTTTAGGAAACTGGACAGGTACAGGATGCAAAATATCACTGTTGAGAAAATTTAGGATTAGGTAGGTTAGCTTTCTGAGGTGAAGTCTGGCCTGTTGCTGCAATTTGAAGTTGGCTTGGCAGGTGATATCATCCAAGCACACATGAGGGGCAGATTACTGCAGAATCATGTAGGAGGAGCAAAGTCTGCTAGAGTAGAAATTGGCAGATGAGAGAGATATAAGGGGCATTTAAAAAAAAAAATAGCCAGAGGCATAATTACAGAAACCAGTACCTGTATGTTAGAAGTATTGATTCTGGCTGTTGAGACACTTGTCCCACTGTGACACAAGGAGGTGAATGGCTGCCTCATAAAATTCCTGGGGCTGCAATGTTAATCAGTTCCGCACATACAGCTGGACGTTGTCGTCCAAGGTGAATCGTTTGCCCATCAGAGCCTTTTTACGGGGACCAAAAATGACGTAATCACAGGGAGAGAGGTTTGGACTGTATGGAGGGTGGCCAAGAACCTCCCATTTGAATTTTTGCAGGAGTGCTGTGACTGTGTTGGATGTATGAGGCTTTGCATTGTCATGGAGCAGAATGACCTCATGAATGAGATTGCCTGGTCATTTTGATTTGATCGCTTGGCGAATGGTTTTGAAGGTTTGCGAGTAACGCTGGGCATTCACTGTTGTCCCGTGCTGCAGGAAGTGAATCAGAAGGTTGCCATCTTGGTCCCCTTGAAAAGGCTCTGAGGGGCAAACAATTCACCTCGGACGACGATGTCCAGCTGTATGTGCAGAACTGGTTAACATCACAGCCCCGGGAATTTTATAAGACAGCCATTCACTGCCTTGTGTCACAGTGGGACAAGTGTCTCAACAGCCAGAGTCAGTACTTCTAACATACAGGTACTGGTTTCTGTAATTATGCCTCTGGCTCATTTCTTTTTGAATGCCCCTTATAGATCACACATTAGCTGGGTGAGTGCAAGAGATTGTTATATTTGAAACTGTAAAAGGGTCTGGTGTAGAGAAGGATGATGTCTGGGAACACAAACTTTCAATGTTAGATCTTCGGGAGGTAACTCCCAGCGAGAAGCAGGTTTCAAGAAACAGAACGTGAGACCTTGGTTTTGGTAGTACAATAGCATATTTTCAAAAGGAAAATGTGTATCTGCCTTAGTTGATCAACACCTGCAACCTATAGTACAAACACACCCCTCCTACATTAAAGACACTTAACTGTTTCCTAGATCAGGGGTCGGCAGTAATTTTATATGGGGTCCGGAAAATTTTTATCGAGGTCCAGAAGAATAACCTCTAATTCCTTACTAATTTTTTATTTTAATTTTCACCCACAAAATAATATGAAACACAATAGACAGGCATATTTGTATTAAAAAATCGAGGAAAAAGCTCATATTCCTTACTAATATTTTTTTTTAAATTTTTGCTGTCCAACTAATATGAAATACAATAAATAGCCATATTTGTATTAAAAGACCCAGAAAAAACTTATATTCTTCACTATTTTTATTTTCACTCAGAAAAAATATGAAATACAATAGACAAGTATGTTTGTATTGCAAAAATCCAGAAAAAAAAACAATATTAAGTACTATTTTTTATTTTAATTTTTACTCACAAAGTATGAAATACAAATGTATTAAAAATCAATGTGAGAAATTACATTTGTGTTCACGAGCTAGTTTCTGAAAGTTAGTTTCACGTGTGGAGCAGCTTATGTGAATAGTGTCATCAAGGTGGGCAGCCATTAATCCTGAATGATACTTTTTCCTCTAATAATTAATTTTTAACAATGAAATTTCACAAATATATATGGAACAAAACATAGCAGCCAGGTACATGGCTACTTTTTGCACTTTTCATATTTTTCTGGGCTGTTTATTCCAAAATTTTTCAGCAGGTGCAGTTTATAAGTTTGTTATGAAATCTCTTCCTGCAAGTGTATTATCTCCATTTGGAGTAACGGCTTTCAAAAGGAAGAACAACTTCGCAGCCACATCTGTCCATTCTGAAGCTGGAGAAGCTACACAACAGCCTCTCTATCAGTGAAAAAGTAGGAATCTTGCTGCAGATTCCTTCCTAAGAACTGACATAAAATTTGAGAGTACTGAAATGAAATGTATGTTTCAGTATTATTTTTCTATCCAAATATTGTTGGAAGTGAAAAAAAAATCTTGATTTGCAATGTCTGTTTCCAAGGTATCCAGCTTGCGACGGAAAGGAGACACACTTTGTATCTGATAACATATTAATTTTCCATTTCCTTGTAGCTTAGTTTTGAGCACTTTAAATGTTTAATAATGTCTTTCAAGAAAGCCGCAGCTAGCATACTGTGTTCATTTTCTAGTAACTCCAAATGGTTTCCTACTTCTTGTGAATCCAAGTTTTCTAAGAAAGATATTACTTCTACCTTTATTTGTGAAAAGTGTTTAATCAGTTGACCTTTTCTTAGCCAACAACCATTGTTGTACTGCACTATGTCAGAATGCACTGAATCACACTCAGAAAGGAACTGTTTGAACTGTCTGTATGCAGAACGAGACCTTATAAAGTTAATCAGTTTGATCAACCTGCCCATTACTTCTTTCAGAGCCACACTAGGTTTTGCAAAAATGGCTGCCTGGTGAATTATGCACTGATAAGACAGCAGCCCAGAATTCTTACCTTTGATTCTCTTTACTAGTCCTTTTTTGTTGCCGATCATCACTGGGGCCCTGTCAGTTGAAAGAGACACCATTTTATCATAACTAGGGTTTGATTTTGCCATGAAGTCATCAAAAGTCTTGAATAAATCTTTTCCGTGCGCCTTACCTTATAATGGCAATATTGTTAGCAATTTGTCCCTAAATTCTTTACTTTCAATATCCAAAAATCGCATGAAAGTGGACATTTGTTCTTCATCAGCAATGTTGTATGATTCATCTAGTGCTATGGCATAGCAAGGCACCTTTTGCAAGAGTTTGAGCAAACTACTTTTATTGTCAACAACCAAAATTTCAGTTCTTGTATTACTTCTTGCCAACAAAGAAATACCTTGAATAGCAGAAACATATTCCTTTTTCTCTTCAAAAAGTGTTTATGAAGCATCCAAAACATATGCATCACTGCCTTTGCAGATTTTTCGTGCGCACTTGTAGAGTGAACTAAGGAGGTCATGCTTTTTTGTTAGAAGCTAGATATGTCTGGAGTTTTTCTTGATGAGCTTCAGTAGCCAGAGGAAAATTTTGATGCAACTGCTAATGAGCTGTTTTGTAGTGTTATTTTAAATTGGCACTTTTAACCAGAGTGACAGTTCTTTTGCTTATGAGGCAAACTGGAACAGTTCCAGGCCTATCAGGCAGCGTAAAATGATATTGTTCAGTTCACTGAATGAAGGACTTCTGTTTTCACCATCAACGTTTCACTATCAGCTTTTTAGGACCCATGTTGATGCAAAAGAAACATTACAAGCCTCGATAATAACAAAATGCTCCATATGAGATTGCAACAACTAATGATGAAGAGGTGGTAAAATGTGTGTACTTTAGAGTTGTTTCTTGTAAAAATACCAGCACCTGACACACAACACATGCTGACACACTGTAAAGGAGCTACTTCCATGTCAAAGTGTGTGCTGCCACACACCATAGGAGCTGCACCACAAAGGAGCCGCTTTGTTGTCAAAGAGCGCTGCTGCTAAGTGAACTCACCCAAAGTTTCATGAAGTATTTTAAACTATCTTTCAAGTTATGAGCACAAGAAATGGTGTTTAGATGAATATGCCTTCTCCAATGTAATAGAGGTTTCAGAGGTTGCCAGAGTCTGAAATCAATTTATACAATTTCCTTGTTCAGTAAATAAAATTCTTGTGTTGCAATTCATGTGTGCAAAGCTTTTATGTGGGTCGACATAACATGCTGCGCCAGTTGGCCATCTTACTTCCTTGCACCCTCCTCAATACAGTGCACTCTCCTTCGCAGCACAGTATAGTAACTGTGTATTTAATCTACCTATAACTAATCATTAAGAATCCTAATTATTTGGCAGTACCCTACTAGAAAAAGTTAAAATGGTGGTGCTCAAACAAATTGTCATCTACAGAAAAATATGGTTTTAAATAATTGGAGTACATACTGACAGTTGCAAATCTCTGTCCTAGATCATCTGATATCTGTGCCTATCACAATCCTGTCACTCACCTCGCTTGTCAGCATTGATTCCACCTCACTCTATACCAACATCCCACATGTATGTGGTCTGTCTGTTGCTGAATGTTACCTCAGCCATCTCCCATCTGATTCCAAACCTATGACATTCTTCTTCCCCATGTTAATCAAATTTATACGTACCAGCAACTACTTTACCTTTGAGGGGCTGATATACAGAAAGATCAGTGGCACAGCCATGGGAACCACGATGACTTCTTCCTGTGCCAACCTTTTCACAGGTCACTTGGAGGGGTTTTGCTGGGACCCATAACCCATCAGCCACTGGTTTGGTTTAGATCCATTGATGACAACTTTGCCATATGGACTGAGGTGAAGCTGACCTGTTAGAATTGTGGTATCTCTTTATATATTCCCCCAATTTAATTTCACATGATAGTATGTGAATCACATACCATTTTCCTTGATGCTGACCTTATCCTCACTGGGGTTCAGCTACACAATTATTTTCACATTAAACCCACCAACAAAGAACAGTACTTACATTTTGACAGTTGCCATGTCAAATAGTCCCTTCCGTACAGCCTTGGCATTCAAGGCAAACCCATTTGTTCAGATGCAGATTCCTTACAGCAGTGCATCACCATTCTCACCTCAGTCTTCACTGGATGTGGTTACCCTACCACCCTGGTTCAAAAGCAGATTTCCCGGGCCATCATGTCCAATCCTGGTACTGCTAATCCATCCGAGAAACAATTTAGGAGTACACCTCTTGTCACTTGGTTCTATCCTGCTCTTGAATGTATTAATTAGCTACTTCGATAAGATGATGACTTCTAAAATCATACCCTGAAACAAGGTCCATTGTGTCCCAACATTTTGGCCACCACACCAAGAATAACTTTTTGCCCCCCCCCCCCCCTCCAGTTTTTGCATTATCCTACTTATGCATCCATTTCCCCACCCTATGGCTTCTACCCCTATGACTGTCCCTGCCGAAAGACTTGGCTGGTGTACCCTCCCGTCATCACATATACCAGCCTTGTAACCAGCAAAATATACACTATCAAATGGAGAGCTACCTGTGAAACAACATCTCATATACTAGCTGTTACGTAAACACTGTACAACATTCCACATTGGTATGATTACCATCAAATTATCAGTTCCCCCAGAAACCAGATTCGCAGAACTCCATGGTTGGAAACTGGCATTATATGATGTCCTTGATTCTTGCCTTAATTTACATTAATTATTTTCTCTTAATTTCTTCATGCAAGGCATTTCTTCTCAGTGACCATTTCTTTCTTCCTTCCCTTTTAATTATCTATATCTTTTATTTTCTGACATGTCTCTTTTTCCTTGTCTTCGCCTCTCCTACATACAGGGTGTTCATAATTCCAGTTTCAAAATGCCACAGAAACAGAACCACTGTACATAATGATGTGAAATTTGAACAGCATGTTGTTAATACAGGAGGAAACTTTATGGAAACAAACAAAAAAACCGAAAATTTGACCAACAGATGGTGCTGTAAGCATCAGAGTATGCATACTAACAGACCTGCAGCACACAGCTGTTCCTCAGTTTTCATCCAATATGCCCAACATGACTGTCTCCGTGAAGGATCACGCTGGTAAAGTTCTTTTACAGGAATGGTATGTCCACCATTAGTCATGCAGAAGTTCCAGCCACTTAAGGTTGTGAAAAAAGGCATTGGTCCAATGTACACTAAGGGTATGGTAAATTCAAAAAGACAGGTTCTTGTGAAGTTTTATGTCTCAGAGGGCAGAAATCAGTTGATCCGACATCTGTCAAAGATGTGGCAATAGCATTGCCGAAGGAACTTAGCAGTGGTGGGTAAACATGCAATGCCCAGGGAATTGCCCAAACATTGGGCATGCTTGTGAGCACAGTGCGTAAAATCCTGCTAAACATCCTGCATTTCAATCAATACAAAATCGCCCATGTTTAGGAGTTGCTTCCTACTGACCTGCCAGCAAGACAAAGGTTCCTTCTGGAAATTTTTGCTCGTATGAAAGTTGATAATAAATAGCCACGGAACATTCTGTGAACAGATCAAGCTCACTTCCATGTCCAAGGACATGTCAGTATGCAGAATTTGGGCAATGGAAAATCCTTATGCACATCAATTGCTATCACTTCATTCTGCAAAGGTAACTGTGTGGTGCTGGTTGACAGCATCATTTATCACAGGGCCAAATTTTTTCAAGGATACGAGTCCTGTGGGTCCTGTTACCTACACTGTCATGAAAAACACTGTGATAGATTTTGCACACTAACGTCATTCCAACCCTTCAACAGTGTGGATGTGTGAGTGGGGCCATTTTTATACAAGATGATACTCCTGTGCACAATTCACAGCCAGTTAAGCAGCTGCTGCAGAGGCATTTCGGAAATGCTATAATTGTTAGCCGTCATTTCCTTACAGCCTGGCCGTCCATATCAGCTGTTCTTAATCCATCTGACCTTTGGCTGTGATGTTATCTGAAAGATGATTTGCTCGGTGCTCCAGCTATGACCATAGCTGAATTGAAGGCACACACTGCGCAATACATACTGAATGTGATGCGTGAGACACTCCGATGTGTTGTTGAACGTGATTTTTCTTGATTTCAACTTGGGGCAGAAAATGGACAGCATATTGAACATGCCCTGCAGCAGTCTCACAACAATTAGAAATCAGTGTCATTCTGCTTTTTTGCAGTCTTTGTCCCCAGGACAATTAAAACCCCTTTGTCACTTGGCTCTTTATGCAGTTTTTGGCATCGGGTCAATTAAAAACCGATTTTTCCCATCTGCTGTGGTATAATCTCGAATGGGCTCACCTAATTAACAGTGCCACAACTGTAGACTGCTGAACTTTTGCAGTCATGCCCATTGAACAATATGGCTGGTGCAATGTGCAACTCAGTTCATCTGTCATTGATATGCTATTCAGATCTGATGTTGTTATGATCAATGGTTCTCTTTTTACAGAGTGTTGAAACTGAACTTTATTATGGACATCCTCCAAAATGCACTTAGCTCTCTGCTCTTATTAACTCTTGCATGATGTTTTGTCAGTAATCTGTGTCTTGCTCATTACCCTGTGTTCCATCTTTAAGCTCTCAGGTTTTCAAATCTTATCCAGTATAATCTCCAACAATCAGTCTTTCCTTCTCATCCCATATGGTAAGCCTCCCGTGATGAACAGTGTTCTGGATGACTTTCTGGACTTTCCCCATTTCCTAAACCTCAGCATTCCTTTTCCTTCATCCCTGTTTCTTCCCCTTAAACCCTTCCGTCAGAAGGAGTCACTGGCGCTGAAGGCTCGTACATTTCTTTAACCTTTATGTGTTTTCCCCCCCGACGCTGCTAGGCAAGTTGATTTTTTTGTCTATCCAAGTATATTATATTTTCAAAAAACGATCATTTTTGTTAAAAAATTGTAGTGTGCTGTTTCAAATAAACTGTTAATTGTACACACTAAATTAAACTGCAATTGCCGAATTTCTTGATGTTTGGATAGTTAACAAAATAAAATTTGAATTAAACATTGAGAAACTAACCAGTCAGTCATTTCAGCATGCTTTGTATTTACATGTGTACGTGAAAACAGAAATGCCTTACAGAACTATCTGTAGGGATAGTGCAGCTGTAGTCAGTAGAGGACGTATTCGACAAAAACGAACAGTAATAATATTGTGTAAAGTGATAATCATGTCTTCCATCTTCAGAGATCTTGAAATTCTTAGATTTGCAAACGTCATACAAACAATGCAGCTGAAAATGAAAAAAAAATTACTACCATTTCTGCTAATTGTGCAAGATACTTATTTGACGTATTCACACAATGGAAAGTCCAGGATGGAATAACAATAACATGAAAAGGATAGATTGCTACTTGCCACATAGAGGAGGCTCTAATAGTCATTCAGGCATAAAGAAAGATCACTAAACATTTTGGCTTTTGGACAAAAAGTCCTTCTTCTAAAACAGGACAAGCACTATTTTGAAACAAGGACTCTTTGTCCAGAAGCTAAAATGTTTACCAATCTTTTCTTTATGCCTGCCTGCATGGCAACGCCCCCTCTGTGTGGTGAGTAGAAATCTATTTTCTTCATATTGTTGTTGTTTGTAGTATTCTTTAACATGAACAGAATAGAACAGCTTACCTTCATTTTATTTATTTATCAATATTATGAAAAGGAAAGTTGCCACTCACCATATAGTGGAGATGCTGAGTCACAGATAGGCACAACAAAATGACTCTCACAACTAAAGTTTTGACCATTAAAGGCTTTGTCAACAATAGGCAACACATGCATATACACACAGAAATGCAACCCACACACATGAGTGCAGTCTCAGGCAACTGAAACCACACTGTGAGCAGCAGCAACATTGCATGTGGGAGTGGCGAATGGTTGGGGGTAAGGAGGAGGCTGGGGCAGGGAGGGGGAGGGATAGTGTGGTGGGGGTGGCAGACAGCGAAGTGCTGCAGGTTAGATGGAGGGCAGGAGAGAAGGTGCAGAGGGGGGAGGGGGTAAGTAGCAGAAAGGAGAGAAATAGAAAGAAAGAAATTGAAATACTGGGTGTGGCAGTGAAATTATGGCTGTATAGTGCTGGAATGGGAACAGGGAGGGGGCTGAATGGGTAAGGACAGTGACTAACGAATGTTGAGGCCAGGAGGATTATGGGAATGTAGGATGTATTGCAGAGAAAGTTCCCACCTGCGCAACTCAGAAAAGCTGGTGTTGGTGAGAAGGATCCATATGGCATAGGCTGTGAAGCAGTAACTGAAATGAAGGATATCATGTTTGGCAGCGTGTTCAGCTACAGGGTGGTCCACTTGTTTTTTGGCCACAGTTTGTTGGTGGCCTTCCATGCGGACAGACAGCTTGTTGGTTGTCATGCCTACATAGAATGCAGAACCATGGTTACAGCTTAGCTTGTACATCACATGACTGGTTTCACAGGTAGCTCTGCCTTTGATGTGATAGGTAATGTTGGTGACCGGACTGGAATAGTTGGTGGTAGCAGGACGTATGGGACAGATCTTGCATCCAGGTCTACTACAGGGGTATGAGCCATGAGGTAAGGGATTGGGAGCAGGGGTTGTGTAAGTATGGATGAGTATATTGTGTAGGTTTGGTGGATGGCGGAATACCATGGCAGGAGGGGTGGGAAGGATAGTGGGTAGGACATTTCTCATTTCAGGTCACGACAAGAGGTAATCGTGACCCTGGCGGAGAATGTAATTCAGTTGCTCCAGTCCCGTATGGTACTGAGTTATGGGGGGAATGCTCCTCTGTGGCCGGACTGTGGGACTTTGGGAGGTGGTGGGAGACTAGAAAGATAACGCATGGGAGATTTGTTTTTGTACAAGGATAATTACGGTCAGTGAAGGGTTCAGTGAGACCCTCAGTATATTTAGAGAGGGACTGCTTGTCACTGCAGATGCGACGACCATGGGTGGCTAGGTTGTACAGAAGGGACTTCTTGGTATGAAACGGGGGACAGCTGTCGAAGTGGAGGTATTGCTGGTGGTTTGTAGGTTTGATATGGACAGAGGTACTGATGTAGCCATCTCTGAGGCAGAGGTCAACATCTAGGAAGGTGGCTTGTTGGGTTGAGTAGGACCAGGTGAAGCAAATGGGGGAGAAGTAGTTGAGATTCTGGAGGAATGTGAATAAGATGTCCTCATCTTCAATCCAGATAGCAAGGATGAATCTGGGTTTAGGATTCTGGGTTTTTAGGAAGGATTCCTCTAGATGGCCCATGAATAGGTTAGCATAGGATGGTTCCACATGGGTGCCCATAGCCGTACTGCAGATTTGTTTGTAGGTAATGCCTTCAAAGGAGAAGTAATTGTGCGTGAGGATATAGTTGGGCATGGAGACTAGGAAGGAGGTTGTTGGTTTGGAACCCATAGGGCGTCTGGGTGGGGGGGAATAGCGGAAAAGGAGAGAAATAAAAAGACTGGTGTGGTGGTGGAATGACAGCTGTGTAGTGCTGGAATGAGAACAGGGAAGGGGGTGGATGAGTGAGGACAGTGATGAACGAGAGTTGCAGAAACGTAGGATGTATTGCAGGGAAAGTTCCCACCTGCACAATTTAGAAACGCTTGTGTTGTTGGGAAGGATCCATAAGGCACAAGTTTTGAAGCAGTCATTGAAATGAAGGATATCATGTTTGGCAGCATGTACAGTAACAGGGTGGTCCACTTGTTTCTTGGTCACAGTTTGGTGGTGGCCATTCATGCAGACAGACAGCTTGTTGGTTGTCATGCCTACACAGAATGCAGCACTGTGGTTGCCGCTTAGCTTGTAGACCACATGCCTTGTTTCACAGGTAGCCCTGCCTTTGATGGGATAGGTGATGTTAGTGACTGGACTGGAGTAGGTGGTGGTGGTGGTGGTGGTGGTGGTGGTGGCAGGATGTATGGGACAGGTCTTGCATCTTGGTCTATTACAGGGGAATGAACCATGAGGTAAGGGACTGGGAGCAGGGGTTGTGTAAGGAGGGACGAGAGTGTTGCCCAGGTTTGGTGGATGGCGGAATACCGCTGTGGGAGGGGTGGGAAGGATAGTGGGCAGGATATTTCTCATATCAGGGCACGATGAGAGGTAATCAAAACCCTGGCATAATGTAATTCAGTTGCTCGTCCTGTGTGGTACTGAGTAATGAGGGGAATGCTCCTCTGTGGCCAGATAGTAGGACTTTGGGAGGTTGTGGGAGACTGGAAAGATAAGGCACGGGAGATTTGTTTTTGTACAAGGTTGGGATGATAATTACGGTCAGTGAAGGCTTCAGTAAGACCCTTGGTATATTTCGAGAGAGACTGCTTGTCACTGCAGATGCGACGACCACGGGTGGCTAGGCTGTACAGAAGGGACTTCTTGGTATGAAACTGGTGGCAGCTGTCGAAGTGGAGGTATTGCTGGTGGTTTACAGGTTTGATATGGACAGAGGTACTGATGTAGGCATTTCTGAGGCAGAGACCAACATCTAGGAAGGTGGCTTGTTGGGTTGAGTAGGACCAGGTGAAGAAAATGGGGGAGAAGTTGTTGAGATTCTGGAGGAATGGGATTAGGGTGTCCTCACCTTTGACCCAGATAGCAAAGATGTCATCAATGAATCTGAACCAGGTGAGGGGTTTAGGAACCTGGGTTTTTAGGAAGGATTCCTCCAGATGGCCTATGAATAGGTTGGCATAGGATGGTGCCATGCGGTTGCCCATAGCCATACCCCAGATTTGTTTCAACCCATAATCTATGTAGTCTATGTAGGCATGAAAAACACCAAACTGTCTGTCCGCAAGAATGGCCACCGACAAACTGTGGCCAAGAAACAAGTGGACCACCCTGTTTCTGAACATGCTGTCAAACATGATATCCTTCATTTCAGTTTCTGTTTCACAGACTGTGCCTTATGGATCCCTCCCACCAACACCAGCTTTTCTGAATGGCACAGGTGGGAACTTTCTCTGCAATACATCCTATGTTCTCACAGCCCTCTTGGCTTCAAAATGCATTAGTCACTGTCCTCACCCATCCAGCCCCTACCCTGTTCCCATTCCAGCACTACACCACCATCATTCCACCACCACCACCACCACCACCATCACCACACACACACACACACACACACACACACACACACACACACAGCCCTTCACTGTCCACCATCCCCATCATACTGTCCCTCCCCCTCTCTGCCCCAGCCTTCTCCTTAACCCCACATAGTCACCACTTCCATCATGCACTGATACTGCTGTTCACAGTGTGGTTTTAGCTGCCTGAGACTGCACTCGTGTGTGAGAGTTGCGTTTGCGTACGTGCGTGCGTGCATGTGTGTGTGGGTCGTCTATTGTTGATGAAGGCCTTAATCGCCGTAAGCTTTACTTGTGAGAGTCTTTTTGTTGTGCCTATCTGTGACTCAGCATCTCTACTATATGGTGAGTGCCAACTTTCCTTTTCATAATATTGTTACATTCCATCCTGAATTTTCCATTGTTTTATTTATTTATTTTACATGTTTAGTTCTGTAGGACAAAATTGAGGAGCAAATCTCCTAGATCATGGAAAGTGTAAGTACATGAAATTACAACATAAAAATAATAACAGATAAAATAAAATGTTCATGAAGCAAAAAAAAAAAAAAAGACAAGCCATAAGTTTATGTAAATGCAATCAACAATTAACAGAGGAATCAGCCTAATTTTTAAAGGAACTCCTTTACAGAATAGAAGGAGCGACCCATGAGGAAACTCTTCAGCTTCAATTTGAAAACGCATGAATTGCTGCTAAGATTTTTGAATTCTTGTGGTTGCTTACTGAAAATGGATGCACACATTTCCGCACAAGAGTCAAGGAAGAGCAATACAAATGCAGATTGGTTTTCTGCCTACTTAAAGCTGTTAATTCTTGGGAATAAGCTGATATTATTAACAACAAATAACAGTAAAGAATATATAAAGGCATTGAAAGGCCAATGCCAGAATACCCAGACTGGTGAACAGGGGTGGACAAAAAGATTGCAGACTTACATCACTTACTGCCCAAAGTGCCCCAAAATATGATACCATACATCATAAGCAAATGAAAATAAGCAAAATAGGCTACTTTTTATGTCAAACTATCACTTACTTCAGATCCTGCCCTAGTAGTAAAAATGGCAGCATTAAGTCTTTGAACAAAATCCTGATTGTGGGCTGTCCATAACAGTTTACTATCTACCTGAACACCAAGAAATTTGAACTGTCCAGTTTCACAAATCAGATGCCCATTCTCTGATATTAAAACATCAAGTTTTGTTCAATTGTGTGTTAGAAAATACAAAGACTGAGTCATGCTGTGATTTAGCATTAATTTATTTTCGACAAACCATAATCTTATCTCATGAACTGCACTATTTGAAATAGGGCCAATTTTGCACACAACATCCATTACTACGAAGCTAGTGTCATCAGCAAACAGAAATATTTTAAAATCACCTGTAATACTAGAGGGTATATCATTTGTATAAATAAGGAACAGGAGAGGACCCAGCACTGATCCATGGGTAACCCCCCACCCTCCCCCCCCCCCCCCCCCATTTGACCATGCCCCATTCTCAACAATGTGGATAAAGATCTTTTGCTGTCTATTGTTAAAGTAAGAGGTGAACCAGTTGTGCGCTACTCCCCATATTCCGTAATGGTGCAACCTCTGCAGCAATGTTTATGATCAACAGAATCAAACATCTTAGTTAAATAAAAAAAGATGCTTAGCATTCAAAAACTTTTGTTTAATCCATCCAGTACCTCACAGTGAAAACAGAATATAGCATTTTCAGTTGTTAAACCACTTCTAAAACTGAACTTTACATTTGATAGCAGATTGTGTGAAATAAAATGATCAATTATACATACATACACAGCCTTTTCGATAACTTTATCAAACATTGATGCATAGAAATAGGTCTAAAATAGTCTCCCTTTTTACAAAGCAGCTTTACTACTGAGTACTTTAATCATTCAGGAAACTGAGGATTCTTCAAGGAAAAATTACAAATATGGATAAGTATAGGACTAACATGTGCAGCATAAATTATTGACAAGTCCTATGTCATTTCGATGATGTACTACAAGGACGCTAATGAATTGAATTGAATTGAAATACTTTAATATTTGATGGTACTCCATCATATCCATGAGTGTCCTTAGTCTTCAGTGATTTAATTGTTGACTTAATATCCCCCTTCTCAGTATCACAGAGGAGTATTTCACACATCAGTCTCAGAAAGGCATTTTCCAAGAGAGTTATATGCGTCCCTGTAGAAACTAAGTTTCTGTTTAATTCACCAGCAATTCTCAGAAAGCAATTGTTAAACTCTTGTTGATTCTGTCATTCCCTCATTCCATTTCTGATTCTCTCTTTCATGATGGAAACTACAAGAGATAACATATGAGTGGATGAATAACTATCCAAATGAATGCTTGTTTATTTAGTTAATGGTTAGCATCACACCATAAACAAAAAAAAAACAGTAATAAGATATTACAATTATAATTTTTAGATATGGCTTTACAAAATATTATGAACAGGCATCCAAATTTTTAATATATTCAATGGAAACTTCTTCCACTACCATAAATGCCTCCATATTCCCAATAGTGTTCTATGTGGGCATTTCTTAATATTGTTCTTCAGCACAAGAGCAGTACTCTCCATTCACAACACAAGATTTGGCCACTATTCTTATGAATAAGCAATTGGAATTTTTAGTTACAGGAACTGTAAAACCAGGGGCTCCCCTCCAGGAAATAGTTAAAGACTGCAACCCACACCCAAATGATGTCGGTGTAGTTATTGCTGGAGCTAATGATGTATATAAAAACGAGTCAAAAAATGCAGTCAGAGCATTGCGCCAAACGTTGGAAAGAATTGGACAACAAAAAACGATCGTCATTAGCATTCTACACAGACATGACTTCATAAAAAGTTCATATGTAAATACCGAAATAAGTTTCACAAACAGAAAATTTTGGAAAATCTGTAAAGCATTCAAACATGTCAAGTTCTTAGACATTAGCTCTGAAGAAAGAAGCTTCTTTACTCGCCATGGAATGGACAGAAACTGCCGAGGAAAACATGTACTTGCTAACACATTATTAACAGAAACGTCCAAAATATATGAAAACACCACACTACCAATCGTACTAAAAGCACCCATGCCTAATGAAAGTGTACTATTGGAAGATAAAGAAACAGCTGCATCAAAAAATTCCCTTGCAATTAATGAAGATGCAGATCAGGAAACTTCACCTACAAAATCACAAGAAACTAGCAGCGAATTATTACACAGTCCAAAATTTGGATGCTGCTATTCAAACAACAGCTCAACAAGGAAAGTCTACGAGATCACAACATACTCCCACTGCATCATATTCGTCATTGGAGAGTCACGTTTCTTCTGGGAGTACAGCTTCAAGCAGCAAGATCTCAACATCTCTGAGAAGATCGTCAAGAAAAACAAAAAAAAGTGTCAGCTAATAACGAAGATTTTTTATGGTCAAGTCACATCTTTCGCAAGAGGACACAGCAGACATAAATCTTCTTCACATAGAACAATGTGACAACCTTAACATATACTGTCACAATGTACAAGGATTGAGAAATAAAGTAAATGAACTTGAAATTCTTACAAGTGATACTAATGTTTTGTCAGACATGCACTTACTGTGTATTAGTGAACACTGGCTAAAAGAGTCAGAATTACCTTATCAGTATATTCAAAACATCAGATTAGTCCACCACTATTCTAGGAAAAATTACGAAGGTGGTGGAACTTGTATATACATAAGAAATAGCATTAGCTGTGAACCTTTCCATCCCTGTGAAGTGTATTCCTTAGACAAAGATATTGAAATAGCTGGGGTAGTACTTGCCGACCTAAATATGTATATAATGTGTGTATATAGATCACCGAGTGGTAACTTTTCAGTCTTCCTCAGAAACTTTGCACTATTGCTAGAAAAAGCTTGTCACAACAACACAAAAAATATAATAATATGTGGTAATCTCAACATTGATTTCCTTGAAGAATCTGCTCGAAAGTCCCAATTAGTAAATTTAATGATGTCATTCAACTTAAATATGAAAGTTATATGTCCTATGAAATTAAACAGCTGTCTTGATCAGGTTGCTACTAACACTGATTGCACTGTAAAAATTATAGATGTTGGTTTTTCAGATCACAGTGCACTAACAATATATTTTAATCCACCACTCATTGTACTCCCAACAGGAGAAACAGTTATTAAATGTAGAAGTTATAGTGATAGCAACATAAACAACCGTGTACTTAGTTTAGAGAAAGAAGACTGGCAAAGCGAATTTACTTCCTCAACAACAAATGAAAAATATGACAATTTTCTGCAGGTATTTGAATATTACTTTAATTGCCATTTCCCAGAGAAAACAAAGACTATCAGTAACAAAAAAAAAAAAAAGAATGCTTGGGTCACAAAAGGTATTAAAACTTCATCAGAAAAGATGAGGCTGCTACACAGACTTAGCAAACTGGACAGTGGCAAATCCAGAGATTTCAAGGTATACTATATAAATTACAAAAACACATACAGGAGAGTTATCAAATGGGCTAAAAAAGCTCATAATGATAAAACAATTAGGTGCTCTTCCAACAAATTTAAGACCATCTGGGGTATAGTAAATGAACAGACTGGTAGAAAGTTAAGGATAGAGGATAAAACCACACTAAATACAGAAGGACAAAAGACTGAAAATGCACATAAAATTGCCAATATATTCAACAGCTATTTTTCAGAAATTTCCACAAATCTCCTAACCAACTCTTCAAATACTGTTCACTCTCCTCCCACAAATCTCCTGACGAACTCTCCAAACACTGCACACTCTTGTCTCAAAAATAATACTCCTCTGAACTCCTTTTTCCTATCTCCTACAACACCATACGAAATTGAAGATATTATTAAAAAAAAGAGTCAAAAAGATTTACTCTGCTGGGCATGATCTGATACCCTGCTTCTTACTTCATAAGTGTTCAAATTACATCAGTGGACCCCTGTCAAATATCATAAATACCTCATTTCTAGAGGGAACATTTCCAAACCAGCTAAAACTTGCTAAAATTATACCTCTCTACAAGAAGGGAGAGAATATTTGAATACTGTATGTTAACTAGATTGGAAATGTGTCTAAATTCTAACAACATAATCACATCTTCCCAATATGGATTTCGGAAAAATAGGTCCACCACACATGCTCTGTATGCATTTCTAGAAAAATGCTCAAGTTTTGTTGACCATAAACAACCTGCTGTCGGTATATTTCTTGATCAATCCAAGGCCTTTGACATGGTCGACCACAAGCTGCTGCTTATGAAACTCTATAAGTATGGGATTAGAGGTGTAGCCCACAATTGGTTCCATAGCTACCTTAGTCAAAGAAAGCAATATGTAGAAATAAGAAAACCAGAGACATTCAGGCACTGCAGGTCAGATATACTACATACAACAAATGGCGTCCCTCAGGGATCTGTCCTTGGCCCTGTCCTTTTCACATAGTTCAGAAATGATCTCCCAGAACACATACCAAATGCCAGTTCCTTTCTGTATGCGGACAACACAAATATCCTGATAACCAGTAGAGGTGACACATTGCAAGGTGCAGTTAATGAAACTACTTGTCATTTACAATTGTGGTTTGTAGCAAATAGGCTACTCATAAATACTCAAAAAACTGTAAGCATGAACTTCCATACTAGACAAACTCTAACCCCCTGCAATGCAGTTATAGTTATCGGCAAAGATGACATTACGTACAAGCAGGACACCAAATTTCTTGGACTTACCATCAGTAACACATTAAATTGAAAACCACATATTGAGGCATTGTCACAAAAGCGTAGTAAAACCTGCTATCTATTACGATCATTAAAAGACACAGCCAGTGTAGATACCTTGAAGCTGGTGTACCACGCCCTGTTTGAGTCTGTCTTGAGCTATGGCCTAATCTTCTGGGGAAAGAGCTCTGATTCTCTTACAATTTTCAAGTTACAAAAACAAGTAGTAAGAATAATGAAATGTAAAAAAAGAACTGAACACTGTAAACCACTATTTCAACAGTTAAAAATCCTGCCACTGCCATGCCTCTATATATTGGAACTAGCTTGTTTTACAGTACAGCACTTGGACACCCTCGACAGAAATGCAGACCGCCACATACATGACACCAGAAACAAAACATAGTTACAAATTATAGCCCACAACACAAAATTATATGCAAATGGGGTTAAATGTATGGGCAGTAAAATATACAACCACCTCCCAACAGACATAAAAACAAGCAAAAACCCAAAAATAATGAGAACTAAATTAAAGGAATTGCTACTAAATCACTGTTTCTATTCCATACATGAATTTCTTGAAACAAAATTTTAATTACTTGCAATAAGCTGTTTATTCAATTGTAGATGTTTCTACTTAGTAAGATAGTTTAATTATTGTATCTTATCTATATTCTGTCGATACAGGCCTATGTATTCTGCTATGTGAACTGTGTACAACAATATTTTAATTACTTGTAATAAGCTGTATATTCACTTGTAGATATTTCTACTTAGTAAGATAATTTAACTATTGTTTGTTACTCATATTCTGTCTGTATCTCATATATGCATTCTGCTATGTGAACTATGTACCACAATATTTTAATTACTTGTAATAAGCTGTATATTCACTGGTAGATATTTCTACTTAGTAAGATAATTTAATTATTGTTTGTTACTCCTATTCTGTCTGTATCTCTTATATGTATTCTGCTATGTGCAGTACACACCACTGTCATCTCTCATCACACACCACCTTTTTTATATTTTGTCTATATATCCTGTATGTATTCTGCTATGTGAGTTATGTACCACTACTGTCATCTCTCATCATATACCATCTTAACATAATTTTCAAATTGACTTGTCCTATATCATGATGTGCTTTGCTGTACAAATTGTATGATCTAAAGAACCAATAATAAATCAAATCAAATCAAATCAAGTCTTTTCATCTCCCTTAATTTGTCACTACTGTGTTCACTGCCCACCAGGCCTTGCAGTGTTCTTTGAACCCTGGAGGGCTGGTTAGTCTTAGTCTATGATAGAGGAGTTCATCACTATCAAAACCTGTTTTGTTATTGGTATAGATATAATTATAAACAGAAAATATTTGTGTTCTGTCGTCCGGGTTTGAGGTGTTTATGATAAGTAACTGGAAAATTGTGTGTTACTAACAATTCTTTTGATAATCCAAATGATGTGATTTAGCTGTGTCAATAAATCCGATGTGAGCTCTGTTGACCTATACTGGAAGCAGTATTCTACCACAAGTTACGTTGACATAAGGGCAGTATCTCTCAGTGCTGGTGCTAATGGACGCCATGTTGTTCTGCAGAGTTTCAGTAAAATATCCCTTGTTCTGAGTTTGGCAGCCAGTATTGATGAGCTCTTAAAGCTCAGTAACTACGAAGTGTAATCTCCAAAATATTTTGGATATTTGTGTGTATGTGTGTGTTATAGATTTTTAGTTAGAATACATTCCATGGTTTCTAGGTTCGTTTAGATTGTTGCAAGTGCCCAGTTATCAGCATACCCAAACTTCATTCGTGTAGTTCTGGGCACGTTTGCTACTGGTACCTATAAGTTTGAAAGAAGAGGAGTCAGCAGATATCGTTGTGGAACGTTGTTGTTGAGCAACATGTGTGCTAATCTTGTTGCTCAAGAATACTTTGGAAGAATCTCTTGCTGAGCATTATATGGCTCACATTTGTAAGTTTTAAACATGGGAGACACTTAGTAGCTTATATACTATGCATGAAATATATTCACAATTGTGAATAAGGACAATGAATATTTCACCTCACTAGCAGAAGATCTCATTCAGGCAAACTGCAAGGTATCGTTCTTCAATTCCACCAATACGTCAAACAGCACTAATGCTACAATGTTTGTTTATAAAACAAACCCTGATGAAATTAGGAACATAATAAAATTGTTACCCAATAAAATCTCTAGTGGCTATGATGAAGTACCTAACCTCATATTAAAGGTGTGTGCTCCCCATATAGTAAAGCCATTATCAACCATCTACAACAAATCATTAAAAACTGGCATTTTTCCAGATGCTCTCAAAATAGCTAAAGTCTCACCATTACTAAAGAAAGGTTCCCCTGATTTAGTATCCAATTATAGACCATTATCCATATTAAGCATCTTTTCAAAAATCCTGGAAAAACTTTTTTATTACAGGCTTATAAATTTCATAAAAAACCACGCACCAATCAGCATTCAACAACATGATTTTAGTAAATCTTTATCCACCCAGACAGCAATTTTTGAACTGTTGGACCACATACTGAAATCAATTGACCAACATAAAATAGCTTCAGGTATCTTCTTAGATCTCTCTAAAGCCTTTGACGTACTAGATCATAAAATACTGCTTGCTAAATTGGAAAGAAGAGGAATAAGAGGTGTGGCTCACAACTGGCTATGCTCTTACCTACAAAACCGCAGACAGAAGGTATCACTTCAATATGATATTAATGTACAGAATAAAATAAATAATACAGTTTTCCTCTCGGAGGAAAGAACAATAAGATATGGTGTTCCCCAGGGTTCTGTTCTAGGGCCATTACTTTTCCTCATTTACATAGATGGTCTTGTTGAACATATGAGCCCACAAAAAACTATCCTGTTTGCTGATGATACAAGCATAGTGTTGACTGGATCTAGCCCTGAATCCCTTCAGACAATATCTGATAACTCCATGAAAAAACTTTCTGAGTGGTTTAACAAAAATGGCCTAATTGTTAATAGTGAGAAAACTGTATGTATCAACTTCCATCTAATTTCCACATCCAATCAAAAAACTATCCAAGTAAAGTTAAATAATGATAAAATTGAAAATGTAAATGCAACAAAATTTTTGGGTCTATGGGTCCAACAAAATTTAAAATGGGACACACATATAAACAACTTATCAAAGAAACTCTCACCATTGTGCTATGGACTAAGAATACTAAAATCTACTACAAGTAAATCCACAATAATGCAAGCATACCATGCGCAGTTCCACTCATTGCTCCGCTATGGTATCATCTTTTGGGGAAATTCAACTCACAGCACAAATATATTTAAACTACAAAAAAGAGCACTGAGGATAATCTGTGGCCTCAAAAAGCTGGAATCTTGTAAATGTCAATTTATAAAACTTAATGTTCTAAGCATCCCATCCCTATTCATTCAAGAAACAATCCTATTCACCAGGGAATACCTCTCAAGAACAGGCAAATTAATCCAAAACAATGATATACATGCTCATTATACCAGAGGGCAATCTAATATCCATCAAATTTTTTCAAGGACATCATCATACCAAAAATATATAACTCATCTGGGCGTCGTATTACACAATAAAATTCCAGAACAAATAAAAACTGCTCCAGATCCAATATTTAAAAATAAACTAAAGGCATTTCTGACAAAGCACTTTTTCTATTCAGTACAAGAATTCCTAGAAATGAAAAATTATAAAGTTCCTTTGTAAATACTGTGATTAGAGTAAAACATTCTGTAGGCAAAATAATAACCTAATTTCTACTATACAATTATGTTTCAGTTTCACTTCCCCAAATTTTTTAACTCGCTTTTTGAATGTACAAGTACACATTCTATTAGTATTAAAACTTAATTGTCTGTGAAATCTCAATGTTAATTTCATGTTTAATGTAGTTTTTAGATGACATTGTTCTTCTGTTGTGTTTCCAGTTGACATTTTCATTATTCTGTAATCTCAGTGATTATTTGTGTAAATTTAAAGTAGCACTACATTGCCTACATGTTTCTGTTGTGTTTCCAGTTGACATTTTCACTATTCTGTAATCTCAGTGATTATTTGTATAAATTTAAAGTAGCACTACATTGCCTACATGTTTCTTAGTTCCCCATGGAAATTGTTTGTATTCCCTGTATGTGAAGTTACCATATTCATCAATGAACAATTTTGTGTACATTTTTTTAAATGGCAGTCCGTTGCCTATTTTTTTCTCCAAACTACATATTTGTTAAGAAAAATGACTTGTCCTATATCATGTGTACTTTGTACAATATGTGATCCACAGGATAAATAAATAAATACAAATACAAATACCATCAGCTGTATATTGGAGTGACGAAAATGAAAATTTGTGTTGGATCTGAATTTCCCACTTTACACAAGTGGTCGCCTTAACCGCTTTGGATATCTGCTCATGACTCATGGCCAGACCCAGACTTCTGTAAGTCATTGTTCATGCATGTCTGCAGGAACATTGCATCATTCTTGTTAACAGTGCAGGCACTGCAATATTGTGTGTACTATGCCTTCCTGTCATACTGTATTTTAAGCTACTATCAAACTGATGCATGCCATTTCCTCTATTGCTTCTCGAATCCAGATTTTATGCAGATAAACAAACACAGGATGTGAGCTGTATATCTGTGGTTAGATCAGGATCCTGCTTGCTCTGGGGTACTTTTCTGAAGATCTTTTTCCTGATTCTGCTGAACAGTAATCTTCCCAAGAGCTTATATGCCACACTAAATGAAGGAATATGCCATAACCTGATTGAATTTTCTGGTTTTAAGAGGGCTTCGATTGAAGCTCATTTCATTTGGGTTAGTTTCCTTACAAATTGAAGAATGTTTGATTTGGATGTTGCTTGCCATTTTTTTCCCACTTTTCCACTGTGCATCTAGAATTCTTAAGTTACCACCACCAAAACTAAATGATTTCCCAGCTTTAATTGTTTTTAGAGTTACTGCTCCTCACCAGTATTGAATGATTTATAGTAGACTGTTCCATCTTGGATTTACATGCTGATGTAAGAACTGTTCATTCTTTCCTATTTTAGCTGTTTGCACTCTGCCTTGAGATGCTAAGAGACTGAAACATTATGAGCTGGTCTTAACAGTTTCACTGTACAGTTGGAGTCTCCTTTGCAAGGACAAAACTTTTCTACTTGAAATATGAAATTCTAAAGATTTGACTGTCTTGATTTTGTTTGCATGTCTCTCTCTGTTGATGATACACAACAACACATCAACTATTCATGTTCATTACTCTCAGGATCTTGGAGTATTCAGACCAACCAGGCATATATTCTTTGCAGAAGGCCAAGAGGATTCACTTTTTTGCTGTGGATATTATTCTTCAAACAAACTGATTACACTTCATTTCTACAGGTCAATCCATCCTGCACATTTGCCCAAGTTTTCAGAAAAGGCAGACCAGTCAGATATTTTAAAATTGCATCTAGACTAAGGAAATAACCCTGTGTAATGATACTGGGAGAGGTTGGCCATTTTTAGCAGTCAATGCAAAACGTAAGTTGGACAACAAGTGACATTGAATCCATGTTCTGTGCACCACTGTGAAATGCATGGTAGGGGTACTTTTCATTGTACCAGTTATTAAGGCTTTTTCCCATACCATTTACATATAGAGCTAGGGAAGAACAACTGTTCAAATGCCTCTGTGCACACTGTCATTAATCTAACCTTGTCTTGTCCCCACGATCCCTATGGAAGCGATATGTGGTGTCACCATTTGAAGCTAGTTCTTGAAACTTTTTAAGTAGGCTATCTTGGGATAGTTTGCATCTCTCTTCAGGTATCTGCCAGTGACACACTAACACTATCAAACAAACTTGTGCTCATGTGTGCTGCCCTTCTCTGTTTATGTTCAATATCCCCTGTTAGAACTATTTGGTATGGGTCCCACAATCATGAGCAATATTTGAGGATGGGTCATGTGAGTTATTTGTAAGTGGTCTCTTTAGTAGACTGCATTTCCCTAATATTCTACCAATAAACTGATGTCTGCTTTAACTTTACCTACATGTGAGCCTATGTGATTATCCAATTTCATGTCCCTACAAGCTGTTACATTCAGGTTGTTTTGTTGTTGTGGTCTTCAGTCCTGAGACTGGTTTGATGCAGTTTTCCATGCTACTCTATTCTGTGCAACCTTCTTCATCTCCCAGTACTTACTGCAACCTATGTCCTTCTGAATCTGCTTAGTGTATTCATCTCTTGGTCTCCCTCTATGATTTTTACCCTCCACACTGCCCTCCAATGATAATTTGTGATCCTTGATGCCTCAGAACATGTCCTACTAACCAGTCCCTTCTTCTTGTGCCACAAACTCCTCTTCTCCCCAATTCTATTCAATACCTCCTCATTAGTTATGTGATCTACCCATCTAACCTTCAGCATTCTTCTGTAGCTTCTATTCTCTTCTCGTCCACACTATTTATCGTCCATGTTTCACTTTTGTACATGGCTACACTCCATACAAATACTTTCAGAAACGACTTCCTGACACTTAAAGCTATACTCGATGTTAACAAGTTTCTCTTCTTCAGAAACGCTTTTCTTGCCATTGCCAGTCTACATTTTATATCCTCTCTACTTTGACCATCATCAGTTATTTTGCTCCCCAAATAGCAAAACTCCGTTACTACTTTAAGTGTCTCATTTCCTAATCTAATTCCCTCAACATCACCCGACTTAATTCGACTACATTCCATTATCCTCGTTTTCCTTTTGTTGATGTTCATCTTATATCCTCCTTTCAAGACTCTGTCCATTCCATTCAACTGCAATTCCAAGTCCTTTGCTGTCTCTGACAGAATTACGTCATCGGCGAACCTCAAAGTTTTTATTTCTTCTCCATGGATTATAATACCTACTCTGAATTTTTCTTTTGTTTCCTTTACTGCTTGCTCAATATACAGATTGAATAACATCGGGGCGAGGTTACAACCCTGTCACACTCCCTTCCCAACCGCTGCTTCCATTTCATGTCCCTCGACTCTTATTACTGCCATCTGGTTTCTGTACAAATTGTAAATAGCCTTTCGCTCCCTGTATTTTACCCCTGCCACCTTTAGAATTTGAAAGAGAGTATTCCAGTCAACATTGTCAAAAGCTTTCTCTAAGTCTACAAATGCTAGAAATGTAGGTTTGCCTTTCCTTAATCTTTCTTCTAAGATAAGTCGTAAGGTCAGTATTGCCTCACGTGTTCCAATATTTCTACGGAATCCAAACTGATCTTCCCCAAGGTCGGCTTCTACTAGTTTTTTCATTCGTCTGTAAAGAATTCGTGTTAGTATTTTGCAGCTGTGGCTTATTAAACTGATTGTTCGGTAATTTTCACATCTGTCAATAGCTGCTTTCTTTGGGATTGGAATTATTATATTTGTCTTGAACTCTGAGGGTATTTCACCTGTCTCATCCATCTTGCTCACCAGATGGTAGAATTTTGTCAGGACTGGCTCTCCCAATACTGTCAATAGCTCTAATGGAATGTTGTCTACTCCTGGGGCCTTGTTTTTAGTCAGGCCTTTCACTGCTCTGTCAAACTCTTCACGCAGTATTGTATCTCCTATTTCATCTTCATCTACATTCTCTTCCATTTCCAGAATATTGTCCTCAAGTATGTCACCCTTGTATAGACCCTATAAATACTCCTTCCACCTTTCTGCTTTCCCTTCTTTCCGTAGAACTGGGTTTCCATCTGAGCTCTTGATATTCATACAAGTTGTTCTCTTTTCTCCAAAAGTCTCTTTAATTTTCCTGTAGGCAGTATCTATCTTACCCCTAGTGAGATAAGCCTCTATATCCTTACATTTGTCCTCTAGCCATCCCTGCTTAGCCATTTTGCACTTCCTGTCGATCTCATTTTTGAGACGTTTGTATTCCTTTTGGCCTGCTTCATTTACTGCATTTTTATATTTTCTCTTTCATCAATTAAATTCAATATTTCTTCTGTTACCCAAGGATTTGTACTAGCCCTCATCTTTTTACCTACTTGATCCTCCGCTGCCTTCACTACTTCATCCCTCAGAGCTACCCATTCTTCTTCTACTGTATTTCTTTCCCCCATTTGTGACAATTGTTCCCTTATGCTCCCCTGAGACTCTGTACAACCTCTGGTTTAATCAGTTTGTCCAGACCCCATCTCCTTAAATTCCCACCTTTTTGCAGTTTCTTCAGTTTTAATCTACAGCTCATAACCAATAGATTGTGGTCAGAATCCACATCTGCCCCTGGAAATGTCTTACAATTTAAAACCTGGTTCCTAAATCTCTGTCTTATCATTATATAATCTATCTGATACATTCTAGTATTTCCAGGATTCTTCCATGTGTACAACCTTATTTTATGATTCTTGAACCAAGTGTTAGCTACGATTAAGTTATGCTCTATGCAAAATTCTACCAGACTGCTTCCTCTTTCATTTCTTTCCCCCAATCCATATTCACCTACTATGTTTCCTTCTCTCCCTTTTCCTACTCTCGAATTCCAGTCACCCATGACTACTAAATTTTCATCTCCCTTCACTACCTGAATAATTTCTTTTATCTCATCATACATTTCATCAATTTCTTCATCATCTGCAGAGCTAGTTGGCATATAAACCTCCGGAATATTTTACCCAAGAGGACGCCATCATCATTTAACCATACAGTAAAGCTGCATGCCCTCGGGAAAAATTACGGCTGTAGTTTCCCCTTGGTTTCAGCCGTTCGCAGTACCAGCACAGCAAGGCCATTTTGGTTAGTGTTACAAGGCCAGATCAGTCAATCATCCAGACTGTTGCCCCTTCAACTACTGAAAAGGCTGCTGCCCCTCTTCAGGAACCACACGTTTGTCTGGCCTCTCAACAGATACCCCTCCGTTGTGGTTGCACCTATGGTACGGCTATCTGTATCGCTGAGGCACGCAAGCCTCCCCACCAACGGCAAGGTCCATGGTTCATGGGGGGGACATTAAGGTATTTGTTAACAAATTCCAGGTGTGACTGTAATGCACCACTTTGAAAACCGACTGAATGATAGTGCAGCTTTCTTGAGGCAGTGCTTCATAATAGATAACTGCAGTGTCTGTGAAAAGTTTAAGGTTACTATTAATATTGTATGCAAGGCCAATAACATACAACATGAACAGCAAGGATCATGCACACCTGAAGTTACTTCTACATCTGTCAATGATTCTCCATACAAGATAACATGCAGCATCCTCCCTGCCAAAAAAAAAATCTCAATCCAGTCACATACAGGGCTATTACAAATGATTGAAGCGATTTCATAAATTCACTGTAGCTCCATTCATTGACATATGCTCACGACACACTACAGATACATAGAAAAACTCATAAAGTTTTGTTCAGCTGAAGCCGCACTTCAGGTTTCTGCCACCAGAGCGCTCGAGAGCGCAGTGAGACAAAATGGCAACAGGAGCCGAGAAAGCGTATGTCGTGCTTGAAATGCACTCACATCAGTCAGTCATAACAGTGCAATGACACTTCAGGACGAAGTTCAACAAAGATCCACCAACTGCTAACTCCATTCGACGATGGTATGCGCAGTTTAAAGCTTCTGGATGCCTCTGTAAGGGGAAATCAACGGTTTGGCCTGCAGTGAGAGAAGAAATGGTTGAACGCGTGCGGGAAAGTTTCACGCGTAGCCCGCGGAAGTCGACGAATAAAGCAAGCAGGGAGCTAAATGTACCACAGCCGACAGTTTGGAAAATCTTACGAAAAAGGCTAAAGCAGAAGCCTTACCGTTTACAATTGCTACAAGCCCTGACACCCGATGACAAAGTCAAACACTTTGAATTTTCGGTGCGGTTGCAACAGCTCATGGAAGAGGATGCGTTCAGTGCAAAACTTGTTTTTAGTGATGAACCAACATTTTTTCTTAATGGTGAAGTGAACAGCCACAATGTGCAAACCTGGGTGGTAGAGAATCCTCACGCATTCGTGCAGTAAATTCGCAATTCACCAAAAGTTAACGTGTTTTGTGCAATCTCACGGTTTAAAGTTTACGGCCCCTTTTTCTTCTGCGAAAAAAACGTTACAGGACACGTGTATCTGGACATGCTGGAAAATTGGCTCATGCCACAACTGGAGACCGACAGTGCCAACTTCATCTTTCAACAGGATGGTGCTCCACCTCACTTCCATCATGATGTTCGGCATTTCTTAAACAGGAGATTGGAAAACCGATGGATCGGTCATGGTGGAGATCATGATCAGCAATTCATGTCATGACCTCCACGCTATCCCGACTTAACCCCATGTGATTTCTTTCTGTGGGGTTATGTGAAAGATTCAGTGTTTCAACCTCCTCTACCAAGAAACGTGCCAGAACTGCGAGCTCGCATCAACAATGCTTTCGAACTCATTGATGGGGACATGCTGCGCCGAGTGTGGGAGGAACTTGATTATCGGCTTGATGTCTGCCGAATCACTAAAGGGGCACATATCGACCATTTGTGAATGCCTAAAAAAACTTTTTGAGTTTTTGTATGTGTGTGCAAAGCATTGTGAAAATATCTCAAATAATAAAGTTATTGTAGAGCTATGAAATCGCTTCAATCATTTGTTATAACCCTGTATTTCACTTGATTCACCATATGATCATACTTTTTGTGATAAATGTAGTGTGATACTGAGTCAAATTCAAAAATTGATAAAGACTGTGTCTTCCTTATTGCTGTGATACATGGCATTCAGGATGTCTAGTGAGAATTGGATTTCACATGACCATTGTTTTCAAAATCCATGTTGACTCACATGAGAAGATCATTCTGTTCAAAATGTATCATTACATTGGAGCTTAGAATATGTTATAAGGTTGTACAGCTATTGGACATCAAGGAAATTAGAAAAATTTGCGATAAGTCAAAATAGTGACTAGCCACTATTTATAATGCTATTTATGAAGAACAAATAGTGATGGTACTGTTTTTGAACTGACAAGTTCTTGTTTAAAATTACATCCAGCTTATGCTGTACATTTGATTTTGGCTGATTTTTGTTCAATGAAAATTTCATGGTGTGTGGTGCCCTACAGCAAGAAATGTCAATTTTCAACAAAATAGCATAAGTTAAAGTTATGATTTGTCTTCCAAATACCTTATTAGATTATTCTCCAGTCTCTCAAATCAAGTGCAAGATGGAAGTTAGAAACATTAGACTAGTTGATCACAATGTTTCCATTTTCATCATTGTGCCACTATTTTCAGAGCACATGATAACCATTGAAATCTCTCACATATACCACCTATCCACTCAGACCATCTGACAGTCAGTTGGTTGTATACAAGACACTGATGTCTGTAGTTCCACCAGTGTTGACAACAACCTTGTGTACTGTTATGAGAAGATACGGTATGCATGTTCGAGTTAATGTATGTTGCCACCCCAGAAGGTTTACTGTAGGTAAATAAATTATTTGTTCTACTGATGGATTCTGCTGCAATTAGATGTTTGCAGCCGTTATTATTGGAGTTTTCACAGTACACAGTATATTAAGCTATTGCAAAAGTTTCAAGCATTTTCAGGATAATCTTTTATAGAGTAAAGAAATTAATTATTAATGTGTTACAATGCTCTTGCAGTGCTCTGATACTTGATCCAACGTCTGAAGAAATCGGTGGTTGTGGTTTGGAGTTGAAAACGTCATGGAGCTAAGTTCGGAAATTATCCCCATTGCTAAAGGGGATCCCTAGGAGTAAAAAATTTGCTGAGTTTAAGCCGCGACAAAGATTTTTGTATGTATAAAAATACTTGGTTCCAGTTGGCTTGGAGTTCATGTTAAACTGCAACTCCCCTATAACTGGCTTTGCAAACCAGTTCAATGGTTTCAGAATGAGATTATCACTCTGCAGCAGAGTGTGTGCTGATATGAAACTTCCTGGCAGATTGAAACTGTGTGCTGGACTGAGACTCGAACTCTGGACCTTTGCCTTTCGTGGGCAAGTGCTCTACCATCTGAGCTACCCAAGCATGACTCACACCCCATCCTCACAGCTTTACTTCTGCCAGTATCTCGTCTCCTACCTTCCAAACTTTACAGAAGCTCTCCTGCGAATCTTGCAGAACTAGCACTCCTGAAAGAAAGGATATTGCGGAGACATGGCTTAGCCACAGCCTGGGGATGTTTCTGTAAAGTTTGGAAGGTAGGAGGGGGTGCATGGAAATGCTCCTTAATGATGTACGTCCTATGGAAAAAGTCACAATGCGTTAGGTCAGGTGACCTTATGGGCCAAGGGAATAGAGTCACATCATCTTCACTCACCATTGTGCCCAAACCAGCAATGTGGGAGTTCATTGATTAGGTGGTCACAAACATTGATGCTGTAATGAGGGAGTGCCTCATCTTGTTGGAAGATGAAATTCTCAGAATAAGCAGTCAGTTGTGGAAACACAACTGCAACATATCAAGGTAGAAGGTACCCATCACAGCCTCCTCTCAGAAGAAAAATATCCCATATAGCTTCGGCTGTGACACTGTACAGAAAACATTAACCTTTATTGAATCTCGTTCGTACATCATAATTTCATGAGGATTTTCAGTGCTCCACACCCTCAAATTATGGTGATTAACATTTCCAGGTAAATGGGAGATTGCTTTGTTACTGAGTATCAGCTTGGAGGCGAAATGTTCATCCTCTAATGCTTCTTTGATTGTGATGCAAAATTGAAATCACCAGCCATAACCTCCTGGTTTTAACTGTTGCATGAGCTGCAGATGGTAAAGTCTGAAATGTAACCACCATCACAAAATCTTCTGCACAGGTGGTATTCCAAATTTGTGGCTTGTGCGAGCCATTGATATTTTTGGATTGCATACAACACTTCCTATCACCTTCTTCATGGTGGCATGTGGCAACTTGGTCGACCAGTACTTTTCTCTTTCAGGGACAATGAGTGTCCCTAAATTTTGTCAGTACCAATGTACATTTTTCTGTTTACATGGTGGTTCTTTTCCGCAATTCATTCTGAATGCACACTGCACTGTTTTAACAGATAAACAGAACGTAAACCTGCTTATTATGAAAACTGCAACCTTTATGGCATGTAATTATATTTTATTGTAGATAAATATTGACACTATCATGTTGATATTAAATCAGCAATAGGAGATAAATGGTACTTACTTACTATAACTGAGGAGAAGGAGATTTTTACAAAGTAGCAGATTTCATATTAATTTCACTGTGTTCAGTGAACTTGTGTACCCACAAATAATTTATGGCAGTTTAGTCATACTTAATTGTTAATACACATTCTGCAAACTACTTCAATGATAATATCCACTGTGACTTGATCCACATTTGTAAAGATCCTTCTTAATAATGGGATCCATGGAATAGGATGAGGGATAAATAAACGAAAAAGAATATTGTGGTGTCTCTGTTGTGTTGGACATGATTTAACTAATAAAAAGTAATATTATTTCTTCTTTACCATTTAGTCATATTCCCATGGCCTCATATGCAGCTGTGCCATACTTAATAGTTATTGATGGAAGGAAATGTAATACCTCTAATCTACTTCTCTTGAAGAACATATGAACACCTTCTATATATATAATCCATATATTACCCACCCATAAGCATATTCAACATCAGTTGGACAACATCAAACTTCTATAAAACAATTATGCCCAACTCGAAGCATCTACATAGAATATTGATATGTGATGTCTGTTCCATTGGACATGGACGTTACTTGCACATGACAGATTGAGAATTTGGGTTGGACAGGAAGCATGTCCAAATGGCCAAGGTAGTTAAGACAACTGTTGCAGAAAGTAGAGCATCTGAGTTCAAGTCCCAGTCTTGCACAAATTTTCCACCTTCACCATTGACGATTTGTTTCAATGTCTGTAGATGGCTGAAGTCCTGATTTCTTGTATTATGATTCTTTATAGATGATGTACCACCACACACACACACACACACACACACACACACACACACACACACATGTTAGCTCTAGTTACTTTAGGCAATGAAGCACCATATCTTCTGAACTCCTGCAGACTTAGCGAATGCTATGAGCAGTGGAGCTAAGCGCAAATTTTCAAATTGCACCATTGTTTTATTTCAAAGCCTATGCAAGGCTGAAATCCTGATTTATTATAATAAAGTTTCTCAATGTAGAAGTCTAGCCAAATAACTTTCTTATAATTTTTATCTCTTGATGTCTTTTAGACATCTATTATTTTTCTTATACAAACTCGGACACTCTTTATACCTTTAATATTTCCCTATTCACATATATTTCTCAATTTTCCAGAACACAGGTTAGTTTTTTTCTGCACAACATTGGATTGGAATAAGTATCAAAATATGAAATGTTCCATTTCCACAGAAATTATCTTTCACACATCTTTCTCAGATGTGTTTCCTGCATCACAACAACATATATACCTCTTTCCTCAGAGACAGTAATTCTCCTCTTTCATCACACTTTCCTCCTTTGTTCCACTGAGATGGTGTCTCTATAGATAACCATAACAAAAAAACTGTGCATAGGTCACACCCATTTACAGGAAAGGTGGTAGGCGGTATCAACAAAACTGCCATCTAGTATCCCTGACATTGATTTGTTGTAGAATCCTGAGCTCAAACATAACAAGATATCTCAAACAGAATAACCTCCTCCATGCCATCTATCATGCATTTTGAAAACATTGATCATCTGAAATTTCAACTTGCACTTTTCTCACGGGATATACTGAAAGCTTTGGATCATGGCAGTCAGGTTGATGCAGTATGTCTGAAAAGCATTTCACTCAGTACCACACCTATTATTATTGTCAAAAATATGATCATATGGGGTATCAAGTGAAAGTTTACTGGTGGACCGAAGGACGAAGGTGTTCATCGATCCTACAGAATAGACACCAGCAGCTTCATTCACACAGACCCTGAAAAGTGGCCTCAGCACCTTGCTATTGCAGTACAGTGTGCATTACATATTCCCTAATAGAAAATGACCTATGCCTGATTATAGTTTCCAATCACAATAGTTAGAGAGTATGCAATTGAAGTATACTGGATAGTGGGAGAGGAGGACTGTCGTACGGAAAACTAAATGAAAAGTTACAGCAATTGACTTAGGGCTTTGTTGGTGTTAGACTACAGAATTCACAAAGAATGTGAATCTCTTGAGAGCTTGGCACGTAACTATAACCACGTCATGCCAGTGGTGTCACAAAGTGTATCTGAATGCACATCTCTGGATACACCTATCTACCTTTCTTATTTTACTTAATATAAGCCTCCCTTCTACTTCAAATTTTCTTTTACTTTCTTCTTTGTTTTCCCAAAATATTTTCCTTTTGTTTGTACTATAAAGTCTAAACTTAAATGAAAGTTGAATTTTCGCTCTTCCCCTCTCATCAGTAGTTTTCTCTGTTGTTACTAATTTTAAGCTATGATTACATGCTTTAATGCCAAAATCAAACATGTCAGATAAATCAAAAACTGTGGCAGAAGAAGCTGAGCAACACTGTGGTGTAGTGGTTATGATACTAAACTGTTACATGGAGGATCAAAACTCACCTGAACTGTACAATTTTAATTTCTATATTCGGTTTGAGTACATTCTAGAAACATCCAAAAATGTCAAGTATCATTCTACTGTTGCATGGAGGATCAAAACTCACCTGAACTGTACAATTTTAATTTCTATATTTGGTTTGAGTACATTCTAGAAACATCCAAAAATGTCAAGAATCATTCTACTGGAATGTTCAGTAGCTGTATATATACTGTATGTGTTCTGGCGAGAGGCAGTTCGCTCCACGATCTTGTATGTGCAAGTGCTGAATAAACCTTCGTTAAATGAAGTTAGTGCTCGTCATTCATCTAATTACACCTTCTTCTACATGACATAATTCTGGAGGGGCCGCTGGATATTGGAACTTTTGATAGCGAACATTATCGACAACACAGTGGCTCCCATCAGGCCACAACATAGCCGCCATGTTTGAGCCATATTCAACAGGTCGCAATCTATCAGAGGCAGAAGAAGAAGACGTTACAATGACAGCAACTGTATGCCACCAAATGAGACATCCTTCCAGGTTCTCTGGTGATGATGGCCAAGATCCAAACAAGTGGCTGAAGGTATATGAGTGTATAGCCAAGCTTAATAAATGGTATGACACCGTGTGTTTGGCTAACATATTTTTCTACTTGGAGGGCACTGCCAAGCAATGGTATGAGAACAATGAGGAGAAGTTCACAAGCTGGAAAGTATTCCAGGTGAAAGTGCGCAAGTATTTCAGCGACACACAGTGACAGAAATGCAAGGCTGAAATAAGTTAAAGTGCAGGCCACAGCACCCAGGAGAAACTACAACATCCTACATTCAAGATGTCTTGGAGCTGTGTAAAATTGTGGATGTTACAATAAAGGGTGTTGCTGAGGACATGTATCAAGTCCCACTCCCGAAGGAGGTTTCGACAGCTGACGACTTCATAAAATGGTGCCAGTGCATCAAGACAATGCATCAAAAAAGATTACACGCAAGAAGTTTGAATGGCTTCCAAACATCGTATTGATGCCTGTGATGGAGGAAGCAACTGATTTCACAAGTGTTCTTTGTCAGATAGTGAGAGAGGAAGTTCAAAAGGTATTTGGATTGCACGGTGAGCAAGAAAACCGAGACACATCAAGAGGTCATAAAGGAGGAAATGGAACAGACATTGAACCCAGTCTCTCATCCTTCATTTCCCTTTATAACGGTGAAAAAGTTGAGACCCAGGCGGAGTTACATTCCTACAATGCCGCATGAGGAACCTGTTTGGGCACCAAGGAAGACTGATGTCTGGAGGACCCAGGATAACCAACCAGTATGTTTCCACAGCAGATGACCGGGACATGTAGTGCACTATTTTCAAGAAATGCGGTGGATATTTGATGATGTCAGTGCCAGAAGACAGTAGACCAATCTTAGCTGATGCGAACTCTGAGACGACGAAGATGAACAAGATGATGTGGGTGCAGGATGACGTAGGTCACCGTCGCCGCAAGCTAGCCGCTGGAGAGGACACTTCCCAACACACCGATCAAGGTCTCCATTAATGTTTACAAGTTCCAGCTGATTACCTAGCCAACACAACCTCGAAAACTAAAGAGTGTGACCTTCCTTGGAGGTGAGGCCACCGAAGAGAAAAATCCTCCACCATCGATCACTACAAAAATGATAGGAAACTACGTCAATATCCTCACAGATGGCCGACCAGCCCAAGCTCTTGCGGATTCTGGAGCATTATATTCAGTCATTTCGGAGAAGTACCATATTCGTTGACAACAAAACATCTCTGCTGAAGGTGGCTAATGGGAAATATGTAAAACCTACAGAAAAATGTACCATTCATGTGGGTATAAGTGGCCACACACAACCCTTAGAATTCATTGTCTTACAAGAGTGTAGTCATGACGTTATTCTCAGATGGGACTTTTTGAAAGTTTCTCAGGTAATTATAGATTGTGGTCGCTCAAAGATTAAGCTAGATGAGATGAGAGAATGTGGTGTACAGGAAGATGTACATCCAAGTGTGTGGAGACTGTGTGCTGGATGAAGTGATCATTCCTGCAGTCAGCACTAGAAAGGTAACTGTCATGTGTCATGCCATGCATCAACCCATGGATCTTGTAGTGGAATGTAAGAGAAGCATACCACTAAAGAATAACTTGGTCATCCCAGCCTTTGTCATCTCATTTAAGAATGGATTCAGTGAATTGTGGATAGTTAACTGTGGCCAAGAACCGCAGATCCTTCCAAGACACCTGTGCATAGAAAACGCTGAGCCGTTAATTGAAGAACAGCTGAGCATCATAGAAACCACCCATGCCAAGTCTGTGGGCGAATTTTGCGCTACCACTACAAGACAAGATCTTCCAGCTCTACTATCACCAGATCTCACTATGGAACAACAGAAGAAGCTACTTGCCACTCTTCAAGAGTTCTCTGAATACTTCAGTCCACAGGTGAAGAGCAAATTAAACAAAATTGATGGTGATGTGCCGGATTAGCACTGGAGATCATCAGCCAATAAGCCAGAGGGCATATCATGTGTCAGCAACAGAACGTCGAATAATTCATGACAAGGTAGAAAAAATGATGAAGAATGACATCACTCAGCCTTCGCAGAGCCCATGGTCATCACCAGTGGTCCTCATCAGGAACAAGGATGGCAGTTTGCACTTTTGTGTTGATTACAGGAAGCTTAATAAGATAACTAAAAAGGATTTTTACCCTCTTCCACGAATTGACGATACACTAGATTGTCTAAAGGGGGCTAAGTTTTTCTCAACCATGGAGATGTAATCAGGATACTGCCAAATCGAAGTAGATGAGGCTGATTATGAGAAAACAGCTTTCATCAACCCTGAGGGCCTGCATGAGTTTAAGGTAATGCCATTTGGTTTGTGTAATGCACCAGCAACTTTTGAATGGATGATGGATAATCTTCTAGGGCACCTGAAGTGGACAATGTGTCTTTGTTATTTAGATGACATTATAGTGTTCTCAGAGACATTTGATGATCATCTAAAAAGACTGAGGGCCATTCTTAAGTGTGCCCAACAAGGTGGACTGAAACTTAATCCAAGGAATTGTCTCTTTGGAGCAAAAGAAATCAAAATACTTGGACACCTCGTGTCAAACGAAGGTGTGCTGCCGGACCCAGAAGAGGTGAGAGTTATAATGGAATTTCCTATTCCTAAAAGTATTTGAGATGTGAAAAGCTTCCTCGGATTATGTTCTTATTACTGTCGTTTTATCAAAGACTTTTGTATCAAATCTAGGCCACCTCAAGAGTTGTTAAAAGTGAGGCTAAATTTATCTGGGGTGGTGCTCAATAAGATTCTTTCGATGTGCTGTGAAAAGCTCTGATGACTGACCCTGCACTTGGTCTGTATGATGAGAGAGCACCTACAGAACTACACACAGATGCCTGCGGGTATGGAATCCGTGCTGTTCTGGTGCAAATTTAGGATGGAAAAGAGAAGGTTATAGCCTATTGTTATATCCTAGCCAGTAATGCCACCCGAGCCCGCTGCCAAAAGGTTGGCAGCATCAAAGTCCGGACGCCGTTCGCATAAGCAGCGCCAGCGAAACAGGAAATCGCCGCAAGTCTGCGCGCGCCACCGCTGGCTTCTGGCTTCTTAAGCGCTGGAGTCGCGAGCGCTAGGACAGTTCTGTATTCGCCGCTCAGTTGTATACTCGCCACCGAATTGTGTACTTGCTAGTCAGTTGTGTGTTCATCGCAGCAGAGTTGTTGTTTGTCGTCAGCCGACGCTGACCTAGCCACTCCGACTCGAACTAGACAGATTTCTGTAGACACGGAGTTCACTACTGTGTTGCTGTATCTTCGTTAATAAAGATAAGTATCGACTTTATTTTAATCAGAGTGTTTGGGTTTTCATCTTTCTGTTCACTGTTCCAGCGGACCGGTCGGCCCGCTATTAAAAGTGTGGCGGTGACTTCGTAAGCCGTCTCTACAGCGAATTGTTTGATGCTACGAACGCCGCCACAAAACCTATGCTTCTAGGGCACTTACAAAAGCCAAGAGAAACTACTCAACTACAGAAAGAGAATGTCTTGCTGTGATCTGGGCCATGTGCAAATTTCAGAAGTATCTCTATGGAAGACCATTCACAGTTGTTACAGACCATCGTTCACTGTGTTGGTTGACAGGTCTTAAGAATCCAACAGGATGACTCACCAGGTGGGCACTACGTCTTAAGAGTATGACATTTCCATAGAGTACAGAAGTGGAAGAGAACACTAAGATGCCGACTGTCTCTCAAGAAACCCTGTTCAAGACCATCAAGACTTTGATGAAGATAGTGACTGTCCCACTGCATTCCAGGACCTCTCTGCTGAGCAGAAGGACGCCAAGATATCTCAAATTTTGATTGACTTAAATCAGTCAGAGGATGTGAAGGAACAATTTAAGGTAGTTAATGGATTACTTTGCAAGAAAAACTTTGATCCATTTGGAAAGAGGTGACACACCTGGTGACACACCTGGTGACACACCTGAGGCTGGACATTTAAGATTTATTAAGGCATACGATAGAATCTGCAAGAGATTTTTCTGGCCAGGTTTATTTAGAAGTGTCTGTCACTATGTGTCACACTGTTGAGAGTGCCAGAGGAGAAAGGCAGTTCCTCAGAAACCACCTGGCTGACTCATACCAATTCCACCAGCTGAAATGCCTTTCCAGTATCGATTTCCGACGTCTGCTAGTGGCAGTAGATGGATTATTGTTTGTACTTATTATCTGCCATGCTATGCCATTACAAAAGCTGTGAAAACAGCTGAAGCATTTGAGGTAGCCAAATTCATCATGGAAGACATTGTATTAAAACACGGTACCCCAAGGTCATTAATTATGGATCGAGGGAAAGTTTTTCAATCTCAGGTTGTGACAGAGATAAACTGTCAGTGCAATGTTACTCACCACATGATGACTGCCTACCATCCGTAAACTAACAGGCTTACTGAATGCCTTAATAAAATCTTGGCCGACATGCTATCAATGTTCGTCAATGTTAAGCAGAGCAACTGGGATGAGGTGCTACCTTTCGTGACATTTGCCTACAACACCGCCAAACAAGACACCACAGGATTTACGCCATTCTTCCTGGTGCATGGGCGTGAGGCAACCAAGACAATGGACAGTGTTTCCGTTACATCTTGATGACATGGACGACGACTAAGTTGACCAGGTGTTAACCAGAACTGAGGAAGCTTGGCAGGTAGCTTGACTCCACACACTGCAGGCTCAAGAAAATGATGGCTGACACGAGCCACTGCACTGTTTGTTGTCTAACAGCCTGGTGACATTATCTGGATCTTCACTCCTGTTCGGAAAGTTGGTGTCTCTGAGAAGCTCCTCAGGTGCTACTTTGGACCATATAAGGTTGTAAGACAGTTGTCTGATGTTATTTATGAAGTTGAAGATTTCGGATTTCAACCCCAACAAAAGATCAGAGATACAGTTTACATCCTTCGAATGAAGCCCTATAAGGATCCTTCAACCCAGTGTAAATTCGAAGCTCCAAAGGCAGGCAACAAGCATAAAGGTGACGAAGAGCACAACGGCAAAAGAATTTCTAAGAAGATCACAGCCAGGGCAAGAATTGGTCATGGGAGTTGGAGTATGCAGGACCGATGACACGTTCCCGGACTAGGAGGAGATAACACTGAGACACTGTTCTCTTAAGGAGGGAGCAGTGTCACAGAAGAAGCTGAGCTGTGCCGTGGTTAGCAGTTATGATACTTAACTGTTGCATGGAGGGTCATGAGTTCAAAACTCACCTGGACTGCACAATTTTAATTTCTATATTCGGTTCGAGTACATTCTAGAAATATCCACAAATGTCAAGAATCATTCTACTGGAATGTTCTGTAGCTGTATATATACTGTATGTGTTCTGGCCGGAGGTAATTCGCTCCGCGCTCTTGTACATGCAAGTGCTGAATAAACCTTCGTTAAGTGAAGTTAGTATTCGTCATTCATCTAATCACACCTTCTTCTACATGACAATATTATTGTACAAACAATGCTATTGCAATCAGTTCTAATTTGTCCACAAAAATCAGTTTTATATTTTTATCAACAGTTCAGCTGTAACTGTTTACTAAATTTAAACAATTTCTTCCAAACAGACTGATCATAGACAATACCTGATGAAGAAAGTGAATTAGCAGACAACTCAGTATTTTGCTGAACCTTTCATTCAATGAAATTGTCAACACACTCTCCAATGTTGCTACAGTGAAACATTCCGTTTCTATTTCATCTGAATCTATATCTTGTTTAGTAATATTATGTCTGATGCTTGTGTCTGAAATTTGATCAGAGCCATTTTTAATTTCCTAAATGTTCATTTACTTCATTTAAAACTAAATGAGACTGCCCATTTGTGCTAGAATGTAGTTCACCTTTTAAATGTAATATTGTTGTTTCTAATTCAAATAAATTTCTATTTTTCTTTACCTTTTCCTCGTGGAATTCAGCAATATTTTCATCTAACATATCAGTTTGTTGACTTATTTTAACATTTGTAGTATCTAATTTGACATTTAGTTTATTCGTTAACTGTCCTACCACCCGGTTTGTTTCAGTAAGAGCTTTCCCAAATCTGACACCTTGAGCCTGTAAATCAGCATTGGTTTGTCCTGTTTTATTAGCTTCATCTAATTTAGCATTTATTTCAGTAGTTAATTGTCCTTGAACCTCTAAGTTAAAATTAATTTGCCCTAGTGATGCTTTTGGATCAGCATTGTATTCTACATCTACATATATCTACAGGTATACTCTGCAACCACCATGAAGTGCATGGCAGACGGTATGTCCCACTGCACCAGTTATTAGGGTTTCTTGCCAATCTATTCACATAAGGAGTATGGGATGATTGATTGTTTGGATGCCTCTGTGCATACAGTAACTATTCTAATCTTTTCCTCATGACCACTATGTTGGCGATATGTAGGGGTTTGTAGTATATTCCCGGAGTAAACATTTAAAGCTGGTGCTTGAAACTTTGTTAATAGACTTTTTATGATATTTTACATCTATCTTTAAGAGTCTTCTAGCTCAGTACCTCCGTGACACACTATTCCTTTTTAGTGTTTAGCTCAAACACTGTTTTTAAAATTTCTTCCATCCTTCTAGTTAATATTGAATTACAGTTCAATTAACAAACAGTCATTGCTACTTTAACAGCACTGCCAACAGTTAGAAACCAGCAAGAAACACATTGCATTACAGCATCACTGAAACAATAATATATGAGATGCGTGTACATGCAAGACTTGCCCCCAGCGCGGCCTATACACTAGGTTGTCATTGTCATCACTGGACATCAATTGTAATGCAAAGTGACACCACCCCTAGTTTGGAAGTATTTTACAAAGGGGCACAACAACATTGTGAGAAAGTTTTATTGATATACCTTAATTTTATTGATGTGCTACAAGCTTTGTACTGTAACTGAACAACCCTTAATTTCAAAGTGAAAAATTGATACTACCCAAAAGTGATGATGTAGGAGAGTCATCAACTTGTGAGTTTCTGCCCTTGCCATTGCCGCATTCATTACCTTTATCTTTGCAATATTTACTGGAGACAATGAGACCAATGTCTGTCACAGCCTCAACTTCATATTGATGTAGGTGTCCTCCTCCTTCACCTTCAGTAGAATTTTTCAATGTTTTTTGAAGTTTACATTTATTGTTGGACACAATAGAATTAAAAAACAAAAAATTGGTCACTTCAGAAACTTATTATTTTGAGCAGTTATAAGTCGGGTTAAACTGGAGATGAAAAAACCAGTATAATGGAAAACCAATTGTTTCAGCTATAACTGCTGTCCCTACAGCTCATCACTTTCTCTCTTGCAGCATCATAATATAAAATGTACTGTGCCACCACAATTTGGTGACACCATGAAGTTGTTGAGCAACTGCCACTTTTACTGTTAACTGTTGCAGAGTCGTCAGTTGTCCGTTGCAAACAGTCAATGTTCCTAAAAGCTACCAGCTTCCAGTCTCTTGACTTGCTGCAATAGCAATCATCTGTGATGTATATAATACCTTTAATTTTAACTGTATTCCTCTGGCAATATATTTCTTCATAATATCTAGTTTTTAGTGTTTGTATTGACATGCACACCTGTTTTCATTAATTCAGTATTTATCTGGTTGCCAGGAACAACAACACCAAATCACAATAATTCTTCAGTTAAAATTTTTGTTCTTTTCGATAATTGCATTTAATAATCATTTTTAACAGTGTTTGACTTTCTGTATTTCCTTCAGCAGTAATCAGATCGTGTCCTGCACTATGGTGCCAAAAGGTTGTGTTTATATACTTGAACAGGATATAATTACTGAAGATTTAACATTGATTTTTAATTACCATTTAGTCACTTGACCATGGCCTTGTATGTGACTATGACAAATTTCATCTCTCTTTGCATAGTTATTGCTGTAAGGAAATGTAATATAGCTACTTTACATCTCTTGAAGAGAAATACATGAACATCTTTCACTTTCATAATCTGCATACTGTATATATTGCATATGTATACAATATTGTGTATTGTCCATAATTGGGATAACATCAGATTTCTGTCAAATCAAAACATCCAACTTGCAAGCTCTACATCGAAATCTATCCAAATGATGTGTGAATAAGAATGACATTTCACTTGTGTAAGTAAACAATATAACTATTATCAAAAATTTATATATATATTTTTCAAGGACTTTGTGCTTCTTCAAAGCAGGCAGGCAATGTTAGGAGCACTTATGATTTGCATCTGTGCACAAATTTTCCTGCACAAAGTTATTGCGATCACTGTCCCATCTCTAAGACAAGCTTCATCCTTCAGCTTGATTCTCCACATGAAACAAAAATGACAAATCTGCACAATATTTGTGCTATCCTCTACCATGAGTTCTCTTATGGTTTTTATGTGTATCATTTATTGGTAATAATATATAAGGATACACATTACTCCTTTGGAGTTGTACATAACACCTTAATTTACTAATGAATTTATGTTAGCATTTAACTCAAGTTATTGAATGCATGTAATCAGACACTTTGTGGGTGGAGTGGCTGATATATTAGGACTTAATGATTATTTTTCTTAACAATTTGTAGGAATTCTTAGTTTATTGTTTTATGTTCAATGATAGCTTCATGCAGACAGTGATGCCAGAATAAAGGTTCCCACCTTTCCACCCTAGGCAGCCTAGGGAAACATAAATGAATTTTCATATTCAGCTGTGTTAATATTGTTCAACTGGGACCGATTTTTAATATTAGCAACAATTTCAATTAATTATGTGAAAAGAAAATTCAATCACGAAAACTAGTATATTATGAGACAGAACTCCTGACCAATACTTACTTTCTAGAGCCAAAATGGGTAGTATTGCCAATGGACACATATAAAAGTGACACATTTTCTAGCTTTTGGAACTAAAAATTCCTTCTTCAGGAAGGAGAGAGGCATAGAGTGGGAAAGGTTGTTTGGGAAGGGCAGATCACCCACATCCCAGGAAAAGAAGGTGCCACCAGAAGTGAGGACAAAGATAAGCATAGATGAAGGGCAAGATGTCACACAGAGTAGATGAGAGATTATACAGTGGTAAGCACTGAGCCAGCTTCAGTTCAGGGATTATAAGGACCAAGTGATCAGTAAAGAAGACAGTCTGGGAGAAGGTAAGTGTATAATGCAATTAGAATTACAAAACAAAAGAGTGTTACTCTGTGTGTGTGTGTGTGTGTGTGTGTGTGTGTGTGTGTGTGTGTTTGTAATAATGTGATTAGAATTAGGAAACAAAAGAGTGCTATTTTGTGTGTATGTGTGTGAGTGTTTTTAACAGATATCATGTCCAGCAGGGTGCCAGGATCCAAGGATGTGTTGCAGGACAAGTTTCCATCTCTGGAATTCAGGGTATCTGGTTGGAGGATCTAAATAAATGCTATAGAACAGCTAGGTACTGGCTGCCCCCAACAGTCCTGACCATCCCATAGTAGATGCCTTTAAAGACCACATCGAATACATGTCAGTCTTTACTGAGCAGCGTCTCCAACACATCCTACAGAACCTCCTGTTAACATAAAAACACCAACCAGTTCCTACAATTGCCTTAGCCATTCTCCCCATCCCCACCCACCCATAATCCTCATTGTCATCATCAATGTGACCTCACTTTACACAAACATGTGGTCTCTCAGCCCTAGAACACTACCTTTCCCTGTAACTGCCTGAAGATTTCCCTAAAACTTCTTTTATCATCACCCTAGCTAACTTTATCCTTACCCATAACTACTTCACTTTTGACGGTCTAACCTAGAAACAAATCTGAAGGAATGGTAGGGGAACCAGGAAAGGCCTGTCTAATGCCAACATGCCAACCTTCTCATGAGTTATATGGAAGAGATATTCCTTAAGAATCAGAAGCTGGCCTCCCTGACTTGGTACACATCTATTAATGACATCTTTGTGGTCTGGACTAATGGTGAAGAAGAACAAATACAATTATGCTTACAGAGTGTTATGTTCTACATATCAATGTGAGGGAAAAGCAACATGTGATGCCATCCCTAATAAGAGTTTTGCACATCAGTGGTAGGTACAGGTACAACTGTCCCATACTATGTGAAGTCTGTATGTAAAACCAGATGGGATGCATGTCAACAAATATGGTAGCATAACTGTAGTGTAAAAGGTACAGTAGTGCAGATGAACTCTTCAACATGCATTCTATTTGATTTTAAGACATTGGCAGTCTCATTCAAAGATACAGTTGTGCTACTAAGTTCTGTGACAAGAAGAGAGGAAACACATGTATCACCTTGTGAATTTGTTATATGACTTCTTTCTTTGACACAACCTGCCATACAAATCACCTATCCTGTCCTTATCTGCACTAAGAGCATCTCTAATTTTTAATTGGTAATTTTCTACACATTCAAGATTATTTAATTTTTCTATATTCCAGTTTATCCTTGTTTCCATTCCAGTTTTATTTATTATTGCCATCTTGTCTCTTATTGTAGCTTACACAATATAATGATCAGTATCATGGTTTGGACACCTGCAGCTTCATGCATCTGTGACTGATGAAACATGATATACTTTTAGTGCTGCATGATTCATTTGGTTAACTACTCCATTAACATGCAATTTCCTTATTCCAAGAGGTGTCCTTTTATGTGCAAAATTACATGTACTCTTCAGGAGCAAATTATTTCTAAAAGGAAATGGAGATAGTTTCATTCTCATGCCTCTTTTCATAGAATTTTTGTCTTCCTGATTCGCACCCAGCCTGAGGGAGTCAGACTGGAAACAAATTCCTACAAAGCCAGCCCCACACCCAGTCTCTGTGCTGAATCTGGGGAGAAACTACATATCTGACAGCAGCTCCTTTTGGTGCATCTTGTTGTTGTGGTCTTAAGTCAAAGATCAAAGACTGGTTTAAAGCAGCTCTCTACTCTGTACAAGCCTCATCATCTCTGAATAATTACTGCATCCTCCATCCATATGAACATGCTGACTGTTTTCAAACTTTGGCCTCCTTATACACTTTTTACCCCCCACCCCATCCCCCACCACCACCCCACACACACACTTCCACACACACACACACACACACACACACACACACACACACACACACACACACACACTTCCTTTAATTGCAAAATAGATGAGATTCCTTCATGCCTCATGTGTCCTATGAGTCAATTCGTTCAATCCGTTCTTTTAGGAAAGTTGTGGCATAAATTTCTTTTATTCTCAATTTGATTCTGTACCTCCTCACTACTTACTTGATATACCTGTCTAAACTACAGCATTCTTCCATAGCACCACATTTCAAAAGTTCCTAGTCTCTTCTTTTCTGAACTGCTTATCATCCTTCTTTCACTTCAACACTAAGCTACACTCGAAACCAATACATTCAGGAAAGACTTTGTAACACTTAAATTTATGTTAGATGCTAACAAATTCCTCTTTTTCAGAATTACTAGCTCCATAAATGGTGAGAAGATTGAAACAATGTATGATGAGATGAAAGAAATTATTCAGATATCTAAGACAGATGAAAAGTTAATGAATGATAGGGAATGAAATTCAATAGAAGGAAATGTAAGACAAGGAAAAACAGCAGTGGAACATGGATTGAGGGGAACAAAATCAAAGAGGGAGCCACCTTGTGGAATTTTGCATAGAGCATAATTTAATCATCCTTAGCACTTGGTCTGTGAATCATGAAAGAAGAGTAGTAGGCACAGAAGGGACATGGAGAGACATATTGGTTGCAAATAGATTGCTTAATGGTAAGACAGAGATTCTGAAACCAGATTTTAAACTGCAAAACATTTCCAGGGGCAGATGTGGACTTTGATCGTAATTTATTGGTTATGAACTTCAGATTAGAACAAGAAATTGCAGAAAGTTAAGATGTTAAAGAGATGAGCCCTGGATAAGTTGCGAGAACCATTGAGAGCTTCAAAGGGAGCATTAGGCAACAATTGACTGGAATGGAAGTAAAGCATAGAGTAGAAGATGAATGGCTAGTCTTGTTGTTGTTGTTGTGGTCTTCAGTCCTGAGACTGGTTTGATGCAGCTCTCCATGCTACTCTATCCTGTGCAAGCTTCTTCATCTTCCAGTTCCTACTGCAACCTACATCCTTCTGAATCTGCTTAGTGTATTCATCTCTTGGTCTCCCTCTACAATTTTTACCCTCTACGCTGCCCTCCAATACTAAATTGGAGATCCCTTGATGCCTCAGATCATGTCCTACCAACCGATCCCTTCTTCTGGTCAAGTTGTGCCACAAACTTCTCTTCTCCCCAATCCTATTCAATATTTCCTCATTAGTTATGTGATCTACCCATCTAATCTTCAGCATTCTTCTGTAGCACCACATTTCAAAAGCTTCTATTCTCTTCTTGTCCAAACTATTTATCATCCATGTTTCACTTCCATACATGGCTACACTCCATACAAATACTTTCAGAAATAACTTCCTGACACTTAAATCTATACTCGGTGTAAACAAATTTCTCTTCTTCAGAAACACTTTTCTTGCCATTGCCAGTCTACATTTTATATCCTCTCTACTTTGACCATCATCAGTTATTTTGCTCCCCAAATAGCAAAACTCCTTTACTACTTTAAGTGTCTCATTTCCTAATCTAATTCCCTCAGCATCACCCGACTTAATTCGACTACATTCCATTATCCTCGTTTTGCTTTTGTTGATATTCATCTTATATCCTCCATTCCGTTCAACTGCTCCTCCAAGTCCTTTGCTGCCTCTGATAGAATTACAACGTCATTGGCAAACCTCAAAGCTTTTATTTCTTCTCCACGGATTTTAGCACCTACTCCAAATTTTTCTTTTGTTTCCTTTACTGCTTGCTCAATATACAGATTGAATAACATCAGGGAGAGGTTACAACCCTGTCTTACTCCCTTCCCAACCACTGCTGCCCTTTCATGTCCCTCAACTCTTATAACTGCCATCTGGTTTCTGTACAAATTGTAAATAACCTTTCGCTCCCTGTATTTTACCCCTGCCACCTTTAGAATTTGAAAGAGAGTATTCCAGTCAACATTGTCAAAAGCTTTCTCTAAATCTACAAATGCTAGAAATGTAGGTTTGCCTTTCCTTAATCTTTCTTCTAAGACAAGTCGTAAGGTCAGTATTGCCTCACGTGTTCCAATATTTCTACGGAATCCAAACTGATCTTCCCCGAGGTCGGCTTCTACTAGTTTTTCCATTCGTCTGTAAAGAATTCGTGTTAGTATTTTGCAGCTGTGGCTTATTAAACTGATTGTTCGGTAATTTTCACATCTGTCAACAACTGCTTTCTTTTGGATTGGAATTATTATGTTCTTCTTGAAGTCTGAGGGTATTTCACCTGTTTCATACATCTTGCTCACGAGATGGTAGAGTTTTGTCAGGACTGGCTCTCCCAAGGCCATCAGTAGTTCCAATGGAATGTTGTCTACTCCGGGGGCCTTGTTTCGACTCAGGTCTTTCAGTGCTCTGTCAAACTCTTCACGCAATATCGTATCTCTCATTTCATCTTCATCTACATCCTCTTCCATTTCCATAATATTGTCCTCAAGTACATCACCCTTGTATAGACCCTCTATATACTCCTTCCACCTTTCTGCTTTCCCTTCTTTGCTTAGAACTGGGTTTCCATCTGAGCCCTTAATGTTCATGCAAGTGGTTCTCTTATCTCCAAAGGTCTCTTTAATTTTCCTGCAGGCAGTATCTATCTTACCCCTAGTGAGATAAGCCTCTACATCCTTACATTTGTCCTCTAGCCATCCCTGCTTAGCCATTTTGCACTTCCTGTCAATCTCATTTTTGAGAAGTTTGTATTCCTTTTTGCCTGCTTCATTTACTGCATTTTTATATTTTCTCTTTCATCAATTAAATTCAATATTTCTTCTGTTACCCAAGGATTTGTACTAGCCCTCATCGTTTTACCTACTTGATCCTCTGCTGCCTTCACTACTTCATCCCTCAAAGCTACCCATTCTTCTTCTACTGTATTTCTTTCCCCAATTCCTGTCAATTGTTCCCTTATGCTCTCCCTGAGACTCTGTACAACCTCTGGTCCTTTCAGTTTATCCAGGTCCCATCTCCAGAAGTTCCCACCTTTTTGCAGTTTTTTCAGTTTTAATCTACAGGTAATAACCAATAGATTGTGGTCAGAGTCCACATCTGCCCCTGGAAATGTCTTACAATTTAAAACCTGGTTCCTAAATCTCTGTCTTACCATTATATAATCTATCTGATACCTTTTAGTATCTCCAGGGTTCTTCCATGTATACAACCTTCTTTCATGATTCTTAAACCAAGTGTTAGCTATGATTAAGTTGTGCTCTGTGCAAAATTCTACCAGACGGCTTCCTCTTTCATTTCTTAGCCCCAATCCATATTCACCTACTACGTTTACTTCTCTCCCTTTTCCTACTACCGAGTTCCAGTCACCCATGACAATTAAATTTTCATCACCCTTCACTATCTGAATAATTTCTTTTATTTCATCATACATTTCTTCAATTTCTTTGTCATCTGCAGAGCTAGTTTGAATATAAACTTGTACTACTGTAGTAGGTGTGGGCTTCATATCTATCTTGGCCACAATAATGCATTCAGTATGCTGTTTGTAGTAGCTTACCTGCATTCCTATTTTCCTATTCATTATTAAACCTACTCCTGCATGACCCCTATTTGATTTTGTGTTTATAACCCTGTAGTCACCTGACCTGAAGTCTTGTTCCTCCTGCCACCGAACTTCACTGTTTTCCCACTATATCTAACTTTAACCTATCCATTTCCCTTTTTAAATTTTCTAACCTACCTGCCCGATTAAGGGATCTGACATTCCAAGCTCCGATCCGTAGAACGCCAGTTTTCTTTCTCCCGATATCGACGTCCTCTTGAGTAGTCCCCACCCGGAGATCCGAATGGGGGACTATTTTACCTCCAGAATATTTTACCCAAGAGGATGCCATCATCATTTAATCATACAGTAAAGCTGCATGCCCTCGGGAAAAATTGCGGCCATAGTTTCCCCTTGCTTTCAGCCGTTCGCAGTACCAGCATAGCAAGGCCGTTTTGGTTATTGTTATAAGGCCAAATCAGTCAATCATCCAGACTGTTGCCCTTGCAACTACTGAAAAGGCTGCTGCCCCTCTTCAGGAACCACATGTTTGTCTGGCCTCTCAACAGATATCCCTCTGTTGTGGTTGCACCTACGGTACGGCTATCTGTATCGCTGAGGCACGCAAGCCTCCCCACCAACGGCAAGGTCCATGGTTCATGGGGGGGATGGCTAGCCTTGAGGGATCCCTCATGGCTAGCCTTGAGGGATGAAATATTGAAGGTAGCAGAGGATCAAATGGACAGAAAGACAAATACAAGTAAAAATCCTTGGATAAGACACAAGATCAGATAGTTACTGCTCCAAAATTGTCCAGATACAGACCTCCTACACCCTATTTCCAGATGCCTTGAACACTGCTCCCCACAATCCATTTCACTCAATACCATCCAATACCAGAACAAGTAAATCAAGTTCACTGTACCAAAACTTCAGCTACTTCTCAGTATGCCCTGAAATGAGGAATACAATCCTCAAGCTCATGGCGCCAAGACAGTCTGAGCATTACTGACACCATAAAATATCAAGACGATGTTTCAGGATGGTAGGCTGGGTGGTAGGTTCGAGAAGCCAGTTACCCAGCTGCCATGGAATCATAAACACAACATATTTTATTCAGCAGAATTGATACAGCTGCTGTAGTTGGCATCCCAATGATGGGCGTTGGGTGTCCACCACCTGGTGTGTTGTCCTGGATGTGGAACCCCACATCTGCTGTTGTTGGTTCTTAGGATGATAAAGGTAGGCTGCACCTACCAGTGTGGCAGATTTGGAGGCAGAGCTTGTCTCAAACAGCACAAAGAGTTGGTTCCACTGTCAGCAAAGGATGCTTCATGGTCTGGGCACCAGAATAGTGATGGAGCCATATATCCACCAAGGCTTATGTCCAAACATCCACACCTACACAGGAATGCCCACCTTAAAACATGTTTGTTCTTCATAGACTGATAGAGATTGCAAGCCAGCTGGTGTGGTCGAGCAGTTCTAGGCACTTCAGTCTGGAACCGTGCGACCGCTATGGTCGCAGGTTCAAATCCTGCCTCGGGAATGGATGTGTGTGATGTCCTTAGGTTAGTTAGGTTTAAGCAGTTTTAAGTTCTAGGGCACTGATGACCTTAGATGTTAAGTCCCATAGTGCTCAGAGCCATTTGAACCATTTTTAGAGATGGCAGCAGATTTAACAAGGAATTATGAGGGCATTCATGCATGAGTTCTGCTGAGCTTTGAATGTGGATCAGCACAGCCTGGTAAGAAAATAAAAAGTAAAACAGTGCAGAATCGATAGACATAGATATTAATAGCATTTCAATCTGTGTTTTAGCACAAAACTTTGAGCCACACCATTAGAGACAGGGTAAAACAGAGGTTCAACAATATGCTTGAGTCCATTCCAGGCGCAAAACCATTGAAAAGTAGTGGTAGCAAACTGCAATCCATTGTCTGTGGTCAGTCTGTGGGGCTCCTTCAGTAGAAAAAAAACAGTGACCAGCACCTGAAGGGTATTCTCTGTCAAGGTCAGTTGCATTTTGGTGATTTATAGGAAATGAGAATATACATGTATTAAAATTAATCTTATAAATAATGGAATGGTCCCACAAAGTCTGCATACATCTGATCCCAGGTTGGGTAGGCAAAGGCCATGACTGGTAGGTTTGGGGTGGTGCAGGTTGCTTTGTCTGGCAGGGTTGGCATTGTAGAGCCAAGCATACAATATTCTCATCAACCCGTTATCAACACATGTCACTGGGCCAGATTCTTCATTCCAAAAAGGCCCCAGTGGGACTGATGCAGAACTCAGAGTATACTTGATTGCAGAACCTCCAGAATCACCACTCAACACCGATTGGTATCTTGTTTCAGTGGTAGGACACCTATCCATACAGGAAAATGTGGAACTTCTGGATACCAAAGATAACTGCCATTGCCTCCTTCTCTCTCCGGGAACAATTTTCTTGTATGGGGATTGTCTTGGAGGCAAATGGAATAGGTTGTTCTGAACCATTCAGGTACTTATGCGATATAATGGCCCCAATGTTGTTGAGTGACAGATTTGTGGGCAAAATTAGAAGTAAATGAAGCTTAATACAAGGTCAGACATGGAGCAATTTGGAGATATTTCTTCAGCTTATGAAGATTTTGGTAACACTCTGCAGACTGCTGGAAATTGATTCCTTTTCTATGCAGTTGATCAATTGGGCTAGGATTGCAATTTGAGGAATGAACTGGGCACAATATTTAGCGCTGCCTATAAAAGCCAGCAGGTCCTTTATGATCTTTGGTACTGGAAAATGGGAAATAGCTGCTATGCTCTCTGAAGGCAGATTAACCCCTTCCCTGCTAAGGGTACATCCCGTACACTTACATGAAGATGATGGAAGGAGCTTTTTGACAAGTTATACTTTAACCTGCTTTCATGAGGACTGAAAATACTTACCAGAAATTTGATATATGATCCTCCATAGTTCTTCCTGTTGCAAGTATATCATCCAGATAATTACATAAAATAAGGGAAAGGCAAGTATTCACCTACAGCAGATTGATGCATGGAGCATTGTAACGTATAATGGAAAACAGCATTCATCCTAGCTGTAGAGCACTAGCTCTTTTTCTGGCATTAGTACAGACAAACATCCAGATGCACACTCCCTTTGCCACAAGTGTGTGAATTTCTGTTCTATGGCTAGGAAAAGAGTTAGTGCTCAATAGCTAGTATGAATGCTGTTTACTGTTACATGTTACAGTGCTCCATGCATAGATGTGCTATTGATGAGTGATTGCCTTTCCAAGATTTTAGGTATTGCTCCATCTGGGAACTTCCATTATTGTCATCCAGATAATTGATGCATTGCAGAATATTGACAATAGATTGTTCTAGAATTTTCTGAAAGATTGCTGGTGCACTAGCAATGTCAAAAGGTAACCTGTTGTATCAACAGAGGGCAAAAGGAGTATGGCTTTGGAAGCCTTTTTGAGAGGAAGTTGAAAATAATTTTCTGAAAGATAGATGTTAGTAAAATGCTGACCCCCTGTCAGTTTTTAAAATAATCCATCAGGATGTGGAATGAATATGCGTCCACGATCTTCTGAGCCTTTACCATATGTTAAAAATCCCCACAAAGGCATAATGCACCAACTGATTTGTAAACAGTGACTGAAGGTGATGGCCACCTGCTATAAGGAGGTGGAGCAATACTTTTAACTCTTCTAAGTGATCCATTTCTACTTTAAACTCATCCCACAAGGTTTCAGGTATTTTATGGGCTTCGAAAAATTTCAGTACTGCCTACTTTTTTAATGTAGTGTGGGAAAAAATTGGAAGTTGTCCCTAGTCATGTAGAAAATGAGAATAATAATTGCGGGTTAAAGTTTAACGTGTTAAATGCTCCTCCCTTCATCCTCCTTTAAGTATACGGGATCTATCCTCAGGTGGAAAGGCCTTAATGTGGCATCAGAAAACATGGCAGCCATTTCACGTATTCCAATGCCAAAGATTTGGTTTTTATGGATAATGTTCATATTACACCCAATTTATTCTACAAATGGCAATGATACTGGAGACACAAACAATTCACTTCTGTGCATGGAACAACATTCTGGATGGCCTGGACTGAATGTTGGATAGAAAACCCAGAAGCTCATTTTCCACTGATGGTTCTGCTACTACAAAGAAAAGTTTCTGTTTACTAGCTTATTCATTAATTCCAGAATACCTGGCCTAAGCTTTCAGCCATTAAGGTCTTCATCAACAATCAGACACACACACGCACACACACACACACACACACACACACACACACACACACAAACACACACACACACAAATAAAATAAAATAAAATGGCTCTGAGAACTATGGGACTTAACAGCTGAGGTCATCAGTCCCCTAGAACTTAGAACTACTTAAACCTAACTAACCTAAGGACATCACACACATCCATGCCCGAGGCAGGATTCGAACCTGCGACCATAGCGGTTGCGCAGTTCCAGACTGAAGTGCCTAGAACCGCTCGGCCACTCCGGCTGGCTCACCACACACACATACGCACACACACACACATACATACAAACTCACTCTTGCCTCATACATTTCACACGAAATACAATATTTTACATTATGTACCAGGGTATTCGTAATCTCTCAATTCTTACAGGCCCATCTGAATATTTGTTACTTTTCTTAAACTGAAATTTGATTTCACAGAACTTGCAACTTGGTGTCCCACATGCCAATTTACCTTAGGATCTAACAAATGGCTCTGAGCACTATGGGACTCAACCTAGGATCTAACAATTTCATCTAAAACTTGGTGAGATTCTTCCTTCTGTTGTTCAAATAATAAGACAAATCTGAATGCACTACCAATATTGTTCTCTTTTACATCTTCTCTTGTCACATTTTCTCAGTGCTATTTATCTTTTCTCATGCTTATAACTTGTATAATTGAAATTTCACAATTTGAAGGAATGCTTTGCACTGGAATGTTATCACTCCCAAAACTATGACAAAAACACAGTCAAAATTCTCTAATTTTGGAATTTTTTCAGCTGTCAAATTGAGCAGTTAAATTAAAAAATATATATAGATCTCAACTATCAATCATTTTCTATCATTTTTAATAACTGTGTAGAATTTGGTATTTTTCTTGATTCATTCGAAATGCCTTAAGTTATACCAACTTTCAAGCAGGGAGATAAGCATCTGCCCCAAAACTATGGACCAATTTCTGTTGGCCCTTTCTTCTCCATAGGCTCTGAGTCTCTCAAGTACAGTCAACTAAAGAACTATTTCAAGAAGCACGATCTCCTCTACAACACACAATTCTGATTCCAACAAGATAAAAATACTACTACTGCTATTGCTGAAGTTGTTAATCAGAATGCTACCTGCATTTGAAAATAACAGTCTAGTATCTGCTATATTTCATGATCTTGGTGCAACCTTTGACTGTGTTTGCTTTAGCATCCTACTTGCGAAAATTGAATTTTAAGGCATATACAACTCATCTTTAGCTGTGACCAAGTCCTTCTTAAACAACAGGAGACAGATGTTTAACTGAAGAAAGATGGGACTGAACTGATGTGTTGCAGGACTTGGGTCCATTTCTTTTCATCATTGCAACTGATGATTTACTTTCCCTTGTATAAGCTTATTCAGTAGTATGTTGTGCAGATGATGTAACACAACTTAATACATCCCACAAAATGACATCAGGCAACTCAGAAAAATTAGAACTAGCAATGAACTGATTTTATTGCAATGAACTCATCTGTAATTTTGATAAAATAAAGGAACTAATTCCGGGAGTAACTAAAGATGTATAGAATAAATTGGTGAAGCTGTTAGGAGCTTTCACATTGATTCCCAATAAAACTGGGGGGAAGATACTAGCCATGTCTGCAAGTGAATAGCCTCAACTTTGTTTTTACCTACTGACATTGTTTGGCTGAATTTTCTTGCACTCTATCACACCTGTTAACATGACTGAACCATAAAATTACATTTATGTATCAAATAAGTGTTTCATAAATGCTTGTAGGCTATGAGCAAAATTTAACTTAGAGTGAAACATAATAGTTGCTTCTCTTGCTGCAGGCAATGCAACTGCTGTCTCATACTACAGTAGTATGACTGTCAGGAATGCCTCCTGTGAAGAACCACTACATCCAGAAGTATTACAGAACTTGAACTGCCAGATAAATGAAGAATATCAAGCATTTTATACATACTTGTCAATGGTAAGTTGAAAAGAATATGAAGTATTCAGTTTGATGTTATTGGTAACAAAATGGATGAATATTTGAGATAACATATTAACAGAGGATTCTTTGATAATGACAATAATAACATCAGAGTAACATTAATTGCACTTATCTCTATAATTTAGAACTGAATTAACAATGTTTTCTTCATTGTACTTCATAGATGGTAATGTATTCCACTGGAATCAAAAGAAGTTAAGTAAATACTGTAATTATTTAGAGTGGTACATCATCACTAACAGAATTTTGCATTGATTTAGGTTCAAGTGAAATATATCACTATTATATTGTGAAAGTGATAGAGTGCTACTTGCAATATAGCAAAGATGCTGAGTGGCAGATAGGCATAACAAAAAAGACTGTCAAACAAGTAAGCTTTTGGCAAAAAAGGCCTTCATCAAAATTATGTATGTTGTGTAATTCTGTTGAAGGCCTTTTGGCAAAAACCTTACTTGTTTGACAGTCATTTTGTTGTGCCCATCTGCAACTCAGCATCTCTGCTACATAGTGAGTAACAGTCTATCCTTTTCATAATATTATATTATATGATCCTGGATTTTCCACTGTTTGATATCCCCTATTGCATACCTCCTATAATACTAGGGAATTATATTGGTAGTGTAGGCTACACTACCCAATTCACTTTATAGTGACCACAGTCACTGAAAGTTTATTTATTGGATTACAGTTTTGGAAGATTCACTTTTATTTTCAAGTGTTGCTACATGTTATGTGTCTGTATTGGTGTGTATGTCCCTTGTCCTGCAGAGATGAAAGACTGAGAATCAACTGATTTGTTGCCTTCTTCAGGTGGTCCTGATGACTGATTGTCTTCTGTTGCACATCATCTTAGCCACATTATGCCAGACTTGTGCTAGTGCTGGAGTGGACAGACTTCAACATGCTGTGGTCCCAGCTCTTCAGTTGTTGCAGCATTAATGGTTCTTCCCACAGGTTACCATTGTGCTTTGAGCATATTCAGGACTGGATTACTTGGTTGGAAACCACTGACTTTATTTATTAGTTCATAATGTAATTGTATCTCTACAGATTCTTTTAAAACATAGTCCCAGAATCTGTGGCCTGTTTTAACAACTTGGTACTATACAATGAGCCCCCAGGCTCCAAATGCTTGAAATTTTTTCTATGTAAATTTTACAAAAAGACTGCCTTTTTCATCCATCAGCTTACCACTGATGTGACAAAATTGACTGATTCATTCTGAAATAGGCTGAATCATCATCAGCAAAGTCACCCTTCTAATCTAAGGGCTTTCCGGGCTGTGGCTGAAAAACAGTGTTCTCATCTGTTCCAAGTCACTGCCATAGCAAATGCTATCTTTTCACTCACTTTCTCCTCTGAGATAGGTCTGGGGATACTAAAGTTGCCTTCTGTCCCACCCATCCCCTTCCCACAATCTACAATCCTCGCCACATAATCTCCATAAGAAAATAAATCTATGTGGTTTCTTTTTTCTGACCATTAGTGTATTATTTACAAATGCACACCAGTTTTAAACTATGACTACACCCATGATGCTGGTGTAGTGTGCTATTGTAATTCGTGTATGACCTTTTGGTGAGATGGTGTGCTCCACAACAGCAGACTTTAAGATTCTTCTTTATCTGTGTGATACCTATATTCTGTGCATCTTTATTTCATGGTCCAGGTAATGGGGTTAATGTGCATTTTCCATTATTGGCATAATATGCAGTAGACTCCTTGTTTTTGGTGTCCTAGATCACCCTTAACAGAGCTCAATAAGCCTTTTGTCTTGGGTGGCATGAGAAGTACACACTTGATGTTATATTTCCAGAAAATTTGCCCAGTTTTTGTAAATGTATTACAAATGTGTGGAATAAACACTGATGCAACATGTTTCTCTTCTCCCTATGCTTCTTGTGGCACAAGATCCTTTGCTTTTCTAACATGTTGGATGTGGTGATATTTGTAACCATTCTTCCAAAAAACTATCTGTAAGTGTTGGAACTCCACTGCTAAACTGGAAATTTGTAAGCCCCATGCACTAGTACGCTGAGGACACCTTTTCATTGTGAGGGGTTGTGACAGCTGAAAGAATGCCATATATAAATGCAGCATGAAATGTGCCCTTCACTCACAAGAGCCATTCCACCAAAACAAAGACATCCACCAGGAGGAGAGGAAATCACTCAAATGTCTCCAAGAAGATACTGAGACAGTCATCCACCCAGCAGAAAAAAGAAATTCTACAGTTCTGCTGCCACTTCAGGTGTAGGTGCACTCTTCAGAATACATTCCAAGCTAAGACAATCAAAAGACTTCATCCATGGGTGACCACACTTTCTAGGCTTCACAAATTACCTGAAATCCATGGCGAAGGGACAACACTCTGTCCAATCATAAACAACATTGGTGCACCAATGTATGAGCTGGCAAATCATCTGACAGTGACACTCAATCCGAATGTTGCCACATGTGATCACCACATTTGAAATTCGGTACACTATTCCAGCAGCTTCAGAAATTCTGACTAGACCAGGATGACCTCTTGGTGAGTTGTGACATGTTTTTCCTCTTCACTAGGGCACTTCAGAGACTCTCTTAACTTGATGGAGAGAAGTTCAGGCCAACACTAACAAAACTCCTTGAATTCATTCTCACATCTACCTACTTCCAGCTTGACAGTAATTATTATAATTATTATGAAAAGACTGATGGAGTGGTGATGGGGTGCTCCTATCACCAGTGGCAGCCAACACATCCATGGTGGCATTTTAAGAAGAATCCCTTGATTCAGTGGTAAGCAAACCATCATGTTTTCTCATGTATGTGGATGATATATACATACAATGGCCACATCGATGACAGAATCAACAAGAGTTTTAGAATCACCGGAATTCACTGCACCAAAACATTGTAGTCACAATGGAGATAGAAGAAAACATCCAACATCTGTTCATGGAGTTGCTAGTCAAGCGAAAATGAGATAGCACACAAAGACACAGCATGTACTGTAAATCAACACACACAATTTTATACTTGCATACCTCTAGTTGTTATACCTCCTCACATGGAGCAGGTGTCCTCAGAACATTAGTGCACAGGCCTCATGAAATTTTCAACCAAGACTGTTTAGGAGTGGAGTTGTAGCACTAAAGACAGTTTTCTGGAAGAATGGATACAACTACTGGTAGATCCAGTTCCCCACAAACCTGAAGGGGTCTGTGCCACAATGTGCAGAAAAAGAAGAGACACCTGTTACATCAGTGTTTATCTTGTATGTCAGTAACACATCTACAAAATTTGAAAGAATACTCTGGAAATATAATGTCAAGTGGGTATTTCATCCACTACCAAAGACAAAAGCCTTGTTCAGATCTGTTAAGTATGATCTAGAATTCCAAAACCAGGAGTCTACCACACCCTGTGGCATTGTATGAAAATGTATGTAGATCATATGGTCTAGATCACAGAGGAAAGATGTACAGATCACTGTTGTCACACAAATAAGGAAAAACTGACAAAATTAGCTGTCATAGAGCACTGCATCTGCAAGGGCTATAGTATGAATTACAATGGCACAATGTTTATAAACTGGCTAACAGACTCTGGCATTGCATTTTGAAAGACTCTGAAGAGATATGATTACATGATGAACTAAGACCACAATTTCCAACTAAGTAAGGTCTGAGACCCAGTCTTGAGCATTCTCATGGCACAACAGCAGCATGTGAGAAGACTCATTCATGCCACACTACTTGAAGAACTGGGACCACACCATGCAAAAGCCCTTCCATTCCAGCAGGGACATGAGCCCAGTGGTATCAGTGCATGGACTGGGGACCACAGTTTGTGTCCCAGCAGTGCACTACCCTTGCCACCTCAGCAGCAGAACTGTGCCTTGGCATGAACGGTCCTTTACTGACAGCAGCAGGGAGAGGAGAGCATATATGAGACAGCATTTAGCTGAAGACAGTCTCTCATTAGCACTGCCTGAAGATGCCAACAAGTCAGTTTGCCAAAAATCACACCTTGTGGGTGATACCATCCTGAAGAGTGACCAGAAACGTTTACAAAAATTTATTTTTGCTGGTAGCAGAACTTTTTTGTTTGTTGAAAATCATGTAACATGAGTCTTTGTGAGATCCAGACTGAAAATATTAGCTGTAAACCACTTGTAGGCTTATTCAGCTGTCATCTGAGCTCTCTGTAGTAAGGCTGAGTTTGGACCCTTGATTGGTATGCTCATGTCACTAGCAATGTTACAATTTTTGAGCCACTCTTTGAAGTCAGTGGAAAATTATTTATGCTGGTTAAGAGCAAAAGTGGCCACAGTACCAACTCTAGTATGACCCCAATTATCATGTTCTCCCATTCTGAGTTTAGTTTAATGTCTGTGACACAGCCTGTAAAAGAGGCCTTCACTTTATGTTGTGAAAGCAAGCCTATCTATGTAAGGGTGATGCCACATCACTATAAGCCATGGAAAAGTCATAAAATATACTACAAGGGGACTTTAAACAGTATTATGGCAGACTAAGTAACTTTTATTGAATGCTGCACTACATTTCAAAGTGATATAGATACACAAGCCTGTTTTTCAATGTAGTCAACTAAGTCCCTGAAAACAACAGTTGAAATGTTTTAACAATTGTTCAATTCCTTGACAATGAAAATCCATTCCTTGCTCTTGGAGCCACTTGAGAACCATAGTATGAATGTCCTTACCATTGCAAATTCTCTTTTCCTCAGATGTTCTTTCAGCTTGCTGAAAAGATTGCCTGTACAGTGTCATCTGTGGTTGATGGCCTTCCTTGCCATTCAGCATCACACATGTCAATCTGCCTCAGTCAAATCGTTGTCACCATTTCACTACTTCTAGCCATGACACTGCACTTAGTCCATATACTGCCAGAATTTCACAGTGAATCTTTGCACAATTGAGAGTGTTGGCCACAAGAATCATACTGTCAACTTTGGATTATGTTTCCAGTGCCCATGCAATTTTACTCTCACATTGTGATACACCAGCTATATGTACCACAGCAGAAGTCTCACTGCAAGAAGCCCAGAACAGTAAATTGTTTGACATTTTAATCTCCAAAACCTGGTATCACTTTTAACACAGAAGTTTCAGAACTTAGACATTTAAGAAGATTCACAACATGTGTCTTGTAGTTCAGGTTCATATCAGTATACACACCTAAGAATTTAAAATATTCTGTTTTAGTTATTGATTTACCCTCCTACATTATTCCTAATGGTGTGGTCATTCCATGTTCAGAAGAGAACTGTGTGTATTGTGTTTTATCAAAGTCCAATGACAGTCCTTTTGAACAGAATATTATTTTCATTTTCAAGTATTGAAGTTCATCCATTAGTCTTGATTATAATCTTGCATAATCAGCAAAGAGAAGTATTTCTATCTTTTAGATTACGTATATGACTGTGGGTCATTTATATGTATCAAGAACAAGAGCAGACCCAATATCAATCCCTGTGGCATACCTTGTAGTGTTTTACTTCATTGGATGTGTTATTCCACAGAGATTCTTTATTACTTCTTTATATTTTTCAACTGTATCCCTTCTTGAAAGGTTGTGATGGGCATCTTCACCAACTGCTTTGTAATTTCTGTAGAGGATCTCAGTGCTATTTCTCTAGCTGTTATTGAATAATGTATGAAGACCATACATATTTATAACCCGAACTGCCCAAACTCTGACACACCATTACAAATTTGCATGAGGGTGCTGCTTCACTGTGTCCACCAATTCAGTACCTCTTGCTGGCTGAGCAGCCACTATCTATACATGCCAGGGTCAGTCATGTTAACATTCAGGTGCCCCAGGCATCATGTAGCTCTCTTATCACAATACCGCATAAACGTCCTTGATTTAGTAACACCACTGGTTGCAAACCGATTCATAGCGATGTACAAAGGGCAGCTGCAATTTCAAAATGCTCTGTCAGCTGATTACTGCAAGCAGCATGATTACACAGCAGTCATTATGCCCACCAATTCTGCTACACTACCTTTCTTGTGAAGGGATCTGACAAAAGAATATTTCAGTCTGACTAGAATTGTCCACTGTGATAGTGTTGTCTTGTGTATGTGACTGAATAGATTGTACATGTGTGAAGAAGATTTTTTAGTACTTTATTTAAGACATTGTCAACTCTGTGAGAGATTTTGGTTTTGAGGGAGTAAATTACATTCTTAATTTCCTTTACAGATCATGATGTAATTTTCAATCTGAATGTATATATGAGACACTACTTCTCACATATATTCTATTGCCTTACCTCTTGAACTGCCGATGCTATTCTTCTGAGGTACTTGAAGGTACTTGTTTACCTGACTGTTTCAAGTATTATTTGGCAGTTTTATTTAATAATCAAGTCCTCACATTTCTTAACTGATTTCTCTTTCAGCTGTTGCTCATATAGAGATAAATTAATTATCTGGATTATTGATTTTACACTTCACGGTATATAGTGGTTTTGTGATTTTTTAAATCACTTTCCTTAAGAAAGCACGATATTTATTGTAATGTGTAATCAGTTCTGCTTCTCTGTGTCCTAACCATTTCAACCCATAATCCAGAGCTTTTTATGTCATATTATTACCGGACTTTATTATTTTCTTAGGAAAATAGCTATTAAAGATTGACAGAAAACCATCTATTAATACGTTGCTGCTAACTTTCTGTATAGGCTAGACCTGTCTCACCCCCTTCTCATCTATTGTTTTCTATTTGTGCCCTTTAAATTAGGACTGCAGTCTGATTTCCTTTCACTTTCTGTATTATATCCCTGATAATTTCAGTATTTGGAAGGCTACATTCCCGTAAATTTACAAATTCTATAAATGTGGGTTTACCTTCTTGCGGTCTACCTTCTGAGATAAGTCATAGTGTCAGTATTGCCTCATATCTTTCTACATTCCTCCAGAATCCCTAAGGTCAGCTTCCACCACTAGCTCCATTTTTACACAGATCATTTTTAGTAGTATTTTGCTGCTTTGACTTATTAAACTGATGGTATGGTATTGTATTTTTTTTATTGGTCCTGTTGTCTACATAGCAGCTTATGCATAAGACATTGGACAAGTCAAGTTATAAACATACAGGCTGAAAGTCATTACAAGGCATACATATTTAAGGTTACAATAATACACTTTACACCTAAATATTTATATAACACATTTCATAAATTTAAATATTCTTCAATGGAGTAAAAGCAGTGATACTCTAAATATGACTTTAGAGATTTTCCAAATGTATTGACCTCAGTGATAGCTTTTATGTTTTCAGGAAGTTTGTTATAAAGCTTAACTCCCATGTGAAAAGTTCCTTTTTGGCACAGCGCTGTGCTGATTTGAGTCATATGTAAGTTTCTGTTTTGTCTGGTAAAGTGCTCATGTATATCAGTCTCTGGTCCTTGCCTATTACATTTAATTTAAAGAACAAAAGGGTTTCCATAATGTATACACATGGTAATAGAGGAATACCAGATTTCTTAAACAGGGGTTTACAAGAGTCTCTAGGCTTGCACCCAAACAAGATTCTAATGGCCCTTTTTTGTAGTTTAAAAGTGCTATTAGCTGTTTTAGAGTTTCCCCAGCAGGTGATCCCATATCTAAGACGAGAATGAAAGTATGCGTGATATGCATTCAATACTGTTTTCTCACTACAGCATGATTTTAATGAACAAAGAAGGTAACATGTTTTGCTCAGTTCTGCATTGAGATATTCAATATGCTTATTCCATCTGATCTTACTCAGCAGCCAAAGTCCTAAGAATTTGGTTTCAGTATTGTTACCAACTGGTTCGTCGTTGATAAGAGACTGATGGGATAAACATGTCCTTGTTAGGAACATTGTGGAATTTTAGAGCAATGGTTTTCTTACTGTTTATTACAAGCTGATTACTCTGTGCCCAGCTGCTAAGTTGTTCACACCTGTCAGCACGTGCCTGCTTTGATATTAGGGTCATTAATTTTTTCTTGAAGTCTGACAGTATTTCATGTGTCTGAAATATCCTTGACCAGAGAGAATAGTTCTGTCCTGGTTGTTTCTCCCAAGGATACTAATAATTCTGTTGGAGTCTTAAATGCTCAAGGCGCCTTGTTTTGAATTATGTATCTCTGTGTACTGCCTTCTCACAGTATCACAACCCCACCTATTCATTCATTTCCTCTTCCCTTTCAATAACACTGCCCCAAAGTTTCTTCCTTTTATTTTATTCTTTCTACCTTTCCCTTCTTTATGTACTTCTGGCTTCCCATCTGAGCTTTTTATGTTCATACAATTGCTTCTTTGTTCTCTAAAGGTTTCTTCAGTTTTCATGTGTGAGGTTCCCACATTTCCTACAGTTATGCATGCTTCTACAGTTTGGCATTTACCCATTCCTGCTTTGCCATTTTGCACCTTCTCTCTGTCTGACTTTTATGGATCTGCATTCATTTTTGACAGGTTCATTTGCTTCATTTTCACATATTATCCATCCATCAATTAAAGTTGCTCACCGATGCATATAAAAGAACATGACACAATCCTAGCTTTCAGAAAGTGTGTTCCTTTCTCAAGGAGGAAGGATAGGTTGTGGAATGTTAGAAAGGAAAGCAAGGAAGGCCAGGTTACTCAAACACCAGGAAGAAATGGAACCACCTGCTGTGAGGACAAGAAGAGACAATAAACTTTCATCTCCCCTCATCTTCACAACAGGTGAGTCCCTCTCATCAGGAGCTCCAAGTGCCCTGTCCTTCCTCAAACTGCACCTCTCTCCTTTCTAAGGAAGGAAATTACAGTTATGAAAGCTTGGTCAGTATTATATTCTTTTATATGTATCTATCAGCATTGCTAATTTTTTTAAATCTTGAAGTTACATACTAGTCAGCAGTACTGTCCTTGAATTTCATACTTTTCTTAGATGAACATTTCTTTTGATGGTAATTTAATGTCTTATGTATCACCCAATGATTTATTCTTGAATTTTTCTTTATGCCTAGTTGTTCCTCCGCTGCCTCCACTATTTCATTTATCAACATTACCCATTAATCTTCCATTGTATTTCTTTCAACTATTTCAATCAGTCATTCCAAGACAATGACCTCATGGAAAGCAGGTAGATGAAATACACAAGATCGTGGTGTATGTATGTAGCTGAAGACTGCAGTGCGTGAAAAAGTTTAGGGTAGAGTTTTATAAAGTAGTTGGTGTCAAATGGAGCATGATAATTATAATGAATGTAATATATTACTGAACAAACAGGAAAACTTATTTACAAAAATTAGTTCTACATGTGACTGTGAACAAACAAGGACTTTGTAAACATGCTGAACCATATAAAATAAAATTTAAACTACCTTCTATAAATATATTTAGGTAATAAGCTGCAAGTAGTTATGCTGGAATGGAAAGTGTTAAACTGCACTGTTTGTTATGTTGAAAACTTCTGTTTAGAACACATCTTTACATCAGTTTTTCGTGTACTATGTAAACAGATATGAGACATCCAAGGAAAGCCAAAACTAAACACTAATTCACATATTTCCTATGTAATTCTCAATAATACATCTATTCTCAATAATATATCTATTCTCAATAATATATCTATTATTGCAAGTTATCTTATATGTATGAAAGCAGACTATCACTTATCTTAGCTGCATGGGAAGACCCAGTTTAAAATTAAAAATAAATAGTCCCAGATACTTCTAATTTCTCATCAGAAGTTTTTGTTGATCTGTGATTTACAAAGTGGCAACCAGATTTCAAGATGTAAAAATAATTTCCATGTAGAACTTTCAGAATTGTCCAACCTGAATGAGACTCACTATTCTGGAGTAGTCTCTTCTGACATTAAGTAAGAATTTGAGAATCTGTATAAGTTTAAAAGGAAGTTAAAGACATAACTTATTAGTCACTCCTTATGCAAATTATCTGATTACATAGATTTGAGAATAATAGAACACTTTATGCTGCATGACAAGTAGCAATGCCCTTTGTAAATGTCACTCTTCGATACAAGGTGTACAACTTTGCTTCTGCCATTTGCAGATAGGTCACTTCAGCAGTAAGCAGCGCCTGAAAGAAACAGATCACAGATGTCAGGCAGTTAGCTTGGACCTCAGTCAACATAACCTCATTCAAGCATTAGTCAATTTGTGTCTAGATCATAAAGTTGTTCTTGATTTAAAATGTCAGTTTACGAGACTAATTCTCATCATTTGCGGGAGGTGTTTATGTTTTGTTTCATTATGAAAAAAAAAACAGCAGCTGAGTCTTATTGAATGCTCTCAAGTACATATGGTAAGGACGCTATTAGTGAAAGAACATGTCATGAGTGGTTTCAATGCTTCAAGAGCCATGATTTTAATGTCATAAACTGGTATAGTGGCAGAAAAGAGAATGTTTTCGGAGATGCAGAATTGGAGACATTGCATCAAACTCAAGAAGAATTGGCATGATTAGTGGGAGTGAGACAGCAAGCCATTTCAAAACTTCTCAAGGTTATGGGCATGATTCAGAAAGAAGGAACTTGGATCCCATGTGAGCTGAAACCAATAGATAAACGGCATTTGTGTGTTTGTGAACAGTTGCTTCAGAGGAAAAAAAGGAAGGGATTTCTGCATTGCATTGTGACTGGGACAAAAACAACCCAGAATGCAAAAAATCATGGGGATATCCCAGTCATGCTTCCACGTAGATGGCCAAACCGAATACTCAAGGCTCCAAGATCATGCTCTACGTTTGGTAGGACCAGCTCGGCATCATGTACTATGAGGTGTTAAAACCAAGTGAAACAATCACAGGTGCTCATTATCAAATGCAATTAATGTGTTTGAGCAGAGCATTAAAAGAAAAATGGCTACAATACAGCAAGAGGACAATAAAGTGATTTTGCAGCATGTCAACACTCAACTCCACATGGCAAAAGAGGTCAAAACATACTTGGATTCATTAAAATGGGAAGTCCTACCCCACCCACCATGTTCTCCAGACATTTCTCCCCCTGACTATCACCTGTGTAGATCAATGGCACATGACCTGGCTGAACAACATTTCTGATCTCATTAAGAAGTCACAAATTGGATCGATTCATGGATCTATTTAAAAGATGAACAAATTTTTTGACAGAGGATACGTACACTGCCTGAAAGATGGGAGAAAGTAGCGGCCAGTGATGGAAAATACTTTGAATGATACATGTGTAAACAAATTATTTCATTAAAGCCTCAACTGTTGGGAGAAAAACAGCAGAGGCAAAGTTGTACACCTTGTAGATACCACTGTGATCATGTTGATATTAAACTGATAATGGGAGATAAGTAGCAGCTTTTAAAATGACCAATAAAGTAACAGCTCACAGAAGTTCTTTGAATTTTACTATGTTAAACAAAGCTTGAGTAAGAACAGTTAGGTTACAGTAGCTTAATGCATATATCACATTTCACAATCCTGAAAGTTCTTCCTCACGCTTTTATCTATGTGACTGAATGAATGAAAAATTTATTAATTTGTGTTTATGTAGGGGCAGGGAAGGAGGCAAGTATGTGCGTGTATATGTAACTGCTTACACATAGCATTCAGACACGGGTGTTTTGTGCACAACAGGTACTATTTTATTTGTTTATAGGCATGTTATTTTGGCCGCAGTTCCATTGAGCTTCCAGGATGCAGAAAATTTTTCCTAAAACAAGTGAGAGAGGAAGAAGAACATGCTACTTTGTTAATTGATTATGCTAACTGCAGAGGAGGTATTGTTGAGCTTCAAGATATTAGAGCTCCAAAAGTCATTGACTGGTGCTCCCCACTGAATGCATTGCAGAATGCTCTAGAGCTTGAGATGTCAGTTACAAAGGTGACAAATTATTTACATACAAATAAACATAAATTTGTTTAACTTATATTTCTAAGTAAAATTTGCCTTCTTTTTTATGATTCTGAATGAAAAACCTTTGAAATTTAATAATCCAAGAAATTGGAAAAAATTAGCAAAAATTTTACTTTATTAAAGTTACTGTACATTTATGCCTTCAGAAAGTGTCCATATATTTTTATTTAAAGATCAAACTGATGTAACAGCAGAAGTTCCTCTCTTTTTGTATGTGCTGATCAGTAAATGGTGTAGCACAGAGATATTAATTAGTAAATGCTGTAGCAAAGAAAGGCAGTTTATCACAGCTGCTTATTACTCTTAATACATTCTTTGGCTTATCCCACATTGATGATAATTTTCCTTTGAGCTTGAATGTTGAAACATTATGAATGAGTGACTGTAGGAGATTCAAGAGGAGTAACATTTAACAATTCTAAAATTGGGACAGCTGAAAAGGTCTGACAGAAACATAAACAAAACTATAAAAAGTGTAATTTTTAGAATTGTTTCTTAATTCATTAGAATAAAACATTAAATATGGAGCAGAAAAGACAGAGAGAGTAAATGCTCTTGTTACCTCATTGTCAATGATGGTTCTACAACACAACCATTTGTAGATACTTACATTTTTCCTTATTTATTGTAATGAATTTTAGTCTTGCTAATGTGTATGCCACTCCTGAAAGTTAAATGATCTATATCTACATCTACATCTACATCCACACTCCGCAAGCCACCTGATGGTGTGTGGCAGAGGGTACCTTGAGTACCTCTATCGGTTCTCCCTTCTATTCCAGTCTCATATTGTTCGTGGAAAGAAGGATTGTCGGTATGCTTCTGTGTGGGCTCTAATCTCTCTGATTTTATCCTCATGGTCTCTTCATGAGATATACGTAGGAGGGAGCAATATACTGCTTGACTCTTCAGTGAAGATATGTTCTCGAAACTTCAACAAAAGCCGGTACCGAGCTGCTGAGCGTCTCTCCTGCAGAGTCTTCCGCTGGAGTTTATCTATAATCTCCGTAATGCTTTCACGATTACTAAATGATCCTGTAACAAAATGCGCTGCTCTCCGTTGGATCTTCTCTATCTCTTCTATCAACCCTATCTGGTACGGATCCCACACTGCTGAGCAGTATTCAAGCAGTGGGCGAACAAGCGTACTGTAACCTACTTCCTTTGTTATCGGATTGCATCTGCTTAGGATTCTTCCAACGAATCTCAGTCTGGCATCTGCTTTACCGATGATCAACTTTATATGATCATTCCATTTTAAATCACTCCTAATGCGTACTCCCAGATAATTTATGGAATTAACTGCTTCCAGTTTCTGACCTGCTATTTTGTAGCTAAATGATAAGGGACCTATCTTTCTATGTATTTGCAGCACATTACACTTGTCTACATTGAGATTCAATTGCCATTCCCTGCACCATGCGTCAATTCGCTGCAGATCCTCCTGCATTTCAGTACAATTTTCCATTGTTACAACCTCTCGATATACCACAGCATCATCCACAAAAAGCCTCAGTGAACTTCCGATGTCATTGACAAGGTCATTTATGTATATTGTGTATAGCAATGGTCCTACAACACTCCCCTGCGGCACACCTGAAATCACTCTTACTGTGAAAGACTTCTCTCCATTGAGAATGACATGCTGCATTCTGTTATCTAGGAACTCTTCAATCCAATCACACAATTGGTCTGATAGTCCATATGCTCTTACTTTGTTCATTAAACGACTGTGAGGAACTCTATCGAACGCCTTGCGGAAGTCAAGAAACACGGCATCTACCTGTGAACCCGTGTCTATGGCCCTCCGAGTCTCGTGGATGAATAGAGCGAGCTGGGTTTCACACGACTGTCTTTTTCGAAACCCATGCTGATTCCTACAGAGTAGATTTCTAGTCTCCAGAAAAGTCATTATACTCTAACATAATACGTGTTCCAAAATTCTACAACTGATCGACGTTAGAGATCATGACATACTTCCACCACGCACTTGGACAAAATGAAATCATTCAATGCTATCCTGCATATAAGACATTGCCCTCTAACCTATAATTTCCTCCTTCATCTTAAAGAGTCTTCTGAATGAAACACTTGTGGTATCATCATAATATTGTGCCCTATTTTAAAACCACCACCATCATCAATAAATGATAAATATTTCTAGTTGCATTCTGTTTTTTGGCAAATGGCAAATAGACACTCTTCTTCAATTTTATTTATTATTACATACAGAACATATTTTAATTTTGAATGTAATAATTTTCTTGTGGGTAGAGAATTTTTTACCCACAAATCAACCTGTCTCTTCTTGCACAATGTCCTCTAATCACGGAAGAAGAGCAACAAGCAAATTCCATGATCCTAAATTTTTGAAAGCTTTTGACATAGTGCTACACTCCAAACTGTTAACAAAGGTCCAAGCTAATGGAATAGGTTTTCAGATATGAGGGTGGTTTGAGAAGTTCTCAGGATCACCATGAGAGGTCAGTGTTGTTCACATGATATTCATTGGACTGTTCCCTGTAAAAATGTGCAACGTCAGTGCTCTTGGAAGAGAGCTGTGGTGGAGACATGGCTCTGTTGTTGTCCCTGTGTTGTGATTTGCGAAGATGGAAAAAATCGAGATTCAAGCAGTGATTAAGTACTTCATAAAAAAAGGTATGAAAGCAAAAGACATTCATGCTGATTTCCAGAATGCACTGGAGGACTCTGCTCCTTCATATTCAACTGTTGCCAAGTGGACAAATGAATTTAAATTTGGTCGGGAGACATTAGATGATGGCCCATGCACTAGTCGGCCAAGTTGTGTCACTACTCCAGGAATCATTGCAAAAGTGCACAAAATGGTGATGGAGGATCACCAATTGAAATTGCGTAAAATTGCTCATGCTTGCCAGATGTCATCTGAAAGGATATCACATTTTAACTGAAGGATTAGAAAAGAAAAAATTATCTGCAAGATGGATGCTGCGACTCTTGACACTGGATCAAAAACACATGAGAATGGACATATCGGAACAATGTTGGCCCATTTGAGGAGAAACAGACAAGATTTTTTTGCATTGGTTTGTGACCACAGATGAAACTTGGGTGCACTACCATAACCCAGAGACAAAACAACATTCAAAGCATTGGAAACATGCTGCTTCTCTGTCACCAAAGAAAGCAAAGACAATTCCTTCGACATGAAAGGTCTGGGATGCGACGGGGATTCTGTTTGTAGATTATCTCCCTACTGGGTAAAAAATTACTGGAGAATACTATGCTAATGTTCTGGACAAATTTCAACAAAAGATACGTGAATAAAAGCCAGGTTTAGCAAAGAAGAAAGTCATCTTCCATCAAGACAATGCACGCCCACACACATGTGCTGTCGCCCTGGCAAAATTACACGAACTAAGGTCTGAGTTGTTGCCTTACTGGCCTTATTCGCCTGATATGGCTCCATCACACTTCCATATCTTCCTAAAACTGAACATTTTTCTTGGTGGATGAAGATTCACTTCAAATGAAGAATTGACAGTCAAAGTTGACAACTATTCAGCAGGCCTGGAGGAAACTCATATTCGAGATGGGATCTATGAACTGGAAAATTGTTTGACCAAGTGCATTAGTCTACAAGGAGACTACACTGAAAAATAAAAAAGTTTCAGTGATGTAAGTACTTTTTTCTATTCTGTTCCAAGAACTTTTCAAACCACCCTTGTATGTGAATGACTCAAAGACTTTTTAAGTAATAGAACTCAGTATGTTGTCCTGGATGGAGAGCATTCATTGGATATAGGGTATCATCAGGAATGCACCAGGGAATTGTGATGCGACCACTCTTGTCCTCTGCATACATTAGCATTCTGAGAGAGAGGGGGTGAGCAGCAATCTGCAACTGTTTTGTATGGGATGTATGATTCTGCTGCCACCAACACACATCTCTAATAATGACCATGAAGACAAGAGAAGATAAATCAGGGCTTTTATGGAAGCTATAGGTAGAAGCTATATAGTAGTTTTTCATTTGCCTCATTTGTGCATGGAGCAGAAAAAGGAATGACCCGCAGTGGTATAAGGTATCCTCCACCACACACTGTATGTGGAGTATTTGTGTGGCTGTAGATGTTAATCTTTATTTTTCATTCTTGCACTTTGAGTTCTTGTTAATTTCAACATACATTAGTATTTAGAAATTACTAGACAACAGTATTTGTTAATGAACTAAAGAGCCTCATAGTGGGGAAATTATATTTTTAAATGTGCTCTTTTCAATACATCATTGTTGGTTAGTAATATATTTAAATGTGAAAACCATTCAAAAACAGGGCTGCTCACAATAACTTACCCAGAATTATTAGTTTCATGCTGAATGGTAAAATAGATTCAAGATTTCATGACAAATTGTTCTGGGCACACTTGCTATCACTCAATATTTTTTACATATTCCAGCTTTCTTCAGACTGATTATGAATTGATTCATTTATCTATGTGGCTGGGCAGGATGCGAGTTCAGTTTGTGCACATCATTTATTTGTGGGGGGCAGCAGCTGCTGTTGCCCTGCAACATTACCTATGATTAGTGGTAACTACTGCTGCTAGCAGTGACGAAGAGGACGAGTGCACAACCTGTTAAAATGGCTTGTCTGCATAGGTGTTTCATTGCACACTGTTCCTTTGTTTCCTTACATAAGCAAATAGAAATTATTAAGATGGCCTATGAGATCAGTCAGTGAAATACTGATGCCCAAGACAAGAGTAAATTAAGTAATGAAACAAGGGATTAATGATATGATTTCTCTGGGTATTAATGTATGTTTAGCACATGTTTGGATTGTACTGTTGCTTTATTCATAGAAAGTGGCTTTGCTATGAATAATGGTTTTACATATACCATACACAATGGTCCAATTAGAATCAGAAATAGTTCTAGCAAAGCAATTGCAGGCAAATAAACAGGTACCTACATCACATGATCAACTAACATGTGGTCCCTGGCTGTTCTAGCCCAGCTTACCCTCATGACTCCCTCCAAACAGTCCAAGATGCTGCTCCAGGCGGGTGTAAAAATGAATGTGCACAACGGAAAATAATAAATGTTAAAATGATGATTTGGCACTGTCTGACTACCCCCTGAAGCAGATCTTAGGATCTCTTAATGCACTTTTTAACATATAAATTACAATCTAAACATAAATGAATGATGAAGGCAACTAATACTACTAAATGATAAACATTGTTGTTCAGTATACATTTCTTACAGATTAAAATCAACCCTTTAAGTACAGTTGTCTATATTTTCTAACTAAAACTGTTAATCAATTGCCCAACTCTGCCCCTTATTATGACTGCTTGTTCTAATATCACTAATGCGAAATGACTAACATCATCTATGTACCAGACACTAGAAGACACTACTTTCAAAGATGATCTACTGTGGTGTGGAACCTCAGTGGAAATAAACTAACATGATCAACTAACATGATCACAGCTGTTTAGCTTTATAGCCCTAATAAGCCAAAGCAATTTGTGATATCACCATATGTACTGCATCCGGTGCATTGAAGTGATGGTTCTCGTACTCATCTGCGATGATGGAAAAACCCCAGACACAAATAAACACTTTCAAACACTAGGATGGCAGAAGGCGGTCCTCTGACTAATATACTCTAATACTGTCTTCTCCTCTCCCAGCCACAAGAACGGAGTTCAGGTAATGTCTCAACATAAGTATAGGCAGAAGTAGTGCTCTCAATTAATGCACACTGCATATTCAAAGATGACTTCCACTCCGGAGGTGAACTCCAGAATTGTATAGGTTTGCAACAGTACAGTGCCTAACTGTTCAAACTATAAACTCCCCTGAGAGCAAAGACAGTAAGTCCATCTGTACCACTAAAGCTGATACTGAGTGACCATCACACACGGGCGCTCACAACGGAAGCCCTCATCTCTTCACCGCTGGCTTCCCAGCAAGGCCTGGCTCCCAACCCTCATAATTGTGAAAATGAATCAAATTCCCAAAACCATGGAATATTCTCCCTCTCTACAGATTCTTTCGAATGCTGACCAACCATATTTTAGTCTTTTGTCATCCAGCGTGGAAAGTTTGTGAGGAAAAACCTATACTTGTACAATGGTACACTTCTGAGGAAAAATCCTTGGAAATAACCCAGCCTGCATGGTTTCCAAGGTGCTGCTTCTTTGTTCCTCTCACCTGTATCCAAGATTTGTAGAGTTCCCGGTTATCCTTCCAGTCTTGCTACAATACTGGCTGGCTGTCTCCCTATTGTGCTCCAGAGCTCAGGTGCCACAACGTCCATCTAGCTACTTCCTGTTTTTAAGTAGGACCAACACCTGTGGGGGCCTTCCACCCAGAGCTTGAGTTCTGCCTGCTGTTTCATCTCCACTGGTGTTCCAACCTCTACTTGTATAAGCAATCATTCATTATGCCATTCTGTTAATAAAGACACTCCATCACCTTTCATGCAATATGCATTAACAATTATTTACAAGGCATATAAGACAATGTCAGTCTCCTTTAAATATTCATATATACGATGAACAACCTATCAAATGATACCTAATTGTGGTTATAGTTCATGGCAAAGTATGTGGATGAGTGCTTGTAAGGTGTGAAATTATAGCCACCTTACAACAGAACACCATGATCTCTGTCTTGCATCTCCGTCCTGCATTTCATCATATGACACAATAACCATTGAATTTAATATCCATATACCTTATGCGCCTCTGTCTTGCATTTCATCACATGACACAATACACCATTCAATTTAATATCCATATACCTTACCATCATTCATTTACAAACACTTTTCATAATATTCAAATACTTCAACCAAATGCTTTACCCAATTTTGTAGCAATTATTCCTATACGCACTATTATAGTTCTTTGTTACAATTATTTTTATTTTCACACATTCCATGAACTGGAACAGCAGTCACTCATCAAAACAATTACTTTATTCTTTCTTGCCCATCCCGCATTAAGTTACTCAAATTTCACTACACTTTTTAATACATAAATTTATTATGAAATAAACGTAGAACATTTAATATTCATACAAATTACCCCAGCAGAGACTAATAGCTATAAGTATTTATGGATGACTACATTTTAGGTACACAGCTTCACCTATTGTGTAACAGTCCCTGCCCCATGCTGTGTACACCAGGGCTGCTGAACAAGACAGGGAGAGTGGGATTTTGGGGCTTACTAAGAGAGACAGAGAAACACCAAAGTAACTGGGAATTAACTGAAGTGGAGGATGTAATTATGGTCATAATGAAAATAAAACAGAGTTTTGTAGGGGATGTTGTAAGGTGAATGGATGGTAGATGGACTGGAGAAGTTGCAAGAGGTACAGTAGTGCTCAGAAGTGTCTTGCAATTGTAGTGTTATGAGGTCAGTACTGTTTCCATGCAGTCACAACAGGACAACTGTATCACTCCATCAAGAGCTTCATGCCTTGTGGTGACATATCTAGCAAATGAGCATGATCATACAGCAACAATGTAATTATATATACCTTTAGCTCAAACATATTTTGTAATTTGCTGTGGTGGTACAGTATTCATTAACTATATTTAGTTAGGCATTCAGGCAATGTTTGTTTATATGTAGAGATAACTAGAAGCATTCCAAAACACATTTTTTTACAGTGACATAGTAGAAAAGAATAGGGTTCCACATGAGAGACAGAATATGCCACATAATTGGATATTTCAGCAGGACAGTGATTCAAAACACAGCTCCAACCACTTAAGAAAATTCTTTTCACAAAAAAAAATCAAACTTTAGGAGTGGCCAAGCCAGAGCCTGGATCTGAATCCAACTGAACACCTCTGGGATGCACTGGATTGATATGTTAATCATAAAAGCCACTCAAATTAGAATCAATTTGCTGTGCCTTATTGCATAAATGGTCAAATTCTCGCTTGACCTATTACAAAAGCTTGTGGATTCAATTCCAAACAGATGTCCATCTGTGATCAAATCCCATGGGTATGCAACTAAATACAGATGTGTTCTTTAGATTCCAAAATTATTTTGTTTTACTGGAACTATGAGCCAGTAGAATTGCTATTTCTGTTTTGATGAAAGACAACTTTGTTTAAACTAAATGTAGTTTTGCACTAAATGGATTATAATTACATACTTTTTATCAATCCACTGGCAGTTTTTTTTCTATGACACACTTATATTTATGTAGTTTTAACTAATGCTTTCTACAAAATACTTTTGAGTGCTACTGTCTGAAAAGACTAGGTGATGATTTAATGGGAAGCATATATTTGAAGAGCACAATGCTTATTAAAATCTAGAGGAGGTCCTTATGTAGCAGTGAATATAAAACTGATTCTGATATTAGTGAACTACTCTTTTCAAGATTTATTGTGTGATGGCATGAAGCACAATCTTTCACTTTAAAAATTACAGTTGGTTTATATCTTGTTAAATAAAAGCATTTTGATTGTTAATCATATAGAAAAGTAGTCTGCTATTTACATATTGAATTATTATTTACATTTTGATACCTGCAAATGTTGTGGAAATTTTAGGGTGTACACATTAAGATATATTTCTGCATATTGTTGTCATATTACATGTGGTTACTTCATTTCCGCAGACTGTAAGGTAAAGATATACAAAATGAGACTTATATTTAAGAATTAATATGCTAATCCAATTTTAGCAAATGTTGAAACTTCATTTTCCTGTTTACTCATTTTACAACAACTGGTTGCTGAAACACAGCCTTCTATGTTCAGCAAGTACATATAATGTTCAATGATGGCACATTTATTTTACGTCCATCTTTCATATCTCTACTGTATTTTGTGACTTTCCTTTCTGTCTTTTATTTCCTTTACTTAATCATTTACTCTCCATTACTTGCTTAATCTTCTCTTTTCTAATTTTATTCCCATCACTGTATCATGTATTACTTTTTTCTGTCAGTGCTTGTGATGCCTTTGATTCATTCACTTTCCCCCCAATCAATATGAGTGTTGAAGTAGCTTTTCTTTATTGAGGATAAACCTCTGAGTCATTCTCCAGCTTATCTTCCAGTACCCTTATTTCCTGCAGTCCTTTCCTTTCTTTCAAAAGACCTCCCTTTCATATGATTCTGATAGCAATTATTCATGTCACCTTTGACTTGCACTTGTTTGAAGCTGCCTCATATGTAGGATTCTTTCTGTGGTTATTTGATATTAAGTTTTTTTCTGGTCCATCCATGGATGGTACATTGATTGATTGATTGATTGATTTCTTTATTAATCCATGTAACAATTTACATTGTGTGGATTTCGTCAGCAAAATCATATACAATACAATATACCTACAATTATACACATAAAATTAGTATTTACACACATTTTTGAGGTATCTTAAATTAGTTTTATATCCTTGTGTAATTTGTAATTTTCTTATAGTACTGTGCAATTTTTGATTACATATCATAATTATTTCCTCATGTATTACAATGCAGGCTACTTTAATTACACTACATGTTTTAATTCAGATAGTCCGTTACTGCGTAATAACTTTTATTTAATAAAAAAAATTTTAGTTTTGTTTTGAACTGTCCGATTGTGTCAATATCTCTTATTTCTTGGGGTAATTTATCATATAATTTAACAGCATTGTACAACAAGCTCTGCTGAGTTTTAACTTTATTTTTCCTCTCTAGATGCAGATTGAATTGGTTTCTAGTTTCATAGCTGTGTACTAATGAATTTTTCATATAGCAGTCAATATTTTTTTTTACATACATAACACTTTGAAAAATGTATTCACAGGGGACAGTTAGGATTTCCAGCTTTTGGAAATGTTCAAGGCAGTGAGCCCTACTGCCACTCTTGGTTATTATACGAATTGCTCTTTTTTGTAATTTGAAAACTATTTGAATATTTTTACTGTTGACTCCCCAAAATATTATTCCATAGGTAATAACAGAGTGGATATAAGAAAAATATACAGATCTGACACATGTAGTATCACAAACTGCAGTCAGAATTCTCAGAGCATAGCATGCTGTAGCGATTCTGTTACTAAGTATTTTAATATGTTCTTCCCACTTTAACTGACTGTCAACATGCATACCAAGAAATTTTGTGTAGACTACACATTATATAGTTTCATTGTTTAACTTAAATTTGTTAAAGTGTGGTTTTTTGCAGACATAGAAGTTAACAGCATTTGTTTTTTTAAGATTTAGTGTTAGTTTATTATTGGATGCCCACTCACGTACACTGTTTAGTGTTTGTTCGGCTTTTTCTTTTAGTGCATCTGGTGATTTGTCACTGATTAGAACATTTGAGTCATCTGCAAACAATATTGTTTGTCCATGCTTGATGCTCTGTGGGAAGTCGTTTATGTAAATGAGGAATAGTACTGGGCCAAGGACACTACCCTGTGGGACACCTATATTTACATAATTTGGGTCTGAAGTATACTTTACAATATAGTTTGAGCAACTTGAAATATGTGAGATTTCAGTTATCTGTCTTCTATTTTTTAGATATGACTGGAACCACTTTTTCACAAGTCCCCTAATTCCAAGTTCATCTAACTTATTTAACAATATGTTGTGGTCTACTGTATCAAACGCTTTAGTTAGATCAAGAAATATACCTGTTGTGTAGTTCCCTTTATCTAATGCTTCTAAAATGTGTTTTGTGAGGTGTGCTGTTGCTGATTCTGTGCTTTTCCCTGATCGAAATCCAAACTGGTCAACAGACAGTAAGTTGTATTTATTTAAATAATTGATTAGCCTATCTTTCATAATAGTTTCTAATATTTTTGCAAAGCATGATAGTAGAGAAATTGGCCTATAATGGAACGAATAACTGTCAGTTAGTCCTCTGATGTTACCATATGGACATTTTTTGAGATTTATGTGGAAGGAAGTAATATGTTGCTTGACTCTCTCAGAATTTTAAACAGTGAACCTCTGTGTGATACACAACACCATCTTGTAGCATCTGCCACTGAAATTGGATGAGCACATCCATTATGCTTTCATGCTTACTAAATGAACTAATGATGGAAACCTTGATTCTTCTTTAGCTTTTCTTTGTCTTCTCCATTAATCCTACCTCATAAGGTTTCCAGACAAAGTCAGTAAAATGAGAATTATGAAAGATACATTTATGACATTTTACGAATGAATTACATGTCCTTTAAATTCTTCTGTTGAATCTTAGTGTGGTGTCTATTTTCATACAACTAGTTTTATGTGGCCACTTTAAATCAATGTGTGTGTATATCTCTATAATAGAGGGAAACATTCCACATGGGAAAAATATATCTAAAAACAAATATGATGTAACTTACCAAACGAAAGCATTGGTATGTTGATAGACACACAAACAAACAAACACAAACACACATACAAAATTCTAGCTTTCACAACCCATGGTTGCTTCATCAGGAAAGAGGGAAGGAGAGGGAAAGACGAAAGGATGTGGGTTTTAAGGGAGAGGGTAAGGAGTCATTCCAATCCCGGGAGCGGAAAGACTTACCTTAGGGGGAAAAAGGAACAGGTATACACTCGCACACACACACACACATATCCATCCGCACATATACAGACACAAGCAGACATATGTAAAAGCAAAGAGTTTTGGCAGAGATCCCTGGATATAGGGATATGTGTGTGTGTGCGAGCAGTGGGTGGGGGGTCGTTCCGGTCCCGGGAGCAGAGGGACTTGCCTTGGGGGGGGGGGGGGGGGGGGGAGGGAACAGGTGTCTCGCACACACACACATATCCCTATATCCAGAGATCTCTGCCAAAACTCTTTGCCTTTACATATGTCTACTTGTGTCTGTATATGTGCGGATGGATATGTGTGTGTGTGCAAGTGTATACCTGTCCCTTTTTCCCCCTAAGGTAAGTCTTTCTACTCCCGGGATTGGAATGACTCCTTACCCTCTCCCTTAAAACCCACATCCTTTCGTCTTTCCCTCTCCTCCCCTCTTTCCTGATGAAGCAACCGTGGGTTGCGAAAGCTTGAATTTTGTATGTATGTTTGTGTTTGTTTGTGTGTCTATCAACATACCAATGCTTTCGTTTGGTAAGTTACACAATCTTTGTTGTTAGATATATTTTTCCCATGTGTGTGTATGTCTCTGTATATCTAATTATTGTGACTGTTCTCAGTGACCTTTAACCAATTGTGTAACCGAAAATACTGTGTGCTTCTGCTGCAGCTCTTCCCCCATTTTGCTACAGTTTTCTGATGTTACATCTTCCATATACACAACATCATCCTCATCCACGAGGAGTATGACAAAACTTCCATGGTTATCCACTACATGATTTATACATGCTGTATATAGTGAAAGCCTTTGTAGCACTTTCCTGAGGTACATGGAAAACTACATTCACATAAGTTGATTACTTCCCATGAAGAATAGTATCTATGTGCTAAGAGGTCCTCAGTCCAATCACAAAGTTGGGCTGGTATTCTCTAAGCACATAATTTGTGCCCAAGGCAACAGTGCAGAGCTGTACTGAACATCTTTTGAAAGTAAGGAATATGACATCAACTTGTCTGACATTTTCTGCTGCCTTTTGGATTTCTTGCACTTAAAAGATAAGACAAAGTTAACAACTTTGCTGTTTATGGAATCCATTTTGATTACTACAGTGGAGGTTTCTAGTCTCCAAAAATATTGTAACAGATGAGCATAAAATATGTTCTATAACATGACAGACTGACACCAGCAATATACATCTACAGTTTGGAAGGTCTCCCCTCCTGATAACAGTCCCTTCCTGATAACTGGTGCCTTTCTCTGTTTTAACTGATTCAAGCAAGTCATGTCTATTAATTACTATGAGTTTAAGACATTATCCTCATCAGTTAGTTCTCTAAACAACTCCTCAAGATACCTTTCAGAAAACTCTCTGTAATCTGTTCTAATTATGAAAATCTCCCACTCTACAGCAACTAAGTTGAAATCTCCCCCTATTATCATAACATGATTAGGAAATATACATGCAATATTTCCATATGGTAACAGAGCAAGGTGGAACAATCCTGTTTGCAGTGTTCCACATCCACAATGGATAAAAGTTTTACATAGGACAGTTATACAAAATAGATACTTTCATATTCAAGCAGGAATTCATACAATGTTATCATTCACAGTGTAATTTTCTAACTGCTGATGACAAAAGGCTAGTTAACTTACCTGGAAGTAATTTTTGCAAAGAGATATCCACAATTTAAGATTTGTAAGGAACACATGGAGTTGAAATTTCAATGAAGAAATAGGTGTTGATTTCTAAATTGATATACTTCATTGGACAACCCTCATTTTCCTCTTTTAAAAACACAATTAACTTTTTCCAAAACTCCCTATTTCAAAAATTACCCAAAATCAAAGTGCACATCTTCCAGAATGTTCGAATCTTAAATACTAGTCATGTTCAAAATTCATTACCATTATTTTGTAGCCCAGATGTTTTTTTTTTTTTTCAAAAATGTTTGCTTTTATTAGAAGAACTTGTTAGTATGCTAATTATTCAATTTAGAAAATTTCATTTATTAGCCTTTTTTGCCAAGCTCTGCATATCCTTGCAGAAGCAGAAATTACTTTCACAGTGTAGATTCTATAATTTTGTCATTTTTTCCTATTATCCATTTCATAGTGAAACAGATTTGCTGTTTTAATTACTGTAATTTCATGTCCACTGATTTTGCTCCCTTTCATGTTATGTTAAAGCTATAATAACAAATTTTGATTTTTATTCTTATGTATGTCTGTAAGTAGATATGTGAGATAATGCTTTAGTCAGTCAGCACCTGATAGCTAAACAGCCAACATCACTTTGTTGATAGTTGAAGAATAGTTTTCATTACATCAGTACCATGTTGTTTGTTTCCTGTTAAAGCATATATAGTCAGCCTTAGTGAGATATCAAAATACACTGATTACCTGAACACTATGATCACCTATGTAATAGCCAGTTTGTCCACCTTTGGCATGGATAACAGTGGTGACTCATTGTGGCATGGAAGTAAGGAGGCCTTGGTCTTTTGCTGGAGGGAGTTGGCACCACGTCTGCAGATAGAAGTCACTTCATTCCCCTACATTCTGGGAGGGGAGCCGATGAGCTCTAATGCTATGTTCAATCACATCTCAGATGTGTCTGATTGGGTTCAGATCTGGGGAGTTGGGGGGACAGCACATCAATTGGAACATGCCACTGTGTTCCATGAACCACTCCATCACACTTCTGGCTGTGTGGCATGGCACACATTATCTTGTTGAAAAATGCCACTGCCATTGGGAAATGTGATTGTCATGAAGGGGTGTACATGGTCTGCAACCAGTGTACAATATTCCTTTGTCATCATGGTGCCTTGAAAGAGCTCCACCGGACCCAGGGATGCCCATGTGAATGTTTGCCATAGCATAATGGAGCTGCTGCCAGCTTGTCTCTGTACCACAGTACAGGTATCAAGGAGCTACTCCCCTGGAAGACGATGGATCCATGCCCTCCCATTGGCACAGTGAAGAAGTTATCGGTATTCATCAGACCATGCAGTGCTCTGCCACTGCACCAATGTCCAGTGCTGATATCATGTGCCCCCTTTTCAGTCATAATTGCTGAAGTTGTGGTGTTAACATTGGCACATGCATGGGTTGTCATCTGTAGAGGCCCATTGGTGCAATTTGTGTTCAGACACACTTGTACTCTGCGCAGCATTAAAGTCTGGTGTTAGTTCTGCCACAATATGCTGCCTGTCCAGTTTTACCATTCTGCACAGCCTATGACACATAACATCTGTAATGAGGGGTGGCCGCCGATCCCCATAACATCTGGATGTGGTTTCACCATGTGTTGAAGAGACTCACCACAACAGCACACTTCGAAGACCTGACAAGTCAGGCATCCGGTCATCACAATCTGCTCTCAGTCAAACTCATATAGATCGTGCACCTTCTCCATTCTACACATGGTCAGCATGCTCACAGATACTTCATGCACCGTATGTGTTGTTGACTAGCAGCCATTCCTCACAAAGTGATGCTGCTATCACCTGAATGGATTTTTATCAGTAGCAGGTTGGTGGTCATAATATTCTGGCTGAAAATTGTATACAGGAAGTCTGTGTGATTTATCAAATAGAAAATTTCATGTAATTAGTTATTTTGTATCCACATATGCAAACTAAACAGTTATTATATGAAAGTGTATTGTAATCTGTTGCCACTCTGCCAAATTAGTCATAGTGTAGGTGATGTGCTGATCTGTTATAAGTGATCTATATAAACATAAGTACAAGCTGATGATTGTAATGTTGATGATGTCAATAAATATTTGAAGTCAATCTCTATTGCATTGTGTTCAGCATTTAACACAGTAGCAAATACATTGCCACTGTTGAGGTCTAGCTTATCCTTGCAATATATATTTTTTGAGGTCCAGCTTATCCATGCAGTATTTATTCTAATAAGAATTTAAGATTTTATAGCTGTTCAGTTTTGGTTTCAACAAAATTGCTCCTAGCACTACTTGGGCATTATTGCTGTTAATAATTAATACTAATAGTAGGACCTTTCAGTGAATGCCCCTGTAGTTCACAGATACTGTACTGGCTTTTCCACTTTCTGGTTAATGCAGCTGATCTACCCCTCTCCCTGAATACAGCATTTAATAGTTCACCAGGCCTGTGGAGGGGCTGTTCTCATATAAAAAAAATTAATAAAATAAAAAATAGCTGAGTAGCCACTTTCTATGTCAAACACATGCTTGACTTTTTAAGGAGGACACTATGCTTGTCCACCTGATAGTGGAGGTCAAGGAATAAGCATCAATGATCACTGCGTAATCACTTGAGACTCTTAGTTAAACTATTCATCCACCTCAAAATCAAACAACTGCGTTCATTTCAGGAAGCAATGCTGCAAACTCAGTTTCTTTTTGCCTCTAACTATGTTTGACACTTTCAGTCTGAGTTACATATTTAAAGAACAATTAATTATACTGAGTACATTATATTACATTTTGTATTTGTAATTTATACAGCCAAAGATTGCACTTGTGCAGAAAGAACAAATATGTATTGCTTTGTCCTTTTGCAGAAATTAAAGCAACTGCATCAAGTTGGGGATAAGCACAACGATTACCATCTCTGTGATTTTATTGATGGAACATTTTTGACCCAGCAGGTTGGTATGCAACTTTCATTTATATGTCAACTGATTACAATTTTCATCACAGAACAGTATCTCACTAAAGTAAAAAACTTGAATAGTACAGTTTTCTGAAAGCTACACATTCATTTACATTTAACTCCATTACCAGTTTTTTTTTCTTTTTCTGGAAAAAAAGTTTTGCCATGTTACATTTTAAAATGTGAGTTTTGAAAGCAGTTAAGAAACTCACAATTCAGTAACAATATTTACTTATTTAATCAAAATGATTAGTGTTCCTGGAGAATTGGTATTAAATAATGAATGTTGTGCTTCTGTCTGTACAGGAATTTGTCAAATGGCTTCAAAAAACTCTCTCTTCTTCTCTCTCTCCCTCTCTCATGCATCCATTTGCTTACTGCCTTTGCTACATTATTGGTGCATGCAATAATGCACCTCGAATGTTTTATTTTCTTTGTTTGTGCACCTTTGGAGTCCAAAGATACTGTATAAATAGTTGATTAATTCAGGCTTATACTGCACAACTAATTAAATTCATTTCATAATCACCACTAGTCAAACTACAGATGATACTTCTACTTGCTGAAATGGCATGCATATGATAATGAAAGGCTGCAGGGGGTAGGTCAATTAACAGTTGGGGGAGAGAACTTATTTACATATTAGTGATGATTGTGGGAGCCAACCAGGATAGATCCCAATGCCCAATACAAACATTCATTCTATATTATAAATACCTATAAGGTAATAAATTTGATGGATTGTCTTATCGGGAACAAACATGGATGGGAAATTTATCAGTCTGAAATGCAGAAAGTATGGTGAATCAAAATCTGCCACACTGAGAACTAAATATATTACATGTGATACAAAGAGAGACTCATTACTAAATGAATATATTTCCTGTAGACTTGAGAGCTCTGCTGGCGTATGATCAACATTGAAGCTGTTGATGTTGATCCCTGACTCTGTGATTCACAAGTACTAAAATAATGTAACACGAACACATTAAAAGCAAACTGCACACATAACATTGTAATTATAAAAGCAGTTAATGATTTTTTGTATTTAGGACAATTGAATACAATGAGCAGATGGACTGCAAAAGAAATAAATAGAAGAATAAAAGTAGCCTTGAGGGCTTTTGGTAAACTAAATAGGCTTTAAGATTCCAGTGTGCATGAAAGAGGAAGTTTAGTCAGTGAGTATTATCAGCTTACACTTACAGGAGTGAGACATAAGCTGAAGGTTCTTCACTGAGCAATGGAAAAGGCATATTGAGAATTATTCAGAGGGGCAAGAAAACAGACTTCTTGATCAGAGAACAGACTGGACTGGAAGATATAATTATAATCACAGTGAAAATAAAATAATTGGAAAACTCTAGAGAAAGCCTCTTCTGGACATGGATGTGAAATGCGTGTCAACAACAAAAACAATAGCAATGGTAGCTGCTACTACTACTGCTGCTGCTGCTGCTGCTGCTACCACTACTACTACTACTACTACTACTACTACTACAGTTCATCTGTAAAGCAGCAGAAAATCTGATTCCTGTAAAACACAATTTGCTCTGAATTCACACAAAATAATGGGTTTTATGAAAAGATACTCTTTAAGTTGATTCCATACTGGTAGACTGCTTCTGCCACTGTTTTTCAAAACTGGCTTCTAGTCAAACTGAAAGCATATAGAATATCATCTCAGCTGTGTTGTGCTATTTATGATTTCCTTTTGGAAAGATCACACTACATGATAATTAACAGGAGCTCATCTACTGAAACAGAAATTTTATATGGCATTCCCCAAGGAAGTAAAGTAAATGCTATGTTGTTCTTGATGTGCACATATTATTTAGGAGATTATCTGAGGAGCCCTCTCACATTGTTTATTGAAGCCATTGTTTACCCTGTCATAGAAATGAAGACAAATTACAAAATAATTTAGAAAAGCTAATTACATTGTACAGGAAGTTGCAACTGATTCTGAATAATAAAAAAGTTAAAGCCTTCCACATGAGTATTAAGTGAAGTTCATTGAATTTCTTTCACATGGTAAATGACATAAATTTTGAGGTTGTTAAATGTAAGCATAGGTTTCTGCAGCCATTGCCACTGCCAATAAAAATCTTCAAGGTTTGTGACTGCATTGTCAATCTGTAAAATTATCTGATGTTTTGACTACTGTTGCAAATGGTCTGTAGGGATCACAGTTAGGAACAACTTCAACTGGAATATAATTAGCATGTTGGAATGGCAGCCATTAAAAGTGTTGTGTTTTTCATTGTGATGAAATATTTTCATGAAACTTCCGTGGACAACTTTCTCATCTGAAAACCAAAAAATTTTGTTCTCACCCACATAGGGTGACATGATCATCATGATAAAATAAGAGAAACTTAAGTTTGCATGGAATGATATAGGTAATAGCTTTCTCACACACTACTCATGAGTGAAACATTAGTTATATTGAAAGTGGTGTCTTATGCTTTTTAACAAGCACTTGTGAGTGAATTCAAAGCTAATCTTGTGTATAGAAAATTGCACACATACTTTAATGGAGACAAGTGTTTATATGTGAGCTAGAAATGTAAGCTTAAGTGACATGGTTTGACTGTCTTTCCATTGCATCCCTGGATTTCTACCACTTCAAAAGTTTCAAAAAGTGATTTATATTTTTGACAGATAAACTTGAAGATGCATCTGCACCAATATGAAACCTGTCGTTGCGAATAAATCACTTTCATGCAGGAAAGTGGCTTTTGGAAACACCTCTTCATTCTTGACTTTTTAATTGTTGTAATTTTTATGATAATTGGTATGGTTATTAAGTGTTGGTTGTTGTTGTTATTCATCATTTCTGTGTGTTGAATGATTATTTTTTCCTTTCTTCCCTTGTTCTAACAACTCGTAGGTCCCTCATGCTTTTCAGCTTAGTGATCTATTCTCCCCCCTCCCTTTCTAATCTTTCTTAAGATATCACTCTTTTCTCCCTAAGGAGGAATTAACAGTTTTGAAAGACAGTGTTTTTTTTTCTACTTGTACAAGTGTCTGTAAGCTGTACGTAGCATTATGACTCCTGAAGACAAGTGTTGGCCAGCCGTTCTATTGCCTTGTATGAGGGCATGCTGAAAAGTAATTCCTACAAATATTTTATGGGAAAATTTTTAATTTTTAAAAAATAAAACAAATGTTATCAACATTCTTCATCATTTTTCTTCATATCTACATATCTGCAGCCCCCTGCCACTAGAGGGCATCAAATTGTAGCAGGTAATAAGGTGATATGTAACATATCTATGTCAGTGTGTGGGAAACAGTATGCTGTAATTGTGTTTCAAATTCATAGAGTTCCTCTAAATATGGAGCACTCTCTGCTTCAGCGTGAGAATTTCAGATCACGCGAGTGCTGCAACATTCTGATGCCTTGAGTTCACTGTCATCGGTTGTCCTCCATACATTTTTTGGCCACATCTGATTTTGATGGTTTCAAAACTTGAAGAACACCTTGATGGGCTTCAGTGTGATAGTGGTGAAGCAGTGCAAGCAGAGGTGAGGTTGTGGTTTCATCAGCAAAGTCAAAAATTGTACAGCAATGGTATCAACAAACTGGTCTCTCATAGGGGGAAATGGTTCATCACCAAGATAATTATGTTGAGAAATAAATACATAGTCATGGAGAATGAAGGTGAAGGATGTTAATAACATTTATTTCACTTAAAAAGATTTAAGAGTTTTTGCATTAAAAATAGAAGTATTAATTTCAGTGTGCCTCTATAATTTTATATTTTTCTTAAGTGCATTTTGCTTTTCGTATGGTATGTCTTATGTAGAATGGCTCCTTTTATTCAGTATACTCACAGCTTACTTAATAAACTGCATTTTCTGAATGTGATAATGATTTCTGTGAAACCTAGTACGTCTGAGATTTTCATTAGAATGCTGCACAAGTAATCTATAATGTATCACCATAACACCCATAATATATACATGGAAGCAAAGCAGTTTGGGATGCCGTTAATCAGAAAACAGAGAGAGTCAAGCAAAAGTATAACAACATAATGATTAGATAGTGGAATATAGCAATAAATGATTCACACCACCTAGCAAACTGCAAGAATGACAATTTTTGAAATATTTATATAAATTACAACAAAAATTCCTGGAAACAAACATAATACCTGTAAATAATTATGCAATAAGTACAATGGTGTTAATATCAACCACAGAACATGAAGCCAAGAATTCTGCACAAAACCTAAGAAATAAAAAGTTAGCAGGCTTATACCAAGTACCAATCTGTGTGCTGAAACAATGCACACCGAACATACACTCTCTCTTAACGTAAACAATGAATGAGTCATTCATAGCAGGTAACTTCCCAGAAAATTGAAAACAGGAGAGGGTCATGTGTCTTTTAAAGAAAGATATTACTGAATACTTAGAAAACTACCACCCCACTTCACTTCACTGTCATCATTCTCAGAAATAATAGAATTGTTTATGAAAGACAGATTAATGGACTACTTGAATAAAAACAACCTTACAAATGAATCAGAGTTTCAGTCCCAAAGTGTTGTAAGTGCAGGATCAGCCATGGTAGAATTCACAAGAATAGTACTTGACGCTCTTGAGAAGGATGAATATGTTACAGGCGTATTACAAGATCTTTCTAAGGCTTTTGATATTGTTCCCAATCAATCATGTTTGAACTATACATCCTCATAACAATAACCTCTAATTAATTATCTGCACTATCATTGCAACTCAAGTATTTCAATATGTTAATATGACTAGGTTTTGGAACTTGTACATTCCTTCTACATGGAGGGAAGAAGAGTAGGTTGGAAAGGAAGGCAGGTAGTTCAGATCCTGGGTTGAGAGGGACCTACCCGTTGTGATAACGATGTGAGACATTGTTGAAGGAGAAGGCCAAATTTTTCACAGCTTTTCGTAATGCACCTGTTCCTTCTCCTTCTCAATAAATTTGTTACCTTTTTCACACCTCTTCTTATTTTTTGATTCATACACCTTTACAAGTAACTGTACTGGTGGAATGTTCTTGCTATCAAAGAGCTGGTCTTTAGAATTTTCTGTTGAGAACTGCTGTTTGCAGATCTCTGATTTTGCTGTATTTGGGTCTGGTAAGTTATAAAGTTATACTGAATGCATATTCACTCCAGAGTAATTATACATAAAAACACACTTGGGGAAATTCCTAGAACATGAAATGTCTTGCCATTTAAGATCACTCATTGCATAGTTTTGGTAGCTGTAAGGTAATAAATTTTACAAAAGAAATTTTACTCATTTTAGTTTCTAGATCCATTCACCATTTTATTAATTTTTTACTATTTTAATATACAACTGTCTTGGAGGAAATTTCTGAAAAATGTAAAGTGCTGTAGCCTGTACAAAACACAGAAAAGATAGGTTTCTTAATTATTGTTTTATACAGAAATGCAATTGAAAATTAAAAAGTATATATTCATTTCTTGTTTAGTTTGTGGCAGATCTGGCTCTGCATTGCAGGGTACAGCCCTGAGAATCAGTAACAAAGTACATAAATGTTTCACAACAAATAGCATAAACATGAATTTTTCAAAAATTAACATTATACAGTTTCAGACAGTAAGCAAAAGCTCCAAGTCCCTGAAATGGAGATCAACAAACAAAAATGTTATGAAACCACTTTTACAAAATTCCTATTCATTCAGATAGACAGCCAGCTAAGATAGAAAGAGCAAATTGATCAACTGGTCAAGAAACTCAGCACAGAATGTTTTGCCCTGAGAGCTATTTCTCATGTTGTTGACAGAGAAATAGTCCTTTTGTCATATTTTGCATATTTCCACTCTGTACTCTCCTATATTATCTCGGGGAAATGCTATAGGAACTGAAGAGGTCTTCAAACTACAAAAATGAGTGGTGAGGTACTCTCCTATATTATCTTCTGGGGAAATGCTGTAAGAGTTGAGAAAGTCTTCAGACTACAAAAACGAATAGTGCGGTTAATATGTGGGGTCTCTAACAAAACATCCTTCAGAGGTCTCTTTAAGGCTCTCAGAATAGTTACTATTACAAATCATTATATGTACTCACTGACTGTTGTAGCCAGCAACAAGGAACTATTCCACAAAAACAGTGACATTCACAAACGTAACACAACACAGGGGAAAAATTTCCACCAAGGCTCTGCAACTCTCACGGAAGTCCATAGGGGCATAACTGAATCAAGAATAAAAGTATACAGCAAGCTTTCCATCAGTATAAAAAAGGAAATTAATAACATACAATTATTCGAAAGAAAATTAGAAACATTCCTCAGAGAACAAATTTTATAAAATGAATTGAATTCCTGGAGTAACAAGGCATCCTTTTGAGTAAAAGTAGAGGAAACCACTTGGATTTAAAAAAAACATATTTAAAAGAAAATCTTTACTTATGTCACGAAGACAAAATTGTGTATTCTTAATGTAAGTTATTATGATAAAATGTAAATTTATTTATATCATAAGTTAAAATGTGTATTAACATTTTTTTACTCTATTAAGTATCCACTTGTACTTACTTGTGTGATCAAGATAAAATTTTTGTACTTTAATTGAAATCATAATGACAAAGTACAAATTTATTTATTTATTTGTGGCAATGGGATAAAAATGTGTACTTCCATTCATTCTACTATTTGTAACATTCACTTGAACACATGCCAATAAAATGCAGGTTGTAATATTGTTCACAACCAATTGTTCATAGAAAATAAATATTTGTATGATATATAAAATCTTTACATAATTTTATATTTTTTCACTTGACTTGTCTTATATTACTAATACACACTTTGTACAACATGTAATCAACAGGCCCAAATAAAAAATTAGATCAAATCAACTGAGTGAAGACATTAGAGTCAACTGATGAACCACTTTGATGCAATGCACAAGATAATTGTAACACTATGAGAACCCAACATATAAATGCATGGCAGTCAAATTATTTGTTTCATAGAAGAGCTGCACTGAAGGAAAAACTGGATACAAAGTTGCACTATCTGTTATTGACTGGGAACAGAAAATTACAGAAACAGTACATAGTTCATGAGACCCAGAAAATATTAGATACAGGCTCCCAGGTAGATGCTATTTTTCTTGACTTCCGGAAGGCGTTCGATACAGTTCCGCACTGTCGCCTGATAAGCAAAGTAAGAGCCTACGGAATATCAGACCAGCTGTGTGGCTGGATTGAGGAGTTTTTGGCAAACAGAACACAGCATGTTGTTATCAATGGAGAGACGTCTACAGACGTTAAAGTAACCTCTGGCGTGCCACAGGGGAGTGTTATGGGACCATTGCTTTTCACAATATATATAAATGACTTAGTAGATAGTGTCGGAAGTTCCATGCGTCTTTTCGCGGATGATGCTGTAGTATACAGAGAAGTTGCTGCATTAGAAAATTGTAGCGAAATACAGGAAGATCTGCAGCGGATAGGCACTTGGTGCAGGGAGTGGCAACTGACCCTTAACATAGACAAATGTAATGTATTGCGAATACATAGAAAGAAGGATCCTTTATTGTATGATTATATGATAGTGGAACAAACACTGGTAGCAGTTACTTCTGTAAAATATCTGGGAGTATGCGTACGGAACGATTTGAAGTGGAATGATCATATAAAACTAATTGTTGGTAAGGCGGGTACCAGGTTGAGATTCATTGGGAGAGTGCTTAGAAAATGTAGTCCATCAACAAAGGAGGTGGCTTACAAAACACTCGTTCGACCTATACTTGAGTATTGCTCATCAGTGTGGGATCCGTACCAGGTCGGGTTGACGGAGGAGATAGAGAAGATCCAAAGAAGAGCGGCGCGTTTCGTCACTGGGTTATTTGGTAACCGTGATAGCGTTACGGAGATGTTTAATAAACTCAAGTGGCAGACTCTGCAAGAGAGGCGCTCTGCATCGCGGTGTAGCTTGCTCGCCAGGTTTCGAGAGGGTGCGTTTCTGGATGAGGTATCGAATATATTGCTTCCCCCTACTTATACTTCCCGAGGAGATCACGAATGTAAAATTAGAGAGATTAGAGCGCGCACGGAGGCTTTCAGACAGTCGTTCTTCCCGCGAACCATACGCGACTGGAACAGGAAAGGGAGGTAATGACAGTGGCACGTAAAGTGCCCTCCGCCACACACTGTTGGGTGGCTTGCGGAGTATCAATGTAGATGTAGATGTAGATGTAAAGCCTTAAATTGTCTTTTCCAAATGCTGGAAACCAAAGTTGATGAAATGTTCCCATTGATATGTAAGAAAAGTCACATCAGGAAATCACAAGAAAAACACAAAATGGTCAAAGAAAAGAGATGGTACATCCCTGAACTGGTCAGTCTGAAAAGTATTATCCCAACCTTGAATGACCATTGCAAACAGTTAACAGACTTTGGAAATAAACATATGCTTTACAGTAATTATTCAAAGGCCAAGAAGCTATGCAGGAAAGATGTTTGGTAAGACAAGAGGAAAAACAATGACAGACTGACAAGAGAAGCCTATAATCCATTCAAAGCAGCATGAGATCTGGTGAATGAACACAGGGAAAAATCTACCTACTCCTTAAGTATTTGCAGCCTGATAATGTTAATGAATCCCTTATTAAAGTTATTGAAAACACTGTAGCTGAAATCTCAGACTTGGGTGGGCTCCTGTTGTTTCCTTAAAAATTACAGTGCACTTCAAAATGGAAAACTGGAAGAAAATATAACCAAATGATACAGTGCAAATAGAGAAAGTCTACAAACCTTTGGAGATTGTATACATTTATGGAATATACTGTAGCACCCTGAAGAAAATTATCACTGAAATAGCTCAGCCATTAACCACAGCAATAAACAATTGCTTATTCACAGGAGCCTTCCCAGACTTCTTGAAACTGGCACTGACAGCTCCACTTTACAAAAAGGGAGACCCAGATCAATTACCAGGCTATAGGCCAATTTTAATCATTTCGATCTTAGCTAAAGTGATTGACTCTATTATGAAAAAACCAGCTTTGGGGTTATTTTGAGGAAAACTATCTCTTCCATGATGCACACAATGGTTTTCAAAAGGGAAGATCCATAACTACTGCTGCCTTGGACTCATTAAAAAATATAAAGCTGACATTTGGAGATAGAGAGTCTAATCTCACCCAGGATGCATGACGTGGTTTTTGGAAGGGAAATCCACAACTGCAGCTGCATTAGACCTATTAAAAAATACAAAACTGACATTGAAGAGAGAGAGAGAGAGAGAGAGAGAGAGAGAGAGAGGGAGGGAGAGTCTGTGGCACTCTCACTGTGCAATCTGGACAAAGCATTCAACTGTATTCCCTGTATGACTTTACTCAAAAAATTAAAATTCTAAGGTGTGGAAGGTGCTGTTGCAGCTATCCTCCAGTACTACATAGAAAACAGATAGCCAATTGTTATACTTCATGGTGCAGCAACACAGGAACAGAAGTTAGAACATGTTGTACCACAAGATTTGCTACGGCCCCTCTCCTCTTTCTCATTTGTGTAAATGATGAAAGCCAAAATGGTAACACACTACAATTTGCCAATGAAACTACTTTTATTGGAAAGGGGAAAAATCCAACTCAAGTAGTCCTGGAATCAGATGTGCTATTCAGAAAAGCCAGGGAATGGTTTACCGCAAATAATATGAAAATAAATGCAGACAAAACTCAGTGTATGGTATGCAGCCTCAGCAAAAATACATATCTGGAAAATACAGAAACTGTAAAATTGTTGGGTTTTGTAGTAGGCCACAAATTGACCTGGAACAGACACACTGAGCATGTATGCGAGACACTGTCAGGTGTAGTACATCTTCTAATGAGATAAAAAAGCATGATTACAGAGGAGATTGAAAAACACAATTATAGACAAATATTTGCTAACTGCAAATCGTGCCCTATTCTGCAGCCATATTACCTATGGACTACAACCCTGGGGTCATTCATCAGGCTGCAAGAATGTACGATTTCTGCAAAAGAAAACAGCAGACATCATTAAATCAAATAGGAGACAGGAGCACTGCATGCCATTATTCACAAAATTGAGAATAATGTCTGTTTACGATGACACTGTATTTCTGTGCCTCCTTCATGTTAAGGATAATCTAGATTTCTTCAACAAGAGCCATGAGATACACAACCACAACACCTGCATCAAAGAGAACATAAACATACCAACCTGTTGGCTATCCAAACCAACAGACAGTTTTCTGATACTGACCCTGAGAATGTTCAAATCACTACCCATGGAAGAGCAGGTCCTGCCACTGGAGAGGATAAAAACAAACATTTCAGGAGACTTAAAACTTTGTCCACTATACTCCATCCAGGAATTTTTTGACTAAGACAAAAATGAAGGTATTTACTGAACTTTCACCAAAACTAGTGAATCTGTCAAAGAACTAAAATATCAATGGTAAATGAAATACATCTATAGTAAATTGCTTAAATTATTAAAGTTTTTTGTAGTGTAACATATTATTTGTATTGTAAAATATCAGTTTTGTAATTTTTTTATACAGTCTATCCTGCCATGTCTGGTGAATGACACAGGTTAGGTAATAAATGGTAATATTAATTGTGTGGTGGGGACGGGGGGGCGAGTGTAGAGGGAGACCTAGGTGTAAACAACAGTAAGCAGATTCAAATGCATGTAGGTTGCCATAGTCATCAGAGATGAAGAGACTAATATAGACTAGACTAACATAGAGAGCTGCATCAAACCAGAATTCAGACTGAAGACACAACAGCATCATCATCATCATAATACTGTTTACTTTTATTTAGGTTAAGCAGATGTACCTTGTACTAAACTCTAAATTACTAATTTACAGGTAAAATCAGAACATGAACTAAGAAAATTGATCACTGTAATGAAACGTCTGGGAGACAGTGGCATTGGGATTCATTTGTTTGATTTGTACAATTATTGTAAAAATGATGCCTTTAAACTGGATGAAGATTAAAAAACTTTTAATTCAAAGTATGTATTTATTTATTGCTGCCTTTTTACAATGGATGTACATATGAAAACTCATTTCTATTTCAGTCAAGTAACCAGCATTTTTAAGATTCAACAATTTTGTAGGTGATATAGGCTCCTCAAAGAAACATCTTGTTAGAAAAAAAGAGAGCAACTGTGTACAGTTAATAACTTACTAGTAAATAGTCTGTAATTATGCATCACAGCTCAAATGACACTACATTTAATAGGATTTTTAAAAAGAAAAATATCCGGTAAAGCAACCCACCCCGCTGTGCACACGTAGCCCTAAATATGTATAGCTGGATGACTTGTCTGGTCTAGCAGTAATAAATTACATACAGTGAACTTCCTAATGAATCAGTCTATTAGTGATAACCCCACCTGTAGTTCCTGAGATTAGCTTGCATATACAGACTGAAATATGTGGTGGGGGACATAATAAATTATACCACAGAGCCATTGTGAAATGACTTTATGAGGTGCCAAATTGAAATTGTCCCAGAAATATTGAATTTGTTGCTGTGGGTAGTTCTGAATGAGAAATCGCATGTTTACAACTAAATCATAGACATAATACTAAGCCAATATTGGTAATTTAGTTGAAAAGAAAATAAATAAAATCTCCTTGCAAAATTTTGTCAATTATACCCACACTATTACAGTGTGGCTGTCACATTTGCCGGTACAGCACCAAGACAAATGGATGTAAATATCTACATTGTTAGTACAGCTTTTGTGTGAAGGAATTTACATTCATGTACAAGAAAGGCGCCACTTACAGGTGATTCACTAAAAATGAACTTCGAGAGTACCATAACTTATGACTGTTATGATATCTTTACAGTCCTCAGAGTGAATTTTATATCTTTGCAGCCCTCTGAGTGAAAAGGTACATTTCGCAGTCATATGGTATGTATGTCCTGTACAAATTTAGAAAATCAGTCACAACACAAAACTTATTGAGTGATTCCTTTTTATAAATACGTACACATTTAATGCAAATAGTGGACACATACTGACCACAATAGCTCTGTGGTGCCGATGAGGTCAACACCAGCATCGATCTGAGTATCGTCTTTGAACTAAGCTAAGATTATCTTTGCTCTCTTCCGCCATGTCCAGTTCTTTGTAAGCCTTGCTTGTGTAAAGATGTGAATAAATGAACTGCTGTTGAGAAGGTGTTGTTTGGTGTAACTGACCCAAACATCTACCTCAGCTTCATAGACATAGCATTACAATACTTCTTCTGACTCGTACTAATGTGACTAAGCTACTGGGGGACAAGGAACATTAAGTTAGAATCAAAGTCCAAGATCCAGACTTTAGTAAAAGCAGAGCAAACAATATTGTCAGTGCAATAATCAATGGATTTTTTTAAAATGGTACTACATGGTTGTACTTTCGACCAAAAGTTGATAACAGTTTGATGTTCTCACTAATTAGTATACTCTGCTACAGTGCATTTATGGTGTATCAGGTTCTTCCATGGTATGTTTCCATTTTCAATTTGTTTCCATTGGTCATAGCCAATAGGGTGATTGTGTATGGTAGCTAATGAGAATTGCTGTAGTTAATATCATCTGGCAGACTATGCAAATTGATTTGTTTTTCATATTGAGACTGGGAAGGAAACTAGATGTACTGACAGACTGACCTGCAGCATAGACCAAGATCTAAATTAAGTTGCAATTTGACTGTTTGGTTGTGAGTTAGCAAAATCAACAAATCTTAACACAAAAATATGATTTCTGTCGGGCTGGTGTGTAGCATTGCCCAAGATGTACCTTCAACACTCTAGTAACTGTCATAATTTAGATTTCACTAAAACTTCCAAAGATGTGGTTAAATAGAACAAAATACCAGCTAACTTTATTTGCAAACCATAAGAAATTACAAATGAGCATGCTGATTGGCTACCAATAGCAGACTCACAATCTGTTGTGATTATGTTCCATCATTCATCATGTCAACAGCATGCAATGGAAAAGCCAGATACACTGTAAGTGTGCTGTTACCAAACTGAAGAAATATATTTCCATCACAAAAAGTAGTGCTAACAATAAGAAAGAAATTCTAGTTCCAGAGGAAGTGTCTCGGCCCACATAATCTGGGCACTCATGGAGGATTGCATTCTGGTGGTTGGGAGCTCTAGTGTCCAATATGTAATGAGGACCCTTAGGGATATAGCAGCCAGTGTGGGGAAAACATCAAGTGTGCATTCTGTGTGCATATTAGGAGTCATTCCAGATGTGGACTAAGTGCTTCTGGAAACCATTAAGAGCACAGGTGGCAGCGAATTGTAGGTAATGGCTCGTGTCAGTACTAACAATATATGTCGTTTTGTATTTGAAGAGGTTCTCCCTGGTTTTGGGCACCTAGCTAAAATAGTAAAGAGTACCAGTCTTGCTTCTGAGATGAAGGTGGAGCACACCATCTGTAGCATCATTGACAGTACCAATTGTGGACCTTTGGCGTGGAGCTGAGTGGAGGATATGAATCAGAGACTCAAGTGGTTCTACGATCATGTACATTGTGATTTCCTGACTAGCACAGCAGGGTGATTGAGTTTCATGATCTGCTTAGTAGGTCAGTCATCCACTACACACATCAGGTGGCTACATGGGAAGTGGAGGCTATGTGATATGGACTGGGTGGTTTTTTGGTTTGATGGACTCATGAAAGAGAAAGGGCTTCAGTCTCAAAGGATGCAGGCTGACCACAGGAAGAAGGCAGACACAGCAGCAATCTGTATTGTAGTTGCAAATATTATCATAGCTGTGTTGGGATAGTACCAGGGCTTCAGGCACTAATAGAAAGCACTGAATCTCAAACCATTATAGGTATAGAAATCTGGCTAAAGCTGGGGATAAGTTCAGTCAAAATTTTTACAAAGAACCTGATGGTGTTCAGAAGGTATAGATTAAATACAGTTGGTGGTGGCTCATTTGTTGCTGTTAGAGTAGTCTGTATTGTAGTGGAATTGAAGTAAGTAGTTCGTATGAGTTAATATTGGTAGAGGTTATACTTGACAACTCAAATAAATTAATAATTTGCTCCTTTTCTGACTTCCTGACTCAGATGATACAGTTGCTGAAGAGTTCAAAGAAGACTTGAGTCTCATCTCAAACAGGTACCCCTCTCATACAACTATATTTGGTGGTGCTTCATTCTGCCCTTGATATGTAGATGAAAACATATTCTGAGTTGATCGTAGGTATAAAAAATTGTCAGAAATTATACTAAATACTTTCTTCAAAAATTGTTTAGAGTAATTATTTCAGAACCCACTTGAAGTATAAATGGTTGTGAATACATACTTGACCTCTTAGGAACAAATAATTCTAAGCAAATCAGGAATGTCATGATGGATACAGAGATTAGTGAGCACTAGGTCGTAGTAGTGAGACTGACTGCTGCAACATTCAAATCCACCAAAAGTAAATGAAAAATATACCAAGCTAAAAAAAAAGAACAGAGAAAAAATTGACTTGACCCCTTCCTAAGAAACAATATCTTAGCAGACCAGATGTAGGTTAAATTCTGTACAGGATGGGCGGTTGGGAAGGCGGTGGGCGTTATGGAATGAATAGGATAATATTTAGACAAAGGCCATTTATTGGCGAAAGCATGTTGAAAAGGGGTCACATAGCCAGGCCCAGGGAGGCGAGAGTGAGCCAGAGTGCAGAGTCTGGTGAAACATAGTTCGCGAAGCTAACGAAAGTTGGCGTCGGCCAATCGGGCCAGTCCAAGCGGCATGCTGGCTGCGAAAACTAAGTGTGACAGAGAGTGAGAAGACAAGAGAGGAGGCCCAGCAACGGGTGGCTGGATATATTCGACTCACCACGTGGCTTCCTCTGCCCCAATTGGTCAGGACCGAGAAACCCGCAGGGGTGGCAATGGAATTTTCCAGATTGTTGCCTTGTAAGTGACGCCTTGGGTGGCATTACCTCATCAGCACAAGAGGGCAGCACGTGATCGAGGTGCCCTTCCTTGGTGCTGACTTCCTGTTACTAGACCGTGGGATGAAAAAATTTACATACAGCTAACACTGCCGGCCGTGGCTTGGCCATAATGGAAAAATTAAGTTACTGTTTGAAAGCTTATATAATAAAGCAAAATACCCTACTGTCTCACTCATCCTTTACGCTCTTCCCCCTTCCATGGGAGCAGAGAACATATGTGAATTTGCTCAATGTAATTATTATTTAAATGTAAACTATTTTAGTTTGCAAAACAAAGTAAACATCACTTGATTAAGAACGGCGCTCACGGAAAATGGCAGAGGTCTTAACCTATGAGAGGGTGTAGAGACTCTAAGGACCTCCTAGGAGTCGCAAGGGGACTTACACATGTCAACAATATTATGTGTATCCAAGAATCATCATAAAACATCAAAACATCATAAAACATCAAAACAAAATTACATTAATGCATCACATGAATGAAACACATTAGAACGAAACATGATGGCTTGGACGAGGCAAACATGCCAAGTGCTCTTGTTGTTAGGATGAAGTAAAAGTGACTTTTTTGCTTAAATAAGTTGGAAATGTAAAAACATCACCACTGATGAGTCACTGCAGGGGCGAGTGGCGCGAGGTGTGTTGTCCTCAGCGGGCAGCGCGCAAGCTACCAGCAGAAAGGGGGCGTGGCCATGGCCAAGCCCGTGCACTGGAACTCAGCGCAGGGAGGTATGAGGGGAGATTCACATGTTTCAAACACATTTAGAAAGAGAGTCATCACTTCAGCATGCTTCACTAGTTTTTCCACATGAGTTGATATCACGATTGCACTCTTAAAACTAAGGGAGGGCACATGCCTCATAGTTTTTTTTCTTTTACGTTATGGGCGATATTCGCTCTGAGACTGAGGTTCTGGAACCATGGGAGGGGGCGGCTGTAACTGTCTACAGAATCCCTTCTTATATAAAGTCCGTATTGGTGCAGTAATAAGAATGACAGTGGCTGGAGTTATTGTAGCGCATGGTATAGTGGTGTTATGGAGTGTGGTGGCTTTTTACCACTCATTTAAGTGTGCTAACAGGCAATCATAAGAAATTTGTCCTTTTTCATGTTTTAACAGGTCATCAATTGATGTTAAGAGATTATCATTTGATATATTAGGTATAGCAGGCAAATCAGTAGACAAGGGAGTCATGAATGAGCTTCCAGGTATAAAAAACACAAGTAAAGAGGCGCGAATACTAAGTGAGTAAGCTATAGTGGCATGAAAGGTTATGTCTGTGACTGGAAATTGTGTTCATAGGAATGAAGCATTAATATCGTGGTAGCACTAGTAATGTGGCAGGTGTCAGCATGGAAGCTACGATAGAGCGGAGCGCTACAGATGACTTCAAGGCTACACCATGTCAGGGTGGCAGCTGGCTGCAAGGCCGAATCTCACGCTAAGTAAGAAAGGCACACTGCAGATAACTTCAGGGCTACTTTACATCAGAGTAGCATGTGGTAGATGAGGTGTCTGTGACTGTCAAATGCAGCATGCAGTGTACACGTGTGCAGCGCAGGAAGCAAGTGTCAGGTTTAAGAGCGAGAGAGAGATGAAGCTTACCGACGCTGTTCACTGTGCTGTTTGTACTTTACACTTTCTCCACATGTTCTTGGGCTCCTGCGCCAGATGAGCATATTTATGTGCTTCAAACTGAGAAGTGATGAATATTAATGTCACAAAAGGGATATAATGTTCCTGAATGAGAAAAATCAATGAGCACAATACAACGCTATACAAAAACTTCTGGATTGGAGTAGAGATTTATGGGATTCAGAACGAGCAGTGATGAATGTAAATGTCATCAAAAAGGATATACATTACTGAATAAAGGGGAATAGATGTGCTTAATTGACATGGTTTATTCAATGATGACCAACAAAACAATAATTATGGTGCTACATCAGAGCGGCGGATGACAGAAGTGGGATTACGCAACATCACACTAGATGCATGGTTACAGGGGTTGCTGTTTAAAATAACATTATGCATTAGTAAATGGGTTCATAAGTGACAGATACATCACAATCCCGTAACAAAGTTCCTATGAACTCCATTTTAGCTTAAACATAATACAAAAATGAGGGGGACAAGTATCATATTAAATTGCTGCATATGCTACATTAATAAGTAAACAAAGTTAAGTGTCTCTTTGAGCTAACCACCCAATTGTGAGAAAAAGTTTCTTGTACATCAACATATTCGTTAAACTTCATAAAGTGAGATTGACAAAGAAAAGTAACACCAATTTCTTGCAGGTGGGGCTTAGATTGTGTCATTTGATGTCAATGCTGTTGCTATCAAGAGGAGGAAAACAAAACTCAATGGGAATCTAGAGGCTTCCATAGTGGAAACAGAAAGCATAAGGAATTGGATTAGAAAAGACCAATTTGAGCGTAATTTCTGAAGGATTTCTCCTTTATGAAGGTATAGTGCATGGCACATCGTTGACACGATGGTACCAACTACTTAACTGTGTATATGACAATGCTGTGACTCCAAGATAGCTCCTACGTACTTCTTCCTAAGACTCGACATCTCTCACATAAAAAAACTTCGGCGCATGACCAAATTCACTGTCTTTATCCTTTCAACATTTTGTGACTAAAATCACTGTCTCTATAGCTTCATAGTGCTGGCCTCATTGTGCACAGTTAGTTGTTTAAAACTCCATCTATCCTTGGACATATCACAGTGTCCAGAGACATGTCATGCAATGAAATGCTACTACTTCAGTAGTTGGTGTTCCTTTGGAAAATACTACAGAAAAACAGTGTCAAAGAAGGCTCAAGTTTTGAATGGAGATTTCCACTTACTGGAAGTTTAGCTGTGGGCTAGATGTGGTTCATGTCTGATGGTGCCTGATCAGCTGTTGTCAGAGAGCACGGAACACTGTTCTCGTGAACTCTTCTTCAACAGGAAAGATTAAAGTCTAACTGTGTTAGTATACATGGGCTGAGTAGTTTTGTGTTAGGATATGCTGGGATAATAAACTCCAAAAGGTGGTGTTCTGTTGAAAGTTGACAGATGAAAGTGGTTAGGATGGTCTATGCCACGAAATTGAAAAGTGAATAAATGGCACTGATGCTAGGGTTCCGTGCGTATGCCAACCACGTCACGTAAGGTACATGCCTTCGTGGATGGTGCATGACACTTCATATGTTGTTCCTTTGTGATAGGAAAGATGAAAGTGGGTAGCATGGACTATGCCGTGAAATTGAAAAGTGAAGAAATGGCACAGATGGCTAGGGTTCTGCGCGATCGCCATTCGTGTCATATAAGGTATATGCCCCTGCGGGTGTGGTTCTCTTGTTCATCCAACAGACTAGGTACATGGCCAAAGCTTGCTCATTCTGTGGGCATAATACACTGTGTTTACATTACCTATCATGGGGGTAGGCATGTGGTATGTCCCTCCAGGTAAACATTCAAACATACATGAAATAAAAAAGGTTACATCCTAAATTACCCTACCAAAATAATTTCTTACCTAAGACATCGTTATTACCAAACACTTAAATAATTGGCTATACTCATGAACTTATTCTAGCATTCTTTAAATCCCACAAAAATAATTTCCTCATCATTCTAGTAACACAGTGACACATGGAAACACTCGGTTGATACAAAAACTAAATTACTGGTGCTGGCAAAACTTTCGTAAAATTCTCTAAACATTTGATAATAGCATAAATGAGACATGGAGAAAATGAACATTAGTAAAAAAAAATGCATCAACATAAGTAATTGGACACAAGTAATTAGACATAAGTAATTGGACACAAGTAATTAGTCATAAGTATTTGGCAACTCATCAGTGAAGCAAGTGGTGGTAAAACCACGACAGAAACAAAAGTACAAAATATCATTTCCTATACACAAAATTCCCTTATTTTCCAGTTACATTTTGTAGCAAAATGAATGTAAGTATTGTGGTGTCACCGCCAGACACCACACTTGCTAGGTGGTAGCCTTTAAATCGGCCGCGGTCCATTAGTATACGCCCGACCCGCGTGTCGCCGCTGTCAGTGATTGCAGACTGAGCGCCGCCACACAGCAGGTCTAGAGAGACTTCCTAGCACTCGCCCCAGTTGTACAGCAGACTTTGCTAGCGATGATATACTGACAAATACGCTCTCATTTGCCGAGACGATAGTTAGCATAGCCTTCAGCTACGTCATTTGCTACGACCTAGCAAGGCGCCATTACCAATTTATATTGAGATTGTTATTAATGTATCATCAAGAGCGATGTTCTCCAATTATGGATTAAAGTTAAGTATTCAAAGAGCTTCATACTTTATTTATTAGACTCAACTCCTTTAATTGTTCCAGACCTCACGCCAGTCTGCGTGAGCTTAAACGCATGCATTTCGGCCTCCTCTAGCAACACGGTGTTGGCTCTTCTGCCAACACATCAAGTATCCCCTGGTATTCTTTTATGCTCCTGTTTATATTTTCATACCAATTGATACTCTTTGGTACTTCTACCTACAAGAAGACTGTCGTTAAGTCATGGCAATGTTATGAGTAATGCTGTGGAATAGTGTTATGTCATGTTAATACTTCCTGCATCAATATTCTGATGAAAAGTGGTTTTATGTCTCCTTCAATGGCAGACCAATAATTATTGAACATGTCATACACTGTTTCCTGTGTTGATTTTTATTTGCCAATATTGGTGATTATCAGTCTCCCAACTAATCATTCAAGGGTATGATTGCTGTTCCTTTTGTTAATTCTGTCACCTACCTGCTTCCATATAATCATTATTGGTGGCTTGATGAAGCTAGTTGGATTTTGAAGCTGTCAATATGACTTACCTGTCGGCGCCTTTGTTTTCCATAAAATTAGAGTCCAACTGTCATGTTTAAAGTGTATAGGAAGGAAAGTAATTTCTTTAGTATTGAAAATGTGCATAAAGTTATTCAAAGGGTTTGTTATATAATGGTTAAGAATTCTGTGTTGAGATCCAGTGCTGCTTGGAGCGGTAAGAGGCGACAGGCACCACGCTCATGAGATTGTAAGTTGCTGACAGCACAGCTAACATTATGGCTGTGTCCTGTTTCAACTGGCTTAGTGGTAGTACTGGCGTTCACGCTGGGTTCATCCTCTTGGTATGTGTGGAGTTTAGTTCCTTGGTGCGGTCACAAAAGTCCTTCCAGAGTTAGCTTATGTTGTTCATGACACTTACACATGGAGGATGTTTTCAAGGAACTCAGATAACTCAATCATTAAAATTCCCAAAATGATCATGACTCATTTATTTATTTAGATACCCTGTCATTCTAAGATTTAGGTAACTTGTAGGTTTTATGCTTCTAAATAAACTGTATTTTACGATGGCATTCCAAACCCAACTCCTTGGCTAACGCATTTCCCACACAGCGGTCGTTTACAGGACAAATACGACGGCAAGGGCCGGCTTCCTTGACCCCATATAGATCCATTTGTTAACCATGGTGGTAATACAACATAGTTGGAGATCGATCTGAAATTCCAATGTTTTCTAATCCTGATGGTTTGACAATGTGTATAAGAAAAAACTTCTTCTCTCTCATGATTTTGTTCCTTACTGAAACCTCAAATAGACAACACAAATAGATTCCCATCTTTAGATAAGACTAATAAAATCTGTAGGGCAATATTAAGCCATTGAATTTATTTCTCTAACTATCCCTTTAGGTTTACTGTTTGAACTGCAACGTACAAATGTACCAAGGTGTAGCATGGCTGAGGCACATGGCCTACAGGGCGTAGGGAGGGGGGTGAGGAGGGGCAAGGGGAAAGGTGCAGATACTGCCAGTGCCAACGGCTGAGGTGGGGGCCAGGGAAATGGGAACTGTAAGGATGCTCACTCGGTGGGCAGGAGGGATGGAAGGGAAGGGGGCTGTGTTGCTAGCTGACAGGGAGGGGCGGGACCCGCCACGTGTGAACAGCTACAGAAAACAGCAGCGGTATTTATGCGACTCCTTCCATGGCATTTAATATACAGAAATACATGGTCTCAAAACAAAAAAAAATAAAAATAAAAAAAATTACCTTGTTGTCTGTTCAGCATTGCATTATGAAAGCAATAAGATAGCACTTGAGGAAGACTCCTTTTAATTTAGAGTAACATATTTATTGTTAACTTGGATGTATGTATTCTTGTTATTATCAGTGTGTGAATATTTAGCAAAAACATACATGTAATCGGGCGTATTTCAAATGAAAGGTGGATGGCAGCATGTAGTCACTGATCTGCTGGCAATTATAAAGTTGTGTTACTATCATGTTCGTATAGTAAAGCTTTAACAGCAGTGTTTGTGCACCATTCACTAAATCAACAGGTGAAGTGTGAAGCCTTTTGACATATACAAGATTAACTGATTCTTAATTTCAGTGTATTCTATTGGCAAGGACTACTTTCCCCTTAATTCCATGATTAAAGAACCTTTCTGTTTTTAATTTTCAACTGCTATGATAACATTATTGGATACGTTAGATGACAAAAGACAAAATGATTACTAAACTTCAGTCACTTCCTTTAACATGTGACATCATAAATTCTATTACCAGTGGTTGCCAATTCTTACGCCTACTTACAACTAACTTACACAACTTAAAATAAATGTATAGTAACAACGGTGTTTTCCGTAAATTAATTCTCTTGCTGCATGCAGGACTTTTCCAACTGTTTAAATGTCGTATTGGACTTAGCGGCGGTGGCTGCGCATTTGTTGATAAAATAGTGACTTTGTAGGGAAAACATTATTGGTATGGCCTACAGTCTGCCTACATTGACCAATAGATCATCCAGCCAGGCACAAGTGTGACCCACATCATGAACATTCTGTAGGAACAAAGCCACATTTTCGTGGGACTTCCCGGAAAAGGTGGGAATGAAATCAGCCACAGGAAAATTGCTTACAGTCACCATGTTAGCAGCAATTGTGGCATTTGCATTAGAGACAGAATCAGTGTTATTTGCCACAGTTTGAGAATTTGTTACAGGAATGGAGCTAGCCACAGGTACGGAAGTTCGCCCACTAGCTTCCAGCGTCTGTTTCAAGACACAGTTTTGTTCAAGAAGCTCCTGATTTTGTGTGAATAACTGGCCCATTTGTGCATTTATGACCTCAAGCGGGTCTTAGTGAGGCAGATGCCTCTGCGGAAGTATCCCATTCCGTTGCTTGTGTTCCCATTGGCATAGTTACAAATTTAAGGAATGCTAGTGACCAAAAATAATAATCGTTACAAAGAAGGATGGCCACAAAGTTTCCTAACCAGCGGCAGACAATCAACGAAGTTAATGTTGGAAGCATCACGGCGACTTACATAGTGGTGAAGTCGGCACGACGCATTGGTGGTGGCAGTGACGGCGTGGTGGAGTGGGGCCGGCAGGTGGCAGCGGGTGACGGCAGCATCCAGGCCTTCGGACTGCAGCAAATGTGTTGGCAACAGATTGTGCTGGCTTGGCTGGTTCGTGATGGCCGCAGGCCCCTGGCACATCGGTGACAGTGGCGGGCGATGGTGGGCGGTGTGGCGGCATGCTGGAGGTGGCTGGCGCGACGGCGTGGCAATGGCTGGTGCAGCGGCAGATGAAAGCAGGCCAGCCGGTCACGCAGCACAGGCTCCTTGAACTCAGGCAATGGGCAGCGCAGTGGCATCCAGCTCATGTGGCTGACTAGCGTGGGCTGCCTCACTGCAGCGCACACCCTGTACCTGTTACTGGCGCAGCCACGGCCCGCATGGAGCAAAGGGGCGTGAAATGCATGGCATCTTGCCAGAAAAAAATTAATCTAGTGGCAGAGTCGTTACGGGAATGGATCTGCACTTCTGACACCAGTTGTACAGGATGGGCATATGGGCAGGTGGTGCTCATTAAGGAATGAATAGGATAATATTTAGACAAAGGCCATTTATTGACAAAAGCATGTTAAAAGGGGGTCACATAGCCAGGCCTAGGGAGACGAGGGTGAGCCAGAGTGCAGAGTTTGGTGAAACATAGTTCACAAACCTAACAAAAGTTGGTATCGGCCAATCGGGCCAGTCCGAGTGGTATGCTGGCTGCGAAAACTAAATCCCCAGTGCCGCAGTTACCGGGAGAAGTGGGAGATGTTCACTGCTATGGGGCGTGTGACAAAGAGAGCAAGAAGACAAGAGAGTGGGCCCAGTGACAGGCTGACTTCCTGTTACTAGACTGTGGGATGAAAGAATTTACAGGCAGCTAACACTGCCGGTCGTGGCTTGGCCATAATGGAAAAATGAAGTTAACGTTTGAAAGCTCATATAATAAAGTAAAATCCCCTACTGTCTGGCTCACACTCTATAATTCAATATATCTGTGGCAGTTGAGTGATTTATACTGAATAAACTAGGAACAGATGATACTTATCCATGATGGTACACAAATCAGTTCGTAATGCTGTTGCAGAAGTAATGAAAAAAGCATGCCAAGTATAAAAGAACACAAAATCTCCAAGATTAGTGATGTTTTACTGAAGCTCAAAACTCAGAGCAGACTTCAGTGGAAGATGCTTTCAATAGCTTTGATAACAAAACTCTGTCTTGAAATCTGACAGAAAATCCAGAGAGATTCTGGTCTATATAAAGTACAACAGTGGCATGACAATCAGTACCTTCACTGCACAATATCAATGGTAATATTATCAATGACAGCACCACTAAAGTGGACTTACTAAACACAGTTTTCAAAAATCCCTTCACCAAAGAATTTGAATCAATAACAGCTGCCATAAAGAGAAACTTAGAAGTAGATATCCTCGCTATAGCAATGCAGCTTAAATCATTTAATGAAAGCAAGTCTTCTGATCCAGATAGTACACAAATTACTGATACAATAGGCCACATACTTAGCAATCATATACAACCACTTGCTCAACAAAAGGTCCATACCAAAAAGCTGGAAAGTTGCATGGGTCACACCAATACTCAAGAAAGGAAATAGAAGTAATTTGATGATTTACAAACTCATGTCACTGATGCTGATTTGCAATTGAATTCTGCTACACATACTGTGTTTGAAAATTATGAATTACCTCAAAAGTAATGATTGATTGACACATGGTCATCATGGGTTCAGAAAAATATGGTTCTTGTGAAACACAACTAACTCTTTATTCTCACAAAGAAATGAGTGCTATCAACAAAGATCTCAAATTGATTCCCTATTCCTCACAAGAGACTTCTATTTTAATTTTGTGCATGTATATTATTGCTTCAGTAGTGTGATGAATTATGATTTCAGGTCAGAAAGGTCACAGTACATAGTAATCGATGGAAAATCATTGAGTAAAATGGAAGTGATTCCCCAAGGAACTGTTGCAGGCCTTCTGCTGTTCCTAATGTATGTAAATGATTTTGGAGACAATCTGAGCAGCCCTCTTAGACTGTTTGCTGATGATGCTACCATTTACCATCTAGTAAGTCATAAGAACATCAAAACCACTTGCAAAATGATTTAGAAGTGATATCCGTAGGATGCGAAAAGTGGCACTTGTCTCAAAATAAGAAAAGTGTGAGGTCATCCAAATGAGTATAAAAAGAAATCCATTAAATCTCAGTTACACAATAAATCACACAAATTTAGTGTGTCAATACAACTAAACACCTAGGAAATACAAGTACAAAAACTTAAATTGGAATGATCACATAGATAATGTTGCAGGAAAGGCAAACTAAAGACTGTGTTTCATTTTCATAACACTTAAAAGGTGCAACAGGTCTACTAAAGAGATTATCTACACTATGCTTGTCTGTCCTCTGCTAGGGTATTGCTATGTGGCATGGGATCCTTACCAGATAGGATCAATGGACAACACTGAAAAAGTCCACAGAAAGGCAGCTTGTTTTGTATTATCGCAATATAGGTGAGAGAGTATCATGATTATATTAAGCAAGTTGGGGTGCTGATAATTAAAGCAAAGGCATTTTTCATTGTGGAGAGACATTTTCATGAATTTCCAATCATCAACTTTCTGCTCTGACTGTGTAAATATTTTACTGTCACCAACATACATAGTGAGAAAAGATCATTATAATAAAATGAGAAATCAGCACTTGTACAGAAAGATTTAAATGTTCACTGGTTTATTCACTTTCACAACCATAGTTGCAATAATTACATTATGATCACTAAACCCCATCTTTATACTGACGCTGTTGATAAGGTCCAGCCTGTTTGTAACTACAAGGTCACAGGTGTCCCAGCATATAATCAGTAGGTTAAAGGCACTTCAAACTAGTATTGTGTGATCTGGGTATTTATGTGCTACTGACTTTATGAATTTCTTTGAATACCAGTACAACTGCACAGCAGAAATGGGTGGCCATTAAAAACATGCAACAATTAACTTAGTTTCACATATACTTGTTGTACGTGACCAGATAATTTCACTGTCACACTCAATTTCGACCTCAATACAGACAGTATTTTTGTCAACTGCAATGAACACTCCCCCTACTCTGGCTTCTAATTGTCTTTCTGATATACGTTCCATGACTCACTAAATATCTCACAGCTTTCTACTTTGGGTTTCAGCCAGCTCTCAGTTCCTAGAATAATTTGAACACAGGAAATTTCCAGGAAGGTAGTAAATTTGTGACCTTTTGTTACAAATACTTTGACAACTTACTGATTAAATTGACAATCAAAATGTCTTTACTCTAACACTGTATGACTCTCCTTTGTGCGTATCCATTTATTACCATGTCTATGTCATTCACCAGCCATGGCTGGACAGACTGCGTCAAAGTTACAATCGAGTGATTTACAAGATAATGAACTACAGAATAACATCTAAGCTTTATACAGGTAATATAGCCTATGTCATGTTCACTGCGTCCATTCGCTTTCTTCACAGTCAAAGAATTCTTGGACCGAGTATGGTTGTTTTAGGCCTTCAGCAATTTGTTTCTTGAAGTTGTCCAGCGGCAGGGTCTGCAATTTAACAGGTAGTTTGTTGAACATCTTCACAGCAATCACTGGAAAACTGTCTCTTGTTTTGGACAGTCGGCAGGTTGGTAGATTTATGTCTTCTTTGCTGCGGGTATTATGTTTATGGACCTTATGCCTCTTGCTGCGGGTGTCTAGGTTTTCCCCTATGTGGATGAGGCATACTAATATGTAGTGGCTATAAACAGTCATTATTCCCAATGTTCTGAATAACAATCTGCAGTGTTCCTGGCTGCTGCTCGATGTAATAATTCTTATTGCCTTCTTTTGCAGTAGTAGCACGTCCTTGCAGTCTGCCAAATGGCCCCATAGTTGTAATCCATACAAAATGTGGCTATGGAACAAAGCATAGTAGACAGTTGTCATAAACTGGTCTGTAATCACTTTTTTTGGATCTTCGTAGGAGGTATATTACATGAGAGAGTTTCTTGCATACATGCACAGTGTGTCCATTCCATGAGAGTTGGCGATCTATGGTGAAGCCTAACAGTTTCGCAGATTCTATATGGTCAGAGTATGTGTTTCTACCAAGGCTGCATACCATACACTGGGTTTTTTTCTTCATTTACTTTCATCTTATTGGTGATGAACCATTTTTTAGCATTTTTGAACTGTACATCAGACTTCATGACTGCTTGGGCAGAATTTCCCCTTTGGCAAAAGAGTGGTGTCGTCTGAAAATTGTAGTGTCTCACCAACTTCACCTAGATCATTTACAAAAATGGGGAAGAGAAGTGTGACTATGGCCGAACATTGTGGCATGCCGTGTTCTACCTTCTGTTCCTGGGATGTCGCTCCTTGGATTAAAACCACCTCCCACACCATAGCATTTTAGTTTTTTGAGCAAGATCTTGTGGGGGATGCAGTCAAAAGCTTTGCTTAGATCGCACAGTGTGAGTGCCACAAACTCTCTCCTCAAAGGCCTGCATTACTTTTCTTAATAAGTTTAATGCTGCACTGGTGCAGGACTTTCCCTTCCGGAACCCACGTTGTGCACCTTTGAAGAGATTGTTTTCTTCAAAGTAAGTTAGGATCTGATCTTTCATGATGGATTCAATCACTTTTGCTAGTATAGGAATGATTGATACTGGCCTAAGACTTGACACATTATCTGAGTTCCCTTTTTTGTACCCTGGTATTGTCCCTGCAAGTTTCAAGAAATCTGGGGAAACTCCTGCAGATAGGCTGTTGTTTATAGCTGTTGCTATTTCTTCAATAATTTTCTTTAGGACAGTACAGGCCATCCCGTAGATTTCTTGACTCTCCGAAGTTTTGTAAGATTTTACTATTTTCACTAAGTCATTTGCATGTACATTTTTCCATCTTTCAAATTTACTGTGAGTTTTATTTGGAAAGTTAACAGCAGGATCTATAACCAAGTCTGGGATTTCAGCAACAGTGTTTTCTATAAGTTGGATAAAGTAGTCATTGAAGTCATCAGGACTGCAAGCATTAGAAGAGGAAGTAGGCTTCTTCCCATGTTCATTTACTAGACTCCATGCTGCTTTGCATGGATTATAGGCTTCTCTTATGAATCTATAATTTCCCCTCCTTTTAGCTCCTTCTACTTTTTTTCTGTAAAATCTCTTGGCCTCTAAGTAATTGCTGTGTAACAATTGTTTACTATTTGGATCTGTGGCTGCTTTGGCACAGCCATTCCACATTAGAACAATGTTTTTAGATTGGCTAGCTCAGGTGTGTACCATGTTTTTGCGTTTACTATTTTCTGTTTTCCTTGTGCTTTACTTGTGTGGATTTTCTTTTGTATCAGTGGGAAAATCTCATGAAATTTCGTTTTTAGTGTCTGGAAAATAACATTTAAGGCATCACTGGGTTTTGCTTCTGTAATTAATTGCTTCCAGTTTACACTGGACAGTGAGGCATTGAAAGTGTCTAGTTTTTCTTTTGGCACTATTCTTCTGTGAAACACATAATTTGATTGCCATGTACTTGTCTCTTGGTTACCCAGAGTCTTCGCTTGTAGTTTCATGAGTAATGCACTGTGATCTGCTATCATTGCATCAACTACATTTATTTTGTAACTCCCGGTATCTATATATGTAATAATGGTGTCGAGGCAGGCATCACCTCTATTTGGAAGTCTGTTTGCTATAACTACTTACTAAAGTCAAGAATGCTCTCTCTTTTGTACTATTTTCACCTATGTGTACATTAAGATCGCCACACAATGCAACTTTTGGTTTAAGGCGTGTTATGTGATGAAAACAATCTTCCAAGTTTGAAATAAAGTTTTCAAAATTTCCGTTTGGTGAATGGTACACTGAAACAATAATCATATTCATATCTACCAGTTCTAACCCAGCAAGTTCTAAATCCATATCTGAGCAGTAATTTCTCAGGTCCACATACCTAACATTGAGATTTTTATTGGCATGCACAGACATGCCTCCATGAGTGGTAGTTTCTCGATAGCATGAGCTCACCATCTCTAGGTATTCAATGCATCTGTAATTTTCACCCTCTTCTTTGTCGAGCCAGTGCTCACATACACATATCACATCTGGCTTTGCATCTTCTATAAATGTAGATAACAGATCACATTTTGTTTGTAGACATTGAACATTTACACTAGCTAAAACTATGGGTACATTATCTTGATTCCAGTTTTGTTGACCTGCAGTGGCAATAGTAGGCTCTATCGTACTGCTGCCTTGAATATTCTGCAGAATAAAAAACACTGTAATACTACATTCGTAGGCCATATAGAACTGTTCATTACTTTTTCCTTTGGTTCGAAGTCAACACCAATTTTGAAACTCCTGTTTAGACCTTTTGCAGTTAGTTTTTCTACTTCAAAATTATTGAACTCAGGGAAGGTTTTAAACAGGAAATGACTACATTTTCAGTTGTTGTGCTGTTTCTACCTTTGCTCAGGTGAAACCAAGGCTTTTTTTCACCGACTGCTGGTGTTAATCAGAGTACATCAAACTACTGCCTAGCATTAAAAAAAGCCTGTGTGCTCTCTGAAAATACTCTGCTATGCAAATAGTGCAGCCCTGGCCTATCAAGGGGAGTCCTACAAATCCTCAGGCGATAATGCAGGTCTACAGATCCACAACCAAGACTGTCATGAAGCTGATCAAGACTTTTGTTGAGACTCTTCACTCGGCTCCAGACCAGAGGACCTCATCAGCTCTGGGAACTATGATGCAAATTACCAGCTCTGCTTGCACCCTGTGTTCAAGGCCAGCTGGTTTCACCCCCTCCACCTGCCACCTGTATGAACTGAGGATGACTTCACAACCCATGGGATTGGCATCATTGAACCATGCTGAAGGAACAGCCACCTGATGACTCACTGGGCAAACAGGCAAGGCCAGATGGCCAGCCTCCACATTGGTCCTCCACCCTGAGCGATGCAAATGTGTTACTGCCCTCTGCTTACCCCACTGTGAGGGCAGATTCACTGTGTTGGGTACACTAGGAATGCCTCAGCAGCAAAGCTCTTTGGCAAAACAAGCAACACTTGAGCCATTCGTGCAATGCCCCGGGCTTTCCATCACTACTACACCCAGAAGCAGCAGCCTGAAGATGGCTGACCCTAGCCAAAAGCACATTCAGCTGTTCGCAAACTGTGGCCAGCTCCTCCTGTGTCTGCACACAGTCCTTGGATCTAATTTTTTGAAAAATAAGATTGTCTTTCTTCAGCTGGTTTCTACATCATTCATTGCTTTCTGTTTTTAACAGTAACCTCACAACCTGATTCTTTAAAGAATCGAACTAACATGTATAAAACACTGTCATTTTAAGAAAAGCTTGTTTTTCACCTATTTCAATGTATGTGACAGTTTCTTCACCTCTGTCAATGTTTATGACATCATATCTCCTAAACTATATATGTGTCGTACTATGATATAGTTCTGTAGGTACATTCATTAGTATGTATGGATACTATTAGCAAAATATATTGCAGTATAATTACTAATAAAAAAATTATAAACTTAAATGTCATGTTTGATGCTTAAGTTTTAATGCATGAACAGCAATAATGTAGTAAGTGATATACTTTTAGGTCTGAAGTTATGTGTAAAGTTTTCTGGCAGTCGCTAAATGCTCGTATTGTCAAACAGGGGATAATTTTATTCTGGGCAGCTTGCATGCATTAGTTACATTGCTTTAAGTCATATACTTAGTTTCTAACTTTAATACTTGGCTTATTGTGTTGAACTTTTAATGTATGGGTGCTGAGAGAGAGAGAGTGTGTGAAAGGATGAGATGGACAGAGAGCAGGGAGGTGCAGACAGACTGAGAGAGGGGGTAGGAGGAGATGGGTAGAGGGGGATTAAGGGGTTGGGCAAGGAGAGGGTGGAGGAGGAGATGTGAGCAATGAGCAATATATGTGATATACACATATGTGAGTGAACCTGCGGGAAAAAGGCTGGTACATATACATATATAAAGCAGTGTGTGTGTGTGTGTGTGTGTGTGTGTGTGTGTGTGTGTGTGTGTCCAGCATCTCCTCACTAACTGCTGGACCAATTTCAATAAAATATGGCATACAAACATCACACTTCAGCAGTATCAGCACTGTGGGGTTGAAACCACCTAGTTCTTAAAGGAGCAGAGATAACGGGCAAAAACAAAAAACGATTTTTCAGTCTCTACCATACAGGCTGCCCTATTTTACAGGTGTGTTGTATGTAGATAGTATCATCCTCTAACATTGATCCACTCTGAACGGCAGTCACATGTCAGGGGTAAGAAATCGTTTTCCAACTCCCAACATGTAGGCTGCCATGCACAAGAAGATTAGTTTATGGGAGTAGTATTGGCCTGCTTTATCGACTTGATTTGCATGGAAGCCTCTACACTAGTGGCAAAAGATGATTTTCAAGCTACTGATATGTAGGCTTCCCTGTACAACAGGTGTGTTGCAGGAGTAGCACTGGTCTGCTGTATTGGTTTTGCAGCAGCTAAAAATGTCGAAGGACATGGCTGAGTGGAGAGAGAGGGGGAGAAGATGGATAGTGTGACAGGGGGATAATGTGTTGGAGAGAGGAAGGGGAGAGGAGGAGATGGGGGAGGTGGAGAACACAGAGAGAGGGAGAAAGTGATAGATGGAGAGAAAGGTGAGGAGGTATGTTGTGTAGATAGTATCAGCATGCCTTGCAGTTGCTATACATGCAAATAGGTGCAACTGAGAAGAGAAAGAGAGAGAGGAGATATATAGTAAGAGAGAGGAGAAGATGAGGTGGATAGAGATAGGAAAGCAGAAGAAGGAGAGGCAGAGAGGGGGAAGAAGGTGATGGACAGAGAGAGGCAAAGAGGGGACTGACAGACAGAGGGAGTAGATGTATAGAGAGTAGGTGAATATGCAGGAGGCAAGCGGAGGGTGTAGAGGGGTAGTGGGCAGAAGAGGGATAGGGGGATAGGAAGGGATGGTAAGGGAGGGGGAGGTACATAAGGTTGAATGACGGACAAGACAACCTGCATGTCAGGTGGAGAAATGTTTGCCTTGCCCCCACTGTATAGGATTCCCTGCATGAGAGGTTGTTGTGTAGCAACAGTATCAACCAGCCTTATTGATCTGATATGCAAAGCAACCTATACATCAAGAGCAAAAAACTGTTTTGAAGCCCCAGACATGTAGGCTGCCCTGCATGACAGAAATGTTGTGAGAGTACTGTTGGCCTGCTTTATCTACCAGTTTTGCTGGGACCACACAACTGGATGTGCTCAGTTGGGGGAAGATTGAGATGGATAGAGCCAGGGATGGACAGAAAGAGGGTTTAGGAGGGGCTGAATAGGGAGAGAGGGGTCACAAGAGGATGGGTAAGGAGAAGGTGGAAGGGGGTGGTGGTAGAGAGAAGGGCATGAGGGGACAGATAGGGAGGGGAGGGAGGAGGAGACATTTAAGGAGAGGGGGAAGGAGGAGATTAATAGGGATATGCGAGATGGAGAAGATGGAGAGAGAGGGGAGGGCACGTGCAGAAAGATGTGAAGAGGGGACAAAAGGAGATGGATGGAGAGGGGATGGAGGAGATGGACAAAGAGAGAGTGGGAGGGAAAAGAGAGAGAAGGAGAGGAGAAAGTGGACAGGAAAAGAAGGAGGAAGTAATGGACAGAGAAACAGGGAGGACGAGATGGGCACTGGGAGCAAAAGGGACAAAATATAGTCCCTAAATAATGTATACTCTCTTTGAAACAGAATATCTCTTTAACTAAAGGAGACAGAAATACAATTTTTATGGGTAATAATTTAGAAGGCAGTGAAAAACATAACAATGCTTTTTTTTGTTTCAGGATTGTCAGCAAACATGGCGTTATTGTTTGAACAATGGAAATGGGTGCTAAAGTGTTACTGGAAAATAGAGAATGTGAGTGCAGTATGTTGACGTTGGAGAGTTGAATTTGGAACACCACCACCAACAAGAGTAACAATTATAAGAATCAGAGATAAGTTTGAAGTTGAAGGAATGGTGCACGATATGAAGAAGGGACATAGCGGACGAAAGAGAAGTTCAACAGACAATGAGAGAGTTGATATAGTGATCCAGGCACACACAATACCCAAAGAAATGATCTGCAGAAGCAATGTTCATAGAATTTTGTGGTCTCAGAACTTTAAGCCTTACATTCCAACACTTCTCCATGCTCTTAATGAGGATGATACTGATAGGCGAATTGAATTTTATGAGTGGCTCGTTAAAGGATGTGGAGAAGAGCAACGTTTCCAAGATCAAATTCATTGGTCAGATGAAGTGACGTTTAAAGTTGATTGAACAATTAACCACTATAATTGCGTGTACTGGGCCAGGGAGAATCCATAAATAATTGAGCAAAGGCATGTTAATCTACCAGGAGTAACAGTCTGGTGTGGTCTGTCTTCTAGAGGGTTAATCATGCCTTACTTCTTTGACAATATTGTCATGGGTGACTCATACTTGGAAATGTTGCAAATGATAACTCCTGGTCTCAGTGTTGTGTTTGGAAATGAAGATTATTACTTTCAACAGGATGGGCCGCCACCTCACTTTCACCTGGATGTGAGGGCATTTCTCAATCGTATATTCCCTGTCAGATGGATAGGATGAAGAGGGAGTGTGGAGTATCCCACCCAGTCTCCAGATTTAACTCCTTTAGACTTATTTCTGTGGGGTACTCTCAAGTACACAGTTGACACTGTGAGACCACAGACATTGGATAATCTTAGAGAGCAAATTGAGCAAGCCTGTGATGCTATTCCATTGGGAACAATAAAGTTGACATGTCACTCAGTTGTAAGTTGTTATTGATGGTGTATTGTGCTGGACAGACACCGGTTTGAACATTTACCACCTTAAGTTGAACCATGAGGCACTTAACACCACTAAAATTGTATTTCTAACCCCTTTCATTAAAGAGATGTTCAATTTCTAAAAATGTATACATTAGTTTGGGACAATCCGCTCCCAGGATTGGGATGACTCCTTACCCTCCCCCTTAAAACCCACATCCTTTCGTCTTTCCCTCTCCTTCCCTCTTTCCTGATGAAGCAACCGTTGGTTGCGAAAGCTAGAATTTTGTGTGTTTATATATGTATATATATATGGTGGAGTGGGGAGGATTTCATGAAGGATGGATCTCATTTCAGGGCAGGATTTGAGGATGTCCTGTAACATATATATATATATATATATATATATATATATATATATATATATATATATATATATATAACCAACGGTTGCTTCATCAGGAAAGAGGGAAGGAGAGGGAAAGACGAAAGGATGAGGGTTTTAAGGGGGAGGGTAAGGAGTCATCCCAATCCCGGGAGCGGAAAGACTTACCTTAGGGGGAAAAAAAGACAGGTATACACTCGCACACACACACACACACACACACACATATCCATCCGCACATACACAGACACAAGCAGAAATTTGTAAAGGCAAAGAGTTTGGGCAGAGATGTCAGTCGAGGCAGAAGTAAAGAGGCAAAGATGTTGTTGAAAGACAGGTGAGGTATGAGCAGCGGCAACTTGAAATTAGTGGAGGTTGAGGCCTGGCGGATAACGAGAAGAGAGGATATACTGGAGGGCAAGTTCCCATATCCGGAGTTCTGACAGGTTGGTGTTAGTGGGAAGTATCCAGATAACCCGGACGGTGTAACACTGTGCCAAGATGTGCTGGCCGTGCACCGAGGCATGTTTAGCCACAGGGTGATCCTCATTACCAACAAACACTGTCTGCCTGTGTCCATTCATGCAAATGGACAGTTTGTTGCTGGTCATTTGCATGAATGGACACAGACAGACATCACACTGTAGGCAGGTCAGTTGGTAAATCACGTGGGTGCTTTCACACGTGGCTCTGCCTTTGATCGTGTACACCCTCCAGGTTACAGGACTGGAGTAGGTGGTGGTGGAGGGTGCATTGGACAGGTTTTACACCAGGGGCGGTTACAAGGGTAGGAGCCAGAGGGTAAGGAAGGTGGTTTGGGGATTTCATAGGGATGAACTAAGAGGTTACGAAGGTTAGGTGGATGGCGGAAAGACACTCTTGGTGGAGTGGGGAGGATTTCATGAAGGATGGATCTCATTTCAGGGCAGGATTTGAGGATGTCCTGTAACATGCTCGGACAAGTTCCAGACGGTTGCGTAACTGCTAGCCGGGTAGGGTATAAGAGGCATAGTGAAACATTTCTCATCACAGTTGATTCTTTCTCCGTTGGCGGTAAACAACATTTTATCAATACAGTGTTGGCTATTTGGAACCTTATTGAATATTGTGTATCCGAGGAACCTTTTGCAATAAGTAATGCATCACATGCTCAGAATTTGGCTTTGGCGGTTACGACCCTCGTGTGCATAATGTCATTGTGTTGGAGGAATTTGAGTGGTTATGATGGCATCCTTATGTGTCTATTTTGAAACGTATTGTCAAAGGACGTCCAGTAACTGTCAATGTTAAAAATAAGCCGGGAATGGTTATAAAACACAGAGGGTTGGTTATATTTGTGTCTAATGAATTTACTATTGGTGATGAGGCATTAATATCACGGTTAAACCCTGTGCAAGCAGACATATTGAAATATGTCTGCTTGTGTCTGTATATGTGTGGATGGATATGTGTGTGTGTGCGAGTGTATACCCGTCCTTTTTTCCCCCTAAGGTAAGTCTTTCCGCTCCCGGGATTGGAATGACTCCTTACCCTCTCCCTTAAAACCCACATCCTTTCGTCTTTCCCTCTCCTTCCCTCTTTCCTGATGAGGCAACAGTTTGTTGCGAAAGCTTGAATTTTGTGTGTATGTTTGTGTTTGTTTGTGTGTCTATCGACCTGCCAGTGCTTTTGTTCGGTAAGTCACCTCATCTTTGTTTTTATATATAATTTTTCCCACGTGGAATGTTTCCTTCCATTATGTTGATATATATATATATATATATATATATATATATATATATATATATATATATATATATATATAGAGAGAGAGAGAGAGAGAGAGAGAGAGAGAGAGAGAGAGAGAGAGAGAGAGGGGGGGGGGGGTGAAGAAGCATGTCATGCAACATGCCTAGTTACACATACCAATGGGCACAGCTGAGCAGGGAGGGGAGAGAGTGATAGTAAGAGAGGGGATGTATGAGGTGGACAGGGAAAGGAGGGACTGTGAGATGGGCAGAGAGAGAGAGAGAAGGCAGAGGAAATAGAGAGATGGGCGCAGCAAGGACGGACAGAGAGAGGAGAGAAGAGAGGTACAAAAAGAGGGGAGAAGAGGAGATTTTCAGAGAGAGGAGAAGGCTGACAGTGAGATGGAGAATGGGGACATGCAGGAGTCAGGCAGAATTGTAGAGGGAGAGTGGCAGGTGGAAAAGGAAGAGGGGGTGGAAGAGATGAACAGAGAGGGGGAGAAGGGGATATGAGAGGGGAGGAATATACTGTATCGAGGTGTAATGGTAATGGTGAAAACATGAAGTGCATGGAGAATTGCCCAAATGTTCGATGCCTGTGAGTAAGGAAGTTCTTGTAATAATTGGCAAAGAGAATAATCCATGGTTTAAAGCTAATATGTTGCAGAGTATGAAGACACAAAAAGAAGTTAAAGAACACGTTATATACAATAATTTAGGGCTGGACAATTTACACACCCTTTTAATATGCATCCGCATACTGTTTTTATTAATAAATCAGGCTTACACTTATTTAGTTTTGGATTTAAAATGGCAATAGCTATGGATTTTACAGATTGGGTAGTGGAGGAAATATTGTCTTCAATTCAAAAGCATGGTCAATACAAACTACAAGCAACAATTGAAAATATGCAAGAACAAATTGGAGATTTACAAATTGATAAAGAATTGGCTATGTGTGTACTGAAGAAAAGAAGAGACGGAATTCAAAACTTAAAAAGATGAGAAGAATTGCTTCAATTCCTAGTTGTCGGAATTTAGAAAAATTAAATAAATAAAATGAGAAATGCGGAAATACTGTTCTTGTTATTCAAAATAATAAATTAATATTTACAATAAAGGAATTTGTGTGCTGATTGATAATGAAAATAACCCTAGGTTTAAAGGAAAAGATGGTGCTGAAATTATAAAATACAAAAATCCACAAAGAGCCATAAGAAACAATGTATAAGAAAAACAAAGAAAAGTACATAATAATATAGCAGTGATCAAATTGGTCCCCCTTTAAAATAACAACCACAAACTGTGTTCATTAATGAATCTGGTATATATGCACTAATTCTCAAATCTAAAAAGTAATAGCCAAACAGTTTACAAAATATGTAATCTTTACTAGCCCAACTATTATGTAAATTATCAAATCCCAACCATTTAACATATACTTCATCTCCCTTCTTTCTTAAAATTTTCTCAGCAAGATATGCATCTGGATATTTTGTCTTCAGTAGTTCACACTCGCAAAATATCGTTTTATTTTTTATCCATCCAATGCCTTTAATTTAAATGTGGTTGCTTTAGAATGAATAACATCTTCAATTTCAAAAATTTGTGTTGACCAATTAGTGGTACAACCTTTTTCAAAAATTCCTTTAACTTTACTAATTCTAACTTTATTGCCTACTTTATGTTTAGCATACAATGACATCTGACTCATGATTTTTATCATATACTTCTATTGGCTTCAGTTTTATTGTTGAATGTTTTGTATTATTATAGTCATTGACAAATTTTTCAATTCATTTATAATTTTCTTGTAAGTCAAACTTCTTCCACATCTTTTCTTTAAGTGTTCTGCTAAAGCTTTCTACAACAGATGTTTTCAATTCAGGAACAGTTGAATAATGAGTAATATTAATTTTTTCATAAATTCTTGAAAATCTTTGTTATGAAATTCTTTACCATATTCTGTTTATAAATTTCTTGGGGTTCTGTCTCTAAATATTTTTTCAAAAGCATCAACTATATTTTTACTAGCTTTACCTTCATCTGAAATAGTTCAAGAAAATTGTGAAAAAAATGTCAGTTATAGTTAAAAAATTATGCATACTTTATTTATTTTTGATATTTCTTTTAAATTACCTGAATCCATTTCTAGTAAATCCACTTGCCATAAATCATTTAAACCCAAAAGAAATTTAAAATTTTTCTCATTTGTTAATGTAATTTATTACTAATTTCTTCATGAATATTTGAATCACCCACCCCTATATCTACAAAAAAAATTTGACAAATTTACTTCTTTTAGTTTTACATACTGTACTAATTCCTTCCATTTTTAGTTGTTACTCTTTGAGCATTATGTGTATAAGTAAATTTTCTGCACTGAAGTTCCAGATGTAATCACCCATTTATGCAGATTAAAAATTTAATGAGAATTAAATTTATTGAGGTATTCTATTTATCATCATTTGATTCTAAACACAATTCATGAAACAAGAGTAATGCACCTCAAACAGGTAGAGTTATAACAGATTGATTTAGAGATAAAAATTTTTATCTTTCATATTCATTTCAAGTGATGGATTGTTGAATTGTATTGGATACAAAATTCACAGTTCATCGACATTTTATCTTTTTATCTCTATTTTAAAATCTCTAGGTGCCACATCACCATTTACATTTGCTCCAAATAAAATAATTATCTTGATTTTCATATCATACTCAAATGTATATTTTAATACTTCATCACCTGTAACAAAACTAAATTTCAGTTTATGTTTGTCACACAGTTTAGCTTGAAGCTTACTAAACTGGGTTAAGTAAGGTGTCAAATATAACTTTCAGAAATAATCTAAAAAAGCTTCTTCTCCTTCCTGTTTTGTAAACTGTGTAGTGTAGTGTGATAGTTATTACTATGCACTTGAGTAATTTCTTCATATATTGTATGACATACTTATCAATTTATGTTAGAATACTTGTATATTCAAATTTTTTAACATATTCTTTTTCTAAGTATTGTGTCGTAACTGAATCATAACAACTTATTTGATCTTTTACATCCACTAACCATCAACCTTTGAAATTAATTTAGTTACTTTAAAGATGTTACATAATTCTTTATGAAACAGTTTAATTAAATTTTATATTTTTGGATCTATTTCATATTTAATTTTTTCTAATACTCCAGTTTTTATATTTCCTGTGTGTTCCTTATTTATCTTATCAACAAAAATGTCCATTTACTATATTCAAAATTTCATTAAACTTATTATTATCTGTCATCAGTTTTAAACCAAATATACACAAATGGCCACAAATTACTTAATTAAAATTATGTATTTGTTGTCTGTACGACTCATTCGAGCCAAGATATTGAACTGCTTCTATAGGAATATTTCCTCCGGATGAATTAAACATAAATTTTTATCTTTATTCATATAATAACAGGCCACTGTGAGCCAGTGTGATCAGCTGTATCTAAATTAACTATCCCAGATTCATATTCTCTAGCACGATTAGATATTACATTAACCATAAAAACACCACGAAAGTATTTCATTTCTAATTGTTTAGCAAGTATTTCTGTATCCGAATTACTTAATGCGTTAGGATACATTTGGATTATTTTTTTATTCCAGCCCCAGCTTTTGTCTCCATTACAAATTATGTCTTTTTTTCTTCTCATTCTTTACCACCTTTTTTCCTGTCCATTACTGTTTTTACAGTAACCCCCACCTATCAGCTATTGAACCAATAGTTGTTAGATATGGTAATATTGCCAATAATAAAGGGAGAAATCCTGAACTTCTTTCTTTCTTTGTTAGGTATTTGGTAACTTTATTCACAACAAGTGTAACTAATGTTAAGAGTAAATTATGGCCAGCTTACTATATATTTTTCTTTTTTGTCTGTTAGTTAAAAAATTACCAGGACTATTTAACTTTCATTATTGAGTTTAATTGTAATTGATTGTAGTACAGTTTTCCCACTAGGTAGCAAAGTATAGTCAATGCTGAAGTTATTCACTTCTATAGACAACATTTTTTTAAAAGTATTTATGTTTTTTATAATTCCCAGACATTACCACCAAGATTCAAGGCCATACATAATTTTAACTTTCCATACATTATTCCTCTAACTGCTGTAGCAGCCAATTTTTCTCCAATTAATGCATCAGAAGCATACATTCTTTCTTTTTCAGTTAACTTACGTTTACTATTGCTTCATATCTTTTCCCTAAATCTTTATTATCTCTATATGCAACATCATCTTTTTTGCAAGCTTCATGTAGTGGATTTATTCCTTGATCTCCTCTAGCTAATCTTTCACTGAATTCAGTCCCCAGACCACAAAATATAAAGCCACATAGATCTATTTCAAAAGATAATTTACAAGTATTAATTAATGTGTTACCTAATCCTTTTCCTTAATTTCCACTTTGCTAGAATACGTGTGCTGAGTTATTCAAAAATCTAATCAAATATGGAATTCCTTTTGGACTGTTGGTAATAAGTCACTACATTTATTTGTTAATATTTGAGTTACTCCTGCTAATTTGTCATTAACTCTGTAACATCATTTGTCCAAATCATTCAGCTGGATTTCCTATATATGTATCTTTATTAATTGTTCACCTTTTTTGCATCTGAAAAAAAATGAGTTTGAAAGTGGTTGTCTAAGTTTTGGAAAATAATCTTCCAAAATTTCATTTGTCAGACATTTACATTTCTTATCTCTAATTTTCTTATTTTATTTGGATTATTATCATAATATAATGATCCTGAATTGAATAACATATCTGCATGATTTGATAAATCAACAGTATCAAATTTTTCACCCATATCACTTATATTAATCTGTTTTTTATTTAATAGATTCATTAATCCATCCTTACCTTCATATTCTTTTCCTGCAGTACTTAATTTATCTAACTCAAATTTTACTGGTAAATTGTCAACATATTTAAACATACCATCATGTTTCAATCCAAAAACTTTATCTTTACTCTGATTAATATGCTTTAATATTCTTTCATTTATATTTATTTACATATCCTGGTACATCTCCATATTCTTCTATATGTCTATGGTGATATGGAACCATTTGTTTTTCAACCTCTATAGCTTTCAGTACATTATCACCTAAATCTTTGTATCCTTCTCTAACTTTTTCTACTGCATCCATGAAAGGTTGGTCTCTTTAATATTTTTCTTATTCTGTTCTTCATTGGTTTTTTTTTTCAAACCTTGAATCCTTCTTTCAGTTCTTCATTTTTCTTCCTATTTCGAATACTACAAGTGATATTTCGAAAACATTTACTAAGAATAAAAAGAAGTTAATGAATTATGTTTTTATGTGTGGATTTATACAAATTGCTAAGGAAATGCATTCCACTATTACACTTATCAAAAAAATAGCAACTATATGTATCTGTCCCACATATTGTTTTTTTTCACTAACTCATGAACAATTAGTACAATTTTCCTAATTTTTTGTATTGCATTATATAGTCAAGAGGTTATTTAAATCATTTAAATATTCATGTAAAACACGGTCAGCATGGTACTCTACTAGATGTGCAATATCATCTTTTAATGTACTCATTTAACATGGAAGTCTTTTGTACTATATCTGTGTTTCCCTTCATGACACTTTCTAGTCACATCTACTGTGAAAATGCAAATTGATGATTCTAACATTTACTACACATTTCATTAAAATCAGGAAATTTTAAATCACCATCAACAGATTCATGATAACTGTGATTTAAATTTGAATCATTTTGTCCAAAAACATTAAAAAATCATATTAACCCTACTAATTATTTTCATATTTTTCAATATGTCTGAGCTAAATAAAAAAATCTATTCCTTTATATCTTCCTCTAGCAGAATATTCTCTAACTATATCTTGATTTTCAAGAACGGAATCATCGAATCTACAAGTGAATTATCTTGGCATCTAGTGGTATAATTTCTCATTGTTTCCAATAAATGTAGCAATCTTATTATTGTTGTCTTCAACTTTTTTACATATTTTTATAAATTCCTGATATTTCGATTGAACTTTTTGAATAAACATTCAACTCATTTATCTTATTCAAATTTAACCACCCTGGAGCTATAATATACTTGTCAATCATTAATGTTGTTTGCCACATTCATTTGGCTCTATTATAGCACTGAAGGAAAGACTTTCCGTCTCATCCTGTTTGGTAAGTCTCCCCTGTCCCGACTTCTGGTGACTTTTCTGATCTGTAACCCTTTTCCTAAACCTCTCCAATCCTTTTCCTTCACCCCTCTTCCTTCCTCTTCAACCATTCTGCTAGAAGATGGAGCCACTGACTCTGAAAGCTTGTAAAAGTTAAACCATTTTATGTGTGTGTTCCCCTCCCAACACTTGGTGAGTAGAATTTTTATCTATCCTTTTACATTATATTAACAATAATTGAATTTTTACGTAGATGGGCCACAGACTAAAGCGGTAAATTTGTCTTTGAACTGTGCTGCTCGGATTCTGCCAGAAGTACTTAATGTGCACTGATGTTTCCATTTGTTCTTCTTTAGGTCATTCCATATCTTTTGTAAGTTTTAAGCAACATTGAATCAGATTTGATGTATTACACTAATGTTGTTTAAATCTGTTATAGATGGATTTAAATCTTGAAGGTCTGCAACCTTGATCTATATAAAAATGCTAAGCCTAAAGTTTGTGCCAGCCAGGTAAGCTTATATCTGTTATTCTGTAGTTTGAAAGGAGCATTCAAAGTATGTTGGTAAATGAGCTATTGGTTATCACAAGTGTCTTATCCTTTAATATTGGCAGTTTTAGTACAGTAATTGGAATTTCTACTTATAATTAAAAGGTGTAAGCCTTATTCACTTACATTAGTGTCAAGTAATTGCTTAGCAAGCATTACGCTACTTTAAGAGCTTTATTAAGTCTTGAAAGACCTGAAGACCTTACTGCCAGATCTCTTGACTTTAGTGTCATAATGTGTATGCTGTTTGTTGACAGCCTTTGCTTCTGAGCCATGACATTTTAATTGCTGCAGCACTTGCCCGCATCTACATACTTGTGTATTTCGGCCTGTGCATGTACGCGGGCGGTGTCTCTGGTGGCCATTTGTTCTCGCTGGAGTTTTGATTCCAACCGCAGCTGCTAAACAAGTTCATTTTTCTGGATGTTCTAATTGATGGGTGATTATATGAAACTGCCTTTTCGAGCTTGCCCTGTCTTGTGGTCTAACATGACGAACCTAAGAATCTATTTTCCATACTTGAGTTTATGAACATGTCTGTATCAACATGTCTGTATCAACATCTCACAAAAACATATGGATAACGGCAGGTATTAAGAAGTCCTTCCAAACATGTAAACACCTCAGTTCGCAATGATCCAGAATTCTTAAATTTCTATCATAGATACAAAAAGATCTATAGGATGATGCTGATTGTTGCAAAAAAGTCGTAAAAGGAAAGCAGTCTGGGATGTCATAAAATAGGAAAAGGGGAGAGGCAAACAAATGCAGATTAACATACTGCTAATGGAGGGGGATAAGGTAATAAATGATCCACAACATTTAGCCAACTATGTAAACGAGCATTTTTCGAGTATTGCAGAGAAGCTACAGCAAAAATTTCCCAAAACAAATATAACACCTGTAAATAATGCTGCACTAAATACAATGATGTTTGTGACTATTCAAGCTCTCCTGGTGGATGTGTTGTAAATAGTCTTCACGGGTTTGCCGCCGGGTCACATTGTGCAAATTCCACAATATTTTCTCGGAGCAGCTGTCCGGGATCTTCAGGTGGTTCAACCTTGCTAGTGGCTAGGTACTACTGACGATATACGCACACCGATGCCCCGTTTCTAGAACACACGCGCGAAGAATGCGCAGCCGTGGAAATCGCGCATGCGCAATGATTTGCCATATTCAAACTCCCTCTGCCGAAAATCTTAGAGCGGCTCTCCCACGCATGCTCTGTACGCTGCGTTTGTCAACATTGTGGCCGAACGTTACCCACCAACGGTCATACTAGGCCAGTGTTATTTTATTTTATTTTATTTTGCGTATGGCAATACAGCGACAATATTTTATATAACTTCAACAATATGTAAACGAAATGTATAAAACAAAACAATGTGTGAATAGTACACATGTAAAAAACAAGCAATAGCACAAAAGGATAAAGTACAAACACTCAAGACAAAATAACTACACGTTTAAAGCTTGGCAAGCCTGACTAGAAACTCATTCATATATTTAAAGCTCAATATCTAGATTGCACAGCCAATCCAAAGCAGAGGGATTCACGTCTGGTGAGTTGCATAGATCCCACTTGTTCTTATACGCATTGCATCTTGCATGGCCCGTTCTGATATGGTTTAATTTAGTCCAGGTACATCTCTTCAGGTCAAATCCCGGTAATATCAGAGAAGGATCTTGGATATCTTGTTTATTAATTCCAGAATCATTCCAAAAGTGCCGCCATTGCTCCTTGATGTCAGGTTGATGTTCTTGTGTATTAACCCATATAGGCTTCCGTGACTTCAAGCGGGTTGATGGTATTTCGTTCAAAACATCATGGATTGGTAGATTCTGTGGGTAATCTGAGTTGTGAATTGTTGACCACTCTCTTGCTGCTGCTTCTTGCCTTCTCAATTGTGGAGGTGGGATATTGCTTAGAGTATGCAGCCAAGGGACTGGGGTGGATTTAATAGTACCCGTTATTATCCTCATACACTCGTTTAACTGGATGTCGATTTTCTTAGTATGAGTGCTCGAATGCCAGACAGCAGAGCAATATTCGGCAACAGGATATATCAGCGCTATTGCGGCAGTATGTAAGGTGGATGCTTGAGCTCCCCAAGTCGAGCCAGCCTATTTTCTCAGGATGTTGTTGCGACTCTTTAGCTTTTGGCTCACGTTTTCTAGATGTTTTTGTAAGTCGGGGAGCGGTCTAGTGTTATGCCAAGGTATTTGGGGTTGAAGTTGTGTTTGACTCTTTGTTCACAGAAGTTCACATTCAGTTCCTGGTGGGCCATTTTATTGTTCAAGTGGAAAGCACACACCTCAGTCTTGGTTGGATTAGGGCAGAGTCGCCATTTTTTATAATAGGAATTCAAGGACTCCAGATCTTTTGTGAGTACATTCGCCCCTTCCCCAAGTGTTTTAGTTTGTACAACTGGTGCCAAATCATTGGCGTAGCAAAATTTCCTGCTGGCTGTATTTGGCAAGTCGCTAATATACAAATTAAAAAGGGTTGGAGCCAACACAGATCCTTGAGGAAGGCAATTTTTTATTTTATACGATCTATTGGTGTTGTGGCCGATGCTCACTTTGAAAGACCTATTCGTCAGCATGTTATTCATAAAGGTTGCCAGTTTCAAACTAATTATGTGTCTCTTGAACTTAAGCATAAGACCCTGGAGCCACACAGTGACATATGCTGACAACAGATCAACAAAAGCTACACTTGACTTCATCCTGTTCTGTAATCCGCTTTCTATATATGATGTTAGGGCTAAAACTTGTTCACAACAGCTGCGCTTGTTTCTGAAACCTGCCTGATACAGAGGGGATATTTCATCCATGATGTCCTGAATTCTATTAAGTATTAGGCAACTTAAAGCATACACTCAAGAGGGCGATGGGGCGGTAGCTAGTTGGATCTTCTGGTAGCTTTCCAGGTTTAAGGATTGCTAGCGTGTGGGCTATTTTAAATTGTGGTGGGACTATTCCAGTGTTTAAAATGTTGGTGTAAAAGTTTCTTAGCCACGCTTTTCCATTAGGTCCAAGGTGTTTTATAAATTCTGGGAATATACCGTCCAATCCCGCCGCTTTGCGTATTTCTAAGGTTTTTATCGCACCCTTGATTTCATCTTCACTAAATGGTGGCGATGTATCGTCATTCAGAGTTTTATCAAGTTCTTGTACTTCTTCTTTAGTTTCTGCTTCAGTTGTTGTATCAAGAGGGGTTTTCTCAGCACGTGCCTTTATGTGCTATGCCATCTCTGACGGTTTTATTTTAGGTTCCTGGTGGCGTGCGGAAGAGGAGTTACCAAGTTTCCTCAATAATGACCAGGTTTTTCTGGTGGAATGTGTAAAATTCAGCTGGGACATGAGTTCCTGCCACTTGTGTTTTCTGTGTGTGTTTAGTCCCTCTAATATTTGTCCACCGATTTTAGGGTTTCCTGTTTGTTGGTATTTATCATAAAGTTTGTTAATATTACTGTCCCAGCAAGGAATATACTATTGCCTAACTCCGCATGTTATATTCCTTTTGGCTGCAGCGGTGACGACTCCAGTGAATCATTTATAGTTTTCGTGCTTTGGGGTAATCCGGCGCAAATTTTGATCAACTTCTTGAGCATATTTTGCCCCAATTAGCTTTCTTATAGTTCCATCGTGGTTTATTGGCAGATTTTACTACTGGGATCTGGAGGCCTCTGTTAAGTATGGTAGGACGATGTTGGCTCTTTGGAAAGTGTTTCATGACTCTTTTTGTATGGTATAGTGGGACTCTAGTCTGATCAGTGGACACAATGCAGAGATCAGGATTGGTTTCTGTTTGCCATCTGGCCGCTTGTAATGTCTTAGGGTGCTTCAGTCCACTCAGACAGAGTTTCTCCATTTTCGTCGACGTTGCCATACCCCCAGAGAGTGTGACGGTTATTAAAATCCCCCACATACACGCAGGGGTTGGGCAGTACTGGTAAAGCTGGTGTTGGCTATTTACTTTTTGGGGGCTTATAAACGGCTGCTATGTTCATTCCATTAAGTTCAATAACAATTATTTCTATGTCATTAATTTCTTGGCATATCACTTCTTTGTACCCAGCAATGTTGTTACCAACATACAGTGCGGATCCATGAATGTGCGATGACAGTGCTGCGACCATCCTGTAGCCTGGAATGGTAAATGCTGTTATGCGCTCCTGCACTTGATGAGTTTCTTGGAGTGCTATGATGTCGATTTAATGATCGTTAGACAGCTTGCTTATGTAGTCACATTTATCCCTTGCCAGGCCTTCTACATTAATTTGCATAACATGGACGATGGGTCCAATATCTTTAGTCTGTTGGCTCTCAGAAGAGCCTTTCTCGATGATAGCATTCCTCTTTTTCTTGTTTTGTCGCTGTGTGTGGCCGTGAGAGATCAATGATCTAGTTCGGCCGCCATTTGTGTAGACTTTCTGCCGTCCTGCTATCGCAGTCCGTTGCCCAGGGTGCACCATCTTGGAGGTTGTCTACATGTCGCACCCCGCAGTGTTATGATGGGCCTGTTACTGAAGAATCTTGATTTTCGTGTCGTGATTTAATAGTAGCCAATGCAGGGTTCCAGGCTGTGCTCAGTTGAAACCCTGTATCCTTGTTGATGAGATTATCGGCTGTACGTATATGTATGCTGGGGATAGAACTTCCGTCTTTGCATAAATTATACAATGTCCTGTATTAAGATAGTGTTCCGCAATTGCCAACTTTTCCTGTTGACGAAGGCGTGTATGAACCTGATGTTAATCGCAGCGTTCTTGTACTGTGCGGCATGTCTGGCCAATATACGCTGCCCCAGACTGACAAGGAATCTTGTACACACCACATTTCCTCAACCCAAGGTCATTCTTAACCAAACCCAATAGGTTTCTCAGTTTTGCAAATGGTTGAAAAACACACTTAATTCCATATCTTCCAAGGACTCTTCCGATGCTTGACGACATGGCACCAAAATATGGCAAAAAGGCCAGAGTGGTGGGTGTCTTCGTGTCTTCCTTCTGCTTCATTGACTGAACTCGCCTGGGCCCGAATGCATCACGTATCTGTCTCTCAGAATAACCGTTTTGTCGGAACACTGTCTTCAAATGTATTTCACTCGACAGGCTATCAGGATCAGATACCATATGTGCTCTATGAACTAACTTACGTAATGCACTACTGCATTTTGCAGGATGATGGCAGATTGTGGCCTGCAGATATAAATCTGTATGCGTTGGCTTGCGGTAGACGTTGTGTCCCAAGGTTCCATCTGCTTTCCTTTGTACCAAGACATCAAGAAAAGGTAAAGTACCATCTTTTTCCACTTCCATAGTGAAGTATATATTCGGATGGAGCTAATTCAGATGCTGAAGAAAAGTAGGTAGAGTATCAAGTCCGTGTGGCCACACCACAAATGTATCATCCACATATCGCACAAAACAAGAGGGTTTGAGAGTGGCTGCTGTAGTGCTTTTTCTTCAAAGTCCTCCATAAAATAATTGACCACGACAGGAGACAGAGGGCTTCCCATGGCGATGCCGTCCACTTGTTCAAAATATTGGTCTTGAAATAAGAAGTATGTTGAAGTAAGCACGTGTTTGAATAATGCTACTATGTCCTCCTCAAACTTGTTGCTAATGAGCTCCAAAGAGTCCTGCAAGGGCACGTTTGTAAATAAAGGTACAACATTGAAACTTACTAACAGATCCGAACATAGGAGCATCCACTTATTTTGTTGCCAAATACCTGACATCACTATTGTGACCTCTCGTAGGCAAGTGCGATCATCACATTCGAAACTCTGAATATTTCATAGGTCGCCTAAAAACGGGCGGCAAATCCATGAAGACTATTTACTACAATGACGTTACTTCCAACCACAGAGAATGAAGTCAATAAAACTGTTCAATAACTAAAAAATAAAAATTCAGTAGGGTTAGATGAAGTAGGGATTATCCAAGGCCCCTGAACAAATATAATAAATTAATTCTTCATATCAGGGACATTTTCAGAGCAGTTAAAACAGGCAAGAGTTGTACATTAGCTTAAGAAAGGTAATGCAGAAGACACAGAAAATTATCGGCCCATTTCCCTGCTGTCAGCATTCTCAAAAATAATAGAAGCAATTATGAAAAACAGATTAATGGATTACCTGAATAAATACTATCTTTTAAGCGAATCACAGTTTGGTTTCCAAAGGGGCAAAAATACGGAGTTAGCCATAGTAGAATTCCTGAAAGTTGTACTTGAGGCTCTTAATAAAGATGAGTATGTCACAGGCCTATTTTTGGATCTTTCTAAGTCTTTTGATAGAGTCGACCACAAGATTGTATTAAATAAATTAGAAGCAATAGGAATAAGAGGGGTAGCTAATGATTGGTTTCGATCATACCTAGATAGGGTACAAAGAGTAGAGATAACACATACTTCAGATAAATCGAAACATTTAGTAAAACACTTATCAGAAACAAAATACAATAATATAGGGATTCCACAAGGTAGCATATTAGGACCAATACTATTCCTGATATACATCAATGACTTTCCCAGTAGTGTTACTCATGCTAAAAAAGTTGTCTTCACTGATGAGAGCAATATTACAGTCACTGAAAAAACAAGAGAACTCCTTGCCGAGAAACCAAATAAAACTCTCAAGGAAGTTTATGATTGGTCAATAAACAATAAAGTAACATTGAACATAAAGAAAACTAATGTCATGAATTTCAGTTTGAAGAGGAAAAATGAGAATGTTAAATTTAATGTAGATGCCACCTCTATAGACTGTGTAACAAATACAAAATTTCTAGGAATGAATATTGATTCACAGTTGATGTGGTGTGAACACACAAAGGTATTTGCAAACAGAAGTTCATCAGCATGTTATGCCCTTATAATTCTAACACCAGTGTGTAACATGCAGTGTCTTTTAGTTACATATTATTCATATGTACACTCAATTCTTAGCTATGGCATTCTTTTATGGTGATCAAACGCACAAAATGTGAACACAATTTTCATTCTCCAAAAAAGAGCCGTAAGAATAATAACCAAAAATACTAGTCAAGCTCATTGTAAAGATCTGGTCAAAACACTGGGGATTTTAACTGCACCATGTGAATACATTTACCAGTCAGTTGTCCACATCAAAAATAGCTTTCGCAGGTACTGCACAAACAGCTCTGTCCATGACCATGCAACAAGAGATAGACTCAATTTACATTTACCAGGAAAAAATAAACATAAAACTCAAAACACCATCTTCTACCAACGAATAAAACTGTACAATAAATTACCAAAAGAAATTAAAGAAAATGCAAAAATACATTTATTTAAAAAGGCAATAAAAAAGTACCTGTTATGCAATACATTTTATACATTAAAGGATTACTTAGATAAAACAGTGTAGGGGTTTGATAAAAATGTTATACAAATAAGTAATAATAATGATTATTATAAAACATCCAACATTCCACATAACACCTTCACTTTATGTTTTTTCCTTCTTTTTTGCTTTCTAGAAATGCCCACAAGCTATGCAATGCACAGTACTAACACCTCTTCCTCTTTCTGATCTCAAAAGCTCACTCATTATGGAGGAATGCTGACTCAGTTTTTCAGGGTAGCAAATGCGAATTTTCAGTACACAAAATGGTCCAGAGATCACCAGTTTGTGTGTGTGTGTGTGTGTGTGTGTGTGTGTGTGTGTGTGTGTGTGTGTATATAGTGAGTGAAGTGTTATGAAACAATGTGTGTATAGTGTGTGCAGTGACTGATAGTGAGATATGAGTGAACAGTGTGGCATTACATTATTTAATTAGTTATTTGTAAAAAAAGTATTGTATGCCAGAAGTATATCTAGTGATTGTTTCTAACTAGAATTCTGTAAATATATGTGTACATGAATTAGCTGATTTTAAATTGGTCTAAATTTGTAAATACTTTGACACATCCTATATCCTTGTGAAAAGAGATCTACAGTTGAATAAAGCTACTACTACTACTACAACAAAAAGGATGTCGTCTTCCCTCCAGGGATTCCCATTTTAGTCCATGAAGCATCAATGTAATGGTCATGTATTGATTAAACCTGTTGGTGACAAACCCAGCAGCCTGCCTCTGAATTGCTTCAATTTCTTCTTTTAATCTGACCTTGTGGCGATGCCAAACATACTAGCAGTTCTCAAGAATGGATTGCAGTAGTGTTCTATATGCAGTCACCTTTAAAAATGAACAACACTTTCCTAAAATTCTCCCAATAAACTGAAGTCTTCCATTCACCTTTCCTACTACTGTCCTTACCTGTTTGTTCCATTTAGATTGCTTTGCAACATTATGCCTAGATATTTAATCGATGTGATTGTGTAAAGCAGAAAATTACTAATGCTGAATACAAACATTATGGGATTGTTTCTCCTACTCATCTGCATTAACCTAATTTTCTTCTTTTTTTGTTCTACATGCAGTGCAGGCTACAATTCATTGCACCAACTAGAAATTTTTTCTAAGTCAGGTTGTATCCTCTACAGTCAGACAATGACGACACACTCCAATTCACTACAGCCACAGATTGCTGCTTACCATGTCTGTCACATCATTTATGTCCATCCCCTCCTACCCCCTCTCTCTGTCCCTCCCTCTTCCCCTCTCTTCCACTACTCATCATCTCCTGTTCCCTACCTCTGTCCATACTCTCCTACAAACCTACTTCTCATAGTTCAGGGGATATGACATTATAAACAATGAGATGCTTGAAAACTTCCATATTGTACACGATGATTAAATTTATTGCTTCTTCACTACTAACTCTACTTGCAACAAATTTTTCAGACACTATCTCTCCTCCCCCCCTCTTTGTCCAATTCCTTCTTCCCCTCCCTCTGTCCATCACCTCCTCCCCCTCACTGTGCCCATATCTTTCTCCCCCTCTTTCCCTGTCGACCCCATCCTCCAATTTCTACCTCTATATCTCCTTCCCTCTCTGACCGTTTCTCTCTCTCTCTCTCTCTCTCTCTCTCTCTCTCTCTCTCTCTTTCTCTCACTTTCTCTGTCCATCTCCCCTCACTCTCTCTTTCCATCTTCTCCTCACGAATGTATTTGCCTACCTCCTCCTCCCCAGTCACTCAGGTCAACTACTCCCCCCCCCCCTCCTCCCTGTCCATCTCAACCTATGTCCCTCTATCTGTCCACCTCCTCCTCCTCCTCCTCCTCCTCCTCTCTCTCTCTCTCTCTCTCTCTCTTTCCATCTCCTCCTGCCCCCTCTCTGTTTGTCCACCTCCTCCTTCCCCTCTTTCTGCCAGTTTCTTTCTACCCCCTCTCTACCTGTCCTCCTCCTCCTCCTACTCTGTTCCTCTCTGTCCATCACCCCTTACCTCTGCTCTGTCTGTCCATTTCCTCTTACCCCTCCTCTCTCTCAATCCAGCTTGTCTTCCTCCCTCTCCACCTGTTCAGCTATGTCTCTCTCTCTCTCTGTGTCTGTCTCCTCTCCCTTTTCCTGTCTACTTCATCCTCCTCCCTCTCTTACTGTCCATTTCCTCACCCCTTTCTCTACTCAGCAGCACCCATCTGAATGTGTAGCACTGTAAGGCATGCCAATACTACTCTCACTACATGCCTGTTGTGCAGGGAAGTCTAAACATCTAGGAATGCAATCAAGATGATCAATGTAAACTGAACCTGATTGTAATTCGAGGTAGTTCAGTCACCTGTATGGTCATAATGGCTTTTCAAATTCTCAAACTACTTTTGGAAACACATTGAATTATTAATGATTTAAGGGGGGTCAAGTGACCACAGGTTCAACAGTTTGTCTATTTATTTATTTATTTATTTATTTATTTTATCCATCTTTCAGCACCTACATGCAATCGATGTCGTCAGAAGAGTTACAGCTATTTGTACATTATGTTTTACATACCAAAATATTACATAGTAAAAATATGGCAATGTTGTAAACTAATTAGCTTACAACAGCCTCTACACCTAGATCCATACATAACAGTAAGCCATAATTTATCAGCATTAACATGCAATCAATGTTGTCAGAAGTATTATAGCTATTTGTACATTATGTTTCATATAGCAAAAATATTACATGAAAAAAAAAAAGATAGTGTTGTACCCTATTAGCTTATAGCTAGCTGCCTCTACATCCATAACTATACATAATAGTAAGCCTTAGTTTATCAATAAATTAGATCATCTTTACAACTATTCTGAAATTCTTCTACACTGTAGAAAGTATTTTTCTTCATCCACACTTTGGTTTTAGTTTTGAAAATATCCATTGAAACCAATTGAGCCTGTACGGGTAAAGTGTTGAATAATTTTATGCCTATGTATTCATAGCTAGATTGGGTTTTCTTAAGCCTGGTTGTGGGTATATCAATCATATTTGTTTGTCGAGTATTGTGTTGATGAACCGATTTCCTTATAGTGTAGTTGTTTAAGTTTTCTTTTATGTTTAATAGGCAACAATATACGTAAAGAGATGGGACTGTGAGAATTTTTAAGTCTCTAAAATAAGGTCTACATGAGGTCTTGTTGTCTGTGATTCCGTACAAACGTCTAATTGCTTTCTTCTGCCAAGTGAAAATTTTTTTGGCTCCTGGAGAGTTACCCCATAAAAGAATGCCATATTGTAGATGGCAATGAAAGAAGGCATAGTATGACTGAAGCAATAAATCTTGTGTAACACATGTGTGTAGTTTGGCTAGTAGGTAGATAACTCGTGATAGCTTTCGACATACATAATCTGTATGTGTGTCCCAAATTAATTTTGAGTCAATGTGTATTCCTAGTAGTTTAACAGATGATAACTCCATGTTACTGTTTGATAAACTGAAGATTATCTTGACAGTCTTTTCATGGTTCATAGATAAGTCATTAGCTTTAAACCACATATTAGATATTTTGAGACACTCTTCACTTTCCTCCTTCAATATGTTTATATCCTTTCCAGAATTAGCTAATGTTGTGTCATCAGCATAGAGGATAGATTTACAGGGTAAGTTGTTCGGAAAGTCATTTACAAACAATATAAATAGTAGAGGGCCAAGCACTGAGCCCTGAGGAACACCTCGTTTTATACTTAAAGTCTGTGACTGTTGGTCATTATGCTTTACTATTTGTTTTCTATTGCTGAGGTATGATTCAATTAGTGAGAGTTCCAGGTGTTTGATTCCATAGCAACACAGTTTATCTAATAATAATTTGTGGTTAACTGAGTCGAAAGCCTTACTCAAGTCAATTAGAATGGCTTCAGCAGATAATTCTGACTCAAATGCACTTAGTACAAAAGAGATAAGGTTTTCAACTGCTTTGACTGTTGATAAGTTTGACCTGAATCCATACTGAGAATCATTTAATATATTATTGTCTGATAGGTGTATGCATATTTGCTGCATTATGCAATGTTCTATTATTTTTGAAAGAATAGGCACAAGTGAAATTGGTCTATAATTATTGATACAGGACTTGTCACCCTTTTTGTATAATGGTATGACAACTGTTTTTTTGAGACATTCTGGAAAGTGTCCACTCGAGAGCATCCAGTTTATCAGTATGCAAAGGGGGTATGTTATGAGATCTACAACTTTTTTAATTACATAGTTTGACAGGCCATACACATCTTCAGATCTAGAGTATCCTAATTTAGAGGTTGCTTTAATTATATCAGTTACTTGTACTTCTCTCCATTTACAAGCTGACACTATGTTTGTAATGTTTTGTTGAAAATTTCTGCCAGATATGGGGTGAGAAATAGGTGTATGTGTTGAATTGGAATTCTGGTTGCTATGGGTTGGAAGGCTAAGATTGGCAGAGTTGACAAAAAAGTGATTGAAATCATCAGCAGTGACGTTAGCAGCATTTGTGTTGTCTTTGTAGTTTATATCCATACCTAGCTCTGCTTTTATTACTTTCCATGCAGCCTTACATTTATTGTGTGATTTTTTAATGAAATCACCATTTGCCTTATACTTGGCTATTTTAATTTCAGATCTATATTTTCTTTTCAGGTTTTTGTAAGTTTCTTTATCTACTGCTCCCTTTTTGACCTTATCGTGACAAGTAATTACCAATAGTCTCAGTTTTTGTAATTGGGGTGAAAACCACTTCTGTAAAGTCGAGTGGCTAGGTTTCCTAACATTTTTGTTTTTTTGTTTTTTAACCAGTGGACAGCATGTGTGGAAGATTTCAGAAATGATTTTGAGGAATGTGCTGAAGGCTTCATCAACATTTCTGGAGGAATGTATAACAGTATTCCAATCTATAGACTTAAGTTCTTCTCTATACTTGCTAATATTTGTATCTGTAGATAGTCTGACACACTGAGTTTGTTCCTCATCTTCTTTTGGTTTTTTAGTAATTAGTTTCACCCATATACCTCTATGGTCTGACAGGTAATCGACATTAAGTAAGCCTAGCTCAAAATCACATTTGTATACATTTGTTATTAGATTGTCAAGACAGGAGGAGTGCCTTGTAGGACTTTCATTAGCACAAAAGAGATTATAGGATCTTAACATATTTACTAAATTAACATTTCTGGCTGTCATTTTCCTAATGTCTATGTTTAGATCCCCAAAGATTAAAATTTTGTATTTAGTATATTTTTGTATACTGATCACAAGTTTTTCTAAACGTTCTATAAATTGTTCTACATTACTTTCAGGAGTGTGATATAAAGACACAGTTATGAGCTGTATACTAGGTATAATAAAAGCAGCTGCTTCAAAAACACCTTTAGTGCATAGGTCACTAACTTCAAGAACAGAAAACTTTAGGTCTAGATCATTGCTAATATATATGGATGAACCCCCATAGGATTCACTGGGTCTGCAGAAGTATGTAGCTAATCTGAAACCTGATGGTACATACAATTTTATATCCTCTTCCTTTAACCAATGTTCGTTTATACATAAAATCATTCTTTTGTTACTTTTTAATAGTATACCAAGCTCATCAGCTTTATTTTTCAGAGACCTGACATTTAAGTGCAGAAATAAGATAGAGTTACTGTCACAGGAGGGGAGGAGTACAGTATTATGGGGCAATGGAGAACATTTAATTGTTTTTTCAGCCCTGGAATCTACGTTAGGTGGCGGTTGGACTTCCTTGGGATAAACCATAAAAAATCTTCATTTCTCTTAGGTAATTTTTTGGGTCTGCTGAGTATGTGAATCACAACTTGAAGAGTTCTTGTTGGTCCTTATTCTGCCTACTGTCACTCTTAAAATTTTCGTTTGCAAACTACACTGGACTCCTAGGAAAAATTAAAAATCTGCATTCACATACATACTCTCCAAACTACCATGAATTCCAAGGCACAAGTATTTCCCATAGTACCATTTATTAGGATTTCTTACAGTTCTATTTACATTTCAAATGCATGAAAAATGTTTAAATTCCTCTGTGGACACTGTAATTAGTCACATTGTGCCTTTGCAGCCAACACAGGGGCAGTTCATTGCAATATACTCCCAGATGCTTTACTTAATATGGTTCCATAAAATTAATTAGTGGGCTTTGTCAGGGAAGTTGGTGACTATTTCCAAGTGATGGCTGACTCAGCTTTTTCAACTTCAATAAAAATAATTGTATACAACAACAGTAATAATGGAAATAGAGTTCAGACAATTACCTGGAAAGTGAGTTATTGTCCTTATTTATGATGTAATGTATCAATGATGGATTTGAAAGCAGTAAAAATGATAGCTGGGACAAATTGTACAGAGTGCTATGGAAATTTGGTTCTGAATTTAAATAGACAAAGTGGTTGAAAACAGTACATATAATTGATGTGGCTATGTACTGCATATAAGTAAAAATAGACTACCCAGGATAAGGAACAATTCAGCATTAGAAGCTAACAGAAATTTTTTTTTTTATTCGTGTCAGAAGCACTGTGGATACAGAAATATAAAAAAATGAATAGCACACAGAAAAAAAATTAATTACAGGCATATGAAAATATATATAAATATATATACAAATATGTGTGCACAGAAACAGAAATAAGAGTAGATAAAAAATGAGGTTACTGAAACATTTGTTATACTTATTTAGTTTACTTTTAGCAATGTGTGTGATGATGAATCAGAGTGTATGGAAGAGTGAGGTGCTGTAAAAGAACAGAGTGAATGCTTGAAGATAAAATATTCCTTTCAAACTGTTTACGTTGATGAAAATTTATATCAGCTAAAACATAGCTCACATATACTTTCATATGGTATGAAGCCAATTTTGCACTTCTTGTCACAATCACCCTTCACATCCAAGTAAAAGAGCAGAAAGTTGACAAATATCTTGTTATTTTTGTGCATTAATTTTATATAGATTTACATTCTGGGATAGCTCATATTTTCAAAATAATATTCTCAGTATATAAATGTGAGGTCTATGTACAACAATTTGCTTTACCTGTGATCTTCAAGTAGGCAATAGTTTAAAGAGATAGGTATTTTATATTCAGTCACAGTATACATATTCTCTGATAAAATTGGCTGTGTATAATTCATTTAAGTTCCAATGTCATAAATATGGTACTTTGACAGAATACTAGATGTAAAGTGGTTACTCTTGATCTAAAAAGTGAATTTAGCATAGAAAAGGCTGAATCAAGTGGCTGTTAAAGTCTTTTATCATTCTTCTGTTTACATGAACTATCTGAAAAATGGAAAATTTCAAATTTAAAGAGGAAGAAAAAGTGTCTTCTGTGTTATCTGCCTATTCTATGACGAATTTTTATTTAGAACCTTATTTGTTCGAAAATAGATCTTACTTTTATTATCATACTAAAATTTCTGTTGTTATAATTATATGAAATCAACTGTTAATTGCCACAGTGCTATTTATTTAATAATCTGCAAACTTAATTATTCTAAAACATAACAGTATACTGCACAGGTGAAGATGCATGTAACAAAAATAAAGTAATGAAAAACACCCTTTTAGGAGACTCAGAACAGCAACCAAAAAGCACACGAAAGGGAAGGAACAGTACTACTTGATGTTTGGGAAGAGTGGATCTGCATTAATATCTAGATGACCATCATGATCACAGGTCAAACTGAGATAGACAAAGGTTGTATTTGGCACTCATTTTTACAAAATGGTACATTTTGGTGGAATGCTGCTGTTCAGAATCACACTTACTGAATGAGTAATCTCTGAGTGATAAAATCTCTGTGAACTAGCAGAAATTTCTTTTCATTGGAGCACTAAAGAATTCCAATACTAATTAACATTCATATGATATTTTTAAATTCGATCGTATTGATAATTGAAAGAAATGACAGAAATATCCATGAATATTTGTTTATTGTGTTAAAAGTTGCTACTTATGTCACTTATTTCTTTAATACACATTCAAAGGAAAATTCTGGCACTGGCAGTTAAGCATTTTGAGTTTTCTTATTGGGTGAGAAGGATAAAATATAACAGGTTATCAGTATGGAATAGCAGTAGGCTTGGTTAAGGACAATAATGAAAGTCCTTATGAATAACTAATTATAGTTTGGTGATTCTTTGTGCATGTTATAGTATGTGAGAAACTACTTGTAAGGGCTAAAACACATTCTACACATGTAAGATGACTGCACATAACATCCCAGTGAGTAAACTGCTGCTGTAAGTCTTCACAACATAGAATGCATAAATAAATACCTAAAAGAATATAAATGGGTGACAATAAATAAACAAGAAAGTTTCATGCTGAGGTCCTTTAAAATTTATTTTTGATAAGATGGCCTGTCACCTGCACAAAAACAATGATGGTGAATATAACAGCATTGTTTTGGATTGTACATGAATATAATCAGTGCTGAGTATTCTTTCTGCTTTATTTGCCATTCTTTACATGTGAATGATAATTCAGGAAACAACTTTCAAGCCTGTTGACCTTGTGATTGAATTCATTTGTCTTCAAACTGTCGCAGCAATGTGTAGTATGAATATGATGCCTTGACCAGCTGAAACAGACAGAAATATGTATTAAGTTTCCTCATATTTGATTAAGTATTATGAATTTCATAGAAGCTTCTTATGCATGATTTATCTGGTTTCATGATACAGTATCTTCAAATCATTCCCTACACAAGATATAAAAATTGACAGCTTTCTTGTGGCCCATATCAACACAAAATAAAATAAAGTACAAAACACTTTTGTGCTTTAGCATTGTGAGGAATTTAAAGGTTATTGTAATGATATATCGAAAATAATATTGGAAAAAACTGTAAGATCACTTAAACATGAAAGTATAGAGGATCAGATACATCTAAAGAAACAGTAATGGATTAATACAGTTTGTCGTTCACACAGGCCACAAAAATTATGGCTGCTTTGTAACTGACTTTGTCAACCCTACAGTATTTGAGCAAGGCCACATGCACTGTGGAGCAGGACAGGTTATGTGCAGCTTCATGTGTAATCAAGACATATCGTTAGTTGGAAAGATGTACTGTGTGCATGTAATGCCTACTGAAGAACAAATGGACATGTAAGGGGAACAGAAAACTGTTTGTAGCTGATGATGTCTTATTTGAAGATAGCGATTAGTGATACACACATGAAATATAGTTATGAATATGCAACAAAAAATAGTTATAAAAATGCTCACTATGTCATAAATTTAATGTATTTTGTGATAAGACATGCATTGATGTTATGTATCACTTTTGAGTTGGCAAGAGCAATGTTTTTTGCTTTATTTCGATCTGTTTTAAGGTATGCACTAATGCTCTGGGGAAAAAGTAACAAAGTTAATAAAATTCTTGTAATTTATAAGAAGGAATAAGAGTAATGGCAAGTGTAGATAGTAGAACACATTGTAAACCTTTGGTCATTAAGTATAAGACTTTAACAATAATTAATTAATATATTCTTTACAGTGTTAATTACATATATGCCTCCCACCTATTTAAATGTGACAAATCAAAGAATGATAATAATGCAAGAATCTGTACATCTCTACCCTACCAGAAAATCAATTAGCAAAAAATAATAAGATGGCAATTGAAATATGTAGCAAGTTCTCCAGACATGCTCCAGGAACACCAATCAAATTACTTAAGCCACCTTTATATCTATTTAAAATGCTCACCGAGACAAAGGCATTCTTATTGATTGGATAGATCTGCCCCGCAGTCAGGAGCAACGGTCGCTGCGCTCTGCACATAGTAATCGCCAAGTTCTTCCTAAAATCCTGATTACTATCAGGCCAAGCACATCTATAGGCTGCCCAAGAGACCTCCTCACCCTGTGGGAGATAACAAGTCTATCAGTAGATAACATTCCATATTCTTTTGTAACATGCTGTAAAACTAATGACTACTACATAACAGAATTAGGGATTAGTGTATCTTCGGTCTGTGACTTCTGTTTTAGCATTGTTCTTCTGTAACCATCACTATAAGAAGATTTCAAAAAAGTTGCTATCATTGGGATAATCAGAAACTATAGTAGTCATTATTATTTTGGAATCACATAGATGCCGTTGATGACGAGATCTTCTGTTTGGATATACTTATTTATCCTTAGGAGAAACCAGTTAACCATATTACTATTTTATGTCCAACTGGTCAGTATCTAAATGTAGCGCCTTTTTCAGAAAAAGCAACTTGGGAAGACAACTTACATTGGAGCATAATGTGACACTTCCTGATGCATGAATAGAATCAGTTTTTGAAATTGCAAAGACATGTAAATTATAAAAATATGTCAGCAAGAAGGAGGAATAAGGGACAGAAGGGTACGGAAAGAAAATTATTGAAAGTAAAGAATATGTGTTCCAAAAGTAATAAAATATGTTAAAACCAAAGTGCTAAAAGTTACAACAGAGGTTAGTGAGTATTTATCAGACACTGATGCAGGCACTCAGATTCATATCAAACATAAATAAAAACACACATGAACGGAGAAAATACCAAAAATGGTTCCATAAATCTGGCATTAGTATTAACAGAATAACTGTATTTCTCGAACTCTCACTACAGTATTCAGAAATAAGTACTGGAAACACAACAGACATGCTTCTGTACTACGTGAGAGTTATCGAACAGTATCAATATTGTTTTTCCATGTCAGTGCAGCATGGTTCCTTAAGGGAAAAATGTGAGCCTGTTACCAAATATCTACCCTTAAAATCAACATAACTAACGGAAAATCATGGATATCATAGACCAAAAATTGATAATGATACTTTGTTTGTACCTTGGAGCCAATATGTAATTATATATTTAGTACTGATTTGGCTTCTCTATCGATGTGTAATGATTTACACAATAAAATTTTTTTGACAGGTCCATCACAGTACCATAAGTTTTGTGAGTCCTGTCAAGTGAACTCAGAGTATAAAAAAATCTGTTGTTGCAATTTTGATTATCCTTTCTTTTCTGAATCTATGTTCTGATGGAGATAAGTGGGATAGTCATGTACTCTCTGACACACTCAGCGAATTCAGGTGACCTCTGCTTGGTAGTGCTGCAATTCCAGAATCCACGATGGTGGTGGTTGTGTGAAACTCAAAAATACAAGGTGGTGGAACTAGGCCAGCTGTGCTTTGTAATCCCTTTGCTCTCACAATCCAAGCTGGCGCCATGTTCAAAGTATCCAAACAAGCTAAATTGCATAAGTTGGCACTATGTTGAAAAGCAACCAGATGAGCTCAGCTGCATAATTGAAGTATCCAAATGACCTGAATGATCCATTAAAATATGTGAAGATACTGAGAATGCTGGTGTTTGTAATTGTTACTTATATATCTAAAATACATAACGATTTTGACAGTACTGGTGTAACCGACAGTATTTCCATTTCTGTATCAATTATCAAAAATACATAGGCTAAGTCCACACAAAATTGTGATGCCAATGTTATTCTTATGTCTAAAATGTAACTAAAGAATATGTAAAAATAATCACAATACCAGTGTAACTTACAGTATTTACACATCTAAAATGTTGTCAAAATACAAGTGACACTACTGATTTAACTTACAGCCTAAGCTTCACTGGACAATGAGCAACATTCAACCATTGTACCACATTTGGAGTGAAGAACAAAGAAGCCATAAATTAAATGAGGATGTCAATAATTAAAGCTTCACTCTCAAAACGCTGTGGACAGCTCAGAATGGCATCAAATTTTAACAGCATATTATTGACCCAGGGGATACATCAAGGAACAAAAGAACAATTAACGAACATTTTATTTATAGATTGCCCTGTAAGCATGAGGATACACACACCAACAAACGAGCAGCACGTGACTGTTCCTCAGTTTGTGTCCGAGATATCTGACATGGCTCTCCATGAAGCATTGCGTGCTACTGGTAAAACTTTACAAGAACAGTGACTGTGCACCAGTAGACCTGCAGAAGTTCCAGACACTCAAGGGTAGGAATAAAGACAATTGTCTGATATCTGCTATGGGTATGGACAAAAGAATACAAAATTAGAAAAAACAGGTTTTTTGAAGTCCAATGTGGTAGAGAGAGGATAGTAGTCGATCCAATATCTGTCGAAGATTTGGCCACAGTATTGCAGGAGGAGTGAAATGGTGATGTGCAAACATGCAGTGCAGGGGGAATTACCTGAATGCTGGCCAGACCTGTGAGCATGGTGCAAAAAATTCTATGAAACATACTGCATTGCTATCTATACAAAAGCACCCATGTTCAGGAGTTGATTTCTACTGACCTGCCAGCTAGACAAACATTCACTCTGGGATTTCTTGCTTGCATGGAAGTGGACAATGAATGGCCATGGAACATTCAGTGGATAGATGAAGATTTTCATTCAAAATTAGAGATATGTAATACATGCAAATTATGAGGAGCAGTGTGTGTGTGTGTGTGTGTGTGTGTGTGTGTGTGTGTGTGTGTGTGTGTGTGTGTGTGTGTGTGTGTTTACTCTAAATTGTTACTTATTTTTACAAATAATTTTAATTTTGTGTCAAAGATTGTATTTTTGAGATAGCGACCTTTGATCTCTGTCTTGTTGCACCATTGTCTTTGACCATATTTCATCTGTGACTTGTTCCACGTGATTTTGTCCAGGTTCTATGTGAACATAACATATTGTGAAATTCTCTTTGTGTATTGCTAATACATCCAGTTTATGTGCAATAAAGAGCTCGTCAATACACCTTGTTTCTTCCTTTTTGAAATTGATGTTCACAGGTGCTGCTTAGCCAGTAAGTTCATGGCTTAAACATTTTGTGTGTGTGTTTGTGTGTGTGTGTGTTTATGACTTATTTAATATGTCGAAATACAGCAAGTTCCAAACTTTAAGAATTTTTTGGATTAAAATTTTGAATATGACGCAGAAATTCACGTAATACAAATACCTCTGAGCACAGCCAAGGTTGCTGCTCTGGACTGCATTGTTATTGGGTGTTTCATTTAAATGGTCACTAAAATATTACGCTTTTATTGGCTGCTTTGTGGTAATCTACTGCACTGTGATTGGAAGAGAGTGGGGCGGCTTGCTGGTATCTTGACTTGTGACTTCATCGAAATAGGGACCAGGCTTGAGGGTCCCAGTTGGTAATGTTTACACTGCAATACTTGTGCCTAGGAGTTGCTAGCCATACTCCTGTGCACTTTGAACCAAATCAAACTATGATACGGGTGGCTACTGATGTACTATCATGTGAAATCGGAGCAGTATTGTCTCAGAAAAGCCCATCGCCTTTGTTTCCAAGAACTTAATTGTGCACCCTACAAATACCAGCCACATTGAAAAGGAAGAGCTATCCGTAATTTATTGAATGAAGGAATTACACCAATACCTGTAGGGATGAAGATTTGAAGTAGTAAAAGATCTGAAACTCTGGTTTCAATATCCCATCCAACAGTTGCCAGCAGTGACAGTATAAAGGCTACAAATATGTGCAACCACGTTCTTGGGACACAGTTATGAAATTGAATATAGACCCAAGGAATAACATGAAACTGCTGATGCCTAATAAGGCTTCCGGCTGGTCAAGTTGAAAAATTCGACATGACTGAAGAATTTTTGAATGTTGGACTCCGTAAGGTTCCCTTTCTGTGCAGCGACTGTGGAATATAAAATTATGAAGAATGTAGCGTACAGTTGTGGAAACATTATTTATCTTGTTGCAAATCGATTTCGACTGATATCAGGACAAGGACAGTACTTCTACTTATGGCATGTATCGGTTAGAAAAACGCACCGATGATGACTGATATCAGTCGAAATCGATTTGTAACAAGATAAATAATGTTTCCGTGACTGGTTGCTACATTCTTTATAATTTTATATCTGAAAAATATGTGGCCAAAATCCAAGCTCCATAACACATCACAGTGCAATCTTAGGCAGCTGCCGGATGATGTCACAAACAGGCTTCTGCAGATACGTGTAAACAATTTGGCTTGATGATCTAGTTTGGGACTAAGTGCTTATTGAGTCGTTATGGCGTCTGATGATTTCTCTGGCACTGGAAGACGAAAAGTTAGGCAGAAAAATAGGCCTTGGACCACAGTCTAATGCCCATACAACAAAAAAATAACCAAGGGCGATGGGCAAACATTTTTCTGAAGGACAAATAATTTTTGCAGCCATATTTCAACAAAAACTGCCATCAACACCAGCCCTGGCTTCTCACTTCTTCAAGCAGATTTCATAAGCGTTATTACACCGAAAATGAGTCAAAAGAAAATTTTGAAGACACTCCATTGAGGACACTGAGGCATCGACAGAATGAAGCAAGTGGCTAGAAGATATTGCTGGTGGTCATAAATGCTCAAAGGAATCGAAAGGATGGTTTTACAATGTGAGCCAGCTCAAATGGCAAAACCAAACTCCAAAAATGATTTCCAAACCACGTTCCAAGCAACAGAACCATGGGAAAGGACTGACATTGATAATGCTGGCTCATTATGGAAAGTATCCCGCTTCATACTCATAGTTCCAAAATACTTTTGTCATGACAACAACTACAGAAGCCACAATAAAGACACTCCAAAAAATCTTTGTTGTGGAAGGATTTTCCAAGACCATAGTTTCTAACAATAGGACACAATTTGTATCAAAGCAATTCGAAGATTTCTGTGGCAGGAATGGCATTGAACAACTAACGGCAGCTCCATTTGAGACTGATTCAAATGGTGAAGCAAGAATATTTGTCAGAACATTCAAAGAATCCATGAAAAATGTTAACTGGGTGGCGACAAACAAGCAACATTCTCTCCAGAAAATGGTGATACCTTATCGCACAACACCAAATCTCGTACCTGGAAAATCACATGGTGATCTACTTCATGGACGTCAGGCAACGATCACATTGTAACAAATGCATCAAAAGAGGGTGCAAATCCAAAGATGAGTTCAGTTCGAAATTGGTGATAAAGTATCCAAATTAGTATCAAATGTATACCAAAAATTTCTCAAACAGCTTGTCAATCGGATCACCATGGATCATAGGCAGTGTAATGAAACAACTGGGAATATACACTGCACATTGTGAAAATGCCTTATGGAATTGTCAAAAGACATCAAATCCAATTCAGAAAATACAGCATCTTGGAGAATAGTGGGCAAATCAGAACTGAAGAACAGCATTTAATCGACTGACCCTTGTATCAGCTTTAGCACAGGATGATAATCAGCGCCAGGGTAATACTTCAGGAACTGAACAAAAAAATACACATACTACAGGAGACATAACGGAACTTATAATATCAACGTGGATTTGCTAAAATGTGGTGTGCTACAGCCTATCGTCGAATTAACTCAGGAGCAGATGTTATATTGCACAATTTTCTACACCTCAATAGAATTTCTGTACAGATACAGCAGTGACCAGATTGTTGGTTTTGTATTCAGTTTTTATTTAGTAACAGTCACATATTATAATATGATTTTATAGACTTACTGTTTGACATTCTGTGATAAATAAAGATGTATATTACTACACCAACTGTATTAAGAATTACCACTGACATGGCCGCTAAACCAAAAAACATGTCAAATTACAAAAAGTATAAAGTTATTTGGGCCTACCTGTTCCTTTACACTGTGAGCGGCCCAACAGTAGAAAAAGATTTTCATTGTAGGGAACGGTAGATAAAGTATGTATTTTAGCGCTGAAGACAAATCCGGAATCTGTTCAAGAAGTAAAATGACTTTCTTAGTAAACAAAGATGAACAATTATAAAATTCGTCGTCTGGCTAATCATTATCGCTAAAACTACTGTAATAGAGGCCGCTCGATATCACAGAAAGGTCAAACTTGTGTGTTTCTAGCTTTCATAAATGTCTCAGAACGTAACATAATACATGAAACTACTTACAACATGCCACTTTCATTCTTTTGATTTTTTGTTCGTTGGCAAAACTAGTTGCTTAAGGTTTCGAGAATCATATATCAATATGATATAATCCTTGCATTATTAATTGATAGAGTGGCACTCGACAGCAATGTCTGCACTTTGCCGTATGTTTTACTTTACTCTGAATTCAAAAGAAAATTAAAATATTCATCAGCCTCAGTTTCTACAGATTATCTAAGAACAGGGTTGTTACAAATGATTGAAGCGATTTCACAGCTCTACAATAACTTTATTATTTGAGATATTTTCACAATGCTTTGCACACACATACAAAAACTCAAAAAGTTTTTTTAGGCATTCACAAATGTTCGATATGTGCCCCTTTAGTGATTCGGCAGACATCAAGCCGATAATCAAGTTCCTCCCACACTCGGCGCAGCATGTCCCCATCAATGAGTTCGAAAGCATTGTTGATGCGAGCTCACAGTTCTGGCACGTTTCTTGGTAGAGGAGGTTTAAACACTGAATCTTTCACATCACTATGCGTGAAACTTGCTCGCATGCGTTCAACCGTTTCTTCGTTCACTGCAGGCCGACCCGTTGATTTCCCCTTACAGAGGCATCCAGAAGCTTTAAACTGTGCATACCATCGCCGAATGGAGTTAGCAGTTGGTGGATCTTTGTTGAACTTCGTCCTGAAGTGTCGTTGCACTGTTATGACTGACTGATGTGAGTCATAACAGCTTTCTCGGCTCCTGTCGCCATTTTGTCTCACTGCACTCTCGAGCGCTCTGGTGGCAGAAATCTGAAGTGCGGCTTCAGCTGAACAAAGCTTTATGAGTTTTTCTACGTATCTGTAGTGTGTCGTGACCATATGTCAATGAATGGAGCTGCAGTGAATTTATGAAATCGCTTCAATCATTTGTAATAGCCCTGTATTTCGATTAGACGATCGGTAAGTTCTATTGGTTACAGGGGCAAGTAGCATACTCATTGTAAAGGTGCATTACAAATAACCTGTATTTCTTTGAAAGATATAGCCGGCCGAAGTGGCCTTGCGGTTAAAGGCGCTGCAGTCTGGAACCGCAAGACCGCTACGGTCGCAGGTTCGAATCCTGCCTCGGGCATGGATGTTTGTGATGTCCTTAGGTTAGTTAGGTTTAACTAGTTCTAAGTTCTAGGGGACTAATGACCTCAGCAGTTGAGTCCCATAGTGCTCAGAGCCATTTGAACCATTTCTTTGAAAGATACCAACTTAACCATGTAAATATTAAGCTAAAACAATGGTAGTTTGGTGTAACCGAGAAAGCAGCGACATTTCTTGAAGTAGCAGCTTTCTTTCTACACAATCCAGTCACATTAATGAGACCACTGCCTGTGTTTCACGTCAGTGTGCAACAACCACTCACAGACAGCAGGTGACAGTGCTAGCAGTATTAAAGCTTATTGAGGGGATCAGTACAGTTCTTGTTGTAATGCGTAAGTGGAGTGGTTTTTCTAAAGCCCAAAAGGGCTTTTGAACCAAGGGTGGAAGCATTTTCGAAGCGGCTAAGTTCGTAAACTGTTCGCATGCCGCCGTGGCTAAAGTATAGCGTGCATGGCAAAATGGTGGAAGGAAATAAGACTGAGTTTAACGTTCTGTCAACAACAACGTCATTAGAGACGAATCACAAGCTCGGATTGTGTTAAAGATGGGGAAGGAAATCGGCCATGTCCTTGGCAAAAAGGTGCTACCCAAAAACGGCACTGATGCAACTGTGGTGCAAAATGGACCATAAATGACAGGGCTGAACAATGGCTGTGGAGAGGTGACAGGCAAATAGTCGAGAAGCTGTTAAGCAGCGGACTGTCCAAATGAACCAAAGGACTATCAACTGTATCTCCTCAATGCCCACATGGGCCTCCGCAGCAGGCACCTGGTTCATGCACCCATGCTGACTACCATTCATCAGCGACAAAAACTGAATGTCCATTGAGTGGCGACAGGTGGTCTTTTCAGATGAACCATATTTTATGCTCCATGAGACAGATGGCCATTGGCGTATATGGCGTGAAACGTCTGAAAGCAAACACCCTTCAACAATCGAGGGACCATTCTAATGTGGGGAATGTTTTCGTTGCATTTCCTGGGTGATCTCGTCATTCTGGAAGGTATGAAGGATAAACACATCTACGCATCTGTCCTTGGGGACCATATCCGCCCCTACATACAGTTTGTTTTTCCTCAGCTTGGTGGCATGCACCAACAGAAGAAACAATGTGTCACACAGCTTGCAGTGTTAAGTGCATGGTTCGAAGAGCACCGGGATGAGTTTAACGTGATCCCATGTCTGATTTAGACCCAATCGAGAGTTGTGGGACAACTTTCATCTGGCTTTTGGCGCCATGGATCCTCAACCGAGAAACCTAACACAGCTGTCCATGGTATTAGGGTCAGTATGGCTCCAATTTCTTATTGGTACCTTCCCAGAACCTCACTTGACTCTCTTCCTTCACATCTCGCAGCAGTCCAGGCTCCAAAAGGTGCTTATCCAGGCTTTTGACTGGTTGTCCCAGTAATGTGAGTGGACAGTGTAATTTACTTGGTTAAATTTAGCTGACGTATGAAACAGCAGAGGATAAAAAAAATACAAAAATAAGGCCTAGTAGAAATCCTTGAACATCACAGGAGATATTGAATTTAATCGACAAAAGACGAAAATTAAAAAAAAAAGAAAATGTAGCAAATGAAGCAAGCGAAAGGGAATGCAACCATCTGGAAAATGAGATTGACAGAAAGTTCAAAATGGCTAGAAGACAAATATGTCTATAGAACAATGTTTAGCCAGCCGGAGTGGGTGAGCGGTTCTAGGCACTTCAGTCTGGAACCACGGGACCTCTACGGTCGCAGGTTCGAATCCTGCCTTGGGCATGGATGTGAGTGATGTCCTTAGGTTAGTTAGGTTTAAGTAGTTCTAAGTTCTAAGGGACTGATGACTTTAGATGTTAAGTCCCATAGTGCTCAGAGCCACTTGAACCATTTTTGAACAATGTTTAACAAGGGGAGGCCTACAGGAAAATTAAAGATGTGTTTGGAGAAAAGGGAAGCAGATTTATGAATATCAAGAGCTCAGATGGAAAACCAGTACTAAGCAAGGTCCAAAGTTGGAAGGAATACATAGAGTCGCTATACAAGGGACGCAAACCTAAAGGCAATATTATAGAAAAGGAAAGAAGCAGATGATAATGGGATGGGGGATATGACACTTCGAGATTTTGACAAAGCACCGAAAGACCTAAGCTGAAACAAAGCCCTGGAGTAGATGACATTTCCTCATAAATGCTGATACTCTTAGGAGTGCCAGGCACTACAAAACTATCCTATTTGGTGTGCAAGATACACTTTCCAGTCATGTTAATGTGAGCACCTATCAAAAGCCTGAATATAGTCCCCAGTGATAGATGTATACTTGTGTTAATCCATTGCGCCTTCCAGAATGACGAGATTACTTGGGAAATGCCAAGAAAACATTGCCCAGACCATAATACTCCCTCCCTCATTTTGGATCCTTCTGACAATGGTTGCAGGGTGTATGCTTTCAGTTGTTTCAGGTCATATATGCCAACAGCCATCTGTCAGATGGACCACAAAACGCGATTCATTTAAAAAGGCCACCTGTCACCACGCAGTGGACATCCAGTAGCGGTACAGACGTGCAAATTCCAGCCTTTATCGCCACTGAACAACAGTCAACATGAGTGCATGTAGGACGTGCCTGCTGCAGAAACGATTCCTGAACCGTCTTTCAGGAGACACTGTTGGTAACCACTTGGTTCACCTGGCAGGTCAATTTCTCAACAATTGCAAGTCTATTTGGCCATACACGTCTCCACAGCCTTCATCCACCCCAGTCATGTGTGGCCTGTAATGTGTTGATAGTGTCATTTTGCCATTAATGGTATACTTTAACCAAAGTGGCTCTGAAACAGTTTAAAAATTTAGCTATTTCGGAAATGCTTCCACTCATGGCTCAAAAGCCAATGATGAAACCCTTTTGGACGTCAGATAAATCACTACGTTTCAGCATTATGAGAATGACTGTACTGTCTTCTGAACCCCCTCACATGCTTCATACACCCTCCATTGCTTGTGCTGCCACCTGCCATCTGTGAGTGGTTATTGCACACTGGTGTCGAACATGGGTGTTGGTCATATTAATGTGACTGGACGTTGTATTTGAGAATGGGGAAATACCCTCAGACTTCAACAGGAGCATAATAATTCCAACTCTAAAGAAAATGGGTACCAACAAGTACGAATATTACCGACCTATTAGTTTAATAAATGCCGGTTTCAAAATGATGACACAAATTAGTTACGGAAGAATGGAAAAACTGATAAAAGCCGATCTCAGGGATGATGAGTTTCTTCCATCAACTCCCCCTCCCGTATGTTGCCCTCTCTCCTTCCATTTATCCCTCCTATCAACTCTGATGCTCACCTCCCCCTCCTTCCCTCTATCCTTTTCCCAGGCTCCCTCCCACCCCTTTACATCCTGCTTCCTGCTTTTTCCCCGCTCTCTTTGCCTCCATTTTCTCCTCCGAGTGCTTTTACTTTCCCCTCCACTGCCTTCCTCACTCCTTCTCAAGTCTGCCCTGCCCCCCTTATCTGTGTCCTCTCCCACCATCGACCTTTTTTTCGCTTTTACTCTCCTCCCTCCTTTCTCCCCCTCATTTGTCTGGGTCCTCCCCACGCCCCCCCCCCCCTCCACCCACCCCCATCTGCCTTCGGGTCTACTCTATAGTGCAGTGTTTATGTGAGATGCGAGCGTACAGTGTTGTACGTCTCCTTTTTACGTGTTGCGAACAGACACCATAGTGTCGCTAGGTGTGTTTTTTAACTCTAGCGAACAGAAAGCAGACTGTCGTCGTGTTTTTAAATTGTGCCTATCTAATTGGTTCAAATGGTTCAAATGGCTCTGAGCACTATGGGACTTAACATCTGAGGTCATCAGTCCCCTAGAACATAGAACTACTTAAACCTAAGTAACCTAAGGATATCACACACATCCATGCACGAGGCAGGATTTGAACCTACAACCGCCTATTTAATTACTATGTGTTTTAATCAGCATCACCTACCCACTATTTTTATATTTTCAGTTCACAACTTTGCGCCATGTCACAGTTTTAAACAGTAACCGTTTGATGGCCTGTTTTATTGTTTCGTTATCGCCTCATTATGTTTTTAACTCTTCTGTAGACTCCAGAACGCCATATTATGCTGCTGCCAGCCCGCCCCCCCCCCTCCCCCCTCTCCCTCTGGGGAGAATAGAAATTCAATAAAGAAAAAAAATGATAAATTTGGGTTTCAGAGAAATGTTGGAACACAGGAGTCAATACTGACCCTACATCTTCTCTTAGATCATAGGTTAAAGAGGGCCAACATAACGTTTTATTTATTTATTTAGTGGAATAGGAAAGGGAATGCCTACTAGTGGCACGGGGTACCTTCTGCCACACACCGTACGATGGTTTCTGGAGTAAACATATAGATGTAAATGTAAATTTAGTCTACCTATTAATAAGACAAAAGACAGAACTCCTGCTGCTGATTTTCTCTCAGTAAAAATCTTCATACTAGCTCCTAATTTTTTCATTACTGTCACTTCGAGAGATGACTGTAATAGTAGAACAAGGGCGGCGTCCTCCCACTCTCCATTGTTTCCAAATGTATTCAAGATGGCGGATCCAAGATGGCGTCGATAGATATGGCAATGTCACAATGACATCATGGCGGGAAATTCAAATTTTGACAGGAAGATAGTCTAATTGGGCTACCTCCACTAACCTAACGCCCTCCCATCCCCTCCCTTCCCCTCCCGCAGAAAATGGTGGGAACTTCAAATTCCAGCAGGACAATGCAACACACCTCCACTAACCTAAGAAAATGGAGGGAAATTAGGTCACTTGGGCTACCTCTACAAATCTAAGTCATCCAACCACCACCTCTTCCTAGGAATTAGCTGGGAAAGGACTCAGCCTGTGCTGGGCTGCTGGACAGGATGGACATAAGTCTTTATTTTGCATGCAGTGTTTATTTAAACAATTTCAGGCAGTAGCTCCATCCAGTGTGTTCACCATGAGGTCTGGAGTCCAACTGAACTAGTACACAGTACCGCCTCCGGAGTGCACTGCCGTCCCTCCCGTAACATAATCCAAGATGGCGGTCTGGGGTGGGAGGGAAATGGCAGGAAAATGACTCAGCCTGTGCTGGGCTGCTGGAGAGAGGAAGGGGTGTACTTTATTTATTTTGGAACAATTAATTTGGGGACGCATTTCACATAGTTTATTTGATATAATGATACTAAACGCTCACCCTAGGGTCCTTAGGGTCTCAGTAAATAGTCTACAGACCTGCACACTACTCGTAAATCACCGAAACAATGAAGTACATTGATGTACAGACATGCAAACAACTCGTAAATTACCGAAATAGTGCATGTAAAACGCTCTGCAGACACGCTTGCTAATTGTAAACTGTCGAAATAATGCATCGCACAGCCTACAGACCTTAAAACTACTGGTAAATCACTGAAATAATGCAGTACACTGATGTACAGATCCGAAAATAACTCTTAAACTGTCGAAATAATGCATTGCACAGTCTGCACCCCTGCTCACAAAATAATGCAACAGACACGAAAACAACTCATAAATTCTCAAAAAATAATGCATGTTTAATACTATGCAAACACGGTCACAACACTCAAGTAGCCGAAAATAATGCAGTACAAATACACTCATTGCAAGTAAAATCACCTTACAAGGGAGCCTCCACACCGCACCCCCCTCAGATTTAGTTATAAGTTGGCACAGTGGATAGGCCTTGAGAAACTGAACACAGATCAATCGAGAAAACAGGAAGAAGTTGTGTGGAACTATGAAAAAATAAGTAAAATATACAAACTGAGTAGTCCATGCGCAAGATAGGCAACATCAAGGACAATGTGAGCTAAGGAGCGCTGTGGTCCTGTGGTTAGCGTGAGCAGCTGGGGAACGAGAGGTCCTTGGTTCAAGTCTTCCCTAAAGTGAAAAGTTTACTTTCTTTATTTTTCGCAAAGTTATGATCTGTACGTTCGTTCATTGACGTCTCTGTTCACTGTAATAAGTTTAGTGTCTGTGTTTTGCGACCGCATCGCAAAACCGTGCGATTGTTATTGAAGTCGCAAGCTATATTTGCTGGATTCATATTGCCCACGGAATACATCTCACGTATTTAATTCACTCTCGTCCAAAGTAGCGAACAGTCAACTGCCAGCCAGGGAGCCTCGTAACGGAACATGCAAGCTGCGTCTAGCCATGCACGCATTCATACCTGCTCAGCGTGGCGGACACATCACAACAGCGGTACCGACTGGCCGCCATGTCAACCTCAGCCCACAGGCATCACTGGACGCAGATATGGTGGGGCATACAGTCAGCACACCGCTCTCCCAGCCGTATGTCAGTTTCCGAGACTGGAGCCGCTACTTCTCAATCAAGTAGCTCCTCAGTTTTGCCTCACAAGGGCTGAGAGCATCCCGCTTGCCAACAGCACTCAGCAGAAAGAATGGACACCTATCCAAGTGCTAGCCCAGCCCAACAGTGCTTAACTTCGGTGATCTGACGGAAACTGGTGTTACCACTGTAGCAAGGCCGTTGGCTATGCATCAGACTGCTTATGGGAAAAAAAAAAAAACCACACAAGAAGCCTCTCTTGTGAGTGATAGTCTGTGGGATATGGTCCTCCTACAGTACAGGGACAAAACTTCAAAGGTCTGTTAAGCAGCTTTGATCACTGAGCACCTGCTCCAATGGATCAGTATGTGTATATTTAATGGGATCACCACATATTCTCGATGCCAACACACAGACGATATTTTTGTCGATATATTGGAAGAGAGAGATGCAATAAAATCTTATAAATTTCTCTAACACATGACAGTTAAGTTTTTATAGTTCATAGTTTTACTCCATTGGATGTCATAAAGATAATGAGGAGAGAGAGAGGAAAAGACTCTGTGCAGTCAATGAAGACAATGACACCATTACACTGTCGTATTTATAGCGTAGTAATCATTGGAATACGATAAAGGAGATTAGGGCACTCACAGGGAGCAAATTTATTAGACAGTCATTCGATATCAGTGAACTGTATCGTTATACTTCTGAATTTCTTTGTGCAGTCCACATATACTCTACATGGTTGTGAATTTCCTCCTGTATGTTAGTGTGCTATTCTCTATACCTAGTCAGTGACAGGAAGACGACTAGACAGCCTTCTAACTATGGAACACTGTTGGGGGGAATTGATGGAATTTTGAGAGAATTTGCAAGTGTCTGCCACTTGGTGAGGGATATCTCTTACTCATCGAAGTCAGGTGGGTTCTAACTACATGTCGAAGACTGGTTCAAAATGGTTCAAACGGCTCTGAGCACTATGGGACTTAACATCTATGGTCATCTGTCCCCTAGAACTTAGAACTACTTAAACCTAACTAACCTAAGGACATCACACAACACCCAGCCATCACGAGGCAGAGAAAATCCCTGACCCCGCCGGGAATCGAACCCGGGAGCCCGGGCGGGGGAAGCGAGAACGCTACCGCAAGACCACGAGATGCGGGCTTGAAGACTGGAAGATACGTGAGCATGAAGCAGGTAAGTGATACTCTGACAAAAGGTGGGTTGAGGGGAGACCTCTAAACCGCTTCTTCTAAGTGTTGCGGCAGACATATTACACCTCCTCACATATGTCTCATGAAGAGGCTGCAAAAACAAAATAAGGGGCTACTATAAAGATTTTTATTGAGAGACAATCAGCAGCAGAAGGTCCGTCTTTTCTTTCTCGATAATAAGAGACAGCATTATTCAGTGAGTTTTGTGTGCCTATAAATGGATAGAGCCACATACTAATAGGCAGACTAAATTTACATTTACATCTATATCCGTACTTCGCAAGCCATCATACAGTGTATTTCCTATTCCACTCGCAAATATAGCAAGGGAAAAAGAGTGCCTGTATGCCTCCCTATGAGTGCTAATATCTCGTATCTCTATCTTCATGGCGCTTATGCGAAATGTATGTGGGTGGCGATCGGATCTTTCTGTGGACAGCATTAAATATCTGTTCTCTTAATTTTATCCTAGTGTTCCTAGAAAAGGACATCGTCTTCCCTCCAAAGATTTCCATTTGGACTACCTGGCGAGTGTAATCCGACTGCTGGGAAAAAATTACACACCATGCAAAGAGACTGTCATGATCAATTTAATTAATTAGCCTATCAAATTGATATCAATGACGTGCCGCCGAGTAGGTGGAAGTATGGGCTATAGTACCACAGATACCTATAATTCAGGAGTTGGAGTGGTAACCAGACGTTTTCTCGTTGCAACTAGATCTTTTAACGAAGCTTCTGTCTCCCACCTACACAGGGAGAAATGACCATCGTAATAAAATCACCTATATTACCGAATTTATAATGTGATATGTAGTATAAACCCGATATTTACAACTTCTCTCTCCTGTTACTTTCAGAGACTTCATATGTGATGAAGCATTTGGTTTCGAAAGTGAGGAAACATCCTGTGTGAGAGATAGAGCATGCTCTTAGCACTCCGCCATGAGACAAAAATGAGTTAAATATTCTACATTTTGTGTAGGAAATTCGAGGTATATGGATGACAACATCCCTACCTCAGATTGGGTAATGTGGGGGGAATCTATGTTGGGGTGGAAGTGCAATTAGAATTACATGTCCAAGCCATGTCTGCTCGTCTCGCATTGCACTGCGACCGGTGGCATGAGTGGGCGTGTGCATTCAGTCAACCAGAAGCCAGTGATAGCCAGTTAATTACAAAGAATGCTCCGACCTGTCGACTCTTGCCTGCAGTTATGGGGACATGTACAGACGGCGGTATCGTTTAGGTAGGTGAATAGCAAACTAGTCAGTATGCTGGGTGAGCGGAGACAGAAGTACACGCTTGTGCTGTATCAGAAGATTCAATATGACGTGTGTTTGCACTGAATGATTATTCTCCTCATGTACATTGATTGGTTCACTGGATGCTGGTCGTGGTGATAATATGAGCGTTCAGTATGGTGGGTGCATGTATGCCAGGAGACAGGTGTCCAGCTGCTGGTGTGGCCAGCACAGATGCAGGTCTCTCCTGGCCAACGTGGGGGTGGCTACCCAGCACTTGGCAGATGGCACATACTTCATAATGTTGAGTATGTGCGATCACAAGGATTTTTTCACCAGTGTAAGGTAGAAACATTGTGATGGAGGAGGGTGCTTGTGTTGTCAAATGTCGGTGCATGCACGACCTAGGATATATTTAGCGCTATGTTCCATTATTTGTGGCGAAAATTTCATTACTTGATTTGCAAGATATTTGCATGTGATTCTCAAACGTTGAAAGCACGTTTTATTACGAAAAAGGTGGTAAGGTGGTGGTGGGATTTTTAAGTGAGCTATTTGACACCTGTAAACTTTTAAACAATTAAATTGATACGGTAGTGCAAATGGACTATTTCCTGCTATTTTTTATATCGAAATTGCGTTAGCACTCCCTTTGTCCCCACATTAGCCAATAGGAACACAGTATTCTGAGGAGAAAGCATTGGGAGACGTTGGTTCACACGCAAACAGGAAGTAGCCACTTGAGAGAGACAGGAAGTGAGTCTGGAATTTCCCGATCAACAGTATGCCGCAACCTGATGCTTTGTTCGGAACTGCTAGATCAAAGGAGGCCAACATTCAGTCTGTAATCTGTGGTATTTAGTATTGAGATCTGTAATTAGGAGAGTGAGCCGTTTTTGACCTCTGTGGCGTCGCTTGGACACCAGGCACACGTGTGGATGTCCCAAATGGCGGCTAATCTACCGCACTTCATTGCATTCCTCAATGCTAATGGTTATTACATCATGGGAAATGGAGGCAGGCGTGAGCTCTACCAGAGTGGGAGAGCCCTGTCTCCCATAAAATAATTAAATAAAGTGTATACATCAACGCATTATTATTGTTGAAACTGATTTTAATTTTTTGTCATGAGATCCTTCCCTTCCAGCACAGATTGAGTTTTTTTCTGGCCAATTTCCATATAGGGGAGGGGAAGGTGGAAGTGGTGGAGTTGAGGGGAGGAAGGGGGGATTTCCCAGAGGAGGATGGGATAATAAATTGATCGACTTAATTAATCTGCATATCAGTTTGAGATCAAAACTGTACTCTTATCTGTGAGAGGGAGGTTTGGAGGATTGGGGAATTCCCAGAGGGGATGGGGGAGGAGGAGGAGCAGAGGATAGGGTGGTTTTCTTTTCAGTAGGACATATTATCCCCAGGGAGTCGTAAATCAATTAGCATAACGATAGGTTAACAGGAGGGGAAGGGGTACATGAAAAACCACTTAGCAGAACAATAGGTTGAGGTCATAAATCAATCAGCCATCGCAATTTAATTAATTTGCATATCAGTTTGATATAAAAAGTGTGCCAGAACATACATTACCTTACCAGTAATTGTGTGATAGTTCTATTTATCTGTCTTTGCTATATCTGGGATTGTGTGAATGCTTTTCTTCCAAAATTCCAATGGTATGCCTCCAGACTCACAGAACTAATGCATTGACTTGAACGACTGTTGGGTTGCTATTCCCCCAATTATTCTACAAATTCTGCAGGAATGTCACCTATCCTTTGTGCCTCGCTTGGTGATAAATCTTCTCAATAAAACTTTGTCAAACCCTGACTCTAATACTGGATCCATTATGTCTTCCAGATCGACAGCCATTTCTTTCTTTATTATGCCAGCAGACAGTTCCTCCCCTTCATAGAAGCCCTCAATGTACTCTACTCTGTCCAACCATCAGCTCTCTGCTCTGCATTTAACAGCGAAATTACTTCTACTCTCTTAATCTTGACATTTTTCTTTTAAATTCTTCTAATGTTATTTTAACTTTTCTGCGTGCTAAAAATGTCTCGCCAAGGATCTGCAGCTATTTCGATTTTTTTTTACACAGCCTTCTGATTTCATCACCTAGTGACTTTTATTGCTCTGTTTCTTTTTGTCCTAAACATTTTTACATTTCCGTCTTTCGACTGTCTTGCCTCACCTACAGTTTCACCGCAGTTCCCTTTCTTGTGCTTACAGTTTTTTGTCCTGCTTCTATTTTAACACTTTTTAAGGATGCCCGTTCCTTCTCAATTGCACTACCTAAGGTGATATTCATTTTTCGCACGATCTACAGCCACAGAGAACTTCGATTACACACGACCATTTCTCAATAAGTCAGTATCGGTCTGCCATTTTCTTGTACGTTGATTGTACCTGGCGATTTCTTTAAACTTGAGCCTACTCATCATAATTACAATTGGTTTGATTGCAAAAGTCCGTAGCGCTATTCCATAATATTAATAAACACAACAAATACACGTAGGAGGGAATTTAGTCGTCAACATTATATTCTCCTTCACTATTTACAACAGTCTGCCATCGCTAGGGTAACTTTTCGACTCCACGACTGCAGAAATCATATGGTTTTGAGGCAGGGAAATCGTCAAGTCACATTCAATGCGCATTTTCATCCGGAAAGGAAGTCCCATGAAGGTTTTTCACTGGAGCGTGGAAAAGGTGAAAATCTAAGGGAGGAGATAAGGTGAATAAAGTGGGTGCGGAATGACTTCCCAACCCAACTCCTGTACAGTGTTTTTTGTCAGTTTATCAGAATGTAGCGGTGCGTTATTATGGAGTAGCACCACTATACGCAGTGTTTCTGATCGTATTTCTTGGATTGCATCTACATGACGTCACAGTTGTTTACAATAAATGTCAACAGTGATTGCTACACCTTGGGGAAGCAATTCGCAGTACACCACACCGTCGCTGTCCCACAACATCCAAAACATTATCTGTTGTGGACGCGCACAATGCTTTGTACGGGGAGTTGCTGCCTTTCTTGAGCTCAACCATCCCTTTTTCACCTTGTTATCATAAAGACACAATTTTTCGGCAACAGTAATGATACAGGATATGAATGATTGGTGCTGTTTATTCGCCAATTGATGATGACGAAACAGAGATGGACATATGGCCACCCGCCGATTTTTGTAATTTTGGCTTACGTTAGAGCTTGCGGTGCTCATACACCTGATTTTTCATCCTTTCCCACTGCATGCAAATGCACCACGATGGTGGAATGATCATAGGTCATCACATTTGCCAATTATCGGGTACCGTGACGTGGATCATTGTGGATTAATGTGTTTAAACGACCTTCATCAAACACCGAAAGTCTTCCTGAATGTGAGAGTCACCAATGTCTAAACGATCCTCCTTAAAACGTGAAACCATTTTGTTCCCATGCTCTGTTCAATAAGATTATCCTCATACACGGCGCAAATGTTTCTGGCTACCACCGCTGATCTCGGCCCTCTATTGATCTCAAACAGATGAATATACCGGAAATGTTCCCATGTCTCCACTTGGCACTCCGTTTTCTTGAGTCCACAGCTGCACTCGCCTGTCTCCAAATGACAAAATGAGAATATGCAAACTCAAAAAGCAACAGTCAACTACAAATAAAAAAAGACAATCGAGAAAAAAAGCATAGCACACCGGAATACCAACATGCAAAACAGAAACGCTACGACCTCATGCACCAACCTAACAAAATGTGATCTGTTTTTGGGTTCGCCCTAAAATCCAATATCTGATGTCGGAATGCTGTTCTCGTGGTGACGTGCCCGTAGCTGACCTCTCCCGTAAATCTGGATGGTGACTAATCCTGGGTCTTTTGCCAATGGAGAGATTATCATAACACTTTCTCAGTTACAGACCACAGCATCTTTGGATATACATTAAGTGTCTTGCGGTAGTTTTCTTTACATTCTAAGTCCTCATGTTGTTGATCGTTGCTGATTTTTCTGCCTTTAGGGACAGTTTACAAACTGAAGAGTAAGAAACTTCTTCCGATCCTTCACCCACTTTTGACAAGCTTATTGAAGGAATGAGGATGACACGATATGCCGGAAATCTTCGGTCTCCACTGTCGATGATTTTGTTATTCAAAACCGAAACAATATGTGTGATCGAAAACTGGTGCCAGCACCTTTTCGATTAGTATTGAAAGATTCTAGCCCTCGACCATTGTGCATATACTATTTGAAAAATACTCGAAAATCTGTGAATCTATATTAATTTAAATTTTCCCCAGTTCCTCCTGCAGATAGATTTTCTTCCACTTTCAGAAATGTCGCTGGTCTCTAAACTTTAGTAAAGCATGTTTCATTACTTAGTAGGAAGTAATTATGCGTTATTGTGTACCTCTTTTGTATTTCCTTTTTAATGTTACGGGATTATAGCTAAAATAATTGAGCTTACTTTAGTCTGCTGGTACAATGCCATACAAAGATTGAGCATTGAGAAGGAAAGCTGTATAAGCACCATGATGTTCATAGCCTTCTCCAGTCTTTGTAGAAACCTGAAATCAAAGAGCATTGGCTAGTTTTCCAATTCGCCAAAATATGAAGCACTGATATCGGAATTTAAAAAATTGGAACTTTATTAAAATGCCAAGCAGATACTTTTGGAAAAGGAGAACTTTGGGAAAATAGTTAAATGAATGAATGAGTGTTCCATTGCAACATATTCTAATAAATAATTCTTGAGATAAGCTTCGCTCATAATAATTAGACTTTGCACTAACGTACTTGTGATCTCCAGGGACAGAGACAATGATGTGTGAGAGGGTACCCAAAACAAACCGAGCTGTTTTTTTAAACTTACTTATTCACTTTTTAAGCACAAACTCCCTCAATGTTCTTTCCACTTGCACTAACACACTTGTCCAATCTTTTATTCCATTTTTCAAAATATTGTTTAAATTCATCTCTCGTGATGCTTGACAGCGTCTCCGTCGTTTTTTTCTTCACCTCAACAACGTCAGCAAAATGCTTTCCTTTCACGTTCCTTTTCATTCTATGAGCAACAAAAAGTTGCGTGGTGCAACGTCTGGTGAGTATAGGAGGTGACAAACAGAGGTCATACCATTTTTGGTCAAGAAATGTTGTGCAGACAAGACTGTGTGAGCAAGGGCATTGTCATGATGAAAAAAAATCAATCCTCAATTGCAACAAATCAGGTCGCTTCTACCGTACATGTTTGCGAAATCTTTTCAAAACTTCCAAATAGAAAGCCAGGTTAACTGTCTGACCTGCGGAACAAATCCTGAACAGGCGCCTACTCTCACATCGAAAAAACAAATCAAAATTTTTAAACGTTTGATATCACCTGACAAGCTATCTTGGGGCGAGGCGAACTTGAAGTCTTCCATTGGCTTGGTTGTTGCTTTGATTCAGGATCGTAAGCATAGCACCAAGTTTCGTCACCTGTGATAGTTTTTGAGAAAAAGTTTGGATTACTTCAGGAGTCTTCTTTCAAAGCATAGCATAGCATACTTCCACACGACTTTATTTTTGTTCAACTGTCAGCAGTCATGGCACGAATTGGCAGCTACCCTTTTCATTCCAAAACCTTCTGTCCCCAATCGCTGCGCTGAACTCCAAGTTCCTGCTGACAACTCCAGAATTTCTTGAATGGTCCGTTGTCGATCTTCCTTGATAACTGCGCTAAAGTTTGTAAAATTTGCATGTGTTCGGGCTATGGTAGGACAACCAGAAAGAGGTGTGTCAGCAACTAACATTTCACCATTTCTGAAGCGGGAAAGCCACTCAGACACTTGAGTTTTCCCCATAGCATCGTCCTCGTACGCCGTTTTTAACTTTTATAAGAGTTTCTGCTCCACCTTTTCGGAGCAAAAAGCAGAATTTCATCGTCACACATTGTTCCTGAAAATCAGCCATTGCAAAAACGACAATCAGACAAAACAGTTGTCACTATGAACTGTGCCGAAACTCGTCCTGACCTTCAGCGGTGGCACTCGGCTTACCGCTTCTGGAATGTTTGCTCTATACACTCTTAGTGACAAAATTCAGCACTGCATCCAAAAGCCCTGCCCACAAAAAAATAGTTCGGTGTCTTTTCGGTACCCCCTCGAATATATGGTGCTGACATGTTTCACCAAACCTCATCCAGTGACCTTTTTCACTTTTAAAGTAAAATAAATTAACGCAGTCACGAAATCATTTTGCACTGATGTGTCAGTGTGTAAGTTATCACCAAACTCTTCTTTGTACTGTCAGTTCACTATCTGGGATAGTCTTTGTATCAGTTACACTTCTCTTGTTTTACCTAATTATATACTTAATTTACCTCATACAGATACAAACGCGTTGTCAAACTGTTTAAGCGTGCTGCGCGCTAAAATTATGTTCTTGCCCGTATCTTATATGGTTGTTGAGGGACTATCTACGCAAACCAGTAGGCACTCGGCGTGGTGGCTGAGGGGAGCGACCATAAGTGTGTCAGTTTGGTTTGGGCTGGTGTTTTAAAAAGGTGCATCCAGTTTTGCAATACTATATCTGCCACATATTTGACAACAGAACCTTCGTGTGCATTCTAACATATATAGAGGGCTACAAAATTTTTATTCCCAATACAACCATCGGAATTACAATAGTATATTGTTTGCGTGCCTCACGTACAACCTTGGGGTACTTTCTACAATTACGTTTAGGATCACCGTTTTCATTTACCTTTGACAAATATTGACTCTGCCCACCACAGGACGCACGACAAACACCAAATCGATGGTCAAACTCATGAGCATGACTGAAGTTAACCGCATTCGTTACTGTTGCTATGATTCGTCGCATTTAAACCATACTTTGGCTGCGGAGGCACATAGGTGGAGCTTTTCAAACACCCTCTCCCCTTCCTTTCCAAAGAAAAAGTCTCCTACCTTCATAGAATGTTGAGTCGATAACTATTAACGTTTGAAATAAGATAAGTTTTGTGTTTTTGTGTACATCCTTTCAAATTCTTGAAGCACTATATATTTTCTCAAACTTAACGTATCAGTTACGTAAAAAATGACAGTTTTAGAATCTTCCCTTGTCTTTGGCAAATTTCTGCGTATGCTCATGGACACTGTACATTTCTAAACACCGCTTGTTCCACAGAACTTCAATTGCTACTAAGAGAAGTGCCTTGCAACGTCAATGCCACAAGTGTCTGTGGTAGAGCCATGTTCCTTTGCATGTGACTCAACAGTGCAGTCATCTCCCATGCTACTCACTTATGTACCCTATACATGTATGTGAGTAAAACACATTAACATGCTACACGAAGAAGCATCTCGACTTACACAATAATGTATTATGTCAACATCACCTAATTACTGCAACACAGTTTACTGCCACCTTCAGACCTGCCGAAATCGTTAAACCGGATATTTGAAGTAATCAGGGAATCTTGACATAACAAATTATTGTATACACATTTATAAGGTCGCCTACTTTCGTCTGTCGTTACGTCAGTTTTTGAAAAAAGCGTCTCGACATTCACGAATACGTATTTCCATCGCTTTGAGACATTAAAGCACTTCACTCCGCCCCAAGCTGGTGCACAGACCTCTCGATCCGAACAGACCCAAAGGGCACCGACCGACCGCCGTGTCATCTTCATGATAGGTGTCACTGGATGCGGATACGAGGGGCTTGTGGTCAGCACACCGCTCTCCTGGCCGTTGTCAGCTTTCGTGACCGCAGCTGTTACGTCTCTAGCAAATGGCTTCTCAATTGGCCTCACAACGGCTGAGGGCATCCGCTTGGCAACAGCGCTCGCCAGACCCGAATGACCCATCCAAGTGCTAGCCCAGCCCGACAGGGCTTAACTTCGGTCATCTGACGGGAACCGTTGTTACTACTGCGGCAAGACCGTTGCTTGGTGCACAGGTGACAAAGCTTTACTCCGAAATGTGCATTAACCTTAAAAAAAAAAAAAAACATTGACTTGTTGCGCCATAATTTCGATAACGTGTTACACAACTGTGTGAAATCGCCATGTGATGGTCCAAGAATTATGTAAACTATAAGCATCAGAAGGTTTTGTATTATGGCATTTACAGATACCTAAGGCGCATTGCTCAATGGAGCAAAATAGCTAGTACATGTATTAATGCGTCTTTATTCTTACAAGGGCTGAATATTAGTAAACGACAAAGAAATGTAGGTGAATTAACTGAAACTCATAAAAAGTAGAACCATAGCAGAGACTATTTCTCATACCTAAGGAATGAAACGGTTACGTTCGCATTTCCTAAAGGGAAAGGAAGAACAGCCTCTGAACTAGGCGAAGTGTCGCAGTTCTGAAGAAGATTCATTATTTGGATGCATGGAGGCCAATCCCCATTTTCATTTTTGTCCCCCTCAGGTATTGGTTCCCACTAGTTTGTGAGCGTCCTCTCCCTCTTCCAGGCTAATGATGTTAATCTTCTCTACGCTATATAGCTAGGTATTGTACTTAAAATCTAAGACAATAAGTCTGCCCTTATAATCAGCATCCTTAACAATCCTTCTTATATACCGCAAATTTTCTTTGTCCCAAGAACTTTTTCTCCTCTGCTGCTCCTTTCAGTTTTAAGTTACCTACTGTTGAATATCTTAATAGGTCCCATTCATCTATTGTAACGTTACAGAGCGAGTGGTCAGCACACTGGAGTCACATTAGGGAGCATGATGGATCAAATCCGTGTCCGTCCATCAGGATTTAGATTTTCAGTGATTTCCCTAAGTCCCTGAAGGCGAACGCCAGGATTATTCCTTTGAAAAGGGTACGACCAATTGCCTTCCGAATCCTTTCGTCATCTGAGTTTGTGTTCCATCTCTAATGGCCACAATGTCGACGGGACGTTAAACTCTAATCATCATTTTTGCTCTGTTGATAAGGGTTTTTCCCTCTCCTATTCTTTCTATAATCTCTGTATTTCATACTTTATCTATTCACTAATCTGTCAACATTGTTTGGCCAGACCACATTTCACATACGTCTCATTTATTCTTCTCCGTTTTTCGCACAGTCAGTGTTTATTTCGCGTACATATCTGCGATGCAAATCCTTAGTTTCGGCACTCCTTTCTCAATTGAATTTCAGTAACTGCATTTCAATACTGACAACAGTAGATCTCTTTCATTGAAGAAAACTTTCTTCACTTGTGTCAGTATCCTTCTGATGTCTCCCTAGCTTCGATCGATATAAAGCCTTTTCTTGATCCCTCTCCCTACTACTAAACGCGTGTTCACAATTGTTCCCGCGGTACTTTAACGGCCTCTGAAACGTACTGATCATCAGTAAAAAGCCTGTTCACAGTGACTTAGGAAAACGGCCTTCAATTATGCCACCTTTTCTGCTACATAAATCTCAGGCCGCCATTGCTTTTTCTGGAGAATATTTGATTTATTTGTGCAATAAATAATAATTTTGCCATGTGATGCAATAACAGTGCGCTTTTAGAAGGTGCAAATGCAATTTCTTATCAAGTCTCAACAAAAAGTAAATCTTCTTCTTTAGAATTTTAAAATATTATCGTTGCTTTCTGTCTTTACATATGCGAAACCAAAAACTGTTGCCAATTTTTAAGATGCTTTAGTATCTGCTCTCAAAATGAGAAATAAATTATGCTACTTCAATTTATTAGTTTGATTGTCTCCAGACAGGTAATACACAGCTGTCTTTTATTTTAATCAGAGACTCATATGTATAATTTTCAACAGGTAACGATTACTGTGAATACTGCCGAATTATCAGTTGAATGATTCATTATTGCAAAATACTGACACAAATTATTTACAGAAGACGGAAAAATCTGGTATAAGCCGACCTCGGGGAAGGGCACGATGCTTCCCAGAGAAATGTAGGAGCAGCGAAGCACTACTAACCCTACGACTTATCTTCGAAGACAGTTCGAAGAAAGGTAACCTGCGTTTATAGCATTTGTAGATTTGTAGAAAGCTTTTGATAATGTTCCGAGGAATACTCTATTTCAGATTCTGAAGGAAGCAACCATAAAATACAGGGAGCCAAATGTAATCTACAAAACTTATATAGAAACCGGTCTGCAGTTATAAGGGTCGAAGGACATGAAAGGACAACAGTAGCTGCGAAGAGAGTAAGACAGGGTTTTAGCCTGTCTCCAGTTTTATTCGGTCTTCCACGGTTTTATTCATTCTGTATGTTGAGCAACAAGTAAAGGAAAACAGGGAGAAACCCGGGTTCCCGGGTTCGATTCCCGGCGGGGTCAGGGATTTTCTCTGCCTCGTGATGACTAGGTGTTGTGTGCTGTCCTTAGGTTAGTTAGGTTTAAGTAGTTCTAAGTTCTAGGGGACTGATGACCATAGATGTTAAGTCCCATAGTGCTCAGAGCCAAAACAAGGAGAAACTTGAAAGGTTTGAGGTTTGCCGACGACATTCTAATTTGTCGGAAATGGAAAAAGAACTTGGAACGGCACTTGAATAGGATGAATAGGAGTTTTAAAAGAGACTAAGATTAGTAATAATAAATGTAAAACAACGTTAATAGAATATAGTCAGATCAAATAAATCTATTCTGAGAGTATCAGGTTAGGAAGTCATACAGTAAAAGTAACTGACAAGTTTTACTGTTTGGGTAGCTAAATAAGATTATAGCAGAAGTGGAGGGGACATATAACTCAGACTGGCAACAGCAAGAAAAACGTTTCTGAAAAAGAGGTAATTATTAACATCGAATTTCAACTGAAATGTTAGGAAGTATTTTCGGTGGTTTTTTTTATCTGTAGCACAGCGTTGACCAAAAGTGAAACGTGGACAATAACAGTTCAGAAAAAGAAAAGACGGAAGCTTCTGAAATGTGCTGTTACAGGAGAATGTTGAAGATCAGATGGTTAAATCGAACAGCTAAGGAGGAGCCACTGAGACGAACTGGGGAAGGAAGAAATTAACAGCACACCTCGAATAAAAGAAGAGATTGTTTGATTTTGTTAATTTTGTGCACTATACGTTATAACAGATACACCATAATGATGATGATGACGTAATCATCAAAGAGCTCAGTGGATGAAATAGAAAGAAATATGCATGGTGTTCGTTTTAACTTGAGACAAATAAATATCTCGGAAACGACACATGTACGAAAAGAATGTTCTAGGTTAGATGTTAATGTCAAAAAAGGGGACATCTGTCCGTGCTACAACTGGCCACCCCTGATCGCCGCTTCTGCGTGGGCGGGGTCAGCTTTGTATTATCGATAGGAGGAGGAATTCCGTCTTATGCAAGACTGTCAGAACATAAAATAACTCACTGAAGATAGCACAAAAAGTGCTCAAACATGTCTGGCTAAAACGAAACTGAAAAGGTGTCTTGCATAAGACGGAATTCCTCGTCCTATTTTCATAGCAAGCACGGACATAAGAAGAACTGCAACACCATAAGATGATTATTTGTATTTTCAACAGGGAACCTCTATTGTTATTGCATATTCGGATCCTACGCAAAAAAAAAAAAAAAAAAAAAAAATATGCGCGCACGGTTTACTCAAACCATTGTTTTCCATTCGTCGTAGATAGCGCTGTACTCGACAAATATCAAACTTGCCTGTTTTTGCAATTAAAAACAGACGCATTTGATTTGACATTTCATTTACGCTTTAAATGTAAACCTTTGTGTCCGGCACATTCTCCACAAGAGCCAGGGAAGAACTGAATCGCGATTTCAGTGGTCACTGGATCGGTAGAGACGGTCCGCTAACGTGGCCTATCATATCACCTAACTTGATGTCGACGGATTTGTTCTTGTAGAGTCATCTGAAGGACATAGACTATGTGGAAGTACCAGCCTCTTGACAGAAAATGGAAGAATGTGTCGTAAATGCTTGCACAAACATTCTACCAGGCATGCTTTAGGTTGTATACATGCATTCTACGCACAAGTTAATAGCTGTATCGAAATGGAAGGTCGTGAGTTTGAGCATTTTTTGTGAATCACAATTAAAGCGAGAGGAAATGGCACTCACCGATATTAAGCACTCCAGTGGTGAGACGCACCCAATGGTGGGAACACGTTGAAGATGAACCTCGCTCAGGGAGACCTTCAACTTCAAAACCCGACAAAACCGTCAAACGTGCGCGCGCTCTTGTGAGATCGGACCGACGTTTAACAATAAGGATATGGGTGACCTGTTAAACGCTTTCACCGTACATCAAATTTTGACCGAAATTCTGCACATGCGAGAGGTTTGTGCCAAATGGTGCCGAAAAACATCACAACTGACCAAGACGCTCGAATAAACGTGTGCATTGATGTTCTTGAGAGGACTGACAATGACCCAGTTGTTTGATCACAGGTGAAGAATCCTGGGTTTTTGAGGACTATCCAGAGACAAAGCGACAATGTGAGGAGTAGCACACTGAGACAACAACTAGACCGAAAAAAGTTCGAATGAGCAAATCAAATATCAAAACAATGCTGATTTGCTTTTTTGACACTAGTAATATCGCGCATAAGGAACTTGATCCTCCAGAACAAACTGGCAACCAAAGTGTTTTACAAAGAGGTATTTGAAAGTCTCAGGAAAAGCATTAATTGGGTGAGACTGGACTTGACAGACAAGTGGATGCTGCATCATGACAACGCCCCATGTCTCACGCCGACACCCATCAAGGAATTTTTTTTTACCTCAAAAGGCAAGCCTGTCGTTCCACAGCCCCCCTCCCCCTATTCATCTGATATGAGTCCTTGTGACCTTTTTCTTTTCCTAAAACTGAAATATATCTTAAAAGGACGTCATTTTGGGACTCTGAAGAACACTCAAAAGAATGTGGCCGAGTTTCATCCTTGCAGTGCTGCTACCAAGACGGGGAACTACTACTCCGCCGGAGTTTAGCTGCCCAAGGGAACTGCTTTGAAGGGTACAGTATTGTTAGTTGAAGAAAATAAAAACTGTGGTGATTGTTATCTGCCAGAGTCTCAGTTCTTTTCTCATACACTTCGTAATTTATTCAACATCCCATACGTGGCAATCGCCGTAGGGTGCAAGGGCAGCTGCATTGGAACGAGCCCAGCGAAATTTATTTGTCTGTTCCACTCTCACGGCTCCTGAAATCCACAAACGTCAAGAGATATTGTGTTGTCAAACACACAAAAAATACCAGAAATACCAGAAAATTTTATGCTTAATTTTCATCACCCATTTTATTTTCTCACAGAATCTGCAAGTTATCTCTCGTAATTTTGTTATGTGTCATACGCAAGCCTGCCTTACATGCTGAAAGTGCGAGCTAAATATGTGACACATAAATGACTACGATCCGTATCTCAATACATATTACGGATTTTGACCAGATTTCAACAACATATTTTATTTGATACAATCAGAGTAAACTGCACAAATTAGTTTTCACGCATCAGTATGTGATGATACATTGAAATGTAAACTAAATGGAAAGGTAATTTTCTACGCTAACGACACAACTCAGTAGCGTGTAGTGACTCGATAAGGGCCCGGGAAAGGAGTGCCAGTGACGAAACGCTAATAGCTGAAGGATGTTTCACAGAAAATAACCCATAGCTAAAAAGGAAAACAACATGCAGAAAATTTCGAAAAAGCAGCACTAACAACACAAATAATTTTATTCTTAATGTTATGGATGCAGTGAACTGAAATAAGTTCTCAAGAACAGCTGTTTACAAACTTCCGACATGAGAAAACGGTAGTGACGATATCAGTTCAAAGATAATTTCAAAGATATTTTTGATGAAGAAAATGTCCTATACAGCGGACGTAGCAATCCTGCTTAAATGTACGTGAGCTTATCCTCGTACATACACTGAGGTGACAAAAGGCACGGGATAGCGATATTAACGTTTAAGGATGTCGGTAGTATCGCGTACACAAGGTATAAAAGGGCAGTTCATTGCTTGAGCTCTCACCTGAATTTAGGTGATTCATGTGAAAAGATTCCGACGTGGTTGTGGCCACAAGACGGGAGTTATCAGACTTTGAAAGCGGAATGGTAGTTGGAGCTGCACGCATGGAACATTCCATTTCGGAAATCGTTCGGAAATTCAATATTCCGAGATCCACAGTGTTAAGAGTGTATCGAGAATAACAAATATCAGACATTACCTCACACCAAGGACAACGCAGCGTCCGACGGCCTTTACTTAACAACCGAGAGCAGCGGCGTTTGCATAGAGTTATCAGTGCTAACAGACAAGCCACACTGCGTGAAATAACGTACGGCGAACTTATCCGTTAGGATAGTACGGCGAAATTTGGCATTAATGGGCCATGGTAGTAGACGACGGAGGCCAGTACCTTTGGTAACAGTACGACATTGCCGGGACCCCCTTTCGTGGGCTCTTGACCATATCGGTTGGACCCCACACGACTGGAAAACCCTTGCCTGGTCAGACGAGTTCCCATTTCAGTTGGTGCGAACTGATAGTAGGGTTCGAGTGTGACGCAGACCCCACGAAGCCATGGGGCAAAGTTGTCAACAATCGTGTGATAGCTCTCGTAGCAGCAGCAGATCATCAGAGGATTATGAGTAGACAAAGTTTCTCCGTTTTCTTTAGCTTCAACCCATATATTTTGGGTGTTCCTATGTATTTATCAGGCCTTCTTTAGTATGGACAGGAACTGTGATTGCTGTGTTCAGAGGCGAGTGAAGCTGGTGACCCTTCGTTCACAATTCCAGGCAGTGTTGGGTTGGGTCATGCAGCTTGAGGCGCCACTGTGGGGGAGCCTGACAAGGCGATCTGAGGGATGTCCAGCATGACCCACGTGTCCCCCAATCCACTATTACGACTGCCGTGGGTACTTCCCACACTGAGATTGATCTCACACCCTTGCTCGAGTAGGAGGTTATTCCAAGGTATGGCCAGCAACAAAAGATTTCCCAAGGGGCCGATTGAAGGACCTCCCTGGTTCGTCTGACGAACAGGTTTCGGGTGCTATTTGTGGCTAACAAAGTCTTTGAGCCAGATGAAGTCGCTCGCCTTGTGCCAGAGGAATCCTCTCAGCCTTCAAGAGTTGAGCATTCACAGAGAGTGAGCTTACTGCAGTTGGGGGCCCCAACGTTAGGAGCATAATCGGGCCCCTTAGGGACATGACTGCAAAGGTGGGAAAGTAATCCAGTGTGCACTCTGTGTGCTTACCAGGAGGAGTCATTCGAGATATAGCACGGGTGCCCCTGACTACCACGAAGAGCACAAGGTATAGCCAGCTGCAGATGTTGGCTCATGTTGGTACTGACAACGTGTGTTGCTTTAAATTGTAAGAGATTCTCGCTGTTTTCGGGTGGCTATGTGAAGTAGTGAAGACTGCCAGTCTTGCTTGTAAGATGAAGGCAGAGCTCACAACCTGTAGCATCGTTGACATAGCCTAGTGGAAGGTCTGAATCGGTCACTCAGACGGTTCTGCAGTCGTATAGAATGCTGATTCGTCAACTTCTGTCATAGGGTGGACGTTTCCGGAATCCGCTAAATAGATGAAGAGTCCACTACACGCAGGAAGCGGCTACGGGGGTCATGGGGGCTGTGTGGGGGGATTGGGCGGTTTTCTTTCAATTTAGAGGGCCTCTGGAAAGTGCAGAGAGGGCTTCAGTTTCAGAGCGTGCAGGACAAACACAGGAAGAGGGTAGACGTAGGAATAATCAATATTAAAAAAAGGCGTCCAAAAAGTTTTGCACAGTCGTCTCTAATTTTTTTAATTTTTTGCAGAAGGAGAATTAAATGGTTTGTGAACATACTTGGAACATTTAGCTATAAGTTGGTATATAAAAGTATTTTCTTTTGCTTACAGGTGAGCCTTAATGGAACGTGAAGTAGATGTCAGGTTGCAACAACGGTCGGTGATGGAGTTCATCTTCAAGACCGGTGATGACTCTGCCACATCTATTCACAGGAAGTTGCTACCTGTTTATGGGGAGTACACAGTGGATCGCAGCAGTATCCAGCGATGGTTGCAGAGGTTTAAAGAAGGTGATTTCTCTCTACTGGACTATCCACGATGCGGTAGACCACCGACGGCAGTGAGCGGTGTGAATAAGGAGACCATTGATCAAATCATCCAAAATGACAGACATGTGACGAGACGACAGCTTGCTGAAATGACTCGTTTGTCATTGGGTAGTGTGGTATCGCTGGTACAGTTACTAGGGTACAGAAAAATCTGTGCACGTTGGGTGCCTTAATTACTGTCAAGAGAAATGAAAACAATGAGGAAGACTGTGTGCGAGAGTCTCATGAAGACCTTTACTGAAGAGTGGAAACAGTGTTTTGATGGCGTCATTACCCAGGATGAAACATGGTTGTTTTTGTCTGAACCTAAAAGCAAAACCCAATTCATGGAGTGGCGTCATCCGGGTTCCCCTCGGAAGAAGAAACCAAGACTTTCACGAACAGCAGGCCGAAAGGTGATGGCCTCCTTCTTCTGGGATCAGTGTGGTATCATTTTCATTGATTTTTTGGGACCTGGTTCCACAATTAACAGGGACCATTACTGTTTGTCCTTGGACAAGCTGCTACGTGCTATCAAGACCCACTGACCACAGCTTCAGGGTCAGCTCATCAGACTACACCATGACAATGCCAAACCCCATACAGCCCTTATGACGCAGGAGAAAATCAGGAATATGGGTTGGAAAACTGTTCCTCATCCTCCTTACAGTCCGGACTTTGCTCCGTCTGAGTTTTGCCTATTTGATCGTCTGAAGGCCCACTTGCTCGGTAAGGCATTTAATAGTGAGAAAGACTTTATTTACTGCGTCAAGCGATGGTGTAAAAAGCAATGGCCAGAATTTTACCAAATTGCATTTATATCATGGAAAGAGCTTTGGGCCAGATGCGTCACGCCTGATGGAAGCTACATTGAGTAGGCTCAATATATAGCTAAATGTTCCAAGTATGTTCACAAAAAATTTCATTCTCCTCCTCAAAAAAATTAAAAAACTAGAGACGACTGAGCAAAACTTTTTGAACGCCCTTTGTAGTTGTCAAATGCCGTAGCCGTGTTGAAAAGAACCAGGGCTCCAAGCACTAGTAGAAAGCACTGCATCTCAAATCGTTACAGGTGCATAAAGCTGGCCAAAATCGGAAGTAAGTTCAGCCGAAAATTTTGCAAACGACCTAACCATGTTCAGAAAGGGTAGATTAAATGCAGTTGGTGATAGAGTTTTTGCTGTCAGAAGCAGTTTACCCTGTAGTGAAATTGAAGTACTGTAGATTGTTTCTGTGAGTTTGTATGGGCAGATATTATATTTGACAACCGACATAAATTAATGATTGGTTCCTTTTACCGACGCCGACCCCTACTCCGATGGTATAGTTGCTGAACAGTTCAAAGAAAACTTGAGTGTCATTTCAGATAGGTACCCTACTCATAAAATTATAACTAGCGGTGAGTTCAAACTACCCTTGGTATGTTGGCGAGGATTCAAGTTTAAATTCAGTGGTAAGCATGAAACGTCGTCCAAAATGGTACTGCATAGCTTCTCAAAAAATTATTTTGAACAACTAGTTCAGGAGCCCACTCGAAGTGTAAATGATTTCGAAAACATGCTTGACTTCTTAGCAACAAATAATCCTAACCAAATCGGGAGCACTGTGACAGCTGCAGGGATTAGTGACCTCCACGTTGTTGTAGCTAGACTAAATACCGTAACATCCAACTCCACCAAAAAACGCAAACTACATCTATTTAAAAAATCAGACAAAACTTCGCTTGACACCCTTCTAAGAGACAACCTGCACTCCTTCCATTATGACTACGTAAGCATAGTCCAGATGTGGTTTAAATTCAAAGAAATGATGGTAAACAGATGGCAGTTGAGACATATATACCAAATAAATTAATAATAAATGCTACTGAATCCCCGCGGTACACAAAACAGGTCAGAATACTATTGCAGAAGCAATGAATAAAGCATGTCAAATTTAAGAGAACGCAGAATCTCCAACAATGGCGAAATTTTACAGAAGCTCGAAATTTACCGCGAACTTCAGTGCGAGATGCTTTTAATAGTTTCCACAACGAAACTCTGCCTTGGAATCTGGCAGAAAAACGAGAGTTTTGGTCGTATGTAAAGTACACCCCAATGGCAAAACACAGCCTGTATCTTCACTGCGCGACAACAACAATGATGTTATTGATGACGCTGTCACTAAAGCAGAGTTACTGAACACGGTTTTCCTAAATTCCTTCACAAAGAAGACAAAGTAAAATACAAGGGGAGGTTTTTATAGTCCAACGCCTGGGAACAAGTATCACGAAATGGCGAAGGAATTGGATGTTCGCGTGCTACTTTCGTGACGTCGTCTATGGAATGTGACTGAAGTGCGCTGCAACCGAGAGTAGGAGACAGGGTATTGGACGTCCGTGGCTAATCATAGATTGTCGTGCTCGGGTGCTTGCCTGAACTGTAAAGCAGGATAGGCGGCGATCTATGGCAGATCTGACGATAGAGTACGACGCTGGTGCAGACACAAGCGATTCGGAGCACTCCGTTCAGCACACATAGTTGAACATGGCGACCCCTGCTTACGTTCTCATTTTGACTCAGCGACGTCACCAATTACAGTTTCAGTGGATATGATAGTGAGATAACAGCTCTCATTGAAAAAGTGAAATTAATTTTTATTAAATTAATGAAAGGTATTTCACCGTTAAGACCAAATTATAAAAGAATATTACTATTATCAATGCAATAATGTAGCTACGTAGGTGATTGTACCGTCTCTCTTCGTAGCTTTATTTGTACTGGGCAATATTTATGCATTACTTTTCGATAAGTTATGTGTTTGGTACATGCTGGGAGTGTATTTATATAAGAAGCGAACTTTCGCAAAGCATTAATTCAGTCTGTTTTTACTTACGTAGAGCATTTCATTGCAAACGGCATATAAAACTAGCCGTTCATATGAAAGTGCGAAAACCCATACGAAAAATAATCGACACGCTAAATTAAGGAGAGAGGGACGACATAATATCTAATACTACTCTGCATGTAATGTACTTGCTGTAACTTCCCCCCATGAACCATGGACCTTGCCGTTGGTGGGGAGGCTTGCGTGCCTCAGCGATACAGATGGCCGTACCGTAGGTGCAACCACAACGGAGGGGTATCTGTTGAGAGGCCAGACAAACATGTGGTTCCTGAAGAGGGGCAGCAGCCTTTTCAGTAGTTGCAGGGGCAACAGTCTGGATGATTGACTGATCTGGCCTTGTAACATTAACCAAAACGGCCTTGCTGTGCTGGTACTGCGAACGGCTGAAAGCAAGGGGAAACTACAGCCGTAATTTTTCCCGAGGACATGCAGCTTTACTGTATGATTAAATGATGATGGCGTCCTCTTGGGTAAAATATTCCGGAGGTAAAATAGTCCCCCATTCGGATCTCCGGGTGGGGACTACTCAAGAGGACGTCGTTATCAGGAGAAAGAAAACTGGCATTCTACGGATCGGAGCGTGGAATGTCAGATCCCTTAATCGGGCAGGTAGGTTAGAAAATTTAAAAAGGGAAATGGATAGGTTAAAGTTAGATATAGTGGGAATTAGTGAAGTTCGGTGGCAGGAGGAACAAGACTTTTGGTCAGGTGATTACGGGGTTATAAATACAAAATCAAATAAGGGTAATGCAGGAGTAGGTTTAATAATGAATAAAAAAATAGGAGTGCGGGGTAGCTACTACAAACAGCATAGTGAACGCATTATTGTGGCCAAGATAGACACAAAGCCCATGCCTACTACAGTAGTACAAGTTTATATGCCAACTAGCTCTGCAGATGATAAGGAATTGATGAAATTTATGACGAGATAAAAGAAATTATTCAGGTAGTGGAGGGAGACGAAAATTTAATAGTCATGGGTGACTGGAATTCGTCAGTAGGAAAAGGGAGAGAAGGAAACATAGTAGGTGAATATGGATTGGGGGGAAGAAATGAAAGAGGAAGCCGCATTGTAGAATTTTGCACAGAGCATAACTTAATCATAGCTAACACTTGGTTCAAGAATCATGAAAGAAGGTTGTATACCTGGAAGAATCCTGGAGATACTAAAAGGTATCAGATAGATTACATAATGGTAAGACAGAGACTTAGGAACCAGGTTTCAAATTGTAAGACATTTCCAGGGGCAGATGTGGATTCTGACCACAATCTATTGGTTATGAACTGCAGATTGAAACTGAAGAAACTGCAAAAAGGCGGGAATTTAAGGAGATGGGACTTGGATAAACTGAAAGAACCAGAGATTGTACACAGTTTCAGGGAGAGCATAAGGGAACAATTGACAGGAATGGGGGAAAGAAATACAGTAGAAGAAGAATGGGTAGCTCTGAGGGATGAAGTAGTGAAGGCAGCAGAGGATCAAGTAGGTAAAAAGATGAGGGCTAATTGAAATCAGTGGGTAACAGAAGAAATATTGAATTTAATTGATGAAAGGAGAAAATATAAAAATGCAGTAAATGAAGCAGGCAAAAAGGAATACAAACGTCTCAAAAATGAGAGTGACAGGAAGTGCAGAATGGCTAAGCAGGGATGGCTAGAGTACAAATGTAAGGATGTAGAGGCTTGTCTCACTAGGGGTAAGATAGATACTGCCTACAGGAAAATTAAAGAGGCCTTTGGAGAGAAGAGAACCACTTGTATGAATATCAAGAGCTCAGATGGCAACCCAGTTCTAAGCAAAGAAAGGAAGGCAGAAAGGTGGAAGGAGTATATAGAGGGTTTATACAAGGGCGATGTACTTGAGGACAATATTATGGAAATGGAAGAGGATGTAGATGAAGATGAAATGGGAGATAAGATACTGCGTGAAGAGTTTGACAGAGCACTGAAAGACCTGAGTCGAAACAAGGCCCCGGGAGTAGACAACATTCCATTAGAACTACTGATGGCCTTGGGAGAGCCAGTCATGACAAAACTCTACCATCTGATGAGCAAGATGTATGACACAGGCGAAATACCCTCAGACTTCAAGAAGAATATAATAATTCCAATCCCAAAGAAAGCAGGTGTTGACAGATGTGAAAATTACAAAACTATCAGTTTAATAAGTCACAGCTGCAAAATACTAACGCGAATTCTTTACAGACGAATGGAAAAACTGGTAGAAGCGGACCTCGGGGAGGATCAGTTTGGATTCCGTAGAAATGTTGGAACACGTGAGGCAATACTAACCATACGACTTATCTTAGAAGAAAGATTAAGAAAAGACAAACCTACGTTTCTAGCATTTGTAGACTTAGAGAAAGCTTTTGACAACGTTAACTGGAATACTCTCTTTCAAATTCTGAAGGTGGCAGGGGTAAAATACAGGGAGCGAAAGGCTATTTACAATTTGTACAGAAACCAGATGGCAGTTATAAGAGTCGAGGGGCATGAAAGGGAAACAGTGGTTGGGAAAGGTGTGAGACAGGGTTGTAGCCTTTCCCCGATGTTATTCAATCTGTATATTGAGCAAGCAGTAAAGGAAACAAAAGAAAAATTCGGAGTAAGTATTAAAATTCATGGAGAAGAAGTAGAAACTTTGAGGTTTGCCGATGACATTGTAATTCTGTCAGAGACAGCAAAGGACTTGGAAGAGCAGTTGAACGGAATGGACAGTGTCTTGAAAGGAGGATATAAGATGAACATCAACAAAAGCAAAACGAGGATAATGGAATGTAGTCAAATTAAATCGGGTGATGCTGAGGGGATTAGATTAGGAAATGAGACACTTAAAGTAGTAAAGGAGTTTTGCTATTTGGGGAGCAAAATAACTGATGATGATCGAAGTAGAGAGGATATAAAATGTAGACTGGCAATGGCAAGGAAATCGTTTCTGAAGAAGAGAAATTTGTTAACATCGAGTATAGATTTAAGTGTCAGGAAGTCGTTTCTGAAAGTATTTGTATGGAGTGTAGCAATGTATGGAAGTGAAACATGGACGATAACCAGTTTGGACAAGAAGAGAATAGAAGCTTTCGAAATGTTGTGCTACAGAAGAATGCTGAAGATAAGGTAGGTAGATCACGTAACTAATGAGGAGGTATTGAATAGGATTGGGGAGAAGAGAAGTTTGTGGCACAACTTGACTAGAAGAAGGGATCGGTTGGTAGGACATGTTTTGAGGCATCAAGGGATCACAAATTTAGCATTGGAGGGCAGCGTGGAGGGTAAAAATCGTAGAGGGAGACCAAGAGATGAATACACTAAGCAGATTCAGATGGATGTAGGTTGCAGTAGGTACTGGGAGATCAAGAAGCTTGCACAGGATAGAGTAGCATGGAGAGCTGCATCAAACCAGTCTCAGGACTGAAGACCACAACAACAACAACCATATGATTATTATGTCCAAATAGAGAAATATGTTCTTGTTTCTACGGGATGTTCAAAAAGTCTCTCCGCAGTGCCGTATGATGGTTAGCCGCTCGTGCCGTATGATTGTTCGCCTGCCTGGGTTACTTCACTTCAAGTGGATTCTCCCAACATTCCACTGATTCGTTTATCTCAGCCAGCGTCAGTAGTATCGTTGGTGTGTGTCATAGAGTAATATTTACTCTATGGTGTGTGTAGTTAGGTGTTGACGTGAAGGTTTAAGTTTAGTTCCTTTGTTCGTTTGTTTCATTTTTGTCACTGTTAAAATGCTAACCATTGAATAACGGGTGTTTTTTGTCAAACAAGTGTTCAAAGCTGACGGTAAATACACAGTTTCAGTTCGTCAAACAGTTAATTCAGTTTTCCCGGAGACAACACTCCCACTTTGCGGTCCTGTGCGAGATTTGATTAACAAATTTCGAAGTACGGGTTCAGTGACAGATGCACCGAGAAGTGGTCGTCCTAGCGTTTTGTCTGAGGATAAACTACTCGATATTTCCGATAAAATGTCCATGAGTCCGGACAAGTCAGTAAGAAAACTCGTCCAGGAAATCGATGTTAGTGTCGGAACGGCCCACACAGCTGTAAGGAAAAAATTAGAACTGTTCCCATACAAAGCGACAGTCGTGCAAAAGCTGAAAAATACTAATCATGGCAAGAGACTGCATTATTGTCAATGGTTCAAAAATTTCGTTCAACATAGTGGAAGGTATATTCTTAATGAAACGTTTGAGGCGTGGTTTCATTTATCCGGGTACATGAACTCGCAAAATTATCGTATGTGGAGTACTGCAAATCCATTGTGTATTCATGAGGAACCACTTCATTCTGTGAAAATAGGAGTTCGGATTGCAATTTCTAGACTTCGGATTGTGGGTCCCATATTTTTCAACGAAACAGTAAATGCACAACGACACTGCAGTGATATTCTGTACTCATTCATAGGAGAACTTGTGTTAAGTGAAATACTGAACGGTTATTTTCAACAAGATGGTGTAACCGCGCATACAGCTCGCGTTTCAATGTCACTGCTTGCTGATGTTTTTGGTGATCGCATAATTTCACAGGGACTTTGGCCTCCACGATCTCCTGACCCAACACCACCTGACTTTTTCTTCTGGGGTGCAGCGAAAGCGACTGTCTATAAAAAACCGTCCAAATTCCATCGATGAATTGAAAACTGCAATATACACTTTCACTGCTTCTGTTACAGAAGAAATGTTACAGCTTGTGTTTGGAAACATGATTAGACGAATTGAATTGTGTATTCAACAACAGGGGGGACACTTTCAACATTTAATGTGAAAATTTGTAAGTAAAAATGAATTTCAATAAATTAATAACTAGTATTTCACTGAGTTTCATTTCGGTATATTCACTGCGGCATACGGCATGCGCGGCTAAGAATCATACGGCACTGTGGAGAGACTTTTAGAACACCCCGTACCTTTGTACATCACGAAAAATGTAGCTCTTGTATATACAATGGAAGACATTCATACAATCTAAATTGTGCACGAATGAATAAATGAAATGAATTAAATAAACTGAAAAATTTCAGGGGAAAACTGAGGGAACAAGCAAAATCAAAGAGACTTGGTACTTACTCTATGATTTTTTGATAGCACACAATGCACGAACGCAACTCTGCTGTCCAATCTGAGTTGTTTCCAACATCCATTCTGCGTGTTTCCTGCTCCAGACCAGAAAATCGCTGCACCGTGAAGTCTGTATAGGGAAGGTGCCCAAGAGATGCGATGCGCTCCGACACAACTTTGAGGAGAGCTTCGGTGTGTACCATCGAAGACACAAAGAAGCAGTCGAGACCGTCCACGACCATAATCAGTGAAAGCGGAACGAAACTCTGAATGGCGTACACGGCGATGTAGAGTAAGAGAGGCTCCTTATAATATTTTCCTGGTAGCGGTATCAAGGGCAGTAACCTTTCGGAAGGGCAAAGTATCAAAGGGAATGGCAACCACACGAAAACTAGCCCATAAATGTACCCTGTAAGCACGAGCGTCAAGAAATTGGCTTTCTTGTGTGCTGCTTCCAGCATCACCAACAGATCTTGGTCTTTGCTTACAGTTAAGTACTGACGTTGGGCGGACATGAGTTCGTCCAAGCTGCGTACGATCTCGTAATATTCGTGCCGTTTCAGGTAGAAGATGGCCGCTTTGAGGACGCCACAGACCACCTCGAAGGTGTGCAGCAAGGTGAGCGTAACGTCGTTGATGTCGCCCTCCGCAGAGAATATGCTGACCATGCACATGGCGATGTAGGCGAAGCTGCTCAGCTGGATGAAGGCGCTGTAAGCCAGGTAGAGTGGACCCCTGGACTTGGACCAGAGGCCCCCCAGGAACAGGCAGCGCACATTCAGCTTGAGAGCGCTGCTCGTTGTCTCCGGGTCCTTCCACACCGTCAGCCAACCACCTTCAGGCTCTCGAGCGACGTCTTCATTGCGTTTCTGGAACACCAGAAACGTACAGTGCATACCACATGTTATCTCAGGGGCGGATTCAAAGGAGGGTGCGGGTGTCGTGATCCATCCCAAACTTATCTAAGAGCGTTATACACTGCCTGACAAAAGAAGTAAAGCACCAATCAAACATGGTGAGATGTCAATTTAATTTCATACAGCTGTATATAATTGTCGAGTATGTAAATAACTGGAGTCTCAGTGCACTGCAACAGACAGAATTTCCACGAGAGTGGAGTACTTGTTGTTACTGTTGTTATGAGGCCTGGTGGGGAATATAAGTGGTGCGAATAGCGTCAGATGATGAGTGACCACTGTGAAGGACACAGAGATTATATATATATATATATATATATATATATATATATATATATATATATATATACCCTAGCCGAGCCTCAGGTACAGGGCGGGTCGCAGGTGGCGGATAGCGAACGATCCATCAGATATGGTGGACAGCTGCGAATAAGGGGAAACCCAAATAAGCAGTCCCGGACCGAGGCGGCAGCATCACGAGGGTGTGGGAGGATGACTTTTGGCAAGGGTCACACTCATTCAAAAACCACAGAACCCGAAGACGTTGCTGTGTCATGGCGAGTAAGTGCCGCCATTACAATAAGCACTGTCAACACCCAAATCCAGGACGCGTCTGAAGTGGGAACCATCGGCATCCTGGTCAGCGTCTGTTCACACAATGTGTGGCTGGTCATAATGCGCCAGGAACTAACAATCCCTGGTTCTAAACACCCAGTGGAAACACTGGACCAACTTGATTACAAGCAAGTATGACTCGTGCAAGTAATAACAACATTACCCCAGGTGGTAACCAATCCACCCATCAACAGATGGCAACCAGGAATTCGGATTCTGGGGAACCTGGACTTACACGATTACACCAGAGAAAGTCGGAGCTCTCTGGCAAACTTCCACTTAAAACACCTACATACATTGGAACCTTTAACATAAATACATTAATCCAACCAGGAAAACTTCTAAACCTTACAACAGAACTTGAAAAGCAAAAGATAGTAATACTAGCTTTACAGGAGACACGTTTTACAGATGAAGAAACATCAGATTATGGCAACTATCGCATCTTTAAGAGCAAGACGGATAAACGAATCGGAAGAGGAGCCCCCCATCTCGGGATGGCGTTTATCATACACAAGAGCGTGCTCAGCTCCATCAAGGAAGTTACTCCCGTAAATAATAGGATAATGACGATGCGCTTACAATGTGCCAACAAAACATACACAATGGTTAATGTTCATGCTCCCACAAACGGAGACAACAAGAAAAACCCCATAGAAACAGAAAAGTTCTGGGAAAATTTGGAGAATATAATGGCCAAGATTCCAAAAGATGATACAAAAGTTCTACTCGGCGATTTTAATGCCCAAATTGGTAGAGAGAAAATCCACCAAAAAACCGTAGGCAAATATCCTGCACATAAATTTACCAATAAAAATGGTACAAGGCTCGTCGAACTATGTAAGCAGAATAACCTGAAGATAATGTCAACATCTCTAAGAAAATGTCCAAGAAAACAAAAGACATGGAGATCTCCTATACAACAAATTAGCGAGTTTCAAATAGATCATGTGGCGATTTCATACCCAGTACAAAAAGAAATTTACGACGTCCAAGTACGCAGAGGAGCAAACATTGATTCAGACCATTACCTAACTAGAATTAAAATCAAGTTTACAGCACGAAGAAGTCATCAGAAGAAAACAGAAATACAGAAATATGACACCAAGAAGATTAAAGAATCTAAAGTAAAAGAAGAATGGGAGAAGGAAAAGGCAAACACATGGGAAGAATTTCATTCTAAAATCACGCGAATAGCTAAGGAAACTATTCCCTTGAAAAAGATATTCAAACACCCTTGGTGGGATTCAGACTGTGAAAATGCATTGGAAAGGAGAAAAAAGGCATTTCAAGAATATAACAGTAAAAAATCACAAGAAAGTCTACATTTATTTAACGAGGTTAGAAAACAGGTTTCAAAATCCATTAGGCAAGCAAAAAGGAAGTACACAAAGGCACAACTGGATGCCATAGAAGAAAATTTCCAAAACTATAATACAAGAGACTTCTACAGAACTTTCGCAGATAAAATACGAGGATATATCCCTCAAAATTTATGTTTCAGAAAACCTGATGGTAAATTAGCCCTAACAAACCAGGAAAACTGTCAAGTATTGGCTCAATATTTTTCTAACCTACTAAATTGCCCAGAACCTAGTTTAAGGTTTCCCAAAGAAATCAGTGCCAACGCTCAACCGGATTCATTACCACCAACACAGGAAGAAATCAAATGTCACATTAAAAACTTAAAAAATAATAGAACATCTGGCGAAGATGGCATTGTTGCAGAGCTATTAAAAAACCTAGGACCAAAGACGTTGCAAGAGCTCACAAAAATAATAACAAAAATATGGGAAACAGAAAAATTACCAGAGGATTGGAAATGTGCCCTTATTCACCCGCTACATAAAAAAGGAGACAGAACAAATGTCAATAACTACAGGGGAATCTCACTTTTACAAGTCACCTACAAAATTCTCTCAACATGCCTGCTGAAAAGAACACAAGAGCAGCTGGAACGCCAAATTGGTGATTATCAAGCAGGCTTCCGCCCCGGTCGCTCATGCATAGAACAAATATTTAATTTAAAGACAATATTAAAACACAAAGCAATTAGAAATGCCCCCATAATTTGTACATTTGTAGATTTTAAGAAAGCCTATGACTCAATTGACCGGCAATCTTTGTTTAACATTTTAGAGGAACTTGGACTTGACTCCAAAACACTAAGGCTTATCAAAGAATCACTGACAGACACTGTATCTAAAGTTAAATTCAGGGGAGAAATCTCTGAACCTTTTCTCATAAAAACTGGAGTACGTCAAGGTGACGGGCTATCGCCACTTCCGTTTAATATAGTCCTGGATAAAGTCATTAAGGAATGGGAAAAAGAATTAAAAAATCAATCCTACTGGAAACCAATCCATCTTGGTAGAACCAAAGACAACGTGGAGATATCTTGCTTAGCATTCGCGGACGACTTGGCCATACTTGCAGATGATGAAGAAATCGCCACCAAACAAATAGAGATCCTTAAGGAATGCGCGGATAAAGTAGGTTTACAAATTTCGTTTCAAAAGACAGAATTTTTCTGTACGAAATTCCATATACACAGTTTGAACACAAAATATGGAAAAATAAATAGAGTAAAACATTTTAAATACCTAGGTGAAATTTTGGAGCCAACCGGAGGAGAGAAAGTTGCACAGAAGATCAGACAACAGAAAATGAAGAGAGCATATGGTATGACACATGAAATATACAATAAAAAATGCATCTCCTCGAACACAAAAATCAGACACTACTGCGCAGTAATTAAGCCAGCAGCACTATATGCTAGTGAAACGCTCACACTCCACACAAAATGTGATTTAGAAAAAATACTAAAAGAAGAACGCAAAATTATGAGAAAGATTTTAGGTCCAAAATTAACAGAAGAAGGATACCGGATACCATCAAGAAGAACCACAGAAACTACATCAAACCTGGCAGCAGACATAAGAAGGCGAAGATTAAAATTTTATGGACATGTCACTAGACTTCCCCCCACACGACTCACCAACAGAATTCTCACTTACATAGAAAAAGTCAAATCAACAACACCATGGATTAGCCAAGTAAAATTAGATTTACAAAAAGCAAATATTGAACTTAAAGATGTCAAAGATAGAAAAACTTTTAGAAATAAGGTGGAAAAGTGGATTGTATTGTCGGAGAAGGAAGCACTAAAGAGACCAGGAACAAAATGGACAGAAGAAAGAAAAAGAAAACATGGAGAACGAATGAAAGAAGTATGGAAGAAACGACGTCAGAAAGCTTTGCGTGATCCTTCTGGGTCCATTCGCGATAAGTAAGTATATATATATATATATATATATATATATATATATAAGGGTTATTAGTACCCAACAGAGTTTGAGAAGGGCTTCATTATGAATCTCCTTTTGATCAGCTGGTTGATCTTGTAACATCCAGATTTGTTGGGTATTCAGATGTGACAGTGCCCTGATGTTGGACCACATGGGAAAGAGAGGATACACATACTCATCAAGGCTCCGGTCGACCGTGTCTGAATACCACAAAGGAGCATCACCATATTAGGCACCAAATACACCACAAACTCTTCACATCTGCATCTGCCATCCAGGAACAAGCAATGGACTGCTCGCAACATTCTCTGCCAACCTGAATCATAGGTTGGAGGCTACCAGCAAGCAGACTGGGGAATCACCCTACTTGTGTAGACTGCCGTTAACGCCGCAAACACAAACAGCTGCATTTGGAGTTGTGTCGTGGCTCGGAAACATGGACTGCTGATGAATGGCATTTCATTGTTTTCAACGACGAATCGCTTTTCAGCTCTAACCCAGATAATCGAGTATGGTGGCAACATGGGGAGAGGTCCTACTCTTCCAATGTTTTGGCACAGCAGAGCAGTTTACTCCATACTCCATGATACACAGAGCCATCAGATATGATTTCAAGTCACGGTTTGTAGTGACTGACGGTTCAAATGGCTCTAAGCACTATCGGACTTAACATCTGAGGTCATCGTCCCCTAGACTTAGAACTACTTAAACCTAAGTAACCTAAGGACATCACACACATCCATGCCCGAGCCAGGCTTCGAACCTGCGACCATAGCAGCAGCGCGCTTCCGGACTGAAACGCCTAGAACCGCTCGGCCACAGCAGCCGGCTTGTAGTGACTGAGGGAACGCTGATGGCGCAATAGTACATCACGGACATCCTGCAACCTAATGTGTTATTTCTCATGCAAGGGTATCGTAATGCCATTTTTCAACAGGACAATGCTTGTCCACACACGAAACGTGTTTCTGTGAACTGTCTGTGTGATGTTGAGGTACTCCTGTGTCCAGCAAGATCATCAGATCTGTCACTGATAGAACATGTCGGACCAGCTGGGAAGTCGTCTCCAGTGTTAGTATCCGGATATCAAGGACCAGTTACAACAGTTGTGGACCAGCTTGCCTCAGCAGAGGATACAAAGGCTTGATGACACCATTCCAACCGAATCAGGGCGTGTACCCATGCCGAGTGGGTGCAAAGTCATACTAACAATTAGGCTCATACTGCCAAGTACTTGGTAAATTTGACTCGATTGTGTAATTACCGAAATAACATCACATACCCTCCCACCCCGTTGAAGTTCCATTTCTTTTCCTCCTCTCCTCCTGGCTGCTTAACATCTTTTGTCAGGCAGAATATTTGTAGATATATCAATTTTCAAATTTTTCTAGCTTTAGGAGAATAAAGTACCATGAAGAGTTTCGAAAGTGGCAAGAAATTCTAAAAAAAATTTACAGTTTTCTTTCGCATTCGCTACTTTTTAGTTGCGTGAACTGGTCTGCGGCCTGACTGGCTGCGGAAAACATTCCAGCCAGGGAAATGGGCACCTTCACAACAAAAAAAAAAAAAAAAAAAAAAAAAGTGTGTGAAATCTTATGGGACTTAACTGCTAAGCTCATAAGTCCCTAAGCTTACACACCACTTAACCTAAACTATCCTAAAGACAAACACACACACCCATGCCCGAAAGTGGACTCGAACCTCTGCCGGGATCAGTCGCACAGTCCACGACTGCAGCGTCCGAGACCGCTCGGCTAATCCCGCGCGGTTCGCACCCTCACAGGCTGGCCATAGGTGCTGCCAACAATAAATCTGACACGGTTCACGAGTCCATAGGCCGTACCAGCAATCCAGAGGAACCTGAAGGAAGGCAAGACAGGAGGACGAGGATGTTCCACAGAGAAAACAAATAAAAGGAAGAATGCCTTTTCTGAACGAGGGTGCAGACGGCAGAAAGATACAGCATTCCCCCCGTTTATATGTTCGCATAGCGGCAGTCTGTAGAGCTGGTTCACAATCTTAGAGATAAGTGAAGAACTGATAATGGTGAGTGTACATTTCGATTTTATACCGTATACGTTATAAAACTGTAAAAGTGGGACATTTTGTTCTTATTATCGTTCTTAAAACAATTCTATGACACAGGTTCTTCTCAAATGTTTGGATGATTCGTTTCACCTGATGTATCTATCTGAATCGAAATTTCTTGTAAGTTACATTGAAGCAATGTACTTAGCACTGATGTAAACAAATTACACTGACAGCATAGAAAAGATTCCAACACCAAGAATGGGTTCTACAAGATAAACAAAAGTTGGTTCAAATGGTTGAAATGGCTCTGAGCACTATGGGACTCAACTGCTGTGGTCATAAGTCCCCTAGAACTACTTAAACCTAACTAACGTAAGGACAGCACACAACACCCAGCCATCACGAGGCAGAGAAAATCCCTGACCCCGCCGGGAATCGAACCCGGGAACCCGGGCGTGGGAAGCGAGAACGCTACCGCACGACCACGAGATGCGGGCAAACAAAAGTTGGCAGGCGTGTCTCTACATCTGAAAGATGACGACCATTTAGGTTTCGCTCCACTGATATAAGAGTGGTGTTAGTAGCGCCACGATGAGGATCCAAATCAGGTATGCTTTAAATAAGTGCTGTAAAGGTCGTGAGCGTTAATTACCTTTGAGACTGGACGTAGTGAGAAGATGTTGGTCAGGAATGCCTTTAAGACGACGAATACGCCCCACCCAACAGCTCACTTAGTTCGAACTAGGTCATGTAATAAGACTACGAGAGATTGAATGTTCCTTCCGCGATACCGCAGAAAGATTTGGCTGGAATGTAGGCACTATACAGAATTGCCGACAGCTGTGGTCACAGGAAGGTACAGTCGCAAGAATACCCGGCTCCAGACGGACACCATCTTGTTCGACGTATGTCTGTGGCGCGTCGTCCTGCGCCTGTAGCAGCAATTCGAGCGGCAGTTGGCACCTCAGTGACACAACGAACTGTTACAAATCGGTTTCTTCAAGGATAGCTCCGAGCAAGATGCCCCGTTAGGTGCATTCCACCGACCCCAAACCACCTCCGTTTGTGACTTATTGGAGGGCAGAGTGGAGGTCTGCTGTGTTTTCTGATAAAGACGGTTCGGCGTTGGTATCAATGATGGCCGTGTGTCGGTAATAAGGAGGCCAGGTGAGCGCCTGCAAACAACCTGTCTGGCGCTTAGACGCACTGGACCAACACCTGCAGTTACGTTCTAGGGTGCGATTTTGTATAATACCAGGAGTACCTTCGTGGTTATT